>NC_073311.1:39344989-40730438 GCF_027595985.1 Sorex araneus | reverse complement strand
TTCACCAGAGTTAAGACATCCTCTGGATCATCCCTAGGACTCCCTGAAGAAACACTAGTTGCCCCACTTTGACACTTTCAGTCTGGAAGATGACTCAGGGATATGAGACGTTAGAATCAGAAAACATGAATCCTAAGAGGTCGACGGAATGTTCCAGAGATCTTCACAGCAACATAACTTGGCTTAGTGGGAACAGCCAGGAGTTGTGTCAGAAGGGGTAGCTGGGAGCCTGAAGGGGAAGTCTGAAAGCTGGACTTTATCTCCCAGCTCTCCCCCGTGTGTTACTATTAAGTTACTTATCATCACTGGCTCAGTGTTTCCATGAGAAAAGTTCATTCACTGCATTAGTCATTTCTTGAGTCCTCTTTTAGAGTAGTTGACTAGGGCTTCCAGAGCAAAATATCACAAACTGTCATTTCAAAACCAGAACCTGTGGTCTCACACCTCTGGAGGGAAGAAGACCAGGCGCTTGTTTCTGAGGGCTGCCCCGGGAGCTCTCTTTGCCTTAGAGTTGACTGCTCTCCCGGTCTCTGCACATACACTCCCCTGTACACTGGCTGTTTCCAGGTTCTCTTCCTTTATAAGGACCCTGTCCGAGTGGACTAGAGCTCACCCTATCCCAAATCATCCTCACTTTTATATCTGTAATGACCCTATTTCCAAATAAGAGTAGTGACTTCTTCAGCATATGACTGGCATGAAGAGGGAACCACAGGAAGACCGTTTAACCCCTAAGTCCTTGCTTTGTTCTGAGAACCATTCAAATGCTGACACTCGAGTGGCATGCATGGAAGACACCTGCTTTCCTTGAGTTTATGTTCTGGGAGAGAAGAACAGGCCAAATCAACCATACTATATCCTTACAATATGGTGAAAGGAGACCACACATTTTAGAGGAACATAAAGCAGAAAGAAGAATGAATACAGTCAGTTTTAAATGGGGTAAGGGGCTTCTGGGAAAGCTTTCATGAGAATGTGCATTTGGGTATTCACGGGGAAAGTAAAAGGACCTCAGATTAAGACACCATTGAGGGATAGGGGATAGAGTGTTCCAGGCACGGGCAAACAGAAAGTGCAAAGAAAAGCTTGAGCAGGGATATTGGAGGTTCCCCGTGGATGGCAGAGAAATCTGTGTGGCTGAAGCAGGTCCCTAGGGGAGAGTGGAAGGAAAGGAGGTCCAAGGAATGAAGGTCTAGATATGAATAAGAACATCTGGTGGAATATTAAGGCCCACACACCCCAATAAAAACTCTTTTAAGTTTACTCTGAAAGAAATAAGGACACACTGGCATATTTGAGAAGTGATTGCTAAGGGTTTAAGTAGGCATCTGCTAGAAAAGGAAGCAAAGAGAAATGGGCTTCACAGATTTTGACCTGAACAACAGGCAGGATAGACATTTAATGAAGAAAGAAAGGAAGATTTGGGTTACAGAGAGGAGTTTGGGTTTGAACCTAGGAAATCTGAACTGCCTACAAGACAATGTTGAGTAGAATACAAGTCTTTAAAGCCGTGAATTTGTCCAAGAGCATCAAGGGAGTGAGACTGCACTAAGGAAAAGAAACATAACAGGAACTGTACCTTGGGATCACGGATGTTAAGAGGTCAAGGGTATAAGGAGTCTCAAAGTCTACATAAGTGAAGTCAGAGAACCAGGAGGAACATCAGGAGAGGGGGTTCTGCAGAGAGGAGGATCTCAGGGCAGAATTGGGAACTAGACTTAGCAGGATGACAAACATTGGTCACCTTGACATGTCACGGAGGTGGGATGAGCATCTGACTGCAAAGAATTCATGAGAGAAGACAGGAATGCAAGCAACAGTCTTACTCTCTAAAAAGGAACTGAAAAATTGGGCATTTCTTACTCAAATGTCTTAAGGGTAAGGCAGATGATATAAATGAATGATGCAGTGTACAATGATAGGTTGTGTAGGTTGTGGAGCGATAGAGAGTAAAAATAGTTTCTAGAGGTAGTAGAATAAAAAAGAATAGAAACAAACAATCCTAAGTGTCAGATAAGACATATAGGGAGGCCACCAGGTTGCAATACCTGAATAAAATATCGAGGGACCCTTCCAGTGTAAAGTTCTGCAAACCTAAGCCTTGGGGGAGGAGGGGGTTTAAGCCCAGGTCACGTAATGTTGAGCCCCTGAGCTAAGAAGTTGCTTCTTTCCAAACTAGTACTCAGCATCTGTCATGCTTCTCCCAGAGTTTATGATAGAATCCGTTTTGTTCTTCATCTGGTCCAAGTTTGCATCCAGAGTGGCAAAGCAGATATTCATCAGAACACGGTGTATAGAACCAATACATATCCATTAAGCCACAACTCTAGTTACCAGACTCACTGTGTATTCTCACAAGATCCTCCCTGCCTCCCAAAGGTTATGGATTCACGGGGTGGTGGGGGCTGGGGGAGACAGACAGGTAAACAGCAGCACTGTGCTGTGGCTGGCAGGCAGGCAGGCAGAAGCATGGTGTGGGCAGGGAAAGGTGCACCTCACCTAGGCTAGGAACCAGGAGCAAGGAAGCGGAGTATTCTGTGTTGAAAGATTAACTGGAGTTGGCACAGAAGCAGGGGAGCATTATCAACGGGATGCGGTGCTGAACGCCATGGCAAACCCTAGGGGCACCCTGCTCAGAGTAGTGGGAAGAACAGACACTGGAGTCAGACACGGCCTTGTTCAAAGTCTTCACTGTGCCACTGACCTTTTTTTCTCTTGGTGGGGGTTGGGAGGCACACCTGGCAGAGCTCAGCCTTTACTGCTAGTTCCACCTAAGGGATCACTCCTAGACAGCTGGAGGGGCCATAAGAGATTCCAGGAATTGAACCTGGGTCGGCCACCCGCAAAGCAAATGCCGTACCTGCTGTACAATTGTTTTGGCCCCTGAATATATTTCTTAACCTTTCTGTCTCTGTCTCTAAAATGGAAATTATAAAAGTATCTATTTGGTAAGGCTCTGGAGAGAATTTGATACATTTAATAAAGCATTTAGAAGTTTTCCTGGTCCCCAGTAAGTGCTCTGTGTTTGCTGTTATTATCAGAGAATGCTTTCAGGAAGAGATGACCCAAAAAGGAAGAACAGTTCTCAGTGTGGGGGACTGAAGTATAGATTTTAAAAGTACAGGGTCCCCCAGGCAAAGACACAAAGTTGAGTTTCTCTGGAGAGGAATCAAAGGGGTCAAGTGAACAGACAGCGGAGCTGAGGCTAGTGGGGTAGACACAGTCGTTCTCAGAGGCTTCTGCCTTTATTAGTGAGAGATGACTGAGGCAAAAAGAACTTGAGGGTTATTCTGACCAACCATAGGAAGACAGATTTTAGAAATGGGCAGAAGGTACATGAGTTGCTTTTCTGGAGTAATAATCAAGACCAATGTATTTGGCAGTTATAGATCATTCTTGCGACCTCATCTGCTTTGCACATACAAGACCGGGGCAAATATTATGAAGAATTATTGTTTGGCATGAATCCAATGACTCATTGGCCCTGAATAAACTATTATCATCTGCTTAAGAGACCACAATCCCAAAATTAATTATAGTCCAGGATAGTGCATTAATTTTTTATAGCAAAAGTAATCCAACACGTGCCCCTGGTCCGCCTCAGGAATTATTCACAATGTTTTTACTCCATTATCATTTAGAGAAGGATTTGTGCTCAAAATCTCAATATGTAGATCTGTTTCTTCGGGCAGGATTATTTACATTATGGACAGTGCCGGCAAACCTCCTCAGGCTATGCAGTGCTTTCTCTAGGTCTCTGAGGACTTTGGAATCATCTCCACTTCATCCTCTTGATGATTTTTTTTGTTTTTTTCTACAAATGCAAAGACAGCTGTTGCTCACAGAGGCAAACATCCACCTCTTTAAACCCAGAATGAAGCAGTAAACAGTTTTGTAGTAACTAGTTTGAGAGAACTTTGGCTAGGATTTTGTCGTTAATATAAAGCTCATCGGTAAGCTCTCGCAGTTAAAATCTACTGCAGGGTTCTTCTCTCCAGATGGTGTGATGGAGGTGTCATTGAAATCCCGTAGCCCTTCCTCTGTTCTCCATATGTTGACAGAGAGCTCGCACAGACATCTCCATAAATGTTACCTCTGTGTGTGGAGACGCGTGCCAGCATTTCTGCCTTACCAGCGCTCTGATTTTCAGATTTGGCTACTTCAAGGACTAGAGTGCTTCTTTGTCATTTCCTATCTCCAGAACATAAATTGGCTTTGCTCCACTGAAGATTATTGGATCCATAACAAACAAAACCACACTAAAGTCAGACATATTGAACAAATTGGCTGTAGACTGCTTCTCTTGAGTCAATGAAGACATTTGGAAAGACGTCAGCTCCATTGGTTGTTGATTCTGTTTCACTGTTTGATCATCACATCAAAAGTAATCTTAAGCGCACTATTTACAAGTTGCTACAGTCATTAAAATACATGGATTCTTTCTTCTGCTGACTCACACACGGGTTTATGAATCTCGTAATTTTCAGTGACACTATTTCTGATGTACGCCATCATCTCCTCCACTAGTTAAACTGAGCTCTTCATTTCCCTGAACTTTACCCTTGTTCCTTATTTCACCCATTGAAGCTGTTTTCTCTGCTCCATGGGGATTCTGATGATTAAAGGCATTTCAGATCTACCCAAACTAGCTCTATCTCTTGCTCATTTATAAGTCTGCCCTGTATTCTCATCTTATTATCTGTGTTTTATATGTCGTTATCAGGACTGGGGAGATAGCTCAACATGCTGAGCACATGTTTGCATGAAGGAGAAAAGAGTTCAATCCCCTGAATCACATGATCCCTCAGGCACTGCCAGGAGTAACCCAAAAGCCTCTGAACACTATTGGGCATGCCACCCCCCCAAATATCATTATCAACAGGGAGTAAACAGTGAATGTCAAGTCTATAGTGATAACTTTATGCTAAGTAAAACAAAGATAGAATAGGGAAGAGCATTGCAAATATGCCATTGTGTATATACACACATATAAATATATGTTAAAATGAACTTTAAATATATTACATTCTATTTGGAAAGATGTCAGCTCCATTGATTACATATATATATGCCAAAGATCACTTCCTTTGTTTTGTTAGCACTATTATATTATTTTGAGCAAACAAACACTTTCTTTATTCTGTCTTCGTTTTTAATTCTGAATGCTTTTTTTTGTTGTTCGCGATTTTGCTGACAGAAGCTCATTCAAAAAGCATGGATAGATATAGAATCTGTCAGGAAAAGAGTTAAAACCCTCCATCCTCCCAGCTAACTGTGGCCCACAGGCTGCTAATTAGTTTGATGGATAGGCACCTGGTCTGGTTCTGAATGCTCAGAAGCTCATTGGCTGCTGGCAGCTGATTCCCCACTCCCTGAGGTTTGGAGATGTATCAACCTGAGCAGGGAGAGCCAGAACTTGCTGAAAGGGGAGTTGTAGCCAATTCTTCATGAGCTCCTTTGGACTTGACTTGGCAGAAGGAAAAATCATGCCTTTAGACACAGTTGAGGCAGCCTGTTCTTGCACAAGAGGTTACATCCACCTGGAATACTGTCCCCTTCCAGTGTAATTACAGTACAATGACTAAGGTACAATCATACAATTATCTAAGCAATAACTGACTTATGTCATATCTTTTCTTATGCTCTGCTTCTTCCTCCCCTTTTCTTCCTTAAGAATAATTTTGAAAATCAATCTATCTCACTCTTCTTTTATAAAAAAAAACTGCATATATCAATAATGCTTGATTTAAATGGCCCTCAGTCTCCTGTCTGCTAACATTTCATCGACCGGACAACATCAGTTATTGAACATGGATACTTAGCACCGCTTTGCTACTTGGTAGCTATGTGAGCACAGGTGTGTTTCATGGCTTCTCTGAATTCCAGATACTTCATTTATAAACTGGAGAGACTAATTCCAGCATCACAGGGCAGTTGAAATAATCCTACAAAATCTTATTGGTCTTTGCTTTAGTACAACTACTCATATTGATCTACCTTCAACTGTCAAATGTCCAGTGTGTGGAGACTGGAGTGGTGGAGTTTGTGACAAAATACAAATAGAATATGATTTAAAAACATGAACAGAATAATTACAACTTCTATTATACCTCCCAAAATACTCTACCGAAGCAGAAAGTAGAATCACTCAAAGGAAACACTCAAAGAATAGTATTGGGACTAGGGAGATGACTCAAAGAACTGGAGCACAGGCTTTGCATGATGAATTCACAGATTTAACCCCCAGCACAGCATGGGCGCCTGAACACTGCCAATGTGCACCCTCCAATAATAATATTCTAATCCATCACTACTCTGTGCTTATCTGCTGAAGCATGCATCCACACAGGCTCTCTTTGTTGGCTCAAGGTTCCTTGTCTGTGTTGGCACAAGTGAAACACAGACACAAACCTCACGCTCTCTGGGGACTTTCCATCCCCAGTTAACTGAATAACACAAAGAAGCATTAGCTGGTTCGTCATAGTCTCCATGAAAGATGTCATGAATATGGGGGCACTTGCAGCTCAAGCCCTGCGCAATTTTGTTTCAAGCGCCATTGAGTATTTGAATTCTCCCAAGGATGTACTGTTACTAATCTTTTCTTCCTCAATCAAGCATCTGCCTTCAGTTATTCCCCTTCCTTTACCACTTTGGTTCTAGGGTCCATCCCAATGTATGGGCCTGATCTTGTGGATTTGTCATGAGAGAGAGGGACACAAGGTGCAGTACTTGAGCTCAGTGCAAGTCCCAGGGAAGACATTGGTGACCTCTTCTAACAAGAGTAATAATAATGGTGAACATCGTAATAAAATTCTCTTCCTTTCTAGCTTGCGAGACTTATGTGATGAATGTCAGTCGATGTCAGGGTGAGTGGGACCTGGTCCAAAGTTAAAATGTAGGACCTGATCAGAGTGAGGGAAGTCAGTTGCTCCTTGCCACAGATCTGCCTTCTTACTTTTGCTCACAGCAGATGACAGCACACAAGTGACATGACAAGGGATAACAATCTCTAGACCAGATTGTGTTTGGGATTTGGACTGGGCATGAATGAGAGGCCCCTGCAGAGTTACCCATCCTGCTGCCCACCAAACAGCTTGGACCGCAAACCATGGACTGCAGCCTGGGCCAGGGGTGGCTGTTGCCTGCCTAATGTAGGAAACCACAGGGCAGGTGGCCCTCCATGCCAAGACCCACCACTAACACTAGGGTAGGAAAAAAGGGAAGAGGCAGGACTGAATGAAAAACATCCCATCAATGCCACTGGACAAGTATTCCAGCCAAAGGGCAGCAGGAGTTGTGGGGTAAGCCAGAGAGGCAAGGGGTCAGGCATGACCATCTGTAGCCAGAGATAACAGGGAAGACACAGAGTCCAGAATGCCACCCGTCCGGAAGGCAGGATCACACCTATGAGTTGAACTGCTAAAACCCCAGCACCGACTCCATACTCCTAACAGACTTCACTAATGAAAACAGAAAATCCAAGTTATAGTTATTCAGAACTGCAGGACTACAACTGTGGGACATTAGGCCAGGAAGCCAACCTTGGTCAACCTTGAATTTGCTAATGCTTCCAAAAATTTCAAGTGCTACCAAAATGTAAAGTGTGACTGCAGCCCACACCATTAGGCAATGCCATTAGGCCCCATCTCCTCTGCTAGGCATTTCCTTAATAGCCCCAGCTTTGTGAGAGCAAAAGACTGCTCTAATAGTTGTCACCCTTCCCACTACAGCCCGCAGGAAGGGGGAGAGTTCTCAGCAGGTTCAGCTTTCAGAGGTCATGCTTTCTGGTGAGAGCGGTCAAAGTGTCAGGGAGGATGTCAGGGAGCATCCTTGTCCTCTCCACAAATATATAATGGATTTGTCAAGTCAGAGACCCAGCAAGTGAGAAGGTGCAAAGGAGCCTTCGAGGAGAAAGAAGGAAATCTTTCCGGGGCTTCCCATCGCCTCCAACTTTCTCCGCCAACCTTCCCGAGCCCCCAGATACAGAGTATGGTTTCTTCCAGACTTCCAATCACTTAGAACTTAGAAATCAATCAGGTTCTGTGCCTTGGTCCCGAGTGCGGGGCTACAGCCCCCAGCATCTCATGCCTATCACATTAGATTGGATTCCATACATTTCCGTGGGGCTGCTCTGCAGGAGCAGTTTCAATATGTATGAGAGCACTCAGTGATTCGGAGTAAAGAGGTTAGTAAAAGCTTCTTGGTCTGCATCATAATTGGAAAAAGCAGCTGAGAGAAAAGGGAGAATATGTTCACCCTCTCTAGTCACAAGGGATCCATTTACAGCAAAGTTATAATTTACTAAATGATTATCTAATGGCCTGAAGGAGTTAATATGGCTTTGTACGTTACTTCTACCCAGAGAGTCATTTCTACCCTAGATCTTGTTCAACCCTAGGTCCTGACTGATTACAAACCTTGCGATTGAGTGGGTTTTCATGGGGATTTGTACTGCATACCTTGCCTCAGGAGGAGGGAACCTTTTATCAACTGCACACTGGCTGGTATTAGAGGCAGGATTTGTATTAATATTAGTTTTTGTTGCATTGGCACAGAGGGCAGGGCATTTGCCTTGCACACGGTCGACCCAGGTTCAATTCCTTTGTCCCTCTCAGAGAGCCCAGCACGCTACCAAGAGTATCCCCGGCCGCAAGGCAGAGCCTGGCAAGCGCCCCGTGATGTATTCAATATGCCAGAAACAGTAACAAGTCTCACAATGGAGGCGTTACTGGTGCCTGCTCGAGCAAATTGATGAACAATGGGAGGACAGTGCTACAGTGCTACCTTGCCTCAGTCTCCAATAGAAAGGCAGTAGGCTGAAGTTTCTTGAGGAATGTTTCTCCCACACCCACCCCTGCTTCAACAGAACTTGCAGGATCCCTATGCTCCTCTTCTCCTGAGTCTTTCCTCGTAAGCCAGTGAAGGTGAATCCTACACTACCAGCAAGTGTCCATGGGCCTGACCTGCAAGGAAGGAAACATTGCACAACAAAGCTATCATCACCAAGGGCCAAACATGTGGCCTCTTAATATCTGTATTGTAAATCATAATGCCCAAAATGAGAGAGAGAGAGAGAGAGAGAGAGAGAGTAAGAAGGAGTGGCAGGTGGGACACTGGGAACAATGTTGGTGGAAAATGTGCCCTGGTACAGGGATGGGTGCTTGAGCATTGTATGGCTGAAATATAATCATGAAGTTTGTAACTGTATCTTATGGTGATACAATAAAACTTAATTTAAAAAAAAGCTGCCATCAGCCACTGTACCCACCAAGCCCTACTGCAGAACAGCCTGCCCAATGCAGTTGCATTGTCCTGAGAACATACACACGGCTCAGAGTTAGGACTTTAAATTTCTGCCATGGTTCTGCCCAGTTGCTAGCTGTGTGCCTTGAGCAAGTCAGCGAATCTCATAGGAATTTAATTTCTTTCTCTAAAGTCAGGAAATTTTTGGTAACAGCGACCTTTGGGTTACTGCTTCCGGAATTCATTGAGATAGCATGTGACTATAGTTTGTCAACTAAAAACAAAAATCTCATAACTGCTCATTACTAAAGGAGATAGTATGGCATAATGAAACAATCGTGAATATTAGACTCATACATTCAGAGTAAAATTCTAGTGGTAGTATTTAAGCTGGGGTGGGGGGGGGGCGGATTATAACCTCTCCAAGCCTCCAAAAAAAAGAATGGCATTATAATAATAATAACCAGATAACCAGACCCTAGGGTTGCTGTTGTAGTGCCCATAAAAGTGCTTAATACGTGGAAGATACATAAAAAATACACATCATCCCATCCTCTTTTCCAGACGCATTTACCCACTTCTGTAAGAGTAGGTATTTCTCTCCTCTGCCATGGTTCAGACAGACTCTGTGGCATCCTCACGCTGAGTTTTCTGGCACATGTCCTCTGCCTCCTGGGGTACTGGCAGAGAGAGAGAGAGAACAGAGAAACAGATCTGGAGGGCAGAGCATAATAAACATGTTATTTTGACCTGAATCATAGGATAAATGAATTCGCAAAAATTGGAGGCATTTATTTTAACTTATTGAATCATGGTGAATTACAAAGTCATTCATGATTGAGTTTCAGGCATATGATGCTCACGAACCAATCTCTTCACCAGTGTCCACTTCCCTCTACCAATGTTCCCAGTTTCCCTTCCAGTTTGCTTCTGTGGCAGGCACTTTTTTCTTGGTTTTTTTTTCTTCTTTTCCATTTTAAGCACTGTGGTTTGCAGTACTGTTATTGAGTATTGTGCTTTCATTCCTTTCAGCACCCAGTCCTCATCCAGATAGTCCACTTCCCCTATGAGTGTCATTTCATTCAGCATGACACTCTCCAGATTCATTCATTTATCAGCTAATTTTTTGACTTAATCTTTTCTAATGGTCTCATGGTATTCCATTATGGATATGTACCATAGCTTCTTTATCCAGTCATCTGTCATTGGATACTGGATTGTTTCCAGATTTTTTTCTATTGTGAATAATGCTGCAGTGAACACAGGAGTGCAGAAGTCTTTTCTACTTTTCTATATCTTTTCTATTGTGTTTTAGGGCCCTTAGGGTATATTCTGAGGAGTGTAATTGCTGGGTCCTGTGGAAGCTTACTTCCTAGTTTTTTTTCTGAGGAGTATCCATTTTGTTTTCCTATAGGGATGGACCAGTAAACATTCTCAACTGCAGGGAATGAAGATCCTTTTTTTTTAACCACATCTACACCAACACTGGTTGTTCTTATGATGAGTGCAAGTCTCTTTGTTGTGAGGTAGTATCTCATTGTTTTAATTTGCAGCTCCCTGATAATTGGTAATATAGAGCACATTTTCATATGCCTTTTGACCATTTGCATTTCTTCTTTGAGGAAGTTTCTATTATCTCTTCTCCCTATTATTTGATGGGGTTGAATGTTTTTCTTGTAAAGTTCTACCAGTGCTTTATGTATCTTGGGTATATACCCTTTAACAGATGAGTGGTGGGAAAATAATTTCTTCCATTCTTTAGGCTGTCTTTGTATATAGGTTTTCATTTCCTTTAAGGGGCTGAAATTTCTTAATTTTTAAGTATTCCCACTTGTTTGTCTTTGCTTCCACTTGCTTGGTCAGTGGCGTTTCATCTTGAATAACACTTCTAGCTCCACTGCCATGGACTGTTCTGCCTATGTTTTTCTATATGTATGTTATAGATTCAGGTTGATATTGAGGTCTTTAATGTATTTAATTTGATTGTTATGTGTTTTATGAACTGGAGCAATAGCACAACGGGTAGGGTATTTGCCTTACACATGGCCAACCCGGGTTAGATTCCTCCATCCCTCTTGGAGAGCCTGGCAAGCTACCTAGAGTATCCTGCCCACATGGCAGAGCCTGGCAAGCTCCCCATGGCGTATTCGATATGCCAAAAACAGTAACAAAAAGTCTCACAATGGAGATGTTACTGGTGCCCGCTCGAGCAAATCAATGAACAACAGGATGACAGTGCTACAGTGCTACAGACAGTGTTATGTGTTGTACACGGCATTAGAAAGAAGTCTGAGGGGTTTTATTTTTTTGCATGTTGCCAACCAGTTTTCCCAGCACCACTTGTGGAAGAGGAATTCTTTACTCCACTTCATGTCTTTTGTTCCTTTATTAAATATTAATTGACTATGAACCTGTGAGTCTATCTCTGGATTTTCAATCCAACTCCATTGATCAGATGGTCTGTGTTTATTCTAGTACCATAATGCTTTAATTAAAGCTGCTTTGTAGTACATTTGAAGTTGAGAAAAGTGATGCCTCCCATCTTCTTTTACCCAAGAATTGTGTTTGCTATTCAAAATACATATGAATTTTGTAAGTGTTTGATCCATTTCTTTGGAAAATGTCATTAGTATCCTTAGAGAAACTGCATTGAATCTGTATAATGTTTTGGGGAGTGTTGTTATTTTGATGATGTTATTCTACCAATCCATAAGTGAAGGATGTGTTTCCATTTCCTCTTTTCCTTTTCTATTGCTTTAAGTAATGTTTTGTAGTCTTCATTGTATAGGTCTTTCACCTCTTTGGTTACACTGATTCCTAGTTATTTGATTTTATGAGAAACAATTGTGAATGGGATGGTCTTTTTTTAAATACCCCTTTCTTGTATTTCAGTATTTTCATATAGGAAAACCATGGACTTTTGTGTGCTCATTTTCTAGACTGACACTTTAATATGCTTATAGGGGCTTTTTGTGGTCTTTAGAGTTTTCTACATATAGTATCAGGTCATCTGCAAATAGTGAGTGCTCACTTTTTCCTTTTTTATCTGAATGCCCTTGATATCATTTTCTTGACTAATTGCTATGAAAACAACTAACAGTATTATGTTAAATAGAAGTGATGAGGTTGAGCAACCATGTCTTGTACGTGATCTTAGGAGGAAATATTTTAATCTTTCTCCCATTGAATGTAATCTTTGCTGTGCGCTTGTGGTAAATGGCTTTGACTATGTTGAGGAAAGTTCCTTCAATTTTCATTTTATTGAGAGTGTTTACGTGAATGGGTGCTGAATCTTGTTGAATGTTTTCTCTGAATCTGTTAATGTAATTATATGATTTTTACTTTCTCTCATATTGTAGGGTGTATTACATTGATTAACTTACATATGTTAAACCATCCTTGTATCCCCAGGATAAATCCCACTTGGTCACAGTTTATGATCTTTTTGATTAATTTTAGATTCTATTTGCTAGTATTTTATTGAGGATTTTTGGATGTATGTTCATCAAGAATATCAGTCTGTAATTCTCTTGTTTTGTGATATCTCTGTTTGCTGTTAGTATCAGGGTAATGTTTGCTTCATAGAAACTGGGAGTTTTCTGTTTCTTAGAATTTCTGAAAGAGCCTGATAAGGATTGGCAGTAGGTCTTTTTTAAAGGTATGAAAGAACTCACTATTGAATCCATCTGGTCCTGGGCTTTTGTTTTGGGAAATACTCTTAATGGCCATTTCAATTTTCTCAAAAATAGGTCTATTTGGGTCTTCCATATCTTCTTGGTTCAGCCTTAGTAGTTTGTAGGTGTATAAAAATCTATCCATTTCTTCTAGGTTCTCTTGTTTTGTGGCACACGGATTTTCAAAGTAATCTATGATGTTCCTTTGAATTTCTGTGGTATCTGTCATAACATTTCCCCTTTCATTTCTGATTCAGTTTATTACTATTCTCTCTTTGTGAGTCGCGCTAATGGTTTGTTTATCTATCTTGTTTATTTTTTCTAAGAACCAGCTCTTGGTTTCATTAATATTTTGGATATCTTTTTGGATTCCAATTATGAATTTATACTCTGTTTTTTCTTTATTTCCTCTGATTGCAGGTATTTTAAAGCTTTTCTTTCTTATACATTTAATTATGTTCTTGACAATTTCTTAACTAACACCAAACCAGATTTAGTTACAGTTTTTAAGAATTCATAGAGCAACCCCCTTGGTATAGAAGCCCTATATTTTTATTGTACCTCTTTGCATAAATAAAAATTACCTTGTTTTGTTCCCCCACCAAATTTTTCCTCTCCTGTGTTTTTATTTTCCACATTTAAATTCTGGAGTTACTCTTATTTTTTTGCTTTTTGGGTCACACCTGGCAGTGCACACGGGTTACTCCTGGCTCTGCGGTCAGGAATTACTTCTGGCGGTGCTCAGGGGACCATATGGGATCCTGGGAATCAAACCCAGGTCGGCCGCCCGCATGTAAGGCAAATGCCCTACCCGCTGTGCTATCACCCCAGACCCATGAAGTTACTCTTATTGATGACTTTTGTCTCACCCTCACCCTCCATTTACTCAACAAATCATTGAACAGCTACACCTTTATCTATCTGAATCCTCTTTATCCATACCCACTCCCCTTACTTCAGTCCTTAATTAGTTTTTTTTCTGGATTTCTGCCATAGCTCCCAAAGCAATTTTTATATCATAAGGTGGCTCTTAGAATTAAATGAGATAATAAATCTTATGTCTGTTAGCATAATATGGTCCCTGGCTCCCAGAGAGTGAAATAAATGGTACCTAGACAAAAGCTTCAAAACGTTCTCACTCAATGTAAGAAGACTTTTGTAGTAGCAAAAATTTTAAAGAGAATATAGGCTTTCTTAGGTACTAATGAGCTTCCTACCATTGGAAGAGTGAAAGTCTTGGTTGAGTGATCCACTAGAAGTTGTTGATGGCATTCAAACATCAGATGAGAGGTTGGAATAAAGTATGTCTAAGTTTTCATCTGAGTAAGTCAGGATACTTTCAGTTAAAGTGTCAGAATCCCACCTAAAAATGGCTAAGGAGCCATTTTGGTTGACAGGAGAGAGAAAATCCAGGGCTTTCAGGCAGAATTGTCTCTAGAGCCTCTAAAGACAACAATGGAATCCTTCAGTGTCACACCGTATCTCTGTTTTGCTTTCCTCCACCCTGGCTCCATCCTGGGCAGATGCATTTTGTAAAATGACCCTCCAAAGCTCCAGCTATTCAGCTTAGCACACTGACAATATGAGTATCACCCACTTAGAAACCTAAGTGAAAAGAGCAGTTCTTTTGAGTTGTTACTACCTCTTCTTGAAAGAACCACTGTGGTCATGGGACTAAATCCTCTGATTGCTCAGTGAACCATGGTTTCTTTCCATGGTCAACTTTTGTGGAATTTTCTAGAATTTTATGGCAAGGGCAAGAAACATGGGGGTCCTCAATGGAAAAATCTGATTCTCAGTAACAGAAATAGAGCAACTTGGTGTTGAGCAAGAAAAATCAGAGGATATCAAGTACACTTTCCTGTCCTGAGCTTTAATTATTCCAACCCAAACTTCTTAATATTTATTATGAAATCCTTTGTTCCTTTAGTTTATTCCAACAGCATTATATATTAATGCAAACCTAATAATACCTATGCTTGCCATCAAATAATAGACATTCTTGTTCAATCCTGTGAAGAAAAAAATTGTTTTATGAATCATCAGTACAAAAGTGGAGTAAAGTTAACTGTCTACTTCCAAGTTCATGGGTTCTTTCTTACTTATACAGCTGATAAGGAGTTACTACAGGAAAGAGCTTTATTATCTATTTGATAGTATGAGGATCCCTTGATTTTGAAGACTGGATATAAATTTATACTAGGATAAGCTCAATTGTCTGGTAAATTGGACTCTAGGTATTAGACTAGATTTTTGCATGCAGCACCCAATTAATCTTTAAACAAAAATCCTTAATAATTATGCCTGATTTACAGATGAAGAAACCAAAGTGCAGCAGTTTTGAACAACTTGTTCAATATCTGTCACTAGTAAATAACAGAACCAGTTTTAAGCCCCAGCCATAGCTTACACCTTTTTTTTTGGTATATTATACTACCCCCTCTAAGATTCTAACTGTAATACGCAGTCAACCATATTTTTCTGAAGCAAAAAAATCTGATCTCATGGCCTGATTTGTTTGAGGAGTGCTGACTTAGGAAATCTGGAATAGATAGCCACTTAATGACACCTAGATCAGGGTATTTGGAGCATCCTACTTTCACTGCTAACCTTGAAAGTTACTGCAAATGTTAAGCACAGCTGCTCTGTTGGCCAAAGGTGTTAGAAAGATGAGGTACTTAACATCTGTGCAGTGTGGCTGAAACTGATTCTCAGAGGATGGCTATAAGCTACGACTACAAGTGAACATCTTATCTCTGGCTCAGTGGAGTTGTACACAACTCAGGCCTTGAATGTAGTTAAAATCCAAAAGAAGTCCCCAGGCCTCAATTCAGAGACTTCCTGGCAGATGGGCCCCTGTGTTTACATTCATTCCCCTTGGATTACAAGCCTGCTTGCCTTCAGGAAAGAGTGTTAAGTCCCTGCTGCTCACTCTGTGATATGTCAGCTTGGTAATCAGGTCTGTAAATATGTCCAGTGGCTAGAAGTTTGTAAATTGTCCTAAATTTGCTACCCAAGTAAAGGAATTTTCCAGAGAAGAAATATGATCCTTCAGTGAAAATGATAAAATCTAGGAGCAATGGAAGTCCAACTCTGCCTTATTTATTTGATTAGTGACAAGTTGATAATAATCATAAGTAAAATAAAAATAATAGCCAAGCAGCACAAATGCTGGCCAACTTCGACCACGAGTGTGGAAAGGTCGGACTGCAGCTGAATCTCACCAAAACAATATTCATGAAAAACGAACTAGTCCCTGATGTTCCATTTGTTCTCAATGGAACAGACATCTCTGAATGCAACAGCTATGTGTACCTGGGTCGAGAACTCAACATGAGGAACGACTTGGTGCCAGAACTGCACAGGAGGAAGAGAGCAGCATGGAAAGCCTTCAAGAGTGTTAATGAAGTTGTTAAGAGGACAAAGAACCTCCAGCTCTAGGCACATCTTTTCAACGTTCTTCCTGCACTAACATATGCCCCAGAGACCTGGGCCCTACGAAAACAGGATGAGAATGCTATTCAGGTATCCCAAAGAGGAATCAAAAGAGCAGTGCTTAGAATATCACATTTCACTCAAGTGAGAGAAGGAATTTGGAGTACCGACCTCCATCAATGATCAAGAATCAGGGACGCTGTCTGGTTTGTCAAGGCGTTTGAAAATCAGATGGGCTGGACATGTAATGCGATTTAGAGATGACCACTGGACTAGAGCTGCTACCGACTAGATTCCATGAGACGTCAAAAGACCACGTGGCCGCCCACCTCCAAGAATGTCAGACTTCTTCATCAAAACCCTGAATGAACAGTTTGAGGTTCTTCATGTTCCTGGAGCGAGCAGATATCATTGGGCTACAGTAGCACGTGACAGGGACGAATGGAGACGTTACTGGCGCCCGTTCGAGCAAATCGAAGATCAGTGGGATGACATATTATACAATAATAATAAAAAATAAGAGTAGAAATAATGATAATAAGTCCTGACCACAAGGGAGAATCATATTGCTTCTAGAATAGACATTCACTTCCAATAACCAGATACCCACTATTTGCTCCTCAAGGAACTAGATTATATTTTTCCTCTATGCAAATATTCTCTTTCACCCTCATTTCCTGTGTCCTCTCTCTACTCATACCAACTTTAGGAGGGTGAGCAAAAAACTGTGGGCAAAAGTCTAAGCTCCCCTGTCTATCTCTCCTGCTTTACTATCATTATACATCCTTATTTTGCAGTGCTTCTATCTCTATAATAATTTCATTTTGAAATAGCTTTCTATTAGAAACCTGTTTGTGGGATTGAAAAATATTTACTTGGGGCTGATGTTTTCCAAAACTTTTTCTATCCTACTCAGAGGGTCATGTTGCATCCCATGGTGTAGAATGGAAACTGTGGACATGACCCAGAGTTCTGACCTCAAACCCTTCTCATAATTCTACATTTGGATCGACTTGGCAGTCCTTTTCCAGCCTTCCAGTCACCAGAAATCAGCTGACAGCAAGTCTGTATCTCTTGCCCTCACCTCTTCTGAGCTCCAAATTTATATTCTCTGTATTCTTCATGAGTCTATCTTGGAGAGCAACTGAAAATCCAACACATCCCACATGTGCTTCACTTATTCAACAAGTACTTACCTAATTCTTGTTTGGAGTTGAGTTGAGCATAAACAGAGGATCACATGACCAGGATGCCTGAACACTTCATTGGAACTATGGGGGGAGACCCATAGTTAAGTAAATAACTACAAAAGTATGATAACTGCTCTAGTGGGGGAAGCAGGGTTAGTGTGAGCCAAAGGATTTTGTCTAGAGTAGTGTAGTCAAAGGGTACATTACTATTTTCCTAAGTTACATGTTAGTTTAAATCCATAATGATTGCTGGTTACCCAACAAAACTGTCACACAAAATGAGAGTTCATCTCTAATTTAACTTACTGTCCCTCAGCACCCAGCTCAATGACTAACATCATGCACATTCAAGAAATTTTGGTATAATAAATAGAAAAACACTCTTATATACTCATATACACTCTTATTCCGCTACCTTTGGAAAAAAATCACTGATTAGGTTTAAAGTATCATAGGGTCGCTCTTTTTAATGAATATACTCATACACAAATGTACATAATTTTACTTTAATTTTTTCAGTTCCAACAACACACCTACCACTGACCCTAAATTAGCAAAGCTTTTATGTTATCAGAAGATTCTCACTCCTACTTCATTACCTTTCATTTTTCTTTTTTTCTTTTGTACCATACAGGCCTGGAGTGATAGCACAGTGGGTAGGGCATTTGCCTTGCACGCAGCCGACCCAGGTTCGATTCCTCTGCCCCTCTCAGAGAGCCCGACAAGCTACTGAGAGTATCTCACCCGCACGGTAGAGCCTGGCAAGCTACCCGTGGTGTATTGGATATGCCAAAAACAGTAATAACAAGTCCCACAATGGAGACGTTACTTGTGCTCACTCAAGCAAATTGATGAGCAATGGGATGATAGTAATACAGTAATAAATATAGTACCACACAGTGGTTCTCACAGCACATTCCTGGTTCTGTGCTCAGGGGTCACTTCTGGTGGTGCTCAGAGGACCATATATACAGTGGGCTGGGGGAAAGGGAGGCGGATGCAAAGCAAGTGTCTTATCTCAGTCATTCCTCCAGTTCTCTCATTAAGTTTTTTTTTAATTTTTTAATATTTTTAATTAGTGAGTCACCGTGAGGGTACAGTTACAAATTTACCCATTTTCATGCTTGTGTTTCCGTCATACAATGTTCGAGAAACCAGCCCTCCACTAGTGTCCATTCTCCACCACCAATGAACCCAGAATCCCTCCCACCCTCCAATCCCATCCCCCAACCCACCCTATACCCCCCTGCCTCTGTGGCAGGGTATTCCATGTTCCTGCTTCTGATTACCCAGAGTCCACCTCCCTCCACCTACCTCACTCCTTGCCACCACTCACCCCCACGTCTTCTGAGATTTCTGTCTTTAAGTTTTATATAATTTTGAATGACAGGCCAGTTTCTAGAAGTGGTTTTTTTTTCAGTACAAGGTCATTTTTCAGTGCAAGGGTCATTTCTGGTAATGCTGTGAGGTGGAGGGAAAGGCAGCTGGGTCTGGCTATGCTAGACCCCAGTGGGGCTGGGGAGAGTGAGATGCCCGTCACACCTCCAGTAAGGTGCAAGGGCCTTGCAGGCTGTAGATTCAACTCAGGCCAGCACGTGGGCATATGCTCTAGCACTTGAGCTGTCTCCCTGACCCCCATGTCTGATTTTGATATATGTTGTAAGAGGTATATATATATATATATATATATATATATACATATATATAACAAATACCCCAGACAAACTTAAAGCTGGAGCCTGTAGCATACTAAAATGATAATAATAATTGTAGAATTATATGGAATACTAAGATTGAACAAGAGATCTCTTGCTTTAATTCTATACATAAAATTCTTCAACAACCTCTGGAAACAGTTCTTTTAAGTATTTAATTCTCATTGACTTAAGACCAAATGTCATAAACAAATTTGTATTACATCATGGAATTCTATGGTGGATGCAGGAAAATTAATTATCTTGGTTTTCAGGTACTGAATCTCTTTTATTGAAAGAAGAGTGACTGCCTTTATATTTATTGTCATCCTAATCCAGGAAATTGTCCTCATAGTTAATTTGCATAAATCTCCCACCTAGCTCTAGATAGAATATTCATCCCTATGACATTTTTTTTCTCTTTTTGTGTTTGGGTCACACCCAGCGATGCTCAAGACTTTCTCCTGGCTCTGCATTCAGGGGTCACTCCTGGCAGAGCTTGAGGGACCATGTGGGATCCAGAAATCAAACTCTGGTGAAAAACTCTGGCCTGTGGGTATTTTTTTCCTCAAATTTGCTAAAACATTAAATCTCTGACTCATTAGGATTATTATCACTGAAAGTAATATGTATTTCTATTTTTTTCCTTCTTCATTTTATTTTGCGAAAGGATCATGATTTACAAAGTTGTTCATAGTTGAATTTTAAGCATAGTTCCATCACCAATCCCACTACCACATTCATCTTCTCTCCACCAGTGTTCCCAGGCTCTCTCTCACCCTTACCTTTCCCCCATTCTGCCATCTCAACAGGCACTTTTTAAAGTTTATTTAAGTCTTGGTTTCATGATTTCAGTGTTTTTAACTCTGCATTTTGGCTATCTTAGCTTTATCATTCCTTAACACCACAGTTGTATATTGACCCTTGGCCCTCATTTTGTGATTCTTGACATTTTTATCAAAGCAAATACAGAGTGATGTGAATGTGAAAAGATTTTGACAAAGATTTGTATAAAGCCTTTTAGCTGACATTTTTTGAATGCTGATAATGTGTCAGATGGTACAGTTAATGCTTAACAAAAATATATGTTAGTTCTCAACCCTCTGAGATTCTCTATTTTTGTGATTTGTATACATTTTATTTTCATAAAGTAGTTCACAATAGTTTCATTGCAGATAATATTCAAACATCCACCCAACCAGCAAGCATCTTCCCACCACAATAAGAGGGAAATGTGTAAAGGTTGTTGATTTTATTCTAGGGCCCTTTAAGCCTGTTTATAAGAGAATACAAGCAAGTATGTTAAAACAAAACACATATATGCTGCTTTAGGTACATCAGTGGGCTAGAGGATAAGATGTTGCATGTCCACATTTGCTCCAGAAAAAACTGTGTCACTCTCTCCTGGAGCTTTGTTTTATAGTCTCTGGATCTTGGCCACTGATGAGATTACATGGCACAGGGAGAGTGGGGGGGGGGGCAGTTTGTGGGTGTGACTGCCAAGCTACTGGAAAATGGGGGATCTGGATAATGGAGGTCCAGTCCAAATTGGAGCAGGCTTGGAGATCTCAGCCACAGGTCCCACATACTTGAGTTCTTCTGTTGGTTCCTTCATGCATGAGGCTCATCCGAGCATGTGGAGAGTGGCCTTGAGCATGGCTGAGGCTGGATTCTGGAGGTTTTCAGCTAGCGGGGTTCTGCTTGGGGTGGGGAGGGAAACTCAACCCACCCCTCTTCTGAGCTTCTCTAAACAGAACAAAAAGTGATATCTACTCAATAATTTCTTTTTTTTAATTTTTTTTCTATAAATTAGTTCACAATATTTGATTGCATTTAATATTCAGACACCAATCCCACCACCATTACACCTTCCCACCACCATATTTCGGATGCTTCCATCCTGAACCCCAATCCCTGCCCCAAAGCAGAACCAAAATAATATACTTTCTATTGTTTGCTATAGGGCTGAAGTGATAGCACAGCAGTAGGGCATTCGCCTTTCACACGGCTGACCCGTGTTCGATTCCTCTGCCCCTCTTGGAGAGCCTGGCAAGCTACCGAGAGTATCTCGCCCGCACAGCAGAGCCTGGAAAGCTACCCGTGGCATATTCGATATGCCAAAAAACAGTAACAATAAGTCTCACAATGAGAGACATTATTGGTGCCCACTTGAGCAAATTGATGAGCAACTGGATGACAGTGTCAGTGACAGTGTTTGTTATGAAAATTCACTGAAAATGCTACTAGTAAGTATCCTTAGAGGAAAGAGTGTGAAGATTGTTTTTTATCTTCATTAGGGTCATTAAGCCCTTCTATAAGAGATCACTAACATGTTGTTAAAGATTGAGCCTTGTCTGCTTTTATATATATGTCTGTAAAAAAAAAATTTCTCTAGGATTGGTTGCCTCCTATTTTGAACCCCATCAAATGTGGTGCGGTACTTTTGAAGTATGGGTAGAATGTGTCCTATGAAGTGAAGTCCAGGAATAGGTTCACTCATGGGTGAGGCTTGGCAGAGCATGTGGACAGCAGCCATGAGCATGGCTGAGGTTGAGTTCTGGAGGATTTGGGCTGCTGGGGCTAGGTCCTTTGGGGTGGGGAGGGCTCTCACCTGCCCCCCTCTGGGGTGCCCTGAGTGAAACAGCCCAGCGCAGGGTCCAGCGGCATGGTTATGCCAAGCATCCTCCAGAAGAGAAGGACATGCAATCTGGATGGTGGCTGCTAATGGGATTATCAGGTGCCAGCCAGGGGTGGCTTATGGTCGTGACTGCTGAGTTGCGGGAGACGGGGGTGGGGAGGGGAGGGGGCAGCGATACAGGGAGAGGATCTCCATTCCTGGTCCCATTGAACCCAGAGTTCTCAGTCTCAAAGTCCCAGATACGTGGGTTTTCTGGGGATTCACTCATGGTGAGGCTCGGCCTGAGCATGTGGGGAGCGACTGTGAGCATGGCGGCGGTTGAGTTCTGGAGGTTTGTAGCTGCTGGGGCTGCGTCCTTTGAGGCAGGGAAGGGTCTCACCCATGCCCCTCAGGGTCGCCTCACTACTCAACAATTTCATCCAAGGCATTGGCCTATGTGACTGTGAGGTCAAGTCTGAAATTCATAGGAAACACCATCAAAAAGGCAGGCTGGGAAGGAGAGGAAACCTCACATGTCTTATAAAAGAAATTTTAAGTACCCAAAAGATGAAATGAGTTCATCTATGGAAATCTCCCCACTTAAAGGCACTGATTATGAACATTAGTCTCATCTATAAAAGTACCCTTCCAGTAACACCTAGTTTGAATAAGTTATGGGAACTAAGGGCTGGAGCGATAGCACAAGCGGGAGGGCGTTCGCCTTTCACGCAGTCAACCCGTGTTCGATTCCTCCGCCCCTCTCGGAGAGCCCGACAAGCTACTGAGAGCATCAAGCCCGCATGGCAGAGCCTGGCAAGCTACCCATGGCGTATTGGATATGCCAAAAACAGTAACAATAAGTCTCACAATGAGAGACGTTACTGGTGCCTGCTTGAACAAATCAATGAGCAATGGGATGACAGTGACATGGGAACTAGGAAAAGTTGGCTCATAAAAAGATTAGAACACAGGGGTAATCTCATTTTCCCCTCATTCTGCTTTTGTGAAGTAAAAGTTTTCATTATCATCATATAAACCTTACAAATTCATATCATGATAATGAAGTAAGGCTCATAATAATGAGGTTAGGCTCAAAAAAAGTCAAGAAACTCAAAATCACAAAACTACTCAATGAAAAGTCATTAGTTGAACACATAGGACTAATTACATGGTTCAGAACTTAATATATAATATTATCTCCAAACAAATGAATCATTGTCATCCTCTACCTCTAAATATATGTAAAGAAAACTTTTATTGAGGTTTATATTTCTCTTAGAAAGGTCACCACCATGTCTTAAACTTTGTTTGATTATAATATTAGCAGGTTCTGGTTAATTTTTAATGCAAGGGAAGAATATAATTGAAGGACCCTAAGTGTTAATCCTTTCTGATATAAAATCGCCATTTTCAAAAAGCAGTTGATTGTAATGGGTTGCTTATGATGATCTATACTAGAATGAATGTCTTTCATTTCATAGTATTATAGAGAGGTTGAAAATTGGTACTCTATAGGTTTTTTTACAACTATTTTATCTATCAAGCAAAATATACTGCTGAAAAATAATATGTAGATATTTTCCCAGTAAAAGAAACTGAAACTGGTGTTACTTGTATTTTAATAGCATACCTTGGAATTTGAGCTTTTTGGCAAAAATTGAAACAACTTAAAGGAAAAACAATGGCTGTGGAATATTCTGCAGTACCACAGTATCACGGTGACTTTCTGAACAAGCAACAAGAGTTTGTGGTTTTGCTCCTGCCTCTGATCAGGCTATAGCCTTGAGCAGGTGTCTATATCTCTCTAGGCAGCAATTTCCTTTTCCAGAATATGAAAGCTTCAGAGTATAAATCTCATATCCTTTATGCTGTTTTAGCACATTAAAAAAACCTAAATTTCCTAATAAAAGACCTATTTTATTACTAGTCAGTAAAAAGTCATTCTTCTGCCAGTTATTCCATTTTTATCCCAATCCATAGGAGATTACACTGATAATACTCTAGTTTTAATGCATTTACCTGAAGGTTAGCACAAAGTTTCATTACTGCCATGCTGACGTTGATTTATAGAACTCTAGTGTTGCAGAAAGCAGGGAGTGGGGTTAGGGGTGGAGAGTAAACAAAGGTTAAAGGTTCTCCCAAGTGGTGTTCAGAATATCCATGAGATATTTGGCTAACTGGGCTCTATGGTTTAGTTCTTGGGCCCAAGAATGCATTGCTACTTGGGCCCTGCAGTGCCAGGGACCAGCAGGGATCATTCAGTGGTGCCCCAGGGGCCATGTGGTACCAGGTATCACACCAGAATTGATTACAGAAAAAGCATGTTCTGTAACCTTTGCATTATCTTCCCACATGAGAATTCTAGTACTTAATGTTTTCATTGAACATGCCAAGCAGGGTAGCAGTGAGGTACCATGGACAGCAACCTTCCTCCCCAGTGCCCTTTCAGGAAGTTTTCATGGTCAACTACAAATGCTGAACTCAGGTTCCCACATTCTCCAGAGGTAGCACAGACACAGGCTGACCTACAGACCCCAGATGAGCATAGTGTGGAGGACTCCGTGCAAAAATGATAACGTTCCTCTTTTCCAGGGAATCTGGAATTTGTGACTAACAAATCACATCTTTTTGAGATAGCTTAATATTGTTGTCATAAACTATCCCCAGAAGAGATTGGTACCCATGGAAATGTCATTCTTAAATCATTCTTGTAACTGGCGAACTAAAAAGACATCTATCCCATCTCAAACCACAGATGTTTGGATTGCATAGTGAAAAAATTAAATAAAACAGCCTGACCTCCAAATCCTTGGGCTGGTCCCATAAGACAGAACTGTGTAAATGAATCCCATAGTCAAATAGTGGGTGATGTTGGTCTGTTTAGTTTTGCATTTGTGCAAGGTGAAGTTCTAAGAGTCTTAGCAACTCTTTAGTAAATGATAAATAGTTTTCTCGTGGTTAAATGCTCACAGTGTGAGCAGGTGTCCCTTGGGGATCAATACAGTTTTTAACCTGAACTTTAACCAATGCAGACATTGACTTGAGAAGGAACAAAATATTGGATGCATATTCAATATAGTCAATGAGTATTTTGTTGCTTGCGGTAGTGAATGCCCCAGAACTACTATCTGCAAATATCACTAAGCCTTTTCCCCCTAGACATCTGTAAGGTGAGGATAATAGGAGCTATCACTGTAGACTTGTGAGAATTAAACAAGATAATTCCCAGATGCCTGGTAAGTCATAAGTGCTCAGTGAATGTTACCTATTTCAAGACACCCCCCAAAAATTGTATGTTACTATTTTAGTGCCCAACATTTTTGCAATTGATCAAAATCTGTGTTTTCTTTGATTTTAAGGCACTAGGAGTATCTATTGAAATTTAGAAAATGAATGTACCTGAACAATGGGGGGATGATTAGTACCGCTTGGAATACATCATAATGTTATACATTTCCTTACTTTTTCTTACAGCAGTTCATCCCAATTTATTTTTCAAAGACTTCTTGAGTGCTGAGGAAATCTGCAGTTCTTATCCTAGAAAAAGTGGGCAACTCACATTTTAGAATGAACCTTGAAACACCCAAGGACCAAACTGCGTGGGTTGCAGATATGGCCATTGCCACACGTTCCTGTTGCTTGTGACAAAGTAAAACTGTTGTTAATGAGAGAAAAGCCTTGACCTTTAAGGTCAGATGTGTTTCCTTGTATTGGCATGCCTTGCAACAGAAACCTATGCCCAAGTACATTTCTACAACTGTTGCTACTCGCTCAGTGATAACTTTGGAAGAAACCGCGCGTGGGGCCGGAGGGGCGTTTGAACCGGATCAAAAGCCCATTCCAGAGTCCAACGTTGAGCCCACACATTTGGAGGGACGGGTAAGAGGGTCGCTCGTGCTCCTCTGGAGACCAGCTGGAACGCTTGTCGCTCGGGATGGAGCCACGGTCCCCGCCAGGGGAGGACGATAGTGGCTTCCCCCACCCCCCACCTGCGTGCTGAACTCGAAACAGTTTGAGTGGGAGGAGGTAGGGGGGGTGGTAATAGATCAGGACCTGCCTGTTCCCCCTCTTCCTCCTCCACCTCCTCCACCTCCTCCTCCTCCTCCTCCTCCTCCGCCTCCGCCGCCGCCGCCGCAGCCGCCTCCTCCTCTCCCCAGCGGCGGCGGCCACGGCAGCCACAGCGGTTGCTGCGGGCGCTGCTGGCGCTGCGGAGCGGGTCACCCGGCGCCGGCGGAGCTGCGGCGGCGGCCTGAGCGCGGGGAGGGGGCGGCGAGCGCCGCGATATCCATAGTAACCCGGGAAGCGCCGGGCGCCCTGCACCCCGCGCCGCTCTCGCGCGCCGGCGGCCGGCGGAGCTCGGGGTAAGCCCTCGGCGCCCGGGGCCGCCGCAGAACAATGGGGAGCCGCGTCGGGGAGGACGGGCGCGTGCGAGGGGGGCGCGCAGCGGGGCGGGCGCGGGGGGCGCGGGGGGCGCGGGGGGCGCGCGCGGGCCCGGACGCCGGCGGGGAGAGCCGGGGCGCTCGGCGGCGCGGCCAGGCTCGGCGCTTCCCGGGCCCCTCGCCGGCGCGCTCTTCCTCGCCGCTCGCCTTGGCCAGGGGCGCCCCGGAAAGATGCTCGGAGCGCGCGGCTAGGGGAGCGGAGGTGCCAGCCCCAGGTCCGCGTCCTCGGGGACCGGGACCCGCCAGCCCGCCCCCCACCCCCAACCCCACCCCCACCCCCGGCTCGGGTGAGTAGCGGCGGGGCCGGCGCGGGCCACGGCTGCCCCCCGCGGGGCCCGGCTCCCGCGCGCCCAGAGGCGGTTTCCAGAAGTGGGGCTGCAGCCGGGGCAGGGGAGAGAGGATGGTTTGGGTTGTTGTTGGGTTTTTTTTTTCTTAATTTTTAAATTTTATTTTAAGAAGCCGGGTGGGGGAGATCCCGGAAGGCTACGGAAAGGTTTGAGGGAGCATTTGTTGCAGCTTAAGCTAGCGGACTGTGCGTTTCTCTGCTCCAACACCCTGTGGGGGTGTATCCCCCCCTACACACACACACAGACACACACACACAGACACACACACACACAGACACACACACACACACACACACACACACACACACACACCCCTTCCCCTCCAGTCGGGTGGGGCGCATTTTCCCCTCTCCACATTTTCCGGATTGCCAAGAGTTTGGACGGGTAGATGCAGATGCCTCTCCCAAGGGTTTGACTTTCCCGAGTAGCTGTTTCACAGAGGTCATCTGTCATCTTATCCACGCGGCCCCGGGTGGTCTCCAGGTGGGCTTTGAACTGCCTCTTCGCGAGTGGCGTGAGGAACAGTCGGCTGCGGGGTGGGCGTTGGGGGTGCCCTCTCTCGGCGTGTGCCTTGGCCGTGGGTGAAGCGGAGGGGGAAGTGAGCACGGACTTTCCATGCTACGCCTTGGCGAGCATCCTCGAGCGGCAGAGACTGCAATTTGCTGCTTCTGAAGGTCAGGTCAGCATTTTCATCGAAATTC
Source organism: Sorex araneus (assembly GCF_027595985.1). Taxonomy (NCBI): domain Eukaryota; kingdom Metazoa; phylum Chordata; class Mammalia; order Eulipotyphla; family Soricidae; genus Sorex; species Sorex araneus. The sequence goes on along the minus strand of NC_073311.1, from coordinate 40,703,098 downwards.
CAGTTTCCGTGCTTGTAACTTGGTTGTCATTTTTACTCCAGGCTAAAACTTGCCAGAACCAAATAAGGTCTTGTTTGTATAAGGAGACTGTCACCGCCTGGATCTTGTGTAAATGGGGGGTAGGAGGGGGGGAGGAAACTGGGGGGCTGGAGGGATATTTTCCTCCAAGCCAGCCGGCTACTAACATGAATCTCTCTAAAACAAATGGGCCACTCAGAAAGGCTTTGCGTTTCAGAGATGGGCCGGCCAGGCTGCAGTTTCCATTTCTCTCTCCTCTTGGAGCGGCTGAGATTAGAAATGCTTTAGAAGCGCAGATTGGCGGCTTCTGAACCTTGGGGGTCCCTTAATAGAGTCTGCAACCCTCTATTAGGACACTTGCTGTGCAGACGCTTGCATCTGGAAGGGCAGAATGGAGCATCGAGTGTTGGAATTCAGGTGCAGCCAGAGACTTTCTCTAAGGTTGACACAAGTTAATCGGAGCCTGCAATTCAGTCTTTGCGGGTGGCTTCTCATTGAAATGTGGAGCTGGGAGGAAGGAAGCACAGGCGGTTGCAAAACCCCGGAGGTTCCTGCCAGACCCTGTTCTTTGTACTCTGCAGATGAGTGCAAGCCAGCAGATACTAGTTGTATCTGCACCATGGTGTGCCGGTACTGAGACCCAGTCGGCTCTCATGACCTGCTCAGGCGTTCTTCCGTGGGGAGCAGCTTCCCAGGGCTTCGCTCTGTCCTCTCCATCCTGACTAGCACTTGGTGTGAGGGCAAGGACACGCCTGGGTTCAGAATGGAGAAATGGGCACAAATGAACTTAAAACAGGTGCCTGACACCTGGAGGCTTCGTGATAGTGTTAACAAAATTCCTGTTAACAGACTTTTTTTTTTTAGTTCTAAGTGGAGAAGGGAGAGGCAGTGTTAGAAAAAGTGACAGTCTCTGCACAAGGATGGAACTTGGTCCTGTCGTTGCTCTTTGCTGTGGTGTTACTTGCTGTACTTTGGCACTTTTAGAGGAAGCAATGATTTTTTTTACCTTTTATCAATGACAGCAGAGAGCCAGGTCTCAAGGATAAGAGGCCGTATACTTTTATAGTTCTGCTAAAAAAATACTGAGAGAGCAAGAACAAAGTGTGTTTCCTCTATTTGGAGATCATATCTGTTAAAATGATTTTTAAATATAGATAGGGCATAACACAATGTCTTTAATATGATACTTTGGGATAGATTTTTAAAAAAAAAACTATTTTAGTACATTTCTTTGTCAGTCATTCAAAATGGCCATTGTGGATGTTATTAAGCTAACCATTTGCAGGTTTAACCTAATTTGTGTAGTGTATATTGAATGTCAATACTTGTGTCTATTTATTGCATAAGATAATGGTTGATCTGAAATATTAAGGAATCACTTTAATTAAAATAAGATGTGTGTGAAGTTACTCCGTGTGAAAGGAGTATAAATGAGCAGACCACATGTATAGGAATGGCCTATGCAGTTGTGATGTTCCTCGTTTCTTTTAAATGTTGGCAGATGTTTTCCAGTTGATTACCAAGTCTTTCTCATCGCATCAGTCATCCAGTAAGGGTTCTTGAGTACCATGTGTTTTGAAGCAGGTTTATCCTTTCTCTAAATGGAAAGCAGATATGTTCTCTAAATATTATATTGAAATTAATGCTTTGGCATTGTCGGTGTTTACGGCACTGGCAGAGTCTGTGGAAACACTGGGTAGAGTTTATTGATGTCCCTATTTCTGACCAGATGCTAGTGTCCACATATGTCACAGTAATATCCATCAAGTCAGTTAATGTCCCAGGAGGAATGAACAGTTAGTAAAATTAATTAGGAGGTCTGCATGGCTGAATCATTAATGGTCATCAGTAAAGCATTTGTATTTCCATAAAAATGTTTCATTTTTATACCTTTTGGATTTGTTGCAGGAACTCAGATTTAGTTGGCACTCACAGGTGCCAATACCATTAATCAAACTATAAGGTCTTCCGCAGGCCACCAGTAATTAACAGAAGTGTGAGCAGAAATCCAGTCTTACTAATTGGCCAGTAACAAAGTATAAGTATTTGCCAGTGAATTCAATAGCAAGATATATCAATAATCCTTGGGAAAATTGTTACGTGAATATGTCTTTGAAAGATCGCATTAGCTATTGATGTCTTTACTCTTGTATTAAAATTTGACTTCTTTAAAATGATTGTTTTAAAAGTATGATGCTGTCAATATATTTAGTAATTTGCTTGGGAAAGAACATTTACAGGAGTACATTTATCTTCCCACATAACTGTCAATAATTCATTGTTCCAGAAATCTATTTTTATGTGGATCTAATTTTCATGTAAAAATTAACCTTTTTTTCTAATTCTACTGTGAGATAAAACCATTTTGTGTTCATCTGATTTTTTACTTTCTTCTCATGGAATCATGAGATGGTTTTAAAACATTATGAAGCTGAGTCATTTTTTTTTACCTTTTAAAAATTGAGAGACTAGATTAGCTTGTTTAGTTAAAAATCCAAGGTGAGGGGCTGGAGCGATAGCACAGCGGGTAGGGCGTTTGCCTTGCACGCGGCTGACCCGGGTTCAATTCCCAGCATCCCATATGGTCTCCTGAGCACCGCCAGGGGTAATTCCTGAGTGCAGAGCCAGGAGTGACCCCTGTGCATAGCCGGGTGTGACCCAAAAAGAAAAAAAAAAAAAATCCAAGGTGAAATTTTTTTTCACCCATCCCTCTCAATCCTGATATTTGCAAAGCAGAGACTAGTAGTTTCTGCCTTTGGAATTAGAGGAAAGGCAGAAAGGATCAAAGCAAGTCTTAAACTGGAAGAAGCAGAAATACATCCTCTGCACCCCAGGGATCACTCAATGGCAAAGGCACCTGCTTGCCAACCTGAGACTGTGGGATCCATCCCCATTGCTGCCCACAGGTGCCAGGTGCAAGTCCAGACTCTTGGTGCTGCAATAGAGCAAGATCCCCAGAGCCATCCAGCAGGGTGCCTGCCACCTCCAATGAGCAAGTTGAGCCCCTCAGGCAGGAGCATGACCACCCCCCGAAGAATTGTGGGAGCACCACAACCATGTGTGTGTATGACCTTCCCCCATAACCATGCATGTGTGTGAGCCCTCATCATCACACAGCAACAGCAGCAGAGGAAGGGGATGATGGAAATATGCATCTTCCACCCCTCTCCTACTAAGAGGCTATAGTCAGGAAAATCTCCAGAGTTCTTCCATGCACGACTTTTGCGGACACTTCTGGTGCTTTGAAATCGTTGTGACTAAGCTGAAATTGCTAGCTTCTCAAGATTTCCACACACCTGCATAATCTCTGGGAAAACTACCTTTGCGCTTCTTCTAGAGTCCCAAGTTTCCCTGTCCTCATTCCTCCCCGTCCCTCTCCACCCCTGCGCAGCCGTTTTAGACTTGGAATCAGTGGGAAAGCCAAGCATGTCTCAGTGCCACTGGACCACATTCTTGGAGGGTCTTCTACTCTGTTGCTTTGTAGCTTAGTTTTGTGGCCATTTTAAAATCCAGGCAGGGGCAAGAAAGCATTATGTTTTAGATGATTTAACTGTCCCATCAGTCAAGCGCTTTTCAGCTAGAATAACTTTTTGATAACCCTGAATTTTATGATCCGATTTTCGTTTGCCATCAGGTCTGAGTATGATGTACATGCAGCGGGAAGGAATGCAACAGGTGGAAATTTTGATGCCAGGCAGCATGCGGGAAAGAGTCTCATTTCCCTGTGTTTAGAGGTGGTGGGGGCAATGATAAAGATAATTTGTCATAATCTTTCTAGAAATATAAACTGTAACTGGAAAAAATCCCCTTTTTTCTTCCCGATTTATTTCTCTAGAGAAGACACATAGTTCCCCTGCAGTATCTCTTGACTCTTAGTCCATTTCTTTTTTTCTGCCTTAGCTATCAAACCATGGTAAAAATAATGGGTGGAGACAGTTTGCTTACACTGTAGCTTTTCCTTCAGAATCCAAGGTCTGGCATGAGCTCCTAAATACCTCCCAAGGGTTGGTTGGTACTCCTGATATGAATGATGCTATTTATTTCACCCTACTGGTAGATTAGTCATAAAATCTCATGCCAAAGCAAATTTGGGACAAAGCTTCAAATTAGAAAGATCTCATCCGTCTCAAGTTTCAACAATTTTTACACACTAGTTCTTCCTCCTTTCACCCACCCAAAGCTACTCCACACAGAAACCAAGATGTCTTGGAGGATGGAATTTCTTGACTCACAGAACAAGTCTTCTCACTCCTTTCTCATGACCCCAGGTCACTACTTTTCTCTCCTCATATTCACTGCTCTTTGTTCTTTCAGTATCCGCTTCCTCTTTCATCATTGTCCTTAGTCTCTGCTCCCCTAATACCACCGAAAAGGTCATTCTATGCTTTCCCTTTCTGACATCTTTTTTAGTGAGGCCAGTCAAGACTGATAAAGATGGCACTAGCAATGTGTCCATTATCAAGGGAACTGAAATCTGTGCATGGTGAAGTCCGACAGAGCACACCAGAAACAAAGCCTGAAGGCCCTTGAACATGTCCCAAAGTTCCTTTCAGACTTCCCACAAAAATCTCTACCAGGAAGAACAATCAAGGGTTGTAATTTGTTCATCTACAAATAACTTATGCCTTTTAATTTACTGTTAGTTCAGTGATTATTTCTCATTGTTGATCTGCTAGTGTTTTTGTTAGAGATATACAGAATTTTCACCCAGGGTGGTCTCAATAGACTTTCATGGGCTGATCTTGATATTAATTATTATTTATGCAGTGGCTTAGTTGGAGGATCATGCACACTGAATTCTAAACCATTGTCTTCAAAGACAGCTTTGCAAGCACAACCCTTTTTGTTTCCTCCAGCTTAAAACAATCAGTATTTCTTTAGCTCTTTTCTGTATTAATTAGTGTGCAGGGATCAATCTCAGGGCCTCACAGTTGAAGTACACACTGGACTGCTAACCCCCAAAACAAAAACAAAAACTTTTAGCCAGTGGTAACAATGGAATTATACTAGATTCTACTTTTTTTTTTTTTTTTGCTTTTTGGGTCACACTCGGTGATGCACAGGGGTTACTCCTGACTCTGCACTCAGGAATTACTCCTGGTGGTGCTCAGGGAACCACATGGGATGCTGGGGATCGAACCCGGGTTGGCCGCGTGCAAGGCAAACTCCCTACCCGCTGTGCTATCACTCCAGCCCCCAGATTCTATTCTTAAATATATATAATGCATTAAAAATTTGTTTCTTTGTCTCTAAGAGCAAAAAAAAAATGCAAGAAAGGTGAAATTGTTATTGACATTCAAATAAATCACTCCTTTCTTTGAAAGTTACTATCTGCTTCTCTTAAGTAGTTATTTTCTAGTTAAAAATGATTGTTGAAAATATAAAGATATGGTTTGGAAAACAGAAAGAAATTTGAGAGGTTATAGCAGAAGTCGATTGATATTTTATGAAAATGTTATACAATTTGGGACTCCCCAGTTAAAAATGGGACTATGGTTTACAAATTCTACAAAACTATGATCCTATGAATGCTTTGCTATGACTCCTTCCAGAGCCTGGGAGAATGTAAATCATTTTTAATCAAATGAATGGGCCTAGAAACCTAACTTCTTTGGCTTTACCGTAAATCCACTCCAGGATTGGATTCATTATATCTTTTACTCACATACTTCAATTTTAAATACTTTAGATGGATCTCTTGCTATAAAAGGTACTGCTCTCACACCATTGCCCTTCTTATCACCTCAACTAATCATTTAAATTAATTCATATTGATCATAAAATACTTTCTGTTGTGTAATCATAATTACCAAGCTTATTAACTACAAATGATTAAAATAGACCCATTGTTTCTCAGACTCTGAGTATATCTTCTTCCTTTCTGACTGAGTTCTTTGATTCAAACTTAATAATAATCACCATCAATTGCATTTTTTTCTTTTTTGGTTTTTGAACCACACCTGATAGTGTTCAGGGGATACTCCTGGCTCTGTGCTCAGGTATCACTCCTGGAAGTGCTGAAGGGCCATGTATTACCAAGTCAGGAACCTGGACCCCTTGCATTTGAAGCCTGTTGTCAGCCGTGAGCCCTCTGTCTGCCTGTGGTGTTTCCTTATTACAGGAAAGATTTGTGGTGACTGTATTTTCAGCTTTGTTGTTGTTTTGTTTTGTTTTTGCAATATTTGGAACTGTCTTTCTGTGACTTGTACCATTGAAAAATATTGTGTCTTAGTATAATATTCTTTCATTGTTCTTTCCTCCCCTTGTAATTTCATAATCATTACTCCATGACTTCACCACATTCACTGTTGGTGTGTAGTCTGAAACAGCTGTTTCTAGACAATCTGTTTTCTCCTGCCCATATCCCAAATAAATTATTCTTTCTCCCCATAGTTCAGTAGCATAGCTAGAGGTTGAGTATTCAGTATGAAAATCAACCTGCTGATAATTTATTAGATATTTGGAAATACCATTGAATCTGTTTGTATTGTTTTTAGTTCCTTCAGAGACATTAATTGTCCTTATTTCGGATCACCTGTATCTCTTCTATATCAGTTAGTTTCCTTATAATTTAATCTCTTCCCTTTTTTTTTTTTGTTTTGTGGTCACATTTTTTGTTTTGTTTTTGGGCCACACCCACCTGTGCTCAAGGCTTATTCCTGGCTTAGAGAAAACAACTGGCCAAGCTCAGGGGACCATATCGGATACCAAGGATTGAACCCATGTTGGCTGCATGCAAGACAAACACTCTATCCACTGTACTACATCTCTGGCTATTCTTTTCATCATTTTTATTTGTTTTCCTACTATGTCATCTCCCTCTTTGTTACTAATTCAATTTTCAAAGGTGTTTGCTTTGTTTCTTGATGTTTCTTTTTATTAAAAAAAAAGTTTTTATTGAATCATCTGAATTTTAAAGTTATAAAGTTATTCCTGATTGAGTTTCAGTCATACAGTGTTCCAGGACCAGTCCTTTCACTAGTGTCTATATTGCCTTTGGGCATTTGCTATTTTCTTACTATGCTTCTTTATATCCTATATATGAGAGAAATTAATCTGTATCTGTCCTCTCCCTCTGTCTAACTCACTCAGCATGATGCTCTCCAGATCCATCTACATAGCAGCAAATTGCATGACTTCATCTTTTCTTGTGGCCAAGTAGTATGTTTCTTGATGTTTCTAATTCATTTATTGATACTCATGATTCTTTATTTCTTAGGTCTGCTATCTCTGTTGTTTCCGTATCATTCACTTCGTTCATAATTCTATCTTTAAGCCTCAACTTTCACTTAAATTAATCTTTTATATTGAGAAGTACACATGAAGATTTACTCATTTTTTACATGATTAAATTTAAAAATTTTATTCCTTAAGCAGTGCACCATGCATTTTATAGTTTTGCTTTCCCTCCTTTCTTCTTTTCTTTATCTTAATTCTGTCCTCTTTCTCCTTCCTCCTTTGTACCTCCTATCCAGTTTTTTTTTTTTTTTCACTTTTCTGGGGAAACTTTTTTCAGACATGACTATAACTTCTTAAATCACTTCTCACCTTCTGGGAGATACTTTTCTTTCTTTCAGCTGAGTTTTGCTACCTGAATCTATTTACTTTTCTGAAGTCTGAAGAAATTGCAGAGAGGGGTAGAAATTATAGCACAAGCTAAATCAATCTTCGGTTTCTAGAGTGGTGTCTTCTTCAATTTTGTTAAATATTTCTGTTCTCAATGTTCATTTTGCCAATTGGGAAGGGCAATGGGAGATCTTGAGAACTCCTCTTTATAATTAACTAAGATGTTTTATCCAGGCTGCTAGCCTCCTGGGAGATAACCCACCATGGTCGGGGTTTTCTCATACATACAGGAACCCCTGGAATCTTAATTCCCTTGAGTCAGTCCTTTGCTCCCTCTCTTCCATTTCACATATTTCCATTATCCCTTACTCCAGGGAGGAAACAAACAAAGAAAACTGCTAGGTGTAATTTTCTCAAAATTTACATTACAGTAAGAATTCTCCGAGTTTTATAGACAGCTCTCCAGGGAGTGAGCACAGGGTTAAAAACCAAGCATTACTGTACTGTTCTGGCCTGCTCCAGAATATTCCCTTTCTTTCCTTGGTTTCTGGTCTTTAAGTTTATTTACATCAGTGTTCCCTTTTTTCATGGGTTTCTATTGGGTTATGTCTTTCAACTACTTTACTATTTAATTCCATTTTGTTTGTTTGTTTAGGTATTTAGGAAGAGAAGTGCTAGGAAGCATTTGAAATTTGTCTTCTTCGATCAAATAGGGATGCATTTTGGAGATAGACCTTAGAGCTCTTGTTGAATTCATTTGAAGGAGAGGAAGGGAGGAAGGTGTTAGGAATAAATAACTTCTAAATATTTGGCCATAGTAATGGGTGGTTTAAGATCGAATTGGACTAGTGATGGGAAAAGGAATCAAAAGTTCTCTTTAAAGCCTTGTGAATTGGATGTGTCAGGTGAGTGGTCAGGTCTCTTGGCTGGAAGCTCATTGGACAGATGCTTAGCGTTTGGTGGTGTCTATAGTCACATATAGAGAGAATGTAGATATAGGGAAGTGCATACCACACATACACTAATCAAGATGTGAATATGTATGAACTTTTTTAAAGGCTCAGGATAGTGTTCTTAATCCAACAGATGCCTGCCATCTTTCTGTAGAATCATCAGGTTCATGGTTGATATGAATTTGTGAGTAATGTAGATCAGAAAACATTCTTAAAGATAAGAAATTCTGTAGTTGGAAGTCTATGGAATAACTAGTGACGTGCTGCATTTGGGAGGGAGGTAGGTGGCGGTGCTGGGGCACACCCAGTGGGGTTCAGCGTTTACTCAAGGATGAGTCCTGTCAGGGACTATATATGGTGCCAGGGATCCAATCTGTGTTGACCCATGCAATGCAAGTGCCTTAGCCCTTGCACTATCTCTCCTGCCCCAAAGTAATGCATTTTTAGAAATTATTTCAACTGATTTCCAGCTATTAGCAAATTATATTTGGAAAGAGTAAGTTATGACTTTGAACAAATACCTGTAAAAGGGCTAGGATTTCTCTAGTTCTGTTTTCAAAGTGAAATCTCTGTGTATATTTTATTAAATATGCTGTTTTGAAATTGAAATATACCTTTCATTAATGGTCTACATTGTAAAACATTGCTTGATTTTAAGGTAACGTGCTTAGCAGAAAGGACACTAGAAAAGAGGAAACAGAGTCTCGGATCCAATGCCAGTAGTAATTGTAATGATATTAAATAATTATCTCAAACACATATAATCCTTTCAGGATGCCAGTACCCTGAAAGCACTTTTACTCATATTTGCTTTTGTAAGAGGCTGTGTAGACACACAGCTTCTAGCCCCTTAATCTCTCTGGACTTTCTGCTCCTCATTTGCTGATCCGCCTTCCCTCTAGCTCTATAATTCAGTATAATTTATCTTAAATTATACAGTTTTATCAAGAAATGTGAAAATATTTTAATGATCTTATTAACCAAAGTAAAATGCAGATAGACGACTCTGGAGTTGAGGTATGGAGTGCGGGTAGGAATGGACAGTTATATGCCAACAGTTAACCAGAAGGAGGAAATTGTGAGTTTGATCAACCCCGGACTGTCTCACAGCATATTGTCCCTCATGCTCTTGCTTATGCTCTTTAAGATCTTATCAAACAAAGTGTTCCTGGTCACATCTGTCACTTTTTCCTGTCATCAGTTACAAGTAATCCAGCTCTTCTTTGAACTTGCAGTTTTTCATGCCTTGCATGCGGATATTTGCATAATTATGTCATAAGGCTCAGCGAGACGCTGCATCCTTAAGGGCAGACACAATAATGTTTTCAGGATCCGTTGCATACATATATATAGAAGAACACGTTGAAAATTCAAGTTTTTGTCTAGCAAGTAAAATAACTTTAATCCCACAAATCCTATGATATTTTTGGAATGACAGGGTCTGAGTCCAAGTTCTGTGGGAACCCAGCCTGTGTGGCCCAAAGTAGGCCATACTCTCAGCCTAGTTCCCCTCTCTGTGAAATGCTTCACTGATACGGGCATTCCCTGAGATTGCTCATAGGAGCACTTGTTTAATGGAGAACACTGCAGCCATGGCAAACAGTTCTGTTCCTGTCGTGCCGAACGATAAGGTCCACAACACCTTATCAGTGACCTTCAGCCAGTTCCCAGGAACATTGGATTGGGGTTTGGGGATGGATGCCTACTCCTCACACCCTGCTCTGAACTCCAGCAGATTGCTTCCTGTCCCCTCATTGATTACGAGGAAGTGTGACTTCTTGAAGACATTTCATGGAGTCACTTCTCAAATCAAAGAAGGTGGGTCAGCAGTAATGAGAGACCCAGTAACTGCTAATGACGATAATGGGTAGATGCCAACACCACATAGTACATCATTTGTGGTTTCATTCTTCCTTATGTTCTTTTCTGTGAATGCCATGACCTGTTTTGAAGCGCTGTTTGGAATTGAGTCTCTGTCTTTACACACATGAATGAGAGCATTTTGCACAATGTCAGCAGAGGAGCAAACTGTGGGTTTGAGCCCGTGGAGACGGATGGCTTTAGCACAGCCCCTGCTTGTGCAGAGTGGGGCGTGGCTTGCCAAGTCTTGGAAAGATGGTTGTTGTCCAGACCAGGCTGGTCAGCCTGCATCAAGCAGTAGGCAAATCGCTACTGCTGTGAAGAATTGTGTCCATCTCAGAAGTCAGATAATTTCCGGGTGCCAGGACCCTGTTGCTCTTACACAGATTTTATGCACAGACACTCCAGATTTGTAGTAAAATTAAAGCAGAATTTAGGTTTGCTTCGAATCCAGACTCCCTCCCTGCCCCCCATGATGAGCTGTAATGTGTTCAACTGTTCTATGAAATCTAAGAAGTAATTGGGATCCCTGACAGTGAACTAATTACTCAGAACCATTTAATTGCATTTTAAACAAGCATCACCCTTTCAATAAATAGAAACCGGAACATAAGAGCTTGTTGGAATTCCTTTATCTGTGAAACAGTGCAACTGAAAGAAACTAGTAGTGTTCAGGCAATTCTTTTAAAAATAAAAGTATTGGACGTTGTTCTTGACCCACTCAGATAATCGATTTTGAGTATTGGCTGTTCATTACTGCATGGTATTTCAAAATGTAGAGTAAGGATGATCAGCCATAGTCTGCTATTTTTCCATAATGTATACATAGGCTTTATTAACATCTTAGTGTTGAGTCTTCTGGATATTCTACCTGCAAAATAGGAATATTTTTTTACCGTGTGGCCATTACTTGCCCAGTTGCTAGGTAACAAGGCAGATCTCTATAGCTTTATCTGAACATGCAGCAGATGATTTTTTTAGTGACAGTTATTTATAGCCAATATATTAAACCATGCTGTATTGATAATGATTAGATAAAATGTTGACTGACTTACTGTACCTTTGCACAAAAAAAAGAGCATGCAATAGTTCAAAAAGCTCTAATTTTTAAGCAATGTTTAATAATCACTACTAAGAATGATCTGTTTTCTAGCAAAGCAGCAATCGCTAGATTGTTTGATAATCCTTCCAACAGGCTGATCATAATAAAAAAGAAAAAGGCTGTCATGCCTCTCAGATGAATTATATGCCATTTGAGAAGGGATGTTTTTCCTTCCTTGGTGTCCATTCAGATGTTGCAAAGTTTGAATTTGGGGGAAATTGAAATTACCCTGTTATCGCCTGTCATTCCTCATACTGTCATCATTCAGAAAACTTAACTCACTGAGAAGAAGCAGCTGATTTAGAAGGTAATCTTATTTTAAAAAATATTAGCAGTCTGGGAGAAAGCGGGAGCAAATGTTTTGAAAGCAGATGACCCTGGGTTGATTCCCCACAGCCACATGGTCTCCTAAGCGATCTGGGGAGCAACCCCTGTATGTAGCTGCCCCTAGCCCCTGAGCACCACTGGGTGTGGCTCACCAGGAGAGCAAAATCAATGTTTCGTTTTGGATTTTTGTGTCTTTTGGTTCAGAGCTGAGAAATCACAGCAGATCGCTGGTGTTACATAATCAGCAATAGTTATCTTGCTAGAGATCTTCTCACAAAGGTGACCACTAAAAGGTGTACCATTTAAATATTATAACCAGTGAATTTCCATAGTGAGGAAAGAGGGAATCAGATTGTACTGTTTGTCGATTTTGTCTATAAATATTTGCCTTTAGTCCAAAGGATTCATTTACTTGACTGTTTCTTTCTATATGCCAGGAGGCATGTGAAATGTATGCTTATTCAAAGTCATTTTCCTTCTGTCATTTGTAGTGGTAAATTTAGATTGTTATTAGATAGAATTTATGCATTGAATGCTTAGCCATTTGTCACAGTCTCTTTAAAAATAAAAGTTAATGGTATTTTATACTGTAATGGAGAAAGAAGTATTTGTTGAACATTGAAATTTTGTGGTAAAATGACTCTAACTTTTGTTTCTCAACCATGGGGTAATTAGAAATTATGACACAAAATTTCCTTAAGAGTATAAAAAAATCATAGTATATAATGTTAGTATGTAGGTTAGTCTTAAAATATTTGATTTATGTTCCAAGGGTGATGGGGGTTATGTAACTCAGAAGTTGAGCATTTACCTTCCATGTGTGAGGTCCTGGGTTTGATTCCTGATGCCACCAAAATTTTTTTTAGTTCACACAAGTATAACATAAGGAAAATCTAGGAGAATATTTGTTCAGAAACTATATTTCAATGACAGAAGAAAGAATGTATTCTATAAAATCAAAAACACTGAAAAAAATTCATAACTGTCTGTCCAGGGAACTCTAGATAACCTTGTCTTCTTTACAAGTCAGCATACCAGGAAGCTACTTTATATGGAAAATAGTTTATTAGAGAAAATTGCACTTTAATAATGCCTACTAATTAAGTGCCTGTCTTGAATAAAATACAGTTCTTGCTGCCTGGAATGCTATGAAAGCCGCCTAGAATGATTGATGACTGAATTTCTGCAGTCTCCAGTAAACCACGGGCCAGGCATACATTTTAGTGACTATGGGCTGAAAGCCTGAGCAACTTGCAAGATAATTTAACAATTTATTTGACTCTACATTGTGGTATTCTGTTATCACGGTGGCATTAAAATGCCAAAAGTAAAATGGGCGGCGTACCTTTGCTCTTTGTTTTGATACACGGATGTACCTACCTCCTTTCTAGGAAGCATCCCATTAGGTAAACCACCATGTTTTGTGAAATTGAAGGAGTTCTTTCCAGGCAGAGTTGAAGCAGGTGTCTGTTTGCAGTATAATATCTATCATTCCTTTCCTAAGAGGGGAATTTGCCATGAAATTTTATTTTTTTAATAATTTTGGAAAAAAAAACTGAATTTACATTCAACTTTTTTGGAATATTTTTCTTGTAAAGCTTGGTAGCACTGCACTGCACTGCAGTCCCGTTGTTTTTCAGTTTGCTCGAGCGGGCACCAGTAACGTCTCACTTGTGAGCCTCGTTGTTACTGTTTTTGGCATATCGAATATGCCACGGGTAGCTTGCCAGGCTCCGCCATGTGGGCAGATACGTGAAGCTTGGCATACTTTAAAATTCTAGTTAAGATTGATTTATTTTATACTCTTATTTCTGATTGGCATACCATTGCCAAAACATGCCCTCATGATAGCAACTTTCTTTTATGTATGTCTTATTTTAGGTGACTGTTATTTTGATTTTTAACATCATGGCTGTCTTTCATGGTGGTCGTTACTAAGTCATTGAAAATTATTTCAGTGGGATTTTTTTCTCTTAATCCCTGCCTCTGGTAGGAAAACTAGATAATCCTAAACATAAGCTTTTATCATCTCAGTTTTAAGTTCTATCAACTGTTTTTTTAAAATGGGGGTGTGTGGAGAGAATCCAGTAGTCACTGAAGATAAAACTTAGAGGTTTGATGTTTTTTTAACCACCAGAAGGTCAGCATCTGAGATACAGAGGCTGTAATCTGTGGAGTTTGAGAGTATATCTTATATTTGAGTTGGTATTTATCACATTGTTCCAAAAAGGGAAAAGCTGAAGAATCTCAGAATTCAGCTCCCTTTCTGTTTATTTTGGCATTGTGGAATCTTGACTGAGGGTGATAATAATATTGAATAACCATTTCTGAATTGAAAAAAGTACTTCTAATCATTATATCTGTGCGTCTGTGTCTGTGGGTATATCACCACATGAAGATCTCAAGATAATTCAGTAGTGGGGAGGAAAGAACACCTGAATATCTTGATCTCTGTGAATTTAACAATTATTCTTGAAGACTTAAGCGTTAACATTTTTCCCAGAAAACCTCAAACATGGATAAAAGAATATTCAACCAAAACATAACAAATGCTACGAAAGTGTAGGAGAAATAGGAATTAAAACTGAAAGGGGGAGGGGTGTGGAAATATGAGCAGGTGAAATAATGTAATATGAGAGCTGGGTTAGACCTGAAGCACTCCGTGTAATCCCCCCCAACCCCTGATCCCTGAGTGCAGAGCCAGAAGTCAGCCCTGAACATACCTGGGTGAGCTCAAAAACCAAAACCAAAACCTAAACCAAAAAGAAAAGTAAAATAAGAATAAGCCATAAAAGGTGGCCCTTGTGTACCAAGCAATCACATACTCGTGGTACTGCATTTTTCTCAAGATGTGTTGAGAAAAGCAAGCTTGGGATAGCTCCTCAGCCCTGGAATTGCATACTAGCGCCGCTGCTAATTAGCTGTGTGTGATCTGTTGGAGAATGACTGAACTCCACACTTCCACGCCTCATTTTCTTCCTCTATACAATGCTGAGGTTGTCTCCTTGCACAGTTATTTTGAGGTCTGCAAGACTCATTGCACAGGTAGACAATGTCCTGATACACAGCAGGTGCTGAATAAATGCTAAATACCACTGTGGGGGAGGGCTCCTGTGTTCATTATAGCCATTTGCTTTCAGCCTTACATCCCAAGGTGCCTGTGTGTCACCAGAGTTCAGACTACGGACAATGCTTTCAAATCAGAGAGAGCTGAACCCTGATAGAACAGGGAATTCAAGCCACGAGCAGCCCAGGGAGGCTCTCCGGGTACTGCATTGGGCCAAGGAAGCGCCTCACCCAGATGTGATGCCTGGTTCTTTCATTTGTTTTGGTAGTGCTCAGGCTACTCCTGGCACAATGCTTGGGTTTTTTCCCAGCAGTGCTCAGGGGACCTTGTGCTGCCAGGGATGAACCTGGTTCTCCCACATACAGGTTATGTGTGCTCGATCTTTGAACTATCTACCTGGCCACAGGTACAATTCTGTAAGTCTGCTTTGGGAGATGCATTGAAATTAAGGCATGAAAAAGGACAGGGGAAGTGTTACATTTTTAAACTACTAAAATGTTGAAAGCCCCTTTGTAGAATAGAAAAGAAAACATCTTGCTCACAGATTTATTGGCTAAGGCAGTCTCCTGTAAAACATTATCTCTCAGAGGGGCCCTCTGACCAACAGTTGAGTTGATTGAGCCATTAAGAACATTGGTCATACGATCCGTGATGTCATCTTCATGCCTCCACTCTGTTTATTGGAATTTGTTCCATCCAAGTGGTAACTATAACTACTTGTTTTAATAAAAGCCTCAGACCCTTTGCCTCCATTCCTCCTGCCTTCAAGTCCATTGGTCTTCCCCACAGATGCATCCTGTGTCTGTTCCAAGCTGCATCCCAGGGAAGTTTCAGCATAACATATACACAAGACAGGGCCCCTTCCCTCAGGGGGCTTCCTCCTGCAGGGAAGATGGGGGTCAGTAGGCCAGCAGTGACCCCAGACTTTATCTGCAAAACCCTCTGCTGGCTTCTTAAAAGTGTGCGAGGTGGGTGAGACCCAGTCCACTCTAATTGGGTCTTTTTCCCCCTCCTCCTTTAGAAAATAACTTCTGGGATCTGGATGTGTGGTTTGGTGGTAGAGTGCCTGGCGTGCTTCCCTGAGGCCCCCAGTTGGATCTTCCAGGACCACTTCACATGGCTGGATATGAACCACACAATATTTGATGTCTGTGCATCATGTGCAACCCCCTCCACTCGCCCCCCCCCACACACAGCAATAACAAAGAGAAAGAAAACATTTTCCTCCTTTTTTACACAGACATCCTAATTATAAGGGGCAGGGGGCGAATAGTGATAAGTCTAAAGAATTAAATAATTTGGGGTTGGAAATGTAGTACAGTGGGTAGGGTACTTGCCTTGCATGTAGCCAACCTGGGTTTGATCCTTGGCATTCCAGCTATCGTGCCCCCGAGCCCTGTCAGGAGTGATCCCTGAGTGCAAAGCCAGGAGGAATCCCTGTGCACTGCTGGGTGTTCCCTCCCTGCCCCCCCCCAAGAAAAATGAAGAAAAAAGAAATCATTTACTATCCTTCTATTACATTTTAGTTTGTTTTCTCCCAAAGTGTTATGCATACAATTTTTAATTAAAATATTGGAGTATATTATATATACTCAAGCAATTTTTGAAAGAAAACAAAGGTTGGGTAACAGATTTGGTTCCTCCACTCAACGGTAAGAAGTTTGAAGACAGGTACTAAATTAGTATCATTCATGTTCCCACTAACCTGACTAATCTGACTAACATTTACTCGTGTGTGTGTGTGTGTGTGTGTGTGTGTGTGTGTGTGTATGAAGTAGTCATGTTGGGGATGAAAGAGTAGGTTTATAAATACATGGCCATATGTTCTGAAAAACTGACCCTTTTTTAAATTTTAAGGTTAAAAAAAAACAGCAAGAATGAATTTGCTAGATTCTTTTTTATTTTTTGTTTGTTTTTGGGTCACACCTACCAGTGTTCAGGGTTTACTCCTGGCTCTATGCTCAGGGATCACTTCTGGTAAGGTCCAGGGGGACCTTATGTGGTGCCAGGGATTGAACTCAGGTCAGCAAGGTGTACCGCTGTACCTTCTCTCAGATTCCTGCTAGATGCCTCTTGATCCAAAGAGGTAAGGGTGACTGGAGAATTCTTAAAGAGAAGACTTCCTGTTCCTCATTAGTACCCCATAAGAACTGAACCACCTCCACGTTTCAAATCAGAAAGCAAAACCCAAACTAACCTCCCTCTACAATACAACAAAACCCCAATCCCTCGAAAGGAGAGAAATGCCCTTCTGTGATGCGATCAGCTCACTCATGCTGACCAAGCAGAAATCTTCTGAAAGAGGGAAGAATGCTAATCAGGACTTTCTCTGCCACTGATTTTCCCTTACTGAATTTCAGCCTATCTTACAACCCTAGAGATGGATTAGGAAGTTATTTCTTCAAATTGATTTCAAAGTACTTTGAGTCATGTTTTTTTTTCCCTATTATTTCTAGTAATGGAAAGGTCAGCTTGGTAATACTGACAGTGATATGTTGGGAGAGGTCTTTCCTGAGCCACTAACAGGCTTGAACCACGAGAATCAAGATGGTACTGTAGCTCCTTTTGGTCAGGGTTTCCAGCTCATTCCACTACCTTTTTCAGCAAAGGAGGGATTCATTAAGCTGTAGGTAGGTTGCAATTCAGTGCCCTCATAAGTGCCTATCACTTAACTACATAATGTTTTTATGAGTCACTCAGACCCAAACTGGCCCCATTAGATTGGCTGTGTTGCTATTCTGGTTAATTACATGTCATCTAATTGCATAATTTAGCTATATATGCATAGTGACCTGAAGGCCAAGTGCTTTTCTTTATTGTACAATTACTCTGAATAAACTCGCGGTGAAAATAGAATTTAAATACCTGTGGTAAAATTCTGTTTCCAAAAGTATGGTTTGGCTTTTAACAACTCTTTGATGAATTTTTTTTTTAAAAAAAGTGCAATTTAAAAATGGCATGCAATTTCAACTTGTAGCAAAAATTCATTAAATATTAGTTTCTGTCATCTCTCTTATCTTTGATTTTTTAACTAAAAAGTTTGATATCCCCATTATGGGGGTCTTTCTGAACATCCTCGGTCATATTAATCAAGTTTATTATAATTGTAATTCATTCTGATGCTGTTCCCTATTGTCAGATGAAACACAAAAGATTAACCACATTAGTTTTTCCGACATTAGATAAGCATTATCTTCCATCTGAATTCAACAGATTTAATTGGACACCTAATATAATCTGAGCCAGGCATTATGCTAGAATCCCAGAATACAAAATGTGTAAGACTTGCCATGTGGGAGAAGAACAAGCTTGCAAACAGAAAATCTGTTCAATTACATGTTAGATTACAAATTGCGCTGGAGGGAAGCTTGACTCCACCTCAAGAGGGTCGAGAATGGCTCTGACAGCTGACATGGGTCAGTTAGAATGAACAGGAGTTCACCGGAAGACCTGAAAGAAGGATGAGGAATAAGGTGCCTGAGGTAGAAAGAAGAGCATGTGCAAAGGCTCAGACATGCCCCCAGTGGTGTCCTGTGGAACCACCAGGATTACAGTGCAGGTGCGGAAGGGAGAGGGTGAGTAATAGGATAGGAGACTTTATACTTCTGCCTTCCAGCAGAAAGTTGGTCAGATTATTACTTGGAGGAGGCAAGGGCCACATTGGTGCAATCTGCATACCTCATCTCCTTTAAGTTTATATTTAAAGACCAGCCCCTCCTTCCAATTTTATTAGTTTCTATAGGGCTGGAGCTAATCAGAAGTTCCCAAGCTTATCTGACCTATTTCCCTTTGCATGAAGTCTGTACCCGCCAACCCTAGAAATCTACCTTCAAAATCTACCAGAAAACGCGTCCCATTTGCTTCAAAAGCTACTACCTCATCTTAGCTTCTGTCCCCCACGACACACTATCACCCATTTGGGAAACAGTGCTCTAAATTCTAACTTTGTCAACTATGGGCCACAACCCCATTTAGGATTACATAAATGAATGTGGGTGTGGTTGTAAAAAAATGGCAACAGTAAAAGATTTCTGGATGTGCAGCAACCAAAAATTTTAAATCCACTGCCTGATGAATCTGGATTTTTTTTTTTTTTTGGCATCTGGCGGAACTCACCCATGTTTTATTTCTTGAGTGACAAAGTGGAAAAGGTTTTTAAAAAGCACTGATTTCTGGAGCCAGAACAATAATACAGTGGATAGGGTGTTTCTCTTGGATGTGACCAACCTCGATTCGATCCCCAGTGCTCCACATCATCCCCTGAGTCTTGCCAGGATGGATCCCTGAGCACACCGATGGGTCTGGCCCCACAACAAAACAAACAAAAATGAAGTATTGATTCAAAGGTGGCATCTTCCAGGTGAGATGAATTGAGGGAGGTCAAATTGAAGCAAGATAGGCCAACAAGTTTGTTCTGTCTGGTGATTTCCCGGTGTGTGATGACGGTGTTTAGATTGTCATCACTGTTATTCTTTCATGGGACATTGTGACTGCCTAGGTGCCAGTGAGATTTTGACCCCAAGCCCCTGACTTGCCTTGACACAGACATAGTTGGCCCTGAGTCTGTTGAAAGTTGGGGACCTGTTGAGTCTCCTTTGCTGGCGCTATGGAAGCATGAGGAAGACAGCAGCCCCTGCAGACACACTCACAGACACATGGAATTCCAGTGAACCACAGTAAATGCCGTAGTCAACAAACTAAAGGAGCAGATAGGAGGAGAGGCCAGAAGTGTCCCTCAGACAGATGCCATCTGCATGTCCTGAAAAAGGAAGTGTGTGTGTGTGTTGGAGTGGTGGGGGTGGGGTTGGACTGGGATATCCAAGTGCAAGATACGCACACTGACAGACAGAAGAGGTGGTGAGAACTGGAAGTGCATCAGCGTGTGGGGGAGGAGGACAGTTGCTAAGAGCAGGAGCGGAAGCCGAAGGGGTTCAGAGCCTACAGTCATTTCAACCTTAAACAGGACTTGACTCATTTTTGTATTGTACCCAAAAAATGTAAGTCTGTTGCTAAGCCCCAAGTAGCCCTCTAATCTTCAACTCCCCTTTTTTAAATTCCTCTAAGGATAGCCTATAAATAATATCCTTATTTGTAGCTCCAAATAAATTGTGCACCAGAACACACTATTTAGGAAAATTTTTCAGTCTTGTAGTTTAAATCACATAGCTATAATAATGTTAATTTTTGTAGTACAATTACCACACCTCACCACCACTAAAATGCTCAAGACCCTCCTTCCCTATTCTTACGTTACTACCAGTTTACTTCTTCCTCCCCTTCACCCCTTCCTCCTCGAACTGCACTACTGGGTGGGTACTCAGTTTTGTAATCCAAGACCAAGAACATGAAAAAACACGCATTTTAAAGTTTAAAGGCGTGCCGTTCCACTGTGGCATCCTGATAAGATGGAAATCATTGTTGGCTTTCCAGCAAATAGTGATGCTCATCTAGACCTAAATAATAGGGATTGTTTTTCTCCTAAGCTTGTCTTTTTCAGATTGGTTTTATTCTCGAATGAATCTGTTTGGAAAGAGTCGACCTTTATAAGGGCTCTCTATATGCTTTCACAATATTGGTTCATTTCATCATTGAATCCTGGGAGGTGTAGACCCCTGGCGGCCCCTCTCTGGAGGAGGGTGCCAGGGCAGGCAGTGTTGTGTCCTCGTCTTTGGGCTGGTGGTGGAGAAGGGCTCTGAAACCAGATGGTGGCTTCAGAGCCCTTATATAGGTTCTAACCAATATGTAAATGAAAATGTCCAGGACATAATCATTTTTCAGCACCTACTCAGAGTCATTTAAGGATTTGGGAGAGAGGGGCCCTTCCAAGCAGTTTCCAGGGGCTCTGGGTTCTGCTCCAGGTGATATTTAGCCCAATGGACCAGGCTGTTCAATGCTCAGACATAGTAAAGTGGTGCTTCCTGGGTTCTGTGGTGTTGAGAGTAACAGGGCCATTCCAGTGATGCTCAGACTTTGCTGAAGGAAGAGGGACATGTGGTGCTGGGAATTGAATGAAAGGTCTTGTGCAGGCAAGACAGGCATCTTGGACCCCTGAGCTGTCTCCCCAGCATTGTTTAAGGGATATTTTTTAATCTTTGAAAAATAACTGAAAGCAAAGCTTTACAATGGTGCTTACTCAGAGTCCTTTAGGCTCAGTCATTACCACACTGGAGAAGGTTCCTTTATCCAGAAATAGTTGCAGCAAGCTGAGCCTCATTGAGGACCACATGAAAGCAAGACAGCACCTCGGCGAGAGACTGGGTGAGCTATCCCAGAATAGTTCTTTTAAATTAGTTTAACGGTTTTATTGCTAAACTTGAGAGCTCAAATTCATAATGACAAAAATCCACAAATAAATCAAAGTCAGCCCTTTCGCACCTAAAAAATTAGAGACAAGGTACATAATGTTATTTCATTCTAGCATGGCATGTCATTAAAATCTCTGCTTTGTGTCTGAATTTCTGCTAAAGTTTGCAGCAAATAATGTTTTCGAGGTATGAACTCCAAGAGTTACTTACGTGTTTCCCATGTTTTTTCCAACCACATTTGCTTTTCTAAATATGTGAATTTCTAAGCTACCTTCATTTTTCTCTGTGTTCATATTTTCACCATGGTCCTCATCCATCCTTTTTTCAGTAAGCCTCCATGTTTCCTATCTGCCTCTCTCATCCTTTTTTATAGACCATTAGAAAGAATTTTCGGGGACTGGAGCGATAGCACAGTGGGGAGGGTGTTTGCCTTGCATGCAGCCGACCTGGGTTCTATTCCAGCATCCCATATGGTCCCCTGAGCACTACCAGGGTTAATTCCTGAGTGCAGAGCCAGGAGTAACCCCTGTGCATTTCCGGGTATAAGCCAAAAAAAAAAAAAGAAAGAATTTTCTGTCCATTCTAAACAACAGGAATCCTGTGTCCTTATAAACACCCTCCTCCCAGCAAGATTGACCATAATGTATTGTTCCCCTCATCTGTTTTCTTCACTATCCACATTGAAGCCCTAGTCACTTGGTTTGGGGAAGGAAATTGCGTGTGATGTTATTTCCAAATGTCCTAATAAAAATGAAGTATGTCACATCTGCTCCATTTATTGAAACTAGTCATCTTGTGATTCCATAAGAAAAGCAATCAAATTTGGCATACCATCCCCCTCTCCATAAAGATCTTAGTCTCATTACTTTGGGGTTTATTCCCTCTAGATGTTAATAGAATTTTTTATTACTCTCAATATTGCAAACTTGCCAAATGACAATCTCCGGAGTCACACTCATCAAGTGAAAGCCTGCGCTCTCTTTTCTTTTCGCCTAATTTTGGATTGGTGCCTGTATACCTGGATCCCTGGTGTTCCTGTGTGTCTTCTATTAACCAGATTCATAGCCGTTCGGGGACGGAAGTAATGGAGAGAGGCAGACAGAGACAGGTCTCCCGCTGATGGTTTTCTGAGACTGTCCTCTCCTACCTCTTCGAAGTCATCCCCATCCACTTCATCATCTCCTTACTGGCCCCTGGCCACTGGTCCAGCCCTGGGTTCCATGATATATAGCTTCCTTTCCCCTCTTCTCTGATTCATGTGCATGAGCTCATCTGCCTTTGTTGCCCTCCCGAAGAGAACTCACATATTGCTCATCTTTTTCTGCTTATTCCTTATTCTCTTAGCTTCTGTTTATTGGCCAGTTAAAGTCATTTTTACCTACAGGATGACAGCTCTCATGCTCCCATTGCAAATAGAGTAATCTTTAAATTATAGCTATTTGAACTTCTTGATGAATGAAGGCTTTATTTGGGGGTTGGTCCAGAACACCCAGCCCTCCTCTTCTCTCCCCCAAGGAAGAATTTGCCTAAACCAGTCACCACTAGGTCAGGACAATGTCTCTCACATTTACCTTTCTTATTTTCCCATTCCTTGTTAGTAAACTCACCTGTCAGCATTGCTTTTTTTTTCTCTAGATTGCTACATCTTCTTTAGCTTTGCATTAACACTTTTCTTTTCTCACTCAACTAGTACAGATTTTCTTCACATCATATTGGGGAATTAACCCTTCTAGTCTTCTTCCAAGAGGAATGGAGATTTTTTTTTTTCACAGTTCATTCGTTCAACCAGCACCAAATGAATACTTCCTGGTTGTTAAGTCCTGGTCCATGAAGACACAACTCTCCTTTCAAAACATTCACAGACTGGGAGGAGTTGGTAGGGAAAATACTTATAACAGTGTGCTGGTGTTCACTGTCAGAGGTGATGGAGAGATGAAGTATAGCACCCGAGGATGTGGAGGCGCTGGAAAAGGGGATCAAGATGCAGTTTCTAGGGGCCGGAGCGATAGCACAGAGGGTAGGGCGTTTGCCTTGCATGCGGCCGACCTTGGTTTGATTCCCGGCATCCCATATGGTCCCCCAAGCACTGCCAGGAGTAATTCCTGAGTGCAAAGCCAGGAGTAACCCCTGAGCATCGCTGGGTGTGACCCAAAAAGCAAAAAAAAAAAAAAGATGCAGTTTCTAGGCAGGCAAAGGAAAATGCATTCGCAGAAGAATTTGGAATCTGCATAGACAGAAAGCCTTCTCTACCTCTGGATTTTAAAATCCCTTTAGTTGTGGCCTCACATATCCACATTCCAGCCTCTCACTGAGACACCAGCAGGCCAGCCATCACAGCTGCGAGCATCATGCCAAAGGTTTCTGTATCCAAAATATCTGTGGTGTCTTCTTATCTCTTAGTTGGCATCTCCTGGCACCTAGGAGGTTTCCTGCCTCTTGTCAGATTCAAAATGCTTTTTATTTCTCCTTCAGCCAGGATGTTGGGAATTATCATATGCTGTCAAAAGACAAATGCTCTGTGGCTAGATAGATCATACAGGGCGGTCAAACACTTGTCTTGTGGGGCTGGAGTGATAGCACAGAGGGTAGGGAGTTTGCCTTGCACACGGGCGACGCAGGTTTGATTCCCAGCATCCCATATGGTCCCCTGAGCATGGGCAGGAGTAATTCCTGAGTATATGAGCCAGGAGTAACCCCTGTGCATTGCCAAGTGTTACCCAAAAACCAAAAACAAAAAAGAAAACCCACTTGTCTTCCATGTGGTTGACCCTGTTCAATTCTTGGTGCTACACATGGTCCCTGAGCACTACCAGGGATTATCCCTGAGCACAGCACCAGAAATAAGCCCCCAGTTCAGCCAGATATGACCCCAACAAAGATAATTGCTTTATTTTCTTTTATTATTGCTTTTAGTGTCAATTCCATGCCCTTTAAAATAAACGGGGGCTAGCAGCTAGCTCAAAGAGCTGGAGCACTTGCTCTGCATGTGGGAGCCCCAGGTTCAGTCCCCACAGTGTATGGTAGTTGGAGCATCACTCAGGAGTGGCCTCTGAGCACCCTTGGGTATGACAACCCCTGATACATGAACAAATGAATAGACTTTTCCTATTGAAAATGGCCCCCTTGTCACTATGGACTATGCTTAGAGGGCAGGGACTGCCTGGAGAAGCATCTCAGGAGAACTCTATTCGCTTCTTCCTCCTGGCAGCCCTAAACATTTTTAAGGATAAAAATGAAGTTGCCCTCTACACAAAGGTGATATTTAATTGCAGGAAGCCTTTCTTCTTAGTGGCAGATCAAGGAAAGACTGAAGTCTGTGGAAAACACAAGTACAGAGGCTAACCGAAGAAAACTAAGTACGGGATTTTTAATTTGTATTTTAATTTGCATAGGGCTGCCATAACAAAATACCGCAGACTCGATGGTGAAAACGTGGTTCTCTGGGGTCAGAGAGATAGCAGGTAGGGCGCTTCCCTTGCAAACAGCTGACCTGGGTTCAATCCTCAGAATTCCATATGGTCCTCTGAACCTCACCAGGAGTAATTCCTGAGTACAGAGCCAGGAGTAACCCCTGAGCATCATATTTGTGGCCCCCAAACAAACAAAAAAACATTGTTCTCAACACTGGTGCCTGAGTCGGTACTGGTACATGAATCAGTGCTAGTCATAGGTCAGTGCCGGTGCCCAGGTGTGCAGAGATGGGAAAACCACTGATTTCAACAAGAGACGTGTGTTCTATGACTCTGCTGGATGCTTGGAGCCCAAAATCAGGCAGCAGAAAGTTTGGTGTCCTTTGAGACTCTCTCCTTGGCTTGCAGGAGCCTGCCTACCTCTCATGTTCTCCCACGGACATGCTCTGTGTTGCTGGGTCTCCATCCCCGCTTCTTACCAGGCCACCAGTTTTCTTGGGTTAGCACCTGCCTAATCTAACACTTCCATCTTTTTTTTAATTGAATCACCATGAAATACAGTTACAAAGCTTTCATGTTTGAGTTTCAACCATACAATGATCAAACACCTATCCCTCTACCAGTGCACATTCTCCACCACCAATGTCTCTGGTATACCTCCCCCTTTCCAACCCTCCCCCTGCCTCCATGGCAGACAGTTTCTCCCATACTCTCTCTACTTTGGGGCATTATGGGTTGCAATATAGATACTGAAAGGTTATCATATTAGGTCCTTTATCTTTCATCACACATCTCCCTTCCTAAGCGATTCCTCCAATCATCATTGTCTTACGTGATCCCTTCTGTACTCCAGCTGCCTTCTTCCCCAGCTCATAAGACAGGCTTCCAACTATGGGGCAATATTCCTGGCCTTTGAAACACCTCCATCTTAACTTAATTACCACCTTCAAGGCAATATCTCCAGAGTCACATTCTGACCTTGTTGGCTTGAAGGCTTCAACAGAGAAATTGGAGAAGGTGTGGACAGTTTTGTGTGGTTTTTTTTTTTTTTTTTGGTGTTTGATAACATTGGAGTGAATGACATGACTGGATGATTCTGTGATCACTTGGTTTGGAGAAGACATGATGAGTTATAATCCACTGGGGAAAGCAGTTTAAATGTTGGAAATGTACAGCAAATGTTCTTGTACAGCCCTAGATTTCCTATGGAGCTCTGATTACAGTTCAGGTATGGTGGAAGGCCTACCCATCACACCTGAAATCGTGCCCCAGAAGACCAAGGACGCATGCCTGTGTCTGTATCTTGGGTGCTGCAGTAACACCACATGGTGTTAGCATCATCAATAATGTGATTAGGCTTTAAATCACTTATTTTTACATCCTCTGTGCCTGCTGGAGAGATAAAATCATTTCTCTTGATTTAGATAGGTGATTGTACCGAATTTCAATGTAGATAGGAATATAGTTTTGAGGGGTCAGGGAGATAGTGCCAGTGCCTGGAGTGCTCACCTGCCTGCACAGGTTCCCGAGTCTGATCCCCAATGCCATGTGCCACCTCCCTTGCACCAGTGGGTTTTGCCTTGGAGAACCACAGCATCCCTGGCTGTTCATCGCCAGCTGGAGCCCTGAATCCTTGATCTCAGTTGGTCAAGTATTGCCAGGAGTGGCCCAGGGCATTGCCTAGAAGATGTGCCTCCCTAAATAATAGTTTTGGAAGGAACAGAAAGTCCCCATCCCCCAGGGGAAAAGTAGTTGCTTCTGAATGTCCTGGGTGAAAACTTTATATATGTTCTTCATTTTAAAGGAATTTGAAATGTCTTTGCATTGTCAGACATTCCTAACTTTTCTAGTTTGCCTTCAGTGGTCTAACAGGAAACATTCTGTAATGATCAGAGAATAATCAATTCTGATTTCAACTGTTCCTCCACTCCTTTGTGATGAGTGCAAGGCAATTCATTTCCCTGAGTGTCGATTTCCCCTTTGGTCACATGCTCATGATTATATGAATTCTATCACATTTCCTTCATATTCTATATTCTGTGCATCCAGAGTAGGAATTAGGCAGTTCAATTAATATGCAAGATAATACTTAAGTTTTAAAAATCAAAACTTGTTTTTCAATATTAATTTAAACCATGCTTTATGATATCAGAGAGAAAATTATGGATGGTAGTATTTCTGTGGGCAGAAAGTAATAATGTCTTGCCAAAAGGGAATTGATTTAGGAAAAAAAAAGTGAAATTCAAAAGGAGCAAGATAAGAAATCTTGCAGATCACTTATAGTACATGTGGAAGCAGTTAAAATTTGGACCATTAAAGGCGTTCTTAAGGTAAAATGAAAAAGATGTCTTTGAGGTGTATTTTTAAAAGGTAGAAAGACTGGGCTCAGTTCAAAGAGATAGGAGATTTTGATTAGTTGAGACAGGAGAAAATAGAATAAATGGTGACAACTTCGCAGCCCTTCCCCCAACTCAGAATAATCAAAAGAAGAACCCGGGAGAGGGGGTGAACACTGAGGATCCTCTCCTGGAAGGACAGTCTTATTATTGTCATGCAAAAGCATTTATGAGCACCAGGGAGCCTGGTACCACATTGGGCACAACACAAAGGAGACTGGTCCTGCCCTGCCCCCTCTCCCTGGTGCCCAGACAGATGCAGAAGCCTGGGGCAAGTAGCCAGGCTGAGAGGCAGGTTTGGGACTGCTCACAGTGAAGTGTTTGCACTGGCTGTAGGAAGCTTAGTGAGGAGCGGGAAGTGCGACTTGGTCAGAGGATCTCCACCTAACTTCCAATTCATTGGGGAAAGATTGAGTGAACGGGATGGCATAGCAGGGGCTTAGCCACTTTCCTCATCATCTCCCAGCTGCCGCCCCCCCCCCCCCCGCCACAGTCTCTCTTAGGCAGTCCTCAATTCTGTGGCTTATTTAAATAGGGGGTATGGGGAGGTGGAGACGAAAACAAGAGGACAGAAAGGAAATTACCAGTCCTCAGGCTCTTCTGTTTGGCCCCTTTCTCTGGCAGAATGACTTGGGGGGTGGCCAGCCTCTGTGGTTGCTGGGCCTTGCCACCCTCTTCACCTCCCACCCTGGCCTGTTCCTGAGGACAGCTGCTCACAATGCCTTCCGCTGCCCAGGAAGCCTGTCTGTCTGTCACTGGCTGGAACTGACATTTGGGAACTGATGCTGAAAACAAAGTAATCATCCAAATCCACATACATTCGGCACTTTCCACATGCCCAGTTGGTGCTTTAGATGCTCTCATGGACTCTTCTTAAGAGTTCCGGACCTGGGGCTGGAGAGATAGTACAGTGGGTACAGCATTTGCCTTGCATGCAGCCGACCCGGGTTCGATTCCCAGCATCCCATATGGTCCCCTGAGCACCACCAGGAGTAATTCCTGAGTGCAAAGCCGGGAGTGTCCCCTGTGCATTGCCAGGTGTGACCCAAAAAGCAAAACAAAACAAAACAGAAAAAGAGTTCTGGACCTGGCAGATGATCACCCTCAGAAACGGGTAAGGAATCAGAGGCACAGACTCTCCCAGCTTCGGCAGGTGGCTGAGTCCGGGCCAGTCCAGAGCCTCCTTGTGAGCACTGGGAGTGAAGAGTCCCTTGGAGCAGAGGCGGCTTTCTGGCTGGCTGGGTGAGTGCAGCACATGGCCACGGACTGAGGTTTTGTGCTTCTCAGCTTCCAGACAGAGATGAGGGTCCAGTAACCTTCCTTCCGGGGTTCCATTAATGGGCAAGGGACCTCTCTGGCCCAGTGGGAAAAGCATGTCTGACACTTGTGGGAGACCAGCCCCACAGTTTACCATCTTATCGCCAGAGAATTTTCTCTCTTCTTCCTGAAGAGAAAATGGCAGTGTCACAGGCAACTGATGGAATGCTGGTAACAGACACGCTCCCCAGTAAAA
The DNA here is from genome assembly GCF_027595985.1 of Sorex araneus. Classification (NCBI taxonomy): domain Eukaryota; kingdom Metazoa; phylum Chordata; class Mammalia; order Eulipotyphla; family Soricidae; genus Sorex; species Sorex araneus. Next base: position 40,674,581 of record NC_073311.1, on the reverse strand, counting down.
TGCATGTTCTCCCCTGACGTCCCCGTCTCCTCAAAACCTGCACAGCATGTGCTCATACCACCAGACCATGCTTCAGGCCGCCTTTATTTTGCCCCCAGAGGCCTCCCAGTGCTCCTCTAGCCAGAGATTGGATCAATGGATCATCAATCTCAGCACAGCCGTTTTTCAAGCACTTACACCCTTATGCTGGTCTCCTGTCCCATGGGTTTGCTGTGTCCTCCCGTTCTGTAGCTCTGCCTGGGCTAGTTCCAACTCTGTTCACATTTTTCTCTTCCTCCCCACAGATCCCCAGCACATTCATGGTCGTCTGTACTTTGTGCACCGGGACTTTTTTTTTTTTTTCCTAGGGGACAATTAGTCATGCCATCAGTATTGGAGCTAATTTGAGAAAGACCTTGTCGGCACAGCTAAAGACCCACATGGGGATGTTCTGTGCTCACTGAAGGCCGCTGGAGGTTTGTGTTTGGGTTGGCTTGAGAATTTCTTCCTTAATATGTCCCTCCGGCACAAGGCGCCAAAGCTGTGTCTCTTGCAATCTGCACCATCCATGGAATCTTCCACCTCCAGACAGCTGGATTCCTAGTCGGGAACATGAGCCCAGCCACTCCCGGGACGCTCCAGCAGCCCACACCTAACACCAGCCTTCCCGTTCTGCGTGCAGCCCACACTTGGCACCTCTCTTCCAACCCCCTCAGACCCGGGCTGCCTGCGGCGATGAATTACAGTTTCATGGGTCTGAGTCCAGGCTTTCCGTTTCCAGACCCTGAGCACTGAAACAGGTTTCTTAATCAATCAATGCGGAATGCTGTTTGAACCCGCCCGGTTTGATAGGAGACAAAGGCAGAGCGTCAGACTGCGGTAGTGGGGGGGAAAGGCTTGTCCTCAGAGAGGGTGGGTGCTAATGAATATAACAGCTCAGCGGGCACCCCGAGCAGCTGAGGGGCGGAGGATGCTGAGAACCGCCTCACCTCCCCTACATGGCAGAAGCCCGCAGCAGTCATCCCCAGAAAGAAAACTGACTTCTCTCCCGGAAGATAGCATGTGCTCTAGGAAGTTTATGAAAGGAACAAAGATGACAGTGGCCTTTTTCTGACAGTTGCTGATTACATTGAGTCGTTTTTCATTCTTATTCGGCTCTTTCCTGTCGCTACGATATTACCATTACATTTTTTATGCCATTTTAGATTTCCTTCTGTTGTCACATGTAGGAAATGGATTACATTCTCCTTGTCAGTGAGACCAAAGAGATTGTTTTGTTTGGAGCTGGTCTCCCACTGCGGGAGCTAGAGTACAAAAGAGCCGGTGGCCCCGGATCGGCTGTGTTGGAGATGAGGGTTATTGTAGTGGTACTAAAGAAGGATCAGGGTAATCCAGTTGACCCAAAAACTCATTCTATCCCAGACCAACAGAAGCAGCACAAATCATTACTCCATTCCTCTACACAGAATCCTTGTGGCTATAGATTCTGCTTCTGTGAGAAATTCTTAAGCAGAGGCGGTTACATGCAGCTTCTACATTTTCTCCTCATTGTGTCCACCTTTATAATCCTCAGCTTTCCACCGGGGGATTAGGCACGCATTCATTCATTCATTCAACTAACATTGATCTTGCACTGCTTATGAGTCAAGTCAGGGGCCAGGATGCTAGGAGAGAGAAAGAGCATGATCCCCACCCTTGCAGAAAGGCTAGTGGGGGAAAGCTGGGGATGTATTTTAGGGGGAGAGCACTTGTCTTGCATATGTGAGGCTCTGGGTTCTGTCTGGATCAGAGCAATAGCTCAGTGGGCCAGAGTTGCCTGCTTTGCATGCAAGGGGCCTGTTTGAATCTCAAGACTGCATGGTCTCTTGAGAAATACTAGAAGCCATCCTGAGCATTTGAGCAGAGAGTAGTCCCTGAGCACCACCAAATGTGCTCTCCTCCTGCTCAGAAACCAACAAAACAGTAAATAAACCTAGTGGGGAACCCAAGAAGTAGAAACAACAAATCATCATCATCGTTGTCGTCGTCTCATCATCATCATCATCATCATCATCATCATCATCATCATCATCATCTTCATCATAATCAGCATCATCCCGTTGATCATCAAATTTCTCGAGTGGTCTCGGTAATGTCTCCATTCATCCTAGTCCTGAGATTTTAGAAGCCTCTCTTTACTCATCCTTTCCAGTGGTGCTGCATTGGAGGCTCTTTCAGGGTGGGGGAGAATGAGACCCATCATTGTTACTGGACAACAAATACTGAATGAATTACTGTAGTAGAGGTGCCTCCTAACTCCAAGATGCACAGTGGGGTGGCCCTATGCCCCAGAGAGACAGTCAGTAGTAGCTCTGCAGGAAGCAGTGTTCTAAAGAGAAAAACAAGATGAGCCTGGGCTGGCCAGGCTCGAGGAAGGTGTTTCAAGCAGAGGGAGCAGCACCAATAGCAGGCCACAGAGAAGGCAGTGTGCTCAGAGACTCAGAGAGGGCAACGTGCTGGAAGACAATGGGTGAGATCAAGCAGGAGTTGTGTGAGAGGGACCCTCAGCCATGCTGAAGGGCCATAGTTTAGCCCCAGGGCTCTGGGAGCCAGAGGAGAAGTCTAAGAAGGTGTCGTTTGCATTTGTGAAAGTTCATTTTAGCTGCAGAGTTGGACTTTGTGATGTGATGTGGCTTTGAGGTTACTCAAGCAAACTACCTAAGGCTCTTTTTTTGTGGTGGCTAAGAGGTGTTGGGCTCTTTGAGCATGAAGCTGAGCATCTCTTACCCAGCCATTGGCTGAAGTGGGTGATGAATGCAAACTTCGTACCTTTCATGAGAAGCGGATGGCAACCAAAGTTGCTACTGATGTTCTGGGAGAGGAATGGAAGGGTTACCAGGTCCTGATCAGTGGCGAGAACAGGAAGCAAGGCTTCCTCATGAAGCGCTGAGGAGCGGTGAAGAAAAGCACTAATCTGTTCATGGTTGTATTGTGGATGCAAATTTGAGCATTCTCAATGTGGTCTTTATAAAGACTGGGGGGAAGGATATTCCTGGACTCACTAATACTACTGTGCCTTGGCATCTGGGGCCCACCAGAGCCAGCAGAACCCGCAAACTCTATAAAGATGATAATATCTACCTGAAGGTTGTGTAAAAGCCTCAAAAGAAAGGAGGTAAGAAACCTGGGACCAAATTATCCAAGATTCAGCAGCATCTTGTTTGTCCACAAGTCCTTCGAGACAGTTGCTATATTGCATACCAAAAATAACAAACAAACAAACAAAAAAAGGAAGACGCTCCAGAGTATGCTAACTTGTTGGTGAAGAGAATTAAGGGGACAGAAGAAAAATGCCAGAAGCAGATTGTGAGAGAGGGATCTCTCCCTTTTGTCAGATCTTCTACCTCTAAGTCCACTCCGAAGTGAGCTTCCTGAGTAATGAATTGATAAGACCAGAGATGGCCAGAGAAAACCTACCTGGGAGTTGCTCTCAACCTGAGTGATCTGTGCCATGTAACTATGGAGATCACCTAGTAATAGCTTCATTTCTTAGTTTGTTTGGGGAGCACAGCCTGCAGTGCTCAGGGCTTCTGGTTCTGTGCTCAGGGATCACTCCTGGCACGGTTTGAGGGATCATCTCTTCAAATCTTGAGACCAGCACCACTTTCTTATTAAACCCCACTGAGATCACACAGTCTAGAGTGTCCCCTACCCTTCACAGATCCCTGAATCTGTCACTCTAACATCATTTATATATTTCCCTCCCATGCCTTTTATTCTTCTAACATTTTCTGTAAACTTGATTATTTTTGTGTCTGTTGTTTATGATCTTTCTCCTCAGTGGAATATAAGCTCTTGAGGGCAAGAGTTTTTTGTTTCTATTTTCTTTGTCCTCTCTAATATCCTGAGCTCTAGAATAATGCCAAATGCACAAACAGATGCCCAGCTCTCATTTGTTGAATGTATAGCCAGAGGGATGTGGAACTGAAGATGAAAGATGGGACATAGGTGGTGCCTATTTTTTTTCCGATTTTTTAAATAATGAATGAAAGGATAGCTAGAGAATTCATCAAAATGGGGGAAAGAGGAACAGGGTATGAGGGAAACACTGGGTTCCAATTAAAACATGGAAGTCTTAAGAACAGCATCTCAAGGGACAGATACAGAATGATCTCTCTATGTGGGATATAAAGAAGAACGTAAAAGAATAATGAAGCGCCAAAGGCAGCAGAGCCTGAGAACTGGTCTACAGGACTGAGCTTGCCATGGCGGGTACTAGGGGAGGTTTGTGGTAGATATGAGGGCGGATAGAGGACCATGAGAGATATGCTGAGTGATGTGAAGACCCAGTCATGGACAGCCATCCAGATTCAGTTGAGGCTGATAGTGAGAAGGCCCCCTGTGGCAGGCAGACTCCTGGTTTGATTAGATATGGACAACTTGCAAGGCCAGAGTCAAGATAAGGAAAGTAATATGTTGAATGTGGGAGGTAGCGCCACGGGCTGCAGCGCATGCTTTGCATACTGGAGCTCTGGATTTGATCTCCAGACCTGTATGGCGTCCCTCTGTCCCAGAGCCACCAAGCAGCACCCCACCCAGCCCACGCCAGCACCCTTCCCGGTGTGAGCACTTTCGGGTGTGACCCCAAAACCAAAATCACGAAATCCCCGTTAATCGCCGATTTCTCTAGCGGGCTCAGTAACCTCTCCATTCGTCCTTTCCCTGAGATCTTAGAAGTCTCTCTCGACTAGGCCCTCCCAAGGATGTCACACTGGAGGCTCTTTCAGGGTTAGGGGAATGAGATCCAGCTTGTTACTGGATTTTGCATATGAATACACCATGGGAAGCTTGCAAGGCTGTCCCATGTGGGCAGGAAACTCTCAGAAGCTTGCCAGTTTCTCCCAGAGTCAGTAGGCTACAAGATATCGCTTCTGGGACCTCGCTTGTAAGTCTCTGGATGTTGGCCGTTGATGGAATTACACACACCTGAGTTCCTCTGCCGGTACCTTCATGCATGAGGCCTGTCCAAACGTGTGGAGAGGGGCCTCCAGCATGGCTGTAGCTAGGTTCCGGTGGTCTTCGGCTGCCAGGATCTCTGCTCGGGGTGGAGAGGGAAGCTGGAGCCCATCCCCTCCGAGGGGCCCCGGGGAAGACAGCCAGGCGTGCAGGCAAGAGTCTCTCTTGATATAAGCTCTTGATTAAAACCAAAATAGAAGAAAGAAATGTGGTGTGTTGAAGGACTAAGGAGCACCCTAGAGTTTCTCTTGGATAAGGCAGGAAGGAGAGGAAGGCAGGAAGGGGAGTCCTGTCTGGAATACAGAAGTAAAGCACAGAAATAAAGCAAACACTGCAGGGCTGGAGGTAAGCCGCATGTCAGGGAGAGCCAGGGGGGCTGGAGGAAGGGGAGGAAGTAGACAGCCAATTTTTAGTCATCCACCAATGTATTTTTAATAAATAAATTAACCGGGGTTCTGCAGAGAAGCAAAGTCAATACAATGTGGTGTCATAGAAAAGGACTCTTCTTAAGGGGTCAGTTCATGATTCTGACAAGTTCAGGAGCTGCAGTTCAGCTCCTGTGGCCATGAGGCAGGTGACACTGGAAGGAATCAGTATTGCTTGGTACCTGCCAAAGACCATCTTTTGGCAGAGTTGCTACTTTCTTTTTTTTTTTTTTTTGCTTTTTGGGTCACGCCCAGCGATGCTCAGGGGTTACTCCTGGCTTTGCACTCAGGAATTACTTCTGGCAGTGCTTGGGGGACCATATGGGATGCCGGGGATCGAACCCGGGTCGGCCGCGTGCAAGGCAAATGCCCTACCCGCTGTGCTATCACTCCGGCCCCGGAGTTGCTACTTTCTTTGGGAAGCTCCAGCTTTTGTTCTCTTCAGGCCTCCATTGTTGGTTCCAATGGAGAGATACCATGAGAGGATACTGTACATTAGTCAGAATCCACCCGTGAATGTATCTCATCCCCAAACACCCTTACAGCAACACCTGAATGTTAGAGCATGTATCTGGGCACAGGGTCCAGCCAAGTGGGCACAGGAGATTAGCCATCACAGGCACCTCTTCCAGGCCAGGTCTTAGGAGAGGAGCAATACAGACAAGACAGTCCTCTCCTCTGTATAGAGGCAGGAGGAAAACACTGGGTCTTCGGTCTGAAGGCTACCCGCAAGAATAGAGACACATTTTCCATGCATTTTATATTGAGGCAGCATTGGTATAAACTCAGTGTTCTGTATAAGATAAATCTGTTGCAGTCTAAGGGATGGGTAGGTAATGCACATTATGAGATATTTATATCATCCACGTTATAATTAGTTTTCTATCAAGATGTTGCCAGTAGGAAATGTGGAGAGCCATAATGTGGGGTGGGGGCAAAGGGGGGGCAAACCACAGGAGACAATGCTTTGGCTTTCTGCTTTTCCCTCCAGATTCTTGCTGGTCAAGTGCCTGGGGAGGTCTGGGTGCATCAAAGTCCTCAAAGGTGCCTTCCCAGCACGGACTCACTGCTCCTGCCAGCCCTACAAAGGCTGCTCCTGACACCCTCTTGATCCATGCAGTATGGGAGCTGGTTCCCATCACCCAAATTTTGGGTGAACGTTGATTGGTTGAGGGAAGGCTGCACCTAGCATGATGAGGAGAGTCAGTCCTGACCTTGGCACAGGTTGACCACTGCTGTTCTTCCAGATAGGAACTTCAGGAGACAAATAGTGTAGCAAAGAAATTATACTTAGGAAAAGAGAGAGAGAGAGAATTCTGCAAAGTGTGACAGAGAGGCAGAGAGAGAAAGAGAGAATTCTGCAAAGTAAAAGGAAGGAATTATAGTACAAAGTAGTGAGCCCCCCCCACCCCAATGGAAGGTCCTTGAGTAAAGTGAAGAAGCTGAGCCCTCAGTGTGTACAGCTGTGGATGTGCCTAGGATGGAGTGAGGGTGCTCTGCTTACTTTTGCAGAAACTGCTTTGATTGGCTTTCTTCAGGCTGCCAGAACTTGGGGCTTTGACACACCAGGTGGTACCCCGCGGACCTTATGTGGTGCTGGGAATTGAACCGGGGTGGTCAGCTGCATACAAGTCAAGAGCCTTAGCCATTGTATTCTCTCTGGCCCCTCTATTCAGTCTTATCAGGGCCCTTTGTCCCACTGAAGTATCTCCTCTTTCCTTTGGGGGCTTGTGTCATTCAGAGATTTCTCAGGTCTTCATTCCTGGGAATCATCTCCAAAGTTCGGGTCTAGCCTTGGGGTTTGGGCTGCTTCCCCAGTCTGGACCTGAAAGCAGCAACTCCTTTCCCAATCATATCTTGATTTTACAATTTCCGCAAACTCATTTCCAGGGGCCCCCTGCCCCACCTCCACTTGACCACCTATTTGAAAGATGACCAGGGACACAGAATGAATTAATATTTGAAGACTTTCCCTAAGTCCAGCATTTTAGCACTTGTCTCTTTAGTCACAGTGTACAAGTTCATTTCTATTCCTGTTCGTAGTAAGTGGTCCAGAGATCAGACAAAAAAATATATATGTATATGTATATATCACTGCAGTATCACTGTCATCCCATTGTTCATCGATTTGCTCGAGCGGGCACCAGTAACGTCTCCATTGTGAGCCTTGTTGTTACTGTTTTTGGCATATCGAATATGCTTGCTAGGCTCCGCCGTGTGGGTGAGATACTCTCAGTAGCTTTCGGGCGTATCCAAGAGGGATGGAGGAATAGAACCGGGTCGGTCACGTGCAAGGCCGCACCCTACCCACTGTGCCATCGCTCCAGCCCATGTATGCATATGTGTGTTTGTGTGTGTTTTGTTTCTCTGTCAACCAAGTTGACTCACAGCTAACGAATTTCACTTATAGGTAAGAATGTCCTCTTCCCCCTCTCCATCCCCTAACACTGAGCTCTGCAAACCAACTATTTATCTTCATTCCTCCTTTAGAAAAAAGCAGATAAAAATGTAGTCCCTGGAGTTCTGTCCCCATCACCAGCTAATCAGGGTCCCCACCTCACCAGGCACCTGGCAGGCACTGCTGCTCAGCTCCATTCAGGGCCATCGTGCATGGCAGCTGATCTCAGAGGAACTCCCACGTTGGGATTTGCATCCCTGTGCCTCCTGCCCTTTGCCTGTGGAGAGCTGGTTAGCAGCAGCAATCTCAGAGGTCGGAGTCCAGCAGAGCTGCAGAGAGAGCCTGCTGTTTTGTTCTTCTCAGGTGAGAGAGGGCAGAACCTCTTTATGAGCCGTCATTATGGCTAATAAACATTTACTAATAGCATGAGGGGGGCTGAATTCTACTAGTGAGCACAAAGACTTTATTATGCAGAACAAGACTGGAATTCCTGCATCCCAGTCCCAAGTAGTGTTTCAAAATCTGTGATAATCTTCATAGATTTCTTAGGAGGGCCTAAAAGTTGATGAGAGCCTGTTGGATATCATTGGTTTGTCCTTTCCCCCTTGCCACTAGGAGCTTAGGTTTATCAGTCACACCCATCAAAGTGCTCCCGAGTCACTCCCATTCCTTTGTTTATCTGTAACCAATTCTACCAGTTTATCTGCTCTTCCCTTAATCAAACTCTGTTAATTGGTAAGGTCAGAACTTCCTAGGACACTGAATATTATAACATTGCCTTTCTCTCCTCTTTATGCCTTTTGAATAATTTACTTTAAAGCTATGTCTTTTTTGTATAGACACAAGAAGACAATATTATGTTTTTATAACTTAAGACTTAATTGGCCTCGATATTCCCTCCTGGGCATCTGCTTTCTCCACTTAAGCCTCAGTTGCCCTCAGTTCCTAGCACCCCAAAGTAGGGTCCCCGACGTGGGACAGGAAGGATCCAGGGCAAGCGGTGAGTTATGTGCTACCCTGGCATCGAGATGGGCCTGGCCAAAGTGCCTAATTCTTAACTATAAGTTAAGAGCTTGATCATAGACAAATGCTGTCATGATCCAATAGTAATTATGAGACTGGGACCCTGCCAGGGATAGGAAAGACTGATCTGGCCTGAGCACTGTAGTCTGAGATTGAGATGGCCCCAGGAGAGCAATTCTATAAGCTTTAATGCATCTCTTATTGTGTCCATACAAAATAATTAATATTATGAATTCTTATATGTTTGCTGGCTGAGGAGAAGAGAAACACATTCATGGGACTCCGCCCTTGGGTGGATCCTCCTGCTGATAGAGAATTAAGTCCTAGGAGAAGCATCCCCTGAGGGAAAAGAACCTTACCCTATTGCTGACCACACCTATGTGTATGCCCCAACCCCCTCATGCTGTGGAAATTTAACTAGGCTGGAAGAGTGGGTTGGGGGCCAGACCCAGATCCACCGGGGCCAGATCCATGGGAGCCAGATCCACGGGGGCCAGATCCACGGGGGCCAGATCCACAGATCGAGAGAGAGAGAGACCGAGAGCCGGGAGAGAGGCAGAGAGAGAGAGAATGAAGTAGGATGGGGGAGAAAGAAGCAGGAGGAGAATCAGAGGAGAATGGAGATGGACATGAAATAAACCGATCGAGCAACCAGTTTGGCCTTCTTCCTTCCTTCACCTGCCTCGCTCGCCTGCGCGCCCATTCTTTTTATTTTTATTTTTACACAAGAGCCCCGTGATATGAATGGATATTAGCTGTGTGTATGCTGTGAATGTATTGGAATTCGTGTTGGTTTTCTTGTGGGGACAGTATTGGTCCATTTAATACAACTGTCTATAAGTAGTAAGAGATTTATTGTTTCTTACTAGAACTAAAAAAAAAATTGGTAGTGGGCAGGGATATGATTAATGGTCATGGGTACATGCAGGAGTCCTGGATTCAAGCCCTGACACCACATTGTGTTTGTTCCAGCCATCACCAGTAGCCCCTGGACAATGTGCCAGGAGTAGACCCCCACAACCACCCAGTACCACTCACTGTGGCCCAAAATAAAATAACAGAAAGTAAGAAGGAAACAATTCTCTGTGAAAAAAATTGTTCTGAACATCACGTTATAGAACTCTTAATGTGTCTTGATTGTGTTATGAAAGTGTATAATACATAAAGCAAGTTTAACTGGACAGTTTGCCGGGGGAAGTGGGGAGAAAGTTGTAAGTAGGGCATGGGCATTATTGATTGATTCATGATTGGGTCTGGGAGTCCCATGGTTTATATTAAAATACTCTTGTTCAATAAAGCATATTTTTCTTGTCCTCAACACCTGAAAATCACTCACTGCTCAGTTACTATGCCTTAGCAAACAATTTTGCATAAAATCATCTACTGAAATAATTATGAAATTTCACCTTCTAAAATGTGTTATGAAGTTGCATTTCCACTAATATAAATAGCAATTGTTTAAAATTCTTTTTCTTTTCTTTTTTTTTCTTTTCCTTGGAAAAAGGGTGGTTGGGGAGATGCCCTCAAGTAGTGCTGAGTGAGCCAGGGCCACCCCTAACAGTACTTGGCTGGGTGATGTGGACCTGAGGGTTTGATGCTTGATCTATGCCTGGCAGTGGTAGGAGTCACCAGGACTACACTCAGCTATGTTTGCAGGTCCCATGTGGTAGAAGGTCTCACACACGTGAGGCATGTTCCCCAGCCTCTGAGCTACCTCCCTAACCTCTCAAATTGTCTAAACATCATAGATGCTAACTGTATCGAGCTTTTACTGTGTGTCAATCACTGGTTACATGTTTTGCAATTATTAGCTTATCTAATTCCCCTTCTTTCCCATACACAAACAACCCTTTCTCAAGGTAACCCGTCTTGCAGACTAGAAAATGGCAATGCAGTGGTTAACTCACTGCCCATGTCTACACTGCTGGGAAGTGGTAAAGCTTACACTCAATCCAAGAAAACTCCAGAGCCTGTCTGGGCTCTCAGGCCCTTGTCAAGGTCAGGTCGTTCTCTTTGCTTCCAGGAAATTTTCATGTCAGCATAACCCCACCAACATCTATTACAGGAGGGAGGACTGAAACAATTTAGAGCAAAAAGAACTGACACCAACTCTTAACCTTTAGAAATTGATACAGCAGATTCATCTCCCAAAAATCATTACTGAATTTAAAGAAGAAAGAAAATGAGATTTAAAATATTAATAGCATTTGAAACATGTAGAAACAGGAAGGTCAAGATGTTTTTTTATCAAATCATCTGTCAAAAGAGAAAGTGAACACCCAAATGACAGTGCTACTTTATGTCATTCTTCCATGTGGGTCTCAGAAATGGGATTTTGTAGCAGCAAAGCGAGTCCACTCCGACTTCTCTTTTAGTTCACTCTGACTGACCCTGAACATGGCACCCTTCATCTTTGTTTCTACAACCTTACACAGTATTGAGGGCAGCTGTGATATTTCTGAATATCTTCAGACTAGAACTAATGTATATCTTTTAGATGCTCTTTTAGAATCAAAATTAATCTCTTTTAAAGATTATTTCTCCTGATGGGATCAGCAGCTGGGCCATCCCCACCCCTCAACAGTACTATGTGATGAGATTACATTCCATCAGCACCGTGGTCTGGGGTCATCAGCTGAAGCTGGTGAAATAGATTCCTCAGGAAGAAGGCACTTGTCGAAACTCTTCCACTGTGTAGGAGCCATATGGAACCATGAGAATAACAAGCAGCAAGGATAATCATTAAATAAGCAACTAAGCAACACCCTCTCTTCCTTCTCTGTTTTGTTTTCTGTCCTGTTTTTGCCAGAGACACACTCCATTTTTCTTTGAGGAAATTGAGATGTAAGAGGTGACCATAAAGACATATTAACTCTTTATTTTTATATAATTTATTTATTTTTTAATTTGTGAGTCACAGTGAGGGTACAGTTACAGATTCACACATTTTTGTTCTTGTTTTTCCCTCATGCAATGTTTAAGAGCCCATCCCTCCACCAGTGTCCATACTCCACCACCAATGAACCCAGTATCCCTCCCACCCCCCAGTCCCATCCCCCCCGCCCCACCCAGCCTCTGTGGCGAGGCATTCCAATTTGATATCTCTCTTTCCTTTTGGGTGTTGTGGCCTGAAATAGGGGTATTGAGTGGTCATCCTGTTCAGTCTCTAGTCTACTTACAGCATGCATCTCCCTTCGCGTGCAGGATCTCCAGTCACAAGACATATTAACTCTTTGTATGTTCAATACCCCTACTGAAAACTAGGAATTATAAGTATTAAACTCCAAAGGAGAAGCAGTGTTTCCTCTAAAGGAGAATCTTCTATGGAAAATTTGGGGGCCTTCCCACCTACGTTATGTAAGGGAGAGTACAGGTTGGGGATAGATGAACATGGTTGCCACAGATCTACCCACAGCCCTCTCATGGGCTAAAGCCAGTCTGTTCTTGCCCCTTCACCTCTAAAAGCTACCAACCAACAAATAAATAAAAAACTGACAGGAAAACGAGACCAATTTTTGTAGTAGGTGCATAGAGGAAAGGCAGTTTGAGGATGCCCTTTTCAATGCACCATCGACCAAGTGGCTCTTCTTCCTTGACTGGCACCTGTTCTATTCTGTCTCTTCCTATTTGGTGCCTCTTTAAGTAAAGGATCTAATGTGTTTCTCTGTCCAGTTTTAATGAAGACACTGGTATGCATTTACTAAGCCAAGCTGTGTTTCTATCTCTAAGGAAATATAGGGAAAAGAAAGCCAAACATCTAGAAAAGTATAGAATCTTTTTCTAAAATTCAGAATCCCTGAATTTGGCTTTAATGCAAAGAGCTGACACAGGACAGCTTTAAGGTACAACAAGAAATTCATGGTTCCTTCAAATTCCCTTTGTTCGTAGAATAGATCACAATGTCTATGTTCAGCATCCAGGTGTGAAAACTATGTATATTAGGATATTCAGGACTGTGAAAGCTCATGGGTTTTTAGATCCTTAAGATTGCAGTAATTGCGTACATATATTAACAGAACATGTTTTAAAAACCATCTTGGAATAAGGGAAAACGTGAGTAGCCTACGTGAAACATATGGTAGGATTGTTCATTCCATTTGCATTTGTTTCTGGGAGCTGTACTTATGGCAGTTGCAAAATCAATTCCATTTAACTCCTCTTTGTGCAATTAGTTTTTTTTCTGTGTAATAAAATATGAGCCCAAAATATCGATCTAAAAACATTTTGTCACAAACTAAGGTATATGTTGATCCAAATATATACAAGACTAAAAAAATTGTATACCCCCCAAAAAATATTAGGGAGATTTTCCATTTTGCTTACAGTGATCTTAAGCAAACTAATATGCATAAATATTAGTGGTTAAAAAACTCTCTGCCCTTACATCTTGTGGGCACATTTATCAACTGACATTTGATCAACAAAAATGCAGAGCATAGAAGAATTCCTTTATCCTATTGTCACCACTGAAAAACATTGACTCAACATTCAAATTATGCTTTTCTGATAAAATTCTTAATCTACCGAGTCCTTTTCTGTTGTCATTCATAGCTTGCCTTCTGATTCATTATTAATCACAGCTCATGTGTTCAATCACTATAAACTGTTCCTAATGGCTTATTTGTAGCTCTTAGGTTTCCTTTAATCTCCCCACAGTGAATTACAGTAGAACTCAATTCATTTGTTGGCATTATTAAATAGCTGATTAATGCCCAGGTTTAAATTGTTAGTCTTTTCTCATTTTCACAAAGAACTGAAAAATCAAGATTTGCTACTCTTGCCAGAAACCAGTAAGAATTTTCAAAATATTTCTCTTTGAAAACTTGGTCTCTGATCTCCTTCCATATGTGAATTGAATGTTCTATTGAAGTCATTGGTAGCTTAAGTTCTCAATGTGTCTGTTCTTCCTTGTGGGATCCAAAGTTCCTGGCATTAGACCTAGAATTTTTCCTAGAAAACAACCCTCATTTCCTCACAAGCGAACTGAGTTCATGGGAATGAAAATATCTCCTGCAAAATGCTTCAAAACAAGTTTGACACAACACTCTATGTAGCCAGTAGGAGGTCATTAAAAAGAAGTCTGTAATTCCCTTACCTGAGCTCCAGGAAGAGATGTAACCCTAACAGAGGCCAAAGTCTTCTTAATGTAAATGGACAGTATATATTCTCCCATCCCATGGGAAATGGTTCACAAGTCTTGCTGCCCAAGGACAATCAGGAGACATGCTCAGGTTGTGTGCGGCCATCTCTCCCACAGAGCCTGGGTGGCACATCACCTATGCGAAAGAAATGGTCCCATCCCTGCCCCATGGATCCTTCTTGCCTCTCAAGTGAGAGTCTGAGATCAGCACACCATTAAAACAGGGAATCAAACCCCAACCTATTATTCCATGTTCACTGTCCAGCTCAATTCCTTCCATCCAAAAGGCCAGCTTTTCATCCTAGCACATTAGGCCCACTTCAGCCTCTCTTTGGCTCCAAACTGCTTGTACATGGATCTGGAGTTGTCTTTTAAGGGTGACAATATTGCTTTTAATGAAATCCTCTCTAGTCACTCCCACCTATTTATGAAGCAGAAAGCGCCACACTGCCCAGTCCTGGGTCCAAAGGATCTGACCCTGGGCTGTGATCTGACCCAAAGAATAGATAGGGCCACAGGGACCCTGACAGGGGGTGGAGAGTACATCGAATTCCTTAAACTACCCGAATCTGTGTGCCAAAGGCTTTTAGTCACTTGTAAAATTGAAAGTATAATTGTTGTCATGGGTGAGCTATCATTTTTTTAATATGAAGGAGAGGAAACATGCTCAGTGTAAGTTAGGACACATCATGGTGTTATACAAAATACAGACAGAAATGTTTACTAATCCTCAAGATAGCTCTTCAATCTTCTGTTTTATGCTTTGTAAGCCTCTTCGCTATCTGGTCTCTTTCACTCCTTCAATCAGTGGTGTGCTCTTAAAACTTAACTGCTAGAGTTTGGAAGGAAACTTATGGAAATGATAGATAGACTTGATGGGATAGCACATTGGTGAGCTTTCTTGGGGATATACTTACCTTTAAACTCATCAAGAAATATGTGCAGCTCTCTATGGCAATCATATCAAAATAGTATGGTTTGTAGTTTTGTTTTTATTTATAAAAGTGGTAGATGGCTAAAAGATCTGGAGGGGCCGGAGCGATAGCACAGCGGGTAGGGCGTTTGCCTTGCACACGGCCGACCCGGGTTCGATCCCCGGCATCCCATATAGTCCCCCAAGCACTGCCAGGAGTAATTCCTGAGTGCAGAACCAGGAGTAACCCCTGAGCATCGCTGGGTGTGACCCAAAAAGCAAAAAAAAATAAAATAAAATAAAAGGGCTGGAGTGCCTATTTGCATGCAAGAACCTTGCATTTGTGGTTATCTGACTGACCCTTGAGCACCATTAGGTGTGTCCCACCCTCTCTTTCCCCCCAAAAAGATGTACTGCCTTGGTATTTCTAGATTATCCAAGTATTATTTAGCCTTATCTACCCAAAAAAATCATTAATTCCCCCTCTTTTTCAAAGTTAACTACTCTCTTTGTACTCTGGATCCATCCCCACCCTCCTGCTCCAAAACATACCCAGGTTTCTTCTTTTAGCCTTAAAGCTCCCGACACGTCACCCGCAACTCCCCTCTGCTGAGCTTACCATGCCTGAACAAAGAGAAAGATCTGCAAATCTCCAGAGATTGCTCACACATATATCCCATTCCTGACTCAAGTTGGTGCATTGGCCCGTGATGCCTTTATAGCCTCCGCTTCTCTGTGAACTTCCCGTTTGTCCTCCAAGACCTAGTTTAAAATATTCAAAACTCCTTGAAAATGTCCTTGATCCTCACAGGCAACTTTCTCTCCTGTACTCCCAGAATGTAATGTCTCATAAGATGGGACTCAGCCTAGCCTGGCGGTGCCTTTCTTAGATACCCACACATACAGGCTTCCTCAGTAGACTGAGAACTTACTGCAGGCAGTGGTCGTGTCTTAACAAGTCATATCCTCTGCGTGTTTTTCTCATAAAGTTAATATTTTAACAAATGTTCAGTAAATAATATTGCTTTCCCACCCTTCCCAGGTAGGATTTGACCAGATAGTCATGCCTGGGGCAGGATAAATTGTGCAGTGGGTAGGGTGCTTGCCTTGCATGCAACCGAGCTGGGTTCAATCCCCAGCACCCCAAGCCCACCAGCAAGCAGTAATCCCTGAATGCAGAGTCAGGAGTAAACCCCAAGCACTGCCAGGTGTGACCCCCAAATCAACCCTCCTCCGAAAATGCAGAGTAAGCATGCCTTTCCTATCATACATTTTGTTCTCTAATAAAAATCTCCTTTGGATGAAGCCTTCAGAGTGATTCTTCTAGATAGCAAGACAATAAGCTTTAAAAATGTATGTGAACGCTATTTTGGCTCTTCTTCTTTGCCCTCCTCTAGTTGCAATCATCCGTCCTCCCGGGCTCACAGAGATTATTTTCTATCTGCCTCAACGTCAGCTTTGGCAACACTGCTAACTCCAGAAGAAGCAAATACTAGCACTTACCATTCTACTCACGACTGTATAACGCATAAAGCCTAGGGGAAGGACAGCATTGTCAGAACTGCACCCTCTACAGGAGCGCGCACACAGATAGCAGATCATCTGGTTTTGTTAACACATCGTTTTATGTACATATATTCAACTCATTGAGCGCTTTCACTCAGTCTATGGAGGAGGTATTATTACCATCTCCACTGCACATGGAGAAACTGAAGCTGCAGAATGTAAATCGCTTCCCTAAGAGCTGCTCTCCTAAATATCACAGCAAGCAATCAAACTTGGGTCTGCCTTGCTTCAAATCTGGTATGCTTTCAGTTACTCATACTGCTTCAGAAAGTAGGGAGAACTGATAAACATTAATGATCGCCTGGTGTATATGTTAGGCTGTGTTAGATTATTTATAGCTATACTGTGTATGTGTCACAAAAATAGAAATTATTTACTAAACTGCTGTTCCCAGCCTCACATATGGTCCTATCTGCAGCATCTCACAAAACACCATTTGCTGAGGAATTGTTTAATTTATTTATATGGTGGAGGGCTGGGGAGGGGTCATTCAGGTAGCGTTAGAAGGTCTGGGGCTACTTTGGTGATGTGATTCTCAGCCAGTTGGACTGGTGGCTTGGGGCTAGGACCCAAGGGTGATTTGCAGGTGGCCTCCAAGCCTCTGCTGGGGTGCTCTGGGGTCTTCAGGGCTACACCAGGCAGTGTTTGGGAGAGTGGTCCTAGGGATAGAACATGCAAGAGCCCTAATCCGTGTACTATCGCTCCTGCCCCTAAGTTTCTATTAAAGGCCCATCTAAAAGAGAGAATACTCTGTGATAGACTCTGTGATACTCTGTGATAAGGAAATCAAGGTCCAAGAAAGAGCAGACCTCTCCCAAAAGCCAGTTGTTCCAGTACAGAACAATACCCTGGAGTTCGAAGACTAAATCGAACTAAGTACACTCTTTGAGACCGTGCACCTGCATCTTTGTCTTAGCAAAGCAAAGCTGACACTCTCCACAATTAAGGAGGCTGGAAAAAAATAGCCAATTTGGAACAGAAACAAGGTTCACACAAGATTGCAATACTAAAGAGGAAATCAGGAAAGGTAGCATAGACGTTTTGTGGTTCAAAAGAATTTGGAGACCTTGTTTTTATGTCACTTGCCAAGAGCCAATTTTTTGGATTCTGCATTTCTTGTTCCAAATTTGTCACACTGAGTATATATTTATATAGGCAGGCTCAGCTTTTAAGACAATGCAATCCAAATTATGTATGGGTAAAATGATGAAAAATCATAATCTTAAGGGCTGGAGAAATAGTACAAAGGGCAGGGCACTTGCTTTAACCATGGGTGACTCAGATTTAGTTGTGGCACCCCACAGAGTTCTCCCAAGCCCACAGGAGTGACCCCGAGTGTAGAGCCAGGAGAAATTCCAGCACCAGCCACTGTGACCCAAAAATAAAAAGCGAAAACAAAATCTTATTTTCTTTGTTTATGTTCTTAATTTTCTTCATCTTTATAAAATACTGCTCTTACTAAGTACCTGTTACATATCAGGTACTCTGCAGGGTTTGGGTGAAGAACCTGGAGTGGTTATTTTCAACATCAGAAAATTAAGTGTGTTGGGGCTGGAGCAATAGCACAGTGGGTAGGGCGTTTGCCTTGCACGCAGCTGACCCGGGTTCGATTCCCAGCATCCCATATGGTCCCCCGAGTCCCACCAGGAGTAATTCCTGAGTGCATGAGCCAGGAGTAACCCCTGTGCATCGCCGGGTGTGACCCAAAAACCAAAAAGAAAAAAGAAAATTAAGTGTGTTCCAGAACATGCGCCTGTCTTCCCAAATCGACACACAAGCATATTCAGCAGCCCTCAGTGACGTGTGGGCATATTTAAAGCACTGAAGCCCTTCAGGGTAAGCAGATCAGCAAAATGCAGTACCAGAGCAGGTTTTGGTTCTATAAATATGGCTACTACATATTTGAATTTTCTTGGCAACTAGCACTGGGATGTAGAATTTATGTACCTTCATAATTTTCAGGGAAGAGGGTAAAAAAATAAGTATTTTGTAAGGAGAAAATGTATATGTATTTTTAAAAAGTTCATTATTATTCTTTTGGTTTAGGGGCCATACCTGGCTATATTCAAGGCTTACTTCTGACTGTATGCTCAGGGATCAGTCCTAGCATAAAGTGATATCAGGTGATATCATATCAGGTGCCAGGGATAGATCCCGGATCAGCTGCGTGCAAAGCAAACACCTTATCCAGCCTCTCTCCAGTACTATCTCTATAGCCTCCTAAAAAGAAAAAAGAAAAAAAAAAACTTAGCAGAGACCGAAATTGTTCAGTGGAAAATAGATGAGATTTCCAGACAGCCATTTTAGTTCACACAAAAGAGATAAGATCATTGTTCTCTTAATTCTGTTTGCAAAAGAAAAATGTGCTCTGTCTTTTGGAAGCCAACACTTTAGCAATGATAACCTGCTATTGGCTATTACTGGCTTCAAGAGGTGTGAAGTAAAATGTAAGAAATAGCATTGCAGTAAAGAATTTGTAATTATAACTGAACGGCTAAGTTACATAGCTTCAGCTCTGTTGTAAAGAAATGTTAAGTGCTGAGAGCTAATAGACCTAGTTGCGTGCGTAACCTCCTGAACCATTTCCTTGCTCATAAAATAGGGACTAATATTACTTTCAATATAGATCCAAAGGCTCTGATGTGATTCATTATGCATAAAGCCAGGCCCATTGCTTTTCTTGGGTGACTTTCTAGCTGTATCACTACCTACCATCTATTCTTTGTAAGTCTTAAGGATTCACTTCAGGGGCGGAAAGGCAGGGGAACAAAGGCAGTTCTAGAACCCCCCCTCTCTCCTCCAATATGTAAATCATTTCCTACAGCACCACTTCCTGGAGTAGTTTCTCTTCCCACCCCTGGCACATTCCAGATTCCCCAAACAGTCACACCTCCCACTGAATGGTTCCAACACTTTCCTGGTCTACTTTGAACAACTGCGAGTCCTTCTGCCTGCATGATTATTTTTATGTACCCTGCATCTTTAACTCAGAGAACAAGGAAACTACTCCAAGGTGGAGGACGAGCAGCGTTGCTGTCAGGTGCTCCCCTGTGGACCAGTTGATGCATTTTCTTTGCCCGGACAGAGACCTCAGAGGTGCCCTTGGTCCATTGTGAATGAATGCCATTCTTGAGCCGTGGTCCTCACTGAGCCCAATGCTGGGGCAGGGACCCTCAGGAGCTGAGTGGCCATCTGCTTTCCCATCACATTTGTCACCTTCTTGGACTCATTGGTGTTGGTCCATTCCACAGTGTGAGTCCTTTACAGCTTTCCATATACCACCCCATTGAGTTGGCTGGGCTTAGTCAGGTAGGTATGTTCCTGGCTCTTGGAGAAACGTTAGAGAGGCCACATATATGCCAACCCAAAAATGGGGGGTGGTCAGTTCTACAGAACCTCTGGGCAGTAGATAGAAGGCACCAAGAAAGCCATAGGTTGGAGGATCTTGTAGCCCTGTTACCTGAACTATAACAGAAATTCTGTGTTAAAAGAGGGAGAGAGGCCAGAGTGCTGGTACAGCAGGGAGGGCATTTACCTCGCATGCAGCCAACCCGGATTTGAATACCAGCATCCCATATGGCCCCTTGAGCCCACCAGCAGTAATTCCTGACTGCAGAGGCAGAAGTAAGCCTTAAACATCCGTAGATGTGGCCCCCAAACCAAAATAATGATATTAGAAACAAAAGAACGAGAGTATCAAGAAGGGCTTCTTAAAGAGGCAGGTGTGAGAATCGAGGGTGGGCCTCTGGGGTGAGAACTGAGCGGGAAGTCAGGAGCATGTCCTCTGGAGGCAGGGGGCAGCAAGCACACACGTGCATTTCAGAATGTATAGAAAGCCTTGGGAACTGGGCGCCATGAGCGTCTGAAGTGTGGACGTGCTCTGCTCAGCCTCCTGATTCCATGGCCTGAGACACCTCACCTTTCCTCGGTCCTCAGTGACTATCAGAGGCTTTGCCTTGTGGATGCTGTTCCCCAATAACTGACCAACCTATTCCAGACCTCAGGGGAATTTTGTAGAAATCAGTTGAATGGATCTAGATTTTTCAAGTCCAAGGTCCTTTATTTTTTTTCCCTTTTAAAAAATTAAAGAGCCATGATTTACAAAGTTATTGATAGATGAGTCTTAGGCATATAGTATTCCAACACCAGTTTCACCACCAGTGTCTACTTCTTTCAACCAGAATTCCCACATTCCCTTCCACCTCCAACATTTTCCTCCTCTGTCTGTCACCTGGGTCCAAGGTTCTTTATTCTCTGCTTTTTTAAGAAATTAAATTATTAAAGGCCATGATTGACAAAGTTATTCATAGATGAGTTTTAGGCATGCAATATTCCAACACCAATCCCACCACCAATGTCCACTTCCTTCAACCAGAATTTCATGTTCCCTCCCACCTCCAGCATCCCCCTACTCTGTCTGGCATTTGGGTCCAAGGCTCTTTGAGAAAAGATTGACAGTCAGGGGTGTAACTTGGTGATAGAGCACTTGCTTTGCACATACGGGTCCCTGGGTTTCATTCCCAGCATTCCACAAACAGCACCAGCTAGAAGCAATCCATGGTACAGAAAAGGGAAAGGATTGAAAGCCGCAGGAATAGCTCAAGGCGACAGCATGTGAATTTCATGTGAGAATCCCAGGTTCGATCCCTAGCACTGCATGACCCTCTGAGAATCCCCAAGCACTGAGCCAGGAGTAACCCCAAGCACAGCCACGTATGGCCCAAGACCAAAAATTATAATATTAAGAGAATTGAAAGCACTAGAGTCATCAGGGCTCTAACTGTGGAAAGCAAATTCCATTATTTCCCCATGGTGAAAACCATGTTTTTAGGAAACTTGTGCCTCAAAGACACAAAAAGACCTCAACAATCTCTCTGAACGGTTGCCTTTGCCAAACATTTCTAATACAATGCGTTCCGCTCCTGTCATCTTTTGCACATTTCTTGAATTGCTTAACAAGAATCTGAATGTGTTGTCACATTTTTTATATCACCTTGCTTTTATAGAATGCTTTATTTTTTAAAAAAAAATTTCACATATTTTCTGGTTCCTCATAATAGCAGTGTGAGTGTGGGAGACGGGCTTGGAGTAATGATGAAGCAGAAAGGTCACTGGTTTCTTTGCAGAGTTCCCTCACATGCTCGACCACAGGATTTATGAACAAGCAAATGCCACAGTACAGATGTTCTCTTTTTTCCCCTTTCCTTTTTATTGTTGCATTGACCAAGGGTCATGCACACACGTGGTTGTGATGCTTGGTGGGGATTTTGCTCTTTAGTTGCGGTGTTTGCCCATGTGCTCGCTAGGGGGCGCACTCTTTAGCTTGTGTGGGACATGTTCAGGTTCCCTGGGGCACTCATACAAATGCTTACAAGGAGGTAATACCTCCAGGTCATGGTGCTCACACATCTTTTTGTGGTGTTCCGTGCTCTGTGGATGTGGCACACTCCAGTTTTGGCACCCACACAAGCTTGGCTGTGCTCAGAGATGGGCACACTCTGTTGGTGGTCCCAGGGCTCCAGGCAGCACATGGCTGGCACTGGAGAGTGAACCAGGACCTTATGTTGGCGAGCCAGGCAGTTGAAGCTGCTGAGCCAGCATCTCCAGGCACCCCAATACCCTTTACAAAAGAGAAGGCAGAGTGTGTGAGGCTTCAGTGAGGTCACAAGGGAAGCTCTAAGCACAGCACCTACTGGTAGGCTCCTTGGTCCTGCTTTGCCCACTTAGGGAAGCTGTGCCCATGGCTTGTAGGTGGTTCTCCACAGGGCCATGTTTCCCTTCCAACACCTTTTCCTTCTGCAGCCCTATTCTCCTAGTGCTCTACGTAGACCTCTGTTCCTCGCCCCGCCTACCCCGCACCCAGTCCTCTGCACCCTAGCTTTCCTGATACCAAGCCATTTCCCAGATGGGCTCCCTGCCTTATAACCCATTTCTTCAGCCCCTATCCTGTGGGACCAGGGTGACCCACAGGGTGTAGGAATGGCGAAGTGAGAAAGCGGTTCTATCTAGCCCTCACCCTCACTCCCTTGAATTCTTTCAATATTCTGGCCCATGGAAGTATCCTCATTCCAATATGTTCTCAACACTGTTTCAGAATATTTCAGAGTATTTTTTTCTTTCTCAAGACGACTCGAGAAATTCGACGGTCAACGAGATGATGATGATAATGATGATGATGATGGTTTTTTTCTTTCACAAAGTGCTGTCATTTACAAATTATTCATAGTTGGGTTTTATTTTTTTTATTTTTTTTTTGGCTTTTTGGGTCACACCTGGCGATGCACAGGGGTTACTCCTGGCTCTGCACTCAGGAATTACCCCTGGCCGCGCTCAGGGGACCATATGGGATGCTGGGATTTGAACCCGGGTTGGCTGCGTGCAAGGCAAACGCCCTACCCGCTGTGCTATCTCTCCAGCCCCCCATAGTTGGGTTTTAGTCATACAATGTTCCAGCACCAATCCCACCACCAGTGTCAACTTCCCTCCACCACTTTTCCCAGGTTCCCTCTCCTACCCCACAACCCCAGCCTACCATCTTGACAAGCACCTTTTGTAAGTTGGGTTGTTGAAGTGTGGGTCTCATTATTTCATTGCTGTCGAGTCTGTGATTCGGATATTTAGTTCTATCATCCCTTAATACCATCAATGTACCTGGATCCTCTTGCCCCTTGCCTTCTGTTGCTTCTCATCTATCTGAGATGAGAAACCATTTCTAATCTTCCTTACCATTTTTAATCCTATAGTGTGTGTGTATTTGTAGTGGGGCTGGGGAACAGGAGTTCATGGGGGTTGGAAAGTTCAAAGGGCTGAGTGTATGCTTTGAAAGCAGGGACCCAAGTTCTACCCCATTAACAAGTAGTCCCCCCAGCACATCCAAGAGAGCCCCCCATACATACCCAGGAGTACTCCCCCAAGCACTGCTGGGTGTAAACCCCTAAACAAATAAACATGCTACTGGTGATTCCGACAAAACACATAAAGCTCAGATTGCTCTGTGCCAGGTAATATATTAAGCACTTTACACGCACTGTCTACTGGAAAACTGAATTCCTCCAGAACCCACATATGTCTGGTTGCAACCAATCTACACAGTCTCCTGTCCTGCCACTCACCTGCACCGTTCTCCCTCACTCCAAAATAAATAGAAACGTAAAGAAAAATCTTGGGCCAGAGGGCTATTACAGGAGCTGGCCCTGATTCAAACTCCAGTACCACACATTTTTCCCTGAAATACCTTCAGGGGTCACTCCTAAGCACAGAACCTTGGAATAGCTTCTGAGTACTGAAGTTGTGGCCCAAATCCCACCTCCTTAAAAAAGAGAGAGAAAGAGAGAGACAGAAAGAGAGAGAGAGAATGGAAGGAAGGAGGGAAACAGAAGGAAGGAAGGAAGGGAGGGAGGGAGGGAGGGAGGGAGGGAGGGAGGGAGGGAGGGAGGGAGGGAGGGAGGGAGGGAGGGAGGGAGGGAGGGAGGAGATTCTCAAACCATAAACCGAATTGTCATTTTTATGTTTTTATGTTTTTGAACACATCTTTTCCTGGAATTTCCTTCCTTTCCTTCTCTAGCTGGAAATCCCTCGTGCCTGAAATCCCTTCTCTCTTTGCATCCCTCCTGTCCCCATGGAGCTTGTGACTTTCACCCTGTGCTTTTCCTCCACTCACCATCCTCACCCGGCATGTCTTTTCGTCTAGGGATTCCTCATCTTCTAAAACTGACTAGGAGCTCCTTGAGGTGATAATTGTGTCCTGTTCATTTCTGGAAACCCCTACGCAGTTTGGCATCACCAGCACATCAGTTGTGTTGGATACAGGAATGACTGTGGACTCTAGTGGGGGTTTCCCCAGGCATAACTGTCAGAGCAGAAGCTGCCAGGAAGGGTCTGAAAACTGTAAGACAGTAGCAATTTTGCAGAGGACTCAGGGATACAGTTTTATAAGAAGTGTTCTGACCCTTTAATAAGCTCTGTTCCTTGAGGGGTTGATGCTTAAGGAGCAAAAGTCACAGAACGTGGCACTTGGTTAAACACTGAGTGAAACACAGCTTCCTTATTCTTGTAAGCTGAGGTCTTGGAGAGCCCAGAGGCTGAGAAGATGGAAATATTGGCAGGTGAGGCAGAGAGATTTGGAGAGAATCATTTTTCTTCCCTTCAAGGGTGCCTTGTTGGGCTCCATCATCTACTCTATGTGGAAAATAATGTACACGCCTCCAGAGAAAGCCTTCCACCTACATTTTAATCAGAGAGCAAACCAAATGCTTGAAAGGGATGTATTTCCTAAAAGAAAAACTAGGCACTTATGTTTTTTTGATACTAAATTTTCTAATTATTTCTTTTTCTAAATGTCTCCAGTGATGAGGGGATGATGGAGAATCAGGAAGTAAGACAGGAAGCAGCTCTTCTATTTCCTGAGAGGTAATTCAGCAAAGACATAAGCAACCAAAGATGCTATGGAAGAGCTTTGAAAAAATATTGGGGGGACGAGGAGTTCAGGAATATAGTTCAGGTGGTAGAGCATATGCCTTGTGTGTGTGTGTGTGTGTGTGTGTATGGTCAAAATAGGGTCTAAGTAATGAGTCATGGGGGTGGGTGTTTCTCATTTGGAAACCAAGTGAATTTTCTGCAGGCGTGATGATTTAATCACCAAGTAAATTGAACTACTCAGACAAAGCCCATTTGTTCTGTTGTCTTAATGATTGATTCAGATCCCCCCAGCTTCCTAATAAATTGCTTGGTGGTCAATCCAAATGAACTAGAGATAAACATCTATCTGATTCTGCAAAATGACAGGGTGTGAGCCAAGAGACCATTCTACGGGATAAATGTGAATCCTGTATTTAAATACGCTTGACTATAAACCCTTTCAAATTGAGACAAAATCATTTATAGAAGCCTTTTCTCCTGCAAAAGCCCTCATAAATGAGTGTAATATGATTATTTTAAATTAGAGATCATCTTTTTAAATTTCTGTGTAACTCAAAGATTTTTCAAATAGCCTTATTAGTGACTATAAAATGGGGTGGGGTGGGAGGAATATTTGAAAAATTGCATTTTATTAAATTCCTAGCTAAGATGCACATGTTTTTCTCTCTTGAACTTACAATTTAAATTTTTCAGTTTGGGGCCTACCCAAATGCAGTCTTTTTTAGGAAACGGAAAATAAGACATTCTTATGTAAGATGCAAGTGCTTCATAAAGCCACCATGTTAATAATACTTGTGTTTTAAATGTTGTGTTTGGAGAGATAGCATCGCTTCTCCCAGACTCCTTAATTAGCATTTCTCATATATGACATTTCTCTAAGAGACACTGCAGTAAAGAGCTAAGGATCCTGCATTACTTTTTACCTTTGCTCATGGTTTCCCACAGAGAAACTTTAAAATATTCTATCCATGTTTGGGAAATATAAAACCTTAATGAAGATACTAAATCTAAAAATTTTTTGAATACTGATTTGGAAAGGAAGCAACTTTGATCATAGGAATTAAAATGTACTATCTTAATAATTGAGACTTTTGGCCTCAAATAATGTTAACAAATTCCTTAGAAAATTGACCAGAGAGATGATACAGAGGATAAGGCATTTGCCTTGAGATGTGGCCGACCTAGGTTCAATCTCCAGTACTACATATGCCCCTCTGAGCACCTTTCAATCATAAACCCTGATCACACAACCAGGATTAAGGCCTGAGCACAGCAAGTTTACACCCCTACCCCTTGTCCCCTCCAACACACACACACACACACAGACACACACAGACACACACACACACACACACACACACACATGAAAGAAACCTGGGGTAGGAATACTTGTATAGCACACAGTCCTTTTTCATATACCAGAAGTGAGCATCGGTAATTATTTTATTCCTAGAAAGATTGAAGAAGGTTTTAGGAAGATTATATTTAAGCACTGGTAGAAAAGATTTAATGTAACTAGAAGATATTATATTAACACGCCAACATTTTCATCATTAATTATACATGTTATGGACATCAGAGCCTGCCACATGAATAACATTATGTTATCTAATGGCATGTTCCAAACTATCATTCAACAGAAATATAAGGATAACAATAATTATTTTTATCATTTTTCCAGCTTAATATTATAGTCACCTTAAAGTAAAAGTGAATAATTCCTCACTGTGTGCACAACAATGTATGTAGATAATGAGTCTAGTGACAGTTGTATATTAATAACCATTTTTTTCCAAATATGAAATCATTGTTTATTGCTTGGCCTTATCTGGAGACTTGTAAATTATAATGAATTATATTGGCAAGTGGGGGTATAATTTTTCCATTTGATAGTTCAGCATCTATTTTTTTAGAAAGCAGTTTCTTCTTTGCACTTTGTCTTGAGTTCAACCATTTGATCAACAGACTCGAAAACAAAATTGATGTACTTCCTTTTCATGTAGAGTGCCCTAATGAGGAAGTTTTTCTAAAGAGGAGCATGACTAATTTGACACTGTAATTCATAAAAGCCTGTTGTTATTATTTGTTTTACAGTTTTGGGGGGCTGGAGCGATAGCCCAGCGGGTAGGACGTTTGCCTTTTATGCAGTTGACCCGGGTCCGATTCCTCTGCCCCTCTCAGAGAGCCCAGCAAGCTACCGAGAGTATCTGGCTCACACAGCAGAGCCTGGCAAGCTACCCGTGGTGTATTTGATATGCCAAAAACAGTAACAACAAGTCTCACAATGGAGACGTTACTGGTGCCTACTCGAGCAAATTGATGAACAATGGGATGACAGTGATAGTGACAGTGAGTTTCTGGGCTTTGATTTGCTTTGGGTTTAGTTTTGAGCCACATTCTAACGTGCATTATGCCAGGAATACAACAAGAAGAAGGCTTATTTCTGCCTTCAAGAGGATTTGGGGTTTGCAGAGGGGATGTCTGCAAGCCCCTCACTGGAACATTGCATGCCAGGTGGCAGAAAGGAGAAGAAGAGTGTGGGTAGAATTACGTTTTTCACCAAAGAAATATCTGAAGTAATCTTAACAGATGAGGCCCATTGTTGTTACTGTTTTGGACAAATAGAATACGCCACGGTAGCTTGCCAGGCTCTGCTATGCAAGCGGATACTCTCAGTAACTTGCCAGGCTCTGCTATGCAAGCGGGGTACTCTCAGTAGCTTGCCAAGCTCTCTGAGAGGGATGGAGGCTTATAGGGTGGCCTCTAATCACCCTTACAGGTGTTGGCATGGTTCACACTATATTTGATAGGGTTCAAACCCTATCAAATAACCCTATCAAATATGGTGCAGAAATAATAGAAAATGGGTATTAAGTGTCTGTGGTGGAAAGCATCCTGGAGTG
Source organism: Sorex araneus (assembly GCF_027595985.1). Taxonomy (NCBI): domain Eukaryota; kingdom Metazoa; phylum Chordata; class Mammalia; order Eulipotyphla; family Soricidae; genus Sorex; species Sorex araneus. The sequence continues at coordinate 40,646,821 of NC_073311.1, read as the reverse complement.
TGGTAGTGGCTGGGTAGTGGAAGTAGTGGAGGTCAGCCAATGAGGTATTTATCTGGTGCTGGTAGGGTGGGTCATCTGGGTTTGATCCCTAGGGCGCCAGAGATTGGAGGAGGCAGACAGAGGATCTTGTTTCCAGGTCTTGTTGAGCCTGGAGTCCAAGGTCACCAAGTTCTGCTTTTCCTGGTTCTATGGGGCTTCACTCATGTGTGAGGCTCGACCCAAGTGTCCAGAAAGCAGCCTGGAAAGTGGCGGTGACTGGTAGTGGAGAGAGTGGAGGTCGGCTGCATTAACCTGACAATGAAAGAGCCCCCCAATACGGCAGTATTAAGAAGGATAAGCAAGGAGAGGCTGATAAAATCTCACGGACGAACTAGACTGCCAGAACAAAGAAGGATTAAAATGACTGTCTGTACGTTCAATGCATGTACGCTGGCATCAGAAGCATCAATTGAGCACCTGATGGTGAAGCGCAGAAGATCAAGTACGACATCATTGGTCTGACCAAAACGAGAAGGCATTGATCACATCATGCCATTTTCGACACTGGAGAATAACTGTTCCTCCAAACATGTGACAACAGAGGTGTCAGTGGCATCGGTGTCCTTGTCAACATAAACTTGGCCATGAGCATTGATTCGTTCAAATGCCTAACAACTGAATTGGACGATTACGCTTGAATAGATGTGGCTCGCTGCCGGCACTTTCTGTCTTTGTCATCTATACACCAACATCCAACTATGATGAAGAAGAAATTGAGAAATTCTACTTGAGAAATTCTCTAATGGAGCTGGAGAAGTTCTATAAAGAAAACCACACCTTCTACAAGATCATTGGTGGCGATTTTAATTCCAAGATAGGACCAAGAAGGTTGCCCAAAGAACTCCACATCAGGACCCATGGCCTAGAATGGAATGAACAGGGTGAGAGACTGTCTGAGTTTATCATGTCGACCAAGACCATCCATGGTAACTCACAGTTCCAGAAGGCTGAATCTAAACGTTGAACATGGGAGTCTGCTGGTCGACAGTTCCACAACGGAATCGACCACATCATATTCAATCAATGGTTTTGCCTGACCAATATTGCTGTTGTCCCAAAATTCCAAACGGGATCGGGCCACCGACTCCTTCGTGCAAAATTCTACTTCACAGAGCGGGGAGAAAGGACTGCAAAATTTAAGTTTAAGAAGAGAACTCCCAGAATGACCATCAACTGGGAGCTTTTTGGCACGATTGTGGCAACGTGGGAAAATGCCATTGTTGACAACATCAACAAGGAATGTGATCAACTGGTTCAGCACCTCCATGACTGTGTGAGAAATGCTGAGACTGGAAAAGCCACAGACACCTGCTTTCAGAAACTCTCGAGCTCATACGCCAATGTAGCTTGGCACGAGCCTCAGGCAATCACAAGCTAAAGTCCAAGCTCACAAAGCTGTGCAGAGAAGCAATAAAGGAAGACCTAAAAGAGAGAAGAGCAGCAGTATTGCCCAATGCAGCAGAAGTCAGGAATTAGCAATGCTCGCCTGTCCTTCACCAACTACAAGACCAAGATGACTGCCCTCCAACGTCCTGATGGATCTATCACATCTTCCAGAAGGGCAATAGAGAGGATTATTCATAACTTCTACTCGGATCTCTTCAACAGCCACCTGCTGTCCAATACCACTGCCCACATACCAAATTCTGAAGGATGGATATGTCGTTCCCAATGTCCTCCCTTCTGAAATCCAACACTCCATTTCGTCGATAAAGACGCATACAGCATCTGGTCCAGACAAGGTCAGACCTGAACACCTGAAGAATCTGCTGCCAGTACTCATCAATACATTGGTTCGGCTCTTCACACGCTACCTGTCTGAATGCAAAGTTCCGTTCCAGTGGAAAACCAGCAGGACCATTCTGTTGTACAAGAAGGGTGACATCCACGACATCAGCAACTATCGCCCAATCTGCCTGTTGTCCATTGTCTACAAGTTGTTTGCTCGAGTCATCCTGAATAGAATAGGCAGAACACTAGACAAAGGACAACCATGGGAGCAAGCCAGGTTCCGAAAAGGATTCAGCATGATTGACCATATCCATACACAGTGACCAAGCTCATCGAAGTTGAGTAGATCCAAATAGATCCAAGTAGATCGCAAGAGTTCAAGATGCCGCTCTGTCTAACGTTCATCGATTTAAAGAAGGCCTTCAGTTCTTTGAGACTGAAATGGTCATCGAAGCCCTAGCCAAACAGAGCATTCAAACTCAGTACATCAGAATCCTCCACGAGCTGTATTATGGATTCACAACCAGAATCTCACCATTCTACAAGGAAGTGATCATTGACGTAAAGAGAGAGGTTCGGTAGGGTCATACCATTTCACCAAAACTCTTCAGTGCCACCCTCAAGGACATCATGCCACGACTGGAATGGGAAGGAATGGGAGTGAACATAGATGGTCGGTCGGCAACTCCACCACCTCCACTTTGCTGATGACATCCTTCTAATAACAGCAAATATTAGCCAAGCAGCACAAATGCTGGCCAACTTCAATCGCAAGTGTGGAAAGATTGGACTACAGCTGAATCTTGCCAAAACAATGTTCATGAAAACAACTAGTCCCTGACGTTCCATTTGCTCTCTATAGAACGAACATCTCCGAATGCAGCACCTATGTCTACCTGGGTCGAGAACTCAACATGAGGAATGACTTGGTGCCAGAACTGCACAGGAGGAAGAGAGCAGTGTGGAACACCTTCAAGAGCATCAAAGAAGTTGTTAAGTGTACAAAGAACCTCTGGCTCCAGGCACATCTTTTTGACTCCACCGTTCTTCCTGCACTACCATACACCTCAGAGACCTGGGCCCTTGAAAACAGGACGAGAACGCTATTCAGGTATTCCAAAGAGGAATCGAAAGAGCTGTGCTTGGAATATCACATTTCACTCAAGTGAGAGAAGGAATCTGGAGTTCCGACCTCCATTGATGATCAGGAACCAGGGACGATGTCTCATTTGCCAAGACGTCGAAAATCAGATGGGCCGGACACATAATGTGATTTAGAGACGACCACTGGACTAGAGCTGTTACCGATTGGATTCCACGGGACGTCAAAAGACTGCGTGGCTGCCCACCTATGAGATGGTCAGAGTTCGTCAAAACCCTGATTGAACGGTTTGAGGCTCTTGGTGTTCCTGGAGCTAGCAGATACCATTGGGCTACACTAGCATGCGACAGGGATGAATGGAGATGTTACTGGCTCCCACTCAAGCAAATCGAAGATCAACAGAATGACAAGTGATACAAGTGATTTTAACAGATTACTTCAAATCTTAGCAGTATTAACAAATGAGTAGGGGACCCAGAGTGATTGCTTTGCACATGGCCAACCTGGGTTCAATCCCCAGCATCCCACGTGGTCCCCCTAAAGCACTACCAGGAGCAATTCCTAAATACAGAGCCAGGAGTGACCCCTGAGCATCGCTGGATGTGACCCAAAAACAAAAACAAAAGAAGATGAGTAGGGCTTCTCCCCAGGGAAAAGAGGTGAAGAACACTTCCAGAAGAAAGGACTCACCTCATGGACTTTTAAAAAACTAAAGGAAATGTGTCACTTTACAACAGATTAAGCGCTTTGGTGTAGAAGGATCCTAAGCCCTGGAATATCCCTTCTGTCTCTGTCCTTACAAGGCAGTTGATAGCAACAATTCTCAGCTCACCCAGGCCACAGGTCAAGCTGACCCCTGGCCATGGCAAACCCCCTTCTAACCAGAGCCAGGACAGAACAGCACAGGCCACACCATGTTTGGTATAAAAGAGAGTTAGGCTCAGCCCCACCCTCTCAGAGGATTGTTATTTACAGTAAAACCCCTAATAACTGGAACTTTAGAGAGCTAGTGTTGTCAGCCCTTGCTTTTAGCTTGAGACTTTGACCACCAGCTGCCCCTAAGAATTAATTTATTAAATAGAGAAAAGCCTTCAAGGGCCCAGGTGCTTTCGTCAGCCCTTTCGGAGGCAGCACTTGTGACCCAGTGACAAGTCTCTCCACAGAGCCTGACACAGGTACCAGGCAGGAGATAATAAATATGATGAACTGTTCTTAGGGACAAAATGTCTATGCATTTTTGCATACATATTGTAATGTAGTTTAAGTATGTTGTGTTCGCTATGATATTTTTAATTAAATATATATTAGACATAATTTATGGAAGACAATGTATTATATTTCTGGAATATAAATATATATGATTTCTAAATGCATATGTATATATTTAGGAAGAATTTCTATTAGGAAAAAATATTTTATTGAGATGTCATGTCACTGTCACTGGTCATCCCGTTGCTCATCGATTTGTTCGAGCGGGCACCAGTAACGTCTCTCAGTGTGAGACTTATTGCTGGAGTCATAAGATACACTAATTAAAAAATTGAATTAAGTGAAAATTTTGTTCTATAGGCATATCATTGCACGAAAGTTACTTAACACACCATCTCATTATCCAAAGATAATTGAGGTTTTATCATGTAAATTTGCAACATTGGACCACTAATGCAGTCCTTGAAAATTACCTTAATTACAAAAATTAAGATTTCATTATCTGGGAATTTTTACAGACTGACAGAGACTTCAGGTTGCCCTCTGATCTCCTTTCTCCTCCCACGTGAAGGATGTTGGAATAATGCTAAGCGAGTGATTTGTTTCCCAAAGTCATTTTACCTATTTGTGTTCTCTTTCTGTTCCAGTCTTTACTCTTTAATTCTTTCCCCAAAACCTCTTGTGTTTAACTAAAAACTCGACTAGTTCTTTGAACCATGACAAAGCTGTATCTTTTCCCATCTTGAATTTGCACAGTCGATCTCTTTTGGAATCTGAATGTAGGACTTTTCATTTATCCCTGTTAAATTACATCTTTCGGGTGTCAGTGTAGGCTTTCATCCTGTTGAAAGAATTTTGAATTTTGCGTTAATTCTATTAGTTAATTCCTATTACCATATTAAATATTCTTCGTAGCTTTGTGTCATTGAAAAATCTGAAAAGCATTCCTCTTGTGTCTATTTTGATGTCCTTAATAAAAATACTGAATAATGCAGAATCCAGGAGCAGAGTCCTTAACATTTATCATTGTCCCTCCACCAGCTGTGACAGAATCATTCTTCGAGCCTTTGGGGCATAGATGTACAACCAGCTGTGAATTTACTTAATTCTTCTTTCATAGATGCTGCCACCTTATAGATAATGCAAGACCTTATTAGAATCAAATATACTATAGCTCTGACATTCTCTTCCACTGTTCACCTCATACTAATAACCTTGTCAAAAAAGAGAAATCTAATATAGGGTGGCAGAAACTTGATTTAAATTTGATCACTGACTTTTTTTTTTTGCCTTTTGGATCACACCTGGCAATGCACAGGGGTTACTCCCGTCTCTGCACTCAGGAATTACTCCTGGTGGTGCTCGGGGGACCATATGGAATGCTGGGAATCAAACCCAGTGGAAGTCGGCAGTGTGCAAGGCAAACGCCCTACCTGCTGTGCTATCACTCCAGCCCTATGACATTTAAAAGAAGACTGGTCAATGGTGCAGGATATTTTACTAGAGAAAAAAGACTCCTGTCCTGTTGTTAATGTGTTTTCAGTTATAGTGTTGCCTCGATGAACTTACTAAATTCCAGGACTGGCATTGTGCTAAATGCTTTTCATGTATTTGATTTAATCCTGACACTAATAAGTACTATTTGTTAGCCATGTTATTTTGGATGCGTTGGGTAGAGCTGAGAGAAGTTAGATACCTAAACCAAAATCTTTGGTTTTATATATATATTAAGTGCAGGAATCAAGGCTTATATCCAAGTTTACTTGACCCAGAGCTCTGCTTTTGCAGTGCTGGGAATCAAATCCAGAGTCTCACACATGCAAGGTAAGTGCTCTAGTGAGCTACCTCCCAAGCCTTCGAGTCCTGCCCTTAGTCACTACTTTCCTTAGAAGACTCGGATGCCTCAATGGTGCTGATTTAATTGACAAGAGAGAGCACAACAGTAAAATTTCCAGACTGTTAACTGTGGTGGGATCAAGTTTCTCTACCTTATTGAATCGCTCCCCAAATCCCTGTCTTCAATACTTAACTTCTTGGTGTCTGGATGCCCAGAAGTAGATTCCATGGTTGCTTTTGTTCCTGTTATGTGTAGTATTGAAGGGAATTTGGGGGTATGTCAGTTTGAATCAATTGAGGCCTGATGAAATAAACCCCACCTAATGGGAGAGAATACATTTCTCTTACATATCAAGACACTTTCTCAACATTGATTCTCTCTCCCGATAGTTCCTGCCAAGGCTAGGTTTGCCTCATATCCATTGTTTCACTCCTTGAATTTATACTCCACCCTTGTCTCTATGCCTACTCCATCTAATATATATCTTCTTTATCAGCTGGGTTTCAATGTCAGTGATTAAGCTCTAGTCAAATTGCCTGTCTAGTCCATTAGCTCTTTCCAGGTCAGGGGAGTCATCCTGTCTCCAGTCTGTGGGGTGATCAATTTAGTGCTTAAAAGGCAACCTTATTTCCTAGCTCTTGAGAAATCTCATTATCACCACCTATTTCCCCTGCAGAGCCTATGTTGGCTCCCAGGGATGACTACACTCTTTTGAGACATTGACAATTTACTGTAAGCATTTAGGAAGCATAAGCATGTTTACCAGAGCAAGGTGGCTAGGAGGATTAAGACTGAAAATATGCCTATGGGAAGTCATGGATACGAACTTACTGTTCATATATACGATATCCTACTGGCCCACTACTCTGCAACTAAGTGGCAATAGGAGTAGAGCTTTTTCTGGCTTACGTTTCCCTAGAGATATGATGCTACCTTGGAGTCCAGCTGGTAGACAGCACCAGGAAGATGGTGGTTTCTCTCCTGAGTAATATGAACTCTAGCCTTCACTTATGTCTTTATTGATACTATACTGACCAAATACTGGATTCTGGGTGTTTTCTACCAGCATTATTTCCTTTATAATTAACATTATAGCAGTATAAATTATTTTATATTATATTATATTATATTATAGCCTAGTTCTCCCTCTTAGAGAACCTGACAAGCTATTGAGAGTCTATTGCCCAATTGGGAGAGCCTGGAAAGCTCCCCATGGTGTATTCATATCCAAAATACAGTAACAGATATATACATACCTCTCAGAGAGTCTGGCAAGCTACTGAGAGTATCCCACCTGCACAGTAGAGCCTGGCAAGCTACCCGTGGCGTATTTGATATGCCAAAAACAGTAACAATCGGTCTCATTCCCCTGACCCTGTAAGAGCCTTCAATAAGTGGGAAAGACGAGTAAGGAGAGGCTGCTAAAATCTCAGGGCTGAGTTAATAGAGATGTTACTGGTGCCCGCTCAAATAAATCGATGAACAACGGGATGACAGTGATTACATTATAGCAATAACCCATCATAAAAAAAATCACCTATTTCAAATCCACCATTCTGTGAGTTTGGGTTTGTCCAACCATCAACACAATCTGGTTTGGGAATCTTCCCATCATCCTAAAGTGTCCCCTCCTAATCACTGCAGTCAATCACCACTGTCTCTACCCTGAGCAACCATTGTTCTTATCTCTTTGTATCTAGTTTTATATTTTCTAGAAGCATGGTTTCAGTTGGAATCATGTTCAATGTAATCTTATGTATCAGGCTTCTTTGTAGAATAATACTTTTGATATTTGCCTGTGGTATAGCATCTAGCTATAATTTCTTCTGGTTTATTACTCCATTGCATAAATATACTATATATTACTATGTATATACTACTACTGTATACCACCATTCACCTCTAGCCCTTGTTTGATCTTATTTGATAGGGACTTGTTTGATAAATCTGCTGTAAATCTTTTTTTTTTTTCTATTTGGGTCACACCCGGCGATGCACAGGGGTTACTCCTGGCTCTGCACTCAGGAATCACTCCTGGCGGTGCTCAGGGGACCATATGGGCATGCTGGGAATCGAACCCGGGTCGACCGTGTGCAAGGCAAATGCCCTACCCGCTGTGCTATCGCTCCAGCCCCCTGCTGTAAATCTTAGGGATTCTCCTTTGTATGTAATTTCCTTCTTTGATCTTGCTGCTTTCAGTATTGTATCTCTATCTATGATATTTCTTATTCTAATTAGAATGTGTCTTGTAATCTTTTTATTCAAGTCTCTTTTAACTGGTACCCATCAGGCTTCCTGGGTCTAGATGGCTGTGTTCTCCAGCTCAGGGAACTTTTCAGCAATGATGTCTTTGACTGTTGCTTCTTCATTGTGGTTTCCTTCCTGTCCGTCTGGGCCTCTGATGATTCTCTGTATTGTTTCTCTTGAATTCATCCCAAAGTTTTCTTGTCAGCCTTTTTTAAAATATTGAGGTCTTTTCCATTCTAGTGTTGCCTGGAGTTTTTCTGTGTCTCGTCTTCTAGCTCAGTGATTCTGTCTTCAGCTGCTGTTACTGTAGAGGGCTTCCATTGAATCTCTTATTTCATCTACCAGTTTTTTTAATTCTAACATTTCTGCATTTAGTTTTCTCATTTCTTTCCTTATATTCTCCTGTGTTTTTGAGAGAGATCATGAAGCTGGATACTCCTTGTTGAGGCTTTAGGGCTTCTGTCTTTGTCCACTTCCTCTGCTGAGATTCTGAGCTGTTTCCCCATGGTGCCTGTGGCGAAGTGTGGGGGTGATTCTTTAGCATGTTGTATGCTTCCCCCTCTCCCCACACACACACCTACAATCAGAGAGGACTCTGGGGGAACTGGGTGAATGATGGTCTCATCTTTCCCCTTCAGTGATATTCCCTTCCAGTTTGTTCTATGTAATTGTGTGAAGCCTCTTGTGCTGATTCAGAGAATGCATTCTTTGGTCTGAACTTATTGCTCCACTTTGATTAGGGTTCTGTTGTTTCTTGTGCTCACTGCTATTTTTGTGGGGTTCGGGAGAATATTGATTGGAGACGGGGCTAATAGACTATTGGCCTAATGTGGTTGGTTTAGTCAGGTTGCCCTGGCAAAAGTTCAGTATAAGAGGCCAAGATGTGGATCTTACGGGAGGTGGAGGGAGAGATTCACTGGTTGTGGTGTGAGCAGCTGTCAGCTGGGGAAACCATGCCTCCAGCTGGTCTGGCCTGTGGGAAGAGCCAAGCGTCAGCTCCTTTAATTAGGGTGTGGCCAGTTCACTTGCAGAGTTTAGGTCCCCCCAGGTCGCGCTGTCACTCAGCAGATTTGAGTCCCACTGGGTCACTTGTAGTTCAGCTGGCTGTTTTCCAGGAGAGGGAAGTTCGGATGAGTAACTGCACTGGGCCACCAGCTCAGAAAACTACCAGACACTGGTATCATATTTGCTGATATTTTATTTATATGTATATAAAAGGCAGAAATATTTTATTCATTTTTAAATAAAGTAATATAAAATATTTATTTGATGTCATTTATAAAATACCAGATAAATAGCATGCATCTTATTCACATATAACTCAGTTAATATGCAACTTTCAGATTTTATGTAACTGGATTATACTGCCATTCTTTCTTTAATCAAAGCACCAATTTATATTTAATAAATTTTTTTAAGTTTGTTTATACTGCGGCTGAGAGGTTTTCAAACCTGTGCTTATCAGAATTATATAAGACATCTGTGAAATTGAAATCTTCAAATCTTTTCCACAGGACTGTGATTCAATTGGTTTAGTATGGAGATCATTATTTATGTTTCATACTAAGACTCTTTGTTAACTGCCAGTGAGTATGTGTGTCACTTGTAGTGTCATTTTGATAACACTACTTTTATTTGCACTTTAAATAAGAGCGTGTAAACCTCAGTAACCTCAGTAACCTTGGCCCAACGAACTAGTTCTATCCACAACTGGACTGATGTGTGACTCCTGGTAAGCACTGAAAGTAAAAATGTGTGAGCACTGCACCAGACATGTATAACCCTGAGTATTGCAACATTAAGCACAAGAACAATGAAGGAACAGATAAAGCACAAGACTCTTGTTAAAGGTGATTTTAGAAATGGTGATCCTGTGTTCTGAGAAATTCTAACACAGCTTATATGAAGAAAACTATGATAAACTGATAGGATTTTAGAAGTTAAGTTTATTGAGGTATTACTAATTTTAGTAAAATTCATATATTCTGCTTCAACTTTATGTTTGATGCTGCCTAGTACATATTATCTAATAACCAAGGCATAATGAAAAAGATTTAGAAAATCTCTTCCATGCCGAGAAATCTCCTTTTTCCATGTTACAGTCATCCCGTTTCCCTACTGCCAAACCTCTGGTAATACTGGTCCTACAGTAAGAAACGTTGACTTCTTTTGTGTAACATATACTCTTGAGATTTATTCGTGTATTTAGTTGTTGATTCATTTTTTAGTGTTCTGTGTAGATATGACAGTTTATCCATTGATGAATGGATTTATTTCTATAAATCCAATATTGGTTATTACCAATATTTCCTTTCTGTAATTTCTGTGCCACTGGACTGGAGCGATAGCACAGCAAGTAGGGCATTTGCCTTGCATTCAGCCAACCCGGGCTCAATTCTTCTGTCCCTCTCGGAGAGCCCGGCAAGCTACCGAGAATATCCCACCCACATGGCAGAGCCTGGCAAGCTACCCATGGCAGACTCAATATGCCAAAAACAGTACGAACAAGTCTCACAATGGAGACGTTACTGGTGCCCACTCAAGCAAATAGGGGACGACAGTGCTACAGTGCTATACTACTACTCCATGCTACTCCTCCTACTATATTCTACTATAAAATACTCCTACTACTCTTACTATACATGACTACTGCTTTTACATGTCCATTCACCATAAAAGAGAAATTAATATTGTTTCTAGTTTTCAGTTCTTGAATAATGCCATTTAAACATACACTTATACATTTTCGCATGGCCATTACTTTCCTTTTTATTTTTTTTTAATTTTTGAGCTCCAGGTTTTACAAACTGTTACAGGATTTCATACATAAACTATTCCAATACCACACACTCCACCCAGGTGTCTACTTCTCTCCACCATTATCCCAGAGTCCCTCACTCACCCTCTCCTTTTTTCTTGGGTAATCTCTTAAGAATCATCATACTGGGTTTAGTGGTCAGAGTATGGGTCAAACTGTGAGATATTGGCGGTTCTCCTGGAAGTCACACCATATATTGTCACGAGCAATCTGAGGGTTCCAGGTTCTCCATATCCTCACCAGCACTCAGTACTGTCTGTGTGCTCCATGCTAACCATCTAATGGGCACACAGTGACTCAGTTTTACTCGGTTATGTGCTTCTCGAAGAGACTAGGAAGCAGACGGCCAATGAGAATGGAGCTCGTGGTGGGGAGCCATGGGGGAAAAAAAGAAGCATAAAAAATATCTCTTACTATTATCTGTTCTTGCCCCTCTTGAGCCCGTCCTTAAAACTAACAATGGTACTGCTTTCCTGAGAAATACTGGTGTGCCCTTTTCTCCTCCACACTTGGGCTGAAATATACTAAATATCCAATTCTAAAGTGCAGTAGTAGCTAGCGAGGCAAAGTAAAACCCACAGATGCATTTTTCAAACCTTAGCTTAAGCTAGTTTAAGATATATTTTTTTTACCTCCTCCCACACCAAAGTCTTTTGTCAGAGCTGCTGACAAGAAGCAGAATTGACTTGTTTGAATTCATTGCCTCTTTTGCTATTCTCTTCTCTGATGGAGGGTGTTATATGCCATGAAAGTAGCTAAACAACAGGAAGGAGGCAGCAACAGAGCAAAAAATGAGACCATTTATAACCCTCAAAGTGAATGACCAGATCCTCACATAGAATAATTGTCTCAGGATCTGGTTTGTCTTAAAGAGCGTCTTTACAAATATGTGCACATTCACATTTTGTATTTTTCAGTTTGAAAGTATACAGATATGTGCTAATAATACATTTTGTTGAACTAAAGTTCACTTATAATGCTTAGACCAACAGTCCTCTAATGTAAGTACTTATATAATGTCAAAATTGGAAGGAAAATAAGTTGGGCAATACCTTCAGTATTCATTAAGTGCTCTTCATGGTTAGCCAAAAATAAGCAAAACCGTGGCTTCTCTGCTTCTGAAGATGCTGGAATTTTATGTATTACTAATACTGCAGAGAGATTTGCAGCTTTCAAATGCGGTTAACCCATCATCACATCTCCCAAGAATAGCTTCAGATGTAGATATTTCCGGTTTTCTTTCTTAACCAAAACTTCCTTCAATAATCCTCAGCAATTCAGTTCTTGAGCAATGCAAACCAAATTCCTCCTATGAAAATCTACTTTGTGAAAAGCTGTACTTAAAAGTAACCTACAGGGAAATGAGTTAGCAACTGATTGGTTGACTTGTTTATGTATTTTTTTAATCTCCTGGAGTAATGTTTATGTGAAAATATAATCAGAAAATTAGTACCTTCATCAAGAGGTAATTCAAAGCTTTATGAATAAACCTGTTTCTCATTGATTACAAAAGAGTTCTACCTCCTGAACCCTTAAATGCTCAGAGGCAATTATACCATTAGGGTCTCTCTCTCCATGCAGAGATGATCTCATTTCCTCATAATTAGTATTTCCTGTTTATTGAGAGAGACTGTGTTCAGAAAAAGCACATCCCCCTGCTCCCCTCTACTCTTCTCCTCTTCCTGCCTGCCTTTGGCTTGCTCTGGTACTGTTTAGCCCCTTTTTCTACTTAAAGCTACACATAGTTGTATTTGGATGATGTTGCTACAAATAAAAATGTTATTTGCTGATTCTTTAGTAGCTGTTGCTGTGAAAGATAATGTCAGAGAATAAAAGATTTGGAAAAATCTAGTCAGAGGAATGATGCGACTGCTTTTGCTCTGAGATGTGCTCAGGGTCAAAGAAATCAGCAGTGGTCGGTCAGGAGTAAGACAATTCATGCAAGACAGTGAAAAGGAAGTGAGGATCTAAAGGTCAGCAGAAATAGTCACCTTTCGAGACTGGAAGGAGAAAGAAATGGGATAGAGGGATTCTTTCCCTTTTTTATCTTTGCCTTTAAAAGACACCTCCCCAATTGGTGTTGTTTTCTCCCTTATTGGGGATCAGATCTTCAGGTTCAGGGATGCTACTTTAGGGTGTGTTGGTTGGTATGTTAGATGCAGGAGGGACTTGAGTGACAAGGGTTCAGACTTCAGAACTTACAGTCTGGTGGAACAGATGAAACACAGACACACAGAATGAAAGTCCCCAGGACCTGCCAAGACAAACCAGGTTGTAAAGAACACCCGGCAAGCCACAACAATGAAGAATTTCAGAGAGAGGAGTTGCTGTAGTCCAAGGTGGAACAAGAAAACATTAAGTGGACTTTAATTTTATCCTTGCAAGATTCTAATGAAAAGGAGGGCAAGGATATTCTAGAATATGCCAAGGTGTGGTGTATTTGGGCCAATGAGAAGTGCTTGGCACAGTTAAAGATGTGGAAGAGCTCTAGCTGCTGGAGATAATTTTTTAGATAATAGGATAGAAGGCTAGAAAAGCATGGCTCTTGATCTAATATCTCCTCCAGAAATAGCTGCAATGGCATATCAAAATAACAAAGAAAACGTTACCTTTTTTTGCCTATAGGCTTATTCAAAAATAGGGTAAGAAAGCTTTAAGTTCCCATTATATTTAAATGGGAAATAATGCTTTGGTTTAGTTTCAGAGCATTTTCTAATCATTCTCATTTAATCCACAATAATTGCATTTAGTGTGGGAAAACTGAGTAGGCATATATATGATACATAGGTAGGTAGGTAGAGGTGGATAGGTGGGTGGATATATGTGTGTATGTATGTGTGTATGTATATATATAACACATATTTTTCAGTCTATTATGTTGGCAATTCAAGAGGATTGGATGGTGGTTCTTTACTGCCCACTAATCACATAATCAAAAAAAAAGAATTATTGATGGCTATTTAATATCAAAGTCCAAAGATGCTAAAGTTCACTTAGCTACAATAAGTGTCAAGAGAATAACCAAGTTTCATGACTTTTGGCTTTAGAAAGTCTTTTATCTATTATATCATGCCAGATATAGAATTTTGTAGAACAAGAAATAAAAGAGAAAATGTCACAGCCAAAAATCAGGTTCAAGCAAGAATTTCTAAAATTATGGTAGTTGGAATTGGATGACACACAGCCATTTTTGCCTTGATGCTTTCTGGTGGAAAGAAAGGAGAGAATTCTTTTACCTTTAATTGCTAGTATAGCAAAGGAAAATACAGAGATAAATTTCCAACTTCACTCCTATTCTGGCCATTTAAAACTGAACACTCACAATTGATCAAGGAGATTTCACTCTGAAGCCAGATGAAGACTCTAGGTTTCGATGGGAGCCACTCTCCTTATTTAACAAATATCTAGAAAAGAAAAGGGGGATAATCTACCACCTCAAAACAGAAGAGAGGTCCAAACACAAGATGAAGCTCTTTCATCCTAATACCTTCAAAGAAAAATGAAATCAGAGTTTTTCTCTAAATAAAAACCCAATAAAAACAAAATCTAGAGAACAACAAACCTAAATGGCAAAACCCATTATATATTACAATGGAATACTATGCAGCTGTATGAAATTATGTAATCTCACAGTTTGCTACAACATGAATGGAATCATGTTAAATCAGAAGAAGGAAAAATACCAGATGGCCTCACTCATCTATGATAGAGACACAAAACAAGGGAATGGACAGTACTGAGCAATGACAAACCCTTGGCCTTGAAATACAAAGCTGAGAGTATCAAGCCGTGGGGGAGAGCAGGAAGGGGACTAAAGAAGTGAATAAGAAGTGACATGAACATGATGGTGAAGGGTCATAAGTGTTTTGGTGGAGCGTGAAGGGACACATTTTGTACATCAAAACCATCAAAGTTAACTAGTCTTTGTGACCATGTTACCTAAACTATAATTTTTGTTTTATTTATTTTAGGCAGGTCACACTCGGCGATGCACCCGATGCACTGGGATTACTCCTGGCTCTGCACTCAGGAATTACTCCTGGCGGTGCTCGGGGGACCATATGGGATGCTGGGAACCGAACCCGGGTCAGTCACGTGCAAGGCAAACAACCTACCCACTGTGCTATTGCTCCAGCCCCTAACCTAGAATTTTTAAAGTAATCATATAATAATAAAGAAAACCCAAGAAACTAAAAGAATGTTATCCCATTGTGATGAGAAGTCAAATGGCTCCTGTGCTCAGCCCAGCTGCATGTGTAATCTCTGGAGGATTCCAACACATGTGTTATCACACGTCTGTCAGCTAAAGCTGAACTCCAAAATATAACAAATGCAAAATGTGACACTGAGGAATATTATGTGAATTTGTGATTTTCCCCAGAGAACTTGGTCCAGCCGGCAATCAGTGGATTGAGATTTCATGCGGAACATGGAGATAGACTGTCACTATATGACTTCTCTTCAGGACTCAAATGAACTCTTGTAGCTCTCTCTAATCTGTGCAGACATGGCACTGAAAATATAAATTATAACATTAAAGAATTAAAGTTCTGTAATCTTACAATTTATTGGGTTTAAATTAATAATTTGATATCCAGAAAGAAAGCTCAAACCAAATTTCCAACCATACAAAGAATAGTTAGTGAATTATGGCACTATTCTCTCAAAGCATTCATATAACAATATGGTAATGGGGAGTTACTCCAAATGTCTACTGTACATATGTAAGTAATTTCTTTAGCTTTTATATTGAGTAAAAAGTAAAGTGAAGGGGGCTGGAGCGATAGCACAGCGGGTAGGGCGTTTGCCTTGGACGCGGCCGACCCGGGTTCGAATTCCAGCATCCCATATGGTCCCCTGAGCACCGCCAGGGGTAATTCCTGAGTGAAGATCCAGGAGTAACCCCTGTGCATCGCCGGGTGTGACCCAAAAACAAAAAAAACAAGTAAAGTGAAAACTCTATGCCCACTGCAAAGCATGAGCATGGGGAGGAAATGAAAGTATAACTAAATGCTCATAGCCTATATGACCTATTCTCTTATTTAGAAAATATAAGAATGTATTTTCTATCTCTACCGTGGGAAAACATTTACTGTGTCATAAAATTCAAAGGATATTTCAATTTTTCAAAAGTAGATATGGAAAATGGGTGTTTAGGTTATATGATATTCCTTCTCTCACTTGAGTGAGACATGATACTCCTAGCATAGCTCCTTCGATTCCTCTTTGGGATATTTAAATAGCGTTCTCACCCTATTTGCGTAGGGCCCAGGTCTCTGAGGCATACGTTAGTGCAGGAAAAACAGTGGAATTGAAAAGATGTGCCTAGAGTCGGAGGTCCTTCGTCCTCTTAACCACGTCTTGAAGGCATCCCACGCTGCTCTCTTCCTTCTGCACAGTTCTGTTGCCAAGTTGTTCCTCATGTTGAGTTCTCGACCCAGGTACACATAGATGCTGCATTTGGAGATTTGTTCCATTGAGAGCAAATGGAGCACCAGGGACTAGTTCGTTTCTCATGAGCATCGTCTTGTTGAGGCTCAGCTGCAGTCTGACCTTTCCACACTCGCAGTCGAATTCGGCCAGCATTTCTGCTGCTTGGCTAATGTTTGCTGTCCTGAGAACTATGTCATCAGCGAAGCGAAGGTGGTGTAGTTGCTGACCATCTATCTTCACTGCCATTTCTTCCCATTCCAGTCGTCACAGGACGTTCTTGAGGGTGGCACTGAAGAGTTTCGGTGAAATGGTATCACCCTGCCGAACCCCTCTCTTTACGTCAATGATCACTTCCTTGTAGAATGGTGAGATCCTGGTGGTGAATCCGTAATAGAGCTCGAGGAGGAGGAATATATACACATATATATATGTACATATACATATATATATCCCTTTATGATGTTGTGTTGCATGGCTGTTTTGTGGCCGCACAGTCTAGGAATATGTTCACTCATGTGTGAGGCTCAGCTGAGCATGTGGAAAGTGGCCTGAAGTATGGCAGGCAGGGGTTGGGTAGTGGAGGTCAGCTGCCGGAGCTGGGTTCTTTGGGGCAGGGAGTGCTCTCACCCGTCCCCCTCTGGGGCACCGTGAGTGTAAACAGCCTGGCGTGGAGTCTGGTGGCATGGTTATGGGGACCTCATTTTATGCTCCCTTCCGGGAGAAGTAGCCCTGAGTTCTGGAGGGTGGCCGATGAGGAGATTATCTGGTGCCGGCTGGAGGTGGCTTATGGGTGTGATCCCTGGGTTGCCCTAGATTGGGGGAAGCAGGCAGAGGATCTCTGCTCCAGTTTGAGCCCAGAGTCCAAGATCACAAACTTTAGCATTACTGAACTATCCTATCAAATTACAAGAAAAAAATTGTATGCACTGATTTTCTGTATTGCTGTGACACATATTCTGATTTGAGCTATTCAGTACAAGAGGAATGTTACAGTGTCTAGCAGAATTCCTACAGCAAATCCAGAAACACAAGTGACATATTACAGCATTGTCACTCACATAGTTGTTCACCTATTGTTGGGATGTGCAGCAAGATATCCAAAATTGTCGCATTTAATTGATATTGGAGAATATCCCTAGAAGCAGCTATTCCTCTGATGAATGGATTCTAATCTGCCACAGGCTGTGTTGTCTCAACAATATTCCTTGCCTTTGACCCGCATTTCTCATGATAGCAGTAATAAAAGCAACCATTAAGAAAACATGCAATAACTTTTATTTCTTATATATTGAAATTCAGCAGTTAGAGGAACATTCTTATGCTCATGTGTATAATAATTTTTCTCAGTTAATGGTTTGACATTGTAGTTCTTTGTACCTAATTTCTCTGAGTTTCCCCTTTGAATCTTCAAAGAATGTGTGGCAGAAACTCAATAATGTTTTTTTCAGTTGAATTGAATTATGTCAACTTTTCAAAATAATCAAATCCCCAATATGTTACCTTTATTCCTCTTGGGCGCCTTTTTACATGCAGTTAACTTACAAGCAGTAATGAAAACCATAGATTTCCTCTATAGTATAATAACTACTACTCTATCCTTTTGAAAACTGAAGGTTTACTATCTGATTAGTCATCAGTTAGAGGATACACGACTTCCCTATCTGCTTGCAATGATGATGAATGTTAAGCAGTTTTCTCAAGGCAAACACAATTGCTTTTGGACTTCACTTTTCCAAAATGACTTTCTCTGTAATATTCTTTCTATTGTCCATCTGTTGTATTTTTTAATGTTAACTTGGGAGTTTTAAAGCTAAATATCACCTACCTTCCTACTTTAATCCAAATTTTCAGTTTGGATTAAATTATCCAATTTGGATTAAATCTTGGACTATGAAGATTCCCAATGCTTTGCTTACATATGTATTTCAGCGGATTTTTATAATGTCCTGCCTAAGATCTTTTGGTTTGTAGTTTTATGTATTCGAGATCAAATATGAATACTTTGAATATAACTCAAAATAAAACAACACCATTTGTTTATATGCAGTTAACCTAACAAGCAGTAATTAAAAACAATAGAATTTCCCTCTACTATAATAACTGTTATTCTATTTTTTGTTATTTACTATCTGATTAGTCATTAGTAATAGATATAGCCAGTAGTTAGGTACAGGTATAGTCGATAGTTCAGCTGAGACAAAAATATATTAAGATTCACGTGGGGATGCTAAAGAATAGGTTAAAAAGTGGTCTAAGAGCCAGAGAAGTTGTACACTGTGTAAGATATTTGCCTTGCATGTGGCTGACCCAAGTTGAGACCCCAGTATAATTACAGTGACCCAAAACCTACCAAGTGTGATCCCTGAGCATAGAGTGAGGATTAAACCTTGATCACAGTTAGTTTGATCACACTAACCATCTAAAAAAAACTTTAAAAGTAAATTTTTCAATTTATTGAGATTATGTAATTTACAATACTGTTGATGGTTTTCCTTGTACATTATTCCAACACCACGTCCATTACCAGTGTGCCCACCTCCCTTCTCCAAGGACTCCAGTGTCCCTCTCTTTCAACTCCCACCATACCAACTCAGTTCTGTGGATGTGTACTCCCATTGTGTTACCTTTGGCCCTTTGTTGCTGCCTTTCTGTGTATCTTTAAGTCCCACATATGAGAGATAATTCTGTATCTATCTGTTTCCTCTGACTTCACTCAATGTGACATCCTCAAGTTCCATCCATGTTGAGATAAATTGCATGATTGTATTCTTTCTTAGAACTTTCTTAGAGGATTTTATTATGTGTATATATACTACAACTTCTAAGTCCATTCATCTGGAATTGGGCATTTGTGTAGTTTCCGTACCTTGCCTATTGTATTAAGCTCTGTGATGAACTTAGGTGTGCATATATTGTGCATATATCTTTTCTAATTAATGTGTGTTAATGTGTTTGTGGGGTAGATGTGGTATCATTGGGTTGTATTAGAGTTCTATTCATATTTTTGGAGAGGTTTCCATATTGCTAAGGAGCATATTTAAACCTAGACTATAAAACTAGTTAGCAAGATGACCATACACAAGTTACTCAGTAGGTCTAAGTCCCAGGTATTGTATCTCTAAAATGGGTTGAGACGCATGCATTTCCCAAAAGGAGAAAGAGAAAGAAGAAAAGTGCTGCCATAGAGGCAGGCATGGGATGGGGGCTGGGGGGTTATGGGAGGAAGCCTGGTGACACCGGTCGCTGGGAAATGTACACTGGTGGAGGGATGGGTGTTGGAATACTGGATGACTGAAATCCAATTATTAACAACTTTGTAAAAAGAATAATAATTAAATTAAATTAAATTAATAAATAAATAAAGTGGGTTGAGAGTAATAATGTTAATAATATTTCAAGTAGTAGATAAGATTTTATACATATATGTGGTATCCTTAGGATAGTTTCTAGCAGAACTATAGCAAGGAACTAAATATATAGTCAATGATAGTCATCATTATTTATCTTCTTTAATTTGGGAACTATTATTTCTAATAAATAACAGGAGTTATGTAATTTTCTTGACATGAATTTTCACAGTGTGTTAAGGTGTTTATTCTGTCTGTCTCTCTAACCTCTCCTGGGTATGGAGATAGCAGCATTGAAAACTCCTGTGTAGATAAGTGCTTTTGTGTACTGCCTATCAGAGATTAAAGCATGTACAGAAGATAATTGCACCTAGATAATTGCACCTATTCTTTTTAGTTTAGGATCATCATCAAACTAACAGCTAGAGGCCAGACCCAGTCCTACCCACACATGTCACTTCAGTGAAGGTATTTCCAGCATTATTCAAGTCTCTTCATGCAAAACCAGGATTTTTTTGGACATAATTAGCTTTATGAAAACAGCTCAGTCCCTGCTTTTCTGGATCTAGATTGACATGTGTGCTTTTGGTCCCCTACCTATAATAAGCACATTGTGACCGTTGCATGTTCCTCATGCCAGACACTGTGACTAGTCTCACAGTTTCACTCTTTACCCTCCCACAATTTGAGATTGGCCATCACTCAGTTGCGTTATAGGTGAGAAAAGAGGGTGGGAAAGGGGTGTGTGTGTAATACCAGGGATATTGGTGGTGGGGAATGTGCACTGGTGGAGGGATAGGTGTTTGATCATTGTGTGATTTGTAACCCAAACATGAAAGCTTGCAACTATCTCATGGTGATTCAATAAAATTTAAAAACAGATGAAAGAGAGAGAGAGAGAAATCAAAGGAGTTAGATAACTTGCTCCAGCTTGAACTGTGGAAGAATAAACCAAACGCAGCAAAAAAGATCACACTAGCTCCATTTGCCACAGTGATTTGTTATTTAGTGTCAGTTATTTGTCAAAATAATTTTGAATGTGTTTATTCCTATAAAAACATGTCTTGGCAAGACTCAAAAGCTCAAGTGTAAAATCATGACATGGGGTCAGAGAGAGAGAGAGAGAGAGAGAGAGAGAGAGAGAGAGAGAGAGAGAGAGAGAGAGGAGCAGGTAAGACACGTTCAGCTCCTCTTCCCTGTTGGAAGATAGGCAGTGTGGGTTTCGTGAGAGAGAATTTATATTAAATTGAGGCCTGTAGCAAAATAACTAAGAATTAAACAGGATAAGAAACTATAATCATTTTATTATTGATATGGGTGCCTCCCAATTAGTGCCTAGGGGACCTGGAGGCCACTCCTGGCATTTCTTGGCTAACTGATAAAATGCCAGAGTCCTGGGGTGCCAGGGATCAAGAGGGCCATCTTAGTAATGATTGGAGTCCCCAGGAACACACCCAGTGATGCTTATGGGATGTCAGAGCTACATCCAGTGATGCTTCAGTGACCACATGGTGCTGAGACTTAAAACAAGTTCAGATGCATGCAAGATATGCATGCAAGCTCCACTATCTCTCTGATCCAATGTAGTGATTTTAGATTTGCAAAATACACTTGAAAAGATAATTTTATATTTTTTTGAAATTTTTTAAAAAGGTTTTTATCCTGATGCTTAACAAAAAGAAATACAAGAATGTACGTAAGAGCTGAAGCGATAGTGCAGCAGATAGAGCACTTGCCTTGCATGCAGTCAACCAAGGATCAATCCCCAGCATCCTGTATGGCCCCTGAGTCCCACCAGGAGTGATTCCTTTAGTGCAGAGCCAGGAGTAAGCCCTAAGCAAAACAGTGTATGCCACCCTCCAAAAAAAGAAGACGATGAAGAAGAAGGAGAATATAAGTGCATTTCTCTGGATTATATAAATAGTTGCTACCTGCATTGAGACATGCTTATCTAGCAGATTTACAAATCATCTGAAAGAAGTAAATAATGAAATCCCACTCTTTCAAAAACTGTCAAGCTCCTCCAGGTAGTGAAATGCCAAACTGGCTAATTAAATGCAGAAATATAACGCAGGACTCTGGGAGTGGGCAGGGAGATAGCAGATGGACTTCTGCATGGGCATCTGTAAGATAAGGAATGTAAGGAGAAATCATTCAAGCCCCCTTTCCAAGATTAAAGGGCTTTGAACTATCAACTATGACATGAGATGTTTATAGCCAACTTTTGGTGGGGGGAGGGGGGTGTTGGGGGGCATATGGGGGCCTTGCTAGTTATTTCTAATGCAGCTGAAAGGACAGCCAGAAATCAAAAGCACTTAGGAAGGGCATTTAAGGCTAGGGGGGAGGGCGGTAACATTAAGAGCAGAAAATAATGTTGCTAATTCCATGGTTTATTTATACCTGGAATATTGTGAGCATTTTGTTTCCTGGTTCTCTTATACATGGAATATTGTGGACAATCTGTAATAGGGCAGGAGAAGGTGTAGCAGAAGTCACCTAAACTGATCTGTGGGGAAGAGAACCTGCTTTGTGAAAGCAAACTGCACAGATAAAGATTCAGCAATCTGGAAAGAGGAAGGTTTTCTCAAAGCCTAGGGATAGGTTGCATGTAGACATTCATCTTTATTAGCATTTCCCTGCCACTAACAGGCATGGATCAAGAATGGACATAAAAAGGAAAAGGGCAAAATACTAGTTTAAAATGGAAATCAGCTTAGGCAATAGGCTAACTCCCAAACAGGCAGACAGGCTCACTGACAAACAGGTAGACAGGCTAACTGATAAAGGCCAACCGGCCAGGTAAATAAAAATTCAAGATGGCACAGTGTGAACGCCAGAGAAATGCCCAATTTTCCCTCTTACAACTTGGAAATAAGGCTGAGAGGACTCGGGTGGTAGAGCACATACCTAGCATGTGTGAGACCCTGATTTAGTCCCCAGCACCACATCCCCCTGCTCCCAGTGCTGCCTGGGAGAGCCCCAATTAAAAAAACACTGTCAAATACTTGAAAAGTGATGACTTTTGAAAATATTATTTACATAATG
Source organism: Sorex araneus (assembly GCF_027595985.1). Classification (NCBI taxonomy): domain Eukaryota; kingdom Metazoa; phylum Chordata; class Mammalia; order Eulipotyphla; family Soricidae; genus Sorex; species Sorex araneus. Next base: position 40,624,013 of record NC_073311.1, on the reverse strand, counting down.
GCAACAGAACTGAACTTACTGGGTTCACGGGGATCGATGGAGGTGAATGGGTGGAATGGCCATCCATTGGGAGGGGATACTCTGGTGGAGGGCCAGAGAGTTGGAACAATGTATGCATGAAAACAGTATCATTAAGAAGAATTAAAAATTAAACTAAAATCCTAAGAAATTAAAAATTTTTAAATGAAATCTCCATAGGGGTAATATACTTTCGGAACTGGCTCTCCGGCAAGAGTTGTCTTATCCGCTCATTTCTTATGGGCAGGGAAGGGGTAAATACTGCTTTAATGAATATATTTTAATATGTTGTTAAAAGTCAGTATTTGGAGATATGTCCCCAAGTTTTCACTTTGCTTTGGGGTAAAACAAGTTTTGAAATTAGGCAAGCCTATTTAAATTCTGTAACCAACACATTTGGGTAACTTTGTTGCCCAGAATCTCACTCTCATCATCTGTATATCAAGAAGAATCCTTCCAATGAGGGTTATTGGTAGGATAGAAGAGTGGTAGCATTTGTAAGACCTCAAACAGAGTAGGGACTGGAGCTGTCTGCGAGACCTGGTGTCTTTGTCATATCTTCTGTAGTGTCTTTTGTAGAACTGTGAGTCTCAAAATCCCTCCTGGGGATACTGAGTCTCCTGCAAAAGACAGTGCTCGAGGGGTTAGAGATAATACAGTGGTAGGGGGGTTGCTTTGCATGTGGTTAACCCAGGTTTGATCCCCAGCACCCCATATGGTTCCCTGAAGCCACACCAGGAGGAATCCTGAGCATAGAGCCAGTTTTTCTGTGAGGTCACACATAATACCCAGAAGTATGATATGTTTCTGCAGGGCACCAAAGGGGTGAAACCAGTAAGGCCTAAGCTGGTTAGAACCATATGAAAGGACCAAATTACTTATAAACAACCCTCAATTTCACTATATGCTCATTATATTAATTTTTTAAAAAATAGACCCAATGGTGCCATGGCAGTTACATTTACCTTGATTACCTCTGGAAGCATCAAAACATGGTTAAAATCTGAGTGGTGTTTTGAGGCCAGAGAGATAGTACAGTGGGTCAGACTTGCCTTGCTCACAGCTCATCTGGGTTTGATTCCCAATATCCGGCATGTTCCCCCTACGCCTACCAGGAGTGATCCCTAAGCACAGAACCAGGACTAAGCCCTGAGCACAGCTAGGTGTGACCCCACCTCTCCCCCCGCAGAAAGAAGATAGTGCTTTATTTTAATCCTACTTGCTATTTTCTATATTAGTAGTCTGTCTTTCCTATTTGTTGAGCCCCTAACACTTTAAATAGGATTTGGCAATGGGGCGAGGGGGGTGCATACATAGAAATAAAGATATACTAGGACCCTGCTCTCAAGAGGTCTTCCTGGAGAGAACAGTGTATAAAATCTAAACATATAAAATTATTTCAGAAAACCGTTAAAAGGATCATAGGGTAGCTCACGAGGACAGTTCTTTTGAGGAGTGGGTGGGGAGATGCGGAGGCACGGGGAAGTTGAAGGTGATTCAAGCATATGGAGAGACAGAAGTAGAAGCCCGGAGGCAAGAATGAGTATGGTTTGTTGTAGGGTAAAACAGATCAGGGCTTAAAGCTTTCGTTCTTCCCCAGGAGTCCAGGTTCTTGACTTTGCCACAGGAAAAAAAAATTTAAGAGCAAACCGAAAAAATAATACAGGAAGCAGTTTACGAAAGCAACGTATACATTAAAGAATCAGAGTGTAAGCATAGCCTAGTGGGAGTAGCATTGTATTGAGATAAATCATTTCTTATAAGCTAGAGTACACACTAGTGTCAGAATGCATGCGTAACTCTCAAGGATATAGCTTTGTTTCTACAAAACTTTTGAGGTTATATAGATTACAAATGGGGAGAAACAATACGGTGAAAATATGCATCAGATTTCAGAAAACAGGGAGGTTGGGAGGCAGGGAATGATGATTGCTCAGAGGCAAAGCACCACTCAGATATTGTTTGGTTGGGGGCCACACCCAGCCTGCCCAGACCTTACGCCTGGTTCTGTGCTCAAGGATTATTCTTGGTAGACTCGAGGGACTGTAAGGGGTGCTGGGAAGCAAACCCAGATCAGCTCTAAGCAAGGCAAGCGCCTTACCCTTTGTACTATCTCTCTAGCCCCAAAGCATCACTCAGATTTTAACCACGTTTGGATGTTTCTAGAGGTAACCAAAGTAAATGTAACTACCATGGAACCATTGGGTCTGATTTTTTTTAATTAATATAATGAGTATATGGTGAAATTGAGGGTTATCTATAAGTGACTTGGCCCTTTCATCTGGTTCTAACCGGCTTAGTCCTTACTGGTTTCACCCCTTTGGTGCCCTACATTTGTAACTCATTAGTTTTGATGGCAGAAACATAATCATACTTCTGGACATTATGTGTGGGTTCACAAGAAAACCCTGATCAAGGATGGAAACTGATCAGAGATGCAAATGGGAGGTGATTGAGATTAGCATGTTAAAGGATAGGTTACAGCATTCCTTGTCTTGGTATAGATGTTTACGTAAGATATAAGCAGAACCTTGTAGATTGTTAAGCTCTGTGGTGTCTTCATCAAAGACTTTTTTTTTTTTCAAAAAAGGGAGAGTTTTCTGCGCAGCAGGTGACTTTGTGGAAAGTGGAACTCTCTAGCACATGGATGATACTAAGGGAAATAATAGTATATGCCAAAACTATAACAAATAATGGGCGTGGGATGGGAGGGAAGGACTATTGGACCAAAGTGGACAAAGGGGTGGGAGCAGGTCATGGGTGCTTAGTGATGTGAAGGGGTAGTATCTTTGTGCATCAATACCAGAAACTTGAACACTACTGTAACCCTGTCATTGAAGTAATAGATAGACAGACAGATAAATGATAGATATTTTGTGTATATATATAATGTAAATATAATGTGTGTACATATTTTCTCACACCATCTTTTAGGACAAATGACAGTTATTTTTCTGTTGAAATATTAAACCTTAATATATTTCATTTCAGGTTTTAAAAATCAGTTTGATTGGCCACAGGAAACGTATTTTGGCATCTCTGGGAGACAGGCTGCACGAGGATCCTCCCCAGAAGCCCCCACGCTCCATCACCCTCAGGGTAAGCACCCAGCATCTATGTTCCTTTTGTTCTCCAATCTTATCCTGAAACAGTTTTTTTTGTGTGGTAAAATAAAAATGACCAAAGCAATGGATCAGGAAGTACAAGCTGTTTTCCAGAGAGCTTACTTTATCATCAGATAAATCAACTGACTTTGATTGTGCTTTATAAGGTTTATTTTCTTCCCCTGCATTGGAGAAATGTGTATTTTTGAGATTCAGATGTACTTTTCACCAACCACATTTAAAGAAAGAACTTTTGTCCCGTCTACATAAGATAGAAAATGATTCTCTGCCAAATTCCTCAGACCCACATATAGAAAATACACCAAAGACCATCATTAAGAGCCATTAAAAATTATCCTCAGGTCTTTATTTTTTTGAAGAAATGAAAATTTGAAGAAGAGTGAAAATTGTCCTACTTTGAGCATTAAGAATAGAGAAGCTGCTGAATTAGCTATTTCGGCACATTTTAGACATGAAGATGAGGGAGAAAACCTAAAGCATAACTGTGAAAGGGAGGGGAAAATAAAGGAAAGAGAGAGGGAAGGAAAGAACAGAGGAAAAGTGAGAGAGACAATTCCCAGACAAAATGACAGTGGGAAAGAGAACCCACAGTTGCTGAACTTTTAAAAAAAAAATTTTTTTTTTTAATCCTTCAAAAAGCTAGAGCTCTATGACCAGTTGAAGAACTCCAGCTCCATTCTATATTTCGACCCATGCTTGCTTGGTTTTGTCAATTCCCTTTTAACAAGTGTCAGAAAAGTGGCAATAATGAGCACTAGCAATGGCACTTAGATGGAGCTGCCAGCAATAAAATGCTGTGGAACACCCCTTATCAGGGAAGTCCAGCAAGCAGCACCAAGGCTGACAAAGCTAGCGGGGGGGGGGGGGGGGGGGGGGGAGGGGGTCATGCAGGAAGGGAGTTGTTAGGATTTTCATCTGATTATCTTTTAAAGGAGAAGAAAAACACATAAAGATTTTAGGAGATGCAGTGAAAGGTGCCATGGGGAAAATTGATTAGGGGGAGAATTGGGATGCACTGAGAAATTTGGAGAATAGTTGAGTGGTTTGGGACTAGTGAAAGTAGATATGGGACCTAATTTTCTCCTTCAGTAAGAGGAGACTCAAATAAATTGTGAAGAGAAATGAGGATAGACTGTAATTGTTGTCTTGCCTTCACTTGGCTACAGAAGGGAAGAGAGATTTGAGCACCAACTGGGTAGCCACCCTAATATAACTCGAGAGGAGTAATTTCCTGCTACTTAATTTAATCTTTCCTTCCTCTTCTGACTTTCCCTCTGGCTCCCTCGAAGATATTTAAGGGAACCACAAACAGATCAAAAACAGAGATTTCCAGGAAAAGGTGCAGGACGTTCGTCTGTCAGGGGGTGGCCAGAGCAAGGGGGGTTTCAGAACATCAATTCTGTCCAATCCTCCTCTAACGTGCAAACACAGAAGCCCCGCATCGGGCATGAATAACCTTACTTCGAGCCAGTTTCCCTCAGCTTGAGTTGTCTTTGCCGTTGAAATGCATCCTCTGTCATTATATGCATGGCTCTGCAGTCTGTGCGTGTGACATGCTGTTTCCATATCGTGTCCTCTCTCCTGCCTGATTGCCAGACCACTCTTGGATGGAGGATCAAGAGCCACTAGGCCCCATCCTAGCTTTCACCCTAGTGAGGAGCGACTGTCTACCTGAAGACACAATTTCTTCTCCTGTAAACATACTCAAGAGTGTCGGGGACACCCACCACAGATGTGCTTCTCTCTTTTGCTGTCATCCAATACTGGTTCAGAAAACAGAGACTGATGCTTTCTACTTTAACTCTTTGGAAAAAAAAAATGTTGGGGAGTGGCGGGGGGGGGGCAAGTACTGGCTGGATTGGGCCATTCATAAAATGGTGGGATGTCATCATTCCCTGGCAATTGATGCAAAAGTGACTCCCCACGCCCCACAGTGTGTCTTGTCAGTATTTCACAATTTTGAAACCAAAGGTCAGCCACGAGAACATGGTATTTATTTCATGATGTATTTCCATTCAGGAACCCAGTGGTAATCACACTCCTCCTCAGTTGTCTCCATCACTTAGCCAAAGCACTTACACCACTGGTGGCTCCCTAGACGTTCCTCACATTATCATGCAGGGCGATGCAAGGAGGAGACGAAATGAAAACTACTTTGATGATATTCCCCGATCAAAACTGGAGAGGCAGATGGCTCAGGTAAGGTATCAAAAGCCTCTGTGATGTTTATGCCTTTCACCCATATCAAGTGATGCATTTTAGTACTGAACAATAAGCTTATAATGAATGCTGACTGTTCAACCCTAACTGGAATTTTATCATTTTATTCCATTGCCTTCCTTCCGTAGACTGAACTAGACTGAAACATATACACCAATCTTTTGTATTGGTTGCTACTAAAGAAATTATGTCTTAGTTTATTGAACCTAGCAAGTCTTTGCTCTAAACGCAGTAATGCTGCATAAGAACCAACTCACAATGAGAACAAATCCTGAAAGTCTATATTATAAATTGTAACTTGGTTGGGCAACAGGGCAGAAGCCAGGGGGAACTGCTAACACCATGTAATAAGAATTTTCTTCCAAGTTGGCACATTTGTACAGAATTGCACTATTGGGTTAGTTGCAGTGTCCCCTCTTGTTACCTTGAAAATGGTGATGCTGATTGACACCATTTTTAGCAGAACCAAAAAAGACAGCTCTTTTCAGACTTCCCCTATTTGGGGTTAGGCTATCTATGTCTAGGCTTTCTGCAGATAACTCTTAGCAACTTGAGTCAGCCATAACCATCCACTGGCACTGTCGTTATTGCACATTCTGCTGGACAGCTAAGTCTGCAACCTCACCCTGAGATTGATTGTGACATGGGTTTTTTGACAACTATTGGCAAAGTCAACCCTTCTCATCCTCATTCCAGGTTCAGATGATGTGTTAAGAGAACTTCTTTCTACCTCCCACACCTAAGATGAGAATCTCAAGGTGAAAATTTGACTGTAATTGCTTTGCCTTGGTTGTTAAACATTTCTCTCAACTGTTTGGTGAGATTCTGTTTTTAAAAGCCTTTGGTAAATATTCCATGCTTCAGCAGACAAAAGAAAAATATGAAGAGAATATTCTGGAAAGCATGGCATTCTGCCTTCAAATGCCCTGGAGAGAGGGGGCATGGGATAATATGTCTCCTTTCAGCATTCTCAATATTGAATTGTTCTCAGGGTTCTCTGTGCAGAGAATGACAATGTTGGGATTATGGAGAATCTTTTATTGACAGGATACAGCAAATGCAGGAGAGACAAGAAAAGAATTATTTTCCCCTTTTCTTTTGTTAGGTGTTGTCTTTTAATCCTTATTATTTGTACTGATGTCCTTTTAAATATAGAGCCTGAAAGCTATTTTTCTCTAAATTTTCATATATTTTCCTGCTATTTGTTCATAATTGTGGATCGCATATATAGTTAAATTTCTCTACTGAAAGCTTGTTAGAGACATGATTTATTTTAACCTTGAACCATGTAGTCTTTACGTATTAATAAACTGGGTCTTTGCTGAACCTTTTCTTCCATGGATAAAGGAGGATTGTTGGTTAATGAGCATTCACTAATGTTAACTGCCAACTTCAGCAATACAATAACCTATCTGGGCTGATTATCTAATGAAATTTGTCCACATAGTGCAAGTTTTTCAAAGAGGAATCGATTATTCTTCTGCCTATGTAATCTCAGAAGATTGCTGGAGAGATTGTCTAGCTTACTGTCTTCCTACGATTTACAAGCTAAGGACTGTAGAACCTTTAATACAGGTCTTTTTTCCTCTAACCCAGTCTGACCCTTGAAAAAATTAAATGAACTTTCTCTGGCCAGGTGAGAAAGTTCCCAAGCAAAAGATAAGTAAGATGAGCAGAGGGAAGGGAGGTAGTAAGCTCTAGGCTGTGTGCATGTGCTAATTTACCTCACGTGTACAACTCTCAATGATTTATGTGAACACAGGCCTCCATCAGCTACGAGGAGCTTATTAGAAGCTTTTTCAAGTCTGCTGCTCCGAACAGCACCTATGCTGCAGAGAAAGTAGGAATCTAATCAATTGGTAAAAGGCATTTTGAATTGCAACTCAATGGTCTGTTAATTGCTCCTTTTCATTTGTTCGTTTTTTAAAAATGTGTCCTAGTCTGATAATATGAAAAAGTGACAAAATGAGCCTGCTCTTACCTCTTTAAAAACGGTGTCATGTCAAGGTTTTAATCTGTTGAAGTCTGGAATACTTGGTAACTTGTATTTGAACAATTTTGTTTGTGTGTCTTTTCCCACTACACAAAAGCTCAGTTGGGTTTTTCCCTCCTTTTATTCTATCTTTTGGGAGAATATTTTTGAAATCCGTTTTTAACCACCTATCATACACTCTCTGGACTATGTTCTTCCCTAAGTCATGTGTTCAGCCAATAATGCTGGAGCTCCCTAAAGACTTAAATCAGCCATTCTGGCTCCTCTAAGCAAGCAGCCAGTTATCCTCCTTCCAGCCTAGACCTCAGACTCTGCAAATCTGTTCCAAAGGGTCTTTCGCAGGGGGCTGGCTGCTGTTGGGTTTCTGTGTGCCTCGCCAGTATGTTTCCCATGAAGACACACAAGTCATTTTTAGCCTTGCTGTCTTGTTTGCTAAAATAAAGGAAAATGGATTAAGAGAAAATCATTCAGACAGCTCCATGTCCTCAAGATCCTCCTACTTCTTTCAAATTATCTGAGTCCCTGCCAGATTTTTAAGTTTTAGCCACAGATAAGAAAGCTGACATTCTGGGTGGCTGCAGTAATTCATAGTTTTGCCTTCTTAAGGTCTGCGTAACAAATGTTTGGAAATGCTTTGCTTCACTTGGGCAAGCCTTGCTTAACATTAAATTGAGATACATTTGATGTCCATTGCACCTATGAAGTTTGTTTGCTGGCAAATAGTCTCTAAAAGGTAATTCTGGGATAGTGCTTAATTGTTTTCAGTTAAATGATAGAACCTGTGTTTAGAATTCCTATCTTGGAATACAGGGGATTGGTAAATATTGTGGCAGTTATTTTGTTACTTGCTTACATTCTGATATAAGCAATCTTCTGGCTTCCATTTGTCTTAAATGTATGTGAGAAACAAAATTGAATTCAACACTAAACATTTTTTAAACCACTGGAAGTAGTGATGTAAATACATATAAGCAGTGGGGTTCCCCTCATGCTGAAAACATAACAGTTCTACCCTGTAATTCTAATTCGGGCTCATTACCTCAGAAGTTCTGAAACCCTCCCTTTTCCATACCCCTAATAAATAAATGTGGTATTCATGTTTGTGTATACGTATGAGATATCACATTTTTTTCTAAACCTTCTTATAGATCTTTCAAAATTTCAAAGCTCTTTGTCTCCAGAGTACTCCACACAATTGTCCACATGCATCTAGTTCATGGAAAGCAAACTTAAGTTGACATTCTATGAAGATGAGAGAGTAAATGCAAATATGCAAAACATATTAAGAGAAAAAGTATTTCTAGCATTTAGGGTCTAAGCATAAGCTTTAGAAATTTTACTTAATGATGTTCAGAAGTCAAAGTGCTCTTTAAAAATGAGTAATAAAGGGGAGTGATGGAATTATTAAAGTTGAGGGACTACATTCTCCAACGTTACCCCCCCAAAAAAAAGGAAAGAAGAAAGAAAAAGAGTTTCTCAGCGTGAAATTTGTAACCATTTATGGAAGATATTCATTTTTAGAAAACATGAAGAATAAAATACTTGTCTTCATAAAATGTTTTTAAAACTCCTAAACAGTGAGAGAAATACATAGCTTTGCACAAACTTAGCTTAAAAATAAATGAGGAAAATTTATAATGTAGAAGTCCTTGAGTTTGAGTGAAAATAAAACACCTAAATAAAGATATTTATATTTCTCAGGCCGTTGCCTTATATAATATGCACCAACTGAGAAACAATTTTCAAAATAAGAACGTTTTAGACATGTTAAAAACAGGGAGACACCACATGACTGACTTAGGCAACACACCCAGAAAGAAACCAAACCCAAACTTGCCCATGAACTGCACTGATGGCCTTGTCCGAAATGCTTCCAAATCTTGAGAAGTTCATTTAATTGAGTCTAATGTTTCTTGATCTAAACAGTACCAATAAGAAGTTTGACTAGATCAATTATGTCTTTATTTGAAAGCATTTAACATACTATATTCATTCCACGATGCTCATTCTTTTGTTCTTAGTAAAGGAGGAATCTTGGAGAAGCTTGGCCAAGACCCTCTATGTGCCTGAGAGCCCAGCTGCAGCTAGACCCCCTACAGATGGTGAGGTAGCCAGGAACCCATCCAGAACTTCAGTACCCAAAGCATTTTTAAATCTCAGGTTTTAATGGTATAAAACAGCTATGCAATGGATTTCCTCATGCTGAAATGAAGTTTTTCTAACCTATCCTTCTAAATTTGACTAATTCTCTCAGAAATCTTGATATTATCCCATTTCCACACTGCTAACAAATGTTACACTCACATTTGTATCATACCACCATAATGCAAATAGTGCTTTTGCATTTTCAAAATACTTATTCATCTGCTATTTCCTTTGGCCTTAGACCAGGTTTTCTACACAGCTATTCTACCTGATGCTATTTCTCTGTGTCCCCTGATGCTCTATGGGTTGCTTCTGCTTGATAGTGATTTAACACATTTTCCTAAGAGTACAACATAGACCAAGTTCCCATATGCTGCCATAGATTATACTTAGGCAGAACACGGATGAAAAGCACTGGTAGTTAAATGGAAACAGATTGAATCAGTTGCTGGTCATCACCATGAAATCCTCTAAAAGTACAGCAACAATGGTTATTCATTTATCTTTTAAGTAGAAACCCTCCCTGTGGATCCTTTTAGGATTTTGCTCTTCTCTCATATTTGTGGAAAGTTCTCTATATAGCTTGTGAGGTTTTCTGTATCTATAAGAAAAGATCTTGCCTATAGGGTTTCTCCAAATAGTGGGTGCTATTTTCCATGGTGCTCCTTCACTTGAAGTTTAGATTGGATTTATTTGATTGTGTGATCTATACTAACTAGGCCATGTTGTTCTTTTGAACTTCAGTTTATGTATGTGATATAATAATCAATTCAGGTATAGCATAGTGTTAGTAAGGTATTGGGTAGTTGTGATATCTTATGAAGTCTATCTTTTTGTTATAGTTTCATCTGTGCCAAGGATATATCTTCAGAGTTAAATAGAATTTTTGCTCTTTATTATTTTAATTGAATGTGTGTGAAGATTTATCAAGGAGTTTTTGCCACAATGGAGAAGGAATCCGTGTATAATAATCATCAAAATCTGAAAAAAAAGAGGATAGCTAGGATATTCTGTGCAAAGAGAGGTTACAAATGGTGTAACACAGGGTATCTTACAGTAATAACATGTTACTGCAGTTTGGCCAGATAAAATAATAAGTGAAGAATAAATTTTTCCCTTAAATGAAATTTAAAACTTATTTAAAATCCATAGTACACGAAATTGTTAGCTCAAGAAGCATGACTATCCAAAACAGCCATAAGGCAGACATTTAGCTATCCCAGGGAAGAAAGAAGGGTAGTAATTGATTCTTTTATACTTTCTCTTTCTCTGGGAGGGAAAAGCCTGTTGTTCCTAGAAATTCTCTTCACCGCTTTGGTATTTGGGGAATTTACAGAAACAGGCTTCAGAAAATAGCATAACTATGTTGGATGGAAAAGCATTTTACGAAGTCTTTTTTTCCCAAACTGATGAGTTTTTATTATGTAAAACAACATTTTTAATGCCCACTATTCAATGGCTAGTTTGGGTTTTTTTTTCATTTTGATTTTTATAACCTAACCTCTACCCCAGGGACCCAAGCTGTTCAAATTATCCTCCATAAAGGGCTAAGGAACAACTCTAATACTCAGGCACAGACACATCATATATAACAACAAAAAAAAAAAAGAACAAAAAGAAAAAGAAAAGGCGGAAGGTTAAGAATAATCTCGGTAAGCTCTTCCACCAGGACCTTCCAATTTGACAGTTTGTCAAGGTGACATGCTGACATTTCTTCAGAGAAAACTTGGGAAGTGGATGATCTCTGTACCCTGCTTCATGTCACAACCAGCATCCATTCCCAAAGGCACCATGCCAAGAAAAAAGAGAAAACATTGCTTTCATCCTAGGAATTTACACCTGATGAGATATATCACTTGTTTATTAATGGGGGCCAGTGATTGTCTCTTCTCAAATTCAAAATACATTACCCCACGTGTGGTAGCTCTGGGGTCAGAAATTCCAGTATTAGGGGCCGGAGCGATAGCACAGCGGGTAGGGCGTTTGCCTTGCACGCGGCCGACCCGGGTTCGATCCCCGGCATCCCATATGGTCCCCCAAGCACCGCCAGGAGTAATTCCTGAGTAAAAAGCCAGGAGTAAACCCTGTGCATCGCTGGGTGTGACCCAAAAAAGAAAAAAAAAAGAAATTCCAGTATTAGAGAGATGAGCATCTTGGCGGTAACAGTGAAGTGTTCCTGCCCCTACTGTCCATGAGTCTTGAAGATAATCAGGGAAGGCAGTGAGAGATTCACTCAGGTGGATGTGTTTGGACCCTGACACCTTATACATCTTGATTCTGCCATGCTCTGGTCCACCAATAATGCAAATTAGAGACCCATGATCTTGTTCTGACCATCACCAGTTATACTTCAACCCCTCCAGTCATTTTGCTAGAAAAATTCTGATGTTTTTCCATTTCCCTCAGTGTTGCTGCTTAACTAAGGGAGTGGTTCTAGTTGAAATCAGACCATGGATTTTTTTTTAAGCGTTGATAGAAAAGATCCTATTTTCAACTGAACAGATAAGGAATCTGATGATACTTAAAAATCCCATTATCAGTGAACTTGGCTTATGATATTTAATGGTCCCAGGGCTGGCTGACATTGAGCAGCTTGTACCCAGAGAGGCACCAGGCTGTGCTCTACTTGTGAAATTTTTGGAATGTTTCTCATTATAGCCAGTCCAATACTCAGGTCCATAGATCATCAGAGTTTTGGCTGTGAGAATCTAACCTTCCTAAAAATTCAAGGGTAGATGAATTCTCTAGTTCTGTTGTAGCTCTTCCTCCCAACACCATAAAAATAAAAATAAATAAATAGAAAAAAGTTTTAAATTCTAAGATAAATGGTATTGATTTCATATAATGAGATTTTTATAATACCATATTTAAAATACCAACAGGGTTTTTAAAAAAATACCATCTCCCAAATATATATCCTCCATAACCTGGAAAAAAAACCTCTAACTCAGAGCCTTATTTTTTTTCATCTAAGGAGATATTGATACCCATCTCACATCATTGTTGTGAGACACAAAGAAAGTGGTGTTTGTCAACATATTTTACAAACAAGAAAGTGTTTCACAAATGATAAAAATGCTTGGATTGTTTTGCAAAGCATTATTTCTTTGGAATAACTTATCATTTTCTTCAAGTCTATGATTTTCTACTGCAACTGGAAATAAGTGTATTTTAAAGTAAGGGAAGCAATATTTAGCTATGTTGTACAAAACTATTTCATTTTGCAGCATTGAAATCAAACTGTTACCTTTCCATTGATAAGAAAACACTTGTTCTTTAAAGTGAAAATGCTGTCACCTGCTATAGCATTATCAGTCTTATAACCTTTTCAGAGCTCTTGGTAGTGGATTTATAGATGATACCTATACCTAAACCTTTAACAGTTTATGAGTTGGTATATATCAAAATACCTAATGACATTTTGTGTTAAAATATTTTATTTCTCTTGTGACAAAATGTGTATTACCTATGTTAGGAGAAGGCCTGACTTTATCTTCAACATTTTTTAATTCTTTATGACAAATAATTAAAGGAGTAGGAGTATCCCAGATAACACAGATACTGATTGGCCCATTTACTTTATATAAGGCTACAGACTTCACGATTCCACAAGATTCTGGGATGCTCACAAGCTGAAAGAGTCTCAGATTTTCTGGAAAACAAACTGCCTGGAATAATAGGAAACATAGTGCCTGCCTAGTTTTGATATGCTAGTTCACCATCACCATCATGAGGGCCAGTATGGTTAATTGAACTTTATAATGAGGACATGGAGGCATAGCAAGTTGTTGTGGCTTATCCAAGAGTAAGACGTAGAGCTGTGAATCGAGCCCAGGCAATCTGGTTTCACAGCCTGCACCTTAGTCTCTGTGTTGGTAAGCACCTCAGGTTGTCTCTCCAAATTGGGTTCCTCCACCCATGACACATTCTAAAATATCTGGAACTGCTAAAGGCTCCACTACTATGCTTTGAATTTCTGGAAAAGTCTGCTAGTAATATTTAACACCTAATGTACATTCATAGTTAGCTGAGAATTGAACTTCTAAGATATCTTAGATAAATATTTTATTTCAAGAAAATCTTTCATTCTTAACATCCAATTGGCCATCCTTTATAAACCAGAGATAGCAAGTACTGCTTCACATAAACTCTTGTGAAATAGTATGACTCCCTTCCAGTATGAGTCCATGTTTTCAAGATGTTTGAATGCAGCAGCACAGAAATCTCTAATTCTTTCTCTGCCTTAATGGTTAGGAGATTCCTTGTTTTTCTCTTAAAAGCAAATCACTGGGGGCGTAGGAAGGACCAGGGCCAGGAAACTGTTCTTGATCCAGCCTCCACTGATAAGGAAACAATTGTTCTTTGAAATGAAAATGCGGTCACCCTCTAGGTAGCATCCCTTTTAACGCATTTGTACCTGAAAGATGCACAAGGTTGTTGAAACTGACTTCTGCAAGCACAGCCTGGATGCACTCTGTGCTGGAGCACTGTTGTCACTGGAAACATTCTGACAGAACGTGTGTCTTCTGTCAAACTGAAATCAACCTTCCTGAAGCTCCTAAGTAGTTAGCCCTCTCTTCAAAACAATGAAGAATGAATTCTCGCACTTGCTGAGAATCGTCCAAGACTAAAGACAGTTTGATGTCTTTCCTTCACTCTAGTAGGCATATTCAGCTCCTAGCCAATATCATTCTGATAAATGAAGCTGGGGACACACAACATGATTCCCCAGCTCTAGGCACTCTGCCTAGTTGATGTTCAGGCTTCATGACATTAATGTATTGTTAATTCCTGCTAAGCTTCTCTTCATCAAGGGGCCCCTTTATCAGTGGCTATGAGTTATGCAGGAAGCCTCCCTTTTCAGTGCTCAGTGTGAGGGGGGCTTTGTGTGTGTGTATGTGTGTGTGTGTGTGTGTGTGTGTGGTGCACAAATGTATATGTGCATGTGAGGGTGGGCATGCATGCTTGTGTGAGTATGTTTAACTTTAACGCAGGATTTACATTTAAATTATTTCTTCCCAGCTAAAACAGTTTTATTGTTGGTGGTCCAATTTGTAATCCAAGTTGTAATCCTAGTCGATCACTCAGTGATCCTTCTGAACTGTGTAATACACTCTTTTAAAAAGCATACCTCAGAAAAGCATGTCTTTTTTTTTCAAGTAATCATCAGTTCATTGATTTTCAGTGTTGAACAAAGTAGAATAGAGTTGAAAACCATTGAGCTTTCTAGCACACATCTCTTACTTAGGTTGCCATCACTCAAGATAATCATTCAGCTTGTTTTTCCATGTTTTCCGAAAAGACAAAATGAGGGAAAGTAAGGGTCTCAATAAACATGTTGAGAGAATGACTTAGTCCAACTACCTCTTTTTCACAGAGGCTGGAAGCATTGTTGCACATATAGTTAATAAATGGGTTTAAATAAAGAAAATGACAGCCTTGTTCCGCAGGAAAGGAGCATAATTTATATTTTTAAAAGATGTTACAGGCAGGAACAAGATTACTTTTCAAAATTAAGTTTCTCTGCAGTAATTCATGTTTTGATAAAAAGCTGATCACTGCTCTCCTGAATAAGTTAGCATTTCTGCTTCTTTTGGAGGTTCTGGAAAATGTTTATTGATGAGAGTGATTTTCAAACTTTAAGGTAGAACAAGCAGGAAAAGAAGAACTCATAGTGCAATAAACAGCATACTTCCAGACAACTTAAATTCCTTTAATATCCAGAGTATTGTGAAAGTTCAGTGCTGAAATCTGGATTATACAAATGTATTCCTTTTTTTCTGCTCCATTTTTCTGCAAAGAGATTTCATAAATAATTGTTTAATGCCAGTTAGGACTACAACTGTTATATTAGGGAATGCAGGCTATATTTCATCTCTGCATATGAATAACAGGAGTCACATACTCAATAGTTCTCTCCTAATTTGGCAACTGAAGGTCTATTTTGTATGCTGTCAGAACCAGAATCAGAGATAGCAAAGATAGGATGGAGAAAAAAACTATGAATCTAGTCTGTCGACAGGTAATATCAGAATTTATGCCATGTTGGTATTCTTATGGCTAAGCCTACTTCCTCCCCCACTTCCTAGAATGTGGGTACCAGCAATGATGGGTCTCATGTGGGGCGACCACTGCTCACCTGACTTTCCACCTCCTAAGGTGAGCAGCCTGCTGTCCAAGCATCCCCCTCCACCCCGAAGGGTAGGTCCACATCACAAAGGTGTCTGATCACAGCCCTCTTCAGAAAAGAGAAGTAATGTGAGCATCTGTGGTTTTTTTTTTTCCCTCACACTTCCCTGAAAATGAAACCCTTAATAGGAAACCACTTACAAAAAGGGTCAGCGGGGAGGTCCCTGCACTGGAGATACTCATGGTGCAGCTGAAGAGAAGAATCACCAAAGTGGAGTGTAGGACCACATTCCCATCCCATAATTTTACTAGAGGGTCGTTTCTGTGGTCCACAGAGAGGGGGCTGGAGAAATGAGATCTGGCCTGCAGTCCCCAGGAAACTCAGGAGACCGAAGGGTCTGAGTTTCTGGTCCACAGCCTTCTCGTAATATTCCCCAGCAGTACTGTGGGAGGAAGGAAGCCCCCCAGGGCGGGAGAGATCACAGAAAATGCAGGTTCCATCCCTGGGCACCACGTGGCTCCCCAAGCACTGCCAGTTGTATCACATTTCACCCACCCTTCCCATAACAAAAAGAGGCTGAGCTGTGCAGTGTGGTGCCTTGTCCGTTACCTGAGACCATCCTTGGACAGATCCCCTCTCCTTTTCTCTCTACTCAAGTCACTACTGAGGCTGCGGCTCCTGCCCTGGCTGGCTCTATGATATTCCGTTGGTCTTTGAAGCAGCCGTACTCACTCTTCTCGCTTGATTTGGCTTTATTTTAGAAGCACTCTCATGCAAGTGAGGAATGAGCTTCCATAGCCATTTAACTTGTACTCTGAACCTTTCCTGTTTCTGGTTGGATTCCTTCTGGTCTATTTCTTTCTGCGAGGTGAGGGGTGGGGCAAGCAGTGCCCATGGGACCTGGGACCAGCATTCCTCTGCCCAGTGCTGCTTGGGCACTGGGGCCCCCTCAGCAGAGCTTGGGGAAACATGCAGTGCCAGACATCAATCCCGGGTTCTCCACATAACAGCAATGGGCTCCAGCCCCTTGAGCTAACTCCCAGGCCAATTTACCCATTTCCGAACACCCCCAAATAAGGAAGAATAGTGACCGAAGAATAGAATTCTAGTAGAAGAAGAACAGACGAAACGCCTCTTCACTGTGTGTTAGGGCTAGAATAAGGCCAAAGAGGTTCACCTCTGATAGAAGCGCTGGATTCATAACTCTTTAGGACTGGGGAGATGCCCAGAGATTTGGGGAGCCTAAGGTTGGGGTTGCACAGCAGGAGCTTGTGTCAGCTTGCTCCGCTCCAAGACCCAGCCCAGACTGTTGCCCTTCTGTAAAGGCTGTCCCAGAGGGCCTGAGCCCAACCCTTCAGGCCTGGTGCCCACAACCCTCTGAGAATGATCAGCTAAAAGAAGTGGCTAATTTTCTGAGATAAGGAAAAAAAAAATAAAGCTGATGCAGAGAAGTTAGAAGGGGCTCATGGGCTGAGCACAGGCTTTGCATGCAGGAGGAAATCCCTGGTCCCTCGTGGCCTCCTGAGCACCCGGCTGGAAGTAGACCCTGAGCACCACCAGGTTCCCCAAATAAGAGGAAGCTGAGGTGGGGTGCAGGGAGGTCAAGCAGTGGTTAGGGTTCAATTCCCAGCACAGAATGGCCTCCCTTGTGGACAGGTGTAGCCCTAGAGGCCCCCTAGTCCGATAGGGGGTTCTAGCCTTGAGCAGCACCACATCCTCAAACCCTCACATTGAATCGTCAGCTGGTGTTGTTAAACCCAGCCGAGATCTCCCCAGAGGAATCACATGAAGACAAGTTGCGATGCAATAAGCAAAGGGTCTTTATTGGCTAGCTCAAGCTCGGGTCCAAGTCTCATCCAATGCAGTGGAGTATTGACAAGGACCCTGACCCCAAATCACAAGCAGTTTATAGAGGGTTCAGAGTTAAGATCAGTTTATATACTGGCCTATTTTTAGCATTGGCCTTATTACATCAGTGGTCAGCAATTGGACAGCAGGTATCAGTAACAGTTTGGAGTTCTTTCCAAGAAGGATGCAGTGACCTCTTAATACTGGCCAGATCCAACTGCCCAGTTTCTTATCCAGGTGAATTACTCAATTGGGATTTTACCAGAAACTGCAAGTCCTGCCTCAGGGAAACAGAAACTGAGTCCTAACTGAGACTTAATATTAGCTGCAGCTTGTCATGGCATCAGTTTCGCCTTCACAGTGTATCACCAGCAGTGGCTCCAGGTCTCCTGAGCACTATTTGCAGGTAGTGGGACAGTGCTGGTAGAGAAGATGATATTATAAAAAACTCAGTTTGGGGCATTCACATGAAGATTAAGTTATCCACTACACATTAAAGTGCGTGTGAAGCAGACTGCCAGGCATCCCATTCCAGAGTTCCAAGGAGAGGTCTGGGTTGGAGACAAAAATGTGGGTTGGGGCCAGATGATCTTGTATCACAAAGGAAGGGACAGGGAAAAGGTTTGAGGTTTGTTGCAGAAGAGATCCCAGGATCAGGTCGGAAGATCTAACAAAGGAAATTTAGAAAATCCCTTGACTGGGTGGGAGCCACCCAGCCAAGGAAAATGGATGTAGGATTTGGAGAATGACAGTCCCTGGGGAAAGTGGCTTTAGTAGCACGAGTTTAGGTGTGGGGAGAAGAAGAGGGATGGTGGAAACCACATATTAGGGAAGCAAGAGCCCTCTGGGGGCTGTGATGTAGGAAGAATAGAAATGGAGCGGAGTTTCAGGAGGATGTTAGGTCAAGGAAAGGAGTTGTTTGCTCTTGTGGAAGCTGTTACGGCACTTCCTATGAACATGCCATAAAGGGGGAAGCAGGTGAGGAAGGAGAGAGGGTGTATGACAAATAGCTGGGTTCCTATCAGTTGAACAGAGCAGAATCTGACTCCAGAAGAAAATCATGAGACACTAGATTATAGCTTATCATATTCTTTTTTTTTTAATTTGAATGCAAATGCTTATATTTTCTGAATTGAATTCATGGTAACCTGAGTTCCCTAATGGAAGCACAGGGGCGATTGGTGTTGGAGTTGAAGGAAATAAACATAGGAGAAAGGTCTGAGCTAAATGGAACACATGCTTTCAAAGGTATGCTAACTTCACGATCAAGGAAATAAACACTAAATTATTGACAATGTCTCAGTTACAGCTTGATTTAGCTCCCATTATTTGCATTCCATCATGATTCAGGGTGAGAGAGATGAAATTAGCCTTTTCAGTACAAGTGGTAAAGAGATTACAAGAAAATTAATAAGCAAATGGAACTGCAAAAGGAGGTTAACACCCCTTGACAGAACTGTTTCCAAGCTCTTTCAAGCAGCCTTTTAACAGATAGATGTGCTGACAAATGTTCCTTCTCACTGCCATAAAGTTGGCAGCCAACTTTCTGCTGTTATCAGGAAAAATAAAAACTCTTCTCAGGAGAAGTCTGCAAGGTTAATTTCCAAGTGTGTCGGGCAGTACCAGTCCCACTTTATTAAAGACACAGTGCAATAGCAGGGCAAGCCAACTATAAATGGAAAGAAACCACAGTAATTGATGCACTACAGTGTTTCACTATTTACTGAGAAGTAGGTGTTGTGCTGGTGTGAGCCGAGAATGAACAGAGAGAGAGACAGAGAGAGACAGCTCAGGATAGGATAGTGAGTTTATTAGAGGCTCAGCACTGAGAACCCCAAGTCAGAAGAGAAAGAGACTTGGAGGGTCTTATTTGTTGACAGGGTCTCTCTTTTATCCTCTAAAGGTGGGCTACAATCTATGTACATTCTTATCAGTCAAACAGGGGATACTGAGGCAATAAGTGAAAGAGAAACAACCAATGCATCGTTCGCAGATCAGACGGCCTTCAGGTGCTCAAAAGAAAAACAGTCAGTGTTGTTATCTCTTGCCCATTTTTGGTGCGGCCTTCAGGTACCATCTCCCATGCACTTCCATAAATCTGTCGGGCCCAGTGTGCTCCCATTAATCTGGTGGGCCCTTAACTCAGTTAACTGGGATCATAAAAGGAATGCTTCTCCCGCCCTTCTCTTGTTTAACTTAGAGGGTCAGTTTCAGTTTTCCAGTCCCCATCACATTTTCTTAATTTTCAATACAGTTTCATAATTCTAATTACATACAGCTTCTTGTCATTACAGTAGGAGTCCACTGTATGAGTCCATTCACTCCATAAAACCATTAGACAGGTGTAGACAGTCTAAGTTCTAGGTCTAGAAGTTCGGCTGTTGAGAAAGTGTGAGCTCATGAAGTTTACCGTGAGTTACAACCCCCTGGAGAAATCAGTCCTGTATTCTTCTTTACAGATGAAGAAAGTCTAATTAAAACTAGATGTAATGCTGCTGTTTCAGGAATCTGGGCTCCAGATGATAGGTTCCCACTGCTGTTTTCTTCACCAAAACTCTTCGAGACGGCCCTCCAATACTTCTTGCCCCCTTAAATGTTATCGTCATAGATACAATGAAATTCTGCAGTGGAAACTCTTGCATCTTGCATTTAAAAATTTAGAATCCAGTTCCAGGGGCTGGAGCAATAGCACAGCGGGTAGGGCATTTGGCTTGCATGCGGCCGACCCAGGTTTGATTCCCAGCATCCCATATGGTCCCCTGAGCACCGCCAGGAGTAATTCCTGAGTGCAGAGCCAGGAGTAACTCCTGTGCATCGCTGGGTGTGACACAAAAAAGAAAAAAAAAAAAGAATCCAGTTTCAGGGACGAAGAGATAGGGTGTGTTGTCTTGTACACAGCTGACCCCAGTTTGGTTCCAGGCACCCTGTCCCCTAAACCTGACAGGAATAATCACGGGGCAGAGAACCATGAGAAAGCCCTGCACAAAGCCCTGGTACGTATGGTCCCCAAACAAAAACAAAAGGTTGATTACAGAAGTGTCAGATAGCCACATGCAGGAAGAAAAACTCTTATGAAGATTCCAGTTACAAATGGTCCTCTTCAAAAGACAATTCTACAAACCTGATAAATTCCTGAGTGCCAGCACAATTTTTGTGCTATCTGAAATGTATCAGCTCTTGGGAGCAGCCTTCATAACTGAAACACAATTACCTGCCTCTCTTTTAAACTATTATAAAAATTGGACTTTCTGTTATTTTCAAGGCACCATGGGCTTATTGGAAATTATAGGCATTTTCCGTTTTCTAAATTTAAAAGTCTGCAGGAAAAAAATGGCGATGGTTACTTCTTAATAATGTAAGTCACATAGGAAGTTTCCTCACAGTTTATGATTAGGTTTTTTCCCCTTCACTGAGATTGTCTAGAGGATACCCTCCCTTCCCTCCTTAACTCTCCGTTAACATCCTGTGACTGTTGGAAGGTAGAGTCATACCCCAGGACGCTAACTAGGAATTAGCTCGTAGGCACCAACTACTCACATTCTAAGAAAAGGCTGTGTAGGTGGCATGCAGCTGGGCACTCAGAAGGATGCGGGGCTTACCCTCTCGCCTGAGTCCCACCCAGGGACCATGCATGTTTACTGGGAGCCCTGCATGGTGATTGGAAGGAGTCAAGCTCCATCAGTCACTGCATATTAGGTCCCCACACCCACCCTAGCAGTACCCTCCAAAGAATTCATCCAGGTGTGCAGCAACCCTGAAACCAGAAAACCTGGCAAGGCCTGTGCTCAGAAGCAGGGACAAGTACCTGAGAGAACGAAGCCACATAAGAAAGGGGGCCGGGGACATAGTACAGCAGGTAGGATGTTTGCCTTGAATGCAGCTGACCCAGGTTCAGTCCCTGGCACCCCATATGGTCCCTCAAGCTCACTAGGGGTGATCTTTGAGCACAGAGGCAGGAGTCAGACCTGAGCACAGTTGGGTGTGACCCAAGAAAACAAGCAAAAAAGAAAGAGAAGAAAGATCCCGGTTCTTCTCCTTTACCTTCACCACCACCCCCCCCCCCCCCGAATAAGGCCATGAGGAAGCTTGGGGTGGGGAGCATCTGAGATTTCCCTGCCTCATGGTGAAGAGCAGGGAAGAGGAAGACCATGCACCTCGGGTCCGTTGAGCCCCAGGATGGGGCTGCGGTGAATCAGATACACTGTGGGAATCTGGCATAGAATGAAGCTTGTGTCTCCAGGAAGTAGGAGTTTAGCATGGTCAGCCCCAGAGGCTCAGTGGCCGGGTGCCCGTCAAGAGCCACGCTAGTGAAATAAGACTTTCACAGAGTCCCATACCTTTGGGCAGGGAGACCATGCTGTGAGCAAGTTTCACATACATTTACTTTCTCAGGGATTCATGTTCCACACATTCTGGGAATCCCTTTGCCTGCCGGGAAAGCCAGTATCAGGTTCTCACCCTTCTGAGCTCCCGAGGCCACCTGCCGTGGACTGGTGATCCTGAGCAGGCACTGAGCCTCTCTGCAGGTCAGGGTCTTTATCTCCAGATGGCAAGTGGGCACTGGGTTACCAGTAGCACTCAGTGCCTGTGAATATGGTGGAAGGTATGATTCATGTCCAAGAATTCGCTCGGAATGGCTTGCCCCTTTCCAGTGAGAGTGCCATGGGATAGAGGTCCCACAGCAGCAGGGAGGCTGTACTTAGGTCAGCAGACACTGCTGGACATATGACTGGGGGTGAATAGACTTGGAAAAAAATATGTTGAGGTGTGGGGGGGTGTAGTGGGAAGAGCCATAGTAGACCTGGTAGGGCATTTGCCTTGAACACAGCTGACCTGGGTTCAATCTCTGGCATCCCATATGGTCCCCTGAGCATCGCCAGGAGTGATTCCTGAGTGCAGAGCCAGGAGTAACCCCTGAGTATTGCTGGGTAGCACTGCACTGTAGCACTGTCGTCCCATTGTTCATCGATTTGCTCGAGTGGGCACCAGTAACATCTCCATTGTGAGACTTGTTACTCTTTTGGGCATATCAAATATGCCACGGGCAGCTTGCCAGGCTCTGCCGTGCAGGCGGGATACTCTCGATATCTTGCTGGGCTCTTCGAGACATTGCTGGGAGACATTCAAGACATGACACCAAAAGCAAAAAGGAAGGAAGGGAGGGAGGGAGATGTTCCCTGGGGTGAAAAGCATACAAAGTTCAGTTGAGAAGGGGCGTTCTACTTTAAGAGTTGGCTGGGTGTGACTTCCGTACCAGAACACCAGTTACCTAGTATCAATCCCCTGCAAGCCATCCAGGTAGTCCAAGGAATGGTAGCAAAGGGGTGTGTGTGTGTGTGTGTGTGTGTGTGTGTGTGTGTGTGTGTGTGTGTATGTGTAAGTGCCCTTGTAACTAGAGAGAGAGAGATGTTAAATTCCTGGTCAGCATTTCTGGAGGTGGGGGTGGGGAAGATATTCAACCAGGGATCAGCCTTCTTTTCCTTAACGTGCTGTTTGATGGTGATTTAAGGTACGAGTAGGGGCTCAGGCTTGATTTCTAAACCAAAGTGTGGTTCTATTCTCTCCTTCCTGAAAATCTCTGGTTATCTATGTGGTCAGCGTGTAAATACTGAAGATGTTCCTGGCACTTGCTGACCACCATTTGAGCACTCTACCATTCTCCATGGTTCCATGGGGTTCAATCTCCTGATATCTTTAGAATGATGGAAATCAGGAAAAGAACTCCAGCCAAGATGCCTGCTTGGCTTCTTTGGTGGTTCTTCTGTAACACCTAGAGGGAGGGTATTAGTAGTTCAGCATTTGGTTCTAAGCAAAAATTGCCTTTTAATAGCTGCTAATGGTTAGAGTGCTAATGATGTGGTTGAGTCCGAATTATGTGTCTGATTCATTAGGCTCAAAATTGCTGTTCCCCAAATTTCATGCTTGACAAACATAACCGAGCTTCCCTACCCAAAACCCTCTCTGCTCTAGCCCCCCGACCCCACCATTGGAAGCACTCGCTCCATCACAGACTTGCTTCCATTGTGACTGACCCACAGAGTTTGCCCTTGAGGACACAAGAGAGAAAAATATCTTCTAGGTTTATCAAATAGAGCAATGACTAAATCAGGACAGTGGTTTTATTGCATTTTTTCACCTACTGAAGATAAAATAAAAGGTTTAACCTGTTTGAAAGGGGATTTCTCATCTTTCCTAAACTTCATGGAAAATTTTATCCTCTGAAATGAGTGTCAGAAGGGACTCTAATGCCATTCTCTTTAGCAAAGGTATAACATAGTTTGCTTTTTCCAAGATGTGAATGTTTCGGAATCTCCTTTGATATAAAACTAATTCTTAAATGCTCTTTTTCTCCCCCCTTCCTCCCCAGCTAACCCAAAATGCCACTGAGTTAAACAATGACTTGGAAGGTCAATTATTAAACTTTGGCTAACCCGAAAACATGTTTGAGTTTGGGGTATTTTTTTTTAAGGAATGTGATTCTTTGCTCTTTATTATGTTCCTCCTTCCTTTCCCTGATGCTACATTGGTAGCTGCCATGTTTTAAATATTGACAAGATGAGATAGTTTTCTGTTTATACCGGCAGTCGTCTGTCTGTGAGATATGGACGAATCAGAACGCTGGATTTCCTTTCTCAGCCATTCATCAGGTTCATAATGTAAGGTTACACCTGGTTATTTTTTACTTCCTCAACTTGCACCATGTAATGTGTTGCCAAGTGTTGTCAAGAGCTAAGGTACTGTGTCCTGGCAATGCAGAAAATTTGTGATGTCTAGTGACACTTGAGATTCTTTGTCTATTATATTCATTCACTGTGCCCTGTGACCGGTTGATGTGCCAACATTGTCCTAAAATGAACAGCATAATTGGTATTAAAGTCTCCAGCAAAAATCTGTCCCATGTGAGTTTTGGCTTTCATCCTGGGTGTCCATGTTAACCTGCTTTTATGGAAAAAAGGAAAAGGGTAAATTGATATATATACACACACATACATGTATATATCAGCTCTTCTTCCCCATTTTGTATTTCCCCATGTCCGTGGGCTATTCAACCCTTTGTGTCTTAACAATTTTCAAAAGTTCCTGTGCTTTTCTTGTAAGAAATAGTTGAGTATGATTTGCATGATAGTCTGTGTGAATTTTATGCAAACGTGGGAGGATGATAGCCCAGAGAGGCATTGTTACAGCTACAAAGTGGTTCTCAGCCTTTTTTTCCCCCTGTGTAAATACTGAATTGGGGAGATTAGATGTGAAACTGTGACCAATTTTACTCTGAGCAGCATAATATTCAGAGGTTCACAATTTGTGTTTCTGGACTTGAAATATTATTTTGCATTTTCTATTTTATATCTGTCTTAATCTTCTTTTTGCAGCCTGTTCAATATCCCATTGGATAGTCTGCTGTCTGGGAGACTGAGACATTTGGTTGAGAATCACTATCAGAGAGCTTGGGGTAGCATGTGAAGGCCTCTTTGAGGGGGTGCCACTGGGCTTCCACCCGTCCTCCTGTGCATGGGGCTGCTTTCTCTTGCGGACTGTGGTGTCTGCGTGTGGCCAGAAGCTGGTGTGACAGGGACCCAGCAGTTTCCGTTGAACTGCAGTTGCGAGCAGTGGTCTTCCTGGTCAGAAGCGGCCACCACTGCTCAAAGGAACAAATCAGTATAACCAAGTGCATGTGATCTAGTGTTCTCGATTCTTGAACATGGGTCAAAAAGAACCACAGCAGCATCCTGCTTTCCTGTGTGTGGATGTGCTTTTGGGAGGCCTTGTTTTGCATTCACAGCCAAAGTTGCAAACATATTTATAAGCAGAGTGCACCATGGAGCATGCTGCTAGGCCTAGAGGGATCATCGCATGTCAGTGGCATCACAGAAATCTTATGTTTGTTTGGGTATTTGTCAGAATTATTGAAAAGGAAACCTGAAAATACCAATTGTCATTTCAAATCCATTTAGCTCTTCATTAAGTGTTCTGATGAAATAGAGAATAATGTTTGTTAATGTTCAGATCTAAATTTACAAGCGGGTATGTGGGAGCAGTTCCTAGTAAAAATGATTTAAAAGCTTCTATTTTAAAAATTCAATTAAATCCTAATATTGAAAAAAAAATTTTTTTTAGACTAATGCAATACCAGGCCTTTCTGTTCATCTCAAAAGGTGAATCAGACTCGTGGATTTTAATGATTGGCTTGACACCTGAGAAAACTTTTTTATTCTCAAAAATAAGACTGTAAGCAATGATCTCCGCTTTGTAGCTTCAGAGAGATACAGGATTTCTATGGGACCGGAGTGATAGTACAGTGGGTAGGGTGTTTGCCTTGCATGTGACCAACCTGAATTCGAACCCCTGCATCCCATATGGTCCTCCAGCACTGCCAGGAGTAAATTCCTGAGTGCAGAGCCAGAAATAACCCCTGAATATCACTGAGTGTTAACCCCCCCCCCCAAAAAAAAATACATGATGTCTAAAGTTTTCCATTAGAGGCAAAGAGAACTATTAGCTGTGATGTTTTGGCATTTTCCATGGGTATCTGATGTGTAGACAGTAAAACCATATAGTTTATCCGCCTTTTGAAAATGAGTTACAAGGTCACACTTGGGGAATCTGCTATCCACTCAAGTTATCTCTAGACCTTTGTGAATTTTCTTTCTGTATTAAAATTAAGTTCATACATGGTTTATGCTTTTGAGGTGGTGGTGGAGGATAGTGGTTTTCAGTCTTTTTGTACGTGCAGACCAGTAAGAATAAGAAAAAATGAATCGAGGGTACCAGTGAGGCAGAAGTAAAGCCATTATTTGTAGTAATATTTTGTGTAGTCGTTTTAAATCTGATATCATAAAATGAAAATTCTGTGGATATTTAAGTTTAAAATAGCCAGAAATGGAGCAGTAAACAAAAGTGCTAATAATAGAACATCTTGAATGTGTGAGAAGGCAGTATTTAATTCAAATAATGTTAGTATGAAATCATGCTGCCACTTTGCTAGAATATTTGATAGTCATGGATGCAGCATTATTTCAAGAAGACAAAGAGCTGCACTGACATTCTTCTGCTGTCCTGTGTGTTAAGAAGCAGGAACTTTCTCAAGGACCAACAGGAAATCTCTGTAGACCGGAACTGGCCCGTCAACCAGCTTTTGAAAACCACAGGTGCAAGAGAACTTCATTTCATTGCATTTCATTCAGTAAGACCGATTATAATCCTTCAAAATCAGCCAGAGTCTATTTCTAGTTAACGTTAATAAATACCTCTTAATTAGAATCGCTTTTCAATTTAAAGCTCTAATCTCAAATTCTCTCCTATATTCAAAGGTTAATTTTTATTTGTGCTTAATTGGAAAGCTAGCTAAAAAGGTGTACATTTTTATCTGCGTAATTGATACCAGATACACATGTATCAAGTAAGTGAGATTTTGAACCATGAACAAAGTCTTGGAATATTGAGATCATTCAAAGCATACATCTAAAAGAAAAGTTTTCTCAGGAATGTATCTGGGATAGAGCACATACCTTGAAGTAACTGGGTTTAATCACAAGTACAGCAAAAAAAAAAAAAAAAAGGAAAAGAAATGGCCTGAAAATGTTTAGTACAAGAGCCTCAATCATCTTAATTTCTTCTCTGTAACTACTCGAGACTTCTAAAATGTACCGCCAGTTACAGTGTTTTAAAATAGACCAGAATTGTAACTCAGACTTTTCTTGCCTTATCATTTTAATTAAATATTATTGCTATCATTATTAAATTCAATTGCTTCATCATCATTACCCACACTGAGATCTAGTTTGCATTAAAGGTTTGCTTATAAACTATTATAAACTATTATTTTAAACAAGAGACTTTAGGGGTTTGTTTAATTTTTATATCATATTTAGTAAGTACTTGTTGAACTGGAAAGATATTAAGTCAATTGTTTAAACTTACCTGAAGAAATACAGATATTCCATAAACAGGTTTGTAACGTTGAAGAAGATTGGATACTGGGATTCACAGTTAGAAATTATTTTATATACGTGGCAAAAATAGCTTTATTTGATTTCTGGACTCCTCTGCTGCTCCACAAAGCAGCTGCTTTACCTAGCCCTTAACATTACTTATTTCTGCAGTATTTTAGCCTCCAGTAGGACTGAGGCTTAAGACACTCATGTCCTCTGAACTCTTGTTTTCACCCTCAGTTGAACAGGAAAAGCTGAAACCCACCAATGGGTCAAGGCCAGAACGGCCCTTAACAGTAATATAATGCCAAGACCACCTGTTCCCATGAAAGGAATTCCAAACAGGAACTTAATTACCTATAAGCTAAATCATCTAAATATATGACATATAAAAAGTTTATAAAAAAATTAATCTGATGAATCTCTAAGATGGAAAAAAATAGTTTTCTTGATATTTTATCTTAGGAGCCCATTTCCCTCTGTTGGAAAGTGAATTTCTAGAGATAGCACAAGGTATCACAAACCTCAGCTTGTGTTTCCAGAAAGGTAAATCCGGTCCCTGTAAGAAATTTTAAAATATTTGGACAAGAGCAGTGTTTCAAGACCATAAAGAAAATTCAAAACGGAGTATGTTCTTCATCATTATCTCTCCCTGGAGCACGTGGGGAAGCCTGGGCAGATCCCCCCGGAGTCAGAGCAGGTGGTGTGTGATTTCTGGACAAAGTAGAGCCGGAAAGAGCAGATGATGGTGCTGCCTACACAGAGTTGAGAGGATGTGCCACTGATATTTTTTTTTCTAGTGGTTATCAATTAAGAGCTGGGGTTGGTTCCCAGACTGAGGTGGGTTGTGCTGGGGCTTTGTTACTCCCCAGCTGGCTGCTGTGACTTATGTGGATGATGTAAATATTTGGATAAGCGTTTGGCTGTATGTGTGTGGAACTCACATTGAAGTTTAATTATAAAAGTGCCTGAGTTAATTCAACCACTAAAGAATGAGTTTGCATACGATTTGCATGCTTAATGTACTAACACCTGGAATGGCCCCATTAACTGTAGCTTCGCCCCCCTGCCCCCAAACCTTTTCCTCTCCTTTGCCCTCAAGCTCTTAATACTCCCAGCGCCTACCATGTTTGTTCAGGCTTTTTGGAAAACTGCCTGTTGAGCTCGGCCGTGATCTACTTCAGCTAAACTATGACTGACAGCTTCCGTGAAGATCTGATGCTTGATTTGAGTTGTCCTATCAGCAGACACTGGATCGAAGGATCTTTTGATGTCATTCAAGTTCCTCCCCTTGTATCATTTCACGGAGTTGTGTGCAAACTTCTGTTGTTCTGTCAGCAGTGTTCCTGTGACTTCACTGTACAACACCTGTTTGCTCTGTTGTTGTTGCTTTCTCGAGGGAAGAGGGAGAAGGGGGAGCTAATGGGGACAGCAAAAGATGACGGGGTAGATTTGGGAGGGGAGCTTCGAATTAAGGATTCACAGCTGCATGTCTCCAGAGTTCTAATTTAAAGTTTTTTACACTCAACTTCCAAATAAACATGGAATCCATAGATCCAACATTTTTAATTGTATCTGAGCTTTTGAGGGTAAATTCAAGCCCATGGAAATAAAAACTAGAGAGATCACAAATAGCTAAGTGTTTGAGAGGGAAGGAAAAATACAAAATAGGAATTCAAAGGAAAACTTAATTCTAAACTACAACCATTACTGCTTTTACAAAATAAAAATCCACATAAATAGAAAACTCAAAAAAACTCAATGAGGGGGTCATAAAATAGACAAAAATGCTAAATTGCCAGGAAAGGTTTTAATACCAAAAGAGAGGATAGGAGAACCAAACCAGCTGAATTTGTAAATCTACAACTAGAAAGAAACCATATGCAAGCCAAGCAGGCAGGGGGCAGAGATGGTTCCACTGCTCACCCACTTCAGCCAGAAGCTACTTTGCCCAGACTGCACAGAGAGAATTGAAACATTCTACATCAAAACATGCATCCTACTTAAGCCCTTCCTGGACAATTGCAGTTCTCAACTTTTGAGGGTTTCTAAGAGCCTTTCAAAGAATTTAGTAAACACCAGTGAGTTTTTTCTTCCCCCCAAAATTTGTACCTGTTTCCAGAATTTTGCATTTTTACCAGAAACTCTTGAAAAATCCTCCTTAAGACACCTAGTGTCAACCCATTTCCCCATGGTTTTGTAGAATTTAATTTCTAGCAAAGGTTTTATTTGGTTTGGAACCTCATGAGACCTTTGTGTAAGCTTCCAACCACTAAGGCCATTTCTTAGCATTCTTTAAGACCAGTGAAATCCCAGTTAGGAAAACATGATTTTGGAAATCTGCCCGTGGTCTGTCTAGTTTTAGTGATAGCCAACTGAGAACAAAGAACTTTGAGAAAGAGAATTTCAAATGTGAACAGTGTAGAAATCTCCCACATATGATGCACAATCAGACTAGAGCCCAGAAAAGACCTGCAAACATAATCTTTAGCTTTAAAGATGTTCACACAATTAATAAAGCAGACCGAGGCTAATTCTTATGAAAATGATAAGTGCAATGTTGGGTTGTTCTTCTGTACCTGACCTATCCCAGCATGCAAGTGTATTATAACATCTACTGCTCCATGAATATGTGCTAGCCTTTGTACGTCAGGATTCTCAGTACATGACTAGGCTCCTAAGATGAAACTGGGAATGTAAATCTTCAGTCTAACTGAGCAATAGTACTTAAAGTAGATAGGGGTGCTTGCCTTGCATAGCACCACCCCAGGTTCAGTCTCTGGCACCACATATGGTTCCCTGAGCCCTCCAGAAGGGATTCCTGAGCACTGCTATGTTTAGTCCCCCCAAATAATAAAACAATAATGAATAAATATTTGGTCTTTATCTAATTACTGTCAGTGGCATCATAGACACACAAATGTATTCAGATACAAAAAAAAAAGCTAGCTGTCAACGATTAGTACATTTTTCTCCTAAACATATTACTCTAATAATTATATTACCCTTTTTCAAAAGATAAAAAACATGCTGTGCAGTGTGGTGTCACCTGTTCTGTTTGGGAGCTGAAATTTACATAATGGAGTATATTGAGTATAAAAGCAATTAAAACCAAAAGTTTCAAACAGTGAAGTCTGAGAGCTGAAAGGAAAGTCTTTCTGACAATATATTCTTTTTCTGTTGTAACAAAATTAGGGATCAGTAAATAATATATGATATTGTCATGTTTTATTTTTAAATTTACATAGTTTTGAGTGTCTTTCTAAAAATATAATAATTCAAATTTCACACCTCAAAAAATCAATTCGGCTTTTGGGGACTATAATGCTAGTACATATAAAATCATAGTAAATAGTTAAAAGCATTTATATACAGATAAAAATACCCAAATGCATTTTCACATGTGTGTTCATATATGTGGATAAGATGAACTCAGGTTAGCCATAGGGAATGAAATTTTTTGTCTGCTACTCCTATTACCTCTAGAATAATTGTGATTTTCAGACAGGAGACTGGGGAGAACCTTCTATTACTTTGCGACCTCCAAATGAAGCCACCGCCTCAACTCCAGTGCAGTACTGGCAACATCACCCAGAAAAGCTCATCTTCCAGTCTTGTGATTACAAAGCTTTTGTAAGTTACACCAAAATCAGTCTTTGAGTATCAGTGGGTATATGTCTCTCTTGTTTACTTTTTACTTGGGAAAGACATCCAACTAAGTGCCCATTATAGAAATTCCTAAACTATTCTTTCCTTTTCCTTTGCTGAAACCATCTAGTCTTGTAAGCTTAAGGTCCTTTTGACCACCTTCTTATTAATTTTGTCTCTAAATGGAATGCTCTGGATGGCACCTTTAAGATGGAAGTGAATATAGATAGAGCACATAGAGACATACTCTAGTGATCTCAAAGCAGAAGGTCTACCACTTTCTTTTCCAGATTCTTTTCATCATCATCATTAGTAGATGCCTGTATTGTCCATTTTTTAAATAATATTAAAAATGAGAATAAGGCTCACCTGAGAATTATAAAGAGCGTGGACAGATACATGTTCCAAAGATGCCATTGGTTTGGGGGCAAGTGATGACTGTCATAACTACATCCGGGAAGATGATTGAACCCTGGCCGGGTCTTTGGAACTGCTGCTCTTAAAAAGAAATGTTAGGGAAAAAAAAAAAAAAAGAAATGTTAGGGCAGCGTGAGGCTACCTTCAAACATAAGGATTTCTCTACCATCCTTCCCTTAGTTTGATTAAGGTGTGAGCGCTCCACTTAACAGCATAGCAGTTTACTCTGTTTACTGTCTTGTATTAGCTTCTCCTTTCACTACTTGCTTCTCTTGAAGCAATGAATTGACTTCAATCATAATCTTGCCTCAAAACAACAGGAATGAAATGTCTCCTCCCTCCTTCCTATCTGCTGTGTCTGCTCAGAGCCTGTGCACATCCTCAAGTCAGGCCTGCAAAGGTGTACCCAGCCCTGTTATTGCCCAGTGCCAGGGTCTCTTCAGTGACTTTCAAATATCTTCCAGGATAATTATTTTTTATTCACCTAAAACATACCCCAAATAGTGGGTAGTGGGGGCTTGAGGGGGAAAGCAAGGGAGATTGGTCAAAGGGCTGGAGCACATGTTTTGCATGTTGAGACCCCAGACTTGAAGGCTTGATCCCTGGCACTAGATGCCCACAGGCCCCCTTACCACTGTTTGGGAGGTCCAAAAGGGCAAAGAAAAAATTTTTTTGGTTTTTGGGTCACACCCAGCGATGCACAGGGGTTCCTCCTGGCTCTGCACTCAGGAATTACTCCTGCCGGTGCTCGGGGGACCATATGGGATGCTGGAATTTGAACCTGTGTCGTTGTGTGCAAGACAAACGCCCTACCCGCTGTGCTATTACTCCAGCCCCAACACAAAGAAAATTATTAATACACATAATAAGAACTGGAGAATTAGCTCAGTAGGCTCCGTGCATGCATGTGTGCTTCACATGCAGGACTGAGTCCCATCCTTAGCACCACATGGTCCCCTAATACTGAGCCTACTAGTGTGTAGATATGAGGGGAAAGAATGGAAAACTATAGCGGGGAAGATCATAAAGAGTTTTGTTTAGTTTTTAAGGAAATTGGGAAGGAAAAAAAGGGAGCCCTAGTTCAGCTTCCAGAAGGATCGAGTGCCAGAGAGATAGCACTATGGTCAGGGATGCATAACCTGGCTCAGTCCCTATTACTGTATGCCCCCACCCCAGAACTGCCTCACATGTGGCCCTGGTGGCCCCCAAGCACCTTCAAGGCAGCTAGGTCCTAGGCAGTACTGCACGCTCTAGCCCTGGCATTAAAAAACTGTCTGGGGAACAGAGTATCAGAGAGTGACCCAGGGGTCCCTTAGAACCACGAAGGTGAGTGGCATTTTGCCCCAAGACAGCCTGGGGTTCGTCCTTGATGAAAGGAGACATTCTCATCCTCTATCCATCCTACTTCCCACTCTAAGAATCCATCTGCTTCAGAGGCTCAACTCCCCAAAGGAGCATCCTCCCCTCCAGCACCCCACCTACCCGCACCCCCTACTCAGGTGCATGCCTCTAGGGCGTGCAGCTGCAAATGAAGAAAAGTTCCAGAACTAACTGCATCTCCTCCTCAGAGCAGCCTCACTTTAATTACCTATGCAGCCAACTATTACACCAAGGCCAAGGACACACGTTGCTTAGCTTCTCAGCTGTCTCCTGCAGCCCTGTAATTACACAGAGAGTAGTGGGATTTATTTGTGCAGACATCGCTGCCTCAGGAAAAATGGGCGAATGTTTTTAGATGCCTCATTTTGCAGTTAAATATGATATGAAAGATGGCATCTTTAGAAAATGCTGCACTTTTATTATCAAGAGCAATTACAGCCTCCCAGAACTGTGGTTAATTCTGCTGTATTCTCTCTATAAATGCACTTATTTGTTAAGATTGGTTACTGTTGGTTTCTAAAAGTTATTTGACAGCTTGTAGCCAGGAAATCTCACTGGTAGTACTTTCACAATCTGATTTCAAATCGCTACTCGTGTATGTTTTTCATAAAATCACTGCTTTTTTTGTTGTTGTTATTGTATTTTAGTATTTAGGTTCTATGCTGATAAAAGAGCTCAGGGGGACAGAATCAACTCAAGATGCCTGTGCAAAAATGCGGGTAAGTTTGCCAAACTATTTTATTTCTAGTCTCTGAAATACTAAATACTGGGTATGGGATACAAATTGCCACTTTCAGATCACTATTTTCTTCATCTGTTGGTCGTCTGAATCATGTTGTTGTTACATAAAAAGGTGTTTGGGCTTTGTTCCTATTCATACTTGAGTTTATTTCACTGTGGTTTGAGTTGTCCTTTGATATATTTATGCCATGTTATATTTGCTCTTGAAGATTTAAAGTCAGTGGGAAATATATTGATCATGGTCTAGAATAGGAGAAAAATGATCTTGAGTTTTCTGCAAGAAAGAGTTTTAAGCACCCACTGGACATATTTACTGAAAAAAAAATGCTAGTTAAGTAAAAATTACCAAACAACAGAAGTGTTGAAACCATAATATATAAGACTAATAGTCTTTGGTGTATCTAAAGTATTCCATCGTTTTCAATAAGATAAAAACATTTAACCCAGTTGAATCATTTAAGGAAGGTAAATGAGGGAAGGAGCGGCAGATCCAAGAGTGTGATTGAGGAGTGATGGATTCTTTAGAGTCTGTCTAAGCCACACCACATGTCACTCATTATGCACATAGCCTTCTACCTTTTCTCTTATGTCCCCTGCATTACTTCCTTCAAAGCAGATGAGACGACAAAGTAATATGTACCTGACAGTACGAAAGAAGAATACCAGATATGTTCAGTATAGCAACTAGCCAGAGCTAAGATCATGGTTCCTTAATTTTCATCTACTCTCGACTGTAGCTAATAATTTATTTCACAGGAGCACTTCTGGCTGCAAAAATATTTAAAAGCATATAACTGAGGCAAGAGGATGAGACTCGGTGTCAGTTAATGCCTCAAGATGTACGAGGCCTTGGGTTCAATTCCACATACACTCTTCCCCACCACACACACACACACACACAAGGAAAAGGCAACTAAGCTAGAAAATATTAAGTGAACTAAGCTATAAAGTATTACAGCAAACAGGAAAAACATCCATTGTTCATGGCAAGCTAAAAATGTTTTAATTCTTTTTATTTATTTATTTATTTATTCATTTATTTTGCTTTTTGGTTCACACCCAATGATGCTCAGGGTATACCCCTAGCTCTGCATTCAGGAATTACTCCTGGCAGTGCTTGGGGAGCCTTATAGGATGCTGGGTATTGAACCCGGGTCGACAAATGCCCTTACCCGCTGTGCTATCGCTCCGGCCTCAAGTGTTTGAGTTCTTCATAAAGTGAAGACTTCACTTTACGATTGCTGATTCAATCATTCCACCAGTTCAATAGCTGACAAATGGAAATCGTTATGCTTTTTTTGGATGGAGAGTTCTACTTAAACTCCCAATTCCAGTGAATCTTTATCCTAGAAACTTAGTTTAGATAAAACATCTCTGGTGTGTCAGGAACCCAGGATCCTTTTTTCTCATCATTATCATAACTGCTAAAAGGAATTGAGATGCCAGAGTGCTGCTTTCTCTCTTCTAGGCTGAGTACTTTGCATATTCATCACATTTAACTTGCCATGAACCTGTGAGAGGAGTGTGGCCATTATCCCCATTTTACAGATGAAGAAACGGGAAGCTTAGGTTAAATGCCGACAGAGGCACACAGCAGCTAATTTAATTTGCAGGTCTGGGACTCACATTTCAGCAGGTCTGGCCTCAAGGCCCTTTAGGATTCATGTCTGGACTTGAAACCCTTTAGGATTCATGCTGGTTTTGTAATTCTAGGAAATGTGTATTCTAAATATATATCTGATCTAAATGTTATCACCAATGAATGATGAGAAAACGGAAACATTTTTCAATCTTCAAGCTTCATCATAATTTTAGAGATATTCATGCACATGCCTAAGAATTTCACTGGGCGTCTCTGATTAAGTACTCTTAACTAGATTATCTGGGTCCAGCTACTTCAATGCTGTTATCAGCATAAATAGTCCTACAGCATAAGGCACCATTTAAAACCCTGTGTGATTTGAATTTCAGTCCATTTCTTGAAATTAAGTGGATCTGAAAATTCCATTCTGATAGCAATAGTAAAGCTGTATTAATAGTCTCAGTGGAGAATAATTTAGTTAAGTACCTGTCTGTTGCTTGAAATGAAACAGGGGGAAAGGCCGTTTAAAAGCCATTCTCCTATTTTCTGGGCATTTTTATGGTTTGCTACCTTGTGTATTTGTTTAGATACTTTACATGAGAACAGGAAATTTATTGCTTCTTAGAATATCTTAGTTCCCATCTTGATTAGATCAGTGGCAGGCAATCTTCAATACAGAAATGCTAGTGGCACCAGGGAATTCACCTTTATCTGGAACTACGATACTGTGAACTAGAATTCTCTCCAACTAACCCTGGTGTGGATCTCAAATTGCAGTTAGTTTTCACTTTGAACCTGAAGTTGCTGTTTCTCTGCTTTCAAGATGGTAGATTTGAGCCACCAAATCTCAGTATAATCAAGTCTAATGGAAATACTTTCGATACACTGGTAAAAGTTGATACATAGCAATACTATTTGACCAAATTAATTGTAGATTAAAATTTCCCCTGGTTTGTACTTTTTATTGAAAAAAATTTTTTTCAGTTTTGCAATATGCATTTTTTTTATTTATTTATTTTTTTTATTTTTTTGCTTTTTGGGTCACACCTGGCGATGCACAGGGGTTACTCCTGGCTCTGCACTCAGGAATTACCCCTGGCGGTGCTCAGGGGACCATATGGGATGCTGGGATTTGAACCGGGGTCGGCCGCGTGCTAGGCAAACGCCCTACCCGCTGTGCAATATGCATTTTTAACTGAAATTAAAATGCCTTTTGACATAAGAAATAAATTCCCTATTCTGAGAACTATTTCCTTAAATATACTTTGTTAACACAGAGGACTACAGCTTGGCTCCTGCTCTCACTGAGTTTATGAACCAGTGGAAGAGACCAACACTTGAACATCTCGTACTCCAGAGCACAGAATTATCCCAGATGGCACTTGAGAACTAGCACGGTGCCTGGTCCTACACAAGCAAACCACATACACCAATTCATGTATTTCTTTGAATTGAATCACCATGACTTTCAAAGTTACAATGATATTTGTGATTGAATTTCAAATGTACAATGTTCAACACCAGTCCCTTCACCAGTGCCCACTACCCCCCACCAACATCCCCAGTTTCCCTCCCATCTCCCAGTCTGCCTCTGTGGCAGGCACTTTTCTCTCCCACACTGTCCCGTTCTTCTTTTCCCTAACTTACCCTCACCCCTAACCTAGTGGCAAGCTTTTTACTGGAGACCAGTTCTCCTGCTCTTTGTTTCTATTGCCTTTGGGTAGTTGATATTCGCCTAGGAATTTTTTTTATACCACATATAGAAAAGTTTCTCTTCCACAAGACTTATTTTCACCCATTCACTTTTGCCCCAAAAGAATCTCAAGTCTTCCCCTTCTCAGAAACATTTGGAATGTTTGATAAATAAAACCAGGAAGTTTATAAGTTTATCTAAACCTGTTCCTCTCTCCCAAGGCCCCCTCCAGTTCTGAAA
The DNA here is from genome assembly GCF_027595985.1 of Sorex araneus. Lineage (NCBI taxonomy): Eukaryota > Metazoa > Chordata > Mammalia > Eulipotyphla > Soricidae > Sorex > Sorex araneus. Next base: position 40,586,904 of record NC_073311.1, on the reverse strand, counting down.
TCAAGCTAATCCTAATTTCCTCCAGTGTTTCCTCCCCCAAAATGCACACATTATTTTCCTTACAAGTCTGCTATAATTGGTGAACAAGTGTGGAAAGACGGTCATCTGCTTCAGGGCACAAGGAATCCCTTCTCTCTCTTCAGCTAACAGTCTGTCCTCCTTGATGTCTTTAACAGTTTTTAGATTTGAGGGCAAACTGAGTATAAAACACAGAAAGTTTCCATGTAAAGTTCCTCTTTCTCTGCCCCTCACAGTCTGCTCTCCTATTAACACCTTGCATTAGTGTGGGATGCCTGTCCAAATTATGAAATGATACAAGTCTCTTATTAACTAAAGTCTGTGGTTCATATTAGCACTCATCCTTTACAATTGTTTTGGGGTGTTTTTGCGTGGGGAGTTTGTTTACTTTGAGGGAAGGTTTTTTTTTTTTTTGAGGCACACCCAGTGGTGTTTAAGGGTTATTCCTAGCTCTGCACTCAGGAATTACTGCTGGCAATGCTAAGGCAACAATATGGGGTGTCAGAGATTGAATCCAGATTGACCTTTTGCAAAGCAAATGCCCTACCCACTGTACTGTCACTCCAACCTCTATTTTGGCTTTTGACAAATACTTTATGTTGACAAATATGTAATGTGTATCCTCCATTATAATATCATGCAAAATAGTTTCAGAACTGGAGAGATAGGACAGGGATAAGGCTCTTGCTTGGGTTCAATCCTGAACACTGAAGGTGTAATCTCTGAGCACAGAGCTCAGAGCCAGGAATAAGTTCTGCACACTGTTGGGTACGGTTCAACATCCCCTTTCCCTAAAAGAATAGTTTCATGCCCTAAAAATCCCTGATTTCTCTTATCACCTTTTACCCTAACCTGTGGCAACTTCTTACCTCTTTCCTGGTTCTATATAATCTGGCCTTCCTCCAAGTGCTGTATCTGTTAGAATCATACCTGTCCACTTGAAACAGTTGTCTTAAGAGTTCTCCTTGTCCTGGGGTCGGAGCAATAGTACAGCAGATAGGGCGTTTGCCTTGCATGCAGCCGACCCGGGTTTGATCCCCGGCATCCCATATGGTCCCCCAAGCACTGCCAGGAGTAATTCCTGAGTGCAAAACCAGGAGTAACCCCTGAGCATCGCTGGGTGTGACCCAAAAAGTAAAAAAGAAAAAGAGTTCTCCTTGTCCTTTGTCACTTGATAATTCATTCTTTTTCACTGAGTAAATACCGCATTGCATAACTGTAGCATAGCTTGTTTATCCACTCACCTTCCAAAAGCTTCCAAGCTTTGGGATAATCAGAACTGCTAGTAACATTTGTATGCCGTATTATTTTAAGATTTTCCCTCCTGGACTTTAAATAGCACCAGTCTTAAAATTTTCTTCTGAGGACCTGCTTTGGCCCTGCATCTATGAAGTCCTGCGTTTAGGCATTACAAAAATAAAAGAATCTTCTGAACAATGTATAGTGATGAAGAATAAATGTGAATTTGCATTAAGCATTGATAGTTTATTAAGTAAAATTTGTGTTTTTCTAAACTCTTAAAGACTTTTACCAAAATATGAGCCTAAATGATGCATTATCTTCATTTTTATTGGTTAAAAAATGTTATTTGAAGCAGCAAGATTTGCAGTACTGTTCATGGTAGGATTTTCTGCATACAACATTCTAATACCACACACACACCTGAGCAGAGGGTCTGCTTCCCTTCACCATTGTCCTAAGGCTCCCTGCTACCAGCCTTCCCCCACCCCCTTGGAAAGCTCTTCTGAAGACCAGTTCTCGGGCTCTGTTGCCTTTGGCCATTTGCTCTTCCCTTACTATGTGTCTTTATATCCACTTATGAGATAGATCACTCTCTAAATACCTTAATTTTGAAGCATACTCTAAGGTAGAATGTTTCTATGAATGATTTCACTCCTTAGTCCTACAGTTTTACCAACATTTCTATTTTAAAACATGTTAGTGACATGGGAGAGGTCGTGAAAGACACCCATTTCCCCGAAACATTCCTGTAGAGTGCTGCCTTTTATGTCTCTAGTGGGTTTCCTAGCAGATTTTGTTCTCCAATACTGAATCTTTTCCTCTGAGAAAATGTCTGAGTTAGAAAATTTCTGAAATCTTACACTGCATAACTGAAATCTAGTCATGAACAGCTTTGTAAAGATATATCTCACAGTGATTCAATTTAAAAATATTTTAATTAAAATTATAATAAAAATAATAAAATTAATTCCAAAAGAAAAAATTATAAAATCCTGAATACAATTTCATAGAACATAAAATTTTCTTTCTATCACTCTTCCCAAAACTTTGCATAAAAGTCTTATTTCCCTCCCCAAAGGTAGAAAATCATGTATCCCCAATACGTGCTACACAGTAGCTGTCTTATATTAGGGCTTGTCAAACATTTCCCACTGGCTATTCCATCCCCCCTGGCAATGTAATACAAGGAATCACTGCCAGAACCACCTGAGATTCATACTGAGGCTGACTTTGAATTAATTTTAATTTTTAGCCATTCCATGTTCAGAAACCTTTCATTCTTGTCAAATTTTTCAAGTCCCTCCCCATTTAGTGATGGGGCCATGATTCACAGTTTAAGAAATTAGGTTTTATCTGGTAGTGGTACTGGTTCAACCCAGTAATGCGTCTAAAGTATCTAGTTTGATAAAATCAAGAGACTTGTCATTCTCTTGCTCCCAAAATGCTTGAAAGTTAGGAAAGAGGTGCTTGGATTGGCTGAATTATCTGAATTATCAAGTAATGGCAAATGGAATTTTCCACTTTATGTTCAGAGGAGGTAATTTGCTCTTAAATCCACCTGGAAATTGTCTCTTTTAAATAATGTGTCTCCCAAGGACAGTGGATACAAGGGCCAGGAGGATTGCCCCATAGCTGGAAGCCTGCTTCGTGAGTGGAGGGGAGAAAGCAGATGGAATAGAGAAGGGATCACAAGAAAATGATGGCTGGAGGAATCAGTTGGGATGGGAGATGTGTGCCGAAAGAAGATAATGGACCAAACATAGACCAAACATGATGACCTCTCGGTGTCTGTGTTGCAAGCCATAATGCCCAAAAGTAGAGAAGAGAGCATGGGGAATATTGTCTGCCATGGAGGGAGGAAAAGGGGGGGTATACCGGGGATATTGGTGATAGGGAATGTGCACTGGTGGAGGGATGGGTGTTTGATCATTGTAACCCAAACATGAAAGCTTGACACTATCTCACAGTGATTCAATAAAATTCAAAATTATTAATTAATTAATTAATTAATAAAATAGTGTGTCCACAGCCCTGAAGCTTTTGAGTGTTTCTCTCTGATAGGATTCTCTCCCCCTGCTCCTGCTTCAAAGATGCTAAGCTGGGTGGTGTTTGGTGAAATGAAGTACTCACTCTGGCCGACAAGGTTCTACAAATTCAGTCTTGCGTAGCTAGACTATTGTATACCCCAGCCTCTTACCCAGAATTTTGCCCCAGGGTACAATCATCACTAATATACAGTACTCTGTCACTTCTCTAATTAAATATACCATTAGAAAACATCTGCTGCTGTAAGTGGTAGACCATTACATTCAATTTAGTACTCCCAGAAATCCTGCTTTATCGAATCCCACAGTTCTTGGTTAGTGTTGCTCACAGGTGTTTATGCTGAAGTAATTCTTCTTACAAAGAAAATAAATAGAATACCTGTTTTCACTTATAATAAGGTGGAGATCTGCCTTCCTGGTGTGAGGAAGGAAACTTTAAAAAAAAAATTTTATTAGTGAATCGCCGTGAGGTACAGTTACAGACTTACAAACTTTCATGCTTGTATTTCAGTCATACAATGATCTAGTACCCATCCCTCCACCAGTGCCCATTTTCCACCACCAATGATCCCAGCATCCCTCCCACCACCCCTACCTCGTCCCTCCACTCCACCCCGCCTCTGTGGCAGGGCATTCCCTTTTGCTCTCTCTCTCTCTCTCTCTCTCTCTCTCTCTCTCTCTCTCTCTCTCTCTCGCTCTCGCTCTCTCTCTCTCTTTCTCTCTCTCTCTCTCTATCTATCTATCTATCTATCTACCTATCTACTATCTTTCTATCTCTCTCTCAAGGAAACATTTTAATATTATTTTTAAATCAGAAGTAAGCAAATAATTTATGTGTTTAATTTTGGAACTTTCTTTCCAAAAATCTAAGGCCTACTTACTACCTGTACTGCAAACCATAAAACCCAAAAGGAGAGAGAGAGTAAAAGGGAATGTGCCCGCCACAGAGGCAGGAAGCAGGGATGGGGTGTGGGTGGCAGTAAGGATACTGGGATCATTGGTGGTGGAGAATGGGCACTGGTGGAGGGATGGATACTCGAACATTGTATGACTGAAACCTAAGCACAAAAGGTTGTCAGTCTGTAACCATACCTCACAATGATTCATTAAAAATTTTTTTTTTAATTTTCAAAATTTTAAAAATTAAAAAAAGGAATTTCCAGGATACTTGAAGTTGAAGTTTCTGGTGCATTGAACTCTTAGAAGTGAGGGAAAATGCCCATTTCAAACCTGGTTGCCCTCACATTTCTGATACTGATGAATCTGAAGATGCCAGATTGTGGTTGGAGCTATGTGTTATAATAATAATATCTGTGATTGGTGAAACTGTATTCCTCTGTTTTTATGAATATGCATTCTTGGGATAGAAGCCCTATGGGATATGGCAAGCTTAAAAGACAGCAAATTTCCAGGTGAAAACCTGTAATGACCTTTCTTTTTAGACGAATGTTGGTACCTGGTGTGTAAATGACCAATAAAAGACCCTGGAAGCAAGAAAAAAAATGAATCTTCAAAAAAAATAAACTTTTCAAGGCCCAGAACAATAGTGCAGTGGGTAGGTGCTTAGTTTGCACATGGCTGATCTGGGTTTAATCCCCAGTAATTCATATGGTCCCCTGAGCACTGCAAGGATTAGTGATGGGCGTGGCCCAAAAACAACTCCCCCCTCCACAAAAGTAGAATTTTCAGACACAGATTTCCAAATATTTGTGCCTTGCTTGAGGAATGAAGACTGTCGTTTCTATTTGTCAAGAAACAAAGTAGTAGTGGAAATCGATTCAGATCGAAGGAAAAGTTTAATTTTTAGAATTATGTAAGAACATTAAAGTTAAGCTCCGTCCTTATAGAAGAAACTCATATAATGGTCCTATGTAAGTCTTCAGTCTAACATCAATTCCTACTCTGAGGAATTGTCGTTTTCAGGAATAACTCCAGGAACTACTTTTAGGAACAAGCTGGAGAAAACCTCCCCAAAAACTCTTTTTCTTCAAGTGTCTGTTAGCTGCTCAGAGTCAGAGTGTGTGCCTGGCGTACAGGAGACCCTGGCTCTACCACCGCCACCCGCAGGGGTGACCCAGAGGGCCCTGCCATACTGCTGGGTAGACCAGCCACTCCAGCCTCACATTGCAGTTTCTGAGCACTGAATGATCAAGTCCCACAGGCCAGACGGGAATCCCTGGGGGTGACCCTGGGCTTCAAGCCCTTCTAAGGAGCCCCATTCCCAAAATAAAAGACCCTGTCTTCAGAGTTTCAAGGAAGCGTCGGGCATTTTCTCTCACTCCAAGTAATGCACAAAGTGAGTGAGTGTGTGTGTGTGTGTGTGTGTGTGTGTGTGTGTGTGTGTGTGTGTTAAACTGGTAATGCAGACCAGGAAGCAGCCACCATTCTAACTTCCTCTTGCTGAGCTTTGCTCCTGTGTGCTTTTTCAGGAATGTTTTCGTGGGGGTCTACCATCTCAGACGCCTAATTGCCCCTAACTGTTGGATCCCATATTCTCTTCCTACCCTAGTTCTGTTCGTTTTTCACTTTTGTTTCTCTTGCTCTTTTTGAGCCTTTTCTTCTCTCTAACACCCTCATCACTCTACTGAGAGAGTTCATGAAGTTCGTCTGTCTTTCAGTGCTGCTATTTCTAAAAGTGTTGATTGAGTTTATCAACTTGGGCCCAGATGCCCTCTCTGCTGAATTGTGGTAGTTGGAGTTTCTATTTCACAGTCATTCCTCAAATGGGTTGGAGTGAATTCAGTTATGCTTACCAATATGGATTTTGTTTCCAGCCTCTTTGGACATTGAGGGCTGTGCTTTGGAAAGGTATCAGACTAACAGAAAATCCTGCAAACCACTGATACATCCAGCAAAATATTGAATTATGTCAGCCCACAACCACTGTGTAAAAGAGCTGCTATATTAACACACCCACTTTACAGATGAAGTAACTGTGACAGTGGTTCAGTGCCTAACAAAATGACTATGAAGAGGAGGAGCCAACTCAGGATCCATGACACCTCCTGGACTCTTATGCATAGCACTGTTTTACCTCCAGGAGGAAGCAGCTTTTTAAGGATTCAGCATAAATTGAACACACACACACACACACATACACACACACACACACACACACTCAAACACACAAAGCTGTATAACAAGTGGTTGCGAAAACCAGAATGGGATTTTCACACATTTATAATTGGTCTTTTTAACTAAAATGCTTTAACTTTATATTTTCTTATGACAGAAACAACACATGTTCACTATTATTCAACTTTAAAATAGATATATAGGTAAAGAACTGTAATTTTACCACCCAGTAAGTGGTAAAGGCGGTAAGCATCTCGTTATTAACACCTTATTCATGTGTAACTTTCCACTGTATTTATTTTTTTAAACTCAGTGCACTTCAGAATATTTTTATTTCAATAAACATCCATCCCAATTTTTTTGTGGGGGCTTGAACAATTAGCCAATCTTATCCTGAACCAAATAATCCAGTCCCTCATTGGACTAAATGTATTTAACTCATTTTGTTTGCTGGATGCTATGCCATTCCAGTTTTCCCATATTATAGCCAATTCTATGTGTAATATCCCTGTACCTAAGTAATTTGCAACTGGTTTGCTAATTTTCTTAGAATAAGCCACTGTGAGGGCAAGATTGATAGGATAAAGGTGAAGGTGTTTGCCTTGCATGCAGCCAACTCTTTCAATCCCCAATACCCTATATTGACCCCTGAGTATTGCCAGGAGTGACCCCTGAGCACTGCCCCCAACAAAAAAATACAAAATTAAAGCTAAATAAACCACTAACTGTAGAGTGGCTGTGTCAAAGGATGTATATATATCATAAGACTTTGGGTATGTTTACTCAGATACTAATTGTATTCCTATTGAAGCGAGAGCTGGGACTGGACACTTAAATGAGGAACTCTATTCAGCATGACCCCTACACAGACCTACTCTGTCTGATCAGCATCCCTTCTGGAAGCTACTTAGAATCTGTCTTCATGACCTGAACTCCTTATTTTATGTGAAGCCTATTTTATACATTCAGAGTCCCCGAGAGACTACAAAAGAGTTCAATAATTCGTGCTAATTGCTCAGAAGATCAAGAGCTATTGCTAAATGCTAACTCAGGACTTTGGCAATCACTTGACAAGTGGAGAGCAGTGTGTTTTGGTAAATCAACATCCCTCTAAATTAAAGTGGGATGTGATACAATGGAGGTTACTTGCATAGCAACAGGGAACAGATGTGGCAGTGACTTCGAGCTCAAGTGATGGAGCACATTTTCAGAGCAGTAGATCTCAAAGGGTGCAAATCCTGACTGGCAGCACCAGCAGCTTCTGCACATTGTGGAAAATATCAAATTGCAGACCCTGCCTCAGACTTACCAGATTTTGCCTTAAGAGAAGCACAATTTCCCGGGGAAAAGGACACTCATATTTCTAGAGGTCAGGAATTCCAGGATCAAAGTCTGGGCAAATTAAGTGTCCAGCATTTTCCTGGACTGTAGATACTGCATTTTACCATATAGTCTTGCCGATTTTATGCTAATTTTTTTTGCAAAAAAAAAAAAAGAGTGTGGCCATTCTGTGAGACTTTTCTTTTTTTCTAATGCTATCAGTGTTACTTTAAAACATGGTGCAGGGGCTGGAGCAATAGTAGAACAGGTAGGGCATTTGCCTTGCACGTGGCTGACCCAGGTTCAATTCTCAGCATCCCTTATGTCCCCCAAGCAGCACCAGGGGTAATTCCTGAGTGCAGAGCCAGGATTAACCCCTATGCATCACTGGATGTGACCAAAAAAAAAAAAAAAGCAAAAATAAATAAATAAATAAAACATAGTGTAGTGATTTTGGGATAGGGACAATTATTTAGTGAGAAAGATGATAGTCAGATTTTCACTATATGGAAAGGAGAAAGAAACTCACTTAGACTCTACCTTAAGCACAAGGATCTCTTTCAGAAAGGCTTCACCCTCATGCCCTAATCACCCCTAAAGGACCCCACCTCCCCAAAATCATTATTCTGGGCGTAGCTGTGGGGGAGACACACATTCAGTCTATAGCACTTTCAGAATCAGAGCTCTCCGGGTGAAACCCAGCAATCCATCTCTGCCCCTGCACTTGGAAGTCAGAGAGCCTGTGTAGACAGGCTGCAGTGCTAGCTACATTCTGCCCTTGCCTAGGAATGTGCTCACGCTGGAGGAACATGCTAAGGACTCACTTTGAACTGGCTACGCCTGGGCCAGGTGGGTGAGTTACACTGGTAGCACCATGACAGTGCCCCTTGCCAGAGGAGCAGTTTGATTGGCCCTCATTGCTATCTGCTCATGTCACGTACTTTCTTAGACTCTGCTCACCCCACCTTTGATTTGACTTCCAGTTCCCAGAAGAGATCTTGAAAAGTCATTTCGCTTCATTCCCGGCCAAGTGAAACTTAGCCTGAGTCCTAGTCATTATTGACAGTTCAGAGTCTAAACTATTTTCAGAAAGGAAGAGAAACTCCCAGCTCCCCCTGCTCATCATTCTGCCTTCCCTAGAAATCTTTCCTTCTCCTCTGAGGGCTTGCTGTTGATGCCGGTTATTTGCAAGGGGGAGAACAAAATGCAAACACCCAATACTCTTCTCCTCACAAGGCTAAGAAGATCTTAGAAGCTTATGCCAGCCTGTAAGAAATTCTTGTTAGATTCCAGTCCCAGCTCTCCTCCAGCTTCTCCCTGGCCTCTGTCCTGGAAAGCTTACTGTTCTTCGTCGCAAACAACTTCCCACACCGTACACAGACCAGGGCTACACACAGCTTGAGCCCAGGGCAGTGGACACAGAGAGAAGTTCAGTTTCATGGGGCACGTGAACAGAGGAACAAAGGGGAAGAAGTCTGGGGAGAGAGAATGGGTTACCTAGTCAAGGCTTCCCCCAGAAGGCAACGCTGGATCTGAGTTCCAGTAGATAAGAATGCACTTCTGAGGACTGGAGAGATTGTACAGGGGTCAGGGTGCATCCGCTGCTTGTGGCTGACCCCAGTTGGACCGCCCAACACCAGTCTCCTAAGAATCTTTGGGTGTAGTTATCCCAGGGTGGTTGGCCAGGGTGACCTGGTAATCCCTAGCACCCCAGGGTGTAAGAAGTATCACAACTTTGGACCCTCTTATTGAACCCTGAACCGGTTGGCCAAGAGTCATCAGGATGGGGCTCTGGGTCTTTGAAATACCAACTGGTCACACTCCCCCCTCTGCCTCCCACCATCTCCCTGCAAAGCAAGTTCATTTCTAGCAGCTAACTCCTCATCTAGTGTTTTTATCTCTTATCACCAGCTTCACTGGATACAGCATCACCACCATAATGCTTGTTTTGTGTATTTTTAAAAAATCATTTGAAGTCACTGAGGGCTATCAAACATAATTGTTTGATCCTATTTTAATTTACTCACTGAAACCGAATATAATAATTAAGCTTTAAGACTAAGGAAAATATCATATGGCAAAATTAATCGTTATGACTCAGCAGTGACTCTATCTAGAAAGCGTTCTCAGGGTAGCCCTGTGTGTTGAAAATACACTCTCAGTCAGACAGCAACAGACACTGGAGATCTCTTCCCCAGTCTGGAGGTGAGCGGTTAGCAGAAGAATGAAGGGCTAGCAGTGTGCTTCCATGGTGTGTGCAGGGCCTTACTCTGCCTCCCTCTCTGATGATTAGAGAACACACGTGATTCTGGTTTAGATGCTCAACTTCACTCAAGATGCCAACCCAACATTCGAGCTCCAGGCTAAAAGTGCTCCCCATTATGTACCTCTTGCTCTAATTCACTCTTAGAAAATCGTGCTCTAAAATCAGAAAATAACTGCAATCTGAAGAGGCATTTCATAGTGTTGACCCTCCATTAGGAAATGAGGAACTGTTTTCAGGATATGCTTTAAAGTGAGTGAGAGTGCCTGTGGCAATTTGACTTAATACTAAGATACCAAGTAGTTTCTAATTTCTAATGAGAAAGGAAAAGCGGGGCTGGAGTGATAGCACAGCAGGTAGGTAGGGCCTTTGCCTTGCACACAGCTGACCCGGGTGCGATTCCCAGCATCCAATATGGTCCCCTGAGCACCGCCAGGAGTAATTCCCGAGTGTAGAGCCAGGAGTAACCCCTGTGCATCACCGAGTGTGACCCAAAAAGAAAAAAGAAAAAAAAGGGAAAAGGCAAAAAGGATGGTTATTTCCTTTCTTGGTGACACAAATATCCTCTTTTTCTTCTTGAATGGGGAGCTATCTGACAGTATCCACTCACCTTATTTATAAAGATCTACATTTTAGGGACTCATCTCCAGATAGGTAAATGAGACCCTTAGCCTGTGCAGTGCTGACAGAACATATCAGCCACGTGAAAAATGTGAAGCAGATTTTAAATTCAATCATCGCATTTTATCTTAGGTTTTAGAAATGCAGCATCACCGCATCACTGAGTATTGTTTCTCTTAGAATATGAAAGAATGAAAAGGGAAACGGAGCAGAAATCTCCGGACTATGACTTCAGTGCTGTCAGCTAAGGTGCAGTTCACTTTGTGCATCACTCAGGGCCGCTCAGAGGTTTCACTTACGTGTTAGTCTTTCCTATAAAACTGGAGCTGAAGGGGAGAGAATTTCAGGAACCTCCAAGATTCCATAAAGGTGGCACAGGGAGAGAGGGGGGAAGGGAGAGAGAGATAGAGATAGAGAGAGAGAGAGAAAGAGAGAGAGAGAGAGAGAGAGAAAGAAAGAGAGAGAGAGAGAGAGAGAGAGTAGAGAGAATATAAGGTTATCCCTAGCCATTTTACTGGGGGAATAGTCCTAACAATGAGAATTGCTTATGTAAAGACATAAGACTTTAATTTATTTTTATCCTTTTTAAACCATGTAACATGGTTACAATAGTGTTAATCTCTATGGGTTGTTTTTGTTTTTTGGTTTGTTTTTTTTTTTTTGCTTTTTGGGTCACACCTGGCAATGCTCAGGGGTTACTCCTGGCTCTGCACTCAGGAATTACTCCTGGAGGTGCTAGGGGGACCATATGGGATGCTAGGAATCGAACTTGGGTCGGCCGCGTTCAAGGCAAATGCCCTACCTGCTGTGCTATTGCTCCAGCCCCATGGATTGTTTTTAAGGGGGAATGGGGTGTTGAGCCACTTTGTGTTGAACCATATTGTTGGAGCAGGTATTGGGGACTACTACAGGAGGTATTTGGGGGTATTAAACTACAGTTGGCCACATGCAGGCAAGTGCCTGTCCTCTTGTCCTTTCTCTCCAACGCAATATTTAGACCTTTTGATGTACAAAGTTGCTGCAACTTCACCACCACCAAAGTGCCCAATATCCTCCACCACTGTCTTAAGTCACTTCTAGTCCACCTCTCCCTTTCTCCCCTCTACTCCCTCTGCACTGGAATCTCAGTTTCATGATCCTAGGTCAAGGGTCTCATAAGACATGAATTTTTCACAAATAACTATGGGAGTACTAATGCTCCAGAACGGCAGCAAATCATTCCCATGGCCATAGGAATGATGATGCCTGGGTTCCAGGCTTGGTAACTGGAGGGAGCCGGAGACCAGGGCCCGGTCACCGGGAAGAAGAATGTGCTGCTAGTGGCACGGGCGAGGATGCAGGAGTGGTGAGTGGATCCAAGCACGCACAATTACTGAGCTGTAAATTTCTTTCTTTATTTATTTTATTAAATCACCATGAGAACAGTTACAAAGCTTTCAGGTTTAAGTCTCCGTCATACAATGATCAAACACCCATCCCTTCACCAGTGCACATGTCCACACCAAGATCCTCAGTATACCCCCCTCCCACCCCCCAACCTGCCTGTGTGGCAGAGGATTTTCACTTTACTCTTTCTTTACTTTGATTACACTGTTTTTGCCAGAAAACCCACTATTGTTATTTGGAATTTTCCCCCAACAATCAGACCTGCTGAAAAGGCATCATTAGATCGTTTGTTTTCTATTGCTGATAATGAAGCGCATATGATGTTGCACCGCTGCGAAGGTGACCGCGCGGTTTTGGAATTCTGGTACTTTAGTAATTAAGTCCAGAGGTATTTCTGCCAGCAGCTGCTGCGTTCCAAGACTGGTTTGTGTGCCTCTGGAATCATGGCTGTTAGGAGCAGAGGAGCTGTTCGTGGGCGGTCGCTTGGGGTCTCATTTAGGTGGAGAGCAGGGCCGGTTCTGTCCCCTCATCGAAAGATTTCCCACGTGCCCCATCACTGCAAGCTCCTATCTCTGTCTAATTGGCTCTGAAAGGTGGCAGTCACCATCTGAGCTGTAAATTTCATAGCTTGAAATGCCCTGGGCACTTAGTGGACTTCCTGCCTCCTTCACTTGTTTTCCTGAAGATTCAGAATGTTTCACTTTTTTCTTTAGAGCTGTATTTCCAAAAGTGGAAAATACACCCTCTGCAGGCATTGGACCAATGGAGAGATGGGTGGTACAGGCTCCAAGACAGTTGGGGAAGGCTTTCTAGTTACTTAAAGAAGGTAGATTTCTAGTGGGATGCTGAGTAATTGTTGTTTTCTTTTTGAAAAGTAGGCAATTGGCTAAACTAGTTTGGAACCTTTGATTTAATGTTTGTGCGAGGACATCTTTGTAAAACTCTGTCAAAGTTCACCACCAGAAAATACCCCCAAGACAAGGAGGTAATAAAGACACCCCCCCCCCCATCTCCACCCACCTAGCAGTGCCTGGCACTCCACAGCTGCCAGGGTCTATCATATTCTTGTCATGGGACTCAGGTGGGGAGGGAAGTTCAGTTGAGGCCGTAGATGAGAATTCATGGCTACCTCACTCTTGCCTTGCAAAGAGGCCAGGACACTGGACACGGCCTTTGTCACTGACACCCCAGCACAGATCTGTGAGCAGAGAGAAAAGGCCAGTCTTCATCTCTGCATCTTTGTTCGGCTTGGTTGAGTGCACAGTTCCGGGTCCCCACTGCTAGCCTCACTTCAGCCTGAGAGCGTGTGCTGAGCTGCCTGCCCAGAGTCCAGCCTCTGACGGGACACTCACATGTCCTTCTCTTCCTGTGCCCCAGCTCTCCTGAAGCCCTCAGGGTCCACTTCACCTCAGACTGCTCCAGTGGCCAAAGCCATGGGTTTCACCCAGTAAAGCCGATAGAAGTGGCCACTCTTCTGTGTGCCAGCCACAATGCTGAGCGTGGATTTTCTGTTATACATGGGCCACACCGACAGTGGTTGGACAAATGCGGGGACACAGGTGGAGCCAGGGATCGAAGGCAGGGCCTTGCCCATGGTAGGTCTGTGCTCTGTCATCTAAGATCGCTTCCTGGTCCTGGCTCAGACCTTTAGATCTTTTTAATACACGTGGCCTCAGGCAGACCAGGACATACTCTCGGGCTGAAGTGAGGACAGCAGCAGGGACCCCGTGCTATAGGGTCAGCCAAGCCTCTCCCTGCTCCCAGGGATCTTCTCCTTGACCTCCCTGATGCAACTCTGGGGCTTCTTTCTACTCTAGCTCAGATTCCTCCCTGGCTCTGCCCTTGGACACGCCCTCTAAACAGCAACCTTCCCCTGAGTTTGGGGCTTCACCCTCTTCCTGCGAATTCCCTTGAGTTACATGGTCTGCTCCCGTCTCCCCAGACACCCGCTTTGTGTGGGTGGATTTCCCAACTGGAATTCATTTCTGGTTTTCTACTGGATATCTCCACCTGATGATCAAAGCGGACAACCTCCAAAAGGGGGTGTGTCATATTTATGCAAAAACCACATTCCCCTCCCATGTGGCCCCTCTCACTTCAAGGTCAGTCTGCCAAGGTCATCCTCCTCCGGCTCACTCATCTTTCAGGGCCGTCAGCCCATCTCCCGAGTCTGCATCTTTGGAATTATGTCTCCCACTCCTGTTCTCACACCTCTCTAACTTCAACTCAGCTACTGAGGGTTGTGTTTAAAAGTCCACAGTAACTTCCGGTCTCCGTGCATCCAGCCTGTAGCTGACCCAGTCCATCCAACTACCCAGAATTACATTTCTGCCACATAGATATGACTGTGGCAATCCCTACCCACAAAGCACTCATGCCTCCTAGTCTGATAAAAAAAAAGGCACGATTCCAGACCTTTGTGCCAATCTCACCAGTCAACAACCCAGATCCGTGTTTCTCATTTCGTGTGTGTGTGTGTGTGTGTGTGTGTGTGTGTGTGTTGGTTCTGCAGCTTTAACAGCTCTTCTACAACCTGAAAAAAATTTCACCACCTTCTAAGAATCAGCTCAGTTCCCACTGGCCAGCAGTCAGTGTTCCTTGAATGAAGACTTTCTCCTCTATTCTGTTACACTCTCCTTGGCGTCTGGAAGCGCTCTGTCATACAGGTCACACGTGTCAGCATGTGTACCAAACTTGTTCTTTGTGGCCAGGCATGGCTCATATGAGGTCTTGCCCTCTCCCATGGCAGACATCATGCCCAGCCCTCTTCCCAGCAGAGCCCAGACACGGGCTCAGAATCCTTCTGAACACAGCTGTCAGGCACCCACCATTAGCAACATGGATGCATCCAGTGTGTCATTTTGTTTGACCCTGAAATAAGCTTGGAGTATTTCCAGTGATCCCAGTGGGCTGCCTAATAAAACAGCTTATTGTTGAGTGAACAACAAATGAAATTTCCCCCTTTTTTGGGGGGGAGGGTATTCTTACTACTAAATAAGATGTTGCTGTTTCCATTTATTGTTTACGGTATACTATTTCATGTTATAGATGAACCTGTTCAGGAAGAGTAAGATACATTGTTGAAATTCACTGTTATTTTTTATTTTATTGTATTTTTGATTTGGGGGCCACACCGTGTTGTGCTGAAGGCTTACTCCTGGCTATGCACTCAGGGATCACTCCTGTCAGGGTTCCAGAGACCATGTAAAGTGCCAGGCATCAAACCTGAGTCTACTGCATGCAAGGCAAGCACTCTACATGCTGCACTATTGCCCCAGCCCCCAAATCCACCGTTAACTTTTACAAAGAGTCACTTGTAAGCACACATACTTAGCGCATCAAACTAATACCTGTTCCTGCCATAGCCTCTCTGTAGAATTTGGTCTACTACTTTGTTTTGAAATCATCACACCACATGTATTTTCTTTGGCCCTTGCCTTTGATTAACCTGACACATTTTTATGTTTTAGTTATACAGAGCATTCAAAGGTTAAAGATACCTGAGCTTACATTCCAATTTCCAAACATCTCTGTTGGCAATCACACAAGGAAACTGGAAGTTCAGGTCATTTGGAAATGAGTTGAGAGGGTTGCTCTGTTCTATTCTGTGTGAAACATTTAATAAATGTGAAATGTAATACTTTAGTAATCCACGTGCTTGATCTCTTAAGCAGGTAGCATGAACTATCAAAAAGATGTTGTGTCAAAACAATCAGGAAAATGTGAAACACCTTTTCCGTGGCTAAGTGAAAGATGCAACATAATTATCATTACTGAGTTCAATGGGTTTCATTCATACTCTCTAATTAAAAGCTTTCTTTAATTCTGATCACATTTCAAGGCATAAAAGGCAAACATTGGAGGGAGGGGCAGGAGATTGCTCAAAGAACTGGAGCGCATGCCTGGTTCAGTCCTAATGGTGCCCAGCCCCTCTGGGGACACCCCCAAATAAAGCAACAATAGAAGATTGGATTATAAAAATGAGGCAATCAAACAATTTTCTATTTTTTTTTGTTTTGTTTTGATTAACAGTGTTTGGGGTTCGGCTCCATCCAGTGGTCCTGGGGGGAGGGGCTTGTGGAGATTCGGATCAAACCTAGTGCATCACACATGTCAGACTTACCCCTTAAGCCACATTTCCAGCCCAAGAAAGATCATTATTTTTTTTCTGATTCATTTAATAATCAGCTCATTGTGGAAGACTCAAAGCAGAAGGTTCTCTTGTGGCAGTCATGAGACTGGTGCAGGAGCCAGGAAGACAAAATAGAAGAGATGAGATCTGTTAAAGCCAGTGGCAATTTCTCAAATAATAGTTTCCCTTTGGCTACCTATGGCTAGAAAGCCTATTCCCCTTCGCTTGCTAATGAACAGATGCTGTAGATGAATTATCTGAAAAGGTCGCTTCTTACTTTGTTGCATGTTTTCTCTCCTCTTATGCTCCCGCCTGTCTTCTCTGGAAATCCATCAGGCTAACTGTCAGGTGGGTTCTTCTTGATGTTTAATGTGATTATTAGGCCTCTCCATAGCCAGAAATGAAGAAAAGAGATTGGTTGGTGGGGACGAGTGATGAATGCTAAAACTAAGCAGAAAAGGCACATCCAAAAGGAGGGAGAAACTTTATGCAGATGCATAAACCTGTGCAAGCTGCAGAGTCTGAGCACATTAAACCAGTGTGAGCATCTAGCCTAAGAACTGAGCCTCAGGGAATACAGCAGCTCTCACTGATAAAGTAGGTTACCTGGACCATCCTGTTTTGCTGTGGCTCCAAATACAGACTTCTCCCAGAGGGCTTAATTGTTACAGAGCAGGACTATATCCGAGGTGGTTACAAGTGATCCCGTTGTAAACATACCATCAGCTTTTGCAAATTTGGGTGGGTTGAGAAAATTCCCAATGTTGAATTTTAAATCCCTATTGGAAGTATTCATTCAGACATACTTTGGGCCTTGAAGTGAGAGGGTGGCCAGGAGAAGAGATGTGGGGGAGGGGGCGGTCGTGGCTTGTATTTGGTTCTTGCTGAACTCAGCATTGGAGTTAAATCTGGTGTGAGGCAAGGCAGAGGAATGGCCGCTTGAAATTGCAGTAGGAGCCAGTGCTGTTCATTTCTCCCTTGGGTGTCAGGGAAGAGGACTACTTCTTCACCCAGAAGCAGCTCCCTTTAGATCCTCAAGTGCAAGACAGACACTCTATGAGCCCAAACCGCTGCTCAGCCTAAGAGAAGAGAGCCACGCGTTTAAATCCATGCATTTGATAGTGTATGTGCATTGTTTGTAACTTGGGCTCATTTTTATCTTTCAAGAGGAAAAATTCTGTGCTTCAGTTGCCATGCAACACACACACTGCTCTAACAGCTTTCTAATTTTAATTTCAGAAGTCTACAGAGCAGATGAAGAAGGTCCCTACTATTATTCTTTCAGTCTCTTATAAAGGAGTCAAATTCATTGACGCAACAAATAAGGTGGGTCCCGTGTCCTCTCTTTATTTCAGACAATTCTTTGTAGTGGTCTAAAGTCCTTTGCTCCTACTCATGTCCAGCATTCCCCCACTGTAATCATTCTCCACACACTCCCCCACTTCACGCTCCCAAAATACACCTAGAGATGTGCATGCACACACACACATACACACACACACACACACACACATACAAACACACATACACAGAGAATAACATACTTGAGGGTATTGACCTACAGCTCATATACGATTTTGCTTCCACTTCACTGTGGTGCTTTCTCTAAAATGTGACATGGTCCAGCATGTCCCCTTAATCTAGCGTGATGAATATCAACCTTTAAACACCTGTACCCCAGCAGCTGACAACCACTGATCCAGAGAACATCAAAACAGGGAGTTGAAAGTATGGGTTTCATTGTCTAGGGAAAAAATCTAGCCGGAGCACCAATCCTCTATCAGAGGAACTGTGACTTGGCCTTTCTCTTGCCCTCCTGATGTCTGTGTCTGTAGTGAAAATCCAAGGAAAACATTCTGTGACTTTCTTTTATTATCATGGCATTTCATTCTCAACTGCAGAGAAGGAATTGTCTTGATTTTCTTAAGAGATCATGAGAGGGGCTGGAGCAATAGTACAGCAGGTAGGGTGTGTTTGCCTTGCACACAGCTGACCCAGGTTCCATCCCCAGCATCCCATCTGGTCCTCCAAGCACTGCCAGGAGTGATGCCTGAGTGCATAACCAGGTGTAACCCCTGAGAATCACCAGTATGACCTAAAAACACAACAAACAAACAAACAAACCCAAGGACCATCAGAGAAGCTGAGCCCATGACTGACTTGGAAACAAGTGAGTGCTCTGGGGCCAGGGGCGAGCAGCAAGACTGCATTTGACTTTAAAAAAAAAAGTATTCCAGGGGTTCTTTTGTAGGGGAGATGACAGTGTGGGGGTGCTAAACAATAAAGCTTGGGTGGAACCACTCGCTCCAGAAACTCAGACAGACTGGTTCCTCCTCACAACAGCTCCCAAAGGCTCATGTACTTTATTCCTACATCCTTCCAACTGATGAAGTCTGCAAAGTGAGGAAGAGGCTCCAACCCCACCCTTTGGTGGACACTTTATTCTCTTGCCTGACCATCTAGACCTCCCATCTTGACCCACTCCACTCTAGAGAAAGGAAGGAACAGCTAGATTCAAATGCCTGGGGTCATCCCATGGGCAGTGATTGGTGGGTGTCTATAATCAACCTGACCATCTTAAGTCAACCCATCTGGCATTCTCCTGATCTGTTTTCTGTGACAGAGGTGTTTGCTTCAACAGCAGCGGCCCCAGCTGCCCATATCTACTTAGGAAATCCACTTCCCAGTGTTTGAAACAGGCCTGAAACCCAAGCAGAAAGCTTCTGACTCGGCCTGATCCCAACTGGCTGACCTTGTCCAAAACACGTTTGGTCAGGTGCCTCCCAAGACATGATGCTTGGAACTCTTCACGAGGTTGTTGACCGCTGTCATTATCATATTACAACCGTGTCCTGAAAAAATCCCAATTGATTTGCTTTATTTATTTCTTGGAAGTCAATTTCATTACTGGTGCATAAATTTACTGTATTAAATTATAGTATTTTGTTTTTAAAAATGGCCCATCCCAAAAAATAATGTTCCAAACTGGTGAAACTGGAGTGATAGTACAGTGGGCAGAGCACTTGCCTTGCACTCGCCAACCCGGGTTGCCCTGTATTCCACATTATTACCCCAAACCCTGCCAGCAGTAATTCCTGAACTTGGAGTCAAGACTGAACTCTAAAGCATCCAGATGTGGCCCAGAAATAAGCAAACAAGACTTAAAATGTTCCTAAACCTTTATGAAACTTGAAGATCCCAGGACGATGGTTGTATCTAAATTATAAGAAAGGGATCAGTATTTTTGTTTTTTTCCCTAACCTGCAGCAACTGTCTCTCATTTGCATTTGAAAACTATGAATAGTTATATATTCACTCTGTGAGTCTGACACCATCTTAAATTAACCTTAAGCAGGCTTGGATTCTGACGATCTCTAAACAAGTGGCATTTGCCCAGAAAAGTCCCTAGTGTTAGGCTGTTGTTCCATAAAACTAGAAGCATGGTTGGAAGCATCTGTATTAGTCACAGCTCTGTACCCCCAGATCCCGCAACCAGAAGAGTGGGAGAGCACTGTTGTCTTTGTTGCATGTCACTTGCAGACACATCAAAGGCCATTGACATCCTTAAGAGACAATTCTGCTTCAGCCGGGAATATAAAGATGAACTACCAAAACATGTCTGCTTGCTGAGCACTCTTCTTTGGCTCTAGAAGCCCCCAGAGACATGCTAGAGAGAATCCTATCTCAGTCTCGGCACTCCATAAAGAAGACCAGCGTATCTTTCAAGTTCTTACAGCAACTACATAGTTTTCTTTCCTCAGCATCATTTTATTACTGTCTGAAAGGGAAGGCCGGTGCTGTGTCAGTGGTGGGTACAGCCAGCCTGTCTGCAGCTCTGAGACAGCCTTCCCAGCTTGTTCTAGAATTGGGATGTTGACTTCAATGTGCTAAACAGGGCCCACAGCCCAGCGTTCTGAATACAGTTGACCTACCCTGGTCTATCAGAGGTGAGTGAAAGAGTGCTCATCTTAGGGCCACAGCTTAGTCACTGCTATGTGCGATGCCCCAAAGGACAGAAAGTATTAGAAGCACAAAAAAAAAAAAAAAAGCAAAAGGGCTATACTTCCCTGGTGCAGCTGGACTGCAGAGGGCTGAGAAACGCCAAGGACTGGTTTCAGAAGGCCTTGCCATACCACAGGGAAAGGGTCTTCCCCAGAGTGTGGTATCAAAGGGACTGTGCTCAGACATTAGATTCTAGAAGTGTCTGCAGTGCTATTTTTTGTGCATTACCTTGCTCTGGGGCAAATTCCAACCTCTAATTAAAGCCCACAGCAGGGAAAGAAGAGACAAATAAAATCCAGGATCTTCCTGTTTGTAGGAGCTTTCTCCCCTGGGAAGTGTCCTAGTGGCAGATCATTTTGTTTGATGGAAAGAACCTGAGAGGTGTAGGCATGGCTGAAGATGGCACAGTTTGAGGCACCACAGTCACTAAGCCTGCAAGAAGGCACTCCCAAATGTCACTCTTGAATTTCCACATTGATGACCTGGTTTCACCTTCTGTTTGAGCAGAGATCCCTAGGTCCAACTTTGCTGTGCCTCGGCCCTGGTGATGGACAGAGATGGGTCCATTCACTGTCATCAGTAACAGACAGTCCCAACAGGTTGAGGGACCACAGCTCAGCTCTGTGTTGCCTCTGTGTGTCCCTCCATCACACAGCCAATTGGCCATGGATAAAAGGACTAAAACTTGACTTCCCCACTCCCCAAACTGACACTTTTTCTATTACTCCTCAGCTACCTTCCACCAATTAGTTTGAAGTGCAATGGATAATTATATGCTCATTACCCTTCCATTCCCATTAGCTCCCGTTGGACTGTGTGAAGGATGAACCCTCCAGCAAAGCAAGTAGCTCTTGCCTTTTATTTCAGTGAATAACTGCCTTTGGCTGGGTTCATGGGGAAAGAGGTGCCTCGTTATAAACTCATAAATTTATTATCTCTCAGCTTTGGAGACACAGTGAACCTGGAGTCCTGAAGTCGGAAGGAAGAAGCAGAAAACAATCTAATTAAAAATGGAACTTGGACTAGACTTGCCCAAGAAATATTGCAGATAGGGTTGAGGAAGTGACCCCCGCAGGTAGAATGAATGCCTTTACATGTGCGAGACCCTGGGTTCCATCCCCACCTCCATACATATGCACACATACAAAGAAAAGAAATATTGCAGAAAGACATATTGCACATCAATCTTTTTTAGCTCCCTTTACCATTCTACCTCGATTGCCCTCCGCTCCCTTTCCCAGCCTATCTTCCCTTGCAGCTAAATCAAGAACGCATTGTTGGCTTTGGTTTATGTTGTTGGATCTTGAATGTCAACTCTGAACAAAGCTTATGCCATTTTTTCAGGCACCAGAAAAGTTTGGAACACTTGACGAAACAAATGCCCATTGTTTTTATCGCACCTTCTCTAAGAGACTCTGAGTCTAATTAAGAGCTCTTCACGCATGCGCACTGTTCTCCTCAGCCCTCTGCCTGCTCCGTGGGCAGCTCCAGCGCGCCTTGGGCAAGGCTGCTACCCCTGGAGATCCCCCTGGAGGGGCCCTGAACCCTCTCACTCAGTTAAAAGAAAAGTGTTGGCTTCAGGATTCACCGTTCCCCCAGGGTCTGGGGAGAGGGAAAAGCTGAGCCTCGGTTCCCCCACATCATTATCATGCTCCCAATTAGAGCATTTGTATTAGCAGGCGGCCCCACAAGCTTCTCTCCTACACCCGCCTGCCACACGCCTCTTCAGCCCTTTCTCTGCCCCGGGAACAACCGCATCACCCCCTGGAAGGGTCCTAAGCAGCCAAACTCTTTATCCTGAAGAGGCAGGCTGACTTTATCCTCCCTACTCCCCCTCATGAGTCTTTTTTTAAAAGCTCAGTCTCGGGGCAGGAGCGATAGTACCATGGGTAAGGTTCCTGCCTTGCATGCGGCAGACCCGGGTTCAATCCCATAGGGTCCTCTGAGCACCACCAGGAGTGATTCCTGAGTGCAGGCCCTGGTGTGGCCCCCAAACCAAAATCAACAAACAAACAAAGGGAGGAGAGAGGAAAAAACCACTCAAGTCTCAAAAAATAGAAGTTTGAGTCCCCTTGGAGCTCCTGAGACATAGAGGGAGACCCTTTCAGTGAGGTCCACCCTGACCTCCCTGGCCACTTCCTGTCGGACCCCGGGCCCATCCGACTGCCCTGAGCTTGGGCTCCCTGAGCTGTGAAGAGTGTTGTGCTCTGGGACTCGATGGTGACTGGCCAGCAGCTTTAGTACCAAGGTACTGAGATACCATGTTCTCCCCACACCCAATACCTTGGGCACTGCAGGAAGTTCTGTTCATGACATCAGTAGGAATCGTGGGCCCGAGAGACAGGACAGCAGGTAAGGCACCTGCTATGCATAAAACTGACCCCAAGTGGATGCCTGGCATCACCAGGAGCGACCCCTGAGCACAGTCTCAGGAGTAGGCTCTGAGCGCCACCACATGGGGACCACCTCAAAATAAAGCCCATTTCATTTTAAAGCATATTTTTAAGTTCCAGGTAGGATGATTATTTTATTTCAAGTTGGGAGTGGGGGGATCTCCCAAGCAGTGTTCAGGAGGCTCAGAGACCCCTCAACCGGACTGCTATTTTCAGGCAAGCGCCTGAGTATGGCAGACCGCTTTGGTGCTGGAGGTACCCCCAAGTCACCCTCAGTGGTTAGGCCTTTGGGGCCATACGTATGATGCTCAGGGGACCAGGTGGTACCAAGGATTGAACTGAGGCCTCTCAGCACGAACCTTACCCCCTATATACTCTCTCTCTCTCTCTCTCTCTCTCTCTCTCTCTCTCTCTCTCTCTCTCTCTCTCTCTCTCTCTCTGGCCCCCAGTTACTATAATTAAGCATCATTTATTTTGTTTTGTTTCGTTTTAGAGCCATACCTAGCAGTTCTCAGAGCTTCCTCTTAACTCTGCACACAGGGATGAGTCCTAGCGAACACAAGGGACCATACATATGTAGTGCCAGGGATCAAACCTGGGTCAGCCACATACAAGGCAAATGCCTTCTCTACTGTACTATCTACCTGTCAAGCCCCAACAGCAGTTATTCTTAACTGAATGGAGAATATTTTTGTTAGTCTGCTTCTCCTGCACTAAGACAGTAAGGAGAGAGAAACAATAGTTTCGGACGGGAGAGCCAGAGAAGTAGCTCACACATAGCTCATGCTTTGGGGCTGCTGTCACACATTGTCATCAACTGGGTGGCTTGCCCAGTGAACAGGCCTTCCTCACAATTCTGGTGGCTGCGAGCCCCTAACAGACAGCTGCAGACACAAGTGTGGTGGGAGACTGACCCTCATCTCTCCCTGTGCCCTCACAAGGCCCAGAGCACAGCTGACTGTCCTGCCTCTTCCTGTGAAGTGCTCCTGCACCCCGTTCATGAGACTCCTACCTTCCCACCGAGTCACTTTCCAAAGCCCCCAGCTCCTAAGGGCATCACCCTGCTGAAGGGGAGGAGCTCCACAGAAGAGCTGCAGGAGCCAGGCCCATACCTGCAGTCCACCATCGAGAGAGATCACCAAAGAGATCTTCTGTTTGGCCATTGTGCCCGCGGCCACAATGCCGACACACTCCACTGAAGAGCAACAGTCCTGCATCCTGTGATTTGGCAAGATGTAGGGTATTTGATGCCATAAAAATCACCGCGTGGGGGCCTGGGAGGTAGTGCAGGTGTTAGAGCATAGCCTTGGACATGGTCAGCCCAGGTTTGGTCCCTGCAGTTGCCTAGGATCACCCCACCAATGCCAGAAGAGATTCCCGAGAGCAGAGCTAGGAGTTAGCCCTGAACACTGTAAGGTATGGCCCAAAGCAACCAACAACCCTCACCCCGCAAATTCACAGACCACTTTCTATTATAACATTTGCCCGAGAAGTTGGCCCACTCTACACTGAAAGATTCTCAAGCACACAAGAGGCCATTCTGTTAGTAGATAAAGGCAGAAGTTAGAAGTCTTTGATGTCCCTAAATGGTGAGTCGCGGCCACACAAATTTCAGACTCCCTAATGTTATGGTGAAATGTAGTGGGCAAAGGGACCAATGTAATTCATCCCCAGCTGAAGTGATGCTGTGACTTTTCACACGACTGGCATGGTGTCTTAAAGACCGTGTTGACCTTGTTATTTTTAATACTCTTTAAAGGGAATAGAGAGATAGTACAGTGGGTTACGCACTTGCTTTGCACACCGCTGACCCGAGTTCGATCCCTGGCACCCTACATGGTCCCCTAAGCACTGCCAGGAGTAATTCCTGAGCACAGAGCCAGGAGTAAGCCCTGAGTATGACTGACTGTGGCCCAATAACAAATAAACAAACAAAAGAAAACTGCATGTTAAGACTCATTTCTGATTTAGTTTCCTCCTGAAAGAAATGCCAGAAGAGAACATGACAGTCATCTTTGAAACACTATCTTGCGATAATAACATGCTACTTGTTTATGGAATTCCAGTTCCATTCTGAGTTATTTTTGACAGGGCATGGCAGGTCATGTGAACATACAGGGCATTAGTGAAAAATATCTTCACTTCATTTTCTTTTATGTGTTAATTCTTTAATTGCTTGCCAACCACACAGCTCCAGAGAGTGAGGGACATGAAGTACTTGCTGGGGTGGGGGAGGTGGGGACATTTGAGGAGCGTTTCTGGCATTGATGGGTGTACGTGGAACATTGTATTGCTGACAGGTTATTTTAAACGGTGCAATTAAAAAGTAATTAGGGTAACTAAAGCATTTGAGGGCTTTAGATCTATGACAACTGCAAAAAAAAAATAAATGAGAATATTAGAAGATTTTTTAAAAATGCAAAACTCAGTGAAACTTTCTGCTTTTTAACTATGTATCCAAAGAGGTTTCTAGCAAGCAGCCTTTGCAGCAAAGGGAGGCTCGTGGTTATTTTGCGCTGCAGGACAACTCCGATGAAACCTTTCCTCACCTACCTCCCACCAGTTATTTTTAGAGGCAGGTCAGGATGATGGGACCAGCAGGGAGGAGAAGCTTGAAGAAATGCTGGGAAATGAGGAGCCGGCATGCCACAAAGTGATGCTAGCGCAGCACCAAGTGGGGTTAAGCGGGGCGGCGGTACATTGGGAAGAACCTTGAGCACTGCAGTTACACAGGCCCAAATGTGTGCTCAGCTACACCACCTGTTCAGTGTAAGGCACTTTACACTGCCCCCCCTGATTCCCCACTTCCCCCCCAAAAAAAAATACCAGTGAGCCCCGCACCACTCACTTATTAACTACACAAGGGCTAGAGCCAGGAAAGTGTTTTCCACCAGACCCTGCTTCCAAGTGGCACCCCAGCTTTGAGTGTGGTGGCTTGGAAGTTCCTGCTGACACCCCAACACCTTGGCCTCCATCAAACCTGCAAGACAGTTCAGCTCGATGCTTCTGTCCCCACCTTTGTGCCAGGGTGGGTGCCACGGGAGGGGCAGGGCACAAGACCCTGGGCACTGCCCTGGTGAGGAACTTCCAGCACCTGCTGGAGTCAGATCTCCAACCTGCAGCGGGTGACAGGTGACCTGTGTGCGTATGTCAGGGAAAAGCACTGCCAGGTAAACGTGGAGGCGAGGGACAGAGGCCAGAACGGGTGTAGTAGTCATCATGTCTGCTAAAGTGTCTGCCCCGTCCCCCCAGACTGTTTCTGCATACAGCGTTGGGTGAGAACCGCTTCTCCAGGGTAGAACTAATTGAGGTTGTTTTCAATGCCGTGAAAACATTTCTGCAGGACCTGGAGTGCCTTGCGCCCATGGACAGTGGGTTGGATCACTTTGGAAGTCAACCCTCTAGAGTGCTCTAAAGCATGGCACGGCAGCAGCTCCACCGTGTCCTTGCCTTGGCTCTCAGATATTCTGTCTCGAGAAGGAAAACAATGGTCATTTGTGTCATTTTCTCCAGAATATAATTGCTGAGCATGAAATTCGCAATATCTCCTGCGCTGCCCAGGACCCGGAAGACCTCTCCACGTTCGCTTATATCACAAAAGATTTGAAGTCCAATCACCACTACTGTCACGTGTTTACTGCCTTCGATGTGGTGAGTAACTGCCCTCTGTGGGCAGGTAAGCTATTATTTCACCCCACCCTGTAGCCAGGTGCACCTGGATTTATTTTTTTGAAAGCCCAATTTGCAGTTACCATCTGAGCTTATTTTGTTTGCAAAGTTTTGAAAGAAGATCTCGAGGCTGAGAGATAGCAGAGAGGTTAAGGCACCTTTGCCTTGCCTGAGCCAAACCTGGTTCAGTCCCCAACACTATATATGGTCACCTGACCACCAGCAATGGGTCATCCGGGGCCCATAAACACCAACCTGTGTGTCCCAGAATTCCCCCCCCCACCCGAATAAAAAAAAAAGGTTTCCTAATGTAAAGCTTTTTTGCAGCTCAGGAAAGCCTTTTCTGTATTTTTGCTTATCTGGGAGATGTAGAATTCTACTTTTTTTTTTCTTTGTAAAGTAGTTCACAATATTTGATTACATTTAATATTCGAACATCAATCCCACCAAGATTACACCTTCCCACCACCATATTTCCATCCTGAACCCCAAACCCTGACCCCCAAACAGAATCAAAATAATTTATTTTATATTGCTTGTTATGAATGATCTGCTTAAAATGAGACAAAAAATGGGTTCTTAGAGGAAAGTGTATGAAGATTTCTGTGTTTCACCCAGGAGCCATAAAGCCCTTCTATAAGAGATTGGTAACATGTTGTTAAAGGTTGAGCCTGGTATGCTTTTATATATATATATATAAAATAATATAACAAAATATAATAAAATATAATATATGTGCATATATATTATATATAATATCTTTTAAAATATATTTCCCCCTAGGATTGGTTGCCTTCTTTAATCCCCATTAAGTGTACTATTAAATGTGCATATTTAATAGTACATTGGTACTATTAAATATGTACTTGGTATATTGGTGATGTAAAGTACGAGATGTCCAGGAATAGACTCGTGGGTGAGGCTCGACCTAGCGTGTGGAGAGCAGCCATGAGCAGGGCAGCAGTTGAGTTCTGGAGGTTTTGGCCCCAAGGCTGGGTCCCTTGGGGCAGGAAGGGGTCTGACCTGCCCCCCTCTGATTTGCCCCGAGTGACCTGGCGCAGGGTCCGGCAGCATGGCTATGGTGTATCAAGAATTCTGTTTCTATACGGAATCCCAGCTGCCTTGGTTCAGCTAGGATCCTCACTTGCTGGATTTGAGGAATTCCTTCCTCTGGGTCCGAAATACAGTGAATGTCTTTCCGCCTCCATTTTCCTTCGCTGCTCCTCTAGTAGCTATTTCTAAGCACTGGGGCATAGTAGTCTATGTGGTTAGGAAGAAAAATTAAATGTTGGTGCTTCATACAGTTTTCCATACTGAATTAGAACCAAATTAGACACCTACGTATTCTAGTTCAAAACACTAAGGTTTGCCCCATTTGTTTACTCAGTAGTCTTATAATGAGGTTCTTAAGGTATCACACCACTGTTTTATCGTTAAAACTAGCCCATTTTTCACAAAGTTGGGAAATTAAGGTGATTCTAAAAAGCACTTAACACGCCTTTAAAAAGCAATTAATGTTCCTCTATATAAGTAGAGCTATCCATTCCCTCAAAGTGGTACATGGCACCTGAGAGATCTCTGATACAGTGTATTAGTCATTCTGCTTATGAAGCAGATAGAGCAAATGTGGTTATAACCATGTAATAATTTTTAATCAGAACAATTAAAAAATGTGATTTTTATTCTGCTCTGCTCAATATATTCCAAAAACACACATAAAGTTGTGGTATTCTTTATCTTCAAGAGGTTCAGTGCTTGAAGCTCTCTATTTATCCTGACAAACATCTGTGTATCATACCCCACCCATCTAAAACTGATACCCTCCAGAGGTAAAGAAAGGTGTTTGCACCTGGCTGCTTGTGGCTCTTCCCTTACAATTTCTGAAGCTTGAGAACAGGAAAGAGAGGCCAGGGAAAGCTTGAGAACAGGAAAGAGAGACTCTACTCAATATTAGAGCCTTGCATATGTGAGGCCCTGGGTTCGAGTTCCAACAATCAAAAAAAAAATCTGAAAGCAGGAGAAAATGTTTAGGGGGCTTTTAAAAAGTCCTTCTATTGGAGAAGACATGAGAAGAAGAAGAATATGAAAGAGGTGTGTGGCAATGGTAAGTACTATAGAACAGAGCCCGCACACGCCACTCTGAAGATTCCTCTGTGTGTGTATGTGTGTGTGTGTGTGTGTGTGTGTGTGTGTGTGTGTGTGTGTGGTCATGGTGCTGGTTAAAGGCATTCTAGTTGGGGTTTCCAGGGACAGGGAGCAGGAATCATCAGGAATTTTAAACACCGCTTGCCATCCTTGTGAAGTGATTGTTGCTGCAAACAGCAGAATTCCTTCTGTCCGTGCACATGTATTACTGGTTTTCATGAAGCACTTTCTCTGTGGAGTCCCATCCCAGCTCTGCTACCTGCTCTCTGATCTTACATGAGCTGTGGGACTTTCCTGAATCCAAATCTCCTGTAGAGAGCCAACTGCTGCGGTATGTTGTACCTCACGGGCTCTCATCAGGACTGAAATGAAAGGAAGGAATGCAGGTAAAAAGCCTCCTAAATAATAGGTATATTCAGAGTAAGTTGCATCCCCACCGCTTCCCTTCCCTGGCACACTGACATCACAGTGGACAGCCTGGCCGTTCTCCTGCTAGATGACATAAGAAAAATTGGCCAGACATGTATTGAGAACCCAAGGTACCCCCTACCCCGCCTCCAGCCCTATAAAAGAACTGAAGAAAATAGACGCAATAAATACATAAAATATAAGTGAAGAAAACAGAAAATGTTGACTGCAGGCATATATATTGGCATATATTACTTTTCTGCAGTGTTTTCATTCAGTATCTTAAATATTAATTTTTAATACTTTTCAGCCTTGAATATTGCAGCATTTCTTTCTAAATGGGTTTTTAAAAATATAACATATAATTTGCCTTGATAAGAATATTCCAACACATCGTACTCCATGTGATCTAAAAATCATAGCTCTCGCCCTCTATCCCCTGGAATTTTTTCAGCTCTGTATTTATGATGCAAGTTTACTAAGGTGATATGCAGGTGGCAGGAAAGAATCAACATTTGCATTTTATGACCAACATGATATCGATGTCCCTGATATATTTAGGAAAAAAAAAGAAAAAAATGTGGAGTGTCACCTCGTCATTTATCTTTTCACCCAGATGTTTGATTTAAGATGTTTGATTTGCTAGCTTATGATTCTGGTGTCTCTTCCAAAAGATTTTTATCTCACACCACAAATCCACCATTTAATCCTCCTTAGGTGAGCACAGTTTGTCCACCTCCAAAAATAGTAACACAGGCCACCAGCCTTGACCTGGGCCTTTGAGCCATTTTGAGATACAACAAGCTTTGCTTGCACCCATAAAAAAAATCCTCTTTGAGTGTGGATTTTGCGTCTTTATCTGGGACACTTCAATATTCAGTCCAGTCCTAAAACCTTACAATTCTTTTGATATCCATCAGTCCCTTGGGCTGTACAAATGGCAAAAAGAAAAAAAAGGATGGGAGGATGAAGAAAAAGAATTTCTCATTCAATCTTTTTGCAGATACTTATGAGTACATAAGTATTTTTATTACAAAGTTAGTGATGCTTTTGTCCTCTTAACCTTTTATGAATCACATGATTTTTTTTATGAATATCTATCATCAAGAAAATCCAATGATATTTAGACTGTTTCTGGCTACAGAGAGTGAAATGGGAAATTCAGAACATTCTCCCATGGGAGCCCCGTGGTCTGGGAAGGGAGATGCAAAGCGCCTAAGGAACTGGCATGCACATTTCTCACGATGCCCGTCCTGTCTCACGGCAGGACAGTTCCAGGCCTTTGCTCGGCTCCCACGTGAACTAGGGTTGGAACGCCTCCTGTTTCCCAAGCTCAATCGACCTTGTTAGGAGAGTACCTCATACCGAGCGCTCAAGGAAATGTTACCCTTTGTGATCTCTAAGCCTGTTTCATTACTTAGAATCTAGGCTAACTTCAGCCTGTGATACTTTCTGTTTTTGTTGACAGGAAGATGCAATAAAAGGACAAGAACAAGGGCGGAAACGGGGTCCTCCCTTCAAAGCTAGTATTTATATTTTAGCTAGCACCAGACCTAGCGTGCATCTTGCATTTGATTCCTTTCACATAGTTGGCGAAGAAGCCCCATACTCTTCCCTCTGCAGAACCAAAGTCTTCCCAAATGCCACCTCCCAAGCAGTCAGAACTTAGGAGAGAAGGAACTGAGGGGTCAGGTGGAAAGAAAGGACCAGGAGTTATGCTTTATATACGGGAAGCTCAGGAACCAATCCCTGTTGCTACATGGTCCCCTGAGCATTGCAGGGACCATCTCCCAAGCAGTGATCCAAGGGTAGCACCTGAGCAACCCCAGGTGTGAATCTAAAACCAAAAAAAAAACAAAACCAAAAACCTCAGAACATAGAATAAACGTTTTCCAGGCAAATCAACCTTCTTATTTGCCTGAGAAAGATTCCCTAGGTCTGTCTTACAGAGGAGAGAGGGGACTGCAGTGACAGCTTCCCCCTCGCACCCCCCACCCAATCCCCTGCCTTGGTAGATAAGAGTTGGGGATAGAAAACTGAACTCCTCCTTGGGGCTGGAGCAATAGCACAGCGGGTAGGGCGTTTGCCTTGCACGAGGCCAACCCAAGTTCGATTCCCAGCATCCCATATGGTCTCCTGAGCACCGCCAGGGGTAATTCCTGAGTGCAGAGCCAGGAATAACCCCTGTGTGTTGCCGGGTGTGACCCAAAAAGCAAAAAAAAAAAAAAGAAAAAGAAAAAGAAAAACTGAACTCCTCCTCCTCCATGCGTTATCCACTCCATTCACCAAGCTTGTTAAATAACAGGTTTAAAACAGGTAAATCAGAATGATCTAGTGAGAGCATGGGATTTATTTTTAAAATCCAAATAGGACTTCATTCAATGGTTGTAAAATATGAAAGGCTTATTTTAAATAACGTTAAAAGCCATGACTGCTGCTAGACCCTGGCTAATTCTCACTTCTCTAGAAAGTGCACGTTTGCAGTCTTTGATATTTTTAACCAGGCTCTCCCCACCCCCCCCCCGCCCATCTTTACTTGGAACTGCCAAGTTCTGTAACCTTGGTATGTGTGTGGCACTTGGCAGAACCTGGACCACTGTGGGGTGTGTAGGGAAGGTGGGAGTCATGAGTCTGGGGGGTGACATCAGGGGGTGCAGAGCGCCAATCTCCTTGGCTGACTCCGACCTGCGCAGCCCTGATGGCTTCTGCTCTGGTCACGCAGGCTGGGGCACATGCAGGTCTGCCCCTGTGAGAGCCAGTGTAGGATGCAAGATGCAGCCAGAAACTCCGTGGCAGCCCGAGCACAGGGTGACAAGTGCATCGTCATCATCACAGAGCTGCAGTTCCATTCTGCTCTGAGCTGTTTGCTTGCTTTTCACATCCATCTGATGAAATGGCAAGCGCTAAGATCTTCCCTCTTTTTTTTTTAATTGACTCACCGTGAGATACAGTTAAAAGATACAAAGCTGTAGTTGGGTTACACAGCCATGGTTGGGTTTCAATCATTTCAGTCATACAATGTTCCAACACCCATCCCTTTACCAATATACATCTCCCACCACCAATGTTCCTGGTTTCCCTCCCACAGTTCACCAGCCCTTTTCTTTGGAGTCACCCCTGTGCGTGCTCAAAGGGCTACTCCTGGCTCTGTGCTCAGGAGCACCCCCTGATGGTGCATTGGGGACACTATAATGTGGTGCCAGAATTGAAGTTGGGGGCTCTGCAAATCAAGTGCCCACCTCCTGGACTAGCCCTGGCCTTATCTTTTAAAAAATGATTTGTCACTGTTGTTGAGCTGTCATTGACATGAAACACGGGAATCAAGGTTCACCGCACAATCCTTGGATGTAGACATGTATTGATGAAGTGATCACAGTGAGTTAGCATCCATCACTGTCCTGAGCTACCCAGCACTTTATCATGTGCTAAGGTCACTGAGATGGACACCCTGAGCAGCTTTCCAGTGTGTGATGTGTGGTGGCTCTCTCTAGTCGCCAGACCGCACCTGACAGCCCAAGACCTGTTAAAGAATGATGATGTGTCCTTGGTGCCCCTTTCCCCCTCCTGCCCACCCCCACTCCCTCGCTACTCCCACCTTGCCGTCACCCTTTCTCAAATACTGGGATTCTTTCTGCAGAAGAGTTTCTGGTTGTATATGTATATGGGTTATATAGCAGAGACTGAACCAAAAGGTGCTCAAGAACTTTGGTGGTGGTTTTGTGAAGGCTGGAGGTTGTCTGACAATGAAATACTTGGGGGAACAGGGGTATATAACCTCTTTTGTGCTGTCTCTCTTTCTTCCCCCTAAAAATGACCAATAGCCTATTAGATTATGACACTAGGAAAATTGATGGCAGCGTATAAAAATACTAAAGTTCAGGCTAGAGTGATAGGACAGCAGATCAGGCACTTATGTTGTCTGAAGCCAACCCAGATTTCATCCCTGGAACCACATTCCCTGAGCACTCCCAGGAATGGCCCCTGATCACATAGGCAGTGATAATCCCTGAGCACCAACAGGTAAAGCCTAAAAGCCAAAAAAGAAAGCAAAATAGAAATGATAAAAGTTTTTCAAGTCCTTAAGATTGGACTGTCATCCCTTCCCTTGGCCATCTGGCACTTCCAAACAGCAAGGGACTATAAAGTAGAAGTCATCTCCAGGCCTGTGCAGTGGCCGAAACTCGTCCTCGAGGGGTTGTAATAGGGACCGGCTCCTGGGAGCAAGAGAAGGCTCTGAGGAAATGCAGCATTGCCAGCCTGTAGAGTAAGGAATGGGCAAGTGAATGGAAGGGGGAAGGGAGGAGGGAAGGGAAGGAATGGGATGGGAAGAGAAGGGGGAAAGGTAGGGAAGGAACAGAAAGGATGAAGGAAAAGGGAAGGAAGGAAGGAAGGAAGGAAGGAAGGAAGGAAGGAAGGAAGGAAGGAAGGAAGGAAGGAAGGAAGGAAGGAAGGAAGGAAGGAAGGAAGGAAGGAAGGAAGGAAGGAAGGGGGAGGGAAGGAGGGAGGGAGGGAGGGAGGGAGATGAGGGAGGGGAGGGAGGGAGGGAGGGAGGGAGAGAGAGAGGGAGGGAAAGGTTGAAGTCTAGCAAATTTCTATCCTGCACACCTTTTCCCCAAGAATTAGTCAAGTAAACAGGATTAAGACCAGGCAAATAGCGCAAGTAGTAGAGCTCATGTTTTGAAAGCACAACCCCAGAGCTCAATCCCTGGCACTGCTGCCACCTCCAATCACCATCAGGAATCACAAGTATTTTAAAAGTTGATGAATTGTTGGGTAACACTGGGTTGTCCTTGCTCCTCCCACTGGGAGCTTAAGGTTTATCGGGCCACTCCCACAACAGTGCAACTGAGGCACACCCGATTCCAACAGGTACTAATCACCCTAAGCTGCTTTTCTCTTTCCTTTATGTTATTTGTATGGTTTATTTAGCAATGTTCTTTTTGTATAGACACAAGAAGACAGTTGATGCTATACTATGTAACATGAGAGTTAATTGACTCCTAAATGATATTTACTTCGGGGCATTTATATTTATCTAACTTAAGCCTCCATTGCCCTTAGTTTCTAGCACTCCAAGAGTAGGGTCCCAATGAGGGACTGATGGACCCAGGGCAAGCTGTGAGCTACCCTGGCATCGAAATGGGCCAGGCCAAGCGACATAATACTTAACCATAAGTTAAGAGCATAGTCATGGTAATGAATGAAAGAGAAATGGTGTTTCTTCCCTGGTGGCAAGAGTCTCCATGATAGGGATGACGAGAGGTCTGCTGTCTGGCCACTTTAGACTATGGTTTCAAGAGAGCAGGTGACCACAAAGCAGAAGGACATGACCTCCATGGAGAGCCTGCAATGTTATAACTAAGCAATTTGGGATTTAGCCTTAACCTCCTTTCTTGGTCTTTTGCTACACTCATGTGCAATCAGTATTTGGGGTGAGATAGGAAGTGAGGCCTTTGCAAATACAGTGGAATGTTCTGCCAAGTTGGAAAATCTACATTTGAAGACCATTTAATGACATGGAAGAACCAATCACGATTTAATGTTGCATGAAAAAGCAACTCATGAAAATTCTCATAAAGCCTGATTCTAATGTTTCTTTAAATTCACATATATAAATATTCATATAGCATATAAAAGTCTCTGTGTGTACACAAATGTAAAAAAAGACACACCAAAAGGTAGCAATGGCTCAATCTCAGCAGGGGAATTTTACAGGCAATTTTAAAAATCATCCTCATGTATTTTCTTTTTTTTCCCTGGTGTGATTGGTGGAAGATATCAGTTTCTTAAGTTTCTGAGTTAGCTGAAATTGGCCCTTAAGAAGCACTCTATCTTGGTCAGCTGATATAACAATGAGACATCCGAGGAGGCAAGCAATCTTAGCAGAATGCTTCATATTTGCTTCTCAGTGCTGAAGACTGCTGATTGGACAGTATTTATCTCTATAGATACAGTCTATCAAGACTAATTTCTGGCTGGTACATGAGCAAACTAACTATAGGTAGAGCTAAGGAGATGTCAATGAATTCTGTGAATCCCCAGAATATTCTCAAAGTTATTTTTGCCTTGAGACGTGGGTGATGCAAGTTGTAGCTGAAGCTCTCCGTGGTTCTTAGCAGCAAGAAGTACAAGCAAAATATTGCCAAGACAGAAATGGGGCTTCTTTCTGGAGACCCCATGGAGGACCTCAATGGAAAAAACACTTTGCTTTCTCTTGTGGCCCCTGCTGGCATTGCCTGCATTTCTTCTGTATCTCTTCCTCCAGCCCTACCATGAGAGAAGATAGAAGGAAAGAATCAGAACTGGCTCTGGCCAATTTTCACCCTTACCTTACTCAGAAGGTTCAAGTCCTTACCTTGGGTACCTAGCAAGAAGCTTATTTTTTTTCTTAAGCTTCTTCTTTTTTTTTAAATTTATCCAGCCAACATTTTTTTGAGTGAGTGCTATATCCTAAGCCCTAGAGAGTCAAAATCATATGAAACTGGCACCCTTAAACAGGTTCATCCACCGAAGGATTGGACCTCTTAAGAGAAACTCATGATATGAAACCATGCAATTAGTAAAGCTGTCCCCAAGCCTATGTGGACCCCAAGGAGAAGCACCTGCCATCGCCAGGGCAGTCTGGAAAAGGGATTCAGAGAAGGGTCCTGGAAGGGAGGATGCCAGAGTGAGGTGTCTGGAATGAGCAGGGAGAGGGGAGGAAAGAATATAGTCTGGCAAAAAAAAAAAGCTGGCTGATGAAAGACAAACTGCTTGGTCATTGGACTTGCTTTTGGGAGATGGTCGGAATGGGGACCTCTCTGAGATGAAAGTCAGCCCCTTGGCCATTGCATCTGGTGCGTTGGTGAGCACTGCTGTCTGACCTTTGGATTGTGTATTACTATTTGCCCTGGTGCCAACTGTGCACGCATCTCTAAACTGAATTCCTCCTGGCCCAAGGGAAAGACAGACATGGCTTCTAATTAGAGTGTGCTGAAGAAGCTATGGTGGAAGGGATCTAAAGGCCTCTGGATGAGTTCCCCATGTCAGAACCCCCTCAGTGGCAGTGATGGGGGGCCGAGAAGCCCAGGTGTAGGGTAGATGGACTCTGGGGTACCCCTACTTTCTCCGCTCCCAAGCCTTCCCAGTCAAGACAGTGTTCTCCACAGCCACACCTGCGCTTGCACCCTCTTCATGGTGGGTGTGGCCTCCGCTGACCCCAGGGCCTCAAGAATAGTCTGGATTGGACCTGTAGCTTTCTGAGAATGTGGAGCTACCCCATTTATGTGTTCCTTCCATTTCTTTCCCACTATAATGGAGTGGTGATTTTTTTTAATGCAAATGGACAAATTGGTCCACATCGGGCTAGCAGGGGGACCCAGTGCAGTCCCCTGCCCACTCCACATGTGTGTCTGACAGACTTTGTCAGTCATTTTGGCATCCAGGGATTAAATTTCATTTCAAACAGATGTTTACAGGAACAAAGGGATGCCATTTACACCATCCTTACAGAAAGGGCTATGGGCAGCCTACGGGAACAGGTATGATGAACCTACAGAAATAGGGTGGCAAAGATTCACAATCAGGAAAATGTAGGTTTAAAGAAGATTTTCTGTGGAGGGAAAAGTTTCTGTGGATGTGCAGAGCAGCGTTCTGCAGGAGTTTGGGGAGCTAAACTGCAAATTTTGTTTCCAAGTTCCTGGAGGCAGAGGCAAATAGGAAGTATTTGCTCCCCATTTCTTTGTGAGAAGAGCATAATCTGCCCTCTGGGGAATCAGGCTACAGTCCAGAAGAACGTTTGATCCAGAGCCTCCAGGAAGACATGATTGGCTTTACCTTCACAATGCATCTCCCAAATGCATGAGGGTTTCTGCAGATTCTCTCCATGATGGTGGAGACGGAGCAGCTGCAGACCCATGAGAGCAATAAGGCAGAATCACCCAGGCTAAGCTAAATCAGATCTGCATTTGAATTCTGATTCACACACGGGTGGTATAAACATGGTCAGGTTGATCTCACTGATCTTGAATTTCTCAACGGTAAGATGAGGATCATTTTTTTCCTAAATTTAGAGACAGTGAGGGTTAGATTCTCCACATCAGGCACTTAACCGGCTCCCTGATCCCTGGACCACCTTATAAGCAATCATTCCAGGAGGTAGACGCTGCTGTGTAATCACCATGCCTTGGAAGAACAGGTGGGATGGATTTCAAGTGCACAGTCTTCTGAGTTGCAGCAGAGATCAAACCTAGCATAGCTGGGTCCATATGCTGATACCTGCTTCTGGTTTTTACTGGGTGTGATTGGAACTGGTTAAAAGAGTCAAAAACTGGCTCTGTACTTAGAGGAAAGGTGTTGGAGGTCCGGTTGCACGAGGAACTGGGTGTTTTTAAAATTCAGCCAAGCAGAGGGTAAAAATGGCATGCAGCGTGAAAACTATGGAACCAAAAAATGGTTCTTGGCGAGGTGGTTGGATGGCCAGCCCACTGGTTGATGGAGGTGAGCCATGGGAAGAAATACCTAGAGCAGGGCTGAGTGTCCTGGGAAACCATCCCCACTCCTCAATGCCAGAGAGAACAGAGCGTGTTCAAAAGGATTCACATTTTGTACACTAAAAACTTTTTTAGTGGTTATCAACATGGAAAGTCTTCCTATTTTTTTAATGACTTTTGATTGAATGAATCTCAAACTATACTAAGTATAGCACTGTAGCACTGTTGTCCTGTTGTTCATGGATTTGCTCAAGCGGGCACCAGTAATGGAGACTGTAAGACTTGTTGTTACTGTTCTGGCATATAGAATATGTTCCGGGTAGCTTGCCAGGCTCTGCCATGTGGGTGGGATATTCTGGGTAGCTTGCCGGGCTCTCTGAGAGGGACGAAGGAATCAAACCCAGGTCGGCTGCATGCAGGCAAACACCCTACCCACTGTGCTATTACTCCAGTAATGTAAAGCACATTGACAAAAATGGGTTATAGGGCAGCCTGCCACACTCCACCACCAGTAGCCACTCATCGTGCTTCCACCTCATCCTTCTACTAACTCTTGGTTTAAGAGAATGCAGTCTGGCAGCTATTAATCTAGCTAACTTGCATAGCCTGCCAAATTTTAAGATTCTATGACTGCAATTCTCATATATTCCTAGTGTTCTCTGGACATCTATGTGGTCTTCCATAATATACTTGGTTTCCTTCTATAGTAAAAACAGTGGTGCTATAAGTAGGAAAGATAGGTCGGCACATAGCAGGTATTTTATGGCATCTCAGTATAAACTGAAGAAAGAAGAAGTATGCATAATATCAAAACTTGGGGATAACTGATAGTATTTTGATATGTTCAGCTGTTTTCTGTGCACACAGACAAATAACATCTATGTGTATATATATATATATATATATATATATATACACACACACACACACATGCACACACATACATATATAGAATAGTCTTAAGCAACTTTTTTTTAAGTTTTATTTTATTTATTTTTTGGGTCACACCCGGCGATGCTTAGGGGTTATTCTTGGCTCTGCACTCAGGAATTACTCCTGGCGGTGCTTGGGAGATCATATGGGATGCCAGGGATTGAACCTGGGTCAGCTGAGTGAAAGGCAAACACTCTCCCTGCTGTGCTATCGCTCCAGCCCCAAGCAACTTTTGATTATTTGTCTCTAGTAACAGTTAGCTTTCCTCAAAATGACTTAAATGACAGGGATGCATTATCTTCCCCAAAGGCCAAGTCCCAGCACGGAGTGTGGCTCAGTGTATAGCACATACTTTGCATGTGTGAGACCCTGAATTTGATCCCCAGCACTGGAAATTCCTGAAGTAGAAGAGATTAGAGTTAGTTTAAACCAAACCCAGATTCAGTGTTTTTTTCTTTTAATCTCATCACTCTGTCATCATCAATTAGTATGTTGTCCAAATCAACATTTTTTGACCTTTTTCACTTGTAAACTGAGGAAACTACGAGAATGATCTCTTGGACTGGCTGGTGGATAACACAAAAGTGAAAATGGAGCACCTGAATGTTGCTGATGGGGCTGAAAAGATGCAGTGGCCAGGGCACTTGTCTTGCATGCAGCCAACTGGTTTGGATCCCCAACACCCTCTATGGTTCCCTGAGCACTACCGGGAGTGATCCCTGAGTGCAGAGCTGGCAGTAAGCCCTGAGCACTGCCAGGTATGCCCCACCCACAGCCAAAAAAAATGTATATACATGGGCTGGAGTGATAGCGCAGTGGGTAGGGCGTTCACCTTGCATGCGGCCGACCCAGGTTCGATTCTTCTGCCCCTCTCGGAGAGCCCGGCAAGCTACCAAGCATATCTCGCCCGCATGGCAGAGCCTGGCAAGCTACCTGTGGCATATTCGATATGCCAAAAAACAGTAACAGCAAGTCTCACGATGGAGACATTACTGGTGCCCACTCGAGCAAATCAATGAGCAACAGGATGACAGTGACAGTAATATATATATATATATGTATATATATATATATAGCTGCTACATGAGTGTGGAAAGACCACCAGAAAATGTCTGTGAACTAACTGCAGCCCACATAGCACAGGTTGAAGAGCAGGGATCTAGAGCCCCTCATAATCACAAAATGGCTGCAATAGCTCCAGATATCAAATATCAACAGACTAACATCCAGAAAAGGCTTGTTTAATCCCAGATGCATCTCTTTCCAGGGAGGTTCAAGGGGCTTAGGGAGTAATTCTTCCATTCTATTTTGAGAGCTTGCAAGATGTCATTTATATGTACTGCAGTTAAATTAGAAAATAAGATCGAATTTTAACCAGTACTTTTTTTTGTCAGTCATGGAGACTATACCCAGTAGTGCTTAGGAAAGATCGTGCCATGCTGGAGATCAAACCAAGGACCCCCCCCCCATATGCAGATCACATGCCGTATCACCTGAGTCACATCCCTGGCCCTAACCAATTTCATAAATTGCTGAGTTTACATTTTAATTTGCTGCCCAACCATGCTTCTCTTTGTGAATCTCAGCAATAAACTTCATCTGTCCCTTATTGAAGAAAAATTTATATACCATAATGGTTTTTTTTTCCATATATGCAGTTGATTCCTTAAACCTGAAAAATGTGAAATGAGGTGGTTTCTCTATATACCAGTTAATACAAATCATCCAGGTGGTCATAGATAATTTCTGGAGACAGATCTCTCATCACTTTTAGTGTGATTTTTCTAGGAGTTTGGGAGAGCCACCCTCATCTGTGTTTAGGGATTTTATTCCTAGTTCGGTGCTCAGGAATTACTCAAGGAGCCAAGTGTGGTGCCAGGGAACGAACCAGGATCTGCCGCACTTTAGCCTCTGTCCTAGCTCTCTGGTCCCTAATACAATATTTTGAATACTTTAAAATCAAATTTTGTGGAGATACCATTTGTTTACGATGCTGCAGCATTGCAGGAGTCCAGAGTCACACCTGAAGATGAAGACCTGCTTCATCTTCACCTGTGCCCACCTTTTCCTGCCCATCACAAGAGCATGATGGACCCATTCCTCCCACCCCCGCTTCCCCTTGAATAACCTCTTTATTTTTCACATCTTAAGTTGTTGTGCACAGAGGTGAGTGTGTTTTCATGTGGTGCTGGAGATTACACCCAGGGCTTCCCAAGTGCTCTGCCGCCCAGCTCATCCCCAGCCCATTTCCATAGTGTTTGGGCTAGTTTTCTTCTGCACAGTATTGCCGAGCGTTCTGAATATTGCTTCCAAGACTTGGATGCAGGAGAAAAGGGGGCAGGGAGGGGACATCTTTTCTCTCAGTGGGCCTCCTCTCTCCACATCATTCCGTGGGCACGACCTGTACTCCCAGGCCAGGCCCAGGGAAGCTCTGAGGGCCCAGCAGGAGTCCTGGCTGCCTTGTTAGGGAGCCCACAGGAAATGCCAGCTTGCTGACGCTTGTCTCTAGTTTGCATTGGGAAGAACAGTGTTGATTACAATTAAGACCTCGCTTTAAGAGAGGAGGAATTCGCAGGGTTCTCTAAGGTAGTGATTCTCAATCCCTAAATCAGAATCAGCTGGGAGAGCAGAAACAAGGCAAGGCAAGGCTTCCGAGACAATGATGAGCTCCCTGGCAGCGTCTCAGCGCACAGAAACTTCCTGCCCCCACCTTAACGCACTCAGGCTGCATCCTTCAGATCATGCCCCCTGCAGACTCAGGACCCCTGTGCTGATGATCCAGGTCAAGTCATCAAGGACTCGCTTTGCCTCAAGCCACCTCTCCCCCACTAGCCCCAGCAGATGGCATGGCCTCTGGTGGCCTCCACCCGAGCCACGGTGCTTCTCTGTTTCATGTTCTTAAGCGGTTTTCTTTTTGGATAGTTTGCAGATGACTTTTATTTGATCTGAAGTTTCAGCACAGCCTATCGGGGTATCTCAGTTCAGAATCCAGCTCAGCCAGGCTTTGTTATGCAAGCAATTGAACCTTGCTGCACTTAGCTCTCCCAATGCAAAGTGAAATCGCCCTGGCAGAAGGTTACTGCTAGGATGAAAGGAGGTGGTCCCTGTGCAGTGTAAATACTTAATGCCAGTGGACCCAAGAGACAGTCCAGTGGGTAAGGCACTTGCCTTGCACGTGGCCAATCTGAGCTCAATACCCAACACTGCCTATGATCCCCCAAGCCCCACCAGGAGTGAGCACAGAGACAGGAATAAGCTCTAAGCACCACCATGTGGGGCCCCCAAACAACAAAAACTGAAAAAAAATTTAAAAAGAAGCACTAAACATCAGTGAAAATGGTCAACAGTCTTGATGTTAAAAGAAGAGATATGGGGCACAGGGACCCTTCCCCAGAACGGTAGTACGGCGGGTAGGGCATTTGCCTTGCATGCAGTCATGGATGCTGGTTCCATCCCCAGCATTCCATATGGTCCCCATATGGAGTAATCTTTGAGTACAGAGCCAGGATTAACCTTGAACATCATTGGGTATGACTCCAAAACAAAAATAAATAAAAGGAGTGACTCCCAAAATAATCCAGTCCAGTGGCTACTACAGATGGTATGATTCCCTTTCTTTTTTTCCTTAAATTGAATCACTGTAAGATACACAGTCAAAACTCTGTTCATGATTGCATTTGGTCTGGGTTTTTTGTTTGTTTGTTTGTTTGTTTGTTTTTTTGCTTTTTGGGTCACACCTGACGATGCACATGAGTTACTCCTGGCTCTGCACTCAGGAACAACTCCTGGTGGTGCTCAGGGGACCATATGGGATGCTGGGAATCGAACCTGGGTCGGCCGAGTGCAAGGCAAACGCCCTACCCGCTGTGCTATCACTCCAGCCCAGTTCATGATTGCATTTGATTCCCATTTTTAAATTCCTGTAAGGAAGCTGAGACTCAGAGCCTGTGCTTCCCAGTAGCCGCCCGCCCCGCCAGACACTCTGGCACACAGGCAGACCCCCCCCCACCCCAACCCCGCTTTCCCAGGCGAAGTCAGAAAACTCAGGACTGGGGCTGGGGAGACGACCCAAAGGGCTGTTTATGCACTGCAGGCAGGAGCCCAGGTTCAATCCTCAGCAACACATTGTCCCCAGCACTGTCAGGAACCACCCTCGAGCACCACAAAAGGGATAGCGACTGAGCAGCTGCAGGTGGCCCTGAAGGCCAGCTGTCATAATTGTGTTAGGGCAGAGATGCGCAAGGGCCGCAGCAGGTCTTTCCCAGCTGAGTAGGAGAGGCAGAAGGAGCCGGGATGGGGATGGGCCAGGCTGCAGCATTTGAGCAACTGAGAATTTATGCTCCATGGGGTAAGCAGGTACCAGAGCTGCAAGCTAGCTGCACCGTTTGGCGCTGCCCATGCCTTTGGGGAGGGCCTCAATATTGGAAGCAACATGGGCCACAGTGAGGGGCCCATGTGCTCCAGCCTCCATCTGGTCGTCCACTTCTCTGGGGCTTACAAACCACCCCCGAACCCAGAAGCACAGGACAGCACTGAAGGTGACAGCTGTGGCCATCTCATTCTATTTCCGGCTGATTGCCTGTCTATGTACTCGACAGTTCATCTGTTGGCAGTTCAAGGGGTCAGGCCTTCAGGGGAACAAGGTGGGTCTGTTCTCTGCTCGACGCTATTGGGGGACCTCAGAGGGCTGGGACCACGGGGCCATCGGACAGGGCCATCTCTTCTCTCATCGGGGCATTGCCTGGTGCTCTGGGTCGAAGACTCCCTCAGCCCTTGTTTGTATCATAGAAGTGAGTTACGTTGCTGGTGCCCTCCCAACAGCCTTGCCCCTGAGCCAGTTCCAATACAGTCACAGCTCAGCGGCTGCAGGGGGTCTGACTTTGTCCAGGAGACCGGTTTCAGAGTTCCAGGAGGCACGGGTCTCCGCTTTGAGCCCCCTCAACACCTGTTCTTGGAAGACCCAGTATGCCACTTCTGCCCCCCTTTATTCACATCAGTTCCAACATTCCGGATTCAAAGTACTAGAGCAGCAATTTCCATGGGCCAGGGAAGCATGTGACTGCAGGGAGGAGAAACTGGGCAGAGGCTTCTCAGACACCAGCTCCCCCCTGCATAGGAACAGGATTCAGAGGGGGCCGGAAAGAGAGCAGAGGGGCTAAGGCACCTGCCTGTTAAGTAGCCATGCCCAGGTAGATTCTGGCCACCACCTGGTCGTCAGCAT
Source organism: Sorex araneus (assembly GCF_027595985.1). Lineage (NCBI taxonomy): Eukaryota > Metazoa > Chordata > Mammalia > Eulipotyphla > Soricidae > Sorex > Sorex araneus. Next base: position 40,543,560 of record NC_073311.1, on the reverse strand, counting down.
CGCTGGGTGCTGCCCTGCCTGCTCTGGGGGCCCCGCCAAGATGGCCACAGGGCCCAAGCAGCACTCATTGGCTCTTGCATGGAGTTGCCTGCTGGGCTGACCAAGAATTCCTGGAGGGAACCCTGTGACTCTTAAGCACTGCTTAGGCGACCCAAAAGAATATAGGATGGAGTCGTGTTCCTGGTCACACATCTTCATCATTTTCTTGCTCTATGACCTCTAAATTTACATCTCCTCACCTATAAATGAAGAGGCTGATACTCTACCGCAGGAGATAGGCGTTCAAGGTGAATGAGATACGCTGAATTCTTGGCACTGCCCCATAGCCCTGCTAAGTGATCATTTAGTGGTCACCACGCTCCATACAATAGTAACTGAGAATGTTATTGCTCCAGCTTGTCATTTGGCTAATAGCTCATTCCGCATTCGGCTGAGTGCTGCAACCGCTCAGGCACTCTGGGGCCCGCAGCCTTCCACAGTTGCAAAGATGTTTTGAGCGCAAGCCTAGCTCAAAGGCGGAAGAAGGGGCTTGTCCTCCAAACCCCTCTGATATTGCGATATTTTTAGCCTTTCCCAGTTGAGTTGCCTGCTCTCAGGAGGCTCTTCTCCTATCTTAAAGAGCAAGAATGTGACTAAAAAGAGGTAGAAGTCACCTTCCTCCTCTGCTCCTAAGTGTGATGGGCGATTTCTCCCCTTGAGAGCCTGGTATGTGGGTAACACAGCCCTTCACATGAAAAAATCCCAGCAGTTATCAGCTGCATTTCCACACCCCCCACCCTGCGTCTCAGTGACCCTGGGTTCTTCCTAACCTCCCAGTCCTGACCTACAACACAAAAGTGCCAGAAAATAGAGAAAAATATAATGCCCAACTCTTCACTAGACACTCTTGTAAAGAAGAACATTATGAAGCATTCGAAAACAAAATGAAAAGTAAGACATTGAGGAGAACTCTGCAGGCCAGACCAGGGAGGTCACTCAGCAGGAAACCCTGGTGACGTTTACAGCACCAAGAACTAATTAAAAGATTTTTTAAAAGGGTAGCAGCCAACCCATTGCCTTTGACAACCTTTAGGCTTCTCACAAGAGTCATGTGAAAAATCTCACTTGCTCAAATGAGCATTTTCGACGTTCACTCGAAGACACTGGAGCTTTAGGTAAATCCCACTTTCAGGAATGTGTTTTTTGCTTGAGCATAAAGGCCTTTCACAGGGCAGCGGCTCTTCATACCCATGAGTGCCTGGAATCTTTTCTTAGCCCACTACTCCCCCATATCAGGGAAGCTCACTGCAGATCCCTGGCAGATAGACAGGGTCTGTCTCCATGGTTGTGGTGAACAATAACAAGAGCCCATGACTTCAGGCATAGATCATGAAGCTCTCAGACGGGGACCCATCCCCACCCCAGGAGGCAGCGCTGAGCTGACGTGTGTGCGGGTGTAGGCAGTGGGAGGACTCAGCCCTCTTTGTACACTGATGGCCAGAGCTGTCTGCCTGCCCTCCTCCTCCACTGTCATTCCTTGGTGCATTACTAATTTACTAGGCTGACTCATCCTCCAGGCAGACAGGAGCGCAGTGCTCACTGCAGGAAGAACTCTGCTGGTGTCCTAGGGTCATGGTTCTCCCAAACAGCACCAGGCAGCTGTCAAACGAGCCCTCAAGTTCTGAGGCATTTACACAGGTGGGGCCAAAGGCCATGACCCCAGGTCATTGACCCAAAATCTGGGTACCTCAGAAAACCCCTGGGTCTTCTGCACAGCTCGAGAAAGCTCCCTGGAACCCCTCTCCGTCTTCCCGTGGGGGAGCACTCCGAAACAGTGCTGCCCAGAGTCTCAGACCTTGAGGTCTTCCTTGTCAGTGGGTTCAATAGGGCTGGTGAGACCAAGGAGGGAGAGAACAGATTGGAAAATCAGCACCAGCAGGGACCCCCTCCACACCCTCCACCGACACATCCCACCTGCTCTCAGCAGGATTTGGGGAAAGCTCTCTGGGTCCACAGCATCTGGGCACTGTCCCTTGAGCTGCGGACAGACCCTGCCTCTGGGGCTATGATTCAATCATGTTTCCTCAGTGACAGATTTGGAAAAGAAGGTAGGAATCAGCTGCATGGCAGAAGAATGAGAGGAATGCGAAGGGAGGAATCATCCAGAGAAGGCGGATGGGAGAGCAGAGGCAGGCTGGAGCCAGGGAGAGGGCTCACCCGGCTAAATGCAGCCTGTTCGTGCAAGAGGTCCAGGTTGAAAGTGAGGGCAAAAGGGCAGGGCACAAGAAAGGGCCCCACTCAGGTCTATCCAGAGCTTCTGCTCTGGCCCACTTGCTGGTGAGATTCCCAGTGGACCCCAGAACTAGTCAGAACCTCAAGAAATCGCTGCAAATTGGCTCTGCTAGCTGCTGGCTGCTGTACTTGGAGCCGCCACACCAGCATGACTAATGCCTCTTCTTTCTGCCGAAATTAGATTTTGATTGTGTTTCAGAGATGTTCACTGAATCACAGATGTTGGAGGTAAAAAGACCCAAACTTCGCAGGAACACCTCCTGTGGAGTGTGTGGGATCCCTCACACAGCCGTGCAGGGGGCGCCGAGCTCAGCTGCAGGCCTGGAGGGATCCCTTCCCCAGACTAGAGCTGCAGAGCAAAGCTACCCGCTGTGGTGTGCAGGGGGGCTCCGGGGCTTGGTGCGTGGGGGCTCTGCGCCCCCACCCCGGGGTGAAGTGGGGCGCCAGCAACTTTGCGTGGTGCTGAGCAAGCACATGGCATCAGTGACTAATGCCTCGTAGAGACCCAGAATCGGACCTGGGGTGCTGGGGCCCTTCCAGATTTCCACTGACTCACCGGCACCACAGGTGGGAAGTTCAAGGTCCTCCAGAGTTCACCTCCCACCACCTGTGTCAGCCCCCTTCACCCACTGGGTTCCTGCCGCTCGCACGTGGGCCCCCTAGAAAAAGCTTTCTCCTTTGTCTTTCAGAACTTAGCTTATGAAATCATCCTAACGCTGGGTCAGGCCTTCGAAGTCGCTTACCAGCTGGCCCTCCAAGCAAGGAAAGGGGGCCATTCCTCCACTCTCCCGGAAAGCTTTGAAAACAAACCCTCCAAGCCCATCCCCAAGCCTCGTGTTAGCATCCGCAAGTCCGTGGTAAGTAGCAAAGACTCGGGTGTTGGGTTGTAGGGAATAGAGCAGGGGGTAAGGGGAGGGGTCAGTGTGCGCCCCCGCCCCACCAGCCCCGCCTTGCCCAGTCCCAGGCCACTTTTCCGGGTCTCTCCCACCCTGCCCCTTAGCCAGCCCCGCCCTCTCGCCAGCCCCGCCCCAGTCCCGCCCTCTGACCCGCCCTGTTCTGTCCAGCCGCGCCCTTTTCCGCCAGCCACGCAGTTCCAGCCCACTATTCAGGCCTGGCCCACCCCATTAGCCCCGCCCCCAGCCCCACCCCGTTCTGTTCAGCTCCGCCCTTTTTGCCAGCCCCTCCCCATTCTGTCCATCCAGCCCACTGGCCCCGCCCTTTTTCCACTAGCCCCACCCCATTTCCACCCTGTTCTGTCCAGCTCCGCCCTTTTTCCTCCAGCCACGCCCCATCCTGTGCCATCCAGACCCATCAGTCCCGCTCTATTCCACAGGACTCTCCCTCTTCCCCCCGCCCTCCACCCACCGCCCGCTGGAGCTGTGGGCTGAAGTCACTCTCTACCCTACAGCCTTTGCCCCTGCACCCAGCCCTGAGCAGATTCCCACACACTCAGCCCCTAAAGGTGTCTCAGATACACCCAGCCCTCTGCTTTGCATGGCTAGCTCCAAACTCCCACCTTGGCTCTTCTCTAGAACTCCAGCACTTCCTCCCGGCAGCAAGCCCTGCCATCTCCCTACAGCAGGACCTACATCTCCCGCTCACGCCACACCCAGGGCCTCCTTTACTGATGCTCGGGTCTCCCTTTCTTGGCACAATCTTCCCTCCATCCTGAGACCTCTGTGCCACATGTGCCCTGCGCCTGGCAAGGGGTCCCTCTAGTTTCAGCCTCAGGCTTTCCCGGTCTGCAGTAGATCAAGCCTATGCAAATAGGTGGCTTGTTTTCAGTCCAGTGTGGAATTTTGTATTGTTTGGGGGCCACACCAGGCACTGTTCAGAGTGCCCAGGGGTTACTCTTGGCAGGGCTCTGGGCACCAGGCAGTGCTGAGAACCAAACCCAGGGACTCAGATACATACATGGCAAATACTTTGCCAGTCAGCCATGTCTCCAGCCCCGGCGTGACATTTAACAGAGATTTGTTTATTAGCTCTCCCCCACCAAAAAAAAAAAAGACAGTAAAATAAGCAGGAATTTTCTGAGTGCTTTGGGACGATCAGAAACATTCCTCAGTGTGGGCTGTAAATGAATGTAGGGTGGGCGCTCCAGCTGCCCGTGCTCGGTCCCCACAGACTCCCTCCTGGAGAGCACAAAGGCACGGGTGCCAGAAGGCTCCTAGAATAGTCATCCAGACACTTTGCAGAGAAGCAGGTGGCTGCAGGGTAAACAGCGCTGATGGCCTTTGACCACCTCACCCCTCAGTGGGTTTCCAGGGGCTCTCCGACCCCTGCCCCACCTGCTGAGGTCAGAGAAAGAGCCCAGGAATCCCGAGGAGCTGGGAAGTCGCTCCCACAGAAACATAGTCTGTCAGTTTTGCGAGAGGCTATGTGCAGATACCCCGACCTGGCTCAAGGGAGGGGGAAGTGGGCCCTGTCTGCCTGCACAGAGCTGGGCCAAGAGATGGCCTCAGTGACTCCATGGCAGTCTCCACAAGCGCTTTCCTGCAGTGGGGGACAGAGGCACTAATGTGGGGAGGGTACATAGAGTCACATGGGACAGTCGGGTGGGGCTAACAGGCTAACTGGGCCCAGGTTGTGAGGACTCTGGGCCTCATCCAGCCAAGAAAACCAGGAGGGCTGGAGAACTGGGGAGGAACATGCCCTCCTCCAGAAAGGTCCCCCTCCCCGCCGGACGGGAGCCGTAGCACCCTTTCTGCCCCATCCTACCTTACATCACAATTTTTTATTTTTTTCATATCTTTCTGCATCTGCTCCTCATCTGTGCGCCTGAGTAGGGGTGCCCCATCTCACCTCACCATCTAAAGATGGAACAAGCGCTTCCCCTCTCTCCGGCTCCCTGCGGTATGGGGGAGGGCGCTAGCAGCCTTAGGGTGTTGGGGTGCAGGCTCACACCTCCATACGGGTACCGTATAACAGGCATCAGCCTTTCTGTTTTAAAGCAGATCGACCCATCTGAGCAAAAGACTCTGGCCAACCTGCCGTGGATTGTGGAGCCGGGGCAAGAAAACAAGAGGGGCATTAATACCAAGTATGAGACCACGATTTTCTGATCCTCGCCCGCCCGTCCTCGTGGTGCCTTGCACGCCCACAGTCCCGAGCAGGCTTTCCTGGGTGCCTCGGCTCCCGCCGGCCCAGGAGGGGACACTGCTCTGTTGGGGTGGCCTTGTCACAGGCCACTGGCCGCCAGCCGCCCTGGGAAGTTCTTACTGCCCCCAAGGCAAGAAGCGTCACCCCTGAGAGACACGAGGTGACCTTTTTTTCACGGACTCCCCCAGCTTCCCCTCCCTGCCACCACCCCCAAGGTCCAGCTTAACGACTCTGCCCCAGCACCACTCACTCCGCTGTATTTGGGGTTTGTACCTTTAAAAATAATAATAATAATAAAGTGCAGGGGATCTCTAATACTGCCTAGAAGTCTAAAAAACAATCTTGGGTTTATTTTTCACTGTCCGCAGTTTTAAAGGTAGACTCAGAACAGCACTACCCCCTAAAGCAGCTGTAAAATCGTCCTCTCGCTGAGTATGGTTCCGTGCAAAAGGACAGAGAATTAAAACACAATCCCACCCTGCGATGGCCAGGAAATCCTGTCTCCCAATTTCTATATTTGTGGATTTTATATGTCATCAGTTAACCTTTACAGCTAGGAATTGATTCAAAAGTGGAGAATGATTTCAAACAGAATTTATTATATGCACAGAAAAATGTGTCTTGTACTAAATATTTTTCTTAAAAACAATGTTTTGTTCATGCATTGATAAGCAAATTAGGTTCGTTGTGAGGGATGTTTCTGGTTTCATTTCAAATAACTAAATTTCTACTACCAAGAGGACTGGCTCGGCGAGGCCCCGGGCGCTGGCACTGGGTCCCGGGGGCTCAGCCCCCACCAGCCTCGTGCAAATAAAAGTGCTGACGGAGCCCAGGCCGCCAAGATTGGTGTTTTAATCTTCACAGCATTTTAAAGAACATGTTAAAAATAAATAATTCTAGGGCTTCTGCTGTCAAGATTTCTGCCATGGAAACCTTATTTGAGAAAGATGTTCATAAAATTCTATTGTAAAAAAATTTTTATAGAAAAAATAAACACAAAAAAAAGAAATTCCAAAGTAATAAAACTCTTTTCTTGAAACAAAAAGATAAATACATAAATGTTTGCTTACTATTTGATTACATAAAATTTACTTACATTTCTTTAAGGTATTTTAATTTTTTAATGTCTCTGTGGAGTATTTGTATGATACCATAATGTATATTTATGTAGAATCAAATTATATAAACTACCAATATCATTATAGAAAAAAATTTAACATTTTAATGTATATTGTTCTAACCAATCATATTGTGAATCATTTTGAAGTTCATTATAAGCTATATTGATAAATTGTGGGATTGTCTTAATGTTTTTTTTTAAATTAACCAATATCATTTTAAACCTAACTGGGGTAATCAGTTATGTTCATCAGTTGGTGAGTTTTGAGGAAGGATAACTAAATTTTATCTCAAACTGACAAATGTATATGGATTTAGTTCAGTGTTGAAGAATTTTAATACAATATTAAATTACTTGAACTGAATAGTTCCTTGTATATATTTTGCCTTTTCACTGTTGATATGTATGTAGTAAACTGAGAGTAAAATAACACAACAATATGGTACCAAAAGGAAATTGTATAGGAGCAAAGTAAAGAGGAGCTTTGCTGAAACAAACATTATGTGTAAATATGCTTGGGCTTCCAGTTATAAATTTTGTAATTTTTGTCATTATTTATATCCTATTAAAAAAAAGCACACAAAATAAAACAGAAATTGTACAGCCACTGGTGCTTGGCATGGTCTCTGAGCACCTTCCCTTCTGTTCAGGACGCCTTCTCAGCACCCACAGCGGAAGGGATTTTTCAGTTAGCAAAATAACAAATTTTGCTCACTTCCAAGCCCAGACAGTGTGAGAATGATACACCAGTCTCTAAGGCCTAATAGCCCCGAAAGTTTTTTGTTGTCTTTATTTAAATATTCAGGTGGGGGTGAGAGAGGGAGGGAGGGGGAGAGAGAGGGGGGGGGGAAGAGAGAGAGAGAGAGGAAGAGGGAGAGAGAGAGAGAGAGAGAGAGGAGAGAGAGAGAGAGAGAGAGAGGAGAGAGAGAGAGAGAGAGAGAGAGAGAGAGAGATATTAAGGCATGTGCCTTGCATGCAGCGACCTGGTTTGAATTCCTGGCTGTGCAAATGGTCCTCTGAGTACCGCCAGGCCCCCCACCCAAATTAAAGTGGACTGTAAGGAGAAAATGCTGGAACAGAAATTTCTGAAAAAGAAAGGACTATCAGGGGCTGGAGACAGAGCACAGAGGGTAGGGCGCTTGCCTTGCACACGGCACAAGTTCAATCCTTGAGACCACAAATAATTCCCCAAATACCACCTTGAGTACAGAGCACAGAGCCAGGAGCAAGCTCTGAGTGCCACCAAGTGTAGCCCCACAAGAAAGGGGGAAAACAAGGGAACCATCAAAGTGGATCACTTTTATAGAACCATAGTGATGGCATGGGCTGGAGCGATAGCGCAGCAGGCAGGGCGTTCACTTTGCACGAGGCCGACCCGGGTTCGATTCCTCCATCCCTCTCGGAGAGCCCGGCAAGCTACCGAGAGTATCTCGCCCGCACTGCAGAGCCTGGCAAGCTACCCGTGGCATTTGTGATATGCCAAAAACATTAACAAGTCTCACAATGGAGACTTACTGGTGCCCGCTCGAGCAAAGCGATGGGCAACAGTGATACAGTGACAGTGATAGTGATGGCATGCTTGGAAAAACATCTCCATGTTTGTCTCAGCCTGTCCAGGTGGCTGCCACAGCAGAATACAATACACCCATGACTGAACCAACAAATTAACTTCTAATGGGTTTGGAGTTGGGAAATCCAAGGTGACAGTATCAGCCAGGTGGGTGTTGTTCTGAACTCCTCTCACAGGGGCAGCTGAGGACCCCCTGGGGTCTGCTCCCCATAGGACATAAATCCCCTCCTCAGGACCCCACCCTCATCTAATTACATCCCACAGGCCCTGCCTACAAATTCCATCACCTTGAAGGACTAGGGCTTCAACAGGAATTTGGGGGGGAGGCATAACCACACTGTGACCTCATCCCGACTCCCGGAACACAGTGCTTATTACACGGGGATCAATCACGGGCTATGTAGAGACACATGGAAAGATCGAAGGTGCACAACTAATATCTAAGGACTTTAGGAAAGAATCTCCCCACCGGCTAGGTCCAAGACTGTCCCTCCCCAAAACACACGCCCAAGCAGTCTCAGGGAGATCCTGCCTGAACACTCAGAGACCCGAAACTAATCCAGTCTGTGATGGGCAGAGGATCCCCAGAGGTGAAAGGGCTCTGGTTTCTGGAAGAAAGGCCAAAGCTGGGATTTCCTGGTGATGTTTGGAATGCACCAGTTCGGTGCCCTTGGATCTCTTTCAATCGCCAGGTCAGCGATGCTCTTCTCTCTGATCTGTGTGAATCAAATGCTCAGTACCAGTTGCGGCCCTGGTACACAGCAGATACTACACTGCAATCGGGTAATAAGGGTTTTATCAACACTGAAGTCAGCACTGGGAGGGGGAGGAAAGTGAGGACTTCTCGTCTCCCCAGGAAGGAGAAAACTGCCAGACAGCTTGGGGGATGTGGCCCCACAGCGGCCACAGACAGGGAACCAGGAAGAGCCCCGGAGTCCCACCGGCTGTGGTCCAGACCCCCCTAAATCAGGATGTCCTGCTCTCACCATCTACCCAGCATCTGCCCCCACCAAAGGCAGAGGACGAGGGGCCGGGGGGCACAGTCTTCTCCAATGTTTCTCAACCATGGCCCAGCTGTGACCCCTTCTGACCTAGTTTCCTTCAGTGACCTTGTGGTCTCCTAGTTTCACACCATGGCTCCCCATTTATGTAGTTTTAACCTGTGACCCCCGCCCTTGGAAAAGGCCCCAAGAGAACAGAGAGAAAGCCAGGAATACTGGCCCTCAATCAAGAGGTCTTTGCAGCTAGTCTCTCTCCCCTTCCTTTTTCACTCCGCAATGTGAGGTCGGAGTCACACACATGCTTCCTGCTTGGGTGTGCTGCTCCCGCCCTCTGCCACAGTGCTCTCTCCAGGGTGAAATGCTTTAGCTGCAATGCCCTGAGCTGTGCTTGTTTAGTTATGGTGTTTGCACAGTCTGGGGGGAGTGCTCAGGAGGGCAGGGGGTGTCTGAGGTGCTCACACATGCACTCCCTGGGAGTCCTGCTCCCAGCTGAGGTGCTCACCCTGCTCTACTCGCAGTGCACTCTGGGATTGCACCGTTTAGCTGCCGGATCTGCCAGGTATGTGTGAGACCTGGCAGCGGTGTTCGTGCCAGCGGTGGCATGCCATGTCGCAGTGCTGGGGGTCCCAAAGAGCAGAGCCACTGAGACCACCCTCAGCACATGTGAGCCGCACCTGCATCACACTTAGGCCTCTGGCTCACAAAGCAGGTGGTCTTTGCCCCTCGGCTCTCCCTGAGGACCCCTGCAGCTAATTTTCTTAAAGAGGAAACTTAGCGCGTTGATACCTGGGGCCGGCATCTTGAATGCTAATATTATTCAAAAAAGGACTTCAGTGACTCCATTTGAATTTTTCTTATTAAATTATACTCTGTGATGAATTTGGGCGAATGAACCCTATGAAAATTATGCGGAGTTAGTTCATTAATAAGTCATAAAGCGATTTTTCTCGAGATGTACCAGCCTTACTGTCGGAATACTTGGGAATACTGCTGCTGCAGCTAATGTTTGGATATGACAGAGCAGAAGACAGGCTTTAATAAAGAACACATAGCCAATTTCTCAAAAATCAATAAAAATTCACCCTCATACCCCCAAGTAACATTCCCCCTAAGCTATTTCTGAAAAGAAATGAAAATTTGATAAGTGTGCTGGCTTCTGGAGTTCCGTTCCCACAGAACAAAAATCGAGTGACCGCGTTTTAAAGCATATATGGAATCAACCTTTTTATTTTTAAAGACATTTTTCAGCTCTTTTACTATATAGACTATTCACTAAGTTTCCTATGAAAAGAAAGCCTTCTATCATCAAGGCATTTTCTTCCAGCAAAATTGGCAGGGTAGTCACCCTAGAATGCCCTTCCAGCCTAGCCCAGACTCCCTTCTCCAAACCCACCCACCACTGCCATGTGCATTTGTCTGTCCCTCACTGTGCTCTTGGAGGCCCCTTATGAGTCTGTACACTTGAACCCAAGCCTCCATCTACCCAGCCTCAATCCTGGTCCCTCCAAAACCTCATCAAAAGCAGGCAGAGGATTTGCTTATGAGGCCTGTTTCCCAACCACCATCCTGTGCACTGTGATTAGTGCCCAAGAGCTCAAACTTCTTTTGGGGGTGTCACTGACCCGAGCCCCTGGTACCTATTTGAGATGTCCCTTCCGAACTGTCTTTGTTCCAAGCCAACGCACTGTGAGCTCACGGTGTTCATGATGGTGTGGCTGCTCAGAGCTGCGGTACCCGCATGTTCGTCCCAACCCAACATATGGCATCGTGTGTGTGTAACCGGGACACAGCAGAGCCCCAAACTAGTCATCATCAGATCATTTCTGGTCTGCCACCTGGTTCCCAAGACCTGTTGGTGCAGACACTGAAACATCCCAAGAGAAGTGAATAGCTGGCGTGAAGCCTCCCACAAGCACAAGACTGAGAGATTTCCCATATAACAGCCACCCAAGGGTCTCTGGCTGCAGGGGGCAGCCCCGTGGCTGGGGTTTTCTCCGAGTCATCATGTGGTTCACAGGCCAGCACTGAGCCCTTGCCTCTGAATCTCTGCGCTGTGCCGAGCCTATGAGGATGCTGAGTGGGAGAATTGTTCTTATCAAGTCAGCTCGCACCACAGTAATAAATGCACCAGCACTCCTCCACAGAATCGTCCACGGGGTGACCACGAGCCTCAGTGAGACATCCCAACATCTGTGCGCTGAGAGCGAGGCTCCCGCACAGGTGGCCGAGAGTCACGTAACCAGGGAAGTCAAGGCCAGGGAAGGAGCAACATCAGCTGTTTCCTGATATTTGAGAGGCCGATTTCTCTCCACTTTTTTATAAAAAGTGCTCACTCAGTGTTGTGAAGGGCGGGTGCGGTCATCATGGGGGGAGGAGGATGGGGACTATGGTGTTAAAACGCTGAGCCAGGAAAGACTGGGGGGTGGTGGAGAGAGGACAGTGGGTAAGGCAGTTGCCTTGCACCCAGCTCACCCACATTCAATCCTCAGCACCGCAGTGGTCCCTTAAGCCCTCCAAGAATCAGTCCTGAGCAGAGCCGGGTATGGGCCAAAACCAAAATACACAAGAACAAACAGAGAAGGAAAGACCCAGGGCTGGACTGGACAGAGGGCCAAAGTGGAGCTAGTGCAAGGGGCTGGAGCAGATGCCCTGCCCGTGACAGGCCCCAAGCTTCATGCCCAGCACCACATGCTGCACCCCTGAATCACAGCCTGATGTCACGCCCTGGGCTCAGCACAAGTCTGAGCACCAAACTGTCAATGGACCCCGGGCCCCCCAGCCCAGCTGAGGAGCCCCCATCCAAAAAAGAAAATGAATAGAACAACGGATCTAGCTCAAAAGGCTACAGTGCATACTTTGTCTACGAGGTACCAATACCACAAGGGATCCTGGTCACTACCAGGTGTACCCCACTGCTTCCCCACCCCCACCCCCAAATAAAATAAACAATAAAATGAAAAGAAAGACCCCGGGAATCCAGAAATTTCATTTTAACATGGCATTTCCTGGGAGAGGGTGCAGCCTGGTTTCCTCATTTGCCAATACACATCTAACACACCACAGAGATGACAACTGCTGACATGTTACCTTGTTAGCTATTGTCTTCATTCTCCCCTAACAACTAAAATGTATTTTACTGCCTTGCCAGCTACTTAATAGAGTAGAAGTTCAAAGCATATAGAACAGGTAAATGCCTGGTAAACTAACTCATGAGATAAATTTTAAGATTATAGTGTGCTAAGGGATGCCACATCGATAGCACACTCTCGACTTATCACACTGAAAAGCAATTTTCAATCTTTGCTAGACCTTCCCCAGTTCCCTATGCTGGTTTGTCATTTCACCAACCTGCAGACGAACATGGCCTCAGTCTTGACTTCCTCCTGTCTTATCTGTCTTTACTACCCCATTTTACAGTGTGATCTTTTCTGGTCATATGGTTTTAAATACCAGTGGTTCATGGGTGACTCTGAAATTTCTGTCTCTATCAGAGAATTTTCCCATGGCTCCAAACCTTTTCACCTACTCAACATTCCCAGTTGGATGCCTAATGGACATCTGACACTTACTCTGTCCTTGTAATCTTCATTTCCATTAATGACAACCCTATGCTTCCAGATGCTCAACCCAAAGCTCCAGGCTTTGGTATCAGTGCTGTCTCTCTCACAACCCCTGTCCAGTCCAATAGTAAACCCTAGTAACTTTGTTTTTTGCTTTTTGGGTCACACCCAGCGATGCTCAGGGGTTACTCCTGGCTTTGCACTCAGGAATTACTCCTGGCAGTGCTTGGGGGACCATATGGGAAGCCGGGGATCAAACCCGGGTCGGTCATGCGCAAGGCAAACGCCCTACCCTCTATGCTATCGCTCCGGCCCCAACCCTAGTAACTTTTTTAAACACCCAGAATTCAACTTGCCCCAACTCTATTGTGACTCTGGTCTGGCACCAGATCATTTTGCAAAAGCTTTAAAAAAATAAAAAATTCAGTCTCCCTGCTGTCTCCCTGGCCTGTCCCCCATTCAACAGACTCCCAGTGTCAGAGTAAACAAGGCAAAACTCAAGTCAAATTTCTCTACTGTCCTAACTCCTCCACTGGCTTGTATCTCAGAGTAAAAGTTCTGACAATACCTCAGTGATAGCTACACCTCCCACGACATTCCCTCACTCTGTCTTCCCCAGCCAGTCCTGGAAAAGACCAATCTGTCCCACTCTTGTGTCTCTGCCATGAACCTCACTTTCCAAAGCCTGTACTCATACACTCACCTGCTCTCTCTCCGCCGGCTCTCCCCCTCATCTTTCAGGTGTGAACTCAAGCCTTACCTTCTCAACGAGCTTCACCAACTAAAATGGAAACTTTCCCTCTCTCCATGGACACATACCGACCGCTACCCAGAGATTACACTGTCCGTCTGCCTCTCCTTAGGCCCCTGGGGTTGCTCGAGCACCTGTTGGGCTTGCTGCTAGACCTACCCATAATGTACCCATAATGCTGCCAGGTACAGGGAATGAATGAACAAAGCTAGGGAAGGAATAAATGAATTCTCTTTTTATGAGATCTTCTCCACTTCCAGCCACCCTGGGCAGGAGTCATCAGACACTTCCTAAGGAGACAATATTTAGAGTTACACAAAGTGGGAAAAGCATCAGCTGAAAGGCTAATGGCTTTGTTTGAACAGTCATATCTGTTCTCTAATCAACAGACAAAGGACAAACAAGGAATCAAACAATGAGAAAATATTTTTTAAAAATATCTTAGAAATTTTATTTTTATAAAATTTTTAATTCATGTTTTAAAATGTAAACCAACATACAAATCATGTAAGTTGCATCATAAATAATATGAAACCAACAGTTTTCAAAACATATAAAATACATACAATGTAGGAAAAAAAAACTTTGTATATACAAAATGTAATGCAATTCCCAATACAAAAGAGATAAAGCAGGGAAAACTCTTGAAAGGCGCTCTCTCAGGTGTTTGATCTCCTGAACAAGGAAAGTCCTCCAGACTGGACGTGCCTTACTCCAGGCTACTCTTCTTTTGCTTCAGGTTCCCTTGACTTTCTTCCCATTTTAATTTATTTTTGTTGGGTGAGGAGCAATACCTCACAGTGCTCAGAGCTTACTTCTGGCTCTGTACTCACAGATCATTCCTGGCACACTCGGAGGACCATACGGGATGTCAGGGATAGAACCTGGGTTAGCCACGAGCAAGGCGAACTCCCTACCTGCTGTACTATCACTCTGTTTTCTTTTTCTTTTTGGGGGCGGGGGCTTTCAAGAACAAAAGCTTTATTGGCAACAAGCTGGCAGGCTGGAGGTGGCCATGTGCTCAAAGCAGCTGTCTCCTTTTAATTTACTTATACAACAAAGGCCAATCAAGTTTGTGAAAGCTGATGTTACTGTTACACTTTAACAGTCAAGTGGCATACAAAAGTTCCTGCTTCATACTCTGAGTTATATATGACATGGGCTCTAAACATTACATAGGAGTTAAAAACTACAAGTTGGATACTCAGAACAGATCATTCACAGAAAAGTCTTTTTATAAAATTAAGATTTTCACATTACATTTGCTTAAATCACAGTAAGCCTATAAACTAGTCATTTAAAAAAAAAACCTCCTTAACAATATGAAAAAATTTTACTCACCCTACTTATGTTATCTTCAAATGCTAACCAAGAATATCTCATCTAAAATGCATCCAGAGTAGTCCATTCCCCCTAACTACCCCACATCTATTAGTATTCACTAAAACTAGCTCATTACTTACATACTGTGAACATTAATACTAATACGATTTGGTTCCCGTTGCAAAACACTTTTGAATTTTGGCTATTTTTATATGAGAGCTACATATATTATTAATTTATCTCCATTTCTTTTAGCAACATATTTATGGGAAATGTTTAGATATAAACTTCAACTGGATATAAACGCCTAGATTTTTTTTCAAAGCTACTTAATAGGACTGGGGATGTGGCTCAGTCGTACAGTTCATATCTTGCAATACCCTGGTGTCTCTCTCTCTCCATTTCTCTCTCTTTCTCTCTCTCTCTCTCTCTCTCTCTCTCTCTCACACACACACACACACACACACACACACACACACGTTAATGCTGTCAAAATCTCTCTTTTTTGGTAAGTCTTACAGAACAGGAAAGAGGAAAGAGAGTGAGAAAAGAGAAAGAAGAGAGATAATGGTGGCACCTTCCACAGTTACAATGATTACCGAGAACTGTTGAAAATCATAACAAATTACCTTGAAATTCACTATATCACTGGCAATACTAGAGTAATAATTTTTTATCTTACTATTTGTTCTTAGAATATTCTATTGTTAAAATTTATTATTAAAATTAGCTCCTCCCCCAATAAATCTATATCTTACTAAGATTTAACTGTGGAGCATTTGATTTTTTTATAAAAAAAAAAAAGAGAGAGAAAAAGTAAGGATTAAGAGGATGAAGTTCAGGGCCAGGAAAGTAACTCAAAAGAGTGCATGCCTCAGATGCGTGAGGCCCTGGGTTCTGTGCCTGGCACCACAAAAAGAGACCAGGTTCAGGCGTCACATCTCTGGCGTGTGACAAGTAGAGCAGGACTGTGCCCAACTCAGAGCCCAGCTGGCATGGGGCTGCCATAAGCTTGTGAAAATAAGGCAGACCAATAGAACCGATATACTCCTAGTCATATTTTGCTAAGCAGAACTTCTGAAATCCAAAATTCTCTTAAGTGAATTGAAGTAAATGCTGAAAAAAATGTAAACATAGACATATTTTAAAGAAAACGCAGCTGCACGAAAGCAAATTTAAGGGGTACAACTAAGCACCGAGACGGTATCTCTCCCCATCGGGCGAGTGTGGGTCCCAAAGCAGGTCGCTGCCACCCCGAGGCAGAGCCTGCATGATGACAGGGACTGAAACAGATTCCCTGCAAATCATTCTCATTAATTATGTCAGCCAACTTGAATGCATCAAGAGAAAATGTAACTAGGTACATTTTTACAATTTGTTTTAAGGACAAATGGTCAATAATAATGAGTATGAAACACAAGATTAAAGGCATGTTCATTTGAGGAAAAGCTACATTAGTATTACTCACTCAACCACAAACACTTTTGCAATGAAAGCAATACTGCACACAATTCACAGCTTCATTAAAAAGTTGAAAACAACCATTTCATTGGATTTTTTTCCTCATTTAAAAGACTTCAACCATCAATGCTAAACTATTTACTCTAAAATCTGTAAAATATATAAAATACCAAGATTATCCACAGTCACATATGTTTTGAAGTCAGGGGACACATGTATTTTCTTAAGATTGGTTCCATTTGTGTAGAAGGTCTGTGATGATTCACCAGTGACAACATTCCACCACTGTTTGGAGAAAAATTAAATTTTTATGAGATTGACCATCATACCATGTGACAACATGTTATACCAGCCAGATCCTTGGCTCTATCACCTCCCCACTCTCAACCTGAAACAGAAGTCTGTGGTTTAATGTTAATCTAGTATTATCAACCTCATCAGCCTCTTCCAATCAGTCTAGAGAGGGCCTCAGAGCGAGCCTCCACTTAATCCTCCAGGAGGCAAGATGGGAGACACAAGCAATAACTGAGGGCTTCGAGGCCACAACTGTCCACTGCCACCTCAGCTGGATAGAGCCAACTGGATAGAGCATGTCTTTCTCAGTGAGATGGACAGAAAACTGTCCCTCTCTCCCTTCAAAATTTCCATTATCACTAAGTCAATGATGGTTGAAGGAATCGTTCAGATGGGAGATGTGTGCTGAAAGTAGATAAAGGACCAAACATGATAACCTCTCAGTATCCATATTGCAAACCATAGTGCCCAAAAGTAGAAAGAGAATATGGGGGAAATTGTCTGCCATGAGGCAAGGGAAGGGTTAGAAAGAGAAGGTATACTGGGGATATTAGTGGTGGAGAATGTGCACTAGTGGAGGGATGGGTGTTTGATCATTGTATGACTGAAACTCAAACATGAAAGCTTGTAACTGTATCTCATGGTGATTCAATTAAAAAAAAAAACTCCTCTTTACAGACCACCAAACTATTCATAATATGAGCATAGGACAGAATGTTTCCTTTCCCTCAACTGAGTCTTCCCTTTCAGAGGTTAATTCAGGAGTCATTGACCACATCTCTTTTAAAAAAGTCTACACACAGGGGCCGAAGCAACAGTACAGTGGGGAGGGCACTTGACTCACACGCAGCTGACCTAGGTTTAATCCTTGTCCTCCCATATGGTCCCCCATGGCCACCAGGAGTGATCCTTAAGTGCAGAGTTAGGAGTAAACCCTAAACATGCTGGGTGTGGCTCAAAACAAAACAAAAAGTCTACAAATTTATTTGCTAACTATTGAATATCTCAACATTGAGATACTGACTATCTCAAATGCAGAAAGGCCTCTGGTCAACTTCTCCCTGTCTTTTTCTACTCATTAAAATTCACGCAGATTATAAAAATGTTTATATTCATTTACTATGTAAGAGATCATAAAATGTACCACATATCTCACAGCTAAAATGAGAGCAAAAGGGGCAACGTACATGAACACCTTTTGAAAGCATAGCAGGTACATCAAGATTTTTTTTAGGCATGAGCACACCTGGTGATACTCAGGGGTTACTCCTTGCTCTTCACTCAGGAACTACTCCTGGAAGTGCAAAGGGGACCATACGGGATGCCAGGGAATGAACCTGTGTCAGCCGTATGCAAGGCAAACACCTATTCACTATATTGTGGTTCTGGCCCTACATGAAGATTCTTTTTGCTTCTTTTGTTTTGTTTTGTTTTGGGTCACACCTGGCAAAACTCAGGAATTACTCCAGGCTTTACACTCAGTAGTTACTCCTGGCAGTGCACAGGAGATGGAATGGAACCAGGGTTGGTCAAATACAAGGCAAATACCCAACCCACAGTACAAGATGCTGAATGTACTAGTGCAGTAATAGTGTCACTTTTGTATCTGTGGCATTACCTAGCATTCTGCCATGCTTAAGTGAATGGATCAACTAATTATGTCTATTATCAATAATAGTAACCAGTGCTAATGTAACTCATGAATTTTAATAAACCTCAATGAGGCACCACATACTGACCTGAACGTTTCTAGAACTGAGAGATTTCTTTCCAAAATAGAAATGTAATCAAGATCACAGAGCACATACTCCATCTCTCCCAGAAAACTCCCTAGTTCTCAATTGTGATGGGAAAATTACAGAGGCACTTTGACCCTGCAGAATCACCTAAACCTAAGCAACTCATTTTATAAGTATGGAAACCAGGGCTGGAGCAATAACACAGCAGGTAGGGCATTTGCCTTGCACTCGGCCAACCCAGGTTCTATTCCCAGCATCCCATATGGTCCCCTGAGCACCACCAGGGGTGATTCCTGAGTGCAGAGCCAGGAGTAACCCCTGTGCATCACCAGGTGTGGACCCAAAAAGCGAAATAAATAAATAAATAAATAAATAAATATGGAAACCAGTGACTTGAGAAAATAAAAGCCTTACTACCTGACAGACACTGGTAGCGGGCAGCGGGGGGTGTTACAGTTCTGCTTCCTAACTGAATGCTCCCATTACCTTCCCCCTATGAAAACAAGGTCACTGTACTAGGAGGTGTGTCAACCGCTGGTCTGAATATGGGTCACTGTTAAGGCAGTGAACCATTGTGTATGATATGGCAATAGTGGAGACATGGCACGCTTGTCATACATCTGTCAAAACTTATAGACTAAGCACTAAGAGTAAATCCTAGGAAAAGGAGAGAGAGAGACAGTATAGGGATTAAGGCACTTGCAGATGCCTGATTTGAACTAGGCACTACATGGTCTCCCAGCACTGAGAACCACTCCCAACTACCAACAGTATGGCCCAAACCACTCTCCCCCAAAATAAGAGTAAACCTTAATGTAAGCAATAAACTCTGAATGGTACAACGTGCGATGAATGCTTATCAACTGTAAAAAAATGAACGCTCTAGGGGATACTGACAGTGATCAGAGAAAATATATGGGAACTGCATTTTCTGCTTAGTTGTGCCATGAACCTAAAATGCTCTGAGAAATTGTGTGTCTATGTATATATATATATATATATACATATATATATATGTACCTCCTACAGACATATAATTTTGGTCTTAATAAAATTCAGCAAAATGTTGATGTCTATTGCTACTGACTAAATTATTATTTTTTAATGGGGCTATAAATATAGTATAGCAGGTAAGGTATTACCTTGCACCCAGCTGACCAGGGTTCAATCCCAGCACCACATATGGTCCTCTGAATGCCCAAGGAGTGATCCCTGGGCATAGAGCCAGGAGTAAGCCCTGAGCACCACTGATTGTGGCCCCCCAAATAAAAACAAACAAAAAAGAATTTAAAAATAAGCAAAATTAATCAGAGGGAGAAGAACAAATATCGGATGTTCCCAATCATATGTGGTACTAACAACAACATGAATAGCATCTAATGACAACTCTTTGATTATAGAACAGAGGTTGCCAGGCCAAAGTGATAGGGGGTAAAGCATTTGCCTTGAATGCAGCTAACCCGGGTTCAATCCCCGGCATTCCATATGGTCCCCCAAGCACTGCCAGGAGTGATTCCTGAGTGCAGAGCCAGGAGTAACCCCTGAGCATCATCAGGTGTTACCATTAAATAAATAAATAAATAGCCAAAATAAAAACCAAAAAACACAACTCAGGTGGTGAAGGAAGGGCAAGGAGACTTGGATTGGAAATGACACTAGAGCAGTCTGGTGGTACTATCTGGAGCAATAATTTTCCACACCACAAACATGAACATAAATACTACTGTAACCATGTTACTTCCACTACAATAGAAAAACAAATGTTTACAATTTTCAAAATAAAATTAAAAAATAAAAACATCTTGAGAAATAAAGTGTTCAGTACAACTGGATATGAAGTTATCATACCCAATCCCTTTTTACTGCTGGGGCTGGAAAGATAATACAGCGGTACAGCAGATAGGGCCCTTGTCTTACACGTGACTGACCCAGGTTCGATCCCTGGCATCTCCTATGTCCCCTGAGCCCACTGGGAGTGATCCCTGAGTGTAGAGCCAAGAGTAATCCCTGAGCACATCTAGGTGTAATCCCAAAACAAAAACATTTACTGCCATTTCTCCATCAATTATAAATCATCTGAAGTCAAAAGTCACATCTTAAACATTGTGCTGTAAAGCTATGTCTTACAACACAGTGGGCACAGAAACTTAACACTTAAGTGTTAAGTATTGAGTGGCTGAAAAAATACACAAAAGCACATTTAACACTGGCTTCCATATTCACTTATAACAAGTTTGCATGACTCAACTTACTATCTAATTTTAGGGAAGCCAGAACCTACATGAGCATCAGTTTCCTCATCTATAAACCAAATATAATAAAATTTTAGCAAGTGGTTTCAACTACCAGTCCATGGACTGAAGCTGGTCCACAAGTATGAAAAGTGGTTTTGAAAAACACTGTTTTAAGCCTCCTAAAACTGACTGATAGCAATGACATAAGTAAAGTGCCTTGTAAACTCTCAAGCAATACAGTTGCTGCTATTATTGTTCTTTTGCTCTTATTATTATCACTACTGAAGGAAACATGTTTTATTAAAAAGAAAATAAAGACAACCAAAATAGCTAACAACTAATGAAGTGGAAAACAAAAGTAAGCACACACTTGCCATCAGCTTGATTGTCTAGTACTCCGTAAGGTATATGAAAGTCCTAGACTGAGGCCAACCTTAACACTGTCACAGAAATTTCCAAGAATTATGTATGAGGAAAGCAGCCTCATGACCTCAGCCTCAGAAGAGAAATAATGGTACTGCCGTCCACTCTGCTGGATGGCAGGAGACCCATCTGGGAAAGAAGAATGAAAAACATCTGGGAAAGTAGGACAGAAACTGATTCTCCTTTAACAATCTTTAAGGAACGCTTACCTTAAGATACCCTCCAGCAGAGACAAGCATTCTGCTATCGGGAGAAAAACAAAGGTCGGTCACCCAGCCTCCATGAGTTGCAGTTCCTCCTTCCACTGAAATCGGAGCACACAAATGAAGCAGCTGGCCGCTTGAGACATTCCATATCTGCATAAAAATGATTCACAATTCATTTTTACTCATAATTAGTCAGAAATGCAGAGACATATCAAACACCTGAAACATACATGAAAACCGTTCTTTAAAATAGAAGTACTTGGGGAATGTGCACTGGTGGAGGGATGGGTGTTTGATCATTGTGTGACTGTAACTCAAACATGAAAGTTTGTAATTATATCTCACAGTGATTCAATAAAATAAAATAGAAGTGCAATTCAGAAATATTTTAGGAATATTTATAGACTATATTTTCTGTCTAAATTGAAAAACTACAATAAAAACACACTAAATAAGTAAATAAGTTTTTAAGAAGTTGCCAGTGGTTTCACTCACTGATGAAATATAAATAACTAAAGCTCAAGTGACTGGCAAAACCCCACAAAACTAACCCCTAGATTTAGTGAAAACCATTGTGGTTGCCAGAGGGAAAACAACACGGGAGTTTAAGGAATGGCAGGGGGCATCCTTTTGGTGGTGATATGGCATTGGAACGTTGCAGGTAGATGCACTGGCTATTATATACATGGAGGTTTCAAACGACACCCTTGAAATTCCACAGTATTGCTAATCAATGGTAGATCACTGACAAAAATATTATCAAAAACATGTAATAGCAGGGGAGTATCCTTAAGAGACTTAGAGTTGGGATATTGTCATAGCGATATTGGCGGTGTTGGGGGAGGGTGCAGGGCTACTTTTGGAGATATCTGGCCCAACTGCATGAGCCAGAGGTACTTGGCCCAGCGATGCAGCTGCCCAGGCCAGGACCACCCTGGCAGTGTTTAGCAGCCACCAGGGCCACCACTGGCAGTGCTTGGGAAAGTATGTGGTGCTGGGGATCAAACTCAGGACCTCCACATTCAAGCAGGCCTTCTAGTCCTTTGCACTCTCTTCACAACTCACCGTATTTGTTAGTGCATTAGAAATAATGTCAAATGTAACAAAATATTAATAGTAACTGACTAGATTTAGTACTTTTTTTCCTTGGTTTATCTTTTTTTGTCATATTTCTGAGATACTTTATCAGTCTGTAATCAGAGAAATCTATTTAGCTCTTCTTGTAGAAAACTGAATGTTCATATATTTTTGTTGTTGTATGTCTTATACATGAACAAAAATGAAGTGGCTGGTGGACTGATGGGGGTAAAATAGTGAAAAATAAAATGCAGGCCTAGGGAGATGGTTCAAAGGGCTGGAGCACAGACTTTACATATGGGAACTCCAATTTTCAATTTCCAGCATTGTCATCTTTTCCCTTTAGGGATTTCTGAAAAACAAAGCATTGCCTTATACTCAGTAAAGAAGAACTTGCATGGGAAGATGAGAATTTAGCGCAAAATGAGTATTCCCAGAGCAGTCCTGCTTCTTCAGCAGACAGAGGCACTCCTGAGAATGATTTTGAGAAGGCTGGAACTTTTCTTGGAAATGTAGATTTCTTGGAATATATATAAATATAGAGATCCAATAATGCCTGTGCTCCTACAGATTCCATTCTCTCATTCTTCTGCATTATCAACGTACTTCTTGAGGGGTTGTTTTTTAGGGGCTACCCAAGCAGAGCTGAGAGCTGAGGCAGGCCGAGGGCTACCCCCAGAAATACTCAGCACAGCTATGCAGGCAGGGCAGTCTATGGTCAGGTTCCGTAGAGGCCACTGGGGTCAGTCCAGTGGTGCTCAGGCACCATCCAGTGCTGTGAATCAAACTCAGGATCTTGCTGTTGAACAGTCTCCTCGTCCCCCTATATTCTTTGAATTTTAAATCCCCCATGTTTAAAAACAAAAAAAAAATGGAAAAAAGCCCACAAGATTCTCCACCCCCAACTTTTCCATCAACTGCCCAGTCCTTCTAATACTCTAGGCAGATAATCCTATGAGGACTGCAATCGACCTGGGTGTAAATTCTAGGGGTTTCATTAGATTAAGCAGAACTGAGTAATGACTACAGAACTAAAGAGACCATTTCTTTCCATGCTATAAACAGTAGAATTTGCAGTTCATTTACAATCTAGATAAAAATATACAAAGATTAAAAAAATATATACAAAGATTATTTTTCTCGAATTCTGACACTATAAACAACCTTTCATTCAAGTCTAAGAATTAAGATGAATCACTGTCCAGCTAATGGCAGAGTGCCGACTGCAAATAACTAGGACATCCTCTCTTCACTCTGACTCTAAAATAGTTCTTCCTGGGGTTGGAGATATAGTACAGTGGATAGAGCACTTGCCTTACATGCAATCGAACTGGGGCAATTGATCCCCAGCATCCCATATTGGCCCCCAAACACTTTGAGGAATGAATCCTGGGTGCAGAGCCAAGAGTAAGACCTGAGCATTGTCTTGGTATGGCCCCAAAAGCAAACACACACACACACACACACACACACACACACACACGAATTCTTTCTGCAGTGGAGTGGCTGCTATGTACACAATAAGCAAACAAAACAAAATAGAAACTGCTGCTCTGACCATAAGCCCAGGGTCAGGATAATACGGGCCCAGCAGCACTCAGAGGGGTCCCCGAATAAGCAGTAGTGCTGCCAGGGTCACTAGCACCCACCCGGATTTCTCCATTGTCATCTCCAGTTGCCAGCAGGGTCGTGTCCACAGAGAAGACAGAGCAGCGCACACAGCCCTTGTGGCCCTTCAGTTCATGAAGCGGGGAAAACAGGTCAAAGCTCCAAATCTGGAAAGCAATTAGGATGGCTTAGAAAGAGGAAATACACTCCTAAAATGTGTAAGTATCTGCCAACCCTGCCTGAAGGTTTGGTTACTCATAAATTTAATCACAAGGAAGGTCTAACAGTCTATACACTTTAATAAGAGGCCCAGAATCCTACTTGCAACCCTATTCATTTTTCTGAGTTTGCCTTTAATTACCCACATTAACTTCAGCTCAAGATCAAAGTCACAGCTTTCTTAACTTTATACTTAAAGAACATAAATTCAATTAAGAGTACTCAGTGACAGAGATTCATGCTCAAGAGAGATCAGAGGCTTCTTCAAAAAACAAAAAAGAGCACTCTGGGTGGAGGCAACCTGAGCGTGAGTCCCAGCTTCACTATTTACTTATTCCCTACAGCCTCGGACAATCTCCATCGTCTCTGGTTCACTAAGTACTGCAGGGAGTGACCCCCAAGCAGTATGGTCTCTGGAGCCTGCTGGGAACAAACCCCAAACAGAGCTGGAAGAAGCCCCAAATATCACCAGGGGTGTCCCAAGTCCCTCTGGTCAGAGGATGTTGACAGTAGTACTTACGGTGGGAAGATTAAATAAAACAAAGAGTGAAATTCCTAGCACAGAGCCTAATATAAAGCCAGTGTTTGTTAAGGGTAAGTCTCTATACTAATCCTACTTACCACCTTCGTAGACAAATGTTCTTTTCTGTCCAATACTCTCCTCTCATGCTTTTTTCATCACCATTTAATAAGCATATACTAAAAAAAAAAAACTACCATGCCCAAGGCTGTTCATGTGGCTCAGTTGCAGAGATTTGCCTGGCATGAGTGAGACTCTGGGTTTGATTTACAGCACTACATTTCAAAAAAATGCAGCTTCCTAAAAACTGCCATGATCTAGGCACTATGAGCTACAAGCTGATGTACACAAAGACACATGAATACAATCCCTGTCCTTAAAAAGCAAAGAAGCACAAATAAAACCCCAGTCCTTGAAATGCATATAGTTAAGTTAGGAATACAGATCTACAAGTGATTAAGTGAAGAGTTAAATGAAGAAAGTGTTCTAATAGGTTATGTCAAGCAACAGTTAACATCATGCACAAGAACAGAGAAGCAAAAGTAACCACATACTGAGAATAGTGGGGCAAAATTCTAAGATTCATCTTTTGGAAAGATGAAAATACAAATGCCATTTGTTGGATAACACTGTTTTGTCCTTGCACTTCCCTCAGGATTCCCACCACAGTGCACCTGAGACACACCCAATTCCATTAGGCACTAACCTATAGTGCTGTTCTCTTTCCTCTATGTCCTTTGCATGGTTTAGCAATGTCCTTTTTGTACAGACACAGGAAGACAGTTGATGCTATGCTTTTGTAACATGGGAGTTAACTGACCCCAATTAATACTTACTCCTGGGCATCCATCATGTTTACTTAAGCCTCAGTTGCCCTTACTTCCTAACACCCCCAAAAGGAGGGTCCCAGGGACAAGAATGGACCCAGGGCAAGCTGTAAGCTACCCTGGCATCAAAAAGGGACAAGCTAAGTGCCGTAAAAGTATAGCATGGTCATGGGACAAACTCTGTTATCACCCCCAAAAAATGTAAATGAATAAGGACCCTGCTGGGGTTAGGAAAGACTAACCTGGCCTGAGAACTGTAGTCTGGGATATATAGCAAGATATCTCCAGGAAGATTCACCCTTTAAACTGAATATATTTCTTACTGTGTTCATACAAAGTGACTAGAAATATCAGTATTCAATATGATTATTAAAAGGATTACTAGCTAAGGAAAGGAGAAAGCAATACATCTTTAGATGGAATCCCGCCCTTGAGTGGATCTCCTAGTAATCTAGACAGCTGACCCCCAGATGAGACTTAGTCCCTGAGTTAATCTCCCTGAAGAACTTCCCCCGAAGTAGGGCTTTACATATGTTTATTGTTATGATAATGTTCAACACCACCTATGTGTACCCCCACCCTTCATGATTTTTATACAACTACTCCATAAGAGAAGTAAGAAGAAATAACTACGCTGTAAGAGAGAAGTAGGGAGAGGAGAAGGAAGAAAAATAAACTGTCCCTGACAACCAACCAGGCTGTGGCCCCTGTTCCTCTGTTCCTCCATTGCCCAATTCCATCGTCTGTCCCTCACTATCAGCCGGCCTGGGGAGGCACTCTCAGGCCACGGAAAATACACACTCTACAAGCCCACGCTTTCTGAACTTACATTGCTAACAAAGATGGAGAGGCAGAAATGGAGTACTCAATAGTCCCCAACCAAGAAACATCATTTCATATAAATGTGATTTCAGAAGCATCCACTTACATCAATCATATAAAAGTTTATCATGATATGCAATTAAATGCAAATCTCCTCAACATTTTTTCTTGTTCATGGAAAGGGTAGAAATTGCATTTGATTAATAATAGACAAAAAGTAGTACGTAAGAGAGAAATCAAAAGTCCTCAGTGTCATTTCATCTATTTGACAATAATTAAATGCCAAGGGCATCCTGCATAGACTCAAAAATATGAGACAGACATCTAAATGCTCAGTATTCTCTTGCAGACATTATTTAGACTCATAATCAATTACAAAGTTTATGCACACACATTTCGAATGACTCACCAACCTTTGCAGTCTTGTCAGTAGAGGTAGATGAAAATTTTGTAGCATCTGGAGAAATATCACAAGAAAGTACTGTATCCTGATGACAAATAAAGTCCTTTTCGATTTTTCCAGTAATAATATCCCATACCTTTAAAGAAAAATTCACAAGTTAACACTTCTAAGAACTTTTTGTATTGCTGAACATAATCAGCTAGGACTCCTGCCCCAGCGCCAGGCTGTCTTCACGGGGCGGGGTGCGGGGAAGCTTCAGATGGGGGCGGGTTAAGTTTCCCTCCCCACCCCAAGTAAAGCCCCACCAGTTGAAAACCTCCAAAACCTACAGAACTCAGCCGCAGCCATGCTCAAGGCCACTCTCCACATGCTCAGACAAGCCTAACTCATGAAGGAACTGACAGAGGAACCCAGGTATGCGGGATCCGTGGCTGATATCTCCAAGCCTGCTCGGATCAGGACTGGGCCTTCTGCACCCAGATCCCCCGTTTTCCAGTAGCTTGGCAGTCACACCCACAAACTGCCCCTGGCGCCATGTACTCTCATCAATGGCCAAGATCCAGAGAGTATAAAACAAAGTTCCTGGAAGAGAGCAATGCAGAATCTTACATGGCAGAGCCTGGCAAGCTACCCGTGGCATATTCGATATGCCAAAAACAGTAACAATAACAGGCCTCATTCCCCTGACCCAGAACACGATAGGGACAAATGGAGACATTACTTGTGCCCACTCGAGCAAATCGATGAGCAACGGGACAACAGTGATACAGTGAATCAGCTAGGTCACAGATCTATAAAACAAGACCTTTTAGGACATTGGCTGTTCTCCTCTTTAAGTGTTCTTTAATACAAATGTTCACAAACGTACAACAGAGGTTAAGTAACAACAGTAAAACGAAAACAAGTATGAGAAAACAGAAATTCTAAAATTCAAGTAAAAAGGTTTTTTTTCCCCCAGCCAAAGCCCCAGCAGCCACACCCATCACCACACAGCTGCCACCATGCCAACGGCCCTATTTCAATGCTTCACAACTCCTCTCTGCAGAGATGTCAAACCAACAAAAATTCCAGGTACACCAGTTTTCAGACTGAAAACTGGGTTCTTCTCAGAGTGGGGGCAGGCAACTTCCCCCTGTGTCCCCCTGCCACTTCCAGAAGCCCTGGCAGCCACACCCACAGCCCACAGCTGCTGCCAGGTAAACTCATCAGCCCCGATCTACAGATCCTGGAGTTCCTGGAGTGACACTTCCGAATTCCACAATTCTGACATCCCAGCAGGAGCACACCAAACTGGATGGGAAAGCAATACAGAAGCCAACTAAGCTCATTAAACAAAAACAGTAACATAGAATGCTCAACTATCAAAGTGCAGCCTAGTAGACCCTCAGACAAGGACTTAACGACTCCATCACGAGATGTGACAATTTTCACAAATTTTCTTTTACTGAAGTATTTTTTGATAATTCCATTAGCCATTTCGTTGTAACAAGAAATAGAAAATAAATTATTTTGTGCCTGCTAAGGGGGCTGGCTTGGGGAGGAAGGAGGTGGGAAACTGGTGGAAGGAAGGTTACACTGGTGGTAGAATTGCTGTTGGAACACTGAATGCCCGCAACAACTGTGTTAGGAACAAGTCTGCAAGCCAAAAAGTTTTCTATAAGTAAAAAGGCAAGTAGTTGGTAGGAGGGATACGGGGGATGTTAGTGGTGGGAAAGCTACACTGGTGGAGGGATAGGTGTTGGATCATTGTATGACTGAAATCCAATCATGAAGTCTTTGTAACTGTATCTCAGTGATTCAATAAAAGAAAATTAAGTAGTTATGTAACATCTATCTGCTTTGGACTGTCACAATATAATAACTGCAATGTTAGATTTTTTTTTTCAAAGAAGGCTGCATTATAAATTACCTTCACTGTTCCATCAAATGACCAAGAAAGAAGTCTTGAATTTTTCAGGAGCCTAAAATCTTTCACCGTTTCTTGATGTGCTTGCAGAGAGATATATTCCTCTGATTGCCAATTCCAGACCTGAATATCAAAGAAATAAGTTTGTTAATAATCTCCCCCATAAACCGTACACCATACCCCCATATACCACTGAAAGAGTGGAAGAATTCACTTGTCTAAAAGTCTTTTGTGGGGGGATGAAGGAGGGAGTTGGACATACCTGGAAGTACTCAAGGACTCTGTGCTCAGGAGTGACCCCTGGCAATACTCGCCAAGCAGTATGTAAGACCAAACGAGGGCTGGCCACATACAATGCCAACCTTGGCCCCTGTATTATCTCTCCAGGCCCTAAAAGTCTTTGTTTTGTTATTGTTTCTTTTGGGGGCCAAACCCAGTGTACACAGGGCTTATTTCTGGCGCTCACTCCTGGAGGAACTCTGGAGCATACGTGATGCTGAAGACTGAACCCAAGTCAAGAGTGTGTGAGGCAAGCACTTATCCACTGTACTATCTCTCCAGTCCCTAAAAGTTTTTTATCTCCATGACTTTTCAGCAAACAAAACAAGAGTGATAAGAAGAAAAAAAATGATGTCACCATTTTACAGGGAGTGGGGGAAAGCTGGTTAGCTACCTTCATTAGGGGCGAAAGAAAATATACTTCCTCCTAAAATACATGGATTTTTGTTGTTGTTTTTTGTTGCTTGGAGAATAGTTAATTATAACCGAATATAGGAAAAAGCCACAATATGACAAGAACTCACCATCTGATGAAAATTTTAGAGACATTTACCCCAATTACATATTCACAGATTCCTAAGTGTCAGAAGCCAGGCAAGTCTGCAAGTTTCAACTCCACAGAAGCTACAGAATCTATTCTACCTATACCTAGAAAGGTCAGTTGACCAAAGTTTCAAATCAAGCCCTGAAATTTCCAAGCTTAAGAGACCTTAGGTATCTATTAATGCCAACTTCAAAATGACAAAAGAAAGTATAAGAAATTATTTTTCGAGGCCAACAAGATAGTACAGTGGGTAAGACACACAACCGACCAGGGTTCCATCCCCCACCTCCCAAAATGTCCCCTGAGCACTACCAGGAATGATCCAGGAGTAAGCAGAACCAGGAGTAAGCCCTGAGCACCGCTTAGTAGGACCCAAAAACCATTTTTTTTAATTTTAAAAATAAATTATTTTTCAAATGGGTCTAAGAAGTCAGGTACACAAAACAATGATCTTAATATGAATAACAGGCAAAAATAAGTCATACTATTGATCTGAGGGTCTGTCTTTATTCCAATAGCATGCTGTTTTAATTACTACTGCTTTGTAATGCAGTCTGAAGTTGGGGAAGGTGATGCCTCCCATCTTCTTTACCCCAAGGATTGCTTTAGCTATTAGTGGAGGTTTACTGTTCCATATGAATTTCAGGAGTGTCTGATCAATTTCTTTGAAAAATGGCATGGGTATCTTTATAGGGACTGCGCTGAATCTGTATAATGTTTTGGGGAATATTACCATATCTAAGGCATTTAAGTGAACAAAATATAAAATTCATTTTTATGTCATGTCTGTATAAAGAACATCTCTTAATGGCCAAATCAAAACTACTGGATTTAGAGCCTTATCATTCTTTCCATCAAATTAACATATGTTTGGGCAGAAGAAATAGTACAGCAGTTAAAAAGGTTTGCCTTGCACAAGGACAACCTGGATTTGATCCCTCGCACCACCTGAGGTCCTCCCCTTAGCCTGTCAGTAATGATCCATGAGTGCAGAGCCAAGAGTAAACTTGAGCACCATCAGGGGTGCCCCCAAACAAAACAAAAACAAAAAAAGTTCACAAATGGTTATTTAGTACCTATATGTGAGGCAAATATCAATAATATAAAAAATATCAAGTATTTAATATAAAGAAACCTGAGAGTCTAGTTAAAAAGAACAAGAGATTAAAAAGTCAGAGAGAAGTACTGGAGAGTTAAGATGCTTGCCTTGCACACAGGTGACTTGTATTTGATACCTGACACCACATAGGGCCCTCTGAGCACTGCCAGGAATAATCCCTAAGCAGCGAAAAATAAGCCCTGAGCACCATCAGGTGTGCACTGCCAGCAACAACAACAACAAAAATAATGATGATGATAAGAAGGCAAGAAGCGGGGAGAGGAAGGAGAGGAAGGAGAGGAGGCAGAGGAAGGAGAGGAGGGAGAAAAGGAGGGAAGGGAGGAAGGGAGGAAGGAAGGAAGGAAGGAAGGAAGGAAGGAAGGAAGGAAGGAAGGAAGGAAGGAAGGAAGGAAGGAAGGAAGGAGGGAGGGAGGGAGGGAGGGAGGGAGGGAGGGAGGGAGGAAGGAAGGAAGGAAGGAAGGAAGGAAGGAAGGAAGGAAGGAAGGAAGGAAGGAAGGAAGGAAGGAAGGAGGGAGGGAGGGAGGGAGGGAGGGAGGGAGGGAGGAAGGAAGGAAGGAAGGAAGAAGGGAGGGAGGGAGGGAGGGAGGGAGGGAGGGAGGAAGGGAGGGAGGGAGGGAAGGAGGAAGCAAAGTTCTGTGCAATTCAAAAAAGCTATTCTATAGGAAAGACTCACAGAAGACAGTGCATGTAAAGCAGGCCTTGGGAATGGGTTGAAAGTACAATTCCCAAAACGATGGCATTTCCAATGAAGAGAATAAATGCTTGAGTTCAAGCACAGAAATTAAAAAAATAAAATGGGAAGATTTTAGGAACCTGCTCTTAGTTCAATCTGGCATATGGGGATGCAGAAATAATAGTAAAGGGAAAAAAAGGGCCCGGAAGATATTCAGATAAACAGCCCAGAGGACCTGATGAAGCTAGATTTCTGAGCTGCAGATAACCAGGCAGGCTGCAATAGAATTATCTTCTATTTTTGATACCAGGAACAAGAAAATAAAAGAATCAGCTATTCACAGATAAGCTCATTAGTAATATTCTGGGTCTAGTTTTTTACCGGTGAGAGTTATAAAGGGAAAAGGTCTTGAAAGCTTTTCTTACTAGGCTCAGACAAAACTATAAAGAAATTATATCTTTTTCCCTTCCTTTGCTCCTTCATCCCCTACATTTAGCAGATGCCCTCCCCGCTGAGTGCTGCCTCTTAGATCTCTCCATCTTTCCCAGCTCAGAATGCTGATTAACAGGAGCAGGATTTCAGGGCACCTTGTATAAAAGCTAATAGGCAGAGAAGAGTGACAGCAGATTTACTACAGGGACAGGGGCAAAGGTACAATTAGGAACAGACCACTAAGGCTATGGAACTTCTCCTGGGGAAACTGGGTGAAGTGGAGAGCTGGAGTTGAACCTAATATCTGACATTCTTGGCTCCTATGATCCAACAGAAGAGAGATGAACCCCTGACACCTCTGCAATGAATTCCAGAAGAAAAAGAGCACAGGCAAGTGAAGGAAATAGCAGAGACAAGAAACAATCGTTGATAATCGCTATGGCAAACTCACTTCCCTTGAATCCAAAAGTAGTGACAGCAGTGTGACCACCTCCCACCACACAAGTGAAGTATTTCCAAACATCGTGCCAGCAGCAGTTACTGGAGAGGCAAGTAAAAGTTTGGGGAGTTGACTGGGGTCAGACTCTCTAGAAGGCCACCTTTGACACTTAACTGCTGTCAATATGATAGATGCTACACTGAAACCTGCCCCTCCATATTATTGGACACTGGGTATGAGTCCCAAATGAAAGCTTCACCACCCCCTCCCCAGGAAAATATTCAGCTAGCTCCAGGAGAAACAATTATCCAGACAGGTGGGATAATAATGAAGAAACAGGGGAATACACATCAACTCACAGATCAAAACAAAATTCTGCAGAAAATTCTTAGTGTAACAGAAGGAAACTACCTAAAGAAGATTTCAAACCAACAGTCATAATGGTACTCACTGAAATGACATCAAGAGAACAGAATTTCAACAAGAATAGAGAAAATATTAGAAAGGTCCAAATAGAAATCATAGCACTAAAGAACCCCGATGAAATTCCATTAGCATTATTCAAGGAATAGAGAAAACATTACTAAGATCTGTATAGAATCACAAAGGAGTCCAAATAATCAAAACAATCTATGAAAATGAAAGAAGAGTGGTGGTATCACATTCCCTAACTTCAAAGTATACAACAAAGCTATAAAAATTAAAGTAGTATGGTTTGGGAACCCACAGATCAATGAACTAGAATTGAAAGTCTGGTGGGGTGACAGATACCATTGAGACAGACACTGCTGTTAATTTATAACAAAATCAGCAAAAGCATACAGGAGTAAAAAATACTCTTTAACAATTGGTGCTGAAAAAATGAATAGCACTTATGAAAGAATAAAACTATATTGACTACCTTATATCTAAGCAAAAATCACCTTGAAATTGACTCAAAAGTTAAAATGTTATACCTGAAACCATAAGACAGAAGAAAACACAGGTGAAATAGTCTACAATATTGGCATCAGTAATGTCCTTGGAGACTCATTATTAATTAAAAAATTATTAATAATAAATTACTGGAACTTCATCTATCAAAAAAGCTTTTGAACAGTCAATGAAACTACCAGCAAAATGTAAAGTAACACTACTTAGTTAGAGAAAATACCTGCATATCATACATCTGACAAGGTAATGCTGAAGGTAATATAAAGAACTCATAAAACTCAACAACAAAAATAACATGGGCAGAAAACATGGGCAGAAGAACTAAACAGACACTTTTCCAAAGAAGACAGAGATGGCCAATGAAAAAATATGCCAATAGGCACATAGAAATATAAGGCTCATTATCATCAGGGAAAGAAAAATAAAGGAATGAGAGTGACCTAAATTACATACACCAGAAAACACCAGTGTCGGCGAGGATGTGGATAAAAGGAAATCCTTATTTCACTGCCATCAAAAATGTAAATTGGTCCAGCTTCTTCAAAAATAAGTATGAATGTTTCCCAAGATGCTAAGATGCTCAAATAATTTCTGGTACCACAACAAATGTGAACTTTAGTGCACTGCAGCCAGAATTTGCAATCACAGTAGTACCACAACCAACTGTGCAACAATACCCCCAGCTCCACTGAAAAATAAAATTACAGGAACAACAACAAAAAAAAAGGGATGGGAAGGAGGAAAAACTGCTATAGAACCTCCTACATCTGCAAGAATCAATAAATTATTTTACTCTAACTAGATAAATACACTACTACTTGGACTCTATTTATCCCTAAATAAAGGGTCAAAAGTTACCAAGACAGCCCTCATTCTTCATAGCTTTCAATGCTACAATTAAGAATTTTAATTTTTCGGGGCTGGAGAGATAGCACAGCGGGTAGGGCGTTTGCCTTGCACGCGGCCGACCCGGGTTCAAATCCCAGCATCCCATATGGTCCCCTGAGCACGGCCAGGGGTAATTCCTGAGTGCAGAGCCAGGAGTAACCCCTGTGCATCGCCAGGTGTGACACAAAAAAGCAAAAAAAAAAAAGAATTTTAATTTTTCTAATTTTGGCAGTAATTTAGTTCAGCTTAACAAAGGTCTACTGAGGGGGCTGGAGTGATAGTACAGCAGGCAGGGCATTTGCCTTGCAAAAGCCAACCTAGGTTTGATCTCTGGCATCCCATATAGCTCCCCAGGTACCACCAGGAATAATTCCTGAGTACAAAGCCAGGAGTAACCCCTGAGCTTGGCAGGATGTACCCTCCCTCCCCCCAAAAAATCACTACTACATTCCAGGGCTAGGGATATAGATGATTAGAAGGAACCTCCAAAATGAGGTTCTATCAAAATGAGGTCCCTTCTGTGTGATAGTATAGTTGTTTTAATTAGATTGTGGTAATTATTTCACAGTGTGTATGTTCATCGAATCATTACATTGTATATTTTAAATACAAATAAAATTTTGTCAATAAAGCTGGAGGGAAAACAAACCTATTATTTATTAAAATAGTAAAAAACTAAAACATGGGCTAGAGTTTTTGTCTTTCATGCGGCCGACCTGGGCTCAATACCTGGGATCTGTTCATATGATCCCCTGAGCAACATCAGAAGTAATTCCTGAGCACAGAGTCAGGAGTAACCCTTGAGCATCACCAGGTGTGACAAAAAAAAAAAAACTGAACTAAAACAATAACCCAACAAATCACTTCTTAAAAATACCTACAAAGGCTTTTGTAATATGAATGTATACTCTTCAAAACACTAGGAATTACAAAGTATTCTGGGTAGAGCTGAAAAAGAAGACAGCACAACTCATATTTCTAAAAATAATTTAATTCCAATTCTAAAAATATTTTTAGAAATTATTTCTCCCTCTGGCTGAGAATATTTGATCCTCAAGTGGATTATAAAACCAATGAATTTAGCTTTTTACCAAAAAAGCTACAAATATACAGTGTCTCGGCAGAATTTCTTCAGGTGTATTTTAGTTTTATCCATTTCAAAGCCATCTGGAGTGAAAGGAAGGTGAATATTACGCCAAGTTTCATGGTTAATACACTTGTCTTATGGGAACCTGTAATGAGCAAGTTTCCGTACTAAAGCCAAATTTCATTCCAATCACAGAACTCTCAAAGACATAACAAAGATATTTTCCCAAAATACTTTTTAATTGGCATAATTAAATATTGCTACCATGAGAAATTTTATTACTTATATATGTTTATATTCAAATACATACTTAATAAAAGAATGTATCAAGAGAAGTTACTAGGTGACAGCATAGGAAAAAATCTAAACTTCCCTCTCTTATGAACACATCTCATCTGCCACAGGAAACAATCAACAAGGAAATAGGCATGCATCCTGGACAACTAGAGCTCCTGCAATAGACCAGAGCAGGTGGAAACCACAGAGAGAAGTTTTCACCAGGAAGACACTCCACCAGGGACACCGAGACTCACAGCAGAAAGAGATTCCAAAGACCAGAACTTTTCTGGGGTAACTGACGAAGAGTTTTGCCTTGTATCAGGGACCCCAACCTCTGATTCTATGTAGCACAGACAAATCCCTAGAGCCCCTGAGTATTGACGACTGATGTAAAAATCAATAAATAAAAATACCCACTGGAATCAAATAACGACAGAGTAGAGAAAACCTGCACGCTCCTCACCCTAAAATGCACTATAGTAACAAGGTGCTGAGAGGCATCTAAGTCATAGAGGAAGGAAACCTGGCTTCGGTTTCCTTTGTTTGGGGCCACACCCGGTGGTGCTCAGGGTAGTACTCAGAAACCACACGAAATGCAAGGTATCAAACCAGGGCTGGCTGTATGCCTCCACTTACCACTTTATAGCCTCTGCCTGAGAAGCCAGGAGCTCTTGTGGTGATCTTAAGATTAGAAACACTGACAGGTCCTATCTCAGCAACTTCATGCTAATCCCAGTGCCAATGGGCACATGTGGAAGTCCTCTCCCAGTTCACCACACTGTAAGTAAGCCCCACTGAAATGCCTGGCTGCACAGCTAGAGCTGCACTCCTAGATACCACACAGCATCAACCGTGTAAGGCCATTCCGAACAGACCAGAAGGGTAGTAGAGTCAACTAATACACAGGACAGAGAATCAGACAAACTGTGGTACAGGAGAAACGTGCCAAACAAGAAAGCAAAGCAAATGCCTAGAGAAAGACCTTAAAAGAAAAAAAGATAAGCAAATTACCTGAAGAGGAGCTAAACAAAATAGTTATAAAAATGCTCACCAAATTAATGGTTGGAATCAACCACAAGTGTGTGTGGGGCAGAGGGTAAGTAAGACAGAGAAGGGACCAAAATAACAAAAATAGCTGGAAATAATCACACTGAACAAGAACTGACTGTTAAAAGTAGGTAAATAGACATACACAATAACCTTTTAGTATCTGTACTGCAAACCACAATGCCCAAAAGGAGATAGAGACAGAGAGAGAAACAGAGAGAGAGAGAGAGAGAGAGAGAGAGAGAGAAGAAAAATGTCTGCCATAGAGATTGGGATGGGGAGGTGATAGGAAGGAAACTGGGAACACTGATGCTGGGATATGTACAATGGTGGACGGATGGGTGTCGGAACACTGTATGAATGAAACCTAATCGTGAACAGATTTGTAAGGGTCTGTTTCACAGTGATTCGATAATAAAATCTTGGAAAAAAAATGCTCACCAAAGGCAAGAAATGTGGCTCAGCAGTTGTACCTGACTTACATGTGTGAGGCCCTGGATCCAATCCCTACCACAAATGCATACATACATGTACACACACCCCACCAACACAATCCCCACCATTCACATATACACACCACATATGCAACACACACACACACACACACACACACCACTCACATACATACCACTCACATACACACCACTCACATACACAATCTCAGATGAGTGAAAATTTCAGAAAGATCAAAAAATTTCTAGAACTAGAAAATTTCAGAAAGATTCAAACAGAAGTTACAGACTGAGAAAACAATATTAAAACTGAGAAATACAACAGAAGGAACAAATTGAATAAAACAGAAGAACAAATAAGTGAGCTAGAAGATGAAGTAATAAGAGAGTTAGGGCAGTAGCTCAAGGTCAAAGCATGTGCCTCACAGATGTGAGGCTCTAGGTCTGATAAGGAACAGAAACTCAGCCAGACCAATTACCAAAATGAAAAAGAAATTCAAATAGTAAAGAATTAGGGTGGGAGGGGGTGGGGAGGAATACTGGGGGCATTGGTAGTGGAAAATGTACACTAGTGGAGGGATGGGTGTTCTATCATTATATGACTAAAACTCAAACATGAAAGTTTTGTAACTATAGCTCACGGTGATTTAATTTAAAAATAACAACAACTGGGGCTGGAGTGATAGCATAGCGGGTAGGGCGTTTGCCTTGCACGCGGCCGACCGGGTTCGAATCCCAGCATCCCATATGGTCCCCTGAGCACCACCAGGAGTAACTCCTGAGTGCAGAGCCAGGAGTAACCCCTGTGCATCGCCAGGTGTGACCCAAAAAAAAAAAAAAAAAACCAAAAAAACAACAACAACAAAAAAAAACCTAAAAATAACAACAACAAATAAATAAAAAATTTTAAAGATTACATTAAATTTTACATTTAGCCAAAAGAAAATAAAATAAAGAATACCTTAAGGATCCCCTGTGACAAAATCAAGAATATTTGCATTACTGGAGTCCCAGGAAAAGTAAAGTCCATAAAAATTACTCAAGATCAGAGAAATAATTACAGAAATTAGTTAAGGTGTTTGCTTTACATGCAATTAATCCTGGTTCAATCCTCAGTACTAAATATGGTCCCCACAGCACCACTAATAGTGATCCCTGAGCCCAGAACTGGAATAGCTACTGGGAATGCCCAATAGCTGGATATTGCCCAAAAAATTTATTTAAGGAAATAATGGTCTAAAACTTTTCTAATTTGGAAATAAATCTCCAGATACAGGAAACCTAGAGTCCCAAATGAGAGGAACCCAAAAAAAAACCCATACCAAGATAGATTAATAATAAAAAAGCAAAATTTAAGAAAAGATGATTTTAAAAACAGAAAAAGTGGAAGAACCAGGAATAGCATTGTGATGTGGATGCATAAAAGCATGTATCCAAAAAAAAAATTTTTTTAAGTTCTTCCAAAGATACCAGGGAGAGGTTTTTTTTTTTGTTTAATTAATCTTAGTACTATTTAAGGTTTTAAAGTATGTATACTGAAACACTGATAAGAATAAACTTTAGAGCCCAGGGAGATGCCTCAAAAGACTGGAGTACATATTTTGTATGTGAGGGCCCCAGGTGTAATCCCCAGCACTGCATGCTCCTAGAGCACTGCTGGGAGTGACCTGCCAAGCACCAAACAGGGAGCAGTCCTTGAACACCACCAGCTGTGGCTCAGAAATAAAACAAAACAAAAAAAATGCTTAAAAACACATAGTAGTCTGCTTCCAGATATCTCTCAAATTGCTGAAGCACATGCTTTGTATGTGGGAGTCCCAAATTGGATACCCAATAACACATGGCCCCTCACACCACTGGGAGGGACCCCTGAGCAACAGGCTAAGAGCAGCAACTGAGCACTGCCAAGTGTGGCCCAAAAAAACCAAAAGGAAAATTTAGCAAATATAGTTTTTTGTAAAGTATATTTATTGATACAAATTCAAACACCAACCAAAGCAGGCAGAAGAATGCAAATGAATTACTGATTAGCAAAAATAAACATTCCAGTAGAGGTTTTAATTCAAATCGCCTTACCTACAGAAAAATTATTAAACATGAACGGGCTTTAAATATGAATGGGCTTTATCCAAGTCCAGGCACAAATCTGCATGAATGTCCAAAATAGTACGACCTTCAGAAGTGCTTAAAATGCATTCCATATCTGAACCAGAACCCAGTGTTCTTTAGTTAGTTAACACTGCTTATACTTGGAGTTCATCCCACTCACCTGAATTTTAGAATCATCAGAGCTTGAAATCACAGTCTTTGCATCAGCTGTGAATTGGATGTGCCGTACAATATTCTTGTGACCAATTCTAGATTGGAAGATTTTGTTGTTTAGGAGCTCTAAAACCTTCAAAATAGAAACACATACACACACAAACACAACACAGACACACACACAGAGTTATCAGAAAAATTCAGCAACACCCAGCATTATACCTCAAAGTGTTACGTTACAAGGAGAATACAAAAAGCATAGAATTTCCTTCTCAAAGGCTTTCAGTTTATCTAAAGACAAATTAATTAATTAATTATATAAATACACATACGCACATCTATAGGCTTGCCCAACACACACATACACACATTTCCTAAAATAAAACATGCACTGGAATGACCAGATGGCAGGAGAAATCAGTCCTGAGTAGACAACTACAAAATCATCAAACAAGTGGCAGTTGGGACTCAGCCTCCACAATGAAAATGACATTTAAGAACGATGAGAGAAAAACAAAACAAAAAATTCCCAGCTGAGAGACAAGCACTTTATAAATAACAGATGGACAAAATAAAGAATAATGAAGAAATCAAGCAAAGGAAAACAAGGTCTGAACAGGCCTGAGGTGCAGAGGGGCAAAACACTGCAGGGGCTTAAAGAGCTGGTGATTAATATCCAAATGTAGAGATACAGGGACGAGAGTGAGAGTATATCGGATAAGGTGCTTTCCTTACACACAGCTGACCTGTGTTCAATCCCAGCACCCCATGTGGTTCCCCAAAGCCTTGCCATGAGTGATCCCTGAGTGCAGAGTCAGAGTATGCCCTGAGCACCACCAGGCATGGCTCAAAAACAAACAAAAAAGTAGAGGCTCAAGTACCACATCACCATACCAAAAGCACTTGTGACACTGAGTATTCCCAGACTCAGGATCACCAGGAGTGGCCACCTCTAGGGTAACCAGCTCTTCTGGCGAGCTCCCCCACCAAAATAAACTTTTGTAATGTATTTCATTTGCAGGTAAGTCAGTTTTGATTATAAAATGGCAGTAGGGGTTGTTTGTTTTATCCTCCTTCGATAAGTTATTTCAAGTGGTTAACAGGCAATACTTCAAACATCACAAATATAATTTTCCACATCATTTTCCAGGGTTAATCAAACAGGTAAGCATGCAGCAGTCCTGTACTGGTATTTCTAATACGCTCATCAATACCAAAAGGGAAACAACTGAGGCCTGTGGATGACTGAGATTCTTATTTTTAAATAAAAGCAAGGTGGTGGGTATCTTTACATAATTAACTAAATTGTTAATAGAATTGAATATATTCGAAAGAGGAAAAACAATGAAAGTATAGGACAAAATATGTGAAACAATAATAGGGGCAATCTAAAAATTATATACCAACAAAATTAGATTTCTTTTTTCTCTTTCTCATATTTTCACAAGTTCAAAATGATATTCACAGCATCTTCTAAAAGTGCTTGAGTCAAAAACTGCATTTAAGCTTTGGAATATGTCCACATAGACAGGAAGCTGACCCCAATAGTAGTTAGGGCAGATACCCAAGATAGAATTAGATTTTTTTTTTAGTCTTATGAACAAAATGCGCACAGATGATCTATTTAGTACATAAGTCTGCACTGTCAGGCATAAAACTAACCTACATAAATAACTAAACTGCACAGAACTAAAAAGTAGATGTGAATTACCTTAATGGCTCCATCTTCATCTCCAAATGCGACGTACTGAAGATGTGGACTCAAGCAACAGCAACTAACTTGAGCTTCAGTGAGATCATCAATTTGACCTGTTTTTCCATTAATAAGCTGATGAAAAATAAGACATAGTTATTTGATTGTACAGCAGTTTCTGTTCTTTTCAATAGTGACTTCAATTGAAAAAATAAAATAAAACGTAGAAAATAACCAACAAGAGCTCCCAGGGGAACAACAAAGCCCTCTCCTAGTCTCAGAGCTGCATTTAGCACTTCATGCTTCCTTTTCATTTCATTTTTTTGTCGTTCAAATACACTTTCATAAAATAAAATGAGCTTTAAAAGGTTTCCAAAGCTGTGCTGCACCTACCATCTAGGACATATCAGTTGGATTTGTGATCCCATGGCGAGCTCTACGCCCTGTTTTCCATTTCCTCACCAAGCCCATTTTAATAGGGCTATCACTCTTAAAAGTACATTTTTCTGATATTTTTCAGAAGGGCTAGTGAAATGGAACTGAGATAGACCTTACATAAAAAGATAAATTCAAATTAAAGTGCACTTATATTCTGCAAATCACTACAGATAAAAGCAAATTAAGATTCTTTCCATCTCTTCTGGAAAAAAGGAAGGGGCACTGGAAAAGGATTCATAAGTATAATTGGAATGGCTGAATTCATAATACTTAAAAATTTTCCAAATTTCATAATCTTTACAAAGCTAATGATTTTTTAGTCCTGCTAATAGTGATAACTTATCACTCAAAACATGTGATTTGTGATTGTGCCTCAGAAAATCAAGTACCTTGGAATCAGCTTAACTGATTAACTAATTAAAGAGGCAAGATACAGGAAACTGCAAAACACTACCTAAGGAAATATAAGAGGACATGAGGAAATGGAGACACATACCCTGCTCATGGGTTGGGAGGATTAACACTATTAAATTAGCAATACTCTGCATAGCATTGTATAGATTTAATGTAGTACCTTTAAGGATACCAAGGACATTTTTCAAAAAAATAGATCAAACACTCCTGAAATTCATATGGAATAATAAGCCCTCTGAATAGCTAAAGCAATTCTTAGGAAAAACAAGATGGGAGGCATCACCTTCCCCAACTTCAAACTGTACTATAAAGTGGTAGTAATTAAAACAGCATGGTATTGGAATAAAGACAGAGTCTCAGATCAAAAAAATAGACTGGAATGTCCTGAGACAGACCCTCATGTATAAGATCAGCTAAAGGAACAAAACATATGATGTAGAGCAAGGAAAGCCTCTTAAAGTGGTGCCGAGAAAACTGGTCAGTTACATTTATTAAAATTAACTCAGACCTCTTTCTAATGCCATGCATGAAAGTCAAATCAAAATGGACTAAAAACGTTGATATCAGACCTGAATCCCTAAAGTACAGAGGAAAATGTGGACAGAATTCTCCATGATACTGAAACTAAAGGCATCTTAAAGGATGAAACACCACTGACCAAGGAGGTGGAAGCAAAGATAAATACATGGAAAAGCTAAAGTCTCTGCATCTCAAAGGAAACAATGACTGGAATACAAAGAGAGCCCATGAAATGGGAGAAATTATTTACCCAACACTCATCTGATTAGGGGTTAATATTGAAAATAAATAAGACACTGGTAGAATTTTACAAGAAAAAATCCAACCCCATCAAAAAATGGGAAAAAGCAATGAACAGAAATTTTCTCAAATACAAATGGCCAAAAGGCACATGAAAAAAATGCTCTCACTAATCATAAGGTAGATGCAAATCAAAACAACAGCAATATCATCTCACGCCATGGAAACTGGCACACATTAAAAGAATAAGAACAGCTAGTGCTGGTATTGATGCATGGAGAAAGGGACTCTCATTCACTGTGGGTAGGAATGTCAAACTGGTAAATAATTTTTTGGTAAACAATATGGGAAGTCCTCAAAAAACTA
The DNA here is from genome assembly GCF_027595985.1 of Sorex araneus. Taxonomy (NCBI): domain Eukaryota; kingdom Metazoa; phylum Chordata; class Mammalia; order Eulipotyphla; family Soricidae; genus Sorex; species Sorex araneus. The sequence goes on along the minus strand of NC_073311.1, from coordinate 40,501,018 downwards.
GAAACTGAAGCTTCCATGTTATCAGTCATACTGCTACTAGGAGTGTACCTGGGGGCCCCAAAACACAATGCAGAATACCCATCTGCACTAGTAAATTCATTGCAGCACTATTCACATTATCCAGAATCTGTAAACAACCCAAGTGCCAGAGAAAAGAGGAGTGGATAAAGAAACTGGTACAGCTACATAGTGGAATACTATGCAGCTGTTTGGAAAAAAATGAAGTCATAAAATTTGCTTGCACATGGATGGACATGGAAAGTATTATGCTGAGGAAAATGAGCCAGAGGGAAGGTCAGACAGAATGATTGCACTCATTTGCAAGAATATATATAGATATATATAGTGCATATATGCATATGTATATATATATATATATATATATATATAGAGAGAGAGAGAGAGAGAACGCGAATAATACACAAGGACAACAGAAATGAGGACCAGAAGGACTGAGCCATAATAGGAAGCTTGCCCGAGTGTGGTGGGGAGGAAGCAAGAAGTGCAGTTAGGACAGAGAAAGAACCACTATGACAATGACAGTTGGAAATGATCACTCTGGACAAGAACTGGGTACTAAAAGGAAGTAAAGTGATGTGCATGATAAGCCCTCAGTAAAAGTGTTGCAAACCACAGTGCCTTAGATGAAAAAAAGGTGAGGGGAGAGAGATGTTTGCCATACAGGTAGTCTAGGGGGCACTGTGAATACTAGTGACAGCAAATGTACACTCATAAGGGAATTGGGCATCAGAACATTGTACAACTGAACTTCAATCATGAACAACTTTGTATATCGCATGGTGATTCAAAATTTTTTAATATTTGAAACAAATTTTCAATTAAAAATCTTGAGAAAAATAAATCATATAACTTGAAAAATATTTCTCAAACTTAAATTAATAGTAAGGTATAATTAATAGTAAGGTATCTCTCTTAAAGAAATGGAAACATCCTCTGTTCACGGATCAGAAGGATCAATACTGTCAAAATGACAATCCTTCCTACCCAAAGCAATACAGATTCAATGCAGTTACTATAAAAAAATATACCCATGACATCCAACAATTCCACTTATTGGAATATACCCCCAAGAGACCAAAAACACAATGTAGAAAAATATATTTGCACTTCTATGCTCACTGTAGCACAATTCACACTAACCAAAATCTGGAAGCAATCCAAATGTGCAAGAATAGATGACTAGATAAAGACTATACACGTACACAAGGGAATACTAGTCAGCAATAAGAAAAGATGAAGCCATGCAATTTGCTGCTATGATGGTGGATCTGGAGAGTATCGTGCTGAGTGAGAGGAAGAGAGAGACTGACACAGAATGATCTCTCTCATATGCATGCGATAAAAAAAGACCATCTCATATGTGGGATACGAAGAAATATGGAGAACAAATGTCCAAAGACAACAGAAATGAAGATCATAAGAACTGGGGGGAGAGGGGGGAGGTAAGGCATTTATTTGCCTTGCACGCAGCCAACCTGGGTTCAATCCCTGGCATCCCAAATGGTCCCCCGAGCACCTCCAGGAATGATTCCTGAGTGCAGAGCCAGGAGTAACCCCTGAACATTGCTGGGTGTGGCCCCAAAACAAAAACAAACAAATAAACAAAAGAATATAAGAGCTGGTCTTCAGTAGGAAGCTTTCCACTTAGGGGGCACAGGACAAGGAAAAGAACACTATGACATGGGCAGTGGGAAGTAGTTACCCTAGAAGAATGGGTGGTGAAAGGTGGAAAAAGTGTTAACATAAAACCCTATCAGTAACTGCAACATAAACCACAGCATCTCAGATTTATTATTAAAGTGCCTGTCATAGAGGCAGGCTGGGGAATGGGAGGGAAATTGGGGACACTGATGGAGAGCAGTGGGCACTGGTGAAGGGACTGATGTTGCAACATCTTATGACTAAAACCCAAATATGAGTAACTTTAAAACTCATGGCTAAAGCTTTTTTTTTTAAAAAAAAGAGAGTTCCCATGACATTTTTAAAGACACAGACCAAATGGTACTGAAATGTATATGGACTAATAAAACTCCCCAAAGAGTTTTATTAATCCTAGAGGGAAAAAAAGGATAGGGTCTTTTCTTTCCCCAACATTAACTTACACTGTAAAGCTATAGTAATCAAGACATCAAGACAGTGTGGTACTGTAAAGACAGACTCTTAGATAAATGGAATAGAATTGAGATTCCAAAGACAAATCCTCAAGTATATACAGACAGCTAATCTTTGACAAAGAAGCAGAGTATGAAGTGGAGCAAGGAAAGCCTATTGAACAAATGGTGTAGAGAAGAGTGGCTAGCCATCTGTTCAAACCTGAACTCAGACACTTTTCTCTCACCATGCACAAAAGCCAACTTAAAATGGATTAAAGACCTCAATATCAGACCTGAATCATATATTCTATTGAAAAAAAAGGTACCTTTTCCAGAAAGGTAGAACTCTTCATAAAACTGAATTTAGAGGTATCTTCAATCATTCAATCCCACTGGCTAAGCAAACAGAAGCAAAGTCAAATAAATGGGACTACATCAAACTAAGATTTTCTGTAGTAGAAAACATTGTTTTCTGTAAAGGAAAACAATGACCACAATAAAAAAATATACCCACAGGGGGCTGGAGTGATAGTAGAGTGGGTAGGGTATTTACCTTGCACGGGTCCGACCTGGGTTCAGTTCCCAGCATTCCATATGGTCCCCAGAATACCACCGGAGTAATTTCTTAGTGCAAAGACAGGAGTAACCCCTGTGCATCGCCAGGTGTGACCCCAAAAGCAAAAAATAAATAAATAAACCCACAAACTGGGACAAAATATTTGCCAACCACTCATCTAATAAAGGGTTAATATCAAAGATATATAAAATTTTTTAAACTGAATTAAAAAAGAACCATCAAACCATAAAAAAGTGGGGAGACCAAATAAACAGAAACTTCTCCAAAGAACACATACAGCTGGCCAAGAGGTATATAAGAGAAGGTGTTGCATGTCATCAGGGAAATGCAAATTAAAGCAATAATGAGATATGAATTCCCACCAGTGAGACTGGCACACATAGTAATAAAAACAACTACTATTGGTATAGATGTGGGGGAATGCTGACCGGTTCAATTTCTTTGGAACACAATATGGACAATTCAATAAACCAAGAATTGAGTTTCCATATAACCCAGCAATTCCATTTCTTGGTCCCCAAGGTTACAAAAACTCAAATCAGAAAAGGCATTTGCGCCCCTGCATTCACTGCAGCATTATTCACTAATCTGGAAGCAACCCAAGTGTCCAAGAACACATAATTGGATTAACTATGGTACATATACACAATGGAACATTAACTATAAGACAAGATAAAAATCATGCCGCATGGATGAAACTGGAGCGTACCATGCTGAGTGAAAGGGACAGAAATAGAAGTGTGTCTCTCATGTGTGGCATATAAAGACATACAGTAAAGAAAATAAGAATTTCCCAAAGACAACAGAACCTGAGAACTGGTCTACATGACTGAGCTTGGGGAGGGGGGATCAAGACGGGGTAAGGGAACTGGGAGCATGGTGGGAGAGGGAAGTGGGCACTGTGGTGGTGGCAGGTGTGGTGCTGGAACATTATACCTAAGGTTCTATCAATAACAGTATTGTAAATAGTTGGAAATGATCATTTTATACCAGAACTGAGTTCTGAAAGTAGGTAAAGTGATATTCTTGATAACCTTTCATTGTCTGTATTACAAACCATATGGCCCAAAAGGAGGGAGGGAGAGAGGGAGAGGGGGAGAGAGAGAGAGAGAGAGAGAGAGAGAGAGAGAGAGAGAGAGAGAGAGAGAGAGAGAGAGAGAGAGAGAGAGAGAGAGAGAGAGAGAGAGAGATGGAAAGGCGGGCGGGAAACTGGAGACATTAGACATTACTGTTGGGAAAGGTACACTGGTGAAAGGGTGAAAGGAAGGAAGGTACTGGAACATTATATGACTAAAGCCCAATCATGAACAACTTTGTAACTGCTTCATGATTTAATAAAAAAAGTTAATAAAAATTTTAAATCATGGTGCTTAAAATTTCTTTTAATTTTTTTAAAAAGATACCTCTCTTACATCTCTATGTAAAACTTTTCAATTACTTCTCAACATGAAATACGCAGTCCAGTTTACAGGGTCAATAAACTATAGGTAACTTTTCTTTGCCATGTTTCTCCCAGCATGTACTAGACATACAAAGTGAAGATTAAGAGCTGATTTGCAGGTTCTAGCAGGGCAAAGCAGCTAAAGAGAGAAAACAGCCCATGTCTACTTGGAGAAGGCCGTCCGTGTCCACTGAGCAGGCAGTATGGGGAAGAACACACACAGAGCGGTGAGCCACCAGGTCACGAAAGCAACCCCAGTCAATGGATGACAGATGTCACAGTCAGATTGCCTTCACAACATAGAAAGTATATAAAGTAAAATGAGCCAAATAAAGACAAATACTATATCGTACCATTTGGAGTTGTTTTGTTTTGTTTAGTTCTTAATTTGGGGGCCACTGAAACCCAGTGATGTTCAGACTTTACTCCTGGTTCTGAGAGCAGGAGAGACAGCTAAAGAGACTCAGAGCACATTTTCCACCCAGGAGCCCCGGGTTTGATCCCTGACACCACAGTGTCTCCCAAACACCCCGAGGAGAGACCCCAGAGCCAGGAGCAGCACTTGGGGTTGCAAAAAAAAGTGAAACCTGTAAAATACAAAATTAGTTGTATTTAAGGGTATCTCATAGTTTTATTCTGACCCCCATAACAAGGAGAAATTACCACACAGCATTAATAATTTTAAATGTTTGGGTTTTTGGTTTTGTTTGGTTTTTGTTTTGGGTGGGTGGGGAGGGGGTTGTTGGGAAGGCTGTATCTATAAGTGCCAGGAGAACCAACGGTGCCAGGGATTGAACCCAAGGCTCCAGCATGTAAAGCATGTACTGTCCTTTGAGCCATCTCACTATCCCTCATAGAACATTTGAAGATGAGTATAACCTCAGAAGTGAAGAAAGTAGGGTAATTTTTATTGATTTTCAAATATCTATTATTTTCCTTTAAAAGCAAGCTCTCAGAATCGTGCGGCTGCAAAATCTTGTAGCCTACTTCTCCCTCTGGGAGAAACTGGCAAGCTTCTCAGAGTTTCCTGCCCACATGGGACAGTCTTGCAGCCTTCCCATGGTGTATTTATATGCTAAATCCAGTAATGAGCTGTATCTCATTCCCCTGACCCTGAAAGAGCCCCCAGTGTGACATCGTTGGGAGGTCCAAGTCAAGATAGACTTCTAAGATCTCAAGAAAAGGACGAAATGAGAGGTTGCTGAGCCCACTTGAGAGATGGATGATTAACGGGATTTCGTGATCGTGATTATTTTCCCTGTAATAATTTTCACTAATCCCCCTTGGAAATGTCAACAGGTACATCTCACTACTGCAAAAAAATCCAAGTTTATTCCCATAATAAGAAAATCCATGCAAATTAAGAAAGGTGCCATAGATGAATGAAGAGAGTTATCACTTTATTTAGTCCTAAATTCTAGGGCATCTAAGCCTGAGCCCAAAACCAAAATATTTATTCAGCAGTAACTGAACAAGATAGGTAGATACTCTAGAACTATGTCTACTTCCAATCACCAAAACAGTCAATGAAAACTGTGAATTGAGAGTTCAATCAAAACTATTTTTCCAACATTGTAAAACATACTTACTTGCAGACGTCTTATATTATCAACTGCAAGAACCATCACTTCATTTTCTTGAAATAAAACATCTATTTCTTGTTTTAACACTTTAGCGGAGTTCTCACACACTTTCTTTGTTTCCCAAAGCTGGTTAAGAAATTTAAAAATAGTGAGACATAATCATTTTCACACAAAAATAGATTTTTTAATACTTATTGGCTTTTATATTGGAGCTTTGTTATCCAATCAATTTCAATTCTAGAATTGTTAAAACAGTTGTGGCTTTTGTCTACATTAAAATAAATTTTTAAATATTTTTTTCTTTTTGGGTCATACCTGGCGATGCACAGGGGTTACTCCTAGCTCTGCACTCAGGAATTACTCTTGGCGGTGTTCAGGGTACCATGTGGGATACTAGGAATCGAACCCGGGTCAGCCGCATGCAAGGTATGCATAGCCCTGCCCACTATGCTATCACTCTAGCCACTTAAAAATTTTTTTAAGTTATTAAAAAACCAACATAAGAAAACTGTATCCTCAGAGCCAGCCCTAGTCGGGCCCGTGCTCGGCTCCGGCCGGCCGGGTTTTCGGCCCGGGCGCCCATGCCCCTGCAGAGCCGGTGGATGTGGAACAAGCGGGAACCAGAGACAGCTTTAGGAATTGGTTTCTGGCAGAATTTTCCCAGGACTTTATACAGAAATCCAAAACCGCGCGGACGCGGCAGCGTCCGCGCGACTTAACATTTTTAATTGTCATCAATGTGAAAGGGTTCCATTTGAACAGGTCAGACTTGGGGGGGAAACTCCAAATAATAACAGTAAGTTTTTGTTGAAATATTGAAGGTTCTTATTGTAACAGCCACCTCTGGACTATGAGCTAAGCAAAAGCCCCACGCTGGCCAACGTGGCGTGGAGTACACCATACTATGAGGCGCAGGAAGGGGGATGAGGGGGAAAAATTAAAAAAAAAAAAAAAAAAATGGAAAAGGAAAAAGAGAAAAAAAAGAGAGAGAGAGAGTTATGTCAACTATAGTGAGTTTTGTGTTGAATTATGGAATGTAATCAAGGTAAAGAAAAAATGAAGTGAAATTCATTAGTTATACAGTAGGGGGTAGGGGGTGGGGGCGGGGGGTAAACTGGGGTTTCTGGTGGTGGAATTTGGGCACTGGTGAAGGGATGGGTGTTTGAATATTGTATAACTGACATATAAACCTGAGAACTTTGTAACTTTCCACATGGTGATTTAATAAAAATTAAAAAAAAAAAAAAAAAAAAAAAAGAAAACTGTATCCTGTGAAATGATAAAGACAAGTCTTAAATCTTAAAGCAAGATACAAACTGTGCTTCACATTCAATATGCCTATGTTTAGAAATTTTTCATTTTCTTAAATTTATGTATTTCTGTAATAGGTTATTTACATTATAAACAAAAAACTCATTAATTAAATGCTATAGTAAGAAGCAATTAGTATTAAGAGTAATGGATGGTAAAGGCAGATGGATAAATAAGTTGCAGTTTACATATACGTAATAGAATACAATGCCCTTGTAAGAAATGATGAAACCTGCATTTTGAACGCTGCAACTTGGATGGAACTGAGGATATGTACAGTGTTAAGTGAAATAAGTGAAATAAAAAAGGACAAATAGCAGATTTTCTCACTCATCTGTAATATAAAGAAATAAAATAAGGGGAAAAAAGAAATAAAATAAGGGAATGGGCAGCATCAAATGATACTAACTCCTTGGACATAAAGTAAAAAACTGGGAATATTAAGTAAAATGGTGGTGGGAGGGGAAAGAATGGAGGCTGGGAAATGAAAGAATGCCTGGAAGTGACCTTAACTGACAGTATTTTGGTGGTAATGAGGTGTGATAACTATGTGTATCAAAACCGTAAACACTGGTACTATTATAAACAGGTGACCTAAGTTATAATAATTTAATTTTTAAAAATTAAAAAAATAATTTTAGGGGCTAGAGCAATAGCACAGCGGGTAGGGCATTTGCCTTGCACGCGGCCGACCCGGGTTCGATTCCCAGCATCCCATATGGTCCGCTAAGCACCGCCATGGGTAATTCCTGAGTGATGAGCCAGGACTGACCCCTGTGCATTGCTGGATGTGACCCAAAAAGCAAAAAAAATAAAAATAAAAAATAATAATTTTAAAGAGTAATAGATAGGTAGAGCCTAAAAGTCATAGTATAAAAACTAATTCCCACCTAGAGTTGTGATTTAGGAAGGTTATTTAACCCAGTGCCATTTAAAATTAAAGACCTCCTGCTGGTCCTCAAAGTATCTAATTATCAAGAAAAGAAGTTCCATCAGAATGTAAAGCAAGGGTATCACTGAAATGCTGTAACAGTTTCCTTTGTATTACAATTGATTTTTTAACCATACTTTCTTGATGAAGGAAGCAAGACAATGATAGACATTTTTTGGCTCAAGTCACTGAGACTGGCACATTAAATAGCCCTGACTTAATCTTTGTGTCTGTTTCCTCTGTAGCCAAAAAAAAAAGTTTTAAAAATTAGAAAATTAAAACATGTACAGTACTTTGCACAATACCTTGCATTCAGTAAATACTGAAATAATTTATACAAGATACTGTATTAGTTGCGGCAGCTAATAATACTGTATTAGGCCCTGGTTTCAAAAAGTTTATAATCTAAAGATGTGTGAACAAGTCAGAAGAACAGTGAAGCACCAGCATAAGTCAAATACTCTTATTCATAAAAGGCAGATTTTGGTAAGTACCATAAGAAAATTATATATAAGGAACTTTATCTCAATAACAAAAGTTGAGACACATCCCCCCAAGTGGAACACTAGAAATAAAACTCCCAGAGGTTTGAGGAGAATTGCAGGACCATTAGGATTTCATCAAGAAGAGATATGGGGAAATGGGGCTTTCTAAACATAAGAAACCACATAAGCAAATATATAGCAACAGGTATATATACAAAATGTTTGGAAAAATGTAAACAATCCAAGAAAGCTACTTGTAGAAATAAAATTAGATGAAAAACTGGAACAGAATGAAGCCATACTGTAGAGGAGATTAATGACAGATTTAGGAGTAGGTATTTCATTTGGCATGTAACAAAGCAACTGTTTCAGGGCAAAAATGATATGACTACATTGTAAATAAGGAAAAGATCTTGGAAGCAACATATAAAAAAACCAAGAGAGATAAAAAGTTGTGGCAGAGAATAATAAAAGAAAGGCAACAAGTAATGAGCAACTAAATTTGAAGTGGAAAAGTAGAAATAAGTGACAGAAAATTGAAAAGTAGACTTTATTAGCATTGTCAAATAACTGCATGTGGGAATTTTAGGTAGAGGAAGAGAGTCAAAAATTACTCTGAGGCTATATATATATAAAAATACACAAGGCTCAACCTCTAACAACATGTTAGTGATCTCTTCTAGAAGGGCTTAATGGCCACCTGGTGAAATACAAGGATCTTCACCTTCTTTCCTCTAAGGATACATTTTTGTAGCATCTTCAGCAGTTTTTCATAACAAACAGTACAAAATATATTATTTTGGTTCTGCTTTGGGCCTGGGATTGGGACTCAGGTTAGAAACATCTGAAATATGGTCAACCCGGTTCAATCCCTGGTATCCCATATGGAATGCCAAGCATCACCAGAGTAATTCCTGAGTGCAGAGCCCAGAGTAACCCCTGAGCATTATCAAATGTGGCCCACTCCCAAAAAATTACTCTGAGAAATACAACATAAAGCATAATACATTTTAAAGGGGGAAATATAAGACCTATCTTCCTATTTATCCCAACAATGTTCATCAAATTTCTTTGGGGATCAGGCCGAGTTTACTCTGACTAAATGTATAAAATAGAAAGGTCAATATTTCTCACCCTGATTGTTTGGTCATCAGAAGATGTCAAAAACGATGATCCATCAGGAGAAAACATCACACAATGAACCCAACTTAAATGTCCTCTGCAATCTGCTACTTTTAAGCAGGATTCCATATTCCACAACTACAGAATAAACAGACCATATAGGAAATCACATTCATAAATATTGTGAATATACTATGGATACTGAACAGTAAGAATGACTAAGCAATTCAACTTCTATGAACACAGTAAAAACACACTAGCAAAAATACAAAATGACTTGTACAGCTATTATTCATTGAATTATTTTTAATAGCAAAGGACTGTAAACAATCTAAATGACCACACAAAATCAACTATAGCGACCAGATAATGGAGTATTTACAGCAGTAAAAATTAGTTAACCTTAGTAGAGAGACGTGAACACTCGTGGAGGAATTAGTGTTGGAATATTGGTATTTGAATATTGTATTGCCCGAAACTCAATCATGAATATTTTTTTAATCCATGGTGACTACATTTTTAAAAAATTTATTATATTTTTTAAAATCAGTTAAACACTCCCTTCTGGAGACTAGTCTTTGTCTCCTATACATATACATAGAAGATTAATGTATAAATGTAAGTCATTGGTATGCAATGTTAACTGCAGTTAATACTGCATCTTTGGAAGCTGCTAAGAGAATAGGCCTTTAAAGTTCTCATCACAAAAATAAATATTTGTTCGATATCACAGCAGGTACGGCATTTGCCTTGCACGCATCCAACCCGGTTTCGATTCCTCCATCCCTCTCAAGAGAACCCGGCAAGCTACTGAGAGTATCCCACCTGCACGGCAGAGCCTGGCAAACTATGCATGGAGTATTCGATACGCCAAAACGTAACAAGTCTCACAATGGAGATGTTACTGGTGCCCACTCGAGCAAATCGATGAACAGGATGACAGTGCCACAGTGCATTCAAGTATCAACTCCAACAGTGCTACAGAATGTGTGGTTAAAAAAAAGATAATTAAGGGGCTGGAGCAATAGCACAGCGGGTAGGGCATTTGCCTTGCACGCGGCCGACCCGGGTTCAATTCCCAGCATCCCATATGGTCCCCCAAGCACTGCCAGGAGTAATTCCTGAGTGCAGAGCCAGGAGTAGCCCCTGAGCAATGCTGGGTGTGACCCAAAAAAGCAGAAAAAAAAAAATAAAAGATCATTAAAATTACTGTGATGATCATTCCACAATATATACAAATACTGAATGTTTGTGCACTTGAAATATAATGTTATATGTTGATTACATCTCAAGTTTTATCTTAAAAAAGGGAAGGGAGGAAATGGTTTAGGAAATTATTTCTTTGGATTTCATCTTATAATATTTTTTGGGTTTTTGTTTATTTGTAAAATAAACAATGTACTATTGCTCCAGCCCCCGAATCTTATATTTTTGTCTTTTCTGTTTGGAACATTTTTATTTTAAACTTTTAATTAAAAAACAACAACATTTTCAATGGGGCTGGAGCAGATAGGGCATCTGCCTTGCACATGGCCAATCTGGGTTTGAGTCCTGGCATCTCACATCCCCCTAGCCAACCAGGAGTAAATCCTAAGTTCAGAGCCAGGAGTAACCTCTAGGCACTGCCACGTATGGCCCTAAAACAGAACAAACATTTTATTTAAAAAAAAAAAGAAAAAAAATGTTGTTCTGTGTCCCACTCCGGACACAGAACAACACCCAGTCATGAATGAAAATGAACTGGGGTGGAAGACCAAACTGGCAGAGCATGCTGAGCTCTGCATGATGACATGTGATGACATAGCAGCCTGCATGAAGTCTGGAACTGAGCAAGGAGCTGAATTATCCAATAAGGCAAGAAATCTTCTCTCAGTTGTTCATAAAAATGTTGTAGGATCTCGTAGGTCATCTTGAAGGGTCATCTCAAGTACTGAGCGAAAGAAGGAAGGTGCTGAGGAAAAGCAACGGATGGCTTGAGGACACAGACAAAACTGACACTGAGTTAGGAGATATCTGCAATGATGTACCGTCTCTTTTGGAAAAGGTTTTGATCCCCAATGCTTTAAAAACCAACGAAGACTACAACAGATACTTGACGGAGGAAACCTTTCAGTACCTGTACTGCAAACCAATATGCCCAAAAGGAAAGAAAGCCAGAAAGAAAGAGAAAGAAGAAAAGTGCCTGCCTTCAATTTTGCCTCTATTCATTGGGTGCACGGGATTACTTACCTTTTTCAGCCTTTATCTTGTTACCAACTATTATGACTTGGTGGCCATGTACTTGGAAAAAAAAAATGCCATATGATCTTTCTGGCTCCACTCAATGTCTAAGGATACCTTGCTTTCCTTTGCTTGCATCCCACAAACTACTTCCCTCATCCTATTATTGCAGCAAAGCTCTCCTTAATTGATAAGATTGTGTTTATCTCCCTGGAAACTCTGCCAGCTCTGAATGGTCTGTCACTGTCTACTTTTGAATACCCCTACCCCTTCCTCTTGAAACAATAATGGGGCTAAATTATTCCCAAAGCTCATCTGACTGTCTTATAAGAACCTTAAAGAAAACACCAATCAAAAATACCATTTTTAAAGAAGTGTACTTTTTTTTTCCATTTAGGATGTAAGCTCAAGAGCAAGGACGTTATTTTCTATATATTCTATTATGCCTGGTATACTGTAAATGTTCAATAAGTACTGATAGTGGGAGGCAGCGAGACTTGGTGATAAGGGTGAGAAATTGAAATCCCCCTACCCAAAAATAGTAATAAATTTTAAATAAATTTTAAAAAGGGTAGGCATAGGGATGAAAGAGACTCTGAATAACATAAAAGTTTATATGGAATCATGTGACTGTTTTATCTACTTTTTTTTTAGAAAAACGAAATTAACCTAAAAAATAAGAGGAACAAAACTAGCTCCCAATTTCAAATTACTTTCCACTGCTATCTAATTCTCATTTCAAGTGACTGCAAAAAATTCTACCATAAATGAATGTACTAATTATACAAGTATATAACTCTCTTATTATTTGTGCTTATTATAATTGCTTGTGCCTGCACCAGCCTGGTTATATTTTGTCCTGAGTTCTGCTGTAACTTGCTCAGAGATATTCCAGTCTAATGAAATACCATATGACCAAATGTGCTTGAGTTCCTCTGATTACACTTTAAATTATAGAAGGCTGAAAAGAAAAAGCTGAAAGAGAGATTGCTTCCCCACTCCTAAAAATCCTGACAAAGAACAGGGGAATTTGGGGATTTGGGCGAGGGGGGTGGTGGTTGGGGGAGGAGTGAGGCACACCTGGTGATGCTTAGGGCTTACTCTTGGTCTTGGTCTATGCTCAGGGGTCACTCTTGGCATCTCTGGCAGGTCTGGGGGTCCATCTAGGGACCGAACCCAGGTCAGCCACAGGCAAGGCAAATACCCTACCCACTGTACTATTCTGGCCCCAGTAAGGGGGAATTTCCAGTCACACCTACCTTGATGAACTACAAGTAAGGGACAGGACTTCCTGGCAGATCTGAGTGTTTGATTCAAGATCTCTGCTGAAGAAAACACTGCCCATAGCACCAAAGCACTCCTTCTCTTACTATAGTTTCAAACGGGACTAAAACTCATTCACACTCATGGCCCCTCATTCTTTTTTTTTTAATTTTTTTATTTTTTTTAAATTTATTTATTTTTAATTAGTGAATCACCGTGAGGGTACAGTTACAGATTTATACATTTTTGTGCTCATGTTTCCCTCATACACAGCTCAAGAACCCATCCCTTCACCAGTGCCCATTCTCCACCACCAGTAAACCCAGCATCCTTCCTACCCTCCCCAATCCCATCTCCCCCCACTCCACCCTGCCACTGTGGCAGGGTATTCCCTTCTGTTCTCTCTCTCTAATTAGCCATGGCCCCTCATTCTAATGGGAAGAATCTTTGCAAGCAAATTCTTTTTTTTTTTTTGCGGGGGGGGGGGGGGGAGGGGGTTGGGGCCACATCTGGAGGTGCTCAGAAATCACTCCTCACTGGGTGCTTGGGTTCCATACAGTGCCTTAGAGAACCCAGGCCTCCAGATGCAGTTTGAGCTAAGTCTGTTGAGTTAACTCCCTTTCCTGCAAAGGAAGCTCATTAATATCCATTGCGCTGCTATACATAAAATTAGGAAGCGCTTCCAGAACTCATCCACACTCTCCTCTAAGTCTCATGTTGAAGGGCTATAACTATGCAACTCTACCTCCACATATTCATAGTGAGGGGCAAGGTTTCAAACTAATAAAAATTATTGAAATAAGTACAGAATGCTGAAGAAGTGCTTATAGTAGTGAAGCTTCCTTTCAAAAGAGACTATGAACCAAGCAAACTTCCTGATTTTAGACACAGACCCATACCTACCTTGTTGAACTGTAATCACAAAAGGTTTGAAATTACTAAAGGTTAAGACCCACTCAAGAAAAGAATAGTATAAATGCTTGGACAAATTGACCCACCTTTGGAGGGAAAATATCATGAAATTCATTATTGAAAAAAATTAAAGAGCTAATTTTTAGGTGGGATTCCTCCAATACCAGAGAGAGATAGTCTAAATAAAAATTCTATCAAGGGGATGTAAGATTTAAAATAAAATCTAACAGTCATTTTATTCATTAGTGCTTAACACCCTAGATTAACTAATCCTAATTTCCATGTTACTTTTTCAGTAATCTAAACATTCTGAATCAAACTCATCTCTCATCAATTCCGTTACAGAAGGATCTGCATGGGTGGTGTTTTAACAGATGCCATGTTTCTGCCTGAGAAATCATGATAAATTCCAATATTCCCCAGACCCTGGATCATGCTAGCCACTCAGTAAAGCGTGGTGAATGGTACCACTGTCACTCCCTGGAACACTGTCAAATCAAATTAAGTCTTTGACAGCTGCTAGAAAAATGAAACTGGCTGTTCAGTTTAATATTCTAAGTTATAGGTGACTATACTATGAAGAAAATACAACTTATCAAGCAAACTTTTCTAGCAGTTAATGGTGTACACAGTTCACTGCTTGTCACCCTTGTACTTCTGGACACCTTGATTTCAGAATAAATACAGTACTCACCTCCACACAGTACTGGGATAAAGTCACTACCGCCAAATGATTCTGAGGGGAGAAGTCACAGTACTGGATGGTGCTGTTATGGCCTGTGTGGACTTCTGCCAACAAACTGCTGGTATGAATGTCAAAAAGCTGCCAACATAAAAACAAAGAAATGTCTATGACAATGGAACATTTTTAAAGTTATAGCCAAATTTCATCTAATTTCAAAAATAATATCCCCTCCCTAAAAGAAAAATCTGTTCTGAAGAAATACTCTAATTACTGATAGCTGGCATAATTATATAAGATACCAAAATTAAGATATAAGAGATTATGTACTTTGGATTTGGGGGGTGGAGGTGGGGCACACTGGCAGTGCTCAGGGTTTACTCCTGGCTCTGCACTCAAGAATCACTCCTGGCAGTGTTTGATGGACCATATGTGGTGCTAGGGATTAAACCTGGGTCAGCTATGTGCAAGTCAAGCATTCTACCTGCTGTACCATCTCTCTGGCCCAAATTTATACTTTTAAAAGACTGCTCATCTCAAAACTTGACTCCTATAGAGGAAAGTTTATCACAGATTATCTCTCATGATGGCCTAGAAAGAAAAACACTTTTGTGAATGGAAGAATAGATTAGCTAAATTAACAAACTGAGCAGCCCTCCTTCGTGTTTATTTATTCAGGAGAAAATGCATACTTATAAATGAAGATCGAAATCATATAGAACAGAGAGGCTTTTTAAAATGAAATCAGCCAATCCTTTCTATTTATCTTTCGAGTTACTGAATTATTCCATTACAATGAATCTTTTTCCCATTTTGGAACCCCAATAAGGCTATTTATTGAGTAATGCAATGTTCTTCATTTCCACGTCTGAAAGACTTTTTAATGCTGAATACAGTCTTCTAAAGTTTTATGACAAATTATAAAAAATCATTTCTAATAATACACAGTGTAGCAATATAAGAGGCAGGCAGTCTTCAGGAAGAAAAGCTTCCAGTGGGAGCCATGTAAACATTCTGTAAATGCACACACAGATGGTAAGAAGCACAGTATCAGGAATCAACAATAAAGAACAAGAAATCATACTGAAAATACTTCCCAGGAAAGTTCATGCTTAAAAATTAGTGGCTGAGTGATATAGAAAATTGCAAATATGAAATAAACAGTTGTCCTAATTACTAGGTACAAAAAAGAAAAGGAGTGGGCTAACTAAAAGGAGTGGGATAGGGGAAAAAATACAAGCTGAACTGGAAAAAAGTAAGAGAAGCATGGAGAGACCAAAGAGTAAGTAACTGAATTTTTTAAGTGGGGAGAGGGCTCAAAGGGTTAGACAGAATACATGTTTTGCATACAGGAGACTCAGGTTTGATCTCAGGCACCTCAAGATCCCCTAACTACTGCCAGACTGGCCCCCAAGCACTACTACGTAGCCTAAAAGTTAAAAAGAAAAAGAAATTAATATTACACATAGTTAAGGATGAGCGTATGGTAGCTTTATTCTAGCATGATAAAATATAGAGCTTATCTACAGATTATTAAAGTTATTAAAATTATAAAAACGTGAGGTGACTGATACTTTAATTAACTCCCAGGGTGGGGAGGTGGGCGGTGTCTTCTACAACAAATATGAATATCAAGTCACCAACCCATCACATCCGACACTTCAAGTATCTTAAGTTTTATCTGTTAATTATACCTCAATTAAGCTAAAACATCTTAATTGCATTATCTCTCAGTCAAGTCTTTTAAAACAAATAATATAATGAAATATCAGTGAATTATAAGTCAAAAGTTGGCTCTCCAAATCATGGTATAACTGTACAAATTTTCTGGTTCTTTGAATCTATTTTCTCATTATCATAGGATTATTAAAATTTTCTGGGGCCGGAGCGATAGCACAGGGGGCCGGAGCGATAGCACAGCGGGTAGGGCGTTTGCCTTGCACGCGGCCGACCCGGGTTCGATCCCCGGCATCCCATATGGTCCCCCAAGCACTGCCAGGAGTAATTCCTGAGTGCAGAGCCAGGAGTAAACCCTGAGCATCGCTGGGTGTGACCCAAAAAGCAAAAAAAAAAAAAAAAAATTTCTATCTGCTGCATACTGTTATCAAGGACCTTATATATGAAAGAACTGAATATAACAAATATAAATTACCACTAGATTTGAAAGGGGAAAAAAGGAAGGCGTTTCCTGACATTTACTATCTTTGCATATTTTCCTCATTTACTTCACTGAAATTTTAGTCTTGTCCCATCATTGACAAGTATCTGACACTAGCAATCATGAAATCATAGAATTTTAGGGTAACAAAACACTTCGAAAATAACCCGAATCAATGTCGTAAAACAATGTATTTGACAGATGCAGAAAGAATCCCAGGTTTGAAATACATCTGGAAAACAGGGAACTAAACATGTAGCTTCTGTATTTTAAGAATTCTTTGTTGTTTTTGTTTTGTTTTGGGACCACACCCAGCTATGCTCAGGGCTTATTCCTGGCTCTTTGCTCAAGGATCACGACTAGTGAATCTCAGGGGACCATAAGAGGTGCCAGGTAGCAAAACTGGGTCAGCTGCATGCAAGGCAAGCGTCCTACCTGCTGTTCTACAGCTCCAGCCCTGTATTATAAAACTTCTTAAGACGTTATATATGTTAGTGCACACTGAGCAGAGCTCTACTGAGGGAAAACGAGACATAAGATTTCCCAAACCTGAATGAACACCAAGATCTTTTCTCATAAAGCCCACAAACATCCCCGGGAGCAGTTTTGCGAACTATGAGCTAGGGAATCCTGCCCAAAATAATTCATCTAGCTTTATCAATTAACTGTATGTAAGGTAAAAATCTACAGAAGTTGGTGTGTTTTTTTTTTTAATTCAACTAAATTTTACTTTTTACAGTCCTGAGGATTAAATTTAGAATCTCAAATGTGCAAGACAAGTGCTATCTCACTGAGACATATCCCCAGCACTTAAATTGGTCTTTTTTAAATAGTTAGGGGCCTGAGAAAGGGAACAGTGAATAGGGTGTCTACCTTGCATGCAGCAGACCTGGGTTGATTTCATAGCATCTCTTATGGTCCCCCCAGTCCACCAGGAGTGATCCCTGAGTGTGCAGAGCCAGGAGTAAACCCTAAACATTGCCAGGTGTGGACCCCAAACCAAAATTAAATAAAATATAATACTTACAAAGATTTTATTTTTTGCTGCCACCATGATTTTAGCACCGTCAGCTGACCATGAACAACATTTCACTATCACCTCCATGTCTTCTTGAGGCCCTTGTGAATTCAGGAAGAACTGCTTCACATTAATGCTTTTGCTCTCATTTGCCGATTTCACGTCCCAAAACTTCAAATTGCAAACATTCAGGGGAAAAAAATTAATTTTACATTAATTTCAAAAAGACACCCTCCTGGTTATCTGTCACACAAAACTATTTACTTCATCTAATGAATGATGTTTGTCTTTTCATGATTCTAACTTTTAAATTAATCACTCCTATTTCATTCGACACCTCCCTAAAAAGGAAAACAAAATAGAAAAATGCCCAAAATTTATACTGCAGATTTAGAATAAAATTTAGAATAAAATATTAAAAAGACCTCTGCACAATGTGGAGAACACTACAGACAAGAAGACTTAAAGAGAAAGAAGAGATTCCTGACTTGCCACTGCTGCCCTCTGCTGCCCCAAGCATGAAGCTGCCTTCACACCATGCATTGTCTGGACACACACACGGGACCCAACTCCAGATAAGGTATAACTGAGAGCAGAGCATTCAGAATATATAAGAAAATCCTTGGGGAAAAAATACAACAAGGATCTTTTGTATGTTTGGTGAAGCCACACCAGGATAGACAACAATGGGAACTGAAATGATGACACAAATCCCCACTCACTCCCCAGCACAGCTGCGAGAGCAGCATGAAAGTAACTTGTGCTCAAGAAGATTCACTCCTAGAGGCCTTCAGGGTCCCCGCCTCAGAGTCAGAATGGTTGCCATGTCCAAACCACCGAGGGTGGAGAAGGACGAGCATCAGAAACGCTGCTGTTCAGGCAGTAACCAGCTTCCAAAGCAGAGGACCAGGTAGAAATGTAGCCAGGCGCCCATCTTTCTAATTTCTCTGAGGTTTACAGAGACCACCTGTTCCTTAGAGAGATAGAAAGAAAAAACAGAAGACCAAAACCAGGACCTCTCCCCCCATGCAACACCTACATAAATAGTTAATGCAGAGAAGACTTCCTTCCATGATGCTAAAGAGAAAAAAAAATCCCAATATAAATATGAGACACTTTAGTAATATCCATGAGAATATGAGAATATCGTTTCCCTTTTAATATGAATAAAATAATCATTGCCTGCACTGTTTACAATAGCCAGAATCTGGAAAAAACCCGAATGCCCCAGAACGGATGACTGGTTGAGGAAACTTTGGTACATTATACAATGGAATACTATGCAGCTGTTAGAAAAAAGGAGGTCAAGAATTTTGTAGTCAAGTGGATGGGCATGAAAAGTTTCATGCTGAGTGAAATGAGTCAGAAAGAGAGAGACAGACATAGAAAGATTGCACTCATCTATGGTATATAGAATAACAGAGTGGGAGACTAACACTCAAGAACTGTAGAAATAAGTACCAGGAGGTTGACTCCATGGCTTCGAGGCTGGCCTCACGTTCCGGGGAAAGGTCAACTCAGAGAAGCGATCACCAACTACATTGTAGTCGAAGGCCATGTGGGGGAAGGGAGTTGCGGGCTGAATGAGGGCTAGAGACTGAGCACAGCGGCCACTCAACACCTTTATTGCAAACCACAACAGCTAATTAGAGAGAGAAAACAGAAGGGAATGCCTTGCCACAGTGGCAGGGTGGGGTGGGGGGGAGATGGGATTGGGGAGGGTGGGAGGGACACTGGGTTTACGGGTGGTGGAGAATGGGCACTGGTGAAGGGATGGGTTCCAAACTTTGTATGAGGGAAGTATAAGCACAAAAGTGTATAAATCTGTAACTGTACCCTCACGGTGATTCTCTAATTAAAAATAAATAAATTAAAAAAAATAATAATAATAATCATTGCCTAGAGGCAAGAAAATGGATAAACCAGTTTCAATACATCTGTCAAACCTACCACATCCGAACCTGACTTCAACTCCTATCTCTGGAATGAAGAAATTCCATATATGAGAGAATCGGGTAAATACCAGTTCAATACTGTGCTGTACCGTTGGCCCAAGGGAACCCTCATCCTTGTGTGGTTTAAACATCAGTTTTAGGGGCCAGGGAGATAACACAGTGTGCAGGATGTTTTCCTTGCACACAGCTGATCCAGGTTTGATCCCTGGCATCACATATGGTCCTCCAGCAGTTCCAGGAGTGATCCCTAAGCAGAATCAGGTGTAACCCCTGAGCATCTGCTAGGTGTAGCTCAAAAAACAAAAATAATAAGAATATTTTTAAAAGCATCGGTCTTTAGACAAACCTCAAATCTTGAAACGATATAATTAGAGCCTTTAAAAAAATAATGCAAGCTTGGGCTGGAGTGATAGCACAGCGGGTAGGGCGTTTGCCTTACATGCGGCCAACCCGGGTTCAATTCCCAGCATCCTATATGGTCCCCCGAGCACCGCCAGGAGTAATTCCTGAGTACATGAGCCAGGAGTAACCCCTGTGCATCGCTGGGTGTGACCCAAAAAGAAAAAACAATGCAAGCTTGTCAATACAATACCCTCAAAACACTTAGAAGATTACAGAGCTCTTTGGGACAGTAAATAATTTTACAGTTCTTCATTCTCTCAAAGAGAAAAGCTTCAGAAGACTCTGACCTTGAAATGCTGCTATCCAACAGCATTTTGCAGGACCTCTGCGTGCTATGTGTCTCTGTATCTGTGCACAGCAGCTCAATAGCAGCACAGTGAGAAAGCTGCCACTAGCACACAGCAGTTCTCACCAAGGGGCAGTCACGTTTGTCCCCTGCTATTCGGACTCTGTGCTCTAGAAACACATCCTGCTACTCACACATGAAATCAAAATCCTGTCTCTGAAGACCATTGGAAGTCTTTTTTTTCCCCCTTTTTCTCTTGTACTTGGAGAAGTTTATCTACAGCTTTATTATCTTTAACATATTTTAACTAATCACTCTGAGACCCTATATGTGAATCAGAGATAGATACTACTCTCAGGGGACTGAGAGGTCAGTCAAGTGGACAAGAGAAGCACCTAACTGGCTCTAACTCGACATATGCCAGATGCATCACAGGAGAGGAAAGATACGGCAAAGTGGAAATGCCACACCCTAAATGGCTGTCTAGGTGGAGCACTTATCTACATTATCTTCAAATGGATAGAATCCCACACCAGAAAGATAGGAGTAACATTCTTAAGTCTGAGCATGAAGGCTCAGGGATTAGCATAAACCAAGGTAGAAACTGGGGGAGTAAAACACTGAAAAAAGGACATGTTCTGTCTGGGTGTGGTTTGGATTTCTGTACACCTCCGGGTGGAGCCCCACCACTTTCAGAACACCCTCTACAGACGTCAGGCCAAGAAATGTATACTTCTAATTCTGAAGTGTTGAAAGCCCAAATACCTCACACAGTATTCTGGCACAGAATATACACTCAATAAATGAGAGAGAAACATATTTTATGAAAAAAAGAAAAGATGAGATTATCCCACCTTTCAAGCATAGATAATATAGACAATGATGTTAATGAAAGAAATATATACATTCATTTTCATCTCTTCCTAAAACCAAGCAACACTAGTAAAGAAAAATATTCTTTCCAGGAATAATTCACAAGGAAAACAGAGGAACAACTTACAACAAAATTGTAAAGGTCAGAAGGCAGAAAGAAAAGTGGTAAGGTGCTTTGTCCAAAAAATGAACCTAAGCCCATTGTTGGCTAAGTCAAATTCACACCACAGAACTCCTAAAAAGAGCAGAAAGTATTGCACTGGGTATTCCCAATAAAAGGATGTGTGCAGGAAAAATTACAAATTAAGAACAAAAATTACCTTTCCAGAGGCAAGCTCTCGAAATTCTACCTCCTACAGATTCTTTCCTATGAAGCTAGAGGAGACTACTCCATACTGCAAGAATAAACCAACAAAGAAAAGAAATCTAGGAAACAACAGTTAAGCCCAGGGGAAAAAAATCGAAAGGAATCTCAGAATGAGCAAGATAGAAACCTCCAAGAAAGTTAACTTCAAGAAAACAAAACAAAACAACAACAACAACAAAAAAACACCAGGCAGCTCAGATAATTTAAGAAGCTATTTAAACAGTCTAAAGATGAATTATAGATAAAGAGACTTGAAAATAAGCAAATAAGGGGTGTAACTCAAAGGTAGGATACCACAATGTCATATGCCTGAGACCCTGGCTTCAAATTTTGGTACTTCTTCCCACTCTCGTCCCCCATCCCCAGCCCCCCCAAAAAAAACCTAGAAATACACAAAGGTTTTAATATTTAAATATTTAATGTGTTAATTTTTAA
Source organism: Sorex araneus (assembly GCF_027595985.1). Taxonomy (NCBI): domain Eukaryota; kingdom Metazoa; phylum Chordata; class Mammalia; order Eulipotyphla; family Soricidae; genus Sorex; species Sorex araneus. The sequence continues at coordinate 40,478,883 of NC_073311.1, read as the reverse complement.
TCTCAAGGAAAGCAAAAAGTTGTATGAGATGAATTGGGAGAATGGCAATATTCCCCAAAGCATTATACAGATTTAATGTGGTCCCTATAAGGAAGGATACCCATGACATTCTTCAAAGAAATAGGCAAAACACTCCTGAAATTCACATGGAACAATAAACCTGCATGAATAGCTAAAGCAATTCTTGGGAAAAAGAAGATGAGTGGCATCACCTTCCCAACTTCAAACTGTACTACAAAGTAGTAGTAATTAAAACAGCATGGTATTGCAATAGAAACTGACCCGCAGACCAATGGAACAGAGCTGAATATTCTGTCATAGACTCTCAGATACATGATCACTTAATATGTGATAAAGGAGCAAGGAATGTGAAGTGGAACAAGAAAAGTCTCTTCAGCAAGTGGTGCTGGGAAAACTGGACAGCTATCTGAAAAATAAAATGAATTCATATCTCTGTCTAACACCAGGCACAAAAGTCAGATCAAAGTGGATTAAAGACCTCAATATCAGATCTGAATCCATAAAGCACATGGAGGGAAATGTAGGCAGAACCCTCCATGACACTGAAACTAAAGGCATCTTTAAGGATGAAACACCACTAAAAAAAAAAAAAAAAAAAAAAAAAAAAAAAAAAAAAAAAGATGAAACACCACTGACCAAGCAAGTGGAAACAAATATAAGCAAATGGGACTATATTAAACTAAGAAGCTTCTGCACTTCAAAAGAAACTGTGACCAAAATACAGGGAGAACCCATGGAATGGGAAAAATTATTTACACAATACCCCTCAGATAATGGGTTACTATCCAGGCTATACAAGGCATTAAAACTGTACAAGAAAAAATCTCCAACCCCATCAAAAAATGGGAGAAGAAATTAATAGAAACTTCCTCAAAAAAGAAATACAAATGGCCAAAAGGCACATGAAAAAATGCTCTACATCACTAATCAACAGAGAGATGCAAATCAAAACAACGAGATACCATCTCACACCACAAGACTGGCACACAACAAAAAAAACAAGAACAACCAGTTTGGTGCGAATGTGGGGAGAAAGATACTCTCTTTCATTGTTGGTGGGAATGCCAACTGGCCCAGCCTTTCTGGAAAACAATATGGGCATTCCTTAAAAAACTAGAAATTGTGCTTTCATATGAACCAGCAATACCACTTCTGGTTATATATCCTGGGGGTGCAAAAAAGCACAGTATAAGTGACATCTGCACTTGTATGTTCATTGCAACATTGTTCGTAATAGCCAGAATCTGATACAACCCATGTGCCCAAGAACACAAGACTAATTAAAGAAACTTCGGGGGCTGGAGCAATAGCAAAGCGGCTAGGGCTTGCATGCCTTGCATGCGGCCGACCTGGGTTCGATTCCCAGCATCCCATATGGTCCTCCGAGCACCACCAGGAGTAATTCCTGAGTGCATGAGCCAGGAATAACCCCTGTGCATCACCGGATGTGACCCAAAAAGCAAAAAAAAAAAAAAAAAAGAAAGAAACTTTGGTACATCTACACAATGGAATACTATGCACCTATTACGAAAGATAAGACATGAAATTTGCTTATAAGTGGATGGACATGGAGAGTATCATGCTAACTGAAATGAATCAGAAAGGGACGGACATAGAATGACCGCACTCATTTGTGGAAAATAATATAACATAATATGTGATTAACACTCAAGGACAGTAGAGATAAGGGCCAGGAACACTGCTTCATGGTTAGAAACCTGCCTCATGAAGTGAGGGAGAAGGCAGCTGGGATAGAAAAGGGATCACTAAGCCACTGATGGTTGGAAGGATCGCTAGTGATCGGAGCTGTGTACTGAAGGTAGATAATGGACCAAACATGATGGCCTCTCAGTATCTGTATTGTAAACCATAATGCCCAAAAGTAGAGAGAGAGTAAGAGGGAAATTGTCTGCCATACAGGCAGGGAGAGAGGTGGGATGGTGGAAGAAAGAAACTGGAGACACTGATCATGGAAGATGTGCACTGGTGGAGGGGTGTTCGATCATTGTATGACTGAAACTCAAATTTGAAAGCTTTGTAACTGTACCTCACAGTGATTCAATAAAAAAATTAAATAATTATTTTTAAAGTTGTATGAGAAAAGAAAAAAATTCTACTTCATGACTCAACTGTGATCAAAAAAAACTGGTTATCACTGATCTCATCAGTCAAAAATTATAGGAACCATAAAAAAGTGTGTCAAGTTTACAAAGAAAAGGGACTTAGTTTGGTTTAGAACACCCAACGTTTGAGGCAAGTTTTATTATCTAAGTGACAACAACTCACAGGCATTTAGGGACACAGGACAGACACAGAACAGAGGACTGGAGATAACACATCTGAAAGTCACTCACAGGAAATATGAAACCATGGAACTATATGAACTGGAATGAGAAAGGTGATGGAGGTGGGAAGTCAAGGCTGAATGGTTGAGGAACAGTTATTCTTCACACCATTAGAATTGAGAAGAGAGGGGCTGGAGCAATAGCACAGTGGGGTAGGGCGTTTGCCTTGCACGTGGCCGACCCAGGTTCAATTCCCAGCATCCCATATGGTCCCCTGAGCACCGCCAGGGGTGACTCCTGAGTGCAGAGCCAGGAGTAACCCCTGTGCATCGCCGGGTGTGACCCAAAAACAAAAAAAAAAAAAAGAATTGAGAAGAGAAAGAATTAAAACCAATGGCAAATGAGAATCATTTGAAAAAGGAAATATAGGTGGGTGAGCAACGGGGGTTTGATACAACAAAGAAATACAACAAAAGAAACAGGAACTGACACTGTGTGAATACAACAAATCAAACATAGATGAAGAAAAAAAAATAGATAAAGAGGCCTTAACTCGCCAGCAAAGGAGGGTTCCTGGAATTTCACAGCTCACTGTAGAACAGATGAACAGCTAGTTTTCAAAGCTTTCTGGGACATTTAGCAACCTAGTACAGACTAATACTAAAAATAATGGAATCAGCACAGAATTTGTAATAAACATTGGGGTAAGATGATACAATGCAATCCCAGAACCTGGCTTAAAATTTAAAATGTTTTCTAAAGATACTTGATTTTAAAAAATAAAAAACAATGAAAGAGAAAGATTCTCTCAAGAAACCCGCCTTCACCTATGTAGAGACAAAGACAGTTTCTAGAGAGGAGCTGTGGGGACCGGAGTGATAGCACAGCAGGCAAGGCATTGAAGTTGCATGAAGCTGACCCAGATTTGAAACCCAGCACCCCATCTGATTCTCAAGTCAGCCAGGAGAGATCCCTGAGCACAGAGCCAGGTCCCTCTCCAATAAATAAATAAATAAATAAATGAAGAAGAAAGAAGAGGTCATGATGCATGTTGGGAAGATAGCAGGCGATCCAGTCCTCTGTGACCAAGAATGCCATGAGGGGGTGAAAAACTCTCCTCTGAAGTGGAGCATTCCATGTACATTTGAAATTTTCAGCGAGTTACAAAAGTCAAAACTGTTTTAACTAGTATCTACCTAATCAAAGTCCCAGTATCTATTAAGAGTTAGCTAAATTCTAGAAAGGATGACTACCCAGAAAAGGTTCCTACATGCCTTGGAAATAATTTATACAAATATTAATTATCCTTGGGCTTGAGCGATAGCACAGTGGTAGGGTGTTTGCCTTTCACGCAGCCGACCCGTGTTTGATTTCTCCGCCCCTCTTGGAGAGCCTGGCAAGCTACTGAGAATATCGTGTCCGCAGAGCAGAGCCTGGCAAGCTACCTGTGGCGTATTGGATATGCCAGAAACAGTAACAACAAGTCTCACAATGAAGGACGTTACTGGTGCCCGCTCGAACAAATCGATGAGCAACGGGATGACAGTGACAGTGACAGTGATTAATTATCCTTAATGAGTATAGAGAGATCAAAAAGAATCAACCTCAGGATCAGCATCAAGAGATCCTTTACCTTACATAATTTAGGAGTTATTAGAAGCATTAATAAATCTCACTCTCTGGCGTGGCGTCCACCATATTATGAGGACTATTAAGCAGGTACGAACTTGGTGGCGCAGGAAGGAGGGAAAAAAAAAAAGACTCATGAACTTGAAACAGCGGGACGCGTGCGCAGTCTTGGGCCAGGGGTGATACCAGCGTGTGCTCCGCCGAGATTCGACCCGGGTGGCCACACTTTTGTGCGGCCGCCTCTCTGCTGCTCATTCACGATCCGGAGGCCAGCTAGACTACTTTTGGTCCCAGCAATTGCTTGCAGCCATGTCTCTAGACTGTGAACTAAGCCATTGCCCCACACCAGCCGAGGAGAGGAAATATCCTTCTTTCTCATTTCTTTTTTACTTTTCAGGGAGAAGCGGTGTGGCGTCCGCCATATTATGAGGACTATTAAGCAGGTATGAACTTGGTGGCTCAGGAAGGAGAAAAAAAAAAGTGTTATGAACTTGAAACAGCGGGACGCTTGGGCAGTCTCTGGCCGGGGCCGATATCAGCTCACGCTCTGCGGAGATTCGACCCAGGTGGCCACACTTTTGTGCGGCCGCTTTGCTGCTGATCATCCACGATCCAGAGGTCTAATATAAATATCACTGGACTTAACTACTAAAATACTAAAAGACAGAAATCCTAAACCGTGCGGTCGCTATTGCAGCCACGCGACTTCATATCTCATCATTCTCAGCAATGGAAAACTAATTAGGAACAAATGCTTCCTTGTCAGTAGGGCTGGTTTTTTGGGGGAAACTCCAACAACAATAGTGAGTTTTGTGTTGAAATATGGAATGTAATCAAGGTAAAGAGAAACTGAAGTGAAATTTATCAGCTACGCAGGCGGGGGGTGCGGGGGTGGGGGGGTGAGGGGTGGGAGGTATACTGGGGTTTTTGGTGGTGGAATATGGGCACTGGTGATGGGACGGGTGTTCGAGCATTGTATAACCAAGACATAAGCCTGAGAACTTTGTAACTTTCCACATGGTGATTCAATAAAATAAATAATTTAAAAAATAAATAAATAAAAAATAAATCTCACTCTCTACACAATCTAGACAGAGTATCTAGGATTTAAGTATTTCTCATAAAAAGACACGCAAGAAAATTTATTGAGTGGTTGTGTGTATGATAATCTTCAGAGATATAGAGGAAGAGGAAAGACAAGAAAGTCTCTGCAGATCCTTAATCTTTATTTGACCTTATCAAGGAAAAAGATTCTGGAAATGAGTTGTTCAAAACAGTTGCAAGTGAAAGGGGCTGGAGCAATAGCACAGCGGGTAGGGTGTTTACCCTGCATGCGGCCGAGCCGGGTTCGATTCCCAGCATCCCATATGGTCCCCTGAGCACCGCCAGGAGTAATTCCTGAGTGCAGAGCCAGGAGTAACCCCTTGCATAGCCAGGTGTGACCCAAAAAGAAAAAAAAAAAAGATGCAAGTGAAAGCAGAATACATAGTAGCTTCTATCTATATGAGATATAGATACATAGATGCATGTGCATAGGAGTATTCGACTGACTTGGGTTCTATCCCTGGAACCACATATGGTCTCCTGAGCACCCCCAGCAGTGCTTAATTGGCCACAGATATGTGTTTAAGAGAAAAGTTCCTGAAAAATGATTTTGCAAAAAGTTCTGAGTCATTAAAAACCACATGACTGGTAGTCAAGTCAGCTCAAGTGAATTGTTGCCCCCCCCAACAAATCCAATAAAAAATTAATAAAAACTATAGCTGAAGTTCCCCAAATTACCCTGGCCAGAACATATAATTAATAACAGAGAAAAAGAGGGGCTGGAGTGATAGTACAGCGGGTAGGGCATTCGCCTTGCACGCGGCCGACCCGGGTTCAATTCCCAGCATCCCATATGGTCTCCTGAGCACTTCCAGGGGTAATTTCTGAGTGCAGAGTAAGAAGTAACCCCGAGCATCGCCGGGTGTGACCCAAAAAGAAAAAAAAAAAACAGAAAAAAATAAATGAATCAGGAGGGAGATGGAAGAATGATAGATGGTAAGAACCTTAAAGGAGTTTTGAAGAGTTTGAATCTATCACAATTAATAACATGGTACTTTTCTGTTTTGCTTTACTTATTTGGGTGGGAAGGGGGCCTACTCCCAGTGGTGCTCAGAGCTTCCTCTGGCCCCTATGCTCAGGGATCATTTCTGGGGGTGCTCAGGAGACCGTATGTGGGGCCAGTGATTGAAACCAGCCTACCCCATGTACCATTATTCCAGTCCTAACATGGTGCTTTGCGTTCAAACTAAAAGTGACAGGGATGAAAGAGGTAAGGAGTTAGTTGATCAGCATTGTATAGGAATAAAAAGAGATGGTCAGTGCATCTTGAGTCAGTCAAACAATATAAACTGAAAGTGGAAAAGACAGATTAAGCGATGAGGTAGTAGGGGCCTGAGAGATAGGTACAGTGGGTAAGGTGCCTGTCTTGCATGCAACTGAGTCAGATTTAATCTCCAGTACCATGAGCACTGCCAGTATCTAATCTCAGTAGACCCCTGAGCACCATAGGTTGTGACCAAAGAGATAGAGAAAGATAAAGTGGTGTAGAATGATAGGACTTAAGGTCAAAGGAAAAATGAAGACTCAGCAAATTGGAGACTAGAATAAGAATAGGTAAAGGATTGTTTTAAGGTGTAATTAATATTTCTGAGAAGGCAGAAAATTTTAAAAGAAAGATTTTGGTGTTTTTTTAGGACTATAGATTTCAGGAGGCATTTCCCCAAGCTTATCCCAAGTTTTGCTCCATGTAACTTCTCAAAATTAGGACAATAACATAAAAGGTAGAATAAACAAATGATTAAAAAAAAGTTATACAAATTTCCCCCTAAAGATCTAAAAACATTTTATGGGGCCTTAAAATGGAATATATACTTAAAATTTAAAAACTCAAATTATAGGGGCTGGAGCAATAGCACAGCGGGTAGGGTGTTTGCCTTGCACGCGGCCGACCCAGGTTCGAATCCCAGCATCCCATATGGTCCCCTGAGCACGGCCAGGGGAAATTCCTGAGTGCAGAGCCAGGAGTAACCCCTGTGCATCGCCAGGTGTGACCCAAAAAAAAAAAGCAAAAAAAAAAAAAAATAAAATAAAATAAAAAAAAAAATAAAAACTCAAATTATAAGACCTTAAAAGCGTAAGGCAATAAATCATTAATAAAACATGATTATGACAAAAAATATTAAATATTCTTCTGGATGTTGAAAGAAGCTCTTTCTATAGAAATACGGAAAACAAACCCATTTCCCTAACCAAATCATAAGAACACACAATTACAATTCACTTTAATTATGAACAAGAAAACATACCTTTAATGTTCCATCAGCTGAACAACTAGCCAAAAGTTTATTATCGGGTGAAAATCTGCAGTGATTAACTGTATTTGTATGGCCAAACAAGGTATTTCGACATTCTTTTTGATTCAAATCCCAGAGCTATTTGAGAAGATAATAAGATAATTAAAAGCCAATGCTGAACAGGAAAAGTTAAAAATCACATAAAGTCTATCCTTCCCTCCTATTTAAGTTTTTTCCTTTTATAGGAAGATATTCAAGTCAGTGACACAAAGGGGTGAAACACAAAGGTGGATGTGGATTAATAATGCAGTAACCGGGGCTGGAGCGATAGCATAGTGGGTAGGGCGTTTGCCTTGCACGCAGCCGACCCGGGTTCGATTCCCAGCATCCCATATGGTCCCCTGAGCACTGCCAGGGGTAATTCCTGAGTGCAGAGCCAGGAGTGAACCCTGTGCATTGCCAAGTGTGACCCAAAAAGCAAAAAAAAAAAAAAAAGACTGACACCAAATAAAGGTCACTCCACCACCCCAACCAAGAAGGAATATGTATCTGTTGAAATAAATTTACCTTAAAAAAATAATAATAATGCAGTAACCCCTAGAGGCAATATTTTAGGTGCTAGGTTATACAATTCTAAAAACGGTCATTTTGAAGATTTCCCAATGTAAACCCTGAACTATTAACTGGATAAATCCTGTTAGCACTCTAAAAAATTACTCAAAAAATACAAGAAGAGCAAAGATAGATTTTTTTTAAAATACATATGACAAGAGGTTAGAAGAGCAAGTTAAATAATAATAGAGGTTAGAAGAGCAAGTTAGCTTATTGCTTCTAAGGAAGCAATAAGCTAAATCCAGAATGTGGGTTATTCTACAGAACAAATGACTCACTTCTCTAACAATCAATGGTGTCTCGGAAAGAGGCAGAGGAAAGGGAATTTTTAGAGAATAAAAGACATAAAAACCAAAATCTACTTGAAGCTTCATATCTGATCCCAATAAAATTATGCTTTGTTAAAATACATGTTTAAGACTAGTGGGGGAAAGTAAAAAAAAAAAAATTAGTTTATTATCTTAGGTATGATAAAAAAATGGTAATATGTTTAAAAACTTCAAAGACTCACTAAAGCACTAAAGTATTTTAGGTGAAATAAATTAATATGAAATTTGCTGTAAAGTTTTGAAAACAGAAAAAAATGAGCGAGGAGGAGAAAAAAGACTGCCAAATGTTTATAATTATTGAAGCAAGACAATGAATAAATACCATAGGGATTCATTACTATACTCTCTCCTTTTTTTTTTTTTTTTTTTTGCTTTTTGGGTCACACCTGGCGATGCACAGGGGTTACTCCTGGCTCTGCACTCAGGAATTACCCCTGGCCGTGCTCAGGGGACCATATGGGATGCTGGGATTTGAACCCGGGTCGGCCGCGTGCAAGGCAAACGCCCTACCCGATGTGCTATCTCTCCAGCCCCTACTCTCTCCTTTTTTTAATACTTTCAATACTCCCTTTTTTAATATTTTAAGATATAACTAAGATGAGGTACATAAATTAAAATGGATATAAACATTTGCAGTGATTTTCACAACTACATGAAACATCAAAGAAGAAATAATTTATATGCTCAACTAACCTTGGTAAAAGCTCTCTGGAAATGATTATTAAATGAAGTAAGTCCTGATCTTTTAGTTTTTGTTGTTCAAGTGAGGTGAGGGGAAACCACACCCTATATTGTTCAGGGATTACTTTACTTGTGGCTCTGTGCTCAAGGATCATTCCTGGTGGTGCTCAGGGGAACACATGTGGTGCCAGGGATCAAACCAGGGTTTGAAGTGTTATACTTACGCCTGCCCAAAATATAATTTGCCACTGCAAAGATGGTGTGACATTAAAAAGGCCAGACACATGCCAAAAAAAAGTGAACTCAGACTAACTACTTCCTAAGGTCATGCACAAAAGTTGAATCACAATGGATTAAAGACTTCACTATCAGACCTGAATTCCTAAGTTACAAAGAGGAAGCTAGAGGCTTTTTTAAGGATACAACAACATTGGTCAAGTAAGTGGAAGCAAAGATAATGGGACTACATTAATTTTTTAAAATATAAAAGTGGGGGGGGAGAGAGCACAGCAGGTAGGATGCTTGCCTTTCACAGGGCCAACTCAAGTTCGATCCCTGATATCCCATATGGTCCCCAGAGTCCACCAAGAGTGATCCCTCGGAAGTAAGTCCGAGCATCAATGAGTGTAGCCAAAAAATAAATTATAAACTAATATGGAAGTATAGAGAACTAAAACCAAAGGATCCCTGATTAGTACATAAGAAAATCAATGAGATAGTTCAATCTATCAAATTTATCCACATAGCTCTCTATCCATACTTACTTTGAGGAGGTGATCACTCGATCCAGTGGCTAAGAGAAGGTGATGGCTACTACAGGTAAAGTGACAGCAATTGACTTGCTCTGAGTGCTCATCATAGGTATGTATTAGTTCTCCAGTCACAGAATTCCAAATCTAAAGAAAACAGAGAACATGAAATTTACAACAACCCATTGTTCTCAGAGGGGAAAATGGAAAATCAGTTGTGGATGCTTTCCATTCCATCTGACAGATCTTTCCGTTAGACACAACACTTATAAATAAGCTCCACCTTCCAAAAAAACTAAGTATTTTGCCAAGATATTTTTTAATTACTTGCAAATCTATACAACCATCTTCCGATAGAATATTTAGAATCTTATAAAAATATTACATTCTTTAAAAGTAAATTTTCACATGGACCTAAGAATAACAGCAAGTATATAAAGAAAATGGTATAACACCAGATCGGAAGAATTAAATCCAAGACCTGAATCCAGTATAATATTAATGTGTATCCTTGACCAAGTTCTTAATTTACCTGTATCTGTTTTCTCATCTGTAAAACTGATACTTATCCTACACAACTCAAGGTATCAAAAGGTAAGTGACAAAGTGTTCTGCTGATTTTATGGTACCAATAAATAATGACAAATGAAAAGATTCAGTAAAGAAAATTCAGGCTTGAGACTGAAGAGATCATACAGCAGGTAGGGTGCTTGCCTTGCATGCAGTTTCAATTCCCAGCACCCCGTATGGTCCCCAGAGCCATGCCAAGAATGATCTCTGAGCACAGAGCCAGAAGTAAGCCCTGAGCACTGTGTGTGGGGCCAAAAAACAATAGAAAAACAGAGGCTTGGGCCAGGAAGACAGTTCAAAGGTGAGATCACCAGCACTCCATGTCCCTCAAGTACCACCAGGAGTCACTCTTGAATACCAAGCCAGGAGCAGTTCCCGAGCACTAGTGGATGTGACCCCCAAACCAAAATAAATAAAACAAATGAAATAAAGGCTTTACAAATTGATTTTTTAAAAATAAATAAATAACTACTAGATTTGATTACTGGAGGAAAAAGGGAGCAAAGAGGAAGTTATGGAGGGGTCCTTTTAATGGAGGGATGACTGGAAGTTCAGTGGTAGGAAGGAAGAATCTTTATACACACAGAGTACAGTACATTAGGTACAGAGCTCTACCCCTGAGATTCTATTTGCTAAGTAATGACAACTAAAATTCACGTATATCTTAGATTGAGGGAAAACTAGCTTACAACCTGGATCCATTTTATCCAACTGCCAAGCCACCCAATTGTTCCAGATCTACAGCTCCTGAACCTCAAATTTTCATAGTCCTGTCACTCCTGTAGGATCACAGTAAATCTCTTAGGAAAGCTGCGTGGAAGTCCACCAAGCTCAATGGGCCTAAACAATAACACGGAAGGCTCAACTAGCACCATCCAGCACAGCAGACCCTTGGACAATGATTTTAGTTACATCACTGTGAGATATAACAATTATCACTAATTGATTACTATCTATCTAAGGTTTGATAAGTCCATTTGCCTTTGTGTTGTAACGAACAATAAGAAGTAAATTCATCTGTGCCTACAAGGAGGTAGGCTTGGGTTGGTAAGTGGGAAACTGAGGACATTGGCAGAAGGGTGCACTGGGGGTTGGATTGGTGGCAGGACATTTTATGCCTGAAACAACTATGTTCTGAACAACTTGGTAAATCATAGTGTTATAGTAAAAGAAAAAACTTAATATAGTTATTGAAGCAACATGGTTACAGTATTAATGTTAATGATTTTGGTTACAAAGTAATTACACTTCCACACATAGATTTTAAATTATGTACATCTTCCATCTAAAACCTATTGTGATGTAATAATAGCTAAATTTTAAAATTATTCTATTTTCTTCCTTTATTTTTTAGACTAATCACCTGTGAGCTTGTTCATCCATCTGGTTTTGCACTGAATAAATGCCAATTCATAAAGGTAAAAATATCTAATTGGCATGTTACAAATTATATATTTTTATAATAGGAACAAGATCTCAGAGAATTATTTTGTGCACCACCATTTTTCAATCACAATACACTCAAAGATTTCAGCTGTTATTTAACCCGTGATCTCGCAATAAATAGCATTAATTTGTTCCTGTTTTTCCACATCTCCAATTGATCAACATATGCATTCGAACTGATGCTTAACCCTGGATAAAAACTGATTTATCTCAAATTAGCATCATGAGGCAAAAGTGCTCATCCCACTATTATGGAAAAAGAAAATAAATTTTGTAATGATTACAACTCAAAAATATATTTCCCTACCTTTACTTTTTTATCCACAGAGCAAGTTGCTATAAATCTATCACAAGCAGAGAATGCACAGCAAAGCACTTCATCTTCATGAGCCTTGATTTCTAAGAGCTTCTCTCCTGTTTCAGCTTTGAACACCTACGCATGAAACAATACATAAAACTTTTTTACTATAAACCACCTAGCAACCTTGTGCTACTAGTCAATAAAAATATTTTTATAATATCTTAATCATGTTTAAACTTTGCAGAACAAATGAACCTTGCCAAAATGACTTTAAAAATCAAAATTTTGGTCAGAATTTGCTTTAACATAGAGAACTATCCATTGCTAACTGCCTGTAAATAACAATTTTAAAAACTGACTGAGTATAGCAGCTCCATTTATGGTAAACAGTTTGGCAAATTCTGTACGTGTATGTCAGTAGAAGGGAGTGTGTGTGTGTATGTGTGTGTGTGTGTCTGTCTATGTGCACACGCATGCTAAAACAGTTTGTGCTGTTACTAGGACTGAGTATGTGTGTGTGTGTTGCTGGATTGAGTTAGGCAAATTATTAACAAACAAAATACTTTTTTAATATGCTTTCTGAGGCTGAAAAATCAAAATGAATAAAATTAGTCACAACAAACACCAAGAGAAATTAAGTAGCAGTCATAATCTTGTGAGGACTAAGCTATACTATTTTAATATAATAGCAGTAGAAGTACTGCTATTTATTCAGCCACTGATTAAGCTGATTGAATTGCACATGAACTACACATTACTATTTTTGTAATTGGATATCGGTGACACAGACCATTACAAAGCTGTTCATAATTGGGTTTCAGTCATACAGTGATCCAGCACTCATCCCTCCACCAGTGTACATTTCCCACCCCCAATGTTCCCCACTTCCCCACCACCATCCCTTAACCCCACAACCCCTACCCCCAGCCTCCCTCTATGGAAGGCACTTTCCTTCTTGCTCTCTCTCCTTTTCCTTTTATGCATTATGGTTTGCAATACAGGTTAAAGCTATTTTAAATATAAAAGCTTTACCTATTGTGATCCTGTTTCATTTAAAATCAAAAGATAAAGCAAAAACATGAAATCAAATAAAAAAGAAAATTCTTTCAAGCACTTTAAAAAGTAGTCTAGGGGGCTGGAGCGATAGCACAGTGAGTAGGGCGTTTGCCTTGCATGCGGCTGACCCGGGTTCGATTCCCAGCATCCCATATGGTCCCCTGAGCACCGCCAGGAGTAATTCCTGAGTGCAGAGCCAGGAGTAACCCCTGTGCGTCGCCAGGTGTGACCCAAAAAGCAAAAAATAAATAAATAAATAAAAAGTAGTCTAGTCCAATTCCTATTTTTAGTCAGATATTTATGCTTGTGCCTTTGATTAAATGTAGCTTAATCACTGTTTTCTAGTCTAACTCCTGTTCCTATGAAGAAGAGCAATGAAATCCTTATCACTTTAAACTATGATTTTCTCATCAACCTTATTGAGTACATGAATGACAGTGACTGGCAAGGTAAAAAGCTCTTCTACACCATTCAGCAAGTTTAGAATGATGAAATACACAACTATATCTTTTAAATCTGTGATCTGATTCCTGATGTTGCTAACATGCAATGTTGGTGCTAAGCCAGGATATTAGGACAAGCCTCTGGATGCTGCCCTGCAAGCAGGAAACAGAACAAAGGCCCCATTTTCACATTAAGTGAGCAAGCTAAAACTTGTGAGTCCGATGATCTGGAGAAATACAACATGCTCTCATACACCCGCCTGATCATACCTTATCTTGGCAGTACAAGGCAGCAGTTTCCCCCTCTGTTACAAATCCTTAATCTGGACTGACCTTCAAGAATCAGTATGAGCCTTCTCTTTGCCCTTTGTGTAACCGACCACAAGAATGTGGGGGACGTGATCTGTAGAGCCTACGTGTCGAGCTCCATATCTTCCTCTCATGTTTTAATCATTGCAACATAGCTTTGACAACATAGCTTTGACAAGATAATGTATACCCTGATGTTCTTTTGCTGCATGCTTATTCTATAACTGTTTGTACTCTCGTTAGTGTTTCTTTCTCCGTGATGAAGTCATTTGGATGTAAATGGAAAAAAATAAATAAATAAAAGGAGACCTCTGGCAGTTGCTCTTTGCCTCGAGCCAGATTGATGCTTTGGACCTTGGTGTTCTCTACATTCCTCTCACGTGTCTTGTCTCTGCGCCTCTAACCAAAAGAATATTCACGTAACATGCAATATTCTTAATTTTATTATTTAAGTATATTTCAATATGCACACTATTGGTCACATGCCCAAAAAATGTTCTGAAAAAGTATGCTTTACCTGTAAGGTTTTATCAGCTCCACAAGAAGCTATTCTTTGGCCATCCTCAGAAAAGCAAGCATGGTAAACAGCATCTGTATGGGGGCGGACAACTAAGCGAGAGAGATTCTTGATGGTTTTTTTGTTTCTGTTTACAAGGAAAAAATGAATAGAAACCCAATAAACAAGAATCAAAGCGATTATTTTTCCCACAATAAATTACAGTGTCCCCCTACATCAAAGCAAATTGTTGTGTATCACAAATGTCACTTGGCTTGGATTTCTAGTTTAACAAAACATGTCACTTTCTATTTTCCTTTGATATATTAAAACTAACACCAGGATGCCCTCTAAAAATCTCTGTCTTTTGAAAGGAAAGAAGAGCAAAACAAAGGTTATTCCTGAACTAAAGTATTGGCTTATATAAACTACACCCACTATTACTCTGATGTATTTTAACTACAAGATTTCTAGAGGGAAAAAAATTTTTTCAAGTCATTTTCACTGGGTTGTTTCTTGGGGGATTTATTTTTTGTTTTGTTTTGTTTTGTTTTGTTTTTCAGGGCAACACCCAGTACTGTTCAGGGTTTAGTCCTGGGGGATTAAACCAGAGTCAGCCACATGCAAGGCAAGAACTTTAACACTAGTACTCTCTCCAGCCCCTCTTTGCATATTTGTCTAGTAAATACCAACTATTCCACCAGAGCAGATAAATTCCTCATGAGTTAAAGAATAAATGAATATTATGTATATTTACAACAGCAGAAGTAGAACAGTGTTAAAAGTTCATATATATGTGACCACGGAAAGGGCTGGAGTGCATGCTTTATATAGCGCACCCTTCGGCTAACCCCCAGCACTGCATGGTCCCCTGATCATCACTGTCACTGTCATCACATTGCTCATAGATTTGCTCGAGCAGGCACCAGTAACATCTCCAGTGTGAGACTCGTTGTTACTATTATTGGCATATCAAATATGCCACGGGTAGCTTGCCAGGCTCTGCCATGCGGGCAAGATACTCTCAGTAGCTTGCCGGGCTCTCCAAGAGGGGTGGAGGAATCGAACCCGGGTCGGCCACATGCAAGGCAAACGCCCTACCTGCTGTGCTATCGCTCCAGTCCCCGCTGATCATCACCAATATAACAGTGAAAGAACCTGAGCATGGTCAGAGTGGCCCTGGTGGGCCCAGTCATTAGAGAGCCTAAAAAGGCTCAAAATCCCGAGGCCCGAGCATTGAGTTGCCTGACTTCAGTTAACTGCATATCACCAGGAGTGGCCCCCAAGTGATTTGGCCCTTCCAACTCTTCATTGTGAGACCTGTTACTGTTTTTGGCATATCAAACACACCACGGGTAGCTTGCCAGGCTGTGCCATGTGGGCAGGATATTCTAGGTATTTTATTTCAAATTGTCCATTATAAACCCCCAAGAGTAGTAGAGATAAAAACCAGGAGGTCTTCCCCACAGCTTGGAAACTGGCCTCACATGCTGGGGGAAAAGGCAGCTGAGATAGAGAAGGGAATACCAAGTGGAGGATGTTGGAAGGACCCATTTGGGTTGAAAGATGCATGCGGGAAGTAGACTATAGACCAAACTTGATGGCCACTCAATACCTCTATTGTAAACTACAACACCCAAAAGGAGAGAGAACAAAAGGGAATGCCCTGCCACAGAGGCAGGGTGGGGTGGTGGGGGATGGCGGGGGGAGTGTCCGGAGGGATACTGGGAACATTGGTGGAGGAGAATGGGCACTGGTGGAGGGATGGGTAAACAATCACTTTATGATTGAAATGCAAACACACAAAAGTTCATAAGTTTGTAACAGTAACTCATGGTAATTCACTCATAAAAAATTTTTTTAATAAATAAAATAAAAAATACAATTTCCCATTTTAATGTAAGCATAATAAAATTATAAAATTACTAAGCAGACTTGAGAAATTAAACAAAATACAATGCTTTCTATAAAATAACCTGTTAATAATTCCTCTATAAATGTAAATCTAATTCCATGAAGGAATGAATTCTTCTCCAATAATATTAATCACAAAGTAATAGCCAAGGGCTGGAGCAATAATATAGTGGGTAAGGCGCTTGCCTTACACGCACCCAACCCAGGTTCGATCCCCAGCATTTCATATGTCCCTGAGCACCGCCAGGACTAATTTTTGTGTGCAGAGCTAGAAGTGACCCCTGAGCCAATGCTGGGTGTAACGTAAACAACAACAAAATTATTCTGAAAATAAGTAAGTAACATACATGAGCATAAGATATATATATAATACACATTAAAGCAATGGTGGTTCACTCTTTTCCTTTCACTGACTGGTAAGATTAAGGTAAGAGAAAAACTAGTCTCTTACAGAAATAAGAAGAATCAAGTTTCAATTCTGAAATTTAACATATGTAATGTCCAAAAGCAAAGTGATCAAGACCTAATCCAATATTTCACTTAAATATTCACAAAAATAGCACTTACCACAAAGGATTGATAGTTTACATTTTGAAAGGAATGTAATTTCTAACTCATTTAAAACTATAGTATTACTAAGTTTTAAAACAGACTCAAATCTAGGTTTGTAGCTTGAAGTCAATGTTTTCAACTAACATATTTTACATTTTGTTATCAATTTGTTATCAATGCTTAGGATGAACTGTCAAGATATCCTGTAAGCCAACATCTATTCCTATAGACCCTTTGAAGATATTTCTATTTCTTTGCTACTGACTTCTTCTAAAACTTTCCAGTTGGGAAGAATGCTTATTAAAAGTTCCATCCCTTAGCAAAGTAGTTCAATTTTCCTGGAGTGAACTTATTCACTATGTGAAAAATAATGATATAGCTATCACTCCGCCTCCTTCAGCTCCTCTCCTAACCCACTTACATCCACTCCAGGTAGAGCGTTCCATTATCAACCTCCTGCTTGGCCCGCAGCTTAGCTTGCTGATAAACTTCTGAAATTTCAGGTTCACAGAGACCCAGCTGTATAATATTAGGAAATGGCTGTCGTCCAAGAAGGTGTCCATTTAAAGATAAAAACTCCTGGAAATTCTCACAGACAGCAAAATCCTGTGAACAAACTAAAATCCATTAGAAACATAACCGAAGCCAAGATCTGATACTTTGTGGTTTCTGTGATCTTCTCACATTAAAGGCTTAAATGAAATATTCTCTACATGAGCTGAAATACTAACCATTAGGTAAAAAATACATAGTGACCCTCCTTAGGCTTTTATACATAAAAAAATCATTGAAGTGTAAAAATATCATGATCAGAGTTCTACTTTAAGATATTCTTTTTAAAAAGGAATCATTGACTACTTCAACTTTCAAACCCCAATGTTACCCACTTTACTAGCAGAACAATAAAGCAAAATTAAAATAGACTAATATCAAAATAAGGAGATGATCTTAATTTGCCATTTCATTCTGTGCATCCCCATTATTGAACCTAGAATTAAATGTTTAAGATGTCAATTATGACTTATTCAAATTCATATGCACCTTTTCATCCAATATATGCCTGTATTCCACAAATTCATGAATCAGATGAGCAGGACCTACAAGTTCCGTTTTGGCTTTAATCCAATCCAGAGAAAACATTAAAGTACAAAGTTCCTTTAAAAAAAAAAGACAGGGAAGGCAGAAGCACTGTTAGAGCAAAGTCTCTAATCATTTTCCTAATATTACTAAGAGAAACACCAGGTATCTAGAATTTAACTCAAAGAAAGCTTCTGAAATGAAGCACATTATCAAAAGTTGGAGAAACACTAACTCAACCTCATACTTTAATTCAAGATAAATTTCAGAACAAGGCAATAGTACAGGGTTTTGGTAGGGCACATGCCATCTATGTATGCGATGCTGGTTTGATCCCTGGCACCATACATGAGCCTCAAGCATTGCTGAGTGTACCCCGTGATGTCCCCACATCCTGCTGGGTGTGATCCTGGTCTGGCACTGTAGTGCCCAAGTAGCACTGCATCCTGAGGCCCGAGCATTCTATCATTCAGTCAGTTGGCTAATAACCAGGAGTGGCCCCAGGACTGCTAAGCATCACTTAGGAGGTCCTCTCCCAAAACATATAAATTTCAACTAGACTAAAGAAAACATTTTTTAAAAGAAAACTCCAGGGGTTAGAAGAGGCAGTTCAATAGGATGGGGTGCATGTCTAGCATGTGTGACCCCCCCAGGTTTGATTCCTAGCACTATGAGGGGAAGGGAGGGGGGGAAGGGAGAGGGGGGGAGGGGAGAGGGGAGGGGAGGGGAGAGGGGAGGAGGGAAGGGGAGGGGAGGGGAGGGGAGGGGAGAGGGGAGGAGGGGAGGAGAGGGGAGGGGAGGGGAGGGGAGGGGAGGAGAGGGGAGGGGAGAGGAGAGGGGAGGGGAGGGGAGGGGAGAGGGGAGGGGAGGGAAGAGAGGGGAGGGGAGGAGTAGAGTACACGCCTGGAACATGCATAGCCCTTGGTTCAATCCCCAGCATCCCGTTCCCTTCCAGCATCTACTAGTATAGACTTGGTGGCCCCGGTGTCCTCTATGGCCTCAGTGCACCCCAGGTTTCACTGCTTGAGCTCTGCTGGGACAGCCCCCTCCACAACCCAGGCATTTCTGGGGCAGCCCCATCCCAAAATATTCAAAACTTAAATGTAACAGAAAAAAAAATACATGACAAAAATTAAAGATAATAATTATAGAAAATTCCAATAAGCAGTAAAAAAATAATAGAAAAAGGTTAAAGTAATGAAGAAACACTAAACAGAAAAAGATCAAGGTAATGAAGAATCTATTCATAAATAAAAGTAAAAATGACCAAACACCTGATAAGTTCGTCAATAATTAATATGAAATGAAGTTTTATGACTTTTTAAATATAAATACAACATTGTATTTGATATCTCAGCATAGCCAAAAAAAGTGAGCTCTCTCTACATCCCTATGATCCCATCTTGGCTTTAAAGAGCAATATATCAATATATATGAGC
This sequence comes from Sorex araneus, assembly GCF_027595985.1. NCBI lineage: Eukaryota > Metazoa > Chordata > Mammalia > Eulipotyphla > Soricidae > Sorex > Sorex araneus. Next base: position 40,459,636 of record NC_073311.1, on the reverse strand, counting down.
AGCAAAATAAAAGTGATATATAAAACTAAAGTCAAAAATATAAGCAATAATTGTGATCTTCACTGTTTTAAGTTTATTCCTAATTTTTTAAAATAAAAATTAACCATTACCTTAAATTTTAAAAAGTTAATAAGGATTTTTTAAAAAGTGAATCCTGCCACAATCATACCTATCAAAAAATGTTTACTTCTGGTTTTGGGGTCTCTCAAGATGGTGCTCAGGCGTTACTCCTGGCACAGTGCTCATGGTTCACTCCTGACGGTGCTTCATCAACCATGAGGCACTGGGCTCAAACCTGGGCTCTAGCATGCAAAGCATGTGCTCCAGTCTCTTGGAGCACATCTCTCAATATCAGGTTTGGGGTGGCTTGATTCAGGGGTTACATTCTGCAGTGCTCAGGGGCTATGCCTGCTCTGTGCTCAAGAGTGACCCCTGGTGGTGCATTGGGGACCATATCACGTTCTGAATTTTCAAATGAGGACAGGAGGGATGCAAGGCAAGAACCTTAACCTCTGTAATATCTCTCTGACCCAGAGGGTTTGTTTATTTGTTTGTTTATTTTAGTCACACCCAGATATGCCAGAGCTTGCTCCTGGCTCCATGCTAAGGGGTCACTCCTGGTGGCATCAGGGGACCAAATTATGCAGTGCCAGGGATCAAACAGAGGTCAGCCACATGCAAGACAAGCACCTTACCCCCTGTACTATCTTGCTGACCTCAATTTTTTTTTAAGACTAATAGTCTCAGTAATACCATTTCTAGGAATTTTCAAAGGAAATAATATAGGTGCAACAATATACAAGAATATTTATTACATCATCAAAAGGGAAAAACTGAAAACCAATACAACATTCAAACAATGAAAATTCATATAACTAGAACAATTATTTTTATTGAAATACCTTCCTTCCAATACAGATTATTATATACAAAATATACTTTGCTAGGTTTCTGTTTTCCCATGTATAGTTATAATATAACATTTCTATATGCAAGACATAAAATAACTGAGAACAGAAAAACTACCAAAAGCATATACAATTTTCTGAAATGTAAACATCTGGAATAGTTAGCTGGCAATCTTAACTTCACTTCTCTCTTTATTTTGATTCCCAAATTTTAATGTTAGCTCCTAATTTTAACCAGAAAATTTCCTGTATCTATCTGCTTACTCAGTATTTTCCATCAAATATCTTCATATTCTCACAAGACAACATTTTCAAAAGAAGTTCCTAGCCTCCCCTTCAATTTTTTGAAAAAAAATACTTTTGTCCAAAGATGTTCTCTATTTTAGCTCCAAATAACTCCATTCTTTTATTTCACAAGTCTGTAATTATCCTGCACTCATTTGTGGAGTATAGAATAACATCACATGAGGCTGACACCCAAGGATAGTAGATACAAGGGCGAGGGGGATTGCCCCATAGCTGGAAGCCTGCTTCATGAGCGAAGGGGAGAAGGCAGATGGAATAGGGAAGGAATCACTAAGAAAATGATGGTTGGAGGAATCAGTCGGGACGGGAGATGTGTGCTGAAAGTAGATAATGGACCAAACATGATGACTTCTCAGTGTCTGTGTTGCAAGCCATAAAGTCTAAAAGTAGAGAGAGAGTATGGGGAATATTGTCTGCCATGGAGGCAGGGGGAGGGTGGAAACGGCAGGGGGTGGGTAATACTGGGGATATTGGTGGGGGGGAATGTGCACTGGTGGAGGGATGGGTGTTTGAACATTGTGTGATTACAATACAAACATGAAAGCTTGTGACTATCTCATGGTGATTCAATAAAATTAAAAAAAAAAAAAGTTAAAAAAAAAATCTGGAGTCATATTTTTTTTGGGGGGGTTACACCCGGAAATGCTCAGGGGTTACTCCTGGCTCTGCACTCAGGAATTACTCCTGGCGGTGCTCAGGGGACCATATGGGATGCTGGGGTTTGAACCCGGTCGGCCTCGTGTAAGGCAAATGCCCTACCCGCTATGCTATTGCTCCAGCCCCTGGAGTCATCTTTGACTTTACTTTCTGTCTAGAGTTAGGTCAAAAACTAAAACTCTCAAAAAGAAAGTCAATATAAGTCTGGCTAAAGAAAAAAGGCTATACAATATTCATAAGCAAATTATGCTACCCCTTTATCATCACTCTCTTTCTCCTTCCATGCTTCATTTCTTGGAGCACTTACCTTCTGATATAATCTAAAATCTATCCATTGTCATTCCCCAATTGAACAAAATTTTTTTTCTTTTTTTTACTATTATTTTTTTAATAGTGAATCACCATGAAGTAGTTACATACTTACAAACTTTCATGTTTGCGTTTCAGTCATACAATGATCGAGTACCACCAGTGCCCATTCTCCACCATTAATGATCCCAGTATCCCTCCTACCACCCCTCCCATCCCCCCCACCCCACCCTGCTTCTGTGGCAGGGCATTCCCTTTTGTTCTCTCTCTCCTTTGGGGTGTTGTGGTTTGCAATAGAGGCATTGAGTGGCCACTGCGTTCAATCTATAGTCTACAATCGGCATGCATCTCCCAACCCGAGCGGGTCCTCCAAACACCCTTTACTTGGTGCTCCCTTCTCTATCTGAGCTCTTTTCCCACAGCATGTGAGGCTGGCTTCCAAGCCATGGGGCAAACCTCCTGGTCCTTATTTCTACTATACTTGGGTGCTAGTCTCTATTCTGTTACTTTATATTCCACAGATGGGTGCAATCTTTCTATGTCTATCCCTCTCTTTCTGATTCATTTCACTTAACATGATACTTTCCATGTTGATCCACTTATATGCAAATTTCATGACCTCATCTTTTCTAACAGCTGCATAGTATTTCATTGTGTAGATTCACTAAAGTTTCTTTAACCAGTCATCTGTTCTTGGGCACTTGCGTTTTTTCCAGATTTTGCCTATTATAAACAGTGCAGCAATGAACACACAAGTGCAGATGTCATTTCTACTACACTTTTTTTGCCTCTCCGGGATATATTTCCAGAAGCAGTGGGAATGCCAACTGGTTGAGCCCTTTTGGAAAACAGTATGGGCAATTCTCCAAAAATTAGAAATTGAGCTCCCATTTGACCCAGCAAAAATTCTTAAGAGGCAGCTTATGCATGTGGAAGACCACATAAAGAAGAATTGTATTATTACATAACAGGCAATCAGTAAATATTTATTAAATAGATAAAAATATTTTTCTTCTCAAAGCATAAAAATAAATCCTTACCTCCCATAAAGGAAAGCTACTGTTAAGAAGAAAGTGAATTTTTAAACAGTTCATTTTCTAGTTACTAAGGTACCATTATAAATCACTGTAGGTTTAAAATACCTAGGTAGGTTGCAATCCTTATTACTCACAAAAGAAACTTTCTGTCTAAAAGTGAGCAAAAAGAAAAATTTTTAAATGGGTATCTTACTTTGTGCATTTTGGCACTGGCCATATGATAGGCCAAAAAATTATACCAGTACATGCAGTCCTCCTGATCTGGTGAAAGAGTATATAACTGATGATATCTCTGGAACTGGGTGATTATCTTCTTATGTAGATCCTGAAATCCAAACGAAACACTTCAGAGAACAGATACAACTTCATGACCTAAGAATTACTTAACTCCAGTTTCCAAAATTATTTAAGAACAAGAATGTACTGATCTCTCCACAAGATGCTTATTAATTTAAAAAGAAAAAATTCTGGGGGCTGGAGCAATAGCACAGCGGGTAGGGTGTTTGCCTTGCACGCGGTCGACCCGGGTTTGATTCCCGGCATCCCATATGGTCCCCTGAGCACCACCAGGAGTAATTCCTGAGTGCAAAGCCAGGAGTAACCCCTGTGCATCGCCAGGTGTGACCCAAAAAGCAAAATAAATAAATAAATAGATAGATAGATAAATAGATAAATAAATAAATAAATAAATAAATAAATAAAAAGAAAAAATTCTAACATTATAGTGGGAAGTGGCAGGTATCACTTTAAACAAAGGTTCAGTTTGCCATGCATGCAACCAAGCAGGCTTCAATCCTCAGAACTCTGTATGGTTCCCCAAGCCCTGCCAGGAGTCACACCTGAGCACAGAGCAAGAGTCAGCCCTGAACATCACTGGGTATGCCCCCAAAATCACAACAAAAAAGTGACAATGATCATTGTTAATTTCACTCATATTAAGGCATCAAAACACTGACATCACACACTATAAACATATCACTTCTATGGTATTCTTGCTAAAAATATACACCTTGATCTAGTCCATAAAAAGCCAGGGATGTAGCTCTAGTGGTTAAAGACATTCCTAGCCTGTGCAAGGCCTAGAGCTTTGATCCTGGGTGCAGTATGCATGATCTATCAAGCCTGAACCATCATGTCCGATCCACTGCACCGAGCATCACTGAGAGTGGTCCCACCTCCATCCACACCCAAGTCAGCACTGCGCAGAGTGGCCCACTCTAAGAAAGCTGTACAATTTTCAAAGATCTGAAGAAATGAAGGAAGCATGATACTCATTTTATGCTATATGATATAATGCAATACAAGATCAAGAATTGGAACTGGACCACAAAAAAAAAAAAAGGGAGGAGTGGGACATTAGTGGGTATGGTGAAGAAATAAATGCAAATAAAGTATGTATGTGTTAATTTTCAGTTTCTGATAACTATTATAGTTGCATATAACATGTGGGGAAGCTAGGTAAAGGGTGTATGTACAGAAACTATGTACTGCATGGCAACTTCTCTATAGATGAAATTTCATTTTTTTTATTTGTTTTTTGAATCATACCCGGCGATGCACAGAAGTTACTCCTGGCTCATGCAGTCAGAAATTACTCCTGATGATACTCAGGAATCCATACGGTATGCTGGATGCTGGGACTCGAACACGGGTCAGCCACGTGCAAGGCAAACACCCTACTCGCTGTGCTATTGCTCCAGCCTCTGTACATGAAATTTCTTTTTTTTTTTTCTTTTTGGGTCACACCCAGCGATGCTCAGGGGTTACTCCTGGCTTTGCACTCAGGAATTACTCCTGGAGGTGCTTGGAGGACCATATGGGATGCCGGGGATCAAACCCAGATGGGCTGCGTGAAAGGCAAACGCCCTACCCGCTGTGCTATCGCTCCGGCCCCTGTACATGAAATTTCTTTCCAAGTAAAATTTAAAGAAAAAAATACATATACAGATATGAAATACCTGCAACTGGCTGCGATTCTTCTCTGTAAGGAAATCTACTTGAAGATCATGTAAATAGTAATGAAATGACTTTCCATTCCGATCACAGAATAAGAGCGACTTATTAACAAACTCCTGCAGAATGTCTTCAACTTCTTCAGTTTCCATGTCCCAGAGAATACATAACACCTAGGAATAATTTTAAGCTTAAAATGTGCCATAAAAAAAATACCACCAATATTGCTGAAAAGGCTTTAAGACCCCAGGAGTTTCTATCTGAAAACGCAGAAGTTCTCCATTTAGAGCCCAACAATCACTCAAGACAGAAAAGAGAAAGTAGTCAGATTCTTCTCCAGCTTCACTACAATCACTATAAAGTAAGATAATTATCTAAATTCTACAGAGAGTTCTTGATGGCGGATAAGAGCAGTGAACTTCTACATCTCCTACTACATCACTCGATCACTTTATATCTCTCCAATTGCCTCTATAACAATATACTCAGTATTATACAAAAGATTCCATGCTGTAAATAGCCAAGGACAAAAATTGGTGGTTCTTCTATTACCTTTGTAGGCACCTTGACATCCTTCTGAAGAATAGAAAGATCGGTATAATAGTCTTTGATGTCTTCTCTAAGCATTTCTACACTTATAGACATGGCTTCGTCCAAAGCCTCATAATCATAAGATGAAGATTTCCTTATTCTCTTAAACTGCTTGTTCTGAAGTTGTCTGAGGTAGTATTCCCAGCGATTGGGAAAGTCACGTAAAAGAGCACCAATTAAAGATACTACAAGAGGAGAGCCTAAAAAATTTTTCAAATGAAATAAAATAGATGTTAATACCATCTCATTTTTAAATTACTTGCAATTTGAGAATCCCTTACTCACACAATGGTAGTAATGATCAGATTACACATAATTTCTGTCATTTCTTTATAATTTCATTTTTTAATGCTTTAAAGATGGACATGTCTCACCTTTATAATGAATATGAATCAAGTATATTTTCTATGTTTAATATTTTTTAAGTCAAAACAAAATTTTAAGTCAACTAACTCAAAATCATGGAGCAATCTGACATAGAAGAGAAAAAAAAAAAAGAAAGAAAAAGTTTGGCCCAGAGTAACACCCAGGGGCTTAGACCTGTATTGCAGGCATATGTTCATGAGTTTAATCCCTAGTACTGCCATATACATCCAGAGTAATACTGGTTATTCTGCCATCTGAGTCTGACAACTATGTTCTGTGGTCTCTGGTACTGCAAGCAATTTCCAGTCATACTGCAGTCAGCTGTGTGCAAGCACTACCACAAAAAGGTACATACAACTAAAAATGAGTGACCTTTGTGATAACACAGCGACCCTACACACACACACACACACACACACACACACACACACACACACACACACACAGAGACACGTGTGCCTAGCCCCACCAAGTTATGTATGCAAGCACAATGAGGAGTACAAACCTTAGTGGGTTTCATAGCAGAGTCTGAAAGCAACAAGGTATAATGTGTGACCCCCACCCCCATAGCACCACAGCTAAAAATGCAACTACCACAACCCACCATGTGTTCATCCCCCTGTTATCACTACAACAGTAAAGGGAGAGGGGAGGAGAAAAGAAACAAATAGAAAAGCTAGTGTTCTCTTTCCCCAAAAAAGAAGATTTCCAAGCATTAACAACCAATGAAGGAAATTTTAACCACTGGTGGCTTTGACCACAATGAATTTTTTTTTTTTTTTTTTGCTTTTTGGGTCACACCCAGCAATGCACAGGGGACCATATGGGATGCTGGGATTCGAACCCAGGTCGGCCGCGTGTAAGGCAAACGCCCTACCCGCTGTGCTATCACTCCAGCCCCCTGACCACAATGAATTTTTAATTCTGCATGTCAAAAAGTAATAGAAATCAAAGTAAAAGGCAAAAGAATCTGGGGTAAAATTATTTGCAAAACATAACAAGGGTACAATAACTTCAGTCAAGTACCTTTAAAAATCTATTGAAATACTCATGTCACAAAAGGACCATTTCTTAAAACAGTAGTATTTTATACTAGTATTTATATAGTCATTTATGAAGGCTGGAAAGAAAGTACAGCGGGAAGGGCATTTTTTTTTTCCATGCAGCAGACCCAAGTTCTATCCCGGCATCCCATACGGTCCCCTGAGCACCAACAGGAGTAATTCCTGAGTGCAGACCCAAGAGTAGCCCCTGAGCTACTCGAGTGTGGTTCCCCACCCCCCATAAAAAAAAAAGGTCATTTAAAACACACATTCAGAAAATCACACACACACACACACACACACACACACACACACACACACACAGCAGCTGAGTGCACACTTTGATGTGTCCTAGGCATAAGCGTCAGTGCTGGGGATCTACCTCTCCACCACATGCCTCTGAGCTCTGCCAATGAGAGAAACTCCAGGCCAAACCACTGTTTTCTAAAATCCCCATACAAAAAAATAAGTTAAACTCAAATAATTCTATTTTTCACTGTATTTTCTGTTCTTTGATGACAGTAGTCATGACTTTATCTCACCCCTCCCACAAATAATTTGAGATTATTTACTTTTTTTTATAAGAAACTGAAATTGACCCCAAATCTCATGCACGCAAGGCATGCATTTAAAATAATACAAAATAAATTATTTCGGTTCTGCTTTGGGGCAGAAATTGGGGTTCAGGATGAAATATCCAAAATATGGTGGGGGGAAGGTGTAATTGTGGTGGGATTGGTGTTTGAATATTAAATGTAATCAAATATTGTGAAATACTTTATAAAAATAAAATTGAATTTTTTTTAAAAGGTATGAACTTTACTGTTGACTTGCATCCCTACTTTTTTATGAATGATTACCAAAGCATCACTAACCAAATATGGTGTTGAAGAGATTTAGAATATTAAACATCCTAGTACAGTTTGGGCGTGTCCATGTGCTGTTATATTCATTAGTTCAACTTCCAAAGTGTACACTGTTATCTCTGTAACCACTCACGTATAAAATAAATAAGAATACCTTTACATTCTTTTATAATACTATGAGCTTGTTCTGGCAATTCTGTTTTCTTCATATTTACAAAAAGAGATAAAATTTCAAGTCCTTTTTCTTTTCCTAAGCCACTCTCCACAGAAACTACATATTTAGGACCTGTAACAAAATTATAAGACAGAATAAACAATTTGGTTTCCCACATATTTGGAGGAGCAATTGAATTGAAAGAGAAGTACTGAAAAAACAAAATACGAATCCTTACCCATTACGGAATCTGTGACACTCTTATCTCTAGTTGTAAGAAGAATCTGACACTGATTGTCAAAAGCTTTTAAAACCCAAGGATCCCAAACATCATCCAAGATCAACAGAGACCTAATTTAAAAAAAATAAAATAACTGTATGTAGTAACTAATTACATTTATTTTAAGCTTCTTTTAAAAAAAAAGAAATGCCCCCAACCTGTAGAACTGGTGGGGGGGAACCACAATAGATCATCCTCCTTTCTTTGTTACATTCCTTTCATAGCACATACTGAGGAAATATTTTCCCTTCCTGAAATTCCAAATAAATACGTATTAAAGACTTTATAGGGCAAGAGAGCCTGATCAACTGCCTGAGTACATGTTTTGCATATGGGCGGCCCCAGGTTTGATCCCTCATACCACATGATGCAATAAATACCAACAGTTCTGAGTCCTCTGCCAGGAATAGAGCTAGGAGAAGCTTCAAGCACCACAAGGTATGGCCCAAAAACAAAAAAAAAAAAAGAAGACAACTTCGTATAACTAAGTAAGCATTAAAAATGAATTACCTAGTACACAAAGAGAACTATGAAAATAACGGGATCTTTTTCCCAAGGGAATCTTCTCCCCAATAGAACTCACCAATGCCAAGGAAGTACTAGGCTCAGGTTAGCAGTAAAACAAATCATACACCATAATGATATCTGATCATGTTTTACCTATGAAACTAGAAGTTCTTATGTTCAAACCCAACAAAATATACTGGCAAAAGCACTACTTTCATTTGGTACACTGGTTAACTCTATCCAAAAACCCAATTTGTTTATTTCTGATGACAAAGGACCTCTGTGCCAATTTCTCATTGATTTACCCAAAAACCTTCAACTCATCAGAAGAGATGGGGGAAAATACAACCAAAATCTGATAGCATAATGCTACAGTGCTTTCATCTGAATGGCACACTACTTCTTCACATAACAAAATAAGACTCGAGGGACTGACCCAAGTCTGAAAACTGCAACAGCACAGACCCAATGATGTGAAGAAACATGAAATGATGGACTTTATAAGCCACGCTCCCATACACAATACGAATAGTACAATATTTTCCTACATACAAATCACTTTTATTACTGCAAGGGGAGTAGGATGAAGGAAGACACTGAGTGAAAAAGCAGGAATGGTCAAACCTATTTCATCAGGAAAATAAATTATTAGTGACTATCAAGGGGAAGGAGAGGTAAGTAAAGAATCTGGAGAAAAAAAAAACAAGCAGAGAGAATGGAGCTTACTCAGTACTGTGAGTATCCTGCAAAATTATCTCAGAGGTTTTTCCCCAGTGCTATTACTCTCACACAGTATCCTGACATTATTCTCCTTGCCAATATAAGAATCACTGTCATGCTGAACCACTTTTACAGACAGAGCACTGCACCATCAGGAGTATGGAGGCAGTTCAAAAATCTACCCATTACTTAATCCTCACCTAGTACCCGTCATGCTTCCAAAGAATGCTGTATGCTTCATCTTCATACTTGTGGCCCTTGTAGCTCTTGACCCAAAGCCAGCAAGAACTACTTAATGTTAAATAAAGAAATGCAAGAGCACAAAAACTGAATTGCTAGCTGAATCCCAGGTACAGAACAACTAAGTTATTGTAGTTCTCTTGTCAATGAAAATTTATGAAATAATAGTGCCCGGCACATGATTATAATAGTATTTACTGAATTCTCAAAATAAAACAAACTCTTGAATGACAAAGAAGCAGAAGAGTTACAAGTATGACTCAAAATGAAAATGATACAATAGAAGCGACCTATTCAATAAATACTTCATTTTAACCCAATGTTTGACCAGCTGCTTGTATTTACTTCTTCTCTTGTCCTATGTTAACTTATTAAGGAATTGAGGGTGGTAGGGAAATAGTGTAGAGGTTATAATCTTGCCTTACATATGGAAGAACTCTATTAGATCCCTGGCACCACATTTGGTTCCTTGAGCACTGCCACAAGTGTTGCCTGAACAGGGAGAGGAATAGTCTCTTAACACTGCAGAATATAGTCCAAGAACAAAAAAGGAAACCATGGATTCAAGGTAAGAGACTTGCATTTTCTAACAGAGACCACTCACCAATTAATGTGACTACTAAGAATCTTTCCTTGAGAGACTTGAGATTTGACATATCAGATGATGTGGAAGGTAGGACGCAAAGAGAAATGGAAAAGCAGCAATTTTAGACAGTGACAATCACTGATTTTTAGAAAGAGAAAACCCATCCAGAATGATGTTCCACAGGCTGACACAAGCTTTGCATGGGGAAGGACCACATTCGGCCCCTGGCATCACATGGCTCTTAGAGCACAATTGAAAGCCCCCTACTACTACTGGGTATGGCTCCAAAATCAGAAAAAGAGAATATCTAGAAAACAATGGCTCTGTCTTGACTCTCAAGTGAACAACAGTAAAGGCTATGATGTTTTCAATATGTCGGTATTTCATTCTCATTGGAATTTATACACCTACTAAATTTGACTATTTGTACCTTGGGTATTTGCGCAGCATCAGAATGCGGAGACGGTCTTTAGCCTCTTCAATATTAAGTGGGAGCCTCTGGGAAAAGCTCTCATCCTGATCCAACCGTGTGCAAAGATTTTGCAGTTTCATCAAAAGTCCAGATTTGTCTTGTTTCCCGATGGAAACCCAATGCACACCCCCTGGGAAACAATCTGAGGAGGAAAAGAATAATTTAGAGCCTTTAAACAGCAGTTTTCCTTTCAAGATTTCACTGATAAACAATAGACTGGCTCCACTCTTCAATTTCAGCACACCTTGCATGCCTTATGAATTCAAGGTATAAATTTTGATTAGGGACAATATTGAGTTTTATAGCTTGAATGCATGAAAAATAGATATTAGAAAACTGAAGTTTGAAGTAAAACTTTATCAGTAAAATCTCATTGAACAAAATCTCACCATATTCCTCCTATGTCATCAGTGACCAGTGTATTGCAGTTTCTCAACCTCAGCATCCTTGACTTGGCACCAAGTTAACTTTCTGTGACAGACTGTCATGTCCACTAAAGAGGGTTTAACAATCTTCCTGGCCTCATGCACTCAACTAGAGGTTCCCAAACTTATCTGGTCCACCACCCTTTTCAGGGTGGAAAAAAAAGATTCCCTGGAAATTTGCATTCTTTTAGCAAACAAACAGAAAATAAGCATCCCCTAGTACCAAGGGAGGGTCCTATGACCCCTTCTGGCTGATTATAGCACCCCTCTGAGGACAGTATCCTCCACTCTGAGAAAGAATGCACTAAATGCTTTGATCATTCCCCCTTCACAGTTATGACAATCAAAAATATCTCCAAGTGGGGGCCAGAGCAATAGTACAGCAGGTAGGACATTTGCCTTGCATGTGGCCAGGTTCAATTCCCAGCATCCCACATGATCCCCCCGAGCACTATAAGCAGTAATTACTAAGTGCAGAGCCAGGAATAAGCCCCATGCATCACCACGTATAACCCAAAAAGCCAAAAAAAAATTTTTTTAAGAAATCTTCAAGTATTATTAAATATATGCCCAGGAGAGGGAAGAGCAGAATCACCTCTGCCCGAGAACACTGGCATCCAAGAACACAGAACTCACTTATGGTTCTCAGAGAATCTTAAAGAAAGAAGTCAGGTTCAAGTCTGGACCTTATGCTTACTAGCTGTGCAATTTTTTTTTCTTTTTGGATCACTCCTGGCTCTGTACTCAGGAATCACCCCCAGCAGTGTTCAGGGGACCATATGGGATGCTGGGAATCGAACCCGGTCAGCCACGTGCAAGGCAAATGCCCTACCCACTGTGCTATTGCTCCAGTCCCATAGCTGTGCAATTTTTAACAAGTCATTTAATCAGTCACATTTACTTTTTATTGTTTATCCCATCTTTTTTGAAAGTTACTTGAGATTAATGATATAAAATATATTTAATTTGAGGCCAGAAATGTGGCATATTGGTATAGCATATGCCTTATAGTGTATGAGGTCCTGTGCTTGATCCCTAGCACCAAACATCAGTGTATTTTGGTATGCTAATCCTAAAGGGTTATAACAAGAAAGACTATTAGTAATGTGGTTCAGGACACCTTACAAATATTAAGCTATGAATTGGTAATAATTATATTAAAATGGATACTATTAGTGTTAATAGTAACTGTTACCTGTTATTTATATCAAGATTTAAAATATCTGAATGTATGTTTTACTTATATACATAGAATACAAAAATATTAAAACTATACTCAAGCAGCTCCAGACAGATAAAAAAGGTTTTCCAGAAGGGGTGGGGTGGTGGGGGATGGGGGATGGGGTGGAGGTGGTGGGAGGGATACTGGGAACATTGGTGGAGGAGAATGGGCACTGGTGGAGGGATGGGTAAACTGATCACTATATGAATAAAATGCAAACACGAAAGTTCATAAGTCTGTAACTGTACCCCATGGTGATTCACTAAAAAAAAAAAAAAAAAAGAAGAAGAACCTGAGACGGAAAATAAGGGATAAAAGCATGTCATTGCTTCTTTGGTTATGTTAGCATTTGCTTTCTTAGTGAAGCAAGATAGTTATTACTGAACAAAACCTATTTAGACATGAAGAAAGAGAAAGAGATGAAGTACGTGTTCAAGAAAGAGAGAAAACAAGCTTCTTCAGAGAGGAAAGTGATGATACTAAGAGACACATAAGTGTGAGCCATGTTCAAGAGAGAACACTGGCTTGAGGAACAAGCCAATGCTAACATTCTTCCTTATCATAACTGTTTTAACTTAATTTGATCTTATGAATTCAAGTTACCAACTTGCATAATTTCCTTAGAACAATACAGCTTTGCTTCCACCCATTTCATTTGTGCTATTATTACAAAATACACTAAATTTCTGGGGCTGGAGCCATAGCACAGTGGTAGGGCATTCGCCTTTCACTCGGCCAATCCGTGTTCAATTCCTCCGCCCCTCTCGGAGAGCCCAGCAAGCTACCGAGAGTATCACACCTGCCCGGCAGAGCCTGGCAAGCTACCCACGGTATATTGAATATGCCAAAAACAGTAACAATAAGTCTCACAATGAGAGACGTTACTGGTGCCCGCTTGGGCAAATCGATGAGCATCGGGATGACAGTGACAGTGACACTAAATTTCTATGCTACAAACCTAAAAAATAAATAAATAAATAAATAGATAAATAGATAAATAAATAAATAAATAAAAATTTGGGGCTGGAGCAATAGCACAGTGGGTAGGGCGTTTGCCTTGCATGCGGCCGACCGGGGTTCAATTCCCAGCATCCCATATATGGTCCCCTGAGCACCGCCAGGGGTAATTCCTGAGTGCACACACACCTGTGTGTCGCCGGGTGTGACCCAAAAAGCAAAAAAAAAAAAAAAAACCAAACAAAAAAATAAATAAAAATTTTTAAAGTTTCTCTATTGTAAAATATTATGAACAGTAGTATTAGATTATATCAATGAAATTAAATTAACCAAAAATATTTATATTGCATGATTCTAAAAATATAGAAAAGAAAAAAAAAGCAGATATAAAAGTTTAAATTGCGTTATACCAAAGTACAGTTTACTAGTATTCACAAATAAGTGAAAAAGAAACCTCTATTTGAAAAACTAAATCATCTAAAAGATATATATAGACATATATAGGGAGATATATAAATATATATTATATATAAATAGATATTTGCCTATTTTTGGTTCTTCATTTCTTGGCCACACACGGCAATGCATAGGAATTACTCCTACCTCTGCACTCAGGAATTTCTCCTGGTAGTGCCTGGAGAATGGATGGGATGCTGGGGACTGAACTCCGATCAGTCACATGCATGGCAAATGCTCCACCTGCTGTACTGTCACTCCAGCCGCACAAATACCTATCAGTGACAAAGTTCTACATGTCCATATACATCTCATCTGACAGCAGCTCTCAGGAAGACACTATTACTATCCTCATTCCACAGAGGTATAGAAAGGTTGAACAATTTGCCCAAAGTTACAGTTAAACAAGTAGAGCTGGGATTTAAACTTCCAGTGTCAATATTCAGTTTTGGCAAGGCAACATATAACTCTTCAGGACTAAAGCAAAGATAGTACCAAGAAGCAAGATTTTATTGTCAGACCCAGTCTTAGGAGGAAGAAGGTAAATTCTCCTATTTTACTTCTGAAGGATCCTAAAGTTCCCTTAGACTTCCCTCCAGTATAAGACAATATGCAAGAAATAGTTATTAAGAAGCCCCTAAAACTCAAAGTTTAGCTATGTCTGTATCCAATGTGTGAAAGAGTTTGGAAAAGTAGGCTCTAAAATATTATACATGATTATCTTTAATAAATGATTTAGAATTTAGGATAACAGGCAAGTGAAAATAATTTTCTTTTAAATGAAAATACTATTTTACCATTTTTGTTTGGGGGCCACACCCAGTGATGCTCAGGGTTACTCCTGGCTCTGCACTTAGGAATCACTCCTGGTGGGCTCAGAGGACCATATGTGGTGCTGGGATCAAACCTGGGTCAGCCCTGTGCAAGGCAAACACCCTACCCACCATACTACTGCTCCAGCCCCTAGTTTGAAATGTTTAATAAAATAAGAAAAATTTCAACTACCTGTTGTTCTGCTTTCTTTTTAACTTGTGCTTTCAGCTTTAAAAAATTATCCTACGTGGGGGCTAGAGTGATAGCACAGCAGGCAGGGTGTTTGCCTTGCACGCGGCCGACCCAGTTTCGATTCCCAGCATCCCATATGGTCCCCTGAGCACTGCCAGGGGTAATTCCTGAGTGCAGAGCCAGAAGTGACCCCTGTGCGTTGCCAGGTGTGATCCAAAAAGAAAAAAAAAAAATATCCTACTAATAAAGACAAGGCAAAGGAAATATCCTAATATAGGTGATTAATCTGCTCTATGAATATTTAAATTTTAAGTACCTATTACTTAAACAAAGTAATCAACAAAGGTCTGTCTATCCTAACTTTATAGCAGACACTTGGGCAAGATAAACACATGCAAGAAAACTTTTCAAACTACTAATTTTAAAGACAACATCCTCCCCCAAAACATTCAGGACTTGTTCTTCAAGCCAGTGTTCTCTCCTGAACACGTATCTTGCATGTTTGTCTTTTTTTCCTTGCTTGCCTATTTCCACTCTGAAGAAGCTCATGTTCTATCTTGAACACACCTCTCCCCTCACATCTTCCTAAATATGTTTCAGGGGTCAGAGCAATAGTACAAGTGAGTAAGGCACTTGCCTTGCACACAGCTGTCCTGGGTTCAATCCCTGGCATCTCATATGGTGTCCTGACACCCCCAGGAGTGATCCCTGAGCACAGAGCCAGGAGTGAAGTCCTGAGCACCCAGAATTATTTTTGTAAAATAAGTAAAATGTATTATATTAATTTAATAAATATTATAACAAAACATTTATTATAACAAAGTCTATAAATTTATAATCTTATAATTATACATTTACAACTTTATTATAAAACTAATTTCAAATATAAGCTCTATTGCATCATCAAAAAAAAAAAAACAGACAAAATGACCACCTAATCTTCAAATCTCCTATCACAATATGGTTAAACACTAAAGCACAGTTTCACATTTCAGAAAGAATCCATCTTTACTATGGGCACAAGAGGGAGCAATTTAGCCTTGAATAAGGCTTGTATATATATATAATTCAGAACATTTTATTCAGAGAAATGTTGTCTTTACTCAGAGAAAATTAGCCATACTTTCACATGAGATCTATTCTTACAGAAATTAATAATGTAGCAACTTCAAAGATATCAAATGAGTAGATAACCATGGAGGAAAACATCCAAGTGTTAAAAACTCAACATATAAAATACTGTAAGTTATTCAAAACTACGTAAGCGCTACAATTTTCTTACCCCACCTAAGAAAAAAAATTAACTTTCAACGGAAAATCAGATTATTTTAAAATGTATAGGCAGGGACCCAGGAGACAGTACAGGAGGTAAAGCACTTGCCGTGCATGTGGCTGTGGGGTTGACAATCCCCGACACAACATAGCCCCCAGATGTGACCCCAAAACAAAACACATACACAAAAACACACAGACACTCGTGCACAAACACACACACACACACACACACACACACAATTGTCTAAGATTAGCACAGAGTTGTCTAGGGATAGGGCCACACAGATAGTACAGGGGCTAAGGCACTTGCCTTCATGCAAATATAATGGTCAAAACCCTGATTCAAAACCCAGCACCATGTATGGTCCTTCAGGTGTCTCCCCGAGCACAGAGCCAGGAGCAAGCAATAGGCCCTGGCAGTGCCAGGTGTTACCCAACCCCATCCGCCAGCCTCCAAAATGTACAGGCCTAAAATAAGCACAGAAGTTTAAGAATTTAGGGTCCAGAGTAATGGTCCAACAGATAGGATGTGTGCTGAAAGCCTGGGCTTGATCTCTGACAAGGAAACTGGGGTTGTCCCCACCAAAGAAACTTAATTTTTGTTTTTCAAACACACAGGCACACACAAAAAAATTTGACTAATCACCACACGCACACACACACACAAAGGAAACTTCGTACATTCAGGAATCAGTTTTAATGAAGTTAAAGTTCTTGGGTTTTTTGTTGTTGTTTTTAAATAAAGTTTACCTGGGGGCCAGCAGTAGGGCACTTGCCTTGAAGCAGCCAACCTGAATTCGATTCCCAGCACCCCACATGGTCCCCTGAGCACTGCCAGGAGTTAGCCTTGAGCAAAGGGCCACACAGATAGTACAGGGCCTAAGGCACTTGCCCTGAGTAAGCCCTGAGCACAGCCAGGTGTGACCCAAAACACAAAATAAATTTACCTGTAGATTCATCTATACTTTTAAAAGAAAAAACAGTAACTGTGAACAAGTTAAATGGCAAAAAAAGGTCAATGTTGTTTTTTTTTTATTTTAAGGCCACACCCAGCAGTGCCTTAGGGATCAGTCCTGTTAATACTCAAGGGACCATATGAGATGCAGGGGATCAAACCCTGGTGGACACATGCAAGGCAAGCTCGCTAGTTTCTGTGCTATCACTCCTGTGGCCTACAATGAGATCTACTCTTGAATCAGTGGACATATAAAAGCCAAAAACAAGTAAAGAACTAAATAAGACTAACTAGTAAGGCTACAAAATCAGAAAAAAAAAAAGCTCATTGATTTGGTCACCTTAGAAATAAAGATATCTATTAAGAATGACCACGACATTAATTAATATGGATGGTAAAGAGTAAGTATTTAATAACATCTAAAACAAAGGCCTAATATCTAAAATATACAAGAAACTTTAAAAAAAGATAAAAATTCCAAACAAATGACATTAAAAAAAATTAAGTCAAACTCAAGCTAGCAGAGATAACAATTAAGAAAATGTCACATTGGGGAGGGGACTGAAGGAATCACTTAGTGGCTTACAGCAGAGCTTTTTCCACTCATGATCCCATCTTGCCTGAGAAATGTTTATGGCATCTGAAGAGGAAAACAGGGTAGTTGGTTCTGAGTCTTCTGGGTTTTTTTTTTGGGGGGGGGGGTTTGAAGAGGTAGTTTTGATTCTTTGGCTTCTAGGAGTTCACGCTATCTCCAGCTGTCAGAATAATTAAGTCATGGGACACCTAGATGATGCTGAAGATTTCCTTGTATCAAACCTACAGGTGTGATACAAGAAATGAAGTGAGAGTTGTGTAGAGGAGAAAGACATAAGAAGAGGAAGAAGACAGAAAAGAAATGACAATGGGAAACCTTGTTGTTGTTACTGTTATTGGGGTATGATCTGGCTGTGCTTAGGCCTTACTCCTGGCTCTGAACTCAGGGATCACTCCTAGCAGGGTCGGGAGACCATATGACGTACTGGAGATCGAACCCAGATTGGCTGCGTGCAAGGCAAACACCTAACTGGCTGTTCTATCTCTCCAGCTATAAGGATGGTAAGTTTTTGAAGGAAATAACAAGGCAAGAAGCTAAGACTTGGAGCTTGCAGATGGCTGGGTGGTAGAGTGCCTGGCTTGCAGACATGAAGTCAAATATTGAACCACTGTACAGTCCTGCAAGCAGAGTGTGATCCTGGCAGCAGCATCAGTCGTGATCCTCAGTGCCAGAACAGAAGTGTGCAGACCTCTGGCATATTACACAGCACCACAAACAAAGTATGAGACCCTCAGCAAAAAGCACAACTCAAGTGTGTAACACTGCAACCAAGAGTGTAAACCCCAGGGAACACCTCAAACAAGTGGACAACCGCCACAATTAAGTGTGTGTAAGCCCCAGTTATCACAACCACAATGAAGAAAAGCGAAGAGTGGGAAGCTAAATCTCTTTAGGTTGTCTGGTTTTGTTCTGGTGCCACCCTGGGCTTGGAGATAACACAGCAGGACCTAGTGGGTGCCAGGGATCATAGGTGGGACTTCCGCATGCAAAGCATGAGCTGGAGCCCTTTAAACTATCTTTTCAGCCCTAAAAAATTCAAGGACTTAGAGCTAAAATTGATACTTATCACTGATATTTTCTCAAAACGAAGTGGTTAAAATCTATTTCAAGGCCACAACTTGTGCGATTTGATTCCTGAGTAACTAATTCCATAGACTATTGGTCAACTAAGTTCCACAACTGAAAATTCACCCCATAATCTGGAATGATTTAAACTAAGTCGAGGGGAACACTTTCAATGCTATAAATTACAAAGTTTTCTTTTAATTCACAATATTGAAAGGTAACCCCACTTCTGCACAATAAAAGAACTTCACTGTCACTGTCATCCCGTTGCTCATCAATTTGTTTGAGCGGGCAACAGTAATGTCTCTCATTGAGAGACTTATTGTTACTGTTTTTGGCATATCCAATACGCACAGGTTCTGCCGCGTGGGCTCAATACTCTCGATAGCTTGCCGGGCTCTCCGAGAGGAACGGAGGAATCGAACTCGGGTCGGCCACGTGAAAGGTGAACGCCCAACCATTGTGCTATCGCTTAAATTTAATATATACTTAGTAACCAAGTATATATTGTATATATAACCAAGTATGTGTTATATATATATATATATACACATATATATAACCAAGTAACTTTGCAGTCAGCTTAAAAAACAAGTAAAATAAATCCTTTCCCAAGATCGCATGGCGAGAAATATGAGGAAGTTCTCTGTAATGCACAGAGGGAAAAACAAGGATGAGGAACTGAGCGCACTTCCAACAAATTATAATCAATACTGACAAAGGCTGTGAAGTATAAACTAGGGTGAAGTACAGTAGATGAGCCCTCAACTCCATCTTCCTACATGTTAGAGGCCTACTACTTATTCCATTCATTTTGCAACCATATAAGCTGTCTTAACTCCTGATTATATATTGCAAATTAAAAAAATTATTAGCTGATCAGGGCACAAATATAGTACAGTAGGCAGGGTACTTGCTTTGCACGAGGCAAACTTGGGTTTAACCTCCAGCACCAGTTGTTGTTCCCGAGACCTACCAGGAGGAATCCCCTTGTGGAAACCCAGGAGTAAACCCTCAGCACCACCAAGTGTGCAACAAACACAAAAAGAATTATTATATTCTCCCCTCCCGTCTCTATCTTGTCTGCCTAAGGAACTTTTCTATACTTCCTCAAAACTCCATCCTACCACAATGTCATCTCATTCAGGAAGCCTGTCTTGACCAACTTCTTCGCCCAGAATTAACACATCCTTCCTTCCTTTGTTCTGGCGTGGTTTTTTTTTTTTTTTTGGCTGGAGGGGGAGTGGTTGGCCAGTGGTGCTCAGGGCTAATTCCTGGCTCTGTACTTAGGGATCACTCCTGGCAAGGCTTGGGGAACACAAGAGGTACAGGGGATCAAACCCAGGTCTGCTGTGTGCAAGGTAAATCCTCTGGTCCTCTTCATTCACTCTAAGTCTGTGCTTTATAATTGTCTATTACTCAATTTCTTGAAAACATTGTAATTTGTTTACATAATCTTTCTCCCCTCCTAGACTGTGAGTGGATTTCTTAGGTGCACAAACTGCCTTCATTTTGGATAGATCCCCACTGCCTAAAACAATGCCGAATACTGCTACATTTACTGAACATAGACTCTTAAACTTACTGGATACATGCCATTTACTGAATAAAAGTCAAAATACATATATATGTATATATATGTATATGTATGTGTATATATATACATATATACATATATATAAAGCACCAAGAACAAAGCTCAAAGAGCTAGAATGTGTACTTTGCATGCAAGAAGCCCACGTTCAATCCCTGGCACCACATGGTATGGGTCAGCAGCAGACCTTGAGCATCACCAGCATGGCCCAAAATACAGAAAAAAGAGTAACAATCACCAGATAACAAATGAGACATAAATAAGTCTCTTTCTCTTTCCTTTCTCTAAAAAGCCCCTTGGAGGGGAGGGGAGAGTGATAGTACCGGGGATAGGGTGTTTGCCTTGCACACAGCCGACCCGGGTTCAATCCCCGCCATCCCATATGGTCCCCAAGCACTGCCAGGAGTAATTCCTGAGCGCAGAGCCAGGAATAACCCCTTGAGTATCACTGGGTGTGACCCAAAAAGCAAAAATATAAATAAATTTTAAAAAGTGGGGAACTGGTGATAGCACAGCAGGTAGGGTGTTTGCCTTCCACGCAGCCGACCCGGGTTTGATTCCCAGCATCCCATATGGTCCCCTGAGCACCGCCAGGAGTAATTCCTGAGTGCATGAGCCAGGAGTAACCCCTGTACAATGCTGGGTATGACCCAAAAAAGGGACAAAAAAATTGCTCACATTAAAGAATTCAAAAAAGGGGCCGGAGCGATAGCACAGCGGGTAGGGCGTTTGCCTTGCACGCGGCCGACCTGGGTTCGATCCCCGGCATCCCATATGGTCCCCCAAGCACCGCCAGGAGTAATTCCTGAGTGCAAAGCCAGGAGTAACCCCTGAGCATCGCTGGGTGTGACCCAAAAAGCAAAAAAAAAAAAAAAAAAAAAAAAGAATTCAAAAAAAACTTAAAAAAAAAAAAAACCCAAAACCCTGGTTGTTATAGTCAATTCACACATGTTCATTTTCTAGGGGCTTATGGATAAAGAAAAACTGGCTCCCAGGCCAGGAGATGGCTCAGAGGTCGGGCACATGCCCTGCATGCACAGGGGGCCTACCTGTTCCCTGTGGTCCAATCCATAAGTCACCCTTCCCAGCATCGCCAGGTATACCCTGGATGCGTCAACACACTGCTAGGGTTGCCCTGGTGGCCCTAGGCTCTCCGAGCCCCAGTGGCACTGCACACTGGACCTAAGCACTGAATTGTCAGGTCCAGTTGGCCTTGTATCCTCAGGATTGATCCCAGGGTTCCCCTAAATACTGCCTAGGAGGCCCTCCCCCCCAAAAAAAAAATGGACTACTAAAGTTTTTTTTTTTTTTGCTCTTTTGGGTCACACCTGGCGATGCACTCAGGAATTACTCCTGGCAATGCTCAGGGGACCATATGGGATGCTGGGAATTGAACCCGGGTTGACCTCGTGCAAGGCAAATGCCTACCCGATATGCTATCACTCCAGCCCCCGGGACTACTAAAGATTTTTATTTTAAAAAACAAGTGACAGAATCAGTTACAGAAATGGAATTAGGTGTTTGATACATGAATTCAAATACAGAAGAGAACCACTCACTGGGAGAGTCTTAGCCATGATGCATTTCCAAGACTCTCCTTCCTCACAGCATTCTATAGCAAAAGTGACACAATTCGAGTGACATGTAAGTCCAATAGTGCTTGAAGGCAGGGATATAAAATGAAGCTTTTTGTTTGTTTGTTTTTTGGGTAACACCCAGAGATGCTCAGAGGTTATTCCTGACTCTGCACTCAGGAATCACTCCTGGCGGTGCTCGGGGGACCATATGGGATGCCGGGGATCGAACCCAGGTCGGCCGTGTGCAAGGCAAACGCCTTCCCCAATGTGCTATCGCTCCAACCCCTAAACTGAAGCATTTTAAGGTCTTGTCAATCCTAGAATTTTCTCCTTTATTAAGATACAAGGGAACTACTTTCAGTCACAGTGGTAGTATGTGCAACGAACACAAATATAAATCTACTGGCCTGGCTAATCTAGTGTCAATAATAAGGATGAGAAAAAAAAACAAATTCCACTTTTTTTTTTTTCACTTTTTGAGTCACACCAGGCAATGCACAGGGGTTACTCCTGGCTCTGCACTCAGAAATTACCACTGGTGGTGCTCAGGGGAGCCATACGGGATGCTGGGAATCAACCCAGGTCGGCCGCGTACAAGGCAAACGCCCTACCCGCTGTGCTATTGCTACAGCCCCCATCCACTTTGTTTTTTAATCACACTTATAGTAGGCAGAAAAATGCCCCTTCCCCCGCCCCCTCAAGACCCCAAGATATCCAGAGCCTACTCCACAGAACTTGTAAATATGTTACCTTATAAGATAAAAGGGACTTTGTGAATGCAATTAAAGATTTTTATACAGGATATTATCATGAATTATCTGGTGGACAGACGTAATGAAATCATAAAGGCATCATACACAGGAGGCCAGAGGTCAGAGTCAAAGAACATATGACGGAAGTCAGAGAGACAGTACAGCAGACAAGGCACTTGCCTCCATGCGGCCAGCCTAAGTTTGATTCCAGGCACCATAATAGCTTCCAGGATTGATCCTTGAGCACAGATCTAGGAGTAAACCCTGAGCACTGCCAAGTGAAGCCCAAAGACAAAACATACAAACAAACAAAAGAACAAGTATGTGACAACAGAAGCAAATTCAGAGAGGGAAGAAGAACTTAAAGATTAGACAAATTAGCAGCTCTGAACATGAACAAGGGAACTATAAGCGAAAAAATGCAGGCCACCTCTAGAATCTGAGAACTGTCAAGGAAAAGCTTAGCCCCAGGGCCTTCAGAAGAACTCAGTCCTGCTGAACCTTGACACTAGCCCAATAAGAATTACTTTGGACTTCTGGCTTCCAGAAGTAATCTGGAACTTTGGAACTATGATAATCTGTTGTTTGGGCCACCAAATACATGGTAATTCAATACAACAACAATAGGAAATTAATGTAAGCCTAAAGAGTACCTCTTTCGTCAAAAAAAGGACAGTAACCAAAACTTACTCTCTAGGAAGCAATGATCTCGAACAGCTTCTGCAGCTAATACGGACTTTCCACAACCTGCCATTCCATATATAGTGACCCATCCTGGTTCAGCGTTCAGTTTGAAGAGCCTCTCACGAATTGCAGTCACCAACTTCTTCCTGGTGACAAAAACGACCGGCCTCTGTGGTACACCACCTTCACACAAGACTGTTCTGACTGAAACACAAAACAACAAAGTGAGCACAAATGAAATTTTGAGATGGATACTCGAGTAATAGTACCTTAGTACTATTACTTTAAAATACTTTACTACTACTATTAAAGCAAGTCCTAATTTAAAAAACAAGAAATGTGGCAAACATATTATTTCAAATTTCTAATTTCTCAGTATACTCTAAAAATCTTTAAAAATTGGGGTATGAATATATTATTATATCAGCAGCAGAAAGCACTTTAAACAAGAAAACCTGATACAGATACAAATGAAAATATTTAGATTAAAAAAAAATAACTGTTTCCTGCAAAATAACATGTATTTTGCAGTATCTTCAGCCAACTCCATCCACAAAACAAAACTGTAGCAATTTGCCTTTAGGGAAGCATCTGAAAGTATCCTGAATACAAACCATATGAAGTTATTCCACCAACTGAATCTTTGCCATTGAAAGAAGAGACCACAGGAACAGCACCATGTAGAAGAGCGGCAAGGTCTTTATATCCTTCATGGAGTAAAGCATTATAGAATGATATGTAGGAATAATTATCTTTTTTAAGTATCATTTTAATTAGCATAGCTGCTCGATGCTGTTGAGTGGGCTAAAAAAAGACAGAAAGAGAATATGTTTGCAATATGAATTAGTGAGACCTTTTCAAGCTATAGTTTAAATTCTACAACTCTGAAAGAGGGGCCAGAGAGATAGTCCGAGGGTAAGGCTCTTGCCTGGCATGAAGCCAACCCAGATTCAATCTCCAGTACCACATATGGTCTGCTGAGCACTGCCAGGAGTGATCCCTGAGCATAGGCAGGTATGGCCCAACCCCCTTCCACCCCAAATTTGTTTCACCTAAAATTCTGAAAGCACTGATTGCCTCATGGACTTCACCTCATTTTTAACTTTTTCTTCCTCTGATACTGTTAAGACGCCATCACTAATCATGTGATCCATGATGTAGGATGTCTTGATGTCCTTTTCCAGGGCTTCTCTATGTTGAAGCAAACAATTTCGAGCTTTCGCATCCATCCTCCCTCAAGTCTTTCTCTGAGCTGTCAACCATGAGCTACAAATCAAACACCAAAATATCTGTCAGCCAACCACAACACCCAAAAGGTAAGAGAGAGCAAAAGAGAGCAAAAAATGCCCTGCCACAGAGAGGGGGTTGTGGGGGGGGATGGGGTGGGGGTGGTGGGAGGGATACTGGTATCATTGGTGGTGGAGAATGGGCACTGGTGGAGGAATGGGTACTCAATCATTGTATGAAACGTAAACACAAAAGTTTGTAAGTCAATAACTGTACCTCATGGTGATTCATTTAAAAATTAAATAAATAAAAAAAAACAATTTTAAATCTGTCAGCCTATGAGAGAACCTGCAGAAAAACCCAGGTATGCAGGACCGTGACTGAGATCTCTCAGTTCACTCAGGACGGGACTGGAGGACTGGACCACACACACACACACACACACACCGCAATAAAATCTCATCCACAGCCAAGATCCAGAGACTATGAAATAAAGCTCCCAGAATAGAGCAACATAGATAGTCCTGGATCTATCATCCTGCTGCAGACCTCTTAAACTCTAGCCCACCGATGTACCAAAAGTAGCACACATATGTTTGGATTTAATTTACATGCCTGTAATCCCTTATACAAGGGCTTAAATGGCTCCAGGATGAAATACAACAATCTTCATACACTTTCCTTTTATGGTGGTGGGAAGGTGAATGGTGGTGGGACTGGTGTTTGAATATTAACTATAATGAACTATTGTGAACAACTTTATAAAAATGAAATTAAAAAATTGTCAGGCTTATAAAAACAGGAAAATATATATATAATCTCACTGGTAATCATAAAACGTAAAGAAAACAAGATGTAAGGTTTTTGGGAGAAGATTTTTTTTAACTGGACAAAACCCCAATGCTTTCACAATTATTTTTTTGAAAAAAAGTCAGGGGAGATTCTTGCACAATACTTTAAATAAGACAGATGCAACTTCTCTATAAGATGATATAATAATATCCAAATAAGTTTATGGTAAGCATTGTATGTAAAAAGAATATATGTATGAAATGAAATTTACTTTATTTAAAGTTAGTAGTCATTTAAAATTAGTAGCTACAGATCTATGAACTTCCATGGAAAGATGCGCATGACATATTACTGAGAAAATTAAAACTATGATCCTATATATAGAACATAATTTTTTTCAGGGTCTGGGGTGTACCTTAGTGTGACAGCCTGAATTCAATTCGGAGCAAAGGAAGGAAGAAGAAAAGAAGAAGAGGGAGAGGTGCTTTAGAAAAGACAGAAGCTAGAGAAAGGAGAGAGGGGAGAAAAAGGATGTTATATGTTCAATAAAACATATGCGTTACTTCAGGTAGCAGAATTTAGGAAGCATTTCCCCCACTAATTTGTATTTTTCCATATTCACTGCATTTTTTAACACATGTTATCATTTTCCACATGTACAAAAATACTTGTATGGGGGCTGGAGCGGTAGCACAGAGGGTAAGGCGGTTTGCCTGCAAGCAGCCGACCCAGGTTCGATTCCCAGCATCCCATATGGTCCCCTGAGCACTGCCAGGGGTGATTCCTGAATGCAGAGCCATGAGTAACCCCTGTGCATTGCCAGGTGTGACCCAAAAAGAAAAAAAAAATACTTGTATGTTAAAACTTTATAAACAGGGACCATTCAGAAACTCTAATGTTTAGGAACTTTGTTTTCTTTGTCCAAAAGACTAAAGAACGTATTGATAGAATGGGGCATTTAAGTCTTCACTGACAAAACACAAGAATCACATGCTTGCTTCCAGTTTCAGTTGAGTTGCTAAGTGTGATAAAGCAGCAGAAAATACTTACTGATGTCACTCCTTGGATTAAAAAAAAAGAAAGGACAATATTCTTGACTCTACCAATTTTTCTACCATTTTATTTCTACCAAAATCTTTTCACATAGAATACAAATGTTTCCAAAAGCTTAAAACCCAGATCAGAATGTTTGCAAGTTTTAAAATAAGTACCAAACTCTACCCGGTGGATTACAGTGTGGATTTATTAACTTATTCATTCGATAAACATTTGAGTTCCTCCTATGTATAGAGTCCTTAGGAGCAGAAAGTAGTGAGAGCAGTTGCCTATGGTTATCAAGGCTCACTAAATGCCCTCACAAACATGAAACTAACTGAAGAAAAAGTTATTATTAGGGGCCAAGGGGACAGCACGTTTGCCTGGCAAGCAGCCAACCTGAGTGCAAAGCCAGGAGTAACCCTTGAGCATCGCGGGGTGGAGCACAAAAACAACCCCAAAAAAGTTTGATAGAATCATTATCTTTTAAACATCAGTAACGTCTGTTAACCCAATTTAAACAGAAAACGTTCCTTCATTTCAAGTAATGACATTCGATTTGACAAGCCAGAATTTGTCAGGTAACACGCAACAGTTAAGCAAATACACAATCGGAAACTAATTTCCGACTCTGATAGCTTTATGAAGCCTTAAGGAGTACATTTTAAGTTGGAACATTAAGATACTTTATTGTTTTGTTTCAAAACGATTTAAGTGTTAACACTGGGCTATCCTTTATATTCAACCATATATACACACAATGGAATGTTTATATGCAACCATATTATATA
This sequence comes from Sorex araneus, assembly GCF_027595985.1. Classification (NCBI taxonomy): domain Eukaryota; kingdom Metazoa; phylum Chordata; class Mammalia; order Eulipotyphla; family Soricidae; genus Sorex; species Sorex araneus. The sequence continues at coordinate 40,432,234 of NC_073311.1, read as the reverse complement.
TAACTGAATAGTTATGTCCAACTGAAATAATCGGAAGATATTCTCCAATCCCTCCACCTTTGGGAAACACCATCAATAGGGAAGTCGAAACCATTCTTTGCTGTGCAATAGACAGAAACGGGTGGTTTCATCTAAGAAACCTAACTGCTGACTGCTTCCTCTGGCGAGCATTTCTCTTCCTGGTGCAGGAGGTCTACAAGAACCGTCCTGGGGGAGCAGGAGGGTGTTCAGCCCTTCCTCGTCCCCGACTCCCGACTCACTGACACGGGCCACTGCAACCCCAAAGGGAACCCGGCTGGGGGGACTGGGGGAGGGGTGGGGGTAGCAGAGATCAATCAACTTACCCAAGCCTCGGCGCCGAGGTCTTAGTCCCCGGGACTCAGCCTTGCAGGGACTGAGTGGGGGAAATCCGGGTGGGGGGGGGAGGGTGAATAAGAACTAAGGGGAGGGCAAGGAAAGCAGGATTCGGGGCGCCACGCCCGGGCAAGTCCGGACCTCCCAGGTATACTACACCTGGGCTTCTGCGGCCCGGGGGGTGCCTGGGGACCCCCGGGTCCCTCGCTCCACGTCACCCCCTCGCACAGTCCCGGGGCGCCGAGGGGAATCCGGGCCCGCGCGCCTCTGCCCCGGAGGACCCCGCCCCGCACACAAAGGGAGGCGGGCCCCGTCGGGCCGTCGCTCCTTCCCTCCCGCCGCAGCCGCAGCCCGGCGGTGGGATGGCGGGGGCCACTCAGGGCGCCGCCGCGGCGACTTCGAGTCCCCGCGGCTCACAGACGGCCCTGGCTCCCTCGCCCGCCCTCTCCTCAGGTTCCGCCCGCCGCGGCAGCCGCCGGAAGAAATAAAGCAGCCGCGTCCGCTTGACAGCTCCTCTGGGCCGCCTCAGGACCGCGGAGCAGTCAAAAAACGCCGGGCCCGCCCAGCCGGACAGCGCGCACTCGCGCAGGCAAATCAACACGCCCCGCAGCCCCTCTGGGGAAGGCCATCGCCCGGCGCGCTCCCGCGCGTTGACGAGGAAGCGCTTCCCACCGCACCCCGCCGCGGGGGCGTGGCTAAACCATCAGGGTGTGGCTAAACTCAGGGGCGTGGCTAAGACTCCGGGACGTAGTAAGACTTCGGGGCGTGGCTAAGTCTCCGTGTCCGAGCAAGGCTAAACCTCTAGGGCGTAGTAAAACTCAGGGGCGTGGCTAAACTCCGGGAGGGGGCGTGGCCAATCCTCCGGGGCGTGGTTAAATCTAAGCAAGTAACCAGTAAAACTCCAGGCAGTGGCTAAACCTACGGGACGGGGGTGTGGCTAAACCACCAGTGCAAAATTAGACTCTGGGGTTGGCTAAGCCTCCGGGACGGAGACCGCCTCGGGGCGTGGCTAAGCCTCCGGGGGCGTGGTTAAATCTCCCGGGCGCGCCGCGTCGGGCTGAGGAAGGAACGCTGCGACGGCGCCGGCGACGAGCTCGACGTGGCGCGCGCGGCCCCGCCCCGACATGCCCCGCCCACAAGCTGCCTCACGTTTCTCCTTGCTCTCGCCCCACGCTGTTTTGCACAGATTTGCACCCTGAAAGCTAAGGACGAGTCCAACAGGGTTGATCCCTGCCTCAGCCGGAGGAGCCTGCAGACCGGGGTGGGGGGAGGGGTGTCTGAGAGAAGGGGGAAGAGGCTGTGAAACCCCGAGGATGGCCGGGAGAGGGAGGGAACTGGTCTCAGGGCGGTGCCAAGTTCGAGAGGGGGCGCGGTCAGCGCCCCTGCGGAGGCGGCCACGTCCCGCTCCCCCCAGTAAAGGAATCGGGGTTTGTGGTGCTCGGGGTCTTCCCCAGACATGGCTGAGGTGAAGAACCGGAAGAAGTCCGGGCCCAAGGGAGCCCCTGTGGAGCCCGGGAAGCGGAGTGAGGGCGGGAGGAGCCCCGAGGGACCGGGCAGCGGAGGCGGGCGCTGGGCAGACCCCCGGACGGGCCTGAGCCTGCTGTCGCTGGGGACGTGCCTGGGCCTGGCCTGGTAAGTGGACGCGAGGCCCACCCGAGAGCCCGGGAAGTCGCCCGCTCTCGCCCGCCCCAGCCGGCGTGGCGTCTCCCTTCCTCCGCCTCGACCCCGAGAGGGGGGGAGCGCCCTGCCGAGTTTCCTGTTTTTTCCTCCTTCTTTTCGCTCCTTTCCTATAACTCGCTTTCCCTTTCCCTTCTCCCTCGATCGGGAGGTCGACGCCGAGGTTTCGGGACGAGAACCGGGCGGCAGATTCGGCGCCGACCCGGGCAGAGGTCCCGTTACTTTGCGTCCGTCGAGCGCACGTTGGCACCCCCACGCCACGCCGTGCGCTCCTGCCCGCCGCGCTAGCAGCCTGGAAGGAAATCTTTCTGCCACCCTTTCCTCACGTCCACAAATGAATGAGCGTCCCCGCCCGCGGGGGTTGTGGGGGACCGCACGATGCCTTGCATGCTTGACGCTCCCGATTGAAACCCCATCCTCGCCTCAGTACTTTTTTGTTTCTTTCTAATGAAATAGAAGCCTTTTTCCTAAGTTATAGGTTGACCTGTGTACCGTGTTGTAATGAACATAGACCACTGTTGTTCACCTAAAACTTCAGTATTTATTTATTTGGGGTTTTGACCACACTCTGCAGTGCTTGGGGCCTGCTCCAGGCCCGGTGCTCCCAGTTTCCCCAGGTTATGCTGGAGATCGAGCCTGGTTCATCCCTTTGCGCAGTCTCTCAGGCCCTGAAACGAACTATTTCTAGTTTTTAAACGCAGTGAATGATATATTTGGGGTCATAGGGAAAACATTAGAAATATCTTTAAAATCAGCTTAGTTTCGCCAGTTCTGGGGTAGAGTGGGGGAGTGTGCTTGTCTGCCAAGTGCCCACAGCTTAGCTGGGGTCCCCCACCAGAACTCTTCCTTTAAACATAACCATAATTTCGTTTTGATAACATCGATGCTTTTTAAACATAAGTATTTTTAAATTTTGGGCTGGAGCGATAGCACAGCGGTAGGGCATTCACCTTTCACGTGGCCAACCCGTGTTCAATTCCTCCACCCCACTCGGAGAGACTGGCAAGCTACCCGTGGCGCATTGGATATGCCGAAAAAGTCTCACAATGAGAGACGTTACTGGTGCCCACTCGAACAACTTGATGAGCAACGGGATGATAGTGATTTTTAAATTTTATTAAACCACCGTGATTTTACAAAATTATTTATAGTTGCGTTTTAGACATACAATATTGTAGCCTCGACCCCACCACCAGTGTCACCTTCCCTCCACCAATGTTAAATCAATGCTTTAAATTACACGTTTGCTCCACTGTTCATCTGTTTTTAAAGTATTAATAAAATACTTACCTTCAAAAGTATAACAGAATTTTTTAAAGGACAGGGGACGTTCTCAAGTCCAGAACGTTGTTGATGCTAAAACATTTGATTTATGGACTGGAGTGATAGTACAGCAGGAAAGGGACTTGCCTTGCATGTGAGTGACCTGGATTCTATCAGCATTGCCAGGAGTAACCTCTGACCGCTGCCGGGTGTGAACCAAAAGCAAAAATAAAAAATATATATATATTTATGGGGCTGGAGAGATAGTAAAGCAGGTAATGTCAGGGTTTGATTCCCAGTGTCCCATATGGTCCCCTGAGCACTGCCTGGAGTGATTCTTAAGTGTAGAGCCAGGTATAACCTCTGAGTATTGCAAGGTGTACCCTCCCAAAATTTTTTGGTTGCTGCTTTACTCATCCAGAGTTGAAGTCTTCCAATAAAAGATTTGTTTAAGTGAATGTTGACTCTTAAACGTTTTTTTCCAAAATGGTTTATTAATATAATTTTCTTTGTCGAGTTTTATTTTTATGTTAATAGAATAAATCACTAATTATGCTGTTTTAAATAAACTGCCCTTGTATTTTAAATTTTATGAGCTTAAATTAATAACAGAAAAACAAAACTCGTGCTGGAAAAGTTACTCAAAAGTCATTCTAGCAGGAGAAAAATTTGTCTCTTCATTGAATTTAAGGAATTAAATGATTATTAGTTCTCAATAGTCATCTAACGATTACAGTTATTTGTGATAAATCACAAAATGTTCCACTTTTCAGTAAGTTACTTCCTGGGAGAACAATAGGAATCTAGCAGGGAAAGAAATGTTTTAAGTTTTACATCCTTCATTTACTATGAACCCAACCAACTCTCTTTTCATAGGAGAATAGACCTGGAGCTTCTACCTAGTAAAAGTAGAAGAGAACCCTAGGTTTTTTGTGAGGGTACCTCCCTGATTTGCGGGCCACACCTGGTGTTGCTCAGGGCTTACTTGTGGCAAGGACTACATGTATGTTGCAGTGGCTCAAACCCAGATCAGCCACATGCAACGCAAGCACCCTACCCACTGCACCAAACAGACCAAAAGAAAAGGCCAAAGAGCTGATTGGTGGCGTAATCTAGGCACTCAGAACTTTGTAAACATGAGGCTATTTAATCTCTACAATTCTATCAGATAACATCTTCGCATTGCAGGTAGAGATAAAGTAAACATGCTCAAGGTTATATGGGTTACTCAGTTAGTAAATGGCAGGACCAAAGTTTCCCAGCTCCACATTCATTCTGTGACAGTGTCAGGAATCAAACTCAGGCTCTCCTGCAGCTCCACATTCTTAAGCCAGTATAATAATTTTGTCTTCTTTCAGTAATCTAAAGACAGTGTGTGGACCTGGAAATAAATTCCTAGTCTAAAGCTATTAAGAGTCCTTTTCTTCTAGAAGCTATAGTCCTTAACAGACTATCTTTAACCTGGAGAAGACAGGAAGGAAGGTTTTAACTGCTCCAGGTAGGAGCGCCTCTGACACAAAATTGAAATGAAGTACTTTAGATGCTCACTTAGATGCCAATTTCAAATGTTCACTTCTCAGAATAGAAACTACCTTCTACATTTTTGGCTTCTAGAAAATCATTCTTTAAAAATAAATTGGGGCAGGGAGCAGGGCATTTTGCCTGGCATGCAGCCAAACAGAGTCAATCCCTAGCATCCCATCTAGTCCCCTGGGACCTCCAGGAGTGATCCCTAAGTGCAAAGCCAAGAGTAAACCCTGAGCACCACAAGGTTTGGCCCAAAATTTATTAATTTTTAAATTCCTCTTCCCAGGGCCCTAGCAATAGTACAATGAGTAAGACACTTGCTTTGCATGCAACCAACCTAGATTTGATCCCCAGCACCTCAGATGGTCACCTAAGCCCCACCAAGAGTGATCCCTGAGCACAGAGCAAGGAGTAAACCCTGAGTACCACCTGTGTGGCCAAAAAAATCCTCTTTCCTAATATTAAAATAAGTTAATATTTATGCAAAATTCACTTCAGACACATTTAAGTGAAAAGTGAAGTGTATTTTATCTCAGTATCACACAACCACTTTTTTTATTAATAATACTCTTTCCGGGGCTGGAGAGATAGCACAGCGGGTAGGGCGTTTGCCTTGCACGCGGCCGACCCGGGTTCAAATCCCAGCATCCCATATGGTCCCCTGAGCATGGCCAGGGGTAATTCCTGAGTGCAGAGCCAGGAGTAACCCCTGTGCATTGCCAGGTGTGACCCAAAAAAAAAAAAAAAAAGAAAAAAAAAAAAAATAATACTCTTTCCTTTTGCACACACTGTTAATAGGTAGCACTGATGCATCTTTTGATTTGAAGCTTACAAAAAAAAACCCTCAAAATTGCCAAAGATGATATTTTCACTAACAGCTTCAAGCTTTTAATTGATATTTGTCTTTGACAAAGGCTCAGAGATAGATAGTATTAGACGGTTTCATTAGGGACCTAGGGATATGGCTCAGGGGTAAAGCTCATGCGCTGTGTACGTGAGCCCAGGGATCATCCCAGCACACACTAAAATTTTTTACAGTTCAATAAAACTTAAAACCCTAGCTTCTTAAACTGTGCACCAGAACCCCATATAAGGATATGTAACTGAATGTGGGAGAGACAATAAATCATAAGTTCCTTTATGTTTTATTATCAATGAATGGTTTGTCCTTAACTATTTTATATACCTGTATGCCCCAGAGTTATGTAAAATAATTGTCACTCTGTCATCCCATTGCTCATCGATTTGTTCGAGCAGGCACCACTAACGTCTCTCATTGAGAGACTTATTGTTAGTTTTTGGCATATCCAATATGCCCGAGTAGCTTGCCAGGCTCTGCCGTGCGGGCTCGATACTCTCGGTAGCTTACCGGGCTCTCCGAGAGGGGCGGAGGAATCGAACACGGGCGGGCCGAGTGAAAGGTGAACGCCCAACCGCTGTGCTATCGCTCCAGCATGTAAAAAAAATTATCTGGCAAAAAGTGATTGTGAACAGAAAAACTTTAAGAAACTTGATGTATAGGGTAAATCCATGGGTGTGGGATAAATTCAGTGTTGGAGGACAACACTGGAATCCAAAAATATGAGGAAACTAGTCTCTAAAGCTAAACTTATTTTTTTTTTCTTTTTGGGTCACACCCAGCAGTGCACAGGGGTTACTCCTGGCTCTGTACTCAGGAATTACTCCTGGCAGTGCTGGGGGACCATATGGGATGCTGGGAATCGAACCCGGGTCGGCCGCGTGCAAAGCAAACGCCCTACCCGCTGTGCTCCAGCCCTGAGCTAAACTTACTTTTGTAGGATGATCTTTGTCCTTGGTTCTCTTCTGGTCTCACATAACCTGTACTCTGAAAGGAAACTCTTAAAGCCAAGAATGAAATTACCAAAGAATTAAGACTAACATCCATTTTTGAAAAGTAGGATAATGGTGTTTTCTAATAAATTGATGTTTTCTTCAGAATTTTTTTTTTAATGAGAAAATTTCAATGCTGATAATACAACCTCAGCTTAACTTTGTTCTACTGTTATCTCATAGGGGACATTAACAATCATCAAAAGAAATATATTTTCCTCAATATTATATTTATACAGTAATTATTATTATATAATTATTTGTTTAAAAAGCAAAAAATTCATTTTAACTTTTGACAACAGCTAGCCTAATGATGACATTTGTTAGCCTGAAACATAAACACCTTCGCAGTGATGCACAAGGCTCAGAAGTCTTTCAGCTCTCCAGTGCGTTTGTCTTTAAATACTTTTCTTCAAAAGAAGTCAGTTCTAAAAACAGTGGGTCATGAGAGTGACTTACACTTTGCCAAACACTCATAATCCAGGAGACTTAAATTTTTTCTATTATCTAAGTCATCTCCCGAGCCATTTAAGTCCTATCTCTGTGTGTAGGACAGACACCAGATTTTTAAAGCTTCCAGATGACTCCAATTATGCAGTAAGGCTTTTGCACGTCTGGTCTATGTCTATGGTTTAGGCATTCATTTTAGGCATGCATTTTAGGCACTCACTTCATGCAGTTCTGCTCCAGTGCTTTTTGATGACTCAATAAATGACCAAAGAATTTCAGCTGCTATGTCTGAACCTGAAGAATTCAAAGTTAATTAACCAAAATTTCTTATGTGCTCTAAGTTTAGGTCTTATGCGAACAGAAGTTCATTTATTGTTTTCAAGTTGGAATGAATCTTTGTATACCTTATTTGTTCTATGAAGAATACAATTTTAGAATGGCAGTGAAATGCACTTACAATATGACTCATAGTGATGAGTATAGCCAATGATACCTTGCATACTACCGTTACTTTTACAATAACTCCTTTTTTCAGTTTTGATATTTTGTAATTTCTAATTGCCATCACGTCTTTCATTCCAGCTTTTTTTTTTCTCTTCTACATTTTAATTTTAAAATACATTTTCAGGACAGGGAAATGGTATTAGTGCATGCAGGAACTCTGGGGTTCAATCCCAGCTCTGTATGTATCCCCTGAATACCATCAGATGCTATTCCAGTCTCTGATGGGTGTGGCCCCAAGACAAAGCAAAAAGCAATTGTTTTTTTTTCCCTTTATTTGGTTTTGGGGCCACACCTGCACAATGCTGGGGAACTATTCTCAGCTCTGTGCGCAGGGGTGAATGGTGGGGGGTTGGTGTCTCTCCCAGCAATGATCAGAGTACCAGCTGGTGCTGGTGTTCAAACTCGGGTCTCCTGCATAATTTATATGAGCTTAGCCCATTGAGGTATCTTTCTGGTCCCAAAAAACTGTATTTTAAATTTAGACAATTTTGCTTCTCAATATAAAAACATCTTGTATATATTACTCAAATATAGCCTTGAAAAGTAAATATTGATGAGGTCAGAAAGATAGTACAGTAGGTAATGTGCTGGCTTTCCACACAGCTGACCTGGGTTTGACCCCTAGCATTCCATATGATACCCCAAGCGAGCACCACCAGGAGTGATCCCTGCGCACTGGCAGGTGTAGCCCAAAAACGAAACGAAAAGTTAACTAAAAGGCAAGATACTTTCTTTGCCTACCGTTATTGCATATACCACACCTTCTCACTCACTGAACAGGGAACCTGAAAACGAGGGCAGCATTTTCCTCGTTTAATAGCATAGGTATCCAGATCTACCACGTAGCCACTGCCTAAAAGTGTGCTGAAATACTTGTTTTCCTTACCAGAAGTGGTTGTAAGATAGTCCTTTCTTTTTTTTCTTTTTGGGTCACACCCAGCGATGCACAGGGGTTACTCCTGGCTCTGCACTGAGGAATTACCCCTGGCAGTGCTCAGGGGACTATATGGGGTGCTGGGAATCGAACCTGGGTTGGCCACGTGCAAGGCAAACGCCCTACCGCTGTGCTATTGCTCCAGCCCCACTCCAATTTTTTTCCCCACTCACTGCTTTTATTTCTAGTGACTCCTCACCATATCGTTGGTAGGAGGAGCAGGAGAGGTTCCCTCTTCAAACCAGAGATCTCTAAAATGTTGATCTGTTGTTAACAAACACAGGCAAGTGGTGCCTTAGAGCTGGAAAGCTATCTACAATTTAGTCTCTCTCTGCTAGAGCAACAAGATGAGCGTCAATCTCTGCTTCTGTAAGACTCCTAAATTTAGGATTTTCAACTTGTAACTACTTCAGCTTCTCTTTCTGAAGGTTTGAAAGCAATTGATAGAATAGTAGACAGACATAATTGAAGCTTCCACTATTAAAGTGTCCAATCAGATTTTTTCTTTACTTTTATTTTTTTCAAGAAAGCTGATTGACTCAGTTTATATCACTCCTGCTGCAGTGGCTTTAAACCCATAGTAATAACCTTCGGAATCACACTTGGACACCTAATATGCCTTTAACATTCTGTCTCAGGCCAGAGCAATAGCACAGAGGATAGGGTGTTTACCTTGCACACAGCCTTCCTGGGTTCAATCTCCAGCATCCCATATGGTCCTCAAACACCACCAGAAGTAATTCCTGAGTGGAGAGTCAGTAGTAACCCCTGAGCATCACTGGGTGTGGCCCCTCCAAAAAAGAAAAATTTCTTTTTCAGTGTGCACTCCACTCCAAGGGTACCCTCATCCCAGATACAGGTGCATAATTGCTTCTTTACAACTCTCTACCCTGGGGTTGCCTCTGTTACTTAGGACACAGTTTTCTTATATTCCTGGCCTTTTCTTTCTCTCTCCAAAGAACATCTTACTCTCCTTAGAATTAATATCCTCTCAATAAAACTGTTTTACTTCAAAAAGGATAATACCCCATTGAGATGTCTACCAGCACGGCCGGAGCATTGCGGTCCTATGGTGCAAGTTGGTTTGGTCACCCACAACTCCTGTCGTCAAAGCCAAGCCGGTGATAGCAGGAAGCTGCTTCCTGCTCCTTGGGTGCCAGGAAATTCCCTGGTGCAATACCCAATGTCTCGAGCAGATCTTTTCGATTTGTATTATTGATCAGTTCTATGTGCAAGTAAACTCTGAACACTGTTAAAAATAATAATAATAATAAATAAGAGTTTGTCTCAGTGGTAGACACAGTGGGAGGCCCTGGGTTTGATGTGAAATCCAATAGAGAATGAAATTCTCTAAAGTAGAATGTTTTAAAACTTCTGATTTGCATATGAATTAGGGAGTAGTGATTTTTTTTTCTTTTCCAGGTTTGTATTTCAGCAGTCAGAAAAGTTTGCTAAGGTGGAAAACCAATACCAGTTACTGAAAATTGAAACCAGCGCATTCCAAGGGCTTCAAAATAAAATCAGTTTAATTTCAGAAAAGGTAATTATCAATTGATTTATTGGTGAAGATTTCCTATCTTTTTCTTTCTGCTATCATTCTTCTATTCCTTCTTTTCTGTCCTTTATTTTTGGCCCTATATTATGTGGTTTCTGGGAACAAATCACATACACAAGACAAGTAAGACAAGTGCTTTGTCTCTGAGCTGTATCTCGGCCCATTTCCTGCCTTTCATACCAGTTTCCCAATCTTTTTCCAACTATGATCTCCTTCAGACCTTATTTCCTTCCTGTGCACTTCCCCACCCCTAGGTTGGCCCCCTAGTCTTGTGTGGTAACCCCCCAATTTACACAATATCCATATGCCCCCTTTGAAAGACACTTGATTTCGACCATTACTGTTATAACTCCCACTGATCTCCCTTACTTTTCATATTCTACCTTACTTTGGTTTAAATTCATTGTAATTTGAAAGGACAGGAAGCTTTTTATGTACCATGTTACTGTTATTTAAGAAAAAAAAATGTGTTCATATTTATGTGATTTTAATTTTTCTATTTAAATATAAAGTATCTGGATACTGAAAATATGATGATTTTTAGATAAAGTAGAAAAGGAGAAGCACTTATTAGGCAAATATCTCTGAACTTTTTTCTTTATTTCCCACTTGGTAAACATACATATAAGAATGATAGTCTAGGGACCAGAGCAATAGTACAGTGGGTCAGGCATTTGCCTTGTAGGCAGCTGATCCAGGTTTGATCCCTGGCGTTTCCAGAGCCTGCCAGGAGTGATCCCTAAGCACAGAGTAAGCCCTGATCATGGCTGGGTATGGCCCCCAAACAAAAAGTGATAGTCTAAAGAAAAATCATTGACTTTGTAGTAAAATTAAAATAAGATCTACATCTATCTTGTGTTTCTTTCGGCTGCAAATGCTCATTTTCACCAGCTGGATTATTACTACTCTGAATCCTTAAGAATATGTAGAATAGAGCTGGAGCAGTAGTACAGCAGGTAGGGCGCTTGCCTTACACACAACTTACCTGGGTTCAATCCCCAGCACCGCATACGGTCCCCCAAGCCCTCCAGGAGTGATTCCTGAGTACAAAGGCAGGAGTAAGCCCTGAGCACTGCTGGACGTGGCCCAAAAACAAAAAATAAATTGATTAATCATCATCATCATCATCATCATCATCAGGTGTAGAATAGGTGAAAAATAATTTCTAACCACCCAAACCACTCAGAATGAATCAGCAGCAATCAGTGAGAGAGATAGTACGGCAGGTGAGGCATTCGCCTTGCATGTGGCTGACCCAGTTATGATCCCCAGCACCACAGATGGTCCCCTAGGCCCCACTATGAGTGATCCCTGAGCACAGAACTAAGTAAATCCTGAGCACTGCAGGGTATGGCCCCCAAAAGTAAAGAAATAAAATGACTATGTGATGCTTTTCTGCTATCAGAGACCTAGCTACCATTAGAAATCTCTCTCTTTTTTAATTTATTTATTTATTAAATCTTTGTTCATGTCAAGAAATAGGCAAGTGCTTGTGCTTGCACCGGGGTAAGCAAGAATGTTATAAAAATAGGGGAAAAAAGCAGCCTGGGAGGTACCTCCGGTGGTAAAGCAGATGCCATGTCTGTGCAGAGCCTAGAGATGTATTCCACTTAACCACAACTGGTCCAAGCACTGCAGGCCTCAGCCACTCTCTGCTGGGAGTGTCCTAGGTACTCTGACTGCCACCCCAGCACCTCTGGGTATAGCATGTATGTGTGTGGGTGTCGGTGTGGCTTTGAGTGTGGGTGTGGGTGTGTGTGTGTGGGGGGGGGGTGTTTGTTGCTACACCCGGCAGTGCTCGGGACTCACTCATGGGTCTACACTTAGAGGTCATTCTTTTGGGGACTTGGCGGACCATATTGGGTGCTGGGATTGAATTCAGATTGGTTCTCATGCAAGACAAGTGCACTATCCACTGTACTATCTCTCTGCCTCCTCCTCCTCCTCCTCTTCTTCTTTCTTCTTCTTTCTTCCTTCTTGTGAAATGAAATAGAGCATCTGAGGTGCTGCAGCCTCACAGACAGGAATGAGCATCTATTCCCGGGAAAAGAGAAGCCATGGCTGCAAACTATGAATTCCTCGCACAGGCCAGAGAATTCCATCGAACTGGAGCCTAGGGTTCTCAGCAAAGAGACGACAAAGGAATAGGTACTCTGACCTAGGGCTCATGTCAGAATCTCATAGTGGTTGTGGCTAACCTTTAATTATGAAAACATAATAATGATAGGAAAATGACAAGAGGTACCAGAGCCATAGTGCCGCAGGTAAGGCATTTGCCTTGCATGTGGCTGACCCAAGTGTGATCCTCAGCACCCCATAATGGTTCCCTGGGCCCTGCTCTGATCACAGAGCACAGAGCCAGGTGCCAGGTGAGGCCCAAAAACCAAAAAATATATGTATATGACAATCGAGATAGAAACTTCATTTTCTTAAAAACCATCGGGAACACATTTTGAAGATTTCCCTTTTTAATGAAATATGGAGTGGAAATTAAATGCCTTTTGAAACATCATCATAGGATCCAAGAATACTCAATGTTTGCCTAGTATTTGGGGAGTGTATTTGCCTAGTGTTTTCCTCTTTTTGGTGGACCTGGAACAGATTGATGATAATTTCCCCTTCCTAGAGGTGAACAAAGGCCTGAAGAGTGTGCCTGAAGGGGGACAGACTGGTGCTTTCCTGACAAATGCTGGACCTTGGGAAAAGGCCTTTTAACTTCTCATTTAGTAAATGAAAATGGCAAGATTGTATGGGGTCCACTGAGATACATTATATATGCAAACTCTTCTAAAATTTTCAAGTGCCAATAAATTTAAGGTCTTGTGTCTTAAAAAAATTTTTAAATGGGGTCATTAAATATCAAGTAAGATACTTGCCTTGCACATGGCTAACCTAAATTTGGTCCTGAGCGCCCCAGAGCCCTGCCAGGAACGATCCCTGAGTGCAAAGCCAGAAGTAAACCCTAAGCACAGCAGAGTGTGGCCCCATTACAAACAGAAATCTACTAGGACATATTGGCAACCCATAAATAATTGTTATTGTAGTATTCCAGCCACCATTTGCAAATTAAATCTTGAGATCTTTATTATTCTAAATAAAACTATACTTGGGATCTACTAGGGCCTAATGCCTCCAGGTTATAATGATATGGTGGCAGATATTTTAGAGGCACATACATATGAGTGTGTATATGCCTTAAAAGTAATTATTGTGCCGTGCTGGAAAGATAGTACATGAGTTTAGGCATTTGCCTTGCGCATAGCAGACCTGGTTCATCGCCAACCTGCACAGGATTCCCCAAGGACCTCCAGGAGTGATCCCTGAGCACAGATTCAAAAGTAAGCCCTGAGTACTAGTTGTGGTCCCAAAATAAACAAACAAAAAATATTGTTATTGGGGCTGGAACAATAGCACGGCGGGTAGGGTGTTTGTCTTGCACGTGGCCCACCCGGGTTCGATTCCCAGCATCCCATATGGTCCCCTGAGCACCGCCAGGAGTAATTCCTGAGTGCAGAGCCAGGAGTAACCCCTGTGCATCACCAGGTGTGACCCAAAAAAAAGCAAAAAAAAAAAATGTTATTGAATGAAGTCTGAGACTGACTGGTCCCTGCATTAGTCTTAAAGTTCTTTCTCCTGTAACTACTTCAGGTCTTGATTAGGCTGAACTCAGTAGATTTATGGCCATTTTCTTCCAAAGCATTAGCAGACATAGTCTTTGTGTCCTCAGAAATGCTGACTATAAAAGCTATTCAAGAACTGGTCTCTTCTCTTAAGGAGTTTAGAAGCATTGAAAATCTTCATCAGGGGCCAGAGTTCCAGTACAATGGATACAGATCTTGGTTTGCATACTGCCAGGCCTAGTTACAATTCCCAGCATCCCATGTGGTCCCCCAAGCCTGCCAAGAGGGATTTCTGAGTCCAGAGTAGGAATAACCCCTGAGCATCACCAGATATGGCCAAAAGGCCAAAAATAAAGTAAAAATCTTCACCAACCTGGGGCCACAGGGATAGCGAGTAGTGTGCTTGCCTTGCACGTGACTGATGGGGGTCAAATCCCTGGCATCCCGAATGGACCCCTAATAATAATTCCTGAGTACAGAACCAGGAATAACCCCTGAGCATCAATGGATGTCAAACACACACACACACAAACCCTAAATTTTCACCAGCCTGATTCATCAGTGTGTTTAAGAGGCAGGATTCAAAAACGCTTCTGAGTCTTTTCTCATTGTCATCAGGTTTTCTTTTCTCTGAGCCTCCACACTACCTGTATTATTTGTCATGACACAGTGGTATATCCCAATCTTTTGTTATTATTGTCAATTTTTCTCTTACTGAACCAACTTTATCTTTTATAACTCTAGTGCCTAGTAATGGAACTAGCTCACAGAAGAAACTCAGTGAATCTTAATGGAACATCTAGGTATATATGATGTAAATGAGCCAAAACACTATCTCCCCTATCAAATAATAAAGAAGAGTATATCGAGTGTAAGCTTTGAGCACTACTGGGTATGGCCCATAAAACAAAAATAAAATAAATAGACCTAGAAAGATAGTACAGTGGTAGAGCATTTGTCTTGCAAACCTGGGTGACCCATGTTCAAACCCTTAGTACTGCATATGGTCCCTTTAGCCCCACCAGGAGTGATTCCTGAGCAAAGAACCAAGAGTAAGCCATGAGCATCACCTTGTGTGGCTCCCAAATAAACAAATAGAAATAATTTTTTAAATAAATAAATAAAAGACTAAAATTTAGAAATAGCTCAAAGGACTGGAATACATGCCTTGCATGCGAGAGCCTGGTTCCATCCACAGCACTGTATGCCCTCAGCAAACCCCACTCGGAGCAGCCCTTGAGCATTGCACCTTGAGTAAAAAATGCAATTGTATTAAGAAAATAATTATATGTGTTAAGTGCAAAGTATGTGGGAAATTCCTATTCCAGTAAGCACTCCCAGAGGTTCATGCTGTCACAGAAGCTTCGCCAGGATGTTGCCCTAACAAGCTTCGATCTCATCCAGAGCTTGAAGGCAGGAGAGAATTGATTGCCACAAAGTGAAGTGAAGAAAAGCCTAGGGAAAGGAGAGATTGTGCAACTGGGGTCTTTATCCCATGCCATAATATGCACAGCAGTTTTTAAAAACTTAATCTGAATGCCTAGTGTAGAATGATTTAGAGGAAGTAACCAGACATGGATGTTAGATAATCCTTTGTTTTAGGTGATCTTTGGTATGTGGTTCAGATGTCCCATCCAAGTACTTCATTGGCTCCTTCCCTATCATAGCCCAGATAAACTTGTCTTTCTATTTTTTACTTTTGTGTTATAAGAGCCAATTCTGGTACCTTTTTCAGAAGAGGTCATTTAATTCCATTATTTTTTTCAAGCAGAATCTTCTAGAAAGTAATAAGATTTAGGAAAGATAAAAACATTTTATAATGGATTTCATTGCTTAAACAGGCAAATAACCATAACAATTATTTCTAAGTTGCTTTCCATTGGAATAAAATAGAAGAAATACATGATATACTTAAAAGGTTTTTTATGCATGTTTTATTTTTTTTCTTTTGGGGTCACACCCGACAATGCATAGGGGTTACTCCTGGCTCTGAACTCAGGAATTACTCCTGGCAGTGCTCAGGGGACCATATGGGATGCTGAGAATCAAACCCGGGTCGGCCGTGTGCAAAGCGAATGCCCTACCCACTGTACTATCACTCCAGCCCCAAAAGTTTTTTATTCTTCCTAATGTTTCCATACCCATTCTGCTCAGGGCTCAGTCCTGACTCTGCACTCAGGATCAAACTATATGGGGTGCCAGGGATTGAACCCCGGTCAGCCACTTGCCAGGCAAGCATCTTACCCATTGTACTATCTGTCTAGCCCCAATTTCAAGAGCTCTTAAATATTTTCCTTTTGTATATACATGCACAGATATTTTAACTATAAATTGGTATATACTTTTCTAAAAGTTTCACCAGATGTTTTGAAAATATTTATTAATGGACTATTTTGCCAGTATGATTCTGATAAACCTAGATATTTTAGACAACAGCACCACTGTTGAAGTATGTTTCCCTAATACAAAAGTTATTAAGTAGCCTTGGGAATTGTTTTGTGTTACAAATACAGCTTGAGTCCACTGAAAGTATCCTGCAGGAAGCTACATCATCCATGTCTTTGGTGACCCAGTTTGAGCAGGAAATATCAAGCCTCCAAAGTAGCATGCATAAGACTCAAAGTAGTGAAGAGATGCTCACTCAAAAAATGCAAAGCCTTACTGAGAAGTTCCAAAATGTTACTGACTTCTGGAAGAGAAGCCTAGAAGAAATGAGTGTTAATACAGATATTTTCAAATCAGAATCCAAACATATACATTCTGAAGTCACTGCCCAACTTAACAGAGCTGAACAAGGAATAAAGTCTCTCACTGAAAGGCTGAGAGACTTGGAAGATAGCACGCTCCGAAACATGAGAACAGTAAAAAGACAAGAAGAAGAAGATCTTCTGCGCATCGAAGAGCAACTGGGCTCCGACACAAAAGCAGTGGAGAGGTTGGAAAAGGAACAGCATGCTCTTTTTGCCAGAGATGAAGACTTGACGAACAAACTATCCAACTACGAACCCAAGGTTGAAGAGTGCAAGACTCATCTTCCGGCAATTGAAAGTGCTATTCACTCTGTTCTCAAAATCTCACAGGATCTTGTAGGGACAGAAAAGAAAATGGAAGACTTGACTCTTAAGATGTTTAATATGGAGGATGATATGCTAAAAGCAGTAGCTGAAATCATGGAGATGCAGAAAACCCTTGAAGGACTTCAGTATGATAACAGTATTTTAAAGATGCAAAATGAACTGGACGTTCTAAAAGGAAAAGTTCATGATTTTATAGCATATTCAAATACAAGAGAAAAAGGAACATTAAAAGAATATAATACAGAAAACAAAGAAATTGACAGTGATTTTTAAATTCACTAAAGTTATCCTGATGAGCCACATGAGAATATGTAAATAGATTTATTCTGTGCATTTAAGGGTTTGAGTTTGGCTTGGAGGTTTTATTTTTTATTTTGGTGGGTTTTAGCCATACCCAGCAGTGCTCGAAGCTTACTCCTGACTCTGTGCTCAGGAATCACTCCTGGCAGTGCTCTGAGGATCATACGCAATGCTGGTGATTAAACAGCTTCAGCCACTTGCAAGTCAAGCCCCTTAACACTTGGTTTGCTTTTATATGCCTCATGTTATTGGAAAATTAAGCATCATGTCCACAGAAATGGATTGTGTTTGGGGGAATATGGGGGACTTGGGCTTTTGTATATCTGTGGTGTCTAGGTAGGAACTGAAGACCTCCCTGCCAGGCTATCACTCAGCCCTCAAAATTTTATCTCTTTTAGTACTAAAACTTTTTATTTTAACCGTTTTGAATAGAAATATTTCTTAAATATCTATTTTTCTACTTTTTAAAACAATATACTTAATTTTCTTATGTTTTTTAATAATGAATCAACAGCATCGTACATTTCACCCATTATAATTGACCCAAATATATTCATGTCTCTAGAAACTACTAAGGAGTGGTTAACCCCTTACTAAATGAACCCAGTTTGGGGGTTTTGGTTTTTGTTTTTTTTTTTTCCAGCCTAATGCCTGTTTCTTACATCTTGCCTGAAGCTTGATCTGTCGGGTTAGTTGGTACATGACCTGGACATGACCAACATTTCCAGTTCTTCATTTCTTTTGTTCGTTACTGAAGATTTCGAATCCAGACAACCAACTTTATAGAAATTTGATCTAACACAGAGATAACATGACTGAGGGAAAGCTATGAACTAGTATGTACTTTCTGAAAACTGTGGAGTCTGGGAAATTGATTTTATTACTTTACTTGTTCTTAGGGTTTTAAGATGTTTGTTAAAGGTTATTTTAAAAGGGCCACATCCAGTGATGTTCCATCTAATGATTCTGCACTGAGGCTTGGGGTCAGCCTGGTGATGCTTGGAGCCCCTCAGGCATATACCCAATTAGTGCTACAGGGCCATGAAGTTCCAGGTTCCAGGGATCAAACTCATGACCTCATGCAGGCCAGACTTGTGCTCTGCTACATTGAGCTATATCCCTAGGTCCTCCTTTAAGAATTTGATTTTGTTTATATATGGGGGCCAAACAGTCCCCAGGACTTACTCCTGACTCTGTGCTCAAGGATCACTCCTTACTGGGAATAAAACTAGGATCAGCCATATGCAAGGCAAGTTCCTTACCCACTATACACAGCCCTTAAATAAATATAGCCTTATTGAAGGCTTCTATAAATGAATTAAGTATAGTCTTTGAAGTATCAACTATTGGAATATCTTTGTATACTGGACTTTTTTTTTAAGAATATGTCTTACAGACTCTTGAATTTTCTAGATATATGGTCTCTAGATAAATTATTCTACTTACAATTGAAAGGCACTAATAAAACTATGGAAGGAGGAAAAGAGAGGAGGGGGGAAGCATGATGAGAAAATAACAATTATGATCCTTAAAAATACGCCATCATTTGGGTGCTGGAGTGATAGTACAGTGGGTTCCATCCCAGGCATTCCATAATGTCCCCTGTGCACCACTGGGAGTAATTCTTGAGTGCAGAACCAGAAGTAACCCTTGAGCATCACTAGGTGTTACCTTCGAAAAAAGCCAATACTTTAAAAATTAAAAGATACGCTTGAGAGAGAGAGAGAGAGATAGAGAGAGAGAGAGAGAGAGAAAACAGGGGTTAAATTTGCCTTACATGTGGTTGACCCTGATTTAATCACTAGCATTGCAATCCCCAAGGACCACCAGAATCAGCCAGAGATAGGCCAGAAACCAAAGGAAAGGAAAGGAAAGGGAAGGGAAGGGAGGGAGGGAGGGAGGGAGGGAGGGAGGGAGGGAGGAAGGAAGGAAGGAAGGAAGGAAGGAAGGAAGGAAGGAAGGAAGGAAGGAAGGAAGGAAGGAAGGAAGGAAGGAAGTCACAGCATTAGTTTCTGTGCACTCTGACAAAATTTAGGTTTCTGCGTTTTTATATTTCTAAAATATTGTGTTTTAAATTTTTTTACTTCTATCTTCATGCCAATGAAATAAATAGATTAGCTTAACTGAAACTTTGTTGCTTCAATCTCCATCCTGTCAGGGCAAATTCATTTCTCTATACTTTTGACAGCTCTTTGGCTGACTAGCAGACCTGGTTCAACTTTATTTACATACAAATATCACAGTCATGGTTACAAGCAAAAAATGGTAACAGAGTGACCACTATAGTCTATGATGGTTTCATATGTTTCAAAAACCTCCCTAATACAAAATACTTGTGAAGATTTAGAGGTACTCAGTTTGTCTTCCTCTGAATCTTCTCTTCATTTACAAAACACTTGAAATTTCAAAACTGTTCTGTTATCAAATATTATATTGTATTGTCAGTCTTTCCTTTAAAGATTACCAATAGTTTAAGACACATTTTTGTATCTGTTATTGACAATAAATTTTACATCAATTAACTTCTGATAGAGTTCTGGATTTATTGCTTATAATCAGTGCAAATTAATTGCTTACAAGAAAACGTAGGGGGAGGTGGAGCAATAGTACAGTGGGGAGGCCGATGCGATTCATCCCCTCTCTGGCATCCATATGACTCCCTGAGCACTACTGCCAAAAGTAATTCCTGAGTGCAGAGCCAGAAGTGACTCCAGAATATCAGTGGATATGGTCCAACAAAAAAGAAAGAAAGAAAGAAAAGAAAATCTAATTTTTGTAAGCTTTGATGTAGAGCTTAAGAGTTATTTATAGGAGCTACAGAAATAGTAAAGCAGATTCAGTGCTTGCCTTGCATGCAGCCGAATGGGGTTCAATCTCTGGTACCCCATATGATCCCTGAGCCCTACCAGGAATGATCCCTGGGCCAAGAGTCAGGAGAAAATCCTGAGCACCACCAGGTGTGTTCCACCCCCCCCAGGCCCCTCTCCCGCAAAAAAAAAAAAAAAAAGTATGAGTGATATTTTCTAAAAAATATGCATAAATTTCTTTGGCTTTTTTGGGTCACACCCAGTGGTGCTCAGAGGTTACTCTTGGCTCTGCATTCAGGGATCACTCTTGACAGTGCTTGGGGGACCATATGGGGTATCAGGGATCGAACCTGGGTTGGCTCCATGTAAAGCAAACGTCCTATCCCAAAATTATGATTGCCCTTACCCCAAAATTATGCATAATTGCCAAAAGCTATTGACTAAGTGTACTTTAATATTTTCTAATGAAAAAATGGTTTATTAGTCTATGAAGTTTCATAGAAAATTCAACTTATAAAGAAGCAAAGGTAACAGCATCTTTAATCTTGATCTAATTGTAGATCATTGTTTGAATCTATAAATTCACCAAACATGAAAAAAATTTTATTAATAGATACTTCATATTTTTATTGTTAGCCCAAACTAAATTTACCCATTATCAGTTTTAGTTCTGCTAAAAAACAATAATTCAACACATACAAAAATACCCCATCCAAGCTATACAGTAGGAGAGACAAATTTAGAGTCTGTTATGTATAAAACATTGCTAGCTTTAGATTATAAAGCTTTATGAAACTTTAGTGTCCTTCAGTAAACATGACTCAAAGATTCTTTAGCAACATACTTGGAAAGCCAACTGAAATCAACAATTATTTCCTTGAACCGTGTTGCAGTGTTTATAGATCTAGATAAAACTTAATATAACTAAAAAGCCTCTGTCAAAAAGTACTATTTTTATAGATATACATATATACATGACACTATGAACAAATGCCTTAGCCACTGTAATCTCTCTCCAGCCCCTATTATATTTCAGTAAAAGCCAATAGAAGTTCATAAAAACAGCTTTTATAAGATACCAAATAAAATACCACTGTATCACAGTCATCCCGTTGCTCATAGATTTGCTCAAGCGGGCACCAGTAACGTCTCCATTGTGAGATTCATTGTTACTGTTTTTGGCATATCAAATACACCACGGGTAGCTTGCCAGGCTCTGCCATGCGGGCGAGATACTCCCGGTAGCTTGCTGGGCTCACCGAGGGGTGGAGGAACCAAACCTGGGTCAGACACATGCAAGGCAAACGCCCTACCGCTATGCTTTCTCTAGAGCCCTATTTCAAATGAAATTTAACTGTCATCCCGTTGCTCATCGATTTGTTCGAGCGGGCACCAGTAACGTCTCTCATTGAGAGACTTACTGTTACTGTTTTTGGCATATCCAGTACGCATGGGTAGCTTGCCAGGCTCTGCCAGTAGCTTGCCGGGTTCTCCGAGAGGGGCGGAGGAATCGAACACGGGTTGGCCGCGTGAAAGGTGAAAGCCCAACCACTGTGCTATCGCTCCAGCCCATTTCAAATGAAATAGAGAAGTTTTTTAATGATTTGCTTCTCTTAAGAATAAAAACCCATTGTGAAGTACCTTAATTGTGTAATGCTGTTAAATTATCCAGAGTAGCTAATGATTAAAAAAATAGCCTAGTGGCACAATAAAATCAACTACTCTTTTCACCCTTGTGAGTCTTTTTCAGAAAAAGTCCCACAAGCCCTGCCAGCAGTGATCCCTGAGCAGAGCCAGAAGTAAGCTCTGAACACCACTAGGTGTGGCAACAAATACCCAAGATAATGTCTGGAGCAATAGTACAACTGGTAGAGCATTGCCTTGCATGCAGCCGACCTAGGTTCGATCCTCAGCATCCCATATGGTACCCCAGCACCACCAGGATTAATTCCTGAGTGCAAAGCCAGGAGTAACCCCTGAGCAATGCTGGGTGTGATCCAAAAATACAAAATAAAAACAAAAAATGATAAAACACTCTCAGTGTCAGAACACTTGTCTTACATGTCTGAGGCCCTGGGTTAGTCCCCTCAGCTCCACCAAAAAAATACAATTAAAATGATGATGATGATGATGATAATAACAAAGTTAAGAAACAATTTAAAAACAAAACATTATTTTGCCATCACAACTTGATTTCTTTCCTATTTGTGGCTATCCCTTAATTCTTAAACACAGCATTTTCACAATCTACCTCTACTATGTGGCCGACCTGGGTTCGATTCCTGCGTTCCTTTCAGCCCTGCAAGCTACCAAGAGTATCCTACCCGCATGGTAGAGCCTGGCAAGCTACCCATGGTATATTTGATATGCCAAAAACTGTAATAAGTCTCACAATGGAGACGTTACTGGTGCCCATTACTGGTGTGAGCAAATGGATGGTGTGAGCAAATGGAAACAACAGGATGACAGTGCTACCTCTATTATTTTAAAAAATGGGGTCACCTCTTGGTACAGTAATTAGCATAAGCCTATTGAGAAGGAAACTTCTAAAATATGAACACCATAGGGCAGAGTCAGCTTTGAATTAACTGTCTTGCTTGGAGTCAACTTCCCATTTCAGCGTGCATTTTTGCAACTGTATAGGTTTCTTTTTTTTAAGCTGTCATGAAAATATTCAAAGCACACTGTCACTGTCACTGTCATCTCGTTGCTCATCGATTTGTTCGAGCGGGCACCAGTATCATCTCTCATTGAGAGACTTATTGTTACTGTTTTTGGCAAATCCAATACGCAAGGGTAGCTTGCCAGGCTCTGCCGCGCGGGCTCAATACTCTCGGTAGCTTGCTGGGCTCTCCGAGAGGGGCAGAGGAATCGAACTCGGGTCTGCCACGTGAAAGGCAATTGCCCAACTGCTGTGCTATCGCTCCAGCCCCAAAGCACACTAAAATTTTATTTTCAATAAGCAAAACGAAGTTTATGTACTCATCTCAAAAGTTCATATGAGGGACCAGAGAGATAGTACAGAAAGAGAGGTAGGGTGTTGCCTTGCACGGGACCCACCTGGGTCCCATCTCAAACATCCCATATGGTCCCCAAGCACAGTCAGTACTAATTTTTGACTACAGAGCCAGGTGTAAGCCCTGAGCACTGCTGGGTGTGATCCCAAAATACAAAAATGTTCAGATGAATAAACATTTAAGACATGAACAAACATTCAAGACACATTTAAGACAACTTTAAAAATCATAGTGAAGACAGTATACACTTTAAATTTTGCTAATTTGTGATTGAGTTTTGGACAACTCCCAGTGGTGCTCCAGCGTTGCTCTAAAAGGGGAACCATTTAGTGTTGGGACTGAAACCAGGACTCCTGCGTGCAGCATTCATTCCAGACCTTTGACCGCTCTCCCAAGCCAATGTACAACTATTTTAGAAAAGACCTTAGTGACTTTAATTAATTTCCTCTTCCTTAAAAATATATTTTTCAACTTTTATGTACATTGTTACCTGAATTTTTTTATAATCCATTTATGGCCATTTTCTGTCTCAAACTAAAGGACAAACTTCATATAGCTTGATTATTCTATAAATAGAGTCAAGTCAGATTGGTTTGCATTATTAGTAGAAATTCTATAGTTATCCTTCATTTGACAATCCCTTCCTAGAAAAGGCCAAAGCTTAAATGCTAACTATTAAATCCATTGAAGATGGATTTCCTTTTCCATTGTATACACAATGTGTATCTGACTCCAAACAGAGGCACTGACAACATATTTCCAGCATTTTGCAGTTGTTCTTCTATTTATTTTTTCTCATCACTTAAGCACAGCCCACAGGTTTAACATGACCTTCCCAGTGAAGCTTAGAGATCTCACCTAAATATATCTTTCTAGTATTCAATTCTGTATTATTTGTGAGATTTAAGGCTTAACTATCTCTATAACCAGGACTTTAACTTTTCCTTCTTAATTTCATTAGCGTAGGACACAAGTTTTCAAAGATTTAAAATTCAACAAAACAATCAACTTTTCCAATACTATCTAAACACACACACCTACCACCAGCAGCACCACAAGTTAACATGTTGTGAGGCACCTGGGTAACTGAAAATATCCTTAAGTTATTATGTCCAAGTTAAACCCAAGTAAAATTTAGAGGTGTCAGCAAGTGA
Source organism: Sorex araneus (assembly GCF_027595985.1). NCBI lineage: Eukaryota > Metazoa > Chordata > Mammalia > Eulipotyphla > Soricidae > Sorex > Sorex araneus. The sequence goes on along the minus strand of NC_073311.1, from coordinate 40,408,144 downwards.
TGAACAATGGGAATAGAAGGATATAGCTCAAAGGGCTGAATCACATTCCTAGCATGTAGTGTCAGGGTTCCAGCCCTGACACTTCATGACCTTCCAAGCATGGCCAGGTATATTTTGTATGTGATGGTCCCCTAAGGACCACCAAGAACAATCACTGAACATTGAGTCAGGAATAGCCCCCATAAGGCGTTGCAAGGTAGAAACCCAAAAGCAAAAGAAAAATCAATAAGAGCATTAAAACAGTCACCTTGGGAATTACTTATACTTGAAATCACAAATTTTTAGTGTCTTGCGGATGCTTTTTGTTTGTTTGTGTGCTCTCCTTTTGTTTTGCTTTGTCTTAATATCAATCTTCCTTATAAAACATTTTGCTAAATTGAGGCCACCAGCCAGGCTGTTCTCACGTTCAAGTTCCTCACCCCTTGGTACAACGAACAACACACCAGAAAATTGAACTTCAGTTGAATTGAATTTTCAAGGTCTCATGGATACTTAAACTCCTGAAACTTATTCTCAAAGTAATAGGACAATCCAGCATATACACAGAATCTTGGACATTGATCCCTTCATTCTAGCACATGGAAGTACCAACTTGTGTTTCAGAATTGTTTAACCCCACAGATCTACCAAACCTTATCTAGAGACTTCCTTCTCCTTTCTCCAGCAACTGAAAACATCACTACCTCTCATTCTGCTTACTTTGTCACAATACACAAGACTGATGTGCAAGGGCAGTAACTAAAAGTGCGATTTTCATTCTTACGAAACGTTCTTAATGTTTTCTTCTTCACTAGTAATATACTTCATGCAGCTTTTTGCAGATGCTCTCTGAAGAGCAGTAAAGTTAGAGTTAAAAATAACTTGAAAGCTGAGTAGAATTTTAAGTGTTAAGCTGCTGATCAATTTAATTATTGTGGTATTGTATTGTCTTACAGTGTCAGAAGTCTGAAGCTATTATGGAACAGTTGAAGTCTTTTCAAATAATTGCTCGTGTAAAACGACTACAGAAGGAAATTTCTGAGGTGAAAAGTTGGTCCAACGGGATAACTGAAAAACAAAATATATTGAATAATAATTTGACAGCGCTTTCTCAAGATGTTGCAAGTGTAGACCAAAGTACAATGTCCACTGCAAAAACTGTTGGTCTCAAGATTACCACTGTGAAAACAGATATACGACGCATTTCAGGTCTGGTAACTGATGTGACATCATTGACAGAAGCTGTGCAAGAACTAGAAAATAAAATAGAAAAGGTAGAGAAAAATACGGTAAAAAACATAGGTGATCTTCTTTCAAGTAGCATTGACCGAACAGCAATGCTCCGAAAGTCAGCCTCTGAAAATTCACAAAGAATTAGCGTAGTTCAGGAGATGCTGTCTGAGTTAAAGAGTGATTTCAGCAAGCATACTGATAGGTTTTTAAGTTTAGAAAGTGACAGAGCTAAAGTTCTCAAGACAGTGAATTTTGCAAATGATCTAAAACCAAAAGTGTATAATCTAAAGAAGGACTTTTCCCGTTTGGAGCCATTGATAAATGATTTAACACTGCGCATTGGGAGACTGGTTACTGACTTACTAAGCAGAGAACAAGAAATCTCTTTCTTAAATGAAAAGATATCTAATTTAACAGTAGTCCGAGCTGAAATTAAAGATATGAAAGATGAAATAGCACACATTTCAGATATGGATTAAAAACATTATTTAAATAAGAAAAGCTTAAGAAATTCTGATTTTTCTTGTGTGTGTGAAACTGAAAATTCAACCCCAGAGTCCCAAACACAAGAGGCATGAGCTGTACTACTGAGCCACATTCCCAGCCCAGTAGCTGGTTTTTTCCCTCACAATAAGACCTCTCTCCTGTTTTAGAAAGACAGAAATAGCAGGATTTTGGAATAGATACCTTTTTGTGTTATACTGTTTTGTATTGTAAAAACAAATATTTTTTAAAGGATTGAGCACTTGATTTTTCTAGAATACTATGAGAAAACATATGCTTGCCAGTTTCCATGCCTCACAGCATGCAAACTCTTTTTTTTTTATGTAGGAGTACTGCTGTTTATTCAGCCACTGATTAAGCTGACTGAAGTGAACATGAACTCTACGTTACTTTAAAAAAAATTATTTTTTATTGGATATCCATGAGATAGACCATTACAAAGCTGTTCTTGGTTGGGTTTCCACCATCCATCCCTCCACCAGTATACATTTCCCACCACCAATGTCCCCTGTTTCTCTCCCAAATCTCCCAATACCCCACCCCCCACCTCCACTTTTCTTCTAACTCTCTCCTTTTCCTTTTGAGAATGCAAACTTCTTAAACAGTCATCCTTATGCAAGTAGGGAGCAGAACCTGTCAGGCTGGCACTGAGCAGTCCCGAGGGGGCAGAGCTGAACCCCCAGTGGCCCTCACTAGCTGCCACGGAGCACTGTTACTGGGTTTCTCATGGGAGAAGTGCTCGCCAGGAACAGGGCATTCATTACCCGTTTAGAGAAAGAGGGACAAGGTCTCAGGAAACTGCAGGAAAAGAATTTTAGGTTTTCCTGATTTCAGAAATGGAAATGTTACCTAATGTGACCAGGGAAGGCATCTGGTGCATTGGGATGCAAGAGAGCACAATGTCAGGGGGCTGGCCAGACCTGAGACGGAGACCTCCTCAAAGTAGCACAGCTCAAGTCACCAGAAGCAGCCAAAGGACATAGGGGAGGTTCTAGTACGGAAGCATGTTTAGCAGAGAGGGTGAGTTTGCAGGGTAGAAAGGTGGTAAAGTGTTATGGGTGAAACCCTATCAGTAACAGTACTGTAAACCACAGTGTAAGAACGTATATATGAGCCTCTTGTAGAAGCCGACTGGTGGCAGGGAAGCAAATAGGCGGGGGCAGATGCATGGGGGAGGAGAGAGGGGTAGAGGGGATTGGACACTGGTGAAAGGATTAGTGTTGTAAAATTGTATGCCTGAAACCTAATCATGAATAACTTTGTAATTTCATGGTGACTAAAAAAAATAATAAATGTATTGTTTTTATTTTAATAAAGATAAATAAAAACAAAGAAAGAAACTTTCAGGGATAAAATAAGCGTCATGGGGGAGATGGGCTGGAGAGATGGTACAGGGGAAAAGGAACTCACTTTACATGCAGCTGACCTTGGTAGAACTGAATATGGTTCCCCCAGCACCTCCAGGAGTGATTCCAGAGCAGAGCCAGGCACTAGTTCTCAACCCTACTCAGATGTGGCCCCAAAACAAAAATCAAAACAAAACAGTGTTATTGGGGTATGCTGTACAGCTAGGTGACAAATCATACTGCATGTCAAAGCTGCTAGGAACCTAGATCTTAAAAGTTCTCATCACACACCGGATAATCTCATCAACGGCCATGTCCTCTTTCAGAAGAGAGTATAAAACAACACTGGCATAGCCATGCCACTGGACCCCGAACCAGGCTGTTTCATTCAGGGCACCCCAGAAGGGGTCAGGTGAGGCTTCTCCATACTCCAAGAGACCCAACCCTGGGCAGCTGAAAACCTCCAGAACTCAACGCCATCACACTCACAGCCACTTTCCACACGCTTGGGCAGAGCCTCACCACGAGTGAACCTATCCCTGGACTGTGCGACATCCCATACCTCACACCATTCATACTCCAAGAGTAGCGCACCACATTTGATGGGGTTCAAAATAGAAGACAACCAATCTTAGAGGGTGTTTGCCTAGCGCGCAGCCGATCCAGATTCGAATCCTCGATCCCTCTTGGAGAGACCAGCAAGCTCTGAGAGTATCCCACCTGTACAGCAGAGTCTGGCAAGCTACCCATAGTGTATTTGATATATGAACAGTAACAAGTCTCACAATAGAGATGTTACTGGTGCCCGCTCAAGCAAATGGGTGAACAATGGGACAACAGTGCTACAGTGTCATATATATATATATATATATATATATATGCACAAAAGGCTCAACCCTTAACATATTAGTAATCTCTTATAGAAAGGCTTAATGGCCTCTGGGTGAAATACAACAATCTTCACACACTCTCCTCTAAGCAAAGTTTTGTGGAGCATTTTCAGTGGTTTATTCATGACAATACAAAATAAATTATTTCGGTTCTGCTTTGGGGCAGGTTTTGGGGTTCGGGATGGAAACGTCTGAAATATGGTGGTCGGAAGGTGTAATGGTGCTGGGATTGTTGTTTGAATATTAAATGTAATCAAATATTGTGAACTACTTTATAAAAATTAACTTTTTTAAAAAAGTTTTCATCACAGGTCAGGGAAATAGCTCATGGGGCTGGTGTGCATGCTTGGTAAGCAGAAATCTGGGATAGGATCCCAGAACTACGTGACCCCCTGAGCATCACTGACTAGGACCCCAAAACAAAAACAAAGTTCTTGCCAATAGGCACACCCCATTCTGGTGCTGTGTGCACTCCAGCTCAGAACATAGAATTTTTTTTTCTTTGTGGGACAATCATTACTTCCTTAATAAAACTGTACCACACACACACACTTCTCATCACTAGGCTAACTCAGAGACAACTCAATGGTAAAATACCTCCTTGCAAGAATGAGATCTTGAGTTTGATCCCTATGAAGTCCCCCACACATACCTGGCACCACAGCAGAGTATAACCAAGAGGGAGGAAAATAAATTACAATTCTCATCACCAGGAAAACTCGTGTAACTAGAGATGGCTGTGAATGTCATACTAAACTTACTGTGATCATTTCTTAATATACACAAATACCAGATCATGTTGTACAGCAGAAACTGTTTGGTCAGTTAAAGACCACAAATCCTAACTTTTTGTGTGAGGGAGGGCTCTCCCAGTGATTCTTGTACAAAAGGGCCAACTATTCAATATGGAGGGTACTAGAGAATGAAGTGCTGCTTCAGTCCTGCAGTGCTAGGGATTACCCGGGCCACCAGGCAGGGCTTGGCAGACTATGGTGCCATGGATCAAAGAAAGCACGGCCATAGACAAGAGTTGCATCCTATACCCAAAGAAGCAGTACAGCAGGTAAAGCATTTTTGCGATTCATGTGGCCAACCCAGGATCAAACCCCAGCACGCCATATGGTCCCTTGAGCATACCAGGAATTATCCCCGAGCACTAGTCCAGAGCCAGGCTAAGTCCTGAGCACCACCTAATGTGGCCCTAAAACAAAAACCAAATGACACGTACCCTAACCCTTCTATTATCTTTCTGGCCCTTAACTTTACTAGAATATACATTATTTGGGGGGTGCTGTGTAGGATTGCTTCTGGTGTTCGGGGGCCACATAGGATGCTGGGGATAACCTGGCTCAGTGGTATACAAGGCAAGTGCCCTAACCACTGTACTATCTCTCTGGCTGTTTTTTTGTTTCTGGACCACACGCAGCAATGTTCAGGGATTACTCCTGGCTGTGTTCAGGAATTATTCCTAGATGGGTTCAGGGGACCACAGGGATGCCAGGGATCAAACCCAGGTCAGCTGCGTGCATCCCTACTCGCTGTACCAGCCTCTGACCTCCAAACTATTAACAAGATGGGGTCAGGCAATACAGCAGATAAGGAGCTTGTGTTGCACAACCCGGGTTCCATTCCTGGCACCCCATATTGTCCCCTATGCAAAGCTAGGAATGACCCGAATCCTGAGCAAAGCCGGAAAGCCTTGTGCACAGCTGGGTGTGGCCCAACACCCCACCCCACCCCACCCCACCCCACCAAAAAGGGGAAAAAGTGTGAACAATTAGCCAGAAATTATTTTTTAATGTCTCATTCCCCAAAAATGGGAATACCAACGCTGTATTAGCAAATCTACAAAGAGAATGTTAGTGTGCACATGGCCCTATGACCTACAACACATAGAAACTTGACTTAGCTATAAAATTTTGCATTAGTTACCTTCTAAGACTAAAGTTAAACTTTAATGACCATGATTCATAAATGGGGGCTAGAGACCGTTTACATCACACACTCTCACTCTTACAGACTTCTGAGACTACCAAGTGAGGTCAGCTTTGCAGTGGTGATTCCTAGTATCTGAAATAAGAGCTGTTAGGAGTAGCTGGCTAATATTTCAGACGGCAGAGCAGTCAATTGTGTTTGGGATCTGCACCCAGCTGTGTTCAGGGCCTACTCCTGGGCCAGTTGAGGCATCACTCCTGGTGGACTTGGGCAGTTATATGGCTTGCTGGGGATTAAACCCTGATCAGCAACATGCAAAGCAAGTGCTACCCCCCAACCCCCCACCCCACCGCCGCTTTTTGGGTCACACCTAGCAATGCTCAGGGGCTACTCCTGGCTTTGCCATCAGGAATCACTCCTGGCGGTGCTCAGGGGACCATATGGGATGCCAGGAATCAAACCCGGGTTGGCTGCGTGCAAGGAAAAGCGCCGACGCCCCCTCCCCCGCCCTTACTGCTTTCTAAGTGTTCAAATGCAGTGCCAGAGCAGAGGCCGGGTTAAGGAACTCACTGAGCCACATCACTAGCTCAGTAACTCATCACACTTGGGCTTTGAGGAATGGCTCATCTCTACCAGATCTAAACATGCAGCTTCAGAGACTGTTCCTTTAAAATGGAAGCATACTGGGGCTGGAGCAATAGCAGAGCGGGTAGGGTATTTGCCTTGCATGTGGCCGACCCAGCATCCCATACGGTCCTCTGAGCACTGCTGCCAGGGGTGATTCCTGAGTGCAGAGCCAGGTGTGACACCACACCCCCACACACAAAAAAAAATAAAATGGAAGCATACTTTGTTCTGCTAGTAGCATTGCTTGGTTCAGTCAAGTTACACCCAGTCCAGCCCATCTTGAATCTACCAGGTTAATAGTGGAAATTCCAGTGAGACATGGCTGGACTACATATCCTGAATCTTCAAAGCCAAAGCTCTTGTGTTTGCCTCACATACATATCCATGCATATCTTCCTTTTTTGTGAAACTGGGAATTTCTCTGGGACTTCTGTGACCAAGGGAAGTATAGTGAGAGCAATGCCATGTGGTACTACTTGTGCTTATCGCCACTCCCATCACTTGCCTGTGCTCAGACTGCCCTCCAACTTTTGTTTGGCTCAAATGTTCAGCTATAAACCTTCCTCTCTACAACAAAGGTAAAATATTGGAACCTTAAGGTAGCTAGGACACCTAAAGTGGTTTCAAAGTTATCAACCACTTTGGTCCTTTGGAAACTAAGTAGGGCCAGAGTTCGAAGGGCTGAATGCCTGCTTTGCATGCAGAAGGTTCAAGTTTGACAGCACTGCCCTGGAATGACAAACCCCAACCCAAGCACTGAGCCAGCAGACCCTAAGGACCCCAAGATAAAAAACATTAGCACAATTTAAACTATAGATCTAGAAAATTAAATCAGCCTAAATTACCTTAAAATAAGCAGTACTGGAACCACAAAAAACAGGGAATGTTGCAATATATATATATGTATATATGTATATATATATATATATATATATATATATATATATATATACCAAAATTTACTTCGCAAAATGTAACCATAAATGACTATCCAAGTTATTGAAATTTTAGGACATTTCCTAAAAATAGAAACACTCTTCAGTGACAAACATAGAAACTTATACAGACCAGAATATTCAATACAGGTAAGCATTTATTCCTTGAGGTTCTAAATTCTATGTTACATAATCCCTCTATAGAATATAGGAGACTTAACTTCTGCCATTGCTAAGCAGAAATTTTCATTATTAGTGTCCGCACACCAGTCACGTCCTGATAGTCAAGTATGGCAGCATAATTGCATGTCATTTCTATCAGAACTTAAGACTAACATGCAGGTATATTGATCTCACATGCCAATGACTCAAGCACCTTTGACTATACAACCAAAAAAGTTGCTGGATGTTTCTTTCACTGGAACTACAAGAAACCAAAGTTTACGAGTAGAACTCAGTTCAAGATTGACATCCACAAAGGTGGATCTAAGGAAGCATGTTGTGACCTAACTACGTTACCATTTTTGTAAATAATTTTAAAAAATCATGAAGTCACAGACAAATCATGAGCTGATGAGTTTATTTCAATAGTAAGTTTGAAACCCTTGCCTTAGGCAAGAGTACTACAGTAATTACTCTCAGGAAGACAATTTTCTACACTGTCAAATATATAAAAGTTCCTTTTGCACTTTCCTCAACACTGATCAACACACAGTTTCAGTCCACATTTAGTTTGATCAATCTACTGAGTCAAGCCAAGCTTCTTCTTCAGAGACTCGGGCATCTCAGGAGGAGGAGGGCGGGGGAGCCTGAAGTAGACCTTCACAGAGTCATAGATGAACCACTGGAGGGCAGTCAGAGTGCCAATCATGATGATGCGGGCGAAGAGTCCCTTCCATACACCTGGTTGAAAAATGAAACATGATTTGTAAATGTACACGAAACTGTAATTTATTCCTTATAAACATAAACATCGAAACACAGTCCTACCTCTAAATCCAAGTCTCTGAAGGACCTGAGAAGCAGTGCTTCCTTTCTCTTTATTCAAGACGGACACCACAGAATCAGCAGGGTGAGAAACAATTGCACAGAAGACTCCAGCTGAAAAAAAAAATAAAGATAAATGATCAAATACGGTGTGTGCATAAAAAAAAAAAATCCACCAAGGGGCCGGAGCGATAGCACAGCGGGTAGGGCGTTTGCCTTGCACGTGGCCGACCCTGGTTCGCTCCCCTGCATCCCATACGGTCCCCCAAGCACCGCCAGGAATAATTCCTGAGTGAAAAGCCAGGAGTAACCCTTGTGCATCGCTGGGTGTGACACAAAAAGAAAAAAAAAAAAAACCCACCAAGATCCACTACATTTTCATAATCATTCTATTTCTAAATATCAGATTTAGTGAATTGGCAAAGTTGCAATATAAATTAGAGTAATTTTTCAAAAATATTTATATTCAGATTTTTACCAATACTTCCTCTTATATTAAAATGTAGGAGAAAGGGAGGTGGAGAGGGAGAGACAGAGAAAGAGAGAAGAAAAGTGGGAGTGGGCTGAGGTAGGGGGTGGTGAGATGGAAACTAGGGTCATAGGTGGTAGGAATTGTATATTGATGGAGGAATGCGTGTTGGAACATTGTAACTGAAATCCAAGCATGAACAGCTTTGTAATGGGGTGTGCCCTCACCCCCGAAGATATTCACCTGCACCCCATGTGGTCCCCTGAGTCCTGCCAGAAGTGATCCAAGTTCAGAGTAAGCCCTGAGCAAAGCTGGGTGTGGCCTCCCCATCACCCCACCAAAAAATGCAGATATATCAGTAAAATCAATCAATGCCAAGCTTTATGATATTTAAACCACAAAAGACTTTAGGAGCTAATTAGCAAAAATTTGTTAACCCTGAAAACACAACAATACATACCTATGTAACCTGCAACAAATGTTACAACCAGCTGCTCAGCCTTTGTACATTCATCTCTGGGCTTGGGAACCACAAACTTGTACAGCAGTTCAACAGTGCGCTCAAAGCAAGCGAACTTCATCATGGTGTACGGTATCTGTCTCATCCACAGAGGAGCAACCCCCTTGTAGAATCTAGGAAACCACAAGACCTGTTTTACTCAGCTGTATGTAAGAGTTCCCCAGCTGAAATTTCCATCATTAGCAGAAATGTCCGCACACCAGTCACGTCCCGATAGTCAAGAATGGCAGCATAATTGCATGTCATTTCTATCAGAACCTAAGACTAACATGCAGGTATACTGATCTCACATGCCAATGACTCAAGCACCTTTGACTATACAACCAAAAAAGTTGCTGGATGTTTCTTTCACTGGAACTACAAGAAACCAAAGTTTACGAGTAGAACTCAGTTCAAGATTGACATCCACAAAGGTGGATCTAAGGAAGCATGTTTTGCCTGAGTATAAATATCCCCTTTGAGATGCCAGGGATGACACATGCAAAGCACACTTTTGCACACTTTTAACACTGACCCACATGCTCCCCTACATATGCAAATTTTAAAATGTGAACATTGGGGCTGGAGCAATAGCACAGCGGGTAGGGTGTTTGCCTTGCACGCGGCCGACCCGGGTTCAAATCCCAGCATCCCATATGGTCCCCTGAGCATCGCCAGGGTTAATTCCTTAGTGCAGAACCAGGAGTAACCCCTGTGCATCGCCGGAAGTGACCCAAAAACCAAAAAAAAAACAAAAAACAAAAAAAAATAAAATAAAATGTGAACATTGGTGACAAGAATTTTTAGCAAACTCTCCCCCAAAAGTTATTGTTTAATTACCAAATCATTTGGAAGAATGATAAATTTACAAAAACCATACAATAAAGGCTCATGTCATTTATCAATTTATCTGTGCCACAGAATTATATCTTCTACGTAAGATTACAAACAAAAAAGGCCCAGTAAACCTGTTACAAAATGCAATCTTCTACATTATAAATACAAATAAATGTTTACTTACGCATTTAAGCCTTCTTCCCTGTACATTTTGGGAGCTGCATCTCTCAAAGTGTTGGCATAACCAGGTTGGGTTTGAATTCGAACCTTAGCAGCTTCCATAGGAGCCAGGGCAATGTCAGCAAAGAATTCAGCACTGGCAGAGGAAGCCAAATATAGTGATGTACGCCAGAGGTAGGTGTTTTCCTAATCAAAAGACACAAAACAATTGCCAATCTAAGGGCTGTTTTCAATTTAACAGTTCTGCGAACAGTTACATTTCAGACATTTCTTGAGCGTTTGTTATACTTTCCATGAATTATACATGAATAAACTATGTTATCACCCACACCCCCATCAATAAGTGTGTTCAATCTAAGTAATTCAATCAAGAAACTCCAGTCCTCAAAAACCTTAAATTTGTTTGGAAGCATAAGAGCACTGAAATCGAATGAAATGCACTTCCTTCTCCTTTGGTCTCTGCCAAAACATGATTTGAAGCATGTCGTTCGCCCTTTCTAGAACCATTTTCTCAGTTCTAAAACAAAATGGGTCAGACAAAAATCTAAGATCCTTTAGATCTTAATCTTTTAAATGGTTAGGACTTTTAATTTCAAAATTAGAGGTCAGAGTGTGATAGTAAAGCAAGTAGACTGTGCTCCCTGCACAAGGTCAATCTGGGTTCTATCCCTGCCATCCCAGAGTTCCTCCCCTCCAGCCTACCAGGAGTGATCTCTGTGTGCAGAGCAGAATATGGGCACCATGGGTATACCCCAAATACAATGAAAACTGATCACAAACCTCTCCTAGCATGTTGCTATACACCACTTTGAAGACTTCATAAAAGCCAAACTTGCAGAGGCCTTGCATGGAGTAGCCAATGAAAGTTGGGGCCCATCCTTTGGCCAAGCCACGAACACCATCCTCTTTAAGGGTAACGGAGAACCCATTGAATATGCCCTTGTACTTCTGGGGATCCACCTTTATTTAAAAGAAGAAAATAATTAGATATGCCAGAGAGCTAATACTCCCCACAAATACTTAAAATTCATTAAAAACCTTTTCCTTTTGGTTTTAGAACAAACGAGTAACTAAAGGTAATGAAATACAAGTTCACTGCATATTAACCTATTACCTATGACATCCTTAGTAAATCTAACCTTACGCATTTGGGTCTATTTTCTTCTCTTTTTGCAAACAGAATCAAAGTTAGTTAAGACTTAAAAATATGACAAAATCAGCTCCTTAAAGAGCACTTTTTCCTCCACCCAACCCTAAAGTCCGAAAAGAGGCTGGAAAAATAGTACAGCAGGTAGTGCGCCTGGGCTTGATCCCCAGCATCCCTAAGTGCCACCAGGAGTAATTCCTGAGTGGGAAGACAGAAGTAACCCCTGAGCATTTCTGGGTGTGGCCCCAAAACAAAAGTGAACAGACAAGTTCAAAAAGGGACTGGATAGTACAGCAGTTAGGGCATTTGCCTTACACATATATGATTCCCCAAACACTGCTGGGTGTGGCCTCCCCCCCCCAAAAGCCTCTAAAACTATTGCCTAAAATATCAAATCTTATCCCTATACATACTTGCCCATTAAATAGATAAACTATCAAGACTGACCTTAAGACAAAATAAAATTTGAAAGGCAAATCAGGGCTGGGGAAATCATTCAGCAAATAGGGATATGACTACCTTTCATGTGACTAACCCAGATTCGATCCCCAGCAGCCAAAGTTTCTTGAGGCCCGCTCATGAGTATTCCTGAGGGCAGAGCCAGGAGTAAGTCCTAAGCACTGCTAGCTATAGGCCAAAACCCAAAAATAAAAGGCAAATTAAGATGAGAATGTCTTTTGACTAGGCAACAAATTCATGTCAAGAAAATGCTGTATTCTGTAAATAATAGGAGCAAAAAATGTTATCTGAACTAGTTCTGTCAATACTAGTACGGGGACTGGTATACGTCACCTTCCTCTCCCTGATAGTATTTCACCTTCCTTTCTTTTAGGTAAGTTGACTTCTAATCCTGTTTGAGACAAATTGTTGATGTTTGATTATTTTTACTTCAATAATCCTAAATTAAGATAAGTTTAATTGTAAAAAAAGTATATAAATATCCAAGTTATGTGTACAAAAGTTAAATTTAATCACTATTTTAAAACTAAAATAATGAGTTCAGGGAGAAATTATATCAACTAAGGTACTTGCCATGCACTTGGCTTACTGGGCTTAATCCCCGACACCCTATATGATCCTTTGAGCACTGTCAGTGTGGCCCCCCAAAAATAAAACTAATAGTTCTTCACCTACATGATCAATGCCCTGATCTTTATCAGTAACAGGTGACTGGGGCTGGCCAGAGCAATATAGAAAGGCGCTTGCCCTCCACCTGTCCATTCCAGGTTCAATCCCCAGCATCCCATATGGTCCCCTGAAACCTGCCAGGAGTAAGTCATGAGCGCAGAGCCAAGAGTTCCCCCTAAACACCATGGGTGTGCATCCCATCCCCTTAAAAAAGGCAGATTATCCACCTAACGTAACTATAAAATGGCTACTTGGAGCATCTAGAACCATTAAGTCTTGAAGAGAAACTCTAGACAGAACTGAGCCCAACAGCAGCCCTGTCCCCACCAAATGAACACTTACAACAAGAGTCTGAATCCAACAATCTAACCATCCTCTAAATTTATGAGAAATTTCTTGGATTTAAAACAACTGAAAAATAAAGGTCACTAGTGCTGAGACAGAGTCCAACAGTCAGGGCACTCGCCTTGTACACACCTGACTCACATTCCCCAGCACTCCATGATCCCCAACACAGCCAGGAGTAACTCCTGGATGTAGAGCGAGGAGTAACCCAAGTATCACCTGGTGTGACCCAAAAATAAAGGTCATGAAAAAAATGTTTCCAAGTTTAAAGAAAATCCTGCCTTCCCCTCTTACTGTGAAAATCTCTAAGCAGTTATGAGGTTTCAAATTCTTCTCATTTGTGAAGCCTTTCTAAATTATTTGGAACTCAATCAACAGTGAAAATTAAATTCAGTGTAATCATCTCAATACAAACCTGCATCCGGCATTTCACTAAATCCAGAGGAACAACAGCCGTGTGTGTCAGACCACAGCTTAAGACCCCACCAAAGCCACACAGTGCATAAAACTTCATGGAGCCATATTCACAACTGTATTCTGTAATAAGACAAGACACACCATGCAATTGAATACAAAACTCAGGTTACGGTATCAACTTACCTCCTGGACAGTTAGGTTTCCACACAGCTTGTTAGTAGATGAATACACCTTACAACGCAACCACCATGCGTCAACAATATGCTTTATTTAACCCAGCATGCAAAACAAACCTGCATTCTGCATTTAATCAGATCTAGAGGAACCAATGCTGTATGTGTAGTGCCACAGCTAATAATTCCTCCAATTCCACAAAGGATAAAGAATCTGCCAGATCCATAGGCACAGCTATACTCCTCTGTTTGATTGAAAAAAGAAAATCAAATAAGTCCTCAGAGATGACGACGAGAAAGAGAACCATGCGTCCCTGTAAAACAGCACTGCGCAGCACTACAGCTCTGGCCACCTTTTAGGTATGCTGAGAAGGGAATTTCGATTTAGTGCACCTCAGAAGAAATTCACTAATAAAAATTTACAAAAAAAAAAATTTTTTTTTTTAAAGACAAAAAACTAACCATGGGACACTAGAATCTCGTTTGCTTTATAAATAAACGTTTTTCTTCAACATTAGTAGTTCTCCCAAACTTCGAATTATTTGACAGCTGACAACACATTTCAGAGTACAAATTCGGCTCATAAAACGCCCGGTACCTGTCAGAGCTTGCCATCAACATCGGCCTAAAGCTCAACAAATTCCTGCAAACACAGTAAGTGCCCAAACGGCATTAGCTTTGGCTTTTGGCTTTTAAGTCGAAGGAACAAGTATGTGGATGTATTTATATATACGTGTATATACATATACGTGTGTGTGTGTATATATATATATGCACACACATACGGTTTTTTTTTTTTTTGGCCCACAGCAAACACATTAACAGAAATACCTGGATAACCATATAAAACCGTAGCTTTTACAGGAACCGGTAATAACGTTTTCTCAAGCTAACCCTACAATTCTTTTTTCGGGGATTTCGGCACAAACACTCCATCGGGATTTGCAATCTACACCATCAAGTGGAAGCTGGATCTGACCGCGGTGCTTCCCGGGAACACCAAAAGGGCTCCCTGGTGACTGCAGCCGCCTGCGCCAACTACTCCAAGGCAGCGAATGCTGTTGGGCGGAGAGTTTCTTTCATGCGGGGGAGGACGGGTGGAGGTGCCGAGCTCGATCCACGGCCAGGGGATGGATGGGGTCAGGACGGCGGGGTGGCCGGGGCTCTGCCGAACAGACTTTACCCGACCCCTGATCTGCTGACCGGCCGGCCCGCGGCGGGGCAGATAAGGAGCTGGGCCCGGTCCCTGGGCCTCTGCTCCCTCGAGGACGCCGAGGTCACGGGGGCAGCCGAGCCAGCGAGGCCTTTTCCACGCCCTTGAGGGAGGGCCAAGGAGCCCGGCAGCGGCCGGGCCGCCCCCCGGGACTGGCATGCCCCCCCCACCCCTACCGCCTCCGGCCGCAACTGCGCGCCTTCCCGCGTCCTCCCCCCGGCCCGGGGCGCCCCGCACCGCCGCGCCCCCGCGCGCGGTCTCGGCCTCACCTTCCACGGCGGCGGCGGCCAGGCTGCGGGAGCGCCGCGGCGGCTGCGGGGCCCCGGCCGCGCTGCCATCGTGCACCAGCTGCAGGTGGGGCAGGTTGAAGGGGTTCGCCCGCGCCAGGTGCGCCACGGACGAGAACATCTTCCTGGAAGAGGCGGAAAAGAGGGGGTGGGAGGGAGACGGGCGGGGGTGAGCCGGCACGCCAGGGGGGTGCCCCCGCGCGCCCGCGGACCCCGACGCGGGCCCCGCTCCTTTCCCGCCCGCGCGCCCTTGACGAGGTCACGGCGTTCTCCCCAGAGGCGGCCGGCCGGGCGCTCGGCCAGGGCGGGGCCCCTCGGGGGCTGCTCCGCGCTTGGCTCCCGCACCCACCCTCGGCGGGGAAGGCCGGGTCACACTCACTCCCTAAGATGGCGAAATCACAACCTCCTCTTCGGGAAGGCAGCGGCTCACAGAGGCCGAAATGTCCTCCCAGCCCTTAGATCTGTGCCCTTCGCGCGGCGTCAGCGTGACGCACGCGGCGCGTCACCCCCGGCGGCAGCGCCCATTGGTGGAGCGGAGCACCGGCGCCCCCGACGTCATCGCGTTCTCCTAGCAACCCGTGTTCCCGCCCCCGCCAGTCCCAGCCCTTCCGGCCTGAGCTCTGCGCAGGAGGCTTCGTTCTGCGCAGGCGCGCGTTCCGACCTGAGGTTGATTTTTTTTTTTTTTTTTTGAGGTGTGGGGCTCCCGCGGGTCACCTCCTCTCGGAGTCCCTTCACCTTCAAATCTCTCCTTGACGCCGGAGACTTCGAACTTTTACATTTAAATGAGTCCCGATACGTTACTCAGTTACCAAAACAGGAAGGCGAATGCTTGATGACACGTTGCTTCGCTGATTGCAGTTAGAAAGTCACTGCAGTCATTTGTCACAACTTCTGCCGTTAGCGTTTCTTTTTGATTCCACCCACTGGCATTACACATAGACAGGTCTGCATTTTCCACTGACATTACACGGCAGGAAAGGTACAAAAATTCTTATACAAAAAAGCAGTTTGCTGCATCCCGTTTTACATAAAATTAAGCCACCTAATTGGGTGCTTTTTTAACATAGAGGTGCAGGGATGATCTAGGGCAAAAAGAAGAGGCAACAAAATTTGTGTTTAATGAACTTAGGGATTTGGTTTAACAGGGAAGGATCTAGCTTAATTGGGAAACATTTAATAGGGGGGTCAAACCTTTGCTAGAATTCTGCCCTTGACTCGGGGATTTATTTGATTTATTTGATCTCCAACAGGAGCCAGTTTCTGGAATGTAAGATAGAAGTAAGGTGGTCTTGTGGACTCGCTACTGATTCAGTTACATAGGGTTACGTACTTCTGATTTCATGCTCTATTGCTACCATTTTGAAATTCATACTTCAGAATAGGAGACCCCGTATAGTAGAGTTTGTGAGACACCTACATAGCAGAGTTTGTAAAAACTAGGTGAGCTAATGTTTCAATCTCTGGAAAAAGTGGTCTGTTAAAAATTAGCTATCATCTAATGTCATACCTGGTTCAGGTAGACAAAGAGCCCTTATGTAAGTAAGGTTCCAATGAAGCACACAACCGTAAAAAAGATGAGGTAGCCTTTAAGGGACTACAAGTTTATTTGGCAATTAACAAGTTTCCCAGAAAAAAAAATTTTTTTCAAAGAATTTGTTTCCTCTTTTGACCCAGGTTTCACCACCAAATAATTGTGAGACCTCAGTCATATATGGAAGCAATGTGACTAGATTGTGCCACAGGTATGATTTGGACATTTAGGAAGTGTGGGTGTGTGTGATCCTATCCAGAACAAGAAATATCACTTTACAGACTAAAGGAAGGCAAAGGAGAAATTCTCAGTACAGAGTGAGGAAAGGGAAGTAGAGGCAGATAAAGCTGGAAGAAAGGGCTAACATCTGATTGAACAGGGTCGAATTCCAAACTGACTGCTTAATCTTTTTTTTTTTCTTTTTGGGTCACACCTGGCTCTGCACTCAGGAATCACCGCTGGCAGTGCTCAGAGGACCATATGGGATGCTGGGAATCAAACCTGGGTTGGCTGCGTGCAAGGCAAACACCCTACCCACTGTACTATTGCTCCAGCCCCATGACTGCTTAATCTTAAGCGCATAGGAAGCTATATAAAAATGTCACTTTAGGGCCAGAGCAATGGTACAATGGGTAGGGTGTTTGCCTTGAACATGGCCCCAGGTTTGGTCCCCAGAGTCCACCAGGAGTGATCCCTGAGTGCATAGCTAGGAATCAGCTTGAACACTGCTGGGTGTGGCCCCAAAACAAATAAACGTAAAATATGTAACTTTAGGGGTGCACAGCTAGCCCAAAAGGCTGGAGTGCGATGATTTGCATGAGAGAGCCCTGGGCTTCATCCTGAGTACTGCATGACACCTCTGGAGCATTGCATATCCAGAGATAAATAAAAATGTGACCTTAATGACTATTTCCAGATCCCTCCCTCTGCACCAGATAGCTTTTTTTTTTTTCCTGAAAGGTTTTCAATGCTTTTGTATGTCTTGGACCACACCTGGTGGCACTCAGGGGCTACTCCTGGCTGTGTGCTCAGCAATCCGTACCAAAGGTACTGGGGACCTTGAGGGCTAGAAACCCGGGCCTCAAACCTAGGCCTCCAATATGCAAAGCATGTGCTCTGCCTTTGCACTCTCTGGCCCCAACACTTTGCTGCAAGTTTTCTTTTGGAGCCAGGGTGCCCTTCACTTACTGTGGCAGAAAGTGTACCTGGCCCCAGGGCTCAGAACTTGCAGGAGATCCAGTGGTAACTGAAGGAACTGCAGGACTAGCTCCCACATATGTCAACAAGTTATGACCTTCAGAATGTTATTGCTGCTGTTTCACTTCTGCCTTTCAAATCGTACACAAATTTCTCTTCTAGCCAACAGCTACTGGAAAGCCATAAAGAAAAAAGAATTCTGGGAAATACTGTTACAATTTAGCTAAATTGACATAATAAAAGGCACCTTAGCTCTGTTGCTTATTAACTTGGCATCATCACACACTTTAAATTTCCTTTAATTCTCTAAATGAAGATGCACTCTTCTTCCTAACATAATGTAGGCCTCCTTCCTACAACTCTAAACAGTCTAACCTGCGCCAAATAGGGTGTAAAGTCCCTTTATCCTTTGATGCTCATTCTAGGCAATTGTTCTCTTCGGACTGAATCTTACTTCCCCTTCCTGTGGCTTATAAAACAAACGGACAAGGCCTGGAGAGATGACACAGGGGTTTGTCAAGCTGCTTGCATGTTGTCCATCCTGGTCTGACCCCCAGAGCCAATTATGGCCCCCATAATATTGCCAACAATGACAATTACTGTGACACAGAACCAGGAGTACGCTCCACCTGGTGTGGTCCAAATCCCTCCTTAAAATAATAACAAAATCAAAATGTAGAAAACAGATAAGATATGATTGAAGACTATTAATACATCTTACAGTTCAAACAATAGGAAGGGCAGGACAAAATGAAAATTAATATTAGCAATAATGTACTCATTTCAAATCACCATTATGTCTCTTCTTCAGTAGTAGGAGCTGCCAGGTATAGCAACTTGACCTTTTCTTCTTAAGGATAAATCAACCTGCCACAGGCCACTGGAATTTACTATCGTGTCCTGAGTAAAGTCCTCCAGTTCTGATTAGGTGACATAGCTCCGAGGTGGCGCTGGCTCTCTGCTGATAGGTTTCTGAAGACCTTGACCGATAGGAGGGAAAAATATTCACTAGCTGGAGAATGGTACCCCCCAGTTCCAGGAAGCATGTTGTTTTTTCTCCAGCAACAACTGGACTTCACAGTTAACCAGCTTCTCCTGAGTTCCAGCGATCACTGCACACCCCAGATGGGCTCTCTGAGAGGGCACGTGCTAGGAATCATACCAGGTCATCCAAAGCCTCGGAGCTGGCCTGAATATTCCATCAGCAGAGGCCGTCTGGTGACATCTGTTTGTCCTCTCTTGGCATGATTCCCTCCATTCCCTAGATCAGGCTTCTTAATAGGAAATAAAAGATATGAAGTATATGTGTATATATACAAATGCACTGCAGGATATATATTCCTGTGCATTTCAGAACTAGGGAGATACCACAGTGTGAATCTGAGAACTAACTACACCAGCTATGAGACAGACCTGATGCAAATCCCAGCTGATTAAGTTACCTCCATAAATCCCATTTTATTTTTCACTCTTTTACTTCCCTTCCCTTTACTGCTATTATTGCAGGGATGCCCAAGGATCACACACACACAACCATGGTGATCATGAGGGGTCAAACACTTCATTCTTTTGTTTGGTTTCATCTTCACTGTCACTGTCACTGTCATCCCGTTGCTCATTGATTTGCTCAAGCGGGCACCAGAAACGTCTCCGTTTTGAGACTTTTTGTTACTGTTTTTGGCATATTGAATATGCCATGGGTAACTTGCCAGGCTCTGCCATGCAGGCGAGACACTCTTGGTAGCCTGCCAGGCTCTCCAAGAGGGGCAGAGGAATCAAACCTGGGTCGGCCGCATGCAAGGCAAATGCCCTACCGCTGTGCTATTGCTCCAGCCCTGGTTTCAACTTATTATTATTTTTTTTTTTTGCCACATCTGTTGATTCACAGGGCTGATTCCTTGGTCTGTGCTCAGGGATCACTCCTGGTGGTGCTTAGGGGATCTAATTTGGTGCTGGGGACTAAACCAGAGTTGGCGCCCTACCTACTGTACTATCTCCCCAGCCCCCAAGCTCATACACATTATTTATTTTGTTCGGATTTTTAGGCCACACCCAGCAGTTCTCAGGACTTACTCCTGACTCTGCACTCAGGGATCATGCCTGGCAGTGCTTGAAGGACCATATGGGATACCAGGGATCTAACCCTGATCGTCCACATGCAAGGCAAGTGTCCTACCCACTGTACTATCTCTCTGGTCCCAAGGGTCGTGCATTTTTAGTTGCCATTCTCGTACACATTCCTGTCCTGGCCACAGGACACTGAAATCTTCAGTTTCAGTGCTCACCTGACTAAGCATCCAAAACCTCATACAGCACCAGGGGACTTTGAGAGCAGAGCTGCTGGGACCTTGCTCAGTACATGTGGGTAGCACCAGGAATCAAACTCAAGACTTCAAGCTGGCAAGGTGACAATTTAATCACCGACCCATCTTTGAAGCCACTATAAGTCCCATTTTATATTGATAACCCAAAGTGATATTTTGTGTCTCTCAAAGTGTGATCGAAAATATCTCAAAGCAGTGTCAACCCAAATATCATGGGGCAGAGAGATCATACAGGGATAAGGCATACAGCTGATCCTGGTTTCATCTCCAACACTGTATATGTGTATATTTTGTCACCCTGCCCCAAGCACTACCAGAAGTAGAGCACAGAGCCAGGAATGATTCTTGAGCACTCCCCTTAAAAAAAAATAAAGAACAACTACACAGAGCATCCAATAGTGCTCAGAAAGTTTGGTTCTTTTTCCTTCTTTGTTGCAAAGTCAAAACTGGTAATGTCTGTCCTTATTTGGGAAGGCCAGGAGGAAATTCTACAATATTAATTTTTTGACTTTTTTTAACAGGATCTGGTTTACCTAATACTTGCCTTTTAAAAAAAATTGTGAACTTTTTCTTGAATAATTAACGTTGTCTTACAAGAGTGTTAATGCTAATATGCATTAGGGAGACAATGTAATTATACCATGTCTACTACCAAAATGTTCTGCCTCCGTCACACTCCACTGCACTCTTGCAAACCCACATTTTGCTTAGTCCTTGACAATCTCAATTCTGTGATTAAAGTCTAGTGGTTCATTTTCATTGGACAGTGTCAGTTTTCCTTGTGTTATTTCTTTTTTTTTTTTAATTTTATTGAATCACCATGTGGAAGGTTACATAGTTCTCAGGGTTATGTCAGTTATACAATACTCAAACATCCTTCCCTTCACCAGTGCCCATATTCCATCACCAACCACCCCAGTATACCTCCCGCCCCCTCCCGCCCCCCAGTCCCCGCCCTTGTAAGTGATGTTTCACTTCGTTTACTCTTTATCTTGATTACATTCCATGTTTCAACACATAACTCACTATTGTTGCTGGAGTTTCCCCCCCAAAAAATAGACAGTCCTACTGCCAAGGAAGCATTTGATAATTAGTTTTCCATTGATGAGAATGTAGATATATTAAGTCCTGCTGTTTGTTACATAACTTTTCTTTTTTTTTCCCCCTCCTTCCCGCACCACTGAGTTCATGCCTGCTTAGTAATCTTCATAGTATGATTGACACCATGCTGCCTGACAAAGGGGAAAAAAAGAGAAAGATGGATATTTCCCGTCGTCAACCGGCTTGGGGCTGTGGCTTAGTTGATAGTCTAGCAGCATGTCTGCAAGCAGTTTCTGGAACCAAAAGTAGTGTGCTGGTATCGGCCCCGGTTCAAGACTCCACCAGCGTCCCACTGTTCCATGTACATAATAATTTTTTTTTCCTTATATCTCGTTCCCACACCACCAGGTTCGTGTCTGCTTAATGGACATCATAATATGGCTGACGCCACGCCGCATTTCTTCCCGAGAAAGAAGGATATTTCTTCTCCTCAGCCGGCATGGGGTTATGGCTTAGTTCAGTCTAGAGAGATGGCTACCACTATGATTGCCTTCAGTATTTCAACAGAAGACTTACTATTCTTGTTAGGATTTTCCACTTAAAGTCTGACCCATTAAAAAGGAACCATTTCATATTGCTGATGATTAGATGACATTAGGTCGCACGGCCGCTGTTGCGGCCGCGCAGTTTTGGGTTTCTGTATAAAGTCCAGGGAAAATTCTGCCAGAAATTACATCACTGCAAACTTTTACCCTTTTATGGTGCTCATAAGATGGAAAAACCTAGGGAGAGATACCCTTCCCCGCTGTCGCAGCCTGGCGTACACTCTCAGTTCACATTCTGGAAGTATTTCAGTGGGCTGCTGGTGTCCAAAGTAGCTCTTTTGGGCTCCTCGATCATGCTCGAGTGGCAGCAGCGGCGGAAGGGCTCCTTGTGTTATTTCTTCATAGACTTTATATAAAGAGATTGTCCAGCACAGGTCTTATACTTTCTGACTTTTTTTAATATAGCATGACCCTCTCAAATGATCTCTGAGCACAGCACTCAGGGTAAACCCTATCTCAGGAATCATATGTGGGGCTGGGGATCTAACTCAGGCTGACTATGGCAGAACAAGTGCCTTATCCCACTGAACTATCTCTCCAGCTCCCAATTTTATACTTTTGCACTTGGACATCCAGTTCTCCCAACACAATTTATTGAAGAGAACTCTCCTTTCTCCACTTTTATTTTATTTGACGAAAGCACACCTCGCAATGCTCAAGGGTTATGCCTGGCTCTATAGACAGTAACCACCTCTGGCTGAGATTGGAGGAACATATGGGATCTGAGGGTCAAATTCGGATCGGCCATGTGCAAGGCAAACGTTCTGTTTGCTGGACTATCACTCAGGCTCCCCCTTTCTCCACTTTGAATGCTCTTGTATCCTCCATAAATTAACAATCAGGGGACTAATCTTGAAGAGATGCTGCCACTGAATCATTCTAGGTCTTGGGGCTGAGATCTCTAGAGCCTTCTCAGGATTGGTTGGACAGTTTCCGCCCTGCTAAAAGCTGATACTTGCCTCTTTACAGGCACTGCAGACATATTGTTGTGGACATACCATTAACTATTTTTGATCATGATAATGTACCCTGTGCACAAAGATAAAGGTGCCACAAACAAAAATTAAGGTGCATGGTCACCTTTATGTTTGACATTTGGTTATCGCTGCCTTTAATTTATTGTAAGGATTAGAGCTTATGAAATTACGGGGGCTAAAGAAGTTGCCTGCGTCTGAGGGTGGAGCTGATACTGTCGTAAATCAATAAGGTTGAAAGTCAGGCAGGAAAGCTGGACAAGATTTGGAGTCAGCAGGAAAAAACTGGAACCTGCACGTGTGGCTTTCTCCACCCACTGCCTCCACGAAGCAGAGGCCCGCAGGAGTTACAGTGTGGGCATTTGGTTTTTTGTGTTTTGCTTTTCAGGTAACACCCAGCAATGCACAGGGGTTACTCCTGGCTCTACACTCAGGAATTACCCCTGGCAGTGCTGAGGGACCATATGGGATGCTGGGAATCGAACCCGGGTATGCTGCGTGCAAGGCAAACGCCCTACCCGCCGTGCTATCACTCCAGCCCCAGTGTGGGCATTTGTAGGCAGAGCAATGCTGCTCCTGCATCTGGTTCCTGAAGTTGTGCTGAGCTATAGCGCTGCGGCCGTAAGACTCAGGTTGACCTTTTATCAAAGTCCATCTTAAGAGAGTCATCACCCCAGCTCTGGGAGCCAGATTCAGACTCGATAGGACATGCAAATCCTTTTCCCTCATCCTGATCTCTTGGTAAATTCCAACTTCCGTTTTTGGCACAGAAAGGAAAGGCAGACCAAGATACCAGAAGTGTGAATACCTAGCAGCCTGGGAAATGCTTAGAGACACGTTCCTGTCCTCTGAGGATTAGATTTGCTAAGCCTGATAACAAGATCTAGAACAAATACTTAAAAAAAAAAAAAAAAAAAAAAAAAAAGAGCTCTCCAGGTAATTCTCTTCCTCCTTTCTGTTCTCTGTGTGGTGTTGGGATTGAACTCGGGTCCTCACACATTTAAAGATTTTCTGTTATCACTGAGCCCCGGCCCCAAGCCCCTGATGATTCTTAGAAGCGGGCAAGTTTAGGAAGCAATGATCTAATTCAAAGATAGACGTGAACCAACAGAACAAACCTGACAGGAGTTTCTTGTTGTAAACTGAGATAACGGCATGCTTCTCCCGGTTTGCTATGGCTAGCACTATGTTACTAGAAAAGAATCCCTGCTGACCTGATTGCTTCAGATACACTCACGGGCATCTGAGCAACCATGCAGCGGGTAGGCACCTGCTTATGCACGTGGCAAACACAGGTTCAATTCCAAACACCGCACAAAACAAACTGGCGCTCACTTGTTCTCTGGCATAAATAACAGGTGAAGGCTGCCCTCCCCAGCATCAGCACAGCACACAAAACAGGCACCCTCCCTTGGGGGCTGGAGCGATAGCACAGCAGCTAGGATGTTTGCCTTGCATGTGGCCGACCCGGGTTCGATTCCCAGCATCCCATATGGTCCCCTGAGCATCGCCAGGGGTAATTCCTGAGTGCAGAGCCAGGAGTAACCCCTGTGCATCGCCGGGTGTGACCCCCCCAAAAAAAAAACAGGCACCCTCCCAAAACAGATGAAGAGAAGGGAATTTTCAGCCTCTCAAAGATGAACAGGTAGTCACAGACTGTAACCAACAGGAAATTTGGGGATGGCGGGGAATATGTAGACTTGGTAAGAGGAAACATGGAAAGTAATGCAGGAGTAAAAGCCACCATGAAATAGAGAATACCTAATACAAAGAAACACCCAGTGGTGCTCAGGGATCAGTCCTGTGAGGCTTGGGGGACTATATGTGGTGCCAGGGATGGAAGCCAGGTAGGCTATGTGCAAGGCAGGGGCTTTACCCCCTGTCTTATCTCTCTGGTTCCTAAAATAGTTTTATTTAGGAAAAATAAGGGGGAAAAAAAAGGAGAGAGAGACAGACAGACTGACAAAGAGTCAAACAGAGAATTCATGCACCCACCCTTGACCCCACCTTTAAAAAAGTTTCTTTGTACTTGAGGAGTGGCAGCACAGCGGGTAGGGCGTTTACCTTGCATACGGCCAACCTGGGTTCGATTCCTCCGTCCCTCTCGGAGAGCCCGGCAAGCTCCTGGCAAGCTACCGAGAGTATCCCGCCTGCACGGCAGAGCCTGGCATGCTACCCGTGGCATATTTGATATGCCAAAAACAATAACAACAAGTCTCACAATGGAGACGTTACTGGTGCCCGCTCGAGCAAATCAATGAACAATGGGAGGACAGTGCTACAGTGCTATGTCCTTATTACTACATGACAATGTTCCAGACTCATTTTACCTTTTTTTTTTCCTAAGCCAGAACTCGAATCAGCCATTTCTCCCAAAGAGCTTGGGTTCTGTTCAGAAGAGAACAGTGGTGCTGGCAATCTCCTCTGAGCACATGAACCCCAAATGTTAACCCCCCCCTCCCCGAACAAAAGTGAAGTAGTGAAGTTGGCCTCTTGCTCCTGTGAAGTCTGGCAGCAGCGAGGCTGCTCGCCTCCAAGAGGTGAGTCAGAGATCCGCCAGGCTTTCACACTAGGGCTCTGCACGTGACTTTAGGGATGGTCCAAAGGGAAGAGACAGAACAGGGAAGGGCACACCCGCGCCACTGCCTCCGGGAGCGAGTGACACATCGCCACTGCTCAGGCTCTTGGAGCGAGGACTGACTCTGAGGGCACCCCCCGGCTATAGAGGAGTGAGAAAGGGAGGGGACAGAGGGGTGCACAGGCCCCACTAATGCTCCTTCCTCACCCAACACAGTAGACCGGGAATAGAATTCATCTCTAGATTGTTCTGTAGCTTCCTGATAAGCATTCTTGGAAGGCAACAATGAGGTCATCAGGAAAAGAGGAGCAAATCTACCACGTACAAAGCTTTGAACATAGGGCAAAGATGCAGGAACTGTCTATAAAATATGATGTCGCCGTCAGAGAGATGGCTCAAAGGGCTGGGAATCGTGTTTGGCATGGGGAGACCTGGGTCCCATCCCCAACACTACATGGTGTCCTGAGCACCACTGGGAGTGGCCCCCAGCATTGCCAAGTGTATCCCCCAGATTAAGCACATCGATATGACTGACATTGTAAAATTTAGCTGATTTAAGGTTACTTCCTTGCAACATTGAGTGGCAAGCAGGGTCATATCTCTGTGACAGGTATTCCTAGTCCATAGATTCAGAGTCTTAAGCACTCAGATCAAAAGTGAGGACCGAGGGGGCTGGGCCACACCTGGCAGTGCTTGAAGGTAAGTCCTGACTCTGTGCTCAGGGATCCCTCCTGGTGGTGCTCAAACCTATACCTCCCACTTGCAGAGCAATTATTCAGCCCGTTGAGCTATCTCTCCGGCCTGGATTGACTTTCTGTTCTATCTTCATTTGGGGACCACACTTGGCCATGCTCAGGGTTTACTCCCGGCTCTCAGCTTAGTGGTCTCTCCTGGTGGGTGGGTGGCTAGTTTTGGGGGTGACTCTTGGGACAGGGTCACTCCAGGTGGTGACTAGGGGTCATCAGTGTCACTCCAGGTAGTACTGGGATCAAACCAGGGTTTTGCACATGGAAGGCACATGCTTCACCTCTTAAAACTAAGTCTCTGCCCTCTTGGTTTTCCTGCTGTCAAGTTGCTTTAGAGAAACTTGTTTGAGATGTGGTGCCAACTGTAAGTTCAAAGATCACTGTAGAGCAGTTGCTTTCTCAGCATTCATGTACTATGTAGCCTCTTGCTATAGATTTATGGGTCAACACAGACTACTTTGCCCTCCAGTTTACCTTATGTTCCATCTGCTATCAGAAGTTTTAGGAGCCAACAGTTAATTCTAAAATATTTTCGCACAAACAGTCTTGTTTTCTAAATAGCTGCTTTTAAAAAGAAGGGGTTTTTTTGTTTGTTTGTTTTAACCTAGGATGGGACAATATTGACATTCTATGAAGTCTGAAGAGTTAATCCAAAATTAATGGTGGAGGGCCAGGGAGATGGCTCAATGGTCAGGGTTACATGCAAGGCATTCATCAGAACCTGAGTCGATTCCTGACTCCCTGTGGCTTCAAGCACTTCCAGGTGTCGCCCTGGAGAGCCCTGGCACCACTGGCTCAGAGCAGCACAATATCTTACCCATTGGCCAAGTGTCTCCTGGGCCTCTGAAACACTGCCCTGGGAGCCCCTGTCCTCTCAAAACCAAAATTAGTGGTGAGGTATTTTATGCTTATTTTTATTTTCTTTGACAAATCTGGATTATAGTCATTCTATCAGGGAAAAATGAAAATAGCACGGTTGATGTAACAGAATGCACAATAGTGGAATTGCCTAAAGAGGCACTGCAGAACTCTGACGCCCCATGATAATAACTACAGAAAATGAGACCCAGCTTCAGTGCTGGAAAAGCCAAATGTGAGCAGGGGCCAGGAGTGGCTCATGGTAGTCACATGCTTGCTTGTGTGAGACCCTGGACACACACACACACACACACACACACACACACACACACACGATCTGGCTTTGAAAAGTTGAGGGCCCATGGATAAGCTCTAAGGGCTGGAGCACATGCTTGCTTTGTGTGCTGGAGCTCTGGGTCAGCCTCTGGCACTGCATGGTCCCCTGAGCACTTAGCCAGGAGCATTCCAGCACAGCCACATGTGATCCACAAAAACAAAACAACAACAACAACAATAATAATAATAATACTAGCAAAGGCAGAATCAGGTTTCTCATAATCTAGCATGAGAAGTGAGCTTTCACTTTGTGAAACTGAAACCAAAAACTTGGAAGACAGAGCTGGCAGCTGTCAATGTCTCCAAACACCGGGTATTGTGGGGAAGAGACGGGGGTGGGGGGGAGGAGTGTGTATGTGTGGAGTGTGTCTGTGTGCTGTGTGGAGAGTGTATATGTGGAACGTGTGTTTATGTGGTGTGTGAAGAGTGTGTGTTTGGACAGTGCGTGTGTGGTGTTGTAAGGGTGGTATAGGAGGTAGGGACGGGTATCCTGAGATAGTGGAATTGGTTAAACCAAATAAGCGGATGTTATCTACCACTTGATCCCTGAATCTTTATTTTTTTTATTTTTAGAGGGGTGCCCACACCCTGTGGTACTCAGAGCTTACTCCTGGCTCTGTGCTCAGGGATCACTTCTGACAGTGCTCAGGGAACCCTATGCACTTCTGGGGATTAAACCAGCTGCACGCAATGAATCATTTTTTTTTCAAACCACGTTTACATATTACTCTTCCAATTTTTGTTTTTCCTTCTTTTGGGTGGTGGGCCTCCCAAGTGGTGCCCAGTGCGGTGCTCACTGGCCAGCAATTCAGTACCAGGGCCAGAGGACGGGACCTTGCTCTGGGCTACTGGGGATCATCTCCACCAGCCCAGCAGTGCCCCAGAACCTCCAGTGCTCCCCCAGCACTGCTCAGGAAGTGTGTGGGATCGGGAATCAAACCAGGGGCAGGGATCTCCCTTCTGCACCCTTTAAAGCCTGACGAGCTTTCTGGACTTCCAATTTTTTATTTAAAAGGCCAAAACTAAAAGTTATTGTGCTGATGTCCTGGAGAGCCCAGGATTTACAACATGCAAGTAGGTAAGGGAAGTGGCTACTGGTCTTATAAGTTGTTTTGTCAACTGAAAATAAATTATCCTAAACTAAATTTTTCTTTTTTAAATTATCTCCTTGTCTTATTGTTTCTATATTTTTTAATTTTCATTTAATTTTTTGTTTCCTTTTTTGTTTTTTTTATTTTTATTTTATTTGGAGCGATAGCACAGCGGTAGGGCGTTCACCTTTCAAGCAGCCGACCCGTGTTTGATTCCTCCGCCCCTCTCAGAGAGCCCGGCAAGCTACTGAAAGTATCGTGCCCGCACAACAGAGCCTATCAAGCTACCTGTCGTGTATTGGATATGCCAAAAACAGTAACAATAAGTCTCACAATGAGAGACATTACTGGTGCCCGCTCGAACAAATCGATGAGCAACGGGATGACAGTGACAGTGATTTTATTTTCCTAAACTTGATTTTAAATTATTAGAAGAGGAACCAAGAGATAGATTAAAGGATTAGAGTTCATGTCTTTCATATGGGAACCCCAGATTTTATTCCTGACACTTCATGGTACCCCAAGGGCCTCATGTCCAAACCCGTGACCAGTGAACCCACCTTGGGGGCAAAGGATATAGCTCAGTGGTAGAGCACGCCCCTGTCATGTTTGAGGCCTTAGATCAGCCCCTGTCCTGCAAATAGAAAAACCAACTTGATAATAAAGTTCTATCGCTGTGCAAATAACGAGTCAAAATTCAGAATATATTTGCTATTTACAGATTTTCTATGACTATACCTTTACTCTCACTTTAGTATAATGATTGAAGTCAAAAATAATTTTTGATCTAACACACAATAAGAACTAAATTAATAGTAATTTGACAATTTAAGTGTCACTTACAAGTGCCAGTTTAGTTGCCTGGTAAAGCTTTTAATAGAAATATTATAAACAGGGAACTAGAGAGATTAGTACAGCAGGTAGGGCACTTACCTCCTTTTATACAGCTGACCTGGGGTGAGCGGTTGGGAGCTACAGGGGAGGTGGAAGGGAGGGGAAGAAAGGAGGGAGTGAGGGAAGGGAGAGAGAGAGAGAGAGAGAGAGAGAGAGAGAGAGAGAGAGAGAGAGAGAGAGAGAGAGAGACTCATCAACTGCAGTGATTTCCACAGCGACATCTAGTGTACTGTTTTGGTAAAATTCTTTAGACTGTGGTGTAGTCCCCTCTTTTTTAACCCCTGTAGTATTTTCTCTCCTGTAACATTAGGTTATAATAATGTTAACATTTATAATATTTTTGTTTTGAGGGTTACTCCTGGTTCTATTCTCTGGGATCACTCCTGACAGTGCTAGAAGACCATGTGAGGTGCCCAGGGTCTAACCTGAGTCTGCAGTGTGCAAGGGAAGTGCATTAGCTACTGTATTATCTCTCTGGACACCCTTGTTTCGTTTTGTCTTTTTTGTGGTGTCAGAGCTCAAACCCAGGTTTCAAGATTGCAAAGTTTGTGCTTTGCTTCTGGGTCACTTCCATGGTTTAATCATTATTTTTTAAGTCCCCATACCTTAAGCAAAAAAAGTCCGTTTATAATCATTATTATTTAAAAAATAATTTAACCCTGCTCCTACTTTTTCAGAAATTTTAAATTTTATTTTCATAAGTTTTTGCACATTAATTGATTACATTCAATCTTTAAAACAATTCCCACCACCATTACACTTTCCCACCAGCACTCAAGTCAGCCTGCCACAGGCAGATGCTAGATAATTTATTTTCTATTGCTTGTTATGAATATCATGCGCTGGTGTGCAGCTGCAAAAGTGGCCGTGCTCTTGCAATTCTAAAATTTTAAATAATTGGGGTCTGGAGACATCTCTGCAGTGAGCTAATCAGTTCCAAGATTCATTTGTGAGCTGCTGGATCGAGGTCGTTAATGCATTTAAATGGCAGCTGGAGGGAGTCCATGGGTGTGACAGCCAGGACCCCGAAGGGGTGCGGGGATGGGGAGAGACTGCCCGTCCCCCCAGCCATGTTCCACTTTATTTTTATTGTGGTTCCAGGGATCGAACCCAGAACCCCACACATGCAAGGCAAGTGCCCTCTACCGAGCTACCAGCCCAGTCAATATTCTTCTTCTTCTTTTTTTTTCTTTTTTATTTTTTGGGTCACACCTGGCGATGCACAGGAGTTACTCCTAGCTCTGCACTCAGAAATTACTCCTGGCAGTGCTCAGGGGGCCGTATGGGATCCTAGGATTCAAACTCGGGTTGGCCGCATGCAAGGCAAACAACCTACTTGCTGTGCTGTCGCTCTGGCCCCATATTATTCTTTTTATAAATTACATTAACAGAATGTGGTATTGGTTGAGTTTTTCACTGCACACATTTTAGCAAGATTCCTATTTTATGATAGCAGTTGATACTGCAGCCCAAATTTAGCTATGTTCTACCATTTTCTTTTTTAGGTGTGGGGCACACTCAGTGGTGCTCAGGGGTTACTCCTGGTTCTGTACTCAGGTATCACTCCTGGCAGTGACACAGGGGGCGTGCCGGGAATCAAACCCAGGCCTGATGTGTGCAAGGCAAGTGCCCTATCTGCTGTACTATTTCTTCACTTCCATATGTTTGTGATTTTTTTTTTCTTTTTGGGTCACACCCAGCATTGCACAAGGGTTACTCCTCGCGGTGCTTGGGGGACCATATGGGATGCTGGGAATCGAACCCGGGTTGGCCGTGTGCAAGGCAAATTCCCTACCCGCTGTGCTATCGTTCCAGCCCCACGTTTGTAAATTCTTAACTATTCAGAACTTTATTACCTTGTATGTTGCTGATCATGGTTCAAATACCCAGCACCACCTCAGGCATCACTAGGGGTCACTCCTGATCCCCCAAACAATGCCAGGTGTGGCTACAAATCCAACAAACAGAAAATGATACAGAGGAAACTCTTGGTAAAACATAAAAATGCTTTTAAAAAATGTTTTAGGATGGCTCCTCAAGCCCGTGATGTCCTTTGAACATATATCTCGCTTCTCTCTATGTTCTTTGCTTGCTTTTTCTGCTTTGAGGAAGCCCATATTCTCCTGTGAGTGGTCTTCCTCTCTTTCACTCTCCCACATCTTTCTAAGGGAGTTTCTCAGTGCAGGAATATACTTTAGAATTAATAACAGATGCTGTAGTGTAGTACGGTAAAAAATGCTGAGAGATCTCCAAAATCAAACAAACCGGGGCTGGAGTGATAGCACAGCGGGTAGGGCGCTTGCCTTGCATGCAGCCGATCTGGGTTCGATTCCCAGCATCCCATATGGTCCCCTGAGTACCGCCAGGGATAATTCCTGAGTGCAGAGCCAGGAGTGACCCCTGTGCATCGCTGGGTGTGACCCAAAAAGCAAAAAAAAAAAAAAAAATCAAACAAATCATTAGAAAACACTGATAGGAGCTGGCGCAATAGTACAGAGAGTAGGGCATTTGTCTTGCACCCGACTGACTCAGGTTTGATCCCCAGCATTCCATATGCTCCCCTGAGCACAGCCAGGAAAACCCCTGAGCATAGCCAGGAAAACCCCTGAGCACACCTGATGTGGCACAAAAAGAAAAAGGAGGAGGAGGAGGAGGAGGAGGAGGAGGAGGAGGAGGAGGAGGAGGAGGAGGAGGAAGAAGAGGAAGAAGAGGAAGAAGAAGAAGAAGAAGAAGAAGAAGAAGGAGGAGGAGGAGGAAGAGGAGGAGGAGGAGGAGGAGGAGGAGGAGGAGGAGGAGGAGGAGGACAAGAAGAAGAAGAAGGAGAAGAAGAAGAAGAAGAAGAAACCCACAAAAAACAAAACCAAAAGAAAGCACTTATTGGGGCCGGAGCGATAGCACAGCGGGTAGGGCGTTTGCCTTGCACGCGGCCGACCCGGGTTCGATCCCCGGCATCCCATATGGTCCCCCAAGCACTGCCAGGAGTAATTCCTGAGTGCAAAGCCAGGAGTAACCCCTGAGCATTGCTGGGTGTGACCCAAAAAGCAAAAAAAAAAAAAAAAAAAAAAGAAAGCACTTATTGATAATGTCACTTAATCCCCCCCCCATACACACACACACACACACACACACACACACACACACACACACCTATTTTATCTACTTGTTTTAGACTTAGGAAAACTGTTATTATCACTCTGATACCAAAAGCCAAAAACCCCTTAGTATTATATCTCCAATCATTGCTTTGTTTGTTTTGGGGTCACACCCAGTGAGGCTCAGGGGTTAGTTACTCCTTGTTCTGCACTCAGGAATTACTCCTGGTGATGCTCAGGGGACAATATGTGATGCAGGGAATAATACAGTGTCTTACCAGCTGTAATCTATCTCCAGCCCCTGTTTCCAATCCAATTTTTAACTATATAAGCCTCATTTTGAGATGTCAGGCTCCTTATCCAAAGGCAAAAGTGAATATTTAACCTGTAATTTGGCGATGACACCCCTCATTTCTCTAATCAAAGCTACCGAGCACATGTTCACTGAACTAATTAGCGTCTCAATGTGAGTGGTGACTTCACTGTGCTGCTTTGACATTCCTTTGTCATGATCACAGTTAAAACAATAGGCCCACAGTCAGTTCTGGGTTCAAACAGAACTGAGTTCAAAATTTCATCTGTGCCTTGTGGGTAGGGCGTTTGCCTTGCACGCGGCCGACCCGGGTTCAAATCCCAGCATCCCATATGGTCCCCTGAGCACGGCCAGGGGTAATTCCTGAGTGCAGAGCCAGGAGTAACCCCTGTGCATTGCCAGGTGTGACCCAAAAAGAAAAAAAAAATTTCATCTGTGCCTCATAAAAATCAACCTGTTGCTACTTTTTTGTTTGTTTTGGGGTCCCGTCTGGTGGTGCTTGGGGCTAACTCTTGGCTCTGCACTGAGGGGTCCCTCCTGGTGGGCTCAGTGGACCATATGGGGTGCCAGAGATAAATGGATCAGCCTGTGCAAGGGGATCCCCACACCAAGGTGATGACAACAGAGAGATGGGAAGGGAGAGATTTTGAACTATGTAAGGAGGGAATACACGATGGATGTGTGGTTTTAGACTATGCAGCCACCTTCCTGGACAAGAAACAGAGCTCTGCCCCCAGCAGCTTCCCTCACTCTCCCCTGATCTGTCCTGATTTCAATTCTTTCCTTCCAATTAGTGAGACTCTTCTTTATCTTTTTTTACACTTAAGTATGCATTTCTTAAACAATATAATCTTAAACTTTATACCATATTTTGAACCACTTTTCAACATAATTTGAATTATGTATTTTTTAATTATGATTTACATTTTTTGGTTTGGGGACTACACCTGGCAGTGCTCAGGAGCTACTCCTGGCTCTGTGCTCATAAGTTGTGCTGGGGATTTGAACCAGGGCTGGTGACATGCAAGGCAAGTGCCTTACTTCCTGTACTCTCTCCCTGGCTAGCCCTATTATGTTGTTTTAAGCTTTTATTGTTTAATCAATGTCATGAAGTTCTTCCATGATGTCTAGCTACAGTGCACTTTGTTATCTTCCATTATAAAAGCCTATCATAATTTATACATCTGTTTATTACTGATGAACAACTTTTACAGTTTCCACTTTTGGGAACTATGCTAGTACTTAAAATTTTTTTTTTCGTTTTGGGCTCACACTGGGTGATGCTCAGGAGTTACTCTTGAATCTATACTCAAATTACTCCTGGTGGTACTCGGGAATCATATGGGATGATGGGGTGGACCCCTGGGTCAGCTGCATGCAAGGCAAACGCCTTACCTGCTGGACTATCTCTCCAGCCCCTGAAAAGTACTTGTGCCTTGGGGCAGTTTCCAAAAGTGTGTGGTGCATGGACCCGAGTACAGGACTCAATCGTTGGTGGGTAAGAGCCACCTCGCCAGGCCAGTCCATGGCGGCAGCATTCAGACAGGTGAAGGACCGGAGACAGATGAAGGAACAGGAACCAGGCCCCAGGCTGATCAGTAGTTGGTTTATTTCCCTCTTTTTCCCTGCATAGTCTGATCTCTCCCTGAGAGCACAGTCGTAGTTGCCATTTTGGTCACAGCCCCAGTCATCAGAGTTCCATCATCCTACTCTCTTCATAGACCTCAAAGTCCTCTCTTTTGTTATATCCTCTTCCTCCTCTCAACGTAGTCTCATAGTCCTCTAACTTCCAGTCATCATTGTCATCTGGTTCTCCTTCTAGTCCCAAAAGTCTGTTCTCTTCCTCGTCTTCAATGTCTCCTTGTCCATTCCCCCCCCACACAATGTCTAGTCCTCAGCATCTAATCTTCAGCATCTAGTCTTCAGCATTTAGTCCCCCAAAGTCTTCAACATCTCGTTCCCAACAACTAGTCCCCAGCTTCTACAACATCTCGTCCTCAGCATCCAGTCCCAACTTTTTCGTTCCCAACCTCTAGTCTTCAATGTCTTCAACATCTCCTTCTCTCTTACTCCTCACAGCATAGTTATACAGAAATCATAAAGGGTGGGGATACAAAGCTGGGAGTGAGCATTATCATAACAATAAAGAGATGTAAAGCCTCTCTTTCAGGAGATTAACTCAAGGACAAAATCTCATCCGAGGATTCAGCACTCCAGATTACTAGGAGATGAGCTCAAGAGTGGGATTTCATCCAGGGTGTATTGTTTTATTCTTTCCATTGCGAGTAATCCACTTAAACATGTAAATTTACTTCTTATAATATTTTTAGCAATGTCATTTTGTATGAACACACTAAGAGGTATATTAAGCTTAAAGGTTGGCTCTTCTTGGGAACATCTTGCTACATATTCCAGCCCTCAGGTCAGATTAGTCTTTCCTAACCCCAGCAGGGTCCTTATTCAGCTACTTCTTTTTGGGTCATAACAAAGTTTGTCCATTACTGTAGGATGACATTACTTTGTCCTCTTCCCCCTTGCCACGAGTAGCTTGTACTGGTTTTTCCCGGAGTTTAGGCTTACCCCAGTCTCACCCATCAAGGTGTTCCCGAATCTCTCCCATCCCTTTGCTTAGCTGTAATCACTTCTCTATGCTCTCTTCACCAAAAAGAGTTAATCAGCTTCTCCCCCTAATCTGACTCTGCTAATTTGTAAGGTCAGACCTTCCTAGGTTACTGAACTTATATTATAAGTTAATATTGCCTTTCTCCTCCCCTTATGCCTTTTGAATAATTTACTTTAAAGCAATGTCCTTTTTGTATAGACACGAGAATACAATATTATGCTTTTGTAACTTGGGACTTAATTGGCTTAGAAAATTATTCATTCCCGGGCATCTGCTTTCTCCACTTAAGCCTCAGCTGCCCTCAGTTCCTAGCACCCCAAAAGCAGGGTCCCGACGAGGGACGAGACAGATCCAGGGCAAGTGGTGAGTGATGTGCTACCCTGGCATCGAGATGGGCCTGGCCAAAGTGCCTGGTTCTTAACTATAAGTTAAGAGCTTGATCATAGACAAATGCTGTCATGATCCAAAAGTAATGACGAGACTAGGACCCTGCTAGGGATAGGAAAGACTGATCTAGCCTGAGCACTGTAATCTGAGATCGAGATGGCCTCAGGGAAGCAATTCTATAAGCTTTAATGCATTTTTTATTGTGTCCATACAAAATGATTAATATTATAAATTCTTATATGTTTGCTGGATGAGGAGAGGAGAAACACACTCATGGGACTCCGCCCTTGGGTGGATCCTCCTGCTGAAAAAGAATTAGTCCTAGGAGAAGCATCCCCTGAGGGAAAGGAACCGTACCCTATTGATTGTGACCACACCTATGTGTAAGCCCCAATCCCCTTATGCTGGAGGGATTTAACTAGGCTGTAAGAGTGGGTTGGGGAGCACAGATCCGGAGATCCAGAGAGAGATCCAGAGCCGGGAGAGAAGCAGAGAGAGACTGAAATAACCTGATCGAGCAACCAGTTTGGCCTTCTTCCTTCCGTCGCCTGCCCTTGACCGACAGCACACACAGTAGTTCCAGAGCACCAAACGTGGGCGGTGAGACAGAGCCCTCGAGTGCACACGCCCTTCAGCGTGCTTTAGTTTTTTACAATGACTGTGCTCTTAACTTGTAGTTAAGTATTATGGAGTTTGGCCTGGCCCATTTCGATGCCATGGTAGCTCACACCTTGCCCTGGGTCCATCCAGTTCCTCATCAGGACCCTGATCTTGGGAGTGCTAGGAACTAAGGGCAAATGAAGTTTAAGTCAAGTAAATATGGATGCCCAGGAGTAAATATTGTTTGGAAGTCAGTTAACCTCTATGTTTCATAGCATAGCATCAACTGTCTTTCTGTGTCTATACAAAAACAATTGCTAAATAAACCATTCAAATGACATAAAAGAAGGAGCAAAGCAATATAGAATTTTTAGTGCTTGATGGAACTGGGTGTGCCTCAGTTGTGGGAGTGGCTCAATAAACCTTAAGGTCCCTGCAGGAGGAGCAAGGACAACCCAATGTTATCCAATGGTGCAGAACTTAAAAGAGTTTATGTTGGGCATGCATGTTAATACAGAACTCTTTCTTAGGATCCCCCTCTGTTTGACATATAGGCCAGCCCTCTTTCAAAGTGCACCAATTTAAATTCTCACTAGCGGCACCTGAGTATCCCTATTACTTTACATGACCTTTGAGTTTTACACTATTTACTTTTGGGCAGTTGTTTGATTTGTAAGAGTATCTCTTTGTGGTTGTGGTTTATAAGAACCTAATTGCCTGCAATACTGAACAGCTTTGAAAGTTATGTGAATAATCTGTTGAAGACTTCTGCTCATTTTGGCAAGATATTATCTTTTTATTTGTTAGTAGGATTTGAAAAAATATGTTCTAAAAAACTAGCCTTTTGTCTCCTTCATATGTTAAATATATTTTTCTTCTCCTAGAAGGCCTTTTGGTGAAATCAGGAACTTCATTTAATTTTTTTTTTTTGCTTTTTTGGGTCACACCCAGCGATGTTCAGGGGTTACTCCTGGCTCTTCACTCAGGAATTACTCCTGGCGGTGCTTGGGGGACCATATGGGATGCTGGGGATTGAACCCGGGTCGGCCGCTTGCAAGGCAAACACCCTACCCGCTGTGCTATTGCTCCGGCCCCACTTCATTTAATTTTTACTGTTTAAATTTATTTATTTTTTAGGGGGACTTCATTTTAATGTGCTAAAAATGGAAATGAAACCCAATTCTATGACTGAGACCCAAACATGAACAACTTTGTAGCTGTGTATCTCGCTGTGATTCAATATTAAAAAATAAGAGAGAAAAAAGAAAAAAGGGAAAAAAACCCAAATTTAAGTCATTACTGTTTTGATTAAAGTCTTTTGCACCTGGGAGGCTGGAGTGGACCTACAGTGGATAGGGCATTTGACTTGCATGTGGCCGACAAAGGTTCTATCCCTAGGATTCCGTACGGTTCCCTGAGTACCACCAGGAGTAATACTGAGTGCAGATCCAGGAGTAACCCCTGAACATTGCTTGATGTGGGCCTTTCCCTACCCTCCCACCCAATAAAATAAAGTACCATGTTAAAATTAAAAAAAAAACTTTTCCAGGGTTTGGAGATAGGTAAGTGGCAAAAAGTGCCTGCCTGGCCGGAGAGGCTGCTCCGCAGGGTAAGTACTTGTTTTGTACACAGAAGGTCCCAGTTCCATCTCCAGCACTTCGAGGTCCTCCAACACCACCAGCAGTGACCCCCATCCACTATGCTGAATTGGTTCTGAAAGCGTGTGCATTGCCAGCATGAGGCTGTGTTTGGTCACCAGTACTGACCCATCGCACCAAGCACAATCCTGGCAGCACTGTCACGAGGGACACCCCTGCTCCTCCCAGAGACCAAGTATGCTGTCCCCAGCAAACACCACAACTCAAGTGTGTGACCAGTGCAGCAGAACCAGGACAGCCACCAGGAGAGCTCGGAAACCAGGTGTGCATGATCTCCCATCACAACAATGATGGAAGCACAGCGGAGGGAATAAGCATAAACAAAACCAAACCCAATCCAATCCTAGCTCTTAAGAAACGCTTTGAAACAGCCTTGACATCTTGTTAGTTCCCTCAGAACAAAACAAATTGAAAACCTGACACTGGCTGTTTGTGTGTTTAACAAATTAGACTTGTTAGTTCTGGTATCAAAAATTATTTCCCTTTTAGAATCAAGTTCTGCCAGATTATTTGCAGAGCCAGGGACCACAGATGGCAGAGCTGCCAGGGTGGTACAGGGGCCCGTGGTGGCACCACATATCCAAATTTCAAACTCACCCTTACAAGCAGGTGCTTCCAGCCACCGAGCCAGTCCCTGACACCTGAGATTAATTTTTTTTGTTTTGTTTTTTGGGTCACCTGGCGATGCACAGGGGTTACTCCTGGCTCTTCACTCAGGAATCAACCCTGGCGGTGCTCAGGGGACCATATGGAATGCTGGGAATCAAACCCAGGTCAGCCGCTTGCAAGGCAAACGCCTTACCTGCTGTGCTACCACTCCAGCCCCCTGAGGTTAATATATATATATATATATATATACATATATATATATATATATATATATTGCTTTTTGGGTCACACCTGGCGATGCACAGGGGTTACTCCTGGCTCTGCACTCAGGAATTACCCCTGGCCATGCTCAGGGGACCATATGGGATGCTGGGATTTGAACCCGGGTCGGGCGCGTGCAAGGCAAACGCCCTACCCGCTGTGCTATCTCTCCAGCCCCTAATTTTTATATATTTTAAAGTAGGGATTCAATTCAATGTTTTTGGTTTTGTTGTTGTTATTATTGTTTTTGTCATGTGGCTCTTCAATTGACCCACCCTCAATGGCCTGGCTTTCCCCATGGCTCAGCACTGTCACCTCCCAGGTGACCTATTCAGCCTGTTTGGGGCCTCTTTGTCCTGCTCCACTGACCTATCTGTCTCCTATTGGAACAAAGCCACACTTCTACATTTCTGTAGCTTAAATAGGTCATATTTATCAAGTGGTGTCAGCTTTTTTTTTTTAAGATTGCCTCTAGCTACTTTTGACTCTTTGCATTAAAATCCCAAATTTTACATAAATGCAAGTCAAGACATAAGTGCTTGTCTTGCATGTGGGAAACCCTAGGTTCGATTCTTGGCACCCCCTAAAAATATAATAGTAATAGAGTCAGCTAAATTCAAAATTTTTTGCATGCATTTTCACATCAAAACTCTGCTTGAATTTTGATTGGTATCACATTGAACTTAGAGATCTCTGAGGGTGAGGACAATGAACATCTTTAGATTCACCCTTCCCATCTCTGAATATGGTATATATAATTTAGATTTCCTTTAATTTCTCACTTTCAAAATTAAGTTTCCAGTGAAAGGTCTTTATTTCATGTCTGATACTGTTTAAAATATTGTTGTGGGTCCAAGTCATAGTACAGTGGGTACGGCACTTTCCTTTCATATGGATGACGCAGGTTCAATTCCTGGCATCCCAATGGTCCCCTAGCATGGCCAGGAGTGATCCTTGATAATAGATCCAGAAGTGAGCCCTAAGTGATCCTTGATAATAGATCCAGAAGTGAGCCCCCCTAATTCAATGGGGGCCATTGAATGTGGCCCCCAAACCAAACCAAACCAAACCAATCAACAAACAAAATTCAAAAGAACCAGGCTAGAAAGATAGAACAGGGCATCCGATGCTTGTTGTAGAGCAGCCAACCACAGTTCAAATCCCTTGGTACCACAATCCCCTGAGCACAAGCCAGGAGAAAGTCCCGAGTATTGCCTCTCCAGCTTATTGTGGGTCATTTTAAACCATGATTGTGTGTTGGATTTGAAAAGAAGTACAGGGTAAATCACTGTATCACTGTCATCCCGTTGCTCATCAATTTGCTAGAGTGGGCACGAGTAACTTCTCCATTTGTCCCTGTCACGTTCAGAGTCAGGGGAATGAGTCCCATAATTGTTACTGTTTTTGGCATATTGAATATGTCACAGGTAGCTTCCCAGGCTCTGTTGTGCGAGATTCTGCTTTGCTCTCTTCCGGGAGCTTTGTTTTATAATCTCTGGATCTTGGCTGTTGATGAGATTACATGGTACCGCAGCAGTTTGTGGGTGTGACTACCAGCCACTGGAAAACAGGGGATCTGGGTGGAGGAAGCCCCATCCTGATCCAATCTGAGCAGGCTTGGAGATATCAGCCACAGGTCCCGCATACCTGGGTTCCTCTGTCAGTTCCTTCATGCGTGAGGCTCATCCGAGCGTGTGGAGAGTGGCCCTGAGTATGGCTGCTGCTGGGTTCTGGAGGTTTTTGGCTGCTGGGGCTCTGCTTGGGGCAGGGAGGGAAACTCAACCTCCTCCCCTCCTCCGAGGGGGCCGATGATGACAGCCTGGCATGGGGGCAGGGTAAATATAAAATTTAAATGTTTAAATGAATGGGGGCCAGAGTGATAGTACAGCAGCTAGGGCATTTGCCTTGCCTGCAGATGATCCAGGATCATTCCCGGACACCCTATATAGTCCCTGAAACCGCACTAGGAGTAGTCCCTGAGCTCAGAGGCAGGAGTAAGCCCTGAGCTCCACCAGGTATGGCTCAAAATCAAAAACAAGAATTTTTTTTCCCAATGGATAAAGGTTACTATTTATCAAAAATAGTAACAAAACGGGGACATGTTCTCTTTTATCCAATTCTAAAATGAATTAAAATCTCTCTGTAGACTGTGACTAAGCCCCATGCTTATGAGATCAGGGATGCTCATGCTCCAGGACCACCAGGCCCCCTCCCAGTCTGCTGAGCTCTGCAGATACAAGAAAAGGCTCTCCCCAGAGGGCAGCTGATGGCCGTGAGCCAGGCCTTTTGTCAGGGAACCTGGGTGAGTGCCATAATTCAGCTCCGGCTGGCCGCTGAGTCACTGTTCATGGTGTGACCTGGAGCCCTATGCCACACCTATCCCCACCTTCTCTGACTCAGTCCCTCCTGCCAACATGCCCCACCCTGCCCAGGGTCCCCTGAGCAACGTCGGCACCGAAGGTCCATATCCAGGTCAAGTTCAGCTGAGGTACAAAGCTCCTGTGGATGTTTTCTGCAGGATCTGCGGGTTGATTGCTGTGGGGCCCTGGAATGCGGACTCTGGACTGGTTCTAGATCCACATCACAGTACAGGGAATCATCAAGAGGAATCCTCGGGGCAAGTCGAAGCCACAGTCCCTGCCGTTCCATCTAGAGGATCCTTTGCAGGCCTCTCAATGCCTTCTGCCATTTTCTATATTCCAGCTACCCTTTCTATCCCCAGGTATTTGCTGCATTTTTTACTCCAGGGACATCTCAGTTTGGGCCCCACCGATTCCAGTCTGAAATACTCCTAGAGAATATTTCTAAATCTCAAGGATTGATACTCTCTTGTTCTCTTTTGTCCTCCAATCCAGCTTTCCCAAAGAATCTGTTACTACCTTTTCCTCAACCCGGAGAATTCAGTCCCACCTTCAGTTTCGCTTAGAATGATGCATTTTGACACATGACACAAGAACTAGTAAGCAATAGAGCTCAAACAAGCGGGTAGGATGTTTGCCTTGCACACGGCCGACCCGGGTTCGATTCCTCCGTCCCTCTTGGAGAGCCTGGCAAACTACCAAGAGTACCGCCCGCATGGCAGACCTGGCAAGCTACCCGTGGTGTATTCAATATGCCAAAAACAGTAACAAGTCTCGAAATGGAGACATTACTGGTGCCTGCTCGAGCAAATCGATGAGCAACGGGATGACAGTGATAATGATATTTACTTATTTATTTTCTGGGTTCCACTCAGTAGTGCTCAGGATTTGCTCCTAGTTCTGTGCTCAGGGATCACTCCTGGTCATGCTGCAGGTATGCAGGTGGTGCTGGAGAATCAACCCAGATCAGCTTTGAGAAAGGCGAGTGCCTTCCTTCCGCTGGACTCTCTCTGGGCCCTTCAGGGAGTTATTTTAAGACTGCCAGAGGAAAGGTTGTAAAGCATGAACAAAGGAAGGAATCTGGTCTTTCTTTATCTTCCAAAGTCTCTGTGGTAGCTCAACCCCATGGCTCCCTCCTAACCATTTCATATTCACCTCTTTTATACTAAGCAATTCATCTCTCCCAATATCTTCCCAACCTGTACCCCCAAATCTACTGAACAAAATCAATGCTCTTATGAGAGACAGCAGAGTTATTGTTATACAACAAATTTTCATGCCTTATTATTACTCTGAGGAAGGGACAGTGTTATATCATGAGTTGGTCTCAGGACTTCATCCATGTAAAGCAAGTGTTTTTGTTTTAAATAACATTTAAATGATTTCATTTTTTCTTCTTCTTTTTTTGAAAAAATATGGAATGCTTCACAAATTTGCATGTCATCCTTGTGCGGGGGCCATGCTAATCTTCTCTGTATCGTTCCAATTTTAGTATATGTGCTGCCGAAGCGATCACTTTTCTTTTTTTTAATAATATAGGAGTACTGCTATTTATTCAGCCATTAAATTATTTTTTTCAACTTTTTACTTACATATTTATTTGTAAACACGTTTGTTATTTTCTAAAAAATTTTTTATTAGTGAATCACTGTGAGGTACAGTTACAGACTTAAAAACTTTCGTGCTTGTGTTTCAGTCATACAATGATCGAGTACCCATCCCTCCACTATTGCCCATTCTCCACCACCAATGGTCCCAGCATCCCTCCCACCATCTCCACCCCGTCCTCCCCTGACCTCACCCTGCCTCTGAGGCAGGGCATTCCCTTTTGCTCTCTCTCTCCTTTTGGGTGTTGTGGTTTGCAGTAGAGGTATTAAGTGGCCATCATGTTCGGTCTATAGTCTACTTTCATGAAGCCTGCATCTCCCATCCCGAAAGGGCCCTCCTAGTATCCTTTACTTAGTGGTCCCTTCTCTATCTGAGTTGCCTTTCCCCCAGTATTCGAGGCCGACAGCCATTAAATGATTTCTTGATTTGTCCTAATCTTTCTTTTTTACTCAGATCCACATTGGAGTGCCATGAAAGAGTAATTTCCAGCAGGTGTAAGGCCCTGGGTGTTTGGTCCCCAGCACCACACGGTACCCTGAGTATCACTGGGGAAGCATTATGGGATATAACCCTGCTGGCTCCCAAGCATAGCCAGGAGAGGCTTCTAATCATTAAAAAAAAAAAACACACAAACTTGGGGCCCAGAGTGATAGTACAATGAGTAGGGTATTTGTTCTGCACATGTCCTATCCGGGTTTGATCCCTGGGACCCCACAGGGTCCCCTGAACACTGCCAGGAGTTCCTGAGCATCATCGAGAATAGTCCTCCCAACCTAAGTAATTTTTTTTTTTTTTTTTTGGTTTTTGGGTCACACCTGGCGATGCACAGGGGTTACTCCTGGCTCTTCACTCAGGAATTACCCCTGGCGGTGCTCAGGGGACCATATGGGATGCTGGGATTCGAACCCGGGTCGGCCGCGTGCAAGGCAAACGCCCTACCCGCTGTGCTATCGCTCCAGCCCCCAACCTAAGTAATTTTTTAAAAAGCCATATTAAATTGTATTTTTTCCTTTTAAAAATATATATATTTGGGGGCTGGAGCAATAGCACAGCGGGTAGGGCATTTGCCTTGCACGCAGCCGACCCAGGTTCAATTCCCAGCATCCCATATGGTCCTCTGAGCACCGCTAGGGGTAATTCCTGGTGTAGAGCCAGGAGTAACCCCTGTGCATTGCCGGGTGTGACCCAAAAAGCAAAATAAATAAAATAAAATAAAATAATATATATTTGGGGGGCAGAGAGATAATAAAGGAGTTTCCTTTGTATACAGGTTTGATCCCCAGTGCTCCATATAGTTCCCAGAGTTCACTGGGAGTAAGCCCTAAGGACAGCTGTGTGACCCCCAAACTCAGCCCTTCTCCCCAATAAAAAAGAACTAAGCAAAAAGAAACAGAAAACCTCCCTTCCATGCTATGAATTCCCAGGGGATGGTTGGCAGGTCAGGACCTCATGTAGACCCCATACTATGGTTCTGGCCCTCTAATGTTGCTTTTGGAGACACAGAAGTGGTGCTCAGGGACTACGTACCTCTGGCAGTGCTCGGGGGACTGTATGGTGCTGGGAGGAGGCCTCCAGCACCTGCTCAGCCCATTGCACTATCTCTTAGGCTCTGTGGCTTCTCTTTGAACTTCAGTTTGAATGGTTTATTCAAATGAACTTCAGTTTGAATGGTTTGTACGGTCCTCACATTGTCTTCTTTTGTAAGTGAATCCAGTAAAAGTTTGTTTTGTTTTGTCTTGTGTTTTTGAGTCACACCCAGCAGCCCAGCAGTACTCAGAGGACTACATGGGGTGCTTGGGATAGAACCGGGGTCAGCCCTATGCAAGCAAGTGCCTTACTCACTGTATTCTATCTCCAGACCCAATCCAATTAAAAAT
Source organism: Sorex araneus (assembly GCF_027595985.1). Taxonomy (NCBI): domain Eukaryota; kingdom Metazoa; phylum Chordata; class Mammalia; order Eulipotyphla; family Soricidae; genus Sorex; species Sorex araneus. Next base: position 40,363,450 of record NC_073311.1, on the reverse strand, counting down.
TGATTAATTATACTTTTTTTTTCTTTTTGGGTCACACCTGGCGATGCACAGGGATTACTCCTGGCACTGCACTCAGGAACCACTCCTGGCGGTGCTCAGGGGACAATATGGGATGCTGGGAATCGAACCCGGATCGGTTGCGTGCAAGCAAACGCCCTAACCACTGTGCTATCGCTCCAGCCCTGATTAATTATACTTTCACCTCTAGAAGTTCCCTTTTTGTTAGTATTGTTAGTGCTACTTGCAGGATCAAACTCAGGGCCTAGCACACGGAAGACAAGTGCTCTACAGTTAAGCCACATTCTGAACCCTCTTGCATTTTTAGTGTGCTAGGCATATACTTATTGCTGTGAAGGCCACACCTAGTGATGCCAGGGATGGAACCCAGGGTCCTGAATATTCAGGGCACAGACTCAAGCACTTAAGGACATTCCCAGCTCCTACTTCCTTTTTCCTTTTTATAGTTTCCATTTCTCTTATCATTGCTTAAATGTTTATTTTGTGGGTCACACCCACCAGTGCTACTGGCTGAGTGCTCAGGAATTACTCCTAAGGGTGCTCAGGGGGCCATATGGGATGCCGGGCGGGGATCAAGCCTGGGTCAGCCATGTGTAAGGCAAGTGCTCTACCTGCTGTACAATCACTCTGACGCCTCTGAACCTTTCTTTGGTCTGTTTCTATGGCTTCGTTGTTCTTCTCACCACTGGACATTACTGCATCTTTGCATAACTACTTAACATTAAGGTGAATGCTAGACTTAATTTACCAATTTAGATTTTTTTTTTTCTTCTTGGGTCACACCCGGCAATGCACAGGGGTTACTCCTGGCTGTACATTCAGGAATTACTCCTGGTAGTTCTCAGGGGATCATATGGGATTATGGGATGCTGGGAATTGAACCCTTAATTTACCAATTTAGCATGATTATTTTGCTTTTTTGTTTTTAGGCCACACCAGGCATGCTCAGGGCGATTCTGGGATCCGTGCTCAACGATCACTCCCGTGGAGACCATACGGGTTGCTGAGGATAGAGCCTGAGTCAGCCGCATGCAAGGTGAAAACCCTAAATGCTGTACTATCTCTCCGGCTCCAGAACAAGATCCTTTCAAAGCGTGTTTTTGAGTCCTCCTAGGATGGACTCTGGCTTTTATTCTAAAACTTGTTTAGCATTTCCCAGGAGTATCTTCTGGGATCTGTACCAAGTGCTCTGGGTATTTTACAAGGTCTCATCACCCTGGCTGTTTATGATTTGTATCTCAGCCCTTGTGGGAGCCTTGGGAATTATTTAGCTCACAGCTTCTTGGTAGGTGTTCTTTCTCCTATGCACACGGTTGGGTATTTGACTCAAGGGAATCCCTAAGCAAATTTCTGAAAGTTGTTTATGTTGTATTTGGGGTAATTCCCTGCTCTGTTAACTTTGACCGTGGCCCCTGTTACGGGGCTCTGCTTGGTCTGACCCTCCCTTTTGTTCCCAGCTAATAAGTCCTGTAAGAAAAGAGTAATTACATAATTCACTTGTTTCTCTTCTCTCAGGAATCACAGTCATGCACCAGCTTGCTATTCAATGTCAGAAGCATTGCTTCACCTATTCTGCTTTGTTTCTTAACAATCGGTGAGGGTAGAGAGCGTGCAAGTCTGGTACCTGCTATGGCCAAAAGCAGATGGGAAAAGCAATGCTTTAAAAAAAAAAAAAAAAAGACTAGGGGCCGGAGCGATAGCACAGCGGATAGGGCGTTTGCCTTGCACGCGGCCAACCCGGGTTCAATCCCCGGCACCCCATATGGTCCCCAAGCACAGCCAGGGGTAATTCCTGAGTGTAAAGCCAGGAGTAACCCCTGAGCATCGCTGGGTTGTGACCCAAAAAGAAAAAAAAAAAGACTACTACAGTCCTTTTATGTACTACAAAGATATTACAAAACAGTCCAGAGAGAATTAGGGCTAAGATGTACACATATCAAAACCATCTTACCTGCCATTAAGAATCAAATGTTCCGCTTGTTCAACAATCCCGAGTTCTACCTTGAACATGTACCTTGCTTGTCTGTTTTCTGCTTACCTATAGTGAAGCCTGTATTCTCTTGAACACACATCTCTCCCTTTCTCTCCCCTCACATCTTTCTAAATAAATTCCACTCAGTAAAAACTATCCAGAAAAGTAAGAAAGAATCAAAATTTCCAGTGATGTAAAATGGGCAAAACTACAAGTGGGGGAATAAAAACTTTAAGTGGGTATTGAATGAAACGAAATAAAGGGGCTGGAGTGATAGCACAGCAGGTAGGGCATTTTCCTTGCATGCGGCTGACCTGGGTTCAATCCCTGGCATCCCATATGGTCCCCCAAGCACTGCCAGGAGTAATTCCTGAGTGCAGAGCCAGGAGTAACTCCTGAGCATCGCTAGGTGTGACTCTAAAAGCAAAAATAAATAAATAAAACTAAAATGAAATAAAACCAAAAATAGATGAAAAGCTAAAAATATGAAAAACTGCGTTAGTGTTAAATGTTTCTCAATGTTTTTACTTATCTAACATCAAAATACTCTAAATGTTTGACCACCATTGAAGTATACATCATGCTCAGCTAATACTCATCCTTCTCTCAAAGCATGTACCAGGGGCTGGAGTGATAGCACAGTGGGTTTGCCTTGCACGCGGCCAACCCGGGTTCAATTCCCAGCATCCCATATGGTTCCCTGAGCACTGTCAGGGGTGATTCCTGAATGCAGAGCCAGGAGCAACCCCTGAGCATCGCCAGGTGTGACCCAAAAAGAAAAGCATATACCAGTTTTTAATTACCATGGAACTTGTGAATCTGTATTCCTAATTCAAGAATCTAATTTTTTGTTTCAAGCCCACACCCAGCAGTGCTTAAGAGTGACCCCTGGTGGTGCTCAAAGTATCACATAAGGTGCCAAAGATAGAAACCAAAATTGTGGCTACCAAAATACCTTACCTCCTCCTGTATTCTCTCTGGCCCAAATTTAGGAATTTTTATTAAATGGAGTCATTCAACACTTTGCTATCAAATGCTTCTCCCCAGACTAGTTTCAATAAAAATTTTGGCTCTAATTCATGCATATTGTCACATGTAGCTTATAACGGCTTATTGCTAGTCTTCCATTCTCTTCTCTGATTCTACTTTATTATAAATTTGCTATAATTTATTCTCCTGTTGCCAAGCATGATACTTATTTCCAATAGGAGCTATCATGGGTAAAAAAAAAATAGTGTGAAAAGAATTATGATGAGCATTTAATAACATAGTGGTCTTTCTGGTGGATGCTTTCATGCCTCCTTAGCTAACTCCTGAAACAAAACTGCTAGTCAAGAAACAGAGATAACTCTTTTGAGACTTCTCGTATCAAACCTGGGGCCTCACACTGGTAAGGCTGGCACATTTGTAAGGGTAGCACTCAATGCTAGCCTTAGCAGACATACTAAACAGCAATATAAAATTTAACATTGTAGCAGTTTTCATGCCACCAACAAATCTGCAGTTTCAGTTGTTCCATTAACTTCTATTAAAGGGGCTTCCTCAGCAGTGCTCAGGGTGCGGAGAGGGGCACTGCTGATACCGGCCTGGCTGTCCAGGCCTCAGTTCTAAGGACTTGGCCTGCCCCGTGTGGCTGCTCTGCTCCAAGGGGCGGGGAGCTTTCTCAAGCCCGATGTCGTCAGCCTTTGGCATTTTCTTGTTTGGGGACCACACCAAGCAGTGCTCAGGAGCACTAACTGTACTCAGGATCACTTCTGGTAGTATTACGGGGATTATATGTGATATCAGGGATCAAACTAGGGCCAGCTGTGTCCAAGTTAAGTGCCTTAACTCCTGTACTATCTCTGTAGCCTTTGACCACATTTTCAAATGTTAATTTGGACAGTCCCCTTTACATTTCCAAGTTCTGCTAGCTTCTATTTAGGTTATCTTTCCTAAATTGCCGCAGCCTGCGCGGCCAACTTGAACCTCAGCCGGAGAGAGGGAATGAGAGTTGAGTGGGCTAGGGAGGACCGCATGCAATATGCGGCATATAGCAAGTTTATTGAAATCCAAGCGGGTTTATATAGTCTTATTTTAGCAACGATCAGCAGGTTACATAAGTAGCATAAACATTATTAATCAAGTGGTGCAAGCAACATTATTTTTGCCAATATTACTTGTTTTTCGGTTCCTTCTCTCAGCCTTGAGAAACATGGGAAAGCAGATGTGGCCTTGAGCATGGCCATGGCAGACACGAGCCAATCCTCCCTTCAGCCTCCTCTGAGTCCAGCTGCCAGAGCATGGTGGCCCTTCAACTTTTCTCTCGAGGCAGGTTGCCAGAGCATGGTGGCCTTTCGGCTGCCTGTCAAGGTTGGCTGTCAGGGGATGACTCGCCCTCATGCCACGTTTCTCCATACTCATTCCCGTTTACAGGAACTAAGATAGGGGGTGCCTAGGCCCCCTCCTCACCCAGTCCCTGTTTACAGGGACAGAGGCAGGGGGTGCCTAGGCCCGTCCCCAACACTAAATATTGGCTTGGAACTTTAGAAACATTTTTTTTGTTGTTTTGGGGGGGACAAAAATACTCAGGGGTTACTCCTGGCTCTGCACTCAGGAATTATTCCTGTGATACCTAGGGAACCATATGGAATGAATCAAACCCAGGTTGCCTGTGTGCAAAACAAGTGCCTTACCGTACTACCTTATCGTACTACCTTTTGGGGCCCTAAAAACAAATTCTTGACATGAATCCTTTGAGACACCATATACCGGGAATATCTTCTCCAATAACTTTTATTTGCTTTTTGGGTCACACCCGGCGATGCACAGGGGTTACTCTTGGCTCTGCACTCAGGAATTACTCCTGGTGGAGTTCAGGAGACCATATAGGATGCTGGGAATCAAACCTGGGTTGGCCTTATGCAGGGCAAACACCCTACCCACTGTGTTATTGCTCCAGCCCTCCAGTAACTTTTAACGTCACTGCTCTCACCATGAAATCCAACCTCTCAATTGGTTGAGAGATCTTCTCTTTGGATCATATTTAGAAAATATTTGTCAACTCAAAGATCAAATAGGCATCTTCGTGTTTTCTAGTACTTAGATTTTACTTCCACACTTAGATCAATAATCTGAAATTATTTTTTCACTCCTCCCTGTTCCACTTCATCGCTGTGTGACAACTGGGGGTTGAACAAACACACCTGGCTGCAGTGATCACCAGGAGTTACACCATGCAGTGAGCTCGGCTGGTCCTGGTGCTTCCCCATCTGCACTGCTTTAGTTGTGCTTGCACCACCCACGTGTGAGCTCTTTAGTTGTGGTGCTCTCAGGGTTGTACAATTCAGGTCTGGTGGATGCATACACCCGGTTGTGTTGCAGTCAACAATAACTGTCACCAGGGATCATAGACAGCAGAACTCTTAGGATTGTGTTTGGCATGTGCAATGGCACTTGAGCTTGAACTTGTTACCACATGCTAGCCAGGGAGGAATTCTGTCTCTGTACTTTCCCCTCTAGGGCTGCAAATTAAGTTTGTGTGTTGTGAGGAGTAAAAAAAAAAAATGTATTACAGTGTCCAATTTGGGGTGTATTGGTGGGCAGGGGGCATGTGATCATGTGATGCAGGGGATTGAATTCAGGGGCTTGCCTATGCCAGGTGTTCACTCTAGCCTACTGAACTCTCCTCCCCCCTTTTCTCCTACAAACTCTCCCCTAGTTTTTAACAAAACCAATTTCAGTTTTCCCAGCTTTGGATGTTGCAGCTGCCATCTTTATAGTATCTAATTTGGGGGAGGTTGCCCTTTCAGTTATTAGTTAATAACTATAGGATTTGTAATAATTATTTCAATTATCTGTTCAAGTAACTTCATTTCTGCTTCTTGATTAGAATTTAATAAAATTAAAATAGGCTGAACCATTCTGTTGTACAAAGGAGACATCCACGACATCAGCAACTATCACTTGATCTATCTGCCTATTGTCCATCGTCTACAAGTTGTTCACTCGAGTCATCCTGAATAGGATTGGCAGAACACTAGATGAAGGACAACCATTTGAGAAAGCTGGGTTCCAAAAAGGATTCAGCACGACACACCATATCCACATGGTGACTAAGCTCACTGAGGTTTTCTCGAGTTCAAGATGCCGCTGTCTAACGTTGATTTAAAGAAAGCCTTTGATTCTGTTGAGTCTGAAGCGGTCATCAAAGCCCTAGCCAAACCAGGCATTCAAACTCAGTACATCAAGATCCTCCGAGAGCTGTATTACGGATTCACCACCAGGATCTCACCATTCTACAAGAAGTGATCATCGACATAAAGAGAGGGATTTGGCAGGGGACACCATTTCACCGAAACTCTTCAGTGCCACCCTTGGGAACATCATGTGACGACTGGAACGGGAAGGAATGGGAGTAGAGATATACGGTCGGCAACTACACCCACCTCCGCTTCGATGATGACATCATTCTCATAACATCAAATATTAGCCAAGCGGCACAAATGCTGGCTCCCTTCAACCGTGAATGTGGAAAGGTCGGACCACAGCTGAATCTCACGAAGACAATGTTCATGAGAAACAAACTAGTTCCTGACGTTCCATTTGCTCTCAACGGAACATCTCCAGATGCAGCAGTTATGCGTACCTAGGTCGAGAATTCATGACAAACGACCTGGCATCTGAGCTGCGCAGGAGGAAGAGAGCAGAGTGGAACGCCTTCAAGAGCGTTGAAGTTGTTAAGAGGATGAAGAACCTCCAGCTCTAGGCACATCTTTTTGACTCTACTGTTCTTCCTGAGCTAACATACGCCTCAGAGACCTGGGCCCTACAAAAACAGGATAAAAACGCTATTTGGGTCTCCCAAAGAGGAATGCACGTTTCACTCAAGTGAGAGAAGGAATCCAACGACGATCGAGAATCAGGGATGGTGTCTCGTTTGCCAAGGTGTGGAAAGTCAGATGGGCTGGACACGTAATGTGATTTGGAGACAACCGCTGGACTAGAGCTGTTACTGACTGGATTCCACAGGGCATCAAAAGACCGCGTGGCTGTCCACCTATGAGATGGTCAGAATTCTTTGTCAAGACCCTGAACAAATGGTTTGAGGCTCTTCGTGTTCCTGGAGCGAGCAGACGCCATTGGGCTACACTGGCACTTGACAGGGACGAATAGAGACATTACTGGTGCCTGCTCAAGCAAACTGATGAGCAAGGGGATGACAAGTGATACAAGTAAGCTGGTTCTCAGAATCTCAGAACATATACAAAGACTTAACACAAACCAATGACAACAAGCATATAAGAAAATAGTTAGGAGGATATAGTGCTGAAATGTTTAATGCATGAAGCCCTGCAATTAACAGTTTTGTAAACCACAATGGAGCCTAGAATAATTTTTCAGGGGAAAAAGCTATAACCCAACAGACAGTACATAGATAATATACACATAAACACATATGCACCCAACAAAGGATACACAGAAAATACATAGTCAAATGCCTATTAAGTTACATGACTAAAATATTGTATCCACACAACTAAATTGAGGACAACATTCTACCATCATGTATAATTGCATGGATTAGTTCCACAGGCACAATATTCAAGTCCCACAAAGGAGTAGAAAATATATTTGGGGTCCAAAGAGAGAACCCAATAGTGCATGTTTGCAAGAAGGAAGTCCAGGTCTCAACCTCAGAACCCCATGGTTCCCTGAGCAGCAGCAGGAGTGACCCCTAGGATCGAGGCAGGAGTAGCCCTTGAGCACTGAGGTGGTCCCAAACACAAAACCAACCAATCCTCTCCACCCCTCCACCCAACAAAAGAAGCAATTTTATTTATAAAGCAATAAAAACCAGCCAAAAAGATACCGATACTCTACAAAAAAGGGTAGGGGAGGGGTAAATACTAGAAGGAAAAGGAGAGCCTCTGGGGGACACATAATGTTTCTATTTACTGGCTACAAGGTCTCATTTTAGTAACCCACAACCCAGCTACTGTCCTTAGAGTAGCCTAGACTTCTGCCCCTGGGATTAAGACATCTTTCTCGCCAACTCACTGTAAATTTAGTAGACATCATTCTCCTGCCCACATTTTATTGCCTGCTGACTACTCTTAAAATATTTTCAGTGCCATTGCATTCTCCTGCTCTTACCTCCCTTGTCCATTTCTTCAAATACTGATGCTCATCCTCAGACGTTTCCCACTTCCATTTTTTGTTTAATTTTTTTGGGCCACACCTGGTGATGATCAGGACTTACTTCTGGTGGTGCTTGGGGGACCTTACAGGATGCCAGGGAATGAACCTGGGTTGGCCACATGCAAAGCAAATGTCCTATTCACTGTACTGTCACTCAACCCTGCTTTTTCATTTCCAAATCAGTGGACTTGTATGTTCCCACTACTTGAAATTCATCCAGGTGCTATGGGCTCCCAAGTATTTCTAGCTTCCCTTCTAAACACCAATAGAAGATCTCGATTTGGATTCATTCGTGTAGCACCTGACAGCTTACTGGGTGTCAAATATTGTTCGGTGCTAAAATTTCTCTGAAGACATAAATGCAATCAAACCAAATCAGACAAAGTGAATTTAATGTACAATACACGTTGATCTACACTGATGTACACCTGTAGCTTACTTTATATTATTTTAATAAAAAACAATCTCTAAACAGTTGTCACTACTTTGAATTTTATCTTTAGAATTATCTTTCAATAACTGGAATCATCTAACCACGAGGCCAACCAAGTCAAAAAATCCTAGGTCATTTACTCATTCCTCTCTGCCCTTATCTCATCAAGACTATTGACTTTATTTCCAAAAGGTAATTCAGACCTACCTCTTGCTCTAGTTTCACTGTTATTCTTACTTAATTTTGAATATTATTTTTGAAAGAGATCAAACTGAACACTGTAGCGTTTATACAAATTCCAAAGCAGAACTTGTTTCCAAAGGCTATGAACAAGCAAATTACACAAACCTCACATTAAGACCATTACGGTAGTTAAACTTTGTCCTAATGATCACCCACCACGCCACCTTCAGATATTCCCATCCTTTTGTACTCTTCCAGTTTATCAGAGTTGATGTGTTACAACAGAATTTAGCAAAAATGACGACATGTTATTTGCATGATTAGGCTACCAGAAACTTGTGCCTCCATTCAGTTACACTTTCTCTTGGATACCCTGGGAGGAGCCTGCTACCCACCCGGGGGTCAGAAAACTTTCTCATCTGCAGTGAACAGTAAGGAACAGGGACTTGCTCAATACAACATGACGTAGAAGCACATTCTGCCCCAGATGAGCTTGGAAGCCTCGAGCCGATCCTTGGCGCCGCCCCACACTTCTGAGTATAATCCCTGACACAAATGCAATCCAATGTGCTCAACAACAGCAAGAGTGTGGTGCCCCCAACAATAACAAGACAACAAAAAGATTTGGTTAGGGCCTGAGTGATAATACAGGAAAAGGTACTTTGCCTTGCATGCGGCTGACTCCAATTTGATCCCCAGCACTGCAGAATCCCACCAAGAGCCAGGAGTAAGCCCTGAGCACAATGAGATGAGGTTCCAAATCAGACCAAACCAAACCCTAAGTATTTCATCAATACTATACTTTAGACCCTCTCGGAGAGCCTGGCAAGCTACTGAGTGTATCTTGCCTGCACGGCAGAGCCTGGCAAGCTACCTGTGGTGTATTGGATATGCCAAAACCAGTAAAAGCAAGTCTCACAATGGAGATATTACTGGTGCCTGCTTGTACAAATCGATGAGCAACGGGATAACAGTGATACAGTGATACTCTAATCTGACTTAGGACTAGAAGGATAGTACAGGGTACTGGCCTTGTACGTCTCCAACCTGGGTTCGATCCCTGGCATCACATATGGTCTCCCATGGACTGCCATTTAAAAAAAAAAATTATTACCATGAGATAGTTACAAAGCTTTCATGTTTTGTTTTTTTTTTTTTTGCTTTTTGGGTCACACCCAGCAATGCACAGGGGTCACTCCTGGTTCTACACTCAGGAATTACCCCTGGCGGTGCTCAGGGGACCATATGGGATGCTGGGATTCGAACCTGGGTCAGCCTGGGTTGGCCGCGTGCAAGGCAAGCGCCCTACCCGCTGTGCTATTGCTCCAGCCCCAGCTTTCATGTTTTGAGTTTCACTCATACAATGATCGAAAACCCATCTGCAAAATAACACGCAACCCGGAGATTCTTCTTGCAGCGATTTATTAAGAAACCTTCTCATGCAAACGGAAGAGGACGAACAAAGGATGGACGAAGGAATAGGCAGCTTCCCTCCTTATATACCTCTCGCTGCTTGTTTACACCCAAGTGTCTGCAGCTGATAGGCTAGTTACACCTTGTGGGCGTGACAGGACATCCTGTTTTCTTATTAGGAGTTATTTTCGAAGCACGGTGAAATTAACAAGAACAGGTGTTGTTTACGAAGCACGGTCCTGTGGAGGCTCCACACCCATTCCTTCACCAGTGCACATTTTCTACCACCAATGTCCCCAGTATCCCTCCTCATCCCACTCCTCTGCCTGCCTCTATGGCAATCTCCCCCATACTCTCTACTTTTGGGCATTATGGTTCAGGAGTTAATTCTTAAGTGCAGAGCCAAGAATAAGTTCTGAACATCACTGGTGTGGCCCAAAAACCAAATAAATAAATAACTCCAAACAAGCTGACAAATTTCCAGTTGACTGTAAGGATTAACATCACTAATTTCTCTGAGACATTTTATTTATTATGGTGATATATGATCACTGATCTTTGACGTTATTATAATTTTGGGAGGAGGCAGGAAGTCCCAAAGCATGCTGGTAAAGACAAACCAAATGCGTGGTTTGTCTATTTCTGTTACTGTCTTTCTCCTCGAGCCTCCCTACTTCCTGAGACAAAATATTAAATTTAAATCAATAGCCCTATAGTAGCGGGGCCGGAGCGATAGCACAGCGGGTAGGGCATTTGCCTTGCATGTGGCCGACCTGGGTTCAATCCCCGGCATCCCATATGGTCCCCCAAGCACTGCCAGGAGTAATTCCTGAGTGCAAAGCCAGGAGTAACCCCTGAGCATCGCTGGGTGTGACCCAAAAAGCAAAAAAAAAAAAAAAAAAAAACCCAAAAAAACCCAACCCTATAGTAGCCTCAAGTAGTCAAGTCAAGTAGACGCATGTCTCTTTCAATCAAAAACTAGAAACATTTCAACTTAGTGAGAAAGGCATGAACCTCCAGACAGATCAAAAGTAAATTCTATGCCAAACAGCCAAGATATCCACATAGAGGGTAATTTTTCATTGAATCACTGTTGAGACATACTCTTAAAGTGTTCATGATTGAGATTCAGTCCATGTTCCAACACCCACGCGCAGAGGGAAATTTCTTGGGGACAGAGAGGTCTGGGTCACCCCCGCTGTGCTCAGTATGTACTTCCGATGGTGGTTGGGGGACTGTATGTGGAATGGGGGATAGAATCGGAGTTAGCTGCTTGCAAGTCTTACCTCTGAATACTCAGTGCAAAGGAAAAAATCTTATAAGAAAAGTTAAGTGCTGGGGCTCGAGAGAGTACTGCAGGTATGGTACTTGCCTTGCACACTCAGGTTCAGTCCGAGTACCACCTGGAGTTATCCCTGAACACTGCAGGGTGTGCCCTAAAATAAGTGCTACTGCAGGGATCAGAGCAATAGTACAGCAGACAGAGCACCTGCCTGGCACAGCCCACCCAGGTTCAACCTCTGGTATCCCACATGGTCCCCGGAGCACCACCAGGAGCAATCTGATTACAGAGCCAAGAGTAACCCCTGAGCATTGCCCCACCCACCAGCTCTAGCCCACAAAGTGCAACTCCAGCACATACACTAATGATGAAACGGGGTAGCCTACTATGTTAATACAGATTTAATGGTAGAAAGGCATCAAATCAGCCACATTTCCTTAAGCCAAAGCCTAATCCAGAGCAAGTCTCCCTCCACAGTTCTATTAAGGCTGAGAGATGAGAACGCTTTGAAAGTGCAATGCTAGCAGAGACTGGCTCAGGTTTGAAGAAGTGATCCCCATAACAGAAATGCAAGGTGAAGAAACAAGTGTCCTTACAGATGCTTCTTCGTGAAGGTTACTATAATATGCAACAGTTTTTCCCATGAAGATAGATCATCTTGTATTAATTGGTGCCATCTAGGAATTTCATAGCAAGACCTAACTTAAAGTCTGGCTTCAAAACCTCAAGGACACCGGTGGCTTTCTTTTTAGGAGCTAGGATAGCAGGTAACTTCTAAGTGAACTTGATACTTGTTGACCATTCTGAAAAATTTATTGAAAAAAATAAATCACAGGATTCTTAGGAATTATGATCCTAAATCAATTCTCCATATGCTCTAGAAATAGAACAAAACCTGGATGACATGTCTGTTCATATAATTATTTCAAAAGCCCACTGCCATGACCTATTTCTTTAAAAAATTATATGTATATGTACATATACATGTGTACATATACATACATAAATACACACACACACACATTTGTGGGGTAAGGATCTAACTGCCAAGGCAGTATATTCTTCCTGTAAATCCTGGCATATTGATTGAAAACCTGGAAAGTTCTTTACATTTTATATGCCATAAAGAACGTTAGTCACTTGTATGTTCATTGCAGCACTGTTTACAATAGCCAAAATCTGGAAAAAACCCGAGTGCCCGAGAACAGATGACTGGTTAAAGAAACTTTGGTACATCTACACAATGGAATACTATGCAGCTGTTACTCCTCAAAAGATGAAGTCATGAAATTTGCATATAAGTGGATCAACATGCAAAGCATCAAGTTGAGTGAAATGAGCCAGAAAGAAACAGGTATAGAAAGAGCGCACTAATCTGTGGAATATAAAGTACCAGAATGAGAGACTAACACCCAAGAGTAGTAGAGATAAGAACCAGGAGGTCTGCCCCACAGCTTGGAAACTGGCCTCACATGCTGGGGGAAAAGGCAGCTGAGATAGAGAAGGGAACACCAAGTAGAGGATGTCGGGAGGACCCATTCGGGTTGAAAGATGCGTGCCGAAAGTAGACTATAGACCGAACATGATGGCCACTCCATACCTCTATTGCAAACTACAACACCCAACAGGAGAGAGAACAAAAGGGAATGCTCTGCCCCAGAGGCAGGGTGGGGTGGTGGGGGTTGGGGTGGGGTGGTGGGAGGGATATTGGGAAATTGGTGGAGGAGAATGGGCACTGGTGGAGGGATGTAAACAAAATGCAAACCTGAAAGTTCTTAAGTTTCTAACTGTACCTAACGGTGATTCACTAATAAAAATTAAAAAAAAAAGGTTAGTGATTCATGAGATCATATAGGAGTTTGAGAAGCTGATTCTAACACTTAAGGATGACTTCAAGAGTTTGGGTGGAAAAGTATCTGCAGATGTGGGGAAAACAGAATGAAAGAAGTGAAGATATGATTGAATTGCTGTTCTAAGTTCATGACGAAATTTGAATGGATGAAGAGTTGCCTCTTGGTTTTAGACTATTCCTGGTAAAGAACATGACAGTGGAAATAAACAACAAAGCATTGAAGGATCTACTGATGTGGAAAACTTCACTGCTCTATTATAAGGAGTTGATCAAGTACAATTCCTGGTGCCAAGTGTGATTCTGGCAGCCCTGCTGTCTGGGGTCCCTTGAGGAACCCAGGCACATGAAGCCATGTGCTCACATGGACTGCAGTTAAATGGTTCTATCACTAGCAAGGACTGGGTCAGCATCACAGCCAGGACAATTATACATGCCAGCACCTCCCCTGGTGAGTACAAACTAAACGCTAGAATAGTTCTTCACCCTTTTCTGACCAGGATCCACTTCCAACCCTGAGTCTTAAAACACTCTTAATTAAAGTATGTTGTACCTCACTATGCCCAAGCCGAGACATACACGCCACACCCACCCCTTGGTGCTTGACTCCTTCAGTTGTGGTGCACAAGCACATTCCTGCTGTAGTTCTTGTAGATGGCTGCATGTTAGGACATCTCTAGCTGTGGCGCCCCTTGGAGATGGCCCCCTAACTACAGTGCATGCACCACTAGGCTCCGGAGCAGCAGAGCTGAAAGATATAAACAGAGCTGCCACAACTGCATCCAGCCTGAGAGCCAGGCATCAAACGTGTGGCCTTACGGCCTTACCCTGCTTGGCAGGCACTCTAAGCCACTGAGCTGCCACTCTACACTTACTAATGACCTCATGCCACTACACATTTAAGACTGTATTAAAGTACAAATAACCAGAACTTTTTTTTTGAGGAGGGGGAGGGGGGCACACCCAGAGCTTCTTAGGGCTTTCTACTAGCTGGGTTCAGAGATCACTCGAGGGAACCATACTGGTGTCGGTGATCAAGCCAGGTTGACTGTGTGCAAGGCAAGTGCCCTGCCCAATCAACTATCTCTCCAGCCCCTGAATGCAACTTCTCTAAGGGCAGGAAAACCAAAAATTCCTGTGGCTTACAATGTTATTATATGTTACTGCAGTGGCCTAAAACATAATATGCAGTATCTCTGGACTACATCTAAATTTGCTTTTGAATTAAACAGAATATACAATACTTTGAGAATTCCAAATTTAAATAAAATACTTCCAAAGGATTTTTAAGAATGATGGAGAAAGACTCTTAATTTGAGAACAGAGCTCCACAAATACAATGAGGCAAATTTCTGCTTAATAAAAAATTTTAATAATAATATGATGGTCAGTGTATTATGACAGTAAAGCCTGGGTGGACTGAAACACAGACTAAAAGCACTCTTCTACATAATGACTCCTCAGCCATACAATATAGTACTGATCTATATATACAAAAGACCAATTAATACAATGATGATTAGAAGCCAAGAATAATAAGCGACACAGGAATTGAGATGCAACAAACCACAAACATCACATAAAAAATGCCAAGTAGACCCATAGCTCTCAACTGCTGACATGAAAGCTCATCTCGGCCCAGCTTTACAGACTCACGATTAAACCTTGGAAGAGATCAACAGTCAGAAATTCAGAGCTAAACCCGTCTCCCAGCTGAAAAGTCTGGGGGCCTTCAGGAGGGTCAATAGGCGGAGTCCCCACCCTGCTGAAGCCCCAGCAGCTGCACTCCACACCCCACCCCCAGTTGCCACCATGCCAACAACCCATTTTACATTGTCACAGTTAAGTTCTGCAGACACCAAACTACTAAAAACTCCAGGGACACCAGTCTGTAGGCCGAGAACTCTGGGGTCTTCTTGGAGTGGGGACGGGCAGCCTCCCCCTCTACCCTCACTCCCTCATTTGCAGAAAACCTGGCAGCCACACCAACATCACACAACTGATGTCATGTAAACTCAACCCAGTTAAATATTTTGGAGTTTCTGGAGCTACAAATTCTACAACACTAACACTCCAGGAGCACACCAAATTAGATGGGAAAGTAACACAGGCACCAACTAAGCTCAATTAACAAAAACATTAGCACAGACAGCTCACCTGGCCACAAAAAGCTTAAGTAAACCTTCAGATAAGGACTTAATGACCCCATGGTAAAATATGACAATTTTCACAATATTTTCTTTTCCTGAAGTAGCTTTTGATAATTCCATTAGTTATCTAGTTGTAACAAGCAATATAAAATAAATTATTTTGTGCCTTCTAAGGGGGCAAGCTTGGGAGGTAGTTGGGAAAATGGGGACAATGTGAAGGGAAAGTCACATTGGTGGTGGGACTGATATTGGAGTATTGAATGCCTGTAACAAATGTGTCATGAAAAACTTTGTAAACCAGTGTTTAAGTAAAGAGAGGGGAAAGAAAGAACTGTCAACTGGGGGACTGGAGTATGGTGGGTAGGGTGGTTGCCTTGCATGTGACTCTGGTTCAATTTCCAGCACCCCATGTGGTCCTCTGATCAATACCAGATCCCTGAGCACAGAGCAGGAGTAAGTCCTGAGCACAGCTTATTGTGGCTCAAAAATACAAAACAAAAACAAAACACAAATGTCAATCAAATCTTATAATTTGTACTATCTCAAAAACATTTACTGCAATGACAAAACTAGAAAGGTTGATTACATTTTTTATTATTTAATTATATTGTAAAGTCTACATCTACAATTTAATCAAGAAGAAATGCTTTGCATTTACACCAAGGACATATTTATTTTAGTGGAATAAAACAGACACAGACAAAAGACCAAGTACACATTAAAAAAAAAAAAAAGAAAAAAGAAACCAAACCAAACAAAAGAGTACTTTTCAAATGGTCCTACATTAGCTGCTTTGGACCAAACTTTATGAGGAAAATGTTCTTATATACATATTAAGTCTGATTTATTTTCCTGCACTTTAACACATTAAATGCAGATTCTCAAAGTTATAAACAAAAAAATTAAAATATGGGAAACAAAGTTTAAAATAAAAGAAAATCCAAGTAGACTATTAATCAGTTTAATAGTGAAAAAGCTGAGTAAAATGTGCCCCCTCGTTGGCTCATCTCAAAGAAACACTTTTACTCAGAGGCAAGCACTGTGATCTAGGAGAGTTTCTCATTCCTTCTGCACACCAGATCAGTTCTTTCTCATCAATTTCAAACCACAGAAGCAATGTGTACAAAATACCCAAAATCTCTGTTGTATCAGGTGAGGAGAGCAAACTAAAATAAAAAATTGTGTGCTGGTCTAAATATTCATCTTCATTTCCACCCCTTTTAAATTAAAAAGCATTTTTTTAACTTCAGATGGTATTTAAAAATAACATTATTTTTTAGTGTGCTTTATGGTCAATGACTGTAAAGTTGAAACTCTAGTGTGCTTAGCTGTTTCACTTGATTCGACTGAAATTTTAATTACCTACACTTTACTTAAACCAAGTTATATATAAGTTTCACCTTAAAAAAAAAAAAAAACCCAGAAACAGCAAACCACAAAGTTAACCATTTCAGGAGTACACAAAATTTCTAATGCCCACCTCATATTCAGAGTTTACAAATTTATGTATTAGTTATCGTGTATCCAAGAAATGCTTACCATGAAATTTGAAAGCACTTGAAATCAAATTATGTTGGGAAACACAGGGCAAAAAAAGTTGGCAAAATTTGTTTTTGGTAACAGAAGACAATGGAATAATGAGTTCAAATAAGAACATTAAGACCAGTGCTTAAAGTTTCTAACTTCTACAGACACAAATACACACTCATTTATCTAAAAAAATATTTTGGTAGCAAATTGGATTGCCAGAATAAATGCTTTGCTGTAAATTAAAAATACAAGTTTCTAATCATAACCTTACAGAACTAATTACACAGCTTTTAAAATCTGTGCAGCTCGAAGTTCTCTAGACATGTGCAGGCTGCACTAGAAGATCCCGGATGAGAATCTATTGGATTTCAATGGGTCTTACTGATGTAGGACATTCATGATACTAGAAATCTTTTAAAAAGTGAGTACAATAGGGCTACAACAATTAACATTACTATTAATAAAAGTTACAGAAAAGATTATTGCTGTACTTCTCCCTCAGAAACACCAAACTTTGTTATTACAAAAAGTACAACTTCAAATTGCCTTTATCTTACTGAATTTCAACACACATATCTTTTTTTTTTATTCAGAATTCTTAAAATCTTTTCTGTAAGAATCCAAAGTATTTAAATGTGAAGCATCACATTCTCTAAGTTTTGCCCTTCTTATTTCCCAGATACACAAAACAATATACATTTTTCTCAAAAACAAAATAAGATGTCCGTATTAAAAAAATAAAGACTACAAAAAAGTTCCAGAGCTAAAAAAGATTATTCATATGGCACGCAGTGATCTCCTACTAGTCCAAAGTCCAAAACATTTAAATGAAGTCCATTTTTTATATCCTGTTTGCTTTTCAATGGAATACTACATTTATTGAGGTGAAATCACATTATTTCTAGTTCTTCAGTCAACAAGTATACACAAATGCATTTTTTTACAGTTATTAAAAACAGGAGACCGTGTTGAGTGTGCCAAAGAGCTATCATTCAGTTGGAAGTTATAGAATCATCAGAAAGAAATTTACCGAATGGATTTACTTGGTTGGTTTCCATAGCTTGATAGACCAAAAACAAAAAACCGGCCACAACAACAAACAGCAGAATTTTTATCCACATGGGAATGGAGCGTCCCTTTTTTGTCTTTTCTGACTTGACATCTGTCAGGGAAACATACTTAGGAACGTATTTAGATGAAAAAGATTCCTCCATCCTGAAATCACTGAGTTCTAATGGCCGTCCTGCAGCCCCTTTGATTGGTCTGCGGCAACTAGCACTGTTGGGAGTAAAAGAGGGAGGAGAAAAATTAATTTTAGATAGTCATATTTGGACAAATAATGGCATACTAATTCCAAATACACAGAGTAGAAAATTATCACATATAAGTAATGCTATCAGTAAACTTTGTAAAATAACACTATATTTATTTACAAAGTGAGATGCACATTTTATTAGAAAATAATAACCATGTGAGAGAGATAGTACAGGATTTAAGATCCTCACCTTGCACCACATATGGTCTCTCAAGCACTGCCTGGGTAACTCTTGAACAGAGCCAGGAGTAGCCCCTAAGCACTGCTGGATGCAGACACCCCCTACCCCCCCCAAAAAAAAACGCCAAACAAACAAAAAAAGAACAAATAAAGCTATTGACTGTAATTCCTTCAGATAGGAAACAAACATCTAAATTTAAAGCCTTTTCAATTGGAAAAGAGAAACTTTGGGGATAAAGTACTCCTTAGTGTGTTATCATTTGGACTTTAAGGTATTAATTAAGTCATAGGCAAATGTCTTAGAATTCTTCAGTTTAACATTTAACTTCAGTTTAACATTAATTAGTCATTTAATTATCTGGAAATGACTTAGGGCTGTAGAGATAATATAGGAATTAAGGTGCTTGCCTTGCATGTGGCAATCCTAGTTCAAATCTTGGGCACCACACAGTCAGCCAATCAGAGTTTGGAGTGGCCCCCAGGCACTGCTGGGCACAGGGGAAAGGAATGGGAAGGAGGAAGGAGCTGAGACAGTACAGTGTAAGGCGAATGCTCTCAGTGCAGCACCAAAAGGAACCCCTGAGCATCACTAGGTGTGGCCCAAAAACCAAGTGGGAAAAAGGAAAAAAAAAAGGGAAGAGGAGAGGAAGGGAAGGGGAAAACACTCAAGTTCTAAGAATATGAACTGGGGGGTTAAAAAATTTAAAAACTGCTCCCAAAGAATAGTTTAATTCTGAGAAAAAAGGTACAATAAATAACAGTATAAAGATTAACTTTTTACATACAATAAATCACCATGTTGCTTATTCTAAACACATAATTTTTATGTGTCAATTATACCTCAAGAAAGGTGGGAATGAAAATTTAAATTTCCTGCTACAAAATGTTTCAGTATATCTGAATACCTTATTCCTGTTGGTGTAGATGCTTCAAAGGGAAACATTTCCTTAAGAATATCCCTTTCTACTCTTCTTTCCTCTGTTTTTTCTCCCACCTGATAAACGAACAACTGAAAGTTAGCACTCAATATAAATGTACAATTTAAAATAGAAATTTCAGAGAAAAAGAACGCACTTACTCCTACCCTAATTTTAACAACTGGCATTATTTATTATCAGTTATATCAGCTTTCTGAAATTAAAATGCTTTCTACAACTACCATTTCTAAATCCATTATTGTTTTAGCTACCAAGAGTATCCCACCTGCACGGCAGAGCCTGGCAAGATACCCGTGGCGTATTCGATATGCCAAAAACAACAAGTCTCACAACAGAGACATGACTGGCGCCCGTTCGAGCAAATCGATGAACAATGGGGATGACAGTGCTACATGAAATCTTCAGTACAGCTAGCTAGTAAGGCAGTGCAAGTTGTCAGTGAATTCCCTTTGTAATTCACTAACACTGAGAATTTTCTGCTTCTTCCCCTAAAAATTTTATTCTTAATTGAAATATCACTGAAAGACATGTAAATATAAAAATCATTATCAAGTAGTAAAATAGAAAAATTAAAATGGTTATTTTTCAGTATATGTTTAATAGGAAATCCAATCTACTTAAAACAAGCAAACAAAAAAATCCTACTTTTTTTTCATCCCTGGGATAAGGAGAGGGTTGTAGTTTACATTCATATTTGCCCAGATCATAATCACCTTTGGTAAAGATTCATTAAAATTATAAGGCATCATGCAGTTAGTATTTTAAAGCTTCATTATGCAGGAATTAATCAATTCAAGCATCATAGGAAGGCCACGCAAAAGTCCCATTATCACTTCTGTAACAATGAAAGAGGGTATCCTCCCTCACAGCCCAGCTGCATGTCCAACTCACACCCACAATGAACAGAGCATCTTCCAAGCAGCATATATAAATGACTACTCCCCTGAAGAGGGTAATAGACGAAGCATACAGGAGCAAGATAAGGCAGTATTAGCATATCTACTGTTAGTTACTTAGTATTTTCACTTATAGAAGTATGTCTACGAGTGCAACACACTTGCACACACATACACCCCGCCAATAAGGAAAGTTTTGCTCCCTCCCACTGAAAGATCAATGATAGCATCGATCTAAATTTTATTCATTTACTTCAGCTCTTGTCAATGGTTTCTTTGGTGTTCTTCTGGGTATGTCTGAGAATTCAGTGATTGGCAGAATGGGAGCTGCATGCTTGAAATTTCCAGTCACCCTATTGACAACCTGCCAAGATTCAAATTATTCAGACTCAGAATTATCCAAACATAACAAAGACATGTAAAAAGAAAAAATAATTCTATCCTGCAATATCTGAAACTTTCCCTTCATAAAAATTTAGGCAATAGATCCTAATACACTCAGCACTTTGCATATGACCTACTATTTCAGCAAAAAACTATATAATACTCAGAATTCTTAAATAACAAATTTATATATATGAAGCTTTGACTGCAGTGAAAATTTATCATTATTTTTTGCTTTTGGGATCACACCCAGCGATGCTCAGGGATTACTCCTGGCTCTGCAATCAGAAATTCCCCCTGGCGGTGCTTGTGGGTGGTATGGAATGCCAGGGGTTGAACCCGGGTTGGCCGTATGCAAGGCAAATGCCTTATCCACTGTTCTATGGCTCCGGTCCCCTATAATGAAAAATTCTGAAGTTCAGAATATATATATGGGGGAAAACCAGTTAAGCATAAATTTACAACTCATCAAAAACTCACCACCTCCCCAATTCTAATTAAAGGGAAATTTACAAAGAATACCACTTGTATAGTGTATGAAACATATTTACTAAGGTTTCGTTGCTTGAAGCCTTTATAGTTTCAGCTATGGGAGTACTTTCTGAAATAAGTGCACCATCTATACGAAAATGCTCTGAAGTTTCCACCTGTTAGTTCGAAAAACAAAACAAAAACAATAAATATGAAATAATCACTAAAACCCTACCAATTTGAAAACCCAATTCTAAGCAATAAGCCTTGCATCACCCTTTTCCTCGGAGTTCTTCGGGCCCCTCTGGTGGATTCCCTAGTTAATGCCTGCAGAGGTCCGCCTTTTGAAGATCCACTTGTCCATTCAGGCTCAGTAATTCCAGCTTGAGAATAGCTCTATTCAAGCATCGACACATTAAAAAGTCATATTCTAAAATTAAAACACCTTAACAATGGCCATATTAGCACCGAGAAGCCATGGAAAGTCTACAAAAGCTAGGATTCACAAACAATGCTATGCTCTCGAAATACTTCAAAATGTGTAGATAGAACTAATATAGAAACATCAGATAACACTTTAAAAATACACCAAAGAGCCCATCTTTGGGAACACAAATGAGGAGGAAACATCAATTTGTTGGTGTTTCCTTTTGGGCCTTGCAGCTTGCTATTTGGCTCTCATATAGCAACTGCATCTCTTTCTAAAACCAAAAGCAGGCAACTTATGACTTTCAAGAAAGTCATTTGTTCTAACAAGTTTCCTTATAATATAAAATACAAACTTTTAAACATAGCAAAAATCAAACATTCTTTTTCAAGCAGTGAAAATCAGTTTAAATTAAAATCTATTACAGTTACCTAAACAAAAATCTCAGGCATCAAATTCTAGAAACAGGTATGAACATGCAAGCCTAAAATAAAATGTCAATGCTGAAACCTTGGTGCTACCTTCTCACCATACAGACAAAAAGGAAATACTGCCAGCACCCCAGACCTTCCAATACCAGTAAGCTCTCTTTGAAAAGCTGACTTGTTCTCATTTGAAATAATTTAGCAGTCCTAATATACTAGCTAAAAATCTTTAAACTGGGACTTTTCAAATTGTAATATACCTAACAATCACTTGGACCTTCCGTTAAAAATGCAAATCTTTATCCAAATAGCTCTGGGATGGAGGCTGCAGACTCTATAACTCCCAACTAGTCAGTTATTTAATTCTGAAGTCACCATTATTAGATTCTTTAAAATCCTTTCAACTAGAGAACAATACACCAACAATTACTATTCTAGAGAGGGCCATGTTGTCACCAGTCTTCCGGTTACAATTTTATCTAGCTGATGTTTTGAATTCCATACAACAATCAGGAATCACCTGATAAGTTGCTTATCCAACAAGAAGCATTACTCCAAACTTCCACAAAGTAGAGATACTTTGTTTCATGTTAAGATGTTGCACATCTCTGTATTTTCAAGGTACACTGGATTCACTTTGACTATCTGAATCTCTGAAGTCCTTATCCTGTAGTCAGTATTTGCTTGATGCAAACAATGAGTTAAAAGATCATCTCTTATTATTGGAATAGAAGGTGAAACCTGAGACTCAGTTATGGAGGCAATGGATCACATCTGGGAGCGTTTCATAAAATGACCCCAGTTCCCAATTCCACCTTCAGTAATTAATTCAAGTACTCAAAGAATGGTCTGGGCATGAAAAGACAAGAACTGGGCATTAAACGGAGATAGATAGCATGATAACCCCTCAATAGCAATATTGCAAACCACAGTGCCTAAAAGAAAAAAAGGGTGGAGCGGGCGGAGAGGAAAGTGTCTGCCACAGAGAAAGGTTAGGCAGGACTGGGGGGTGGTAAGGTAACTGGGAACATTGATGGCGGGTAATGTACCTTGATGAAGGGATGGGTGCTGGAATATTGTACGACTAACATTCAATCATGAACATCTTTGTAACTGTGGAACATGAGGATTCAACAATTAGGAAAAAAAAAATGGTCTGGGCATTGATCCTAAGGGAATTCACCCAGTGTTGAGGACAATTAGTTTAAGACAATCTGACTTATGAAGCACCTCAAAGTAAAGTGTCCTGGGACCAGAGCGATAGTACAGTGGGTAGAAAGCTTGCCTTGCATGCAGCTGACCAGCGTGGCATCCTGTATGGTCCCCAGAGCACCACCAGGAGTGATTCCTGAGTGCAGAGCCGAGAGTAACCCCTAAACACAGCTGGATCCGGCCCTAAATCCCCCACATCCCAGTAGAAAACAAAGTGCCTTTCTGTTGGGAGGGGCACACCCAACAACGCTCAGGGCTTACACTCAGGAATCACTCATGGCGGTGCTCAGGGGACCATATGGAGTGCCAGGGATCAAGCTCAGGAGATCATATGGGAGGCCAGGAATCAAACTGGGGTGGTCCAAGTACAACTCTTTAACAAATTAAAAAATATTATTTAAAAGGATCAATAAAGATACGTTATGCAACTGATACAGACTTGATATTTTGGGTCGAGCCTTCACTGGTTCAGAAACAAGCTAAGCATGCAGCTGATGGATGCTTGGTCCCCTGCCACCACATGGTCTTCCAGGCACCACTAGGTGCAGTCCCAGAGGCCCCTGAGCGAAGCTAGGGTGTCCTGAGTCTCTGGCACAGTAGAGCCCAATCAGCTGACATCCTTGGACGACTGATCCATCATCCTGGCTGGCCAAGAAACGCTGGTGGGGACACCAGGCAAAGGCAAAGCAGATGGAGAAGATGGTGAAAGAAAAGTCTTTTCTCTTAAAACCGGTTATCTGTCAAATGCATTTGTCATGTTTTATTTTGATTAAATAACTGAATTTCTTGACCTATTTTGCAATTTTAGATTTTTACAGTATTTATTAGTCATTATGGTTAATAAAAACTTTATTTTGTACTAGCTATCTTTGACATCAAAGGCCAAACTCTATTTAAAGATTATCTATGGGAAAAAAATTAAAAAAAAAAAAAGATTATCTATAGAAGGAAACACAAATCCACTAGTTGTCCCTGGGAAAAAGTAATAGGAGTGGCAGGGCACTTTTCACTATAAATCATTTCAATTTGATCTGTTGGGGCTTATTAAATTATTTGGTTGAACACTGCCAGCTAGTTTTATTGTTTCTATTATTATCTAATTTAGGATTAACTATCTTTATAGAACATGGATTGATAACGCTCACCTAATCAAGACTAGTTGTGTATTTTCAGCAAGCTATTCTACAGAAGTCTTGAATTTATCATGGAGACAAGGTGAAGAAATAAAATCTCTCCATTGCCTTTGGATATGTAAAAAGTTAGGCAGGCATAACAATTTAGATAAAATACTACCAACATGGCCACTACTCATTTTAAAATTATGAAAAACAGCATTCATCCTCATTAAAGGAAGATGCTGGCATACACTGCTATGGGAATGTAAAATGCTTCAACTTTTATGAAGGGGAATATAGCAACATCTAGCAAAATTACAAAATTATTGACAAATTCAGACACATAAAATGGCTAAAATATAAAATGACAAAAGCAAAAGGCTATTCACTGGTTCATGTTTGCATAATTCAAATTAGCAAAATAATACTTGCCAAGTCGAAAGCGGATGAACATATTATGACATATCCATATAGCTCAATATACCCAGGGATGAGAGAAAATATGTAGTTGACCGAGGTTTGATCCCTGGCAACAGAACCAGGGAGTAAGCCTAAAACATGCACTACCCACCCCCCAAAAACACAATACATCTTACAACTGCATAAGGTATTAAGTAAAGAAGACGGTTCTGTATAAAATAGAAAAGGTCAGGAGCAGGATGTGGCTCAAGTAGTCAAGTATCTGAGGTCTATATGTCCCTTCTCTAGCACCCCTGGGTATGGTGCTGGTGGACCCTGAGCACTGACAGGTGAGCTTCACCAATAAATAATGTGCAAACTGCCTTTGATGAAAGGATGGCAAAGAAATCTACATACTGACTTATATTGAAAATGGAAGTTATATACTGAAAATAATATATAAGCCAAAACTTAAAAGTTACTTATAGATCAAAGGAACAAAGCTAAGTCAATTAAGACTTCCTTATATTTTATCAAAATTAAAAAAAAAACACAACAAAAATATAAAATTCTTTTCACTCAAGAAAGTCTTTTGATTTTTATTCTCTAAAAACACTGTGCCCAATACCAAAAATGCACGTAGTACTTATTTGTAGAAATAATGTAATATTCAGGAGACTAGTATGTATTCATGAATTTGACCATGATTATAAAGAGCACTCCTACCTCTGCATACAGAACAAGCCTAAAAGCAATGACAATCCAGCAGAAATAAACACTAGATCCAACGTGTTGCCTAGTAACTACTTTTTCTTATAAGAATTAGGGTTGTTTTGAAAAAATGGCTGACTTGCTAAGAGGAAACAGACAAGTTTTATTGTGTCAAAAAACAAGGAATCATAGAGAACAAACATGATTAATATTAAGATAAGGATCAGATTCAATAATTCCCACTGGCTAAAAATGGTACAATTTGACTAGATAAAAATTAATTTTAAAAAATTTACTGGGGCAGAAGAAATAGTACAGAGGTTAAGGTACTTGTCTTCCATGCAGCCGACTCTGATTTACTCCCCTGAACTGCATGTGGCTCCCAGAGCACCAGCAGGAATGATCTCTGAGCAGAGAATCAAGAGCAGACCCTCAGTCTCCAGGTGTGGCCCCCAAACACAAACAGAACAAAAATTACTGGGGCATTTTTAAATTTGAAAACAGATTAAAAAAATAAGAAAGTACTTATTTCAAATAAACTAGTTTATATGAAAAGTTCTTTTTTAAAAATGAGAGAATTAGTGGAACCATGTTACCTCAACTGCAGTAACAATTTTTTTAAAAAAAGAACTGAAAAAACCCACCTAAAATACTATATGAAACAACAGATCTAGGACATAATCACCAATCGTGACTATTGCCATTAACTGAAACAAAATGAATGGCTCAGGCTTTTAATATCTGAATCTATTAATTTAAGCATTATTAAAAGGATCTAATGTGCCTCCAGAATAATACAACTACAGATCACAACACACTTAGAATATGCTTGTCAAAGGAACTACACCTGAATTAGTATCTAGATCTGTGTTGTTTAACACAGAAGCTACCAACTACATATAGCTCTTGAAATTTAAATGGAAATTTTTGTTTGTCACCTGCATTCATCACATTCCAGGTTTTAAATAATCCCATGTAACTAGTGCTACCAAATGAAAAGCAGATAGGAAACAATTTCATTGAGACAGAAAAACTATTACAAACTTACTGATAGTCTATGGGCCAGAGAGATAGTAGAGGTTAAGGTGCTTGCCTGCCTTGCACATAGCCAACTGGGGTTCAAACCCCAGCACTTCATCTGATCCCCTGAGCACTGCTGAGTTTGCTGTGGTCCCCAAACAAAAAAGTCCAATCAATCCTACCATAGTTCTAACTGTGTGTATACAGGAGAAACAGTATAGAAGAGTAAATGTCAATTGAAGAAGCAAATAATCACATCCAGAATGTGGGAACTTTTGTAGAGAACTGACCTGGTTTCAACACCAAATAAATGGCGGGAAAATAGTCATAGTGAAAAAAAATCTTGTTTAAAGACTAAATTAAATAACTTAACCATTAAAGACATTTCTGAAAGTGGAAGAATTTAAAGACGTTAGTTAAAAACAATTATTTTGTTTAGGTGATCTCATGGCAGTGTTTTATATATGTATACGTAAAACTGCTCCTGTAAAGAAATATTAAAGTATTGACACTTTCATTTGTAAAATAACTAGAGATTTGCTTTAACAGACTTCAGCAACGTAAAACAATAAAACCAAAAGAATGTTAAAAGTTGGAAAGTGCTGGTAAAATGCTGACAAATGGGCAGGTGGCCCAAAAGGTTGAAATACAAACCCTGCATGAAGGGGACCCGGGTTCAATCCCGAACACCACATGGTTCTCTGAGCACCACTTGGGTATGGCTCCAGATTTTTTTTTAAACAGAGAAAAAACATGTTACCAACCATAGTTGCTTTGTGATGAGAGGGTCATTAAACTCTTATCTAATTTTCTATTTTAAATTTTATTTAAAAAAAAAAAAGGAAGAGAGAAAAGAGAAAAAGAAAAGGTCATGGAGAAAGAATACAGTGGGTAGGGTGCTTGTCTTGAACACAGCTGGTCCAGGTTTGTTGCCCAGGACCCCCGTAGACAGGAGTGATCCCTGAGCACCTCTGGCTGTGACTCCAAAATAAAACAAAACAGAAAATAGGCCATGATCTAGTTTGACCTCTTTTTTTTTTTAAAGACACTTTTTTTTTTTTGCTTTTTTGGGTCACACCTGGCGATGCACAGGGGATACCCCTGGCTCTGCACTCAGGAATCACCCCGGCCGTGCTCAGGGGACCATATGGGATGCTGGGATTTGAACCCGGGTCGGCCGCGTGCAAGGCAAACGCCCTACCCGCTGTGCTATCTCTCCAGCCCCTAGTTTGACCTCTTATAACATTTCTTTTAGTGGGACAAGCTTTGAACCATGCTTAGAACAGAAATCACAAAAAGACAATTAAACACTTCTGCATTAATCACAGGCCACTTATCCTGCTAACAAGAATACTAAGTTTAGATTCTTAATGACATTTTAATAAACAATGGAATAAACAGCTGACGTGGACTGGAATCTGGGTGTCAGCTGTTAACCAACAGTGAAAACACAGGTACATTAATGTTGCCCCAAATGACACCTGAACACAAAACTATAAAGCTAACGATACCTGATTGTGCTCAACTCTTCTTTGCTTGAGTGTTACTGGAGTCTTTGTTCTGCCCTTTAGTGGTTCCCTCTTCTCAAGCTTGAGCTCTATTTTAGAGTCTGGAAATAACATTGGAAAAACCATTACTCTCTGAAACAAAATGAAGTATAACAACCTAACATTATGGAACCATGGTTTTAGGTACACTGTTATGTGTAACAAGTTTGACTAACGTTATGTCAATAAGCCAAAATTCCTCTTGAAAGCTTTTGTTTTCTGTTATTCTGTTCAATTTCTTGTTTAGTTCAACATCTTTCAATCTGATCACTTTTTCCTACTTATTTTCCTTAAACTAAGCCTTTACTATAAATTCAAACTGCTCCTATGCAGATTTTCACAAAAAACAATTTGATGTGGGAAAAGGACATAAAAGTACAAAATTATTAAACATTCCTTTGTTTATACCATATATAACTAGTACATAAATTTACTCATTGAATTCAAATTTGGAATATGTTAGAAAAACTGTAAGCTATTTTAAGAATGAAAAGAAAAATCAGCATGATGAGAAGCCTCAAATAACAAGTACAATAACATTAATATTTAAATGGAGTTTCAAAGTCTTAGCCCTTCTTTGATGCAATTACAAAAAAACCCCTTTGGTATAACTAGTATAACTCTTGGTAAGGAGCAATCTTAACCAGCCACTGGTCAATTCTTCTCCTGCCCATAAATAAAAGTTTCTTTGGACAAGCTAGTTATATATTATGAGGCTTATCTCCATGATGTTTATCAACCTAAACAACTGTATCTTTTTACAGGCATTCATGTTCTATTCTCCTGGTCATGATTTAGATTAAAAAAAAAAAACAAACTTAATTTCCATAATTTTTGTGGTCATCCATCATTATATAGCAAAATGTCTACCAGTTGTGAGGCTGGAGTGATAGCACAGCGGGTGACGTTCGCCTTGCACGCAGCCAACCTGGGTTTGATTCCCAGCATCCCTTATGGTCTCCTGAGCACCACCAGGAGTGATTCCTGAGTGCAGAGCCAGGAGTAACCCCTGTGCACCGCCGGGTGTGACCCAAAAAGCAAAAAAAAAAAAAAAAAAGTCTATCAGTTGTTACTTGCTGGGCTGGAGTGATAGTACAGTGGGGAGAGTGCTGATAACCGGAAGTATACTGGATGTGCCTCCAAATAAAAACAATAACAAAAACAAAACCCCAAAACATCTGTTGCCAAAAACTAAAATCATCTTACTTTCTAAAGATAGCAAAGATGTCAATTCTAAATACCTTAGTTTTATATAAATTCAGATTGTGTTAAAAAGTGGTAGAGATTGCTATGTGTCTTATAACTATCTCAATCTGGTACTAGTCAGTACATAATCTGTTTGTAGGTTTCCAAAAAAAAAAGAAATGATTTATCAACTTAAGTTAAAATAGTTTCATTTTTATTTAAGAGTAAGACATCAACTTCATCCCACATCTTCTAATACTATTAGTGAATGTACGGGAGTATTTATTTGGAATAGTATAATTTTTTAGCATTATAAAATCTTCGGCACTGTTAACTCAGAATCTAAGAATTAGAAAACAAAAAATAGAAAGCCCAATAGTAAAATAGAAATTGACTGACGTCTCATACAGAATAACTCTTACGTCTGTAATGATGTCTCATTACAGAATAACTCCTCTCATAAATTTAAATTCTAACAGCCATCAAAAATAAGGTTCTTTCTTAAAAGAAAACCCATACAATAGTCTTTTCAACTACAAAGTGCAATGTTAAGTGGATTTTAAGGATGAAATGAAAAAGGGATATTCACTCACAAACATCTAACCTGTTGCAACTCAAAGAATAAAACACACACAACAAGTTTCTGGAGACCACACAGAACTTCAAATTTAACAACTTTATTGAATTTGCAGAAGCATTCTACAGAAATACATTTAAAAAAATAACATAGCACTTAGTAGGTACATGTATACATGTACAATTCGGAAGACAAATAACAAATAAAACTGCTCCCAGAAAGCTGAAGA
Organism: Sorex araneus; assembly: GCF_027595985.1. NCBI lineage: Eukaryota > Metazoa > Chordata > Mammalia > Eulipotyphla > Soricidae > Sorex > Sorex araneus. Next base: position 40,333,409 of record NC_073311.1, on the reverse strand, counting down.
GAAACATAGATAGTGTAAGAGTATAGTAATGGTGGCTAAAAGTACCACTGTTTTGTTTGCACTTAATAGTACTAACTGCCCATAAAAACAAAAAGAAATTCAATTAGCAAATTCCTCTAATAGTTGCTCTCTGTTCTTACATCCATAAAACAGGTTAACATACTGCTTTTATATTGACACAGACATGGTGTAAAAGTACGGTTTTTCTAATGACTTCTTAAAGAAAACTAGCAACTAAAATTTACGTTGAAAGCTTAGGATTGTTAAGCTTAGCATAGTCATCCATGAACTACAATATACTTTGAAAATATTAAACAACAAAAAATCAGTTCACCTGATGAACTAATGATGGTAAGAATGCACAATCCCAGAATATTAAAGTGCGGTTCATGAACAATTTGCTACTAGTCCATGAAGAAATAAAGCCCCTGCACCAGAATGCAAATAAGCATTTTTCTCTATCAATATAATTTTATCACAAAAAAACCCCCGTAATTGATCTAAAAACTGTAAGTGGATTTAAAATTCTAATGTGTTTATCTTGCTAAATAACTATTATCAATCTGTGACTAGTATGTTTAATGATACTGATCTATAATATTATGAGTAATATTGCAGGCATAACTAGAAACAAAACTGAAAAACTAAGAAATGTGGACAACTTCTAGAACATGAACAGATATTGCCATTAAATAGTGAAGTCTATTCTTTAAGTTGATAGAATGTTGTTTTGAGTAGATGCAAAAGCATAAACAGCAAAGGGTCAACTATTCCAGAGATATATGTGATCTATTCTCCCTCAAACCTGTCTTGCTTGTCTCTTATGTTTCTCTGCTGCCTGTTTCTCTCTTGAATACATTTCCCCTTTTTCTCACATCTTAAAAAATAAAATCTACCTACCTTCACACAAAAAAAAAAAATCTACAAAGTTTCAAAGTGTTTCTGACTCTTTATCTACGCAACTTTAAAAAAGATATTCTGGGCTAGCAACTCCAAGTGTTGAAGTGCAAGCTTTTTGTGCAGGAGGCTTAGACTTGATCCCTAGCACTAGATGGTCCCCTGAGAACTGCCAGATATGTCCTCTAAAATATGAGAGTTTCTATGCAGGGAATTACTTTTTACAATATAAATTGATGGGCAAAGGCTTGAAGTTCTAAAGTAGCCCAATCAGGTGACTAAAGAGATTAGGGCACAGAAATAAGTAAAATTCTTAGAGAAATTCCCCATGATGTCACTATTCTTAATTTAGTACTTTTTTCCACGTCTCTTAATTATTTTAGATACTTCCCCACCAAATAAAGTTCCACCCTTAAAGGGAGAAGAAGTCAGCTTATTCTTAGAAGCTGAACTAATTTTGCAATCCTTCAACCAGAGATACCTACGGCCTACAGCAGAAGACCCCATGGTACGGGAAGCCATCTTTACTTCATCAAAAGCAGCTTCACAAAGAAATGAAGCTGCATCATATGTTCTCCTCAGAATCTCTTGTGCCTGATACACATTACTGGGTTCAGAACTCAGAATCTGTACAGCCTGACTAATGTCTGCCTGCATAGCTCGAACTACAAAGGCAGTATGGGTGGCAGCTTGCAATGATGCTGCCGCAGCTTCATATGCTCTCCCAAGTGCTAAGTCCAACTGTTTATCACAAGAGTCAGTGGAAGCTGCCTGAATACTAGATGATGCAGTAGCTTCAGAAATTAGACCCAGGATTTCATCATCTACTTTTGGAACTGAAAGTATCCGTGGTGCCTCGGTGGAAGAAACTGGATACTTGCATGCCAGTGAAGGCAGCTGCTTATCAATTTGATGCCACTCTTCTTCAATTACTTTTAAAATAGATTCGTGGAAGGGAAAAGATGGTCCTGGCTCATCTACATCATCATGCTGTGATTGCTTGGACATTTCTATGCCTAGGGTGGCAAGTGAGTGAGAGACCACAGTTTTGGCAAAGGGAGACATCAATTCAGATCTGGATATATTTGGAAATCTCATATAGGAAGCTGAATCCTGTTCCTCTACTGACTTCTCACTAAGTCTTGGAAATTTTTGTGGCGGAGACAGAGATTCAGTTTCTTGAAAATTAGACAGATTAATTCTCTTACGTGTCGTTTCTAAATCCAGTGGGGGGTTAGAGTTAGAAGTCCCAGGCAAACTCCCAATCCCACCCTGGACCAACAGAGAATTAACATAATCTCTAATGGCCTGAGCAAGCGGTGGGGAAACTACTTGAGATCGCTCAGATTCTGAAACATGGGATGTCTCAGTACATAATGGCTGAACTCCCCTTTTCTCTCCATGAAAAATATGTTCTACTATGTCTTTGTAACAAGAAGTGGTGGTTTCTTTAATCAGTGAAGGAGAGGCTGTAGCAGATGCCAACATGGCAGCGAGTTCATGCTGAGATGCTGAAGAACTTTTCTCTAAACCTCTATCACGGCTAGACTTGGAGGAAATACACAAATTCCCTTCTGAGGCTAAATTCTGTAAATGGTCCCTGCCAAGCAAGGTTGTGGCCATAAAATGATCCCTAGGTGGGTCTCCCTTAGAAGTATGTACTTTCTTAGCTGCCTGTAGTTCAGTCCTGCCCAGAGGAGGACGGGTAGAGATTTCAGGAAAAGAAATACCCTGAAAAAATCCACCACAGGGAGTAGTTGGATGTTCAGAAAAAGGAACAAAATCCCTAGTGGACTTCGCTTTCTTGTGTTCTTTCTTCTTTCCTGTAGAGGCAAAAGAGGCAGGAAGTTTAAGTATTACTTGTGGTCAAGCTGATTTTATTCTTTGCCTCTTTGCTAATATAGTGCTGTTGAAAGAAATAATGCATATTCTGAAAGTGTCAGAATGTGTCCTCAGAGGCCAATTTTATGGCGATACAAGTCATATGGGTCAAATTAAATAATCATGAAATTAACAAATCATAAAAAAATAAAATTTACAAATACTAAGATGTTTTTATAATGCAGTTTATTATTGGTTTTTGAGCCACACCTGGCTGTGCTCAGGGGGCCATGTATGATTTAAGGGATCAAACCCTGCTGGCAGCACACAAGGCAAAGGGCCCTTACCTGCTATACTATAACCCTGCCCCACCTCATTATTATAATACATTTTTACAAGTATAAATCTATGTACTATTTTCAAGAAGAACTTAAAACGCCATGGTTCAATTCTCTTAAAAATTTTAAATGTCAAAACACTTTTAACTTGTCTTAAATCAGATTATCAAGAATTATAAATTTAAATGTCTATCAAAAGGGGAGAAAACATGCCATACATAAACACTTCAACTACACATGAATTGTGAGAAATACATGAAACTTATGTGATTAAGTCAGTGTGATAAAATCTCAAGTATATGAAGAGCAAGTGATAAAACTGAGCATGATATTGGTCGTGTAGGTTGAGTAGGAAGTGGGCAGGCTTGGGGAGGGTGTCCACACCTTGCAGTGCTCAGGGGTTAGTCAGGAGCGACTCCTGGCAGCGCTTGGGGGAAATATATGATGCTGAGATTTGAACCAGGGTTGGTCACACATGCAAGGCAAATGCTTTATCTCCGGTATTCTCAGCCCCACATAGGTTGTTTTTTTTAAGTATGAAATAATACCAGGTATTAGAAGTAGGAAATATTTAAACATGGATGGGAAAATTGAACATCAAATTAGTGACCGTGACTACTATGTGGACATAATGGAAAGGGATGAAAATTAGAACTTTGTCGTTCTTCTCAGAAAATTAAATTCGAAGCAAAATAAAGGTTATTTACAAGTCAATTTTAGGTAACAGAAAATCAGACATGTTTCTATCCCTTAAGTTTTCAAGAGAAAGAATTAAGTTAAATTGGAGGAATAGTCTAATGACATGAACAAAAGTTAACATCTTGCTATTATTTAAGATGTTTTCTTCATGGTTACTATATCTTATGTCTGAAAAAAAATTACATATTTTTATTTAACATTTGAAATTTTACCTTCATCATTGTCACTGTATCTGTCTGAGTCGTTACTTCCATTCTGCCTTGTATTTTCTGCTGAAGATGAAATTGTTGGGAGAGGAGTGGATGATCTTGATTCTGTTCCTTGCTCCCTCAATTTCAACAGCTTTTTCTCATATAGCTTTCTGGTTGTTCCTATATTAAAGCAAAGTTTATTTACTTTAGTACTGTCTTACTTAAGATATGGTTCAGACATTATTTTTCAACAACACCAAAATGGTATATCTTTCCCTTTTCTAATATATTTAAAGACACTATATAATAAATCATTTTCTAAAATCATCTTTCCCTGCCAACCTGAGCTTATAGCACATGCACACAATAATGCTTTTTAAATAGTAGGAATACATATGACATTATAGATCTGCTAAAGAGTCTATAAGCTATATTTGACGTTTCTTCAGTACTATGTAAGAGTATTTTGTAGAAAATCATTTTTGTCCCTCTACAAAAATGATGATTATCGGTGGTCCCTGGCAGACACAACAAAATATGCCAGCACTACAGCTGGGTGTGTGTGTACAGCTTCCATCTTTTAACTTGTCTTAAATCAGATTATTTACAATAATAATGATGGGATGGAGGGAAAGAAGGGGGGAAATACTGTAATTAAAATCCCACAACTCTAAGAAACTAATCTGCCTGAATCAGCCATTCTGTTATAAAACTAATTTGCAGTTCAAAAAAAGTCTTCTTAGAGGCCAAAGACACACTATGTAGCTGACCCAGGATCAGTTCACTCCCAAACCAAAAAAACTTGTAAAAATAAAACAAAACACAACTAAGTCTTTGTGACCAGAATGATAGCACAATGGGCAAAGCTCTAGCCTTGCACCTGGTCGACCTGGGTTCACTCCCCAGCATCATGTGTAATGCCTGAGTGCAGAGCCAGGAGTAAGTCCTGAGCAGTGCTGGGAGTAGTCCCAAAGCAAACCAAAGCAAAATATTTTAGGGACTGGGAAAAAAATAAATGGGTAAAATGCATGCAGGATATCTGGAGTTGAATCCTGGGCACTGTATGATCCCCTGTACACAGGAGCAACTACTAAGCATAGAGCCAGGAGGGTCCCATAAATAAAAAAGGGCTGGGGAAGTTACAACAGGGATTAGGGCATATCCAAGACACCAAAGGCACCAAAGGGCTTTAGTAGCACTGCATCCTCAGGGCAGGCCGGGCTGGCCACATACTAATTATATACCCTGAGCTCTACTTGAAAGCCCCCAAATTTAAAAATAACTTTTACGGAAATTGTGCTATAAAAAAATCAATTATGCACTTACCAGAATAAAATTGATCATAATCAAGTTTTTAGCACATTTTAATATTAACAACCAAAAAAAAATAGCTTTTATTTCATTGCAGTTGTCTTTTTTTTTTTTGCTTTTTGGGTCACACCTGGCAATGCACAGGGGTTACTCCTGGCTCTGGACTCAGGACTCACCCCTGGTGGTGCTCAGGGGGACGATATGAGATGCTGGGAATCGAACCCGGGTCTGCTGCATGCAAGGCAAACACCCTACGAGCTGTGCTATTGCTCTAGCCCCCATTACTGTAGCTGTCTTTCTCTACTCTGTATGCTAAAGCTCAGGGAACTATATAGTATCTTTTCTATAAAAAGTTTCCTGCTCTTGTTTGGATTCTAAGGACCAGTCTGTCAATAATCATATCACAGTATCTCCTGAGATACCAGTCTTAGAAGATAACTGAGGAAATTCTGGCCAGATTCATATTAATTATCAATAGATTATTAATAAACTTCTAGTATAATGCCTATTTCAGTTAACATTAAAAATATCCTTTTGGGACTGGAGTGATAGCACAGCGGGTAGGGTGTTTGCCTTGCATGTGGCTGACCCGGGTTCGATTCCCAGAATCCCATATGGTCCCCCAGCACCGCCAGGAGTAATCCCTGTGCATCAGGGGGTGTGACCCCCCCCAAAAAAAAATCCTTTAAAAAACTGCTTTGATTGGGATTCAAAAAATGATACTCTAAACTGTAAGAAAGAAAACAGAATAAGAGAGTAGATTTCTATCATTTTGTGACTGTGTTTTCGCAAGGCTGATTATGCCTTAATTTTGCCTTAACTATCTAAAGAAAGTCTTGTCAATCTTCTACGTAACACAAAACCTTGAACACTGGAAATTTGGGATCTGTATTTCTCTGTAGGGATTGTATGTAAATTTAGAACATTTTTATTATTTTTTTCTTTTATGGGTCACACCTGGCAATGCACTGGGGTCACTCCTTGCTCTGCACTCAGGAATTACTCCTGGCAGTGCTCTCAGGGGACCATAGGGAATGCTGGGAATTGAACCCAGTCTGCCTTGTGCAAGGCAAACGCTCTACCCGCTATGCTATCCCTTCAGCCCCAAGAACGTTATTTTTTTAATACAACATTCCAATACCGCAACCTCCACCAGTGTCATCTGTTTTCCTACATTGTCTCAGGTCTGTCCTCCTGCCCCCACCCATCTTAAGCTCAGTTCATAGATTCTGTTGCTTTGAACCATGTTACTCCCTTATTATGCTGCTTTTGTTTGGAATTACCCCTCCCCCCCTTTTCTTTTGTTTTTGGGCCACACGTGGCATTGCTGATGGTTACTCCTGGTTCTGAGCACAGAAATAATTCCTGGGGGTGCTCAGGGGACCATTTGGGATGCCAGGCACCAAACCTGGGTCAACTGCGTGCAAGGCAAGTGCCCCCCATATTGTTATTACTGCTCTCGTCCCCTTACTATGAGTTTCATATCCCACAAAAGAGAGAAATCATTCTTGGCTGTGCTCTCCTGGCTGAATTTCATCACGATACCTTCCAGTTCACTCACACAGCTTCAAATTACACCTGGCAATGCTCAAGGGTTCCTCTTCGTTCTGAATTTAGGAATCACTCCTGGCAGTGTTCTGGGAGTCATATGGAATGCCAGGGATCGAACCTGGATTGTTCATGTGCAAGGCAAATGCCTACCCTCTGTATTATTGCTCTGGCCCCTGCAAACTGCATGTTTCTGTCTTTTTTCTATAGCCAAGAGCATTGTCTTTCTTTTGTTTTATTTTATATACTGCTCTACTACTATGCCTACTGTTGTAATAACCAATAGACTATTTTTTACTATTTCAATAGTAGTATATATATTTCAATAGACTATATTTTACTATTTTTAATTTCAAAAGGTGGGCCAGAAAGATAGTATAGGGGCTAAGGTGCTTATACAAGGCCAACCTTAGTTCAATCCCTGGCCAACCTTAGTTCAATTCCCCACCAGGTTTAAGTTTTACAGAAAGGACATTATGGATAGCATCACCTTACCCACAATAGGACCAGGATTCACTCCATATTTCACAAGCTGATCCAGGAGATCTTCATTAGTGAGTTCTGACACATCCAGATCATCTTTATCTTCTAGTCGGGGTTTGTCAGTTTTCTTTGTGGCTTTCTGTAAACAAAGTTCAATTTAAAATATTCACACAGGCCTGAACAAGCAGGTATGGTGCTTGCCTTGTACAAGGCTGGCCTGGGTTTGATTCCCAGCACTACACATAGGGTCCCAGGAATAATCTTTAAACACAGAGCAAAGGGTCAAGTCCCAAGCACAGTCAGGTGTGCCCCCCACTAACGAGAAACAAAATATTCATCTACTGTATATAATAAGCATGTAAATTCACCTACATGTTGATACTGCTTTAGATTTGCTGTTTGGGGAAGCTACTTACTGGCAAGGGGGAAATGAGGGCAACAGACGAGCATGTGATGCCAGGGATCAAACCAGAACCTCTCACATACAGAGCATGCACATTTGCCCTTTGAGCTACTTACAAGTTGATCTGTAATTATGCTGTACCACAGCAATTTGATTAAAAACAACTCATTAATTTGAGTGCATTTCCTAAGTTCAATTATACTTACATAAGCCCAAACTGCCAGGTTTGTAACTTACATTTTAAAAACATTTACCGTACATCTACACAATCGAATACTATGCAGCTGTTAGAAAAGATGAAGTCATGAAATTTGCATATAGGTTTATCAACATGGAAAGTATCATGTTAAGTGAAATGAGTCAGAAAGAGAGGGACAGACATAGAAAGATTGCACTCATTTGTAGAATATAAAGTAACAGAATGGGACTAACTAACACCCAAGAATAGTAGAGGTAAGTCTCATGAGGAGTATTCCACAGCTTGGAAGCTGACCTCACACGCTAGGTGAAGAAGCAGCTCTGATAGAGAAGGGATCACCAAGCAAAGGGTGCTAGGCGGGCCCACTAGGGATAGGACATACAAGCTGAAAATAGACTATAGACCGAACAAGATGCCTACTTAATACCTCTGTAACAAACCACAACACCCAAAAAGAGCGAGCAAATGGGAATGCCCTACCACAGAGGCAGGGTGGGGTGAAGGGGACAGGGTGGGGGCGGTAGGAGGGATGCTGGGACCATTGGTGGTGGAAAATGGGCACTGGGAGGGATGGGCACTCAGTCATTGTATGACTGAAACGTACGCATGAAAACCTGTAAGCCTGTAACTTTGTCTCATGGCGATTCACTAATAAAATAAAATTAAATTAAAAAAAAATTATCATTAAAAATACCCATTCTTGGGGCTGAAGAGATAGCACAGCGGGTAGGGCGTTTGCCTTGCACGCGGCTGACCCAGGTTCATTCAGATATGAATAAAAAATAATTTATAACTGAACTTCCTAATTAGTCTTAAAATTTTAATCTAAAAATCTGACTTTATTATGTTTATACTTGCAAATTAAGTTGATTACGTAAAAAAAATTAAAAAGCCAAATGAATAAACATTTTTCTTTTTGGTTTGGGAGCCACACTCAGTAGTGCTCAAGGCTTACTCCTGGTGGGGGTCAGGGGATCATATGGAGTGCCAGGGATTCAACTTGGGCCAGCTGACCTAAGTGTCTTACCCAGTGTACAGCCCCTGAACAGACTATTCCTGCAACAGTGACTGACAAATTAATTTCGACCCAGGACTGACTTCATAATTGTGTTAATCCTGGTGACACATTACATCAGCTCCTTAAGAGCTGAAACTATGGATGATAGCTAGATTCAAAGTCATTTTGGCCGAAGGGGACTGGAGAAAGAATACAGCAGGCAGAGCACTTGCCTTGCATGCATCTGGCCTGGGTTCCATCCCCAGCACTAAATAACAGTTCCCCAAGTCCCTCAGGAGTTCTCCCTGAGCACACAACCAGGATTAAGTTCTGAGCACTACTAAGTATGACCCCAAAACCAAAGGGAGGGCTGGAGCGACAGCACAGCGGGTAGGGCGTTTGCCCTGCACGAGGCCAACCCGGGCTCAGTTCCCAGCACCCCATATGGTCTCCTGAGCACCGCCAGGAGTAATTCCTGAGTGCAGAGCCAGGTATGACCCCAAAAAGCAAAAAACAAAACAAAACAAAAAACAAACCCCCCCCCCAAAAAAAAACACCAAAGGAAAAAAAACTAGTAGCCTGGTAAAAGTTTCAAACATTTCACTAAAGCGTCATTAAGACATGTTTTAAATAGTAACTAGTAAGATCCATGGTGTCAATTCAAGAGACATAGCTGATAAAAAGATAACTATAAAAAGTTGGTGAGAGGCTTGCTTTTCAAGCCCGTGTTCTCCCAGGAATATGTATTCTTGATTATTTCTACTCTGGAGAAGTCTTCTGTACTTCTTCTGTACTACTCTCTAAAGCACGTACTTCTTTCTCTCCCCTCACATCTTTCTAAACAAGTTTCAATAAAAGTCACTTTGCTTCATCAAATAAAAAAAGCTGCAGTTAGAACTTTAAATTCAAATTCTTCAAAAAGAAGCCAGGAAAACTGTTCAAAGGGCTGGAGTGCATGCACTGTATGTAAGACACCTAGGTGTGATCCCCAGGACCGCATGGTTCCCTAAGCACCACTGGGAGTGAACTCCAAACACTGAGCTGGGAGTCCCACGCTAGGTATGCCCCCCTCTCTCCCGCAAAACAAATATAAAGTTTTGACAGGCTGGGAAGGAAAATTCCACTGTATAGCATAACTATTTTAAATAGGAACCAAGTTACACATTACTTATAAGTAATTCCTGTTCACCATAATAAATTCAAATTTAGTATCAACAAAACATTCAGATTTAAATTTCTTGCAACAACCTGATGGTTTCAAGAAATCTGATATCACGTTCCACTTCTTTTTACTATCTACTTGCATACATGCTTGAAACTTCAATAATTAAATCCTTGAGCAACAGTGCCTAAATCTGGCTTGTTCTCAAAAACTCAAAACTTTAGAAAAACCACTTCTGTTTTAACTTAGTCTCACTCCCATTTTCAATCCTAATCTGAGATGAAGTTCTGTATTTTAATTTTCACCAAAGATCTTGTGAATGCAGCACTTAAGAGGAAAACATTACTTTCCATACTTGTATCCCCAACATCTAATAAATTAAGATTGTCTGACACAAGAATAGGCACTCAGCAGATGTTTTACTGAATCAAAGTGACACCCTAAGAAGGAAAAACAAGCCACTTGTTTATTAAATCCAAGTAAGAAATCAACTTCACTGCATTTCTTTTCTTTTTGGTGCTAGGGTCAAACCCAAGTCTCACAAGCAAGGCATGCACTTTGCTGCTGAGTTGTATCCCTTCTATTTTCTTAGGGCATAATAAATAACAATAAGATCACAAAAGGTGAATAATTTCTAGGTATTAAGTCAAATAAAGTGACTTACCCAGCTGTTTTTTATTTGGGTTGGTTGCATACAAGGCCAAGTGCCCTCCCTGCCTACTGCTATACTATTGCTCCAGCCCTATTCTTATTTTTAAATCTTGTAAGGGAAAACTTCAGAAAAGGTCATCTTGTGAAATTTCAAATTTAGTTAAAAAAAATTGGGAGAGTACAAGACTAGTAAGCCAGCAGTTTCAATAAGATTTCTAAAAATTTAAAACATAAAAAGTTTTAAAGAGGGATGTCAATTATACTGATTTCTGCTTCCAAATAGTTTTGTTCCTTTAACTTTTTGATTCAAAAGTATGAAGTGTCTGACACTCCAGTTTCTTTTCAACTACCAAATCTCTGACTTTTATTTGAACTTTCACATGCAAGTTATTACCCTTCTAACAAGAAAACTGAGGTTACTGGACCTGAAGGGGTGAAATGAGGCAGGAGCAATAGTACAGAATGCAATGGACAGCTATGGAGGGCTATTAGTACTCTGCTCATGGGTGTGATGTGGTATGATGTGGTGTCATACATTTGAAATACAAATCTGGATTCCTAAAACATAAAACTGGAGCCACAGAGATAGTACAGCAGATAGGGTTCTTGCCTTGCTTGTGATCAACCTCAGTTATATTCCCAGCATTCCACCAAGAGTGGTTGGTTGCTGAGTACAGAGCCAGGAATAAGCCCTGATTAGCACCACCAAGTATACCCCCCCAAACAAAAAACAAAACAACCCCATAAAACTATTGTAAATGTTATCACAGTAGCAAATTAATGCTGTACAGTAACATACATCAGATACTACTATGCAACTGCTAGATACTAAGTTGTATACTAAGTGTCTTTTTTTTTTCTTTTTCTTTTTGGGTCACACCTGGCGATGCACAGGGGTTACTCCTGGCTCTGCACTCAGGAATTACTCCTGGCGGTGCTCAGGGGACCATATGGGATGCTGGGATTCGAACCCGGGTCGGCCGCGTCCAAGGCAAACGCCCTACCCGCTGTGCTATGCTCCAGCCCCGTATTCTAAGTGTCTTACATGTATTAACTTATCAAATCCTAAAAACCCCAAGACAGATATATTAGTATTACTATACTATAAGTGAGGAAACTAAAGTAAAAGGCAATATAATTAACTCAGGCTATCTGCATACTCTGCTATACTGTAACATTTGCACAACACTTTGAAGAATTTACCTAATACAATTCTGAAAGCATTAGTAACACTGCATTCTTTGATATTAAATAAAGAACAAAATTCTGAAATCACATGTTGTAACAGGTGTCAGTTGCTCAGCACTGAACAGCTTCACAAAATCAATCTCACATAATCCTTCTCAAACTAAGAAAATTACTAGTTTATTCTGATTTTCCAGATGAAAACTGTCTGTTAAGCAATATTTACTAGTTAGGGTCATCTGAATAACCTGATATTTTAATCTCCAACTTCCTGCTTTAGAATTCTGTACACCCAACATTTACTCTGTTAATTTTATAATTTAACTATAATAATTTACACTTAACAACCTAATTCTTTACTGCTATTCCATGCCTTTAAATGTTTCTTGTTAAGGATTCATAATCCATCGGATTAGACCAATCAAGAACATTATGCTCCACTGGATTCCAAATAGTTACACTCAAAGGGCAGATTGCTAACTCTGTAAGCGTTTATTTTTGTACTGATAATCAAAATCATTTCAATAACAATTATTTATATCTCCATTCTGCTTTTTCCACGCTGGAGAAGTCTGTTCTCTTTGAACACATATTTCTCTTTCTCTCTCTTCACATCTCTCTTTAAATTTCTTTCAATAAAAGCTACTTTGCTTCCTTCCCTTTTTATTTAATCACCATGAGGCAAGATAGTTACAAAGTTGTTCATGATTTGGTTTCAGTCATGAAAACTGTTTTCTAACACACACATACACACACCTGATAGCATCAAGATGTATAAAATACAAGGTTCTGGAAAGTGGGGGAAAAAAACAATTTTTGAACATTTTTGTCATTGAGTGAAAAAAAAAAAAGCAGAAGGCTGAAAATTTCGGCTTTAGATCTATTTCCCATAAAACCATGTTTAGGTAGAAGGCATATGCTACACCTTTAGTCAAATCCACTTTACTATTTTAAAATGTTACAAATTTGGGGCCCAAGAGGTAGTGCAAAATGCTGAGCTTCTCAGATTCCATCCCTGGCACTGTGTGGTCTCCCAAGAACAGATGGTAGCAAGCTCTGAGCAAAGCTAGGTATGGCCCTCTAATCCCCAAGTTACTAATTTGCTACTTAAAAAAAAGTCCTTATCTGAGCCTCCAAAACATAAGGTAATTTATAATTTTTACATGAGGCTAACAATGCCTAGAACATTAAAAAACACATACAATGTAAACAAGGAAAAGAAACATGGGTAAAAAATTACCGTGCCAATTATTACAAATCTCCTACAGTTTACTTTGCTCACAAATTCATCAAGCTACTACTTCTCTTGATTGGGGAGATAATTCAGAGTTGGATGTACATGCTTTGCATGCGGGAGGCTGGGGTTCAATCCCCTATATGGCATGATCCCCTGAGCACCAGATTTGGGAGTAGTCGCTGAGCACAGCAGTGCCATGTGGCACAAAAACAAAAGGCATTTTTCCTATGCCTAGAAAAAGTCTACAACAGTTAGTACTCACTGTGCTTTGAAACATAAAATGATTGCTAATGACCAGTTATCATTAACCATTTCATGTTGACAACACTGAACCTAGTTAAGGATGCACTTTTTGACTTAAAATATTCAAGGAACTCAATAAAATACTCAATGAAAAAGCAGCTTAAACCTAGTGTTATGAAATATTTCTTCTCTATGAGGATCAAACATGACACCTCTATGAGATATAAATCTGAGCATGTCATTAGACATAGTTCTCAAAATATTCGTTCTTTCCTCTTTACTAATTCCATGGTGCTGTCCCACTAGGATTAAATTTGTTGAGATGAGTAGCAGTCAACATACAAGGAAACCCAAGATAACTAAACACAGTGGCTGGGGATACGCAGAGGGGTCTTATCTTGCACACTGCTCACCCTCACTGGATCAGTACCATATATGCCCACCATCACCTCTGTAAGCAAAGAGTCAGGATTAGTAAGCCCTGAGCTCTACCAGGTTGTGGCCCAAACCATTCTTTCCCCCAAATAAAAATAAACATGACGGTGACTGGAGTCTGCAGAGATTGATCACTGTAAGCAGTGATAGGAATTCAAAAATATTGGGAAACTGAAATGAAGTTATATTCATGTCTTTTCACATTCAAAGAACACATGAAGATTGGGACATACACACAATTTTATATATATATATTAAGTTTCTGGAGAGGGGGCAGGAGAGAAGTATAGTGGGTATGGCTGCCTTGTACTTCGCCAACCAAGGTTCAATACCTGGCACCCCAAATGGTTCCAAGAGCCCTGCCAGATGTGGCCCCAAAACCAAAACAACAACAACAACAAAATTTAAAGTTGTTGGAGAAAAGATATCAAAATTGGCGGCGGCTGGCAATACAAATCAACAAAAATAATAATCTTATAAACGTGGCTCCTGTTATAATCTTCTTACACAATCCGATAATCTCACAAAAATTTATATGGCTCAAAAATATTTGCACACAGGACCAACAGAGGGTCCTAAAGGAGATATTTGAAAAAATACTGCTGATTCAACTGGAAAATATTTCTTTACTAAGTAAACTGTTGAAATACTACTACGCTATTGGGTTGGATAAATTAGAAAATTACTACATACTTTTCAAAAGTAATTTTTTTATGTAAAGAGACTACAAACCCATGAAAGACATTAAAAACAGTAAGTTTTTTATTAAAGAAATATTTAGTTGGCACTACTAGATGCTTTGCACAGAAGGCTAAAGAAGTTAAGACAATCAATTTCTCTAAAGCCTAAACAACTGACTTGAGTTAAAATCTATTACACCCCCACATCCTGCCCCGTTTCCACGTCCTCCAGGGAAATTAAAAAAAAAAAATCAGATAAAGCAAACAGACCCCAAATTAGAGAAATTTTTTGAAAGAAGCATGTCAAGCCCAAGAACTCCGAACTCCACCTTCAAGTTCTTACAAAGCACCGTAATATTTATAACCAAATTACTACATTCAACCATAAAGTTTGGTTTAGCAGGCAGATCCAAACCAACGAAATAGCACATTAAAAACCAAAAAACCCCACACAACAACCACCACCCCAAGTTATCCTCAAACAAGTCCCCCCCACCCCCATGCATCTGCTGGAGCCAATCTGAGCACCACTGGGAATTAACTATGCAAGCAGCACGACTGACACCTGTCAGATCGTCAATTAGCAGTTCGGCCTTTCCTTTCCTCAAGGTTAAATAGGCCAAAAAAAAAAAAAATGGAGGGGGGGACACGATGGTTAAGAACTCAAACCGTGAATCACTAAGCGTTTTTATTATCTGTTCACCCCGTGAATTTCTTCCTTCAAAACGCTCGTTGCACTGTAGCGCGGCGCCGTCCCGCCCCAGCTAAGATAAAAAAAAAAAAAAAGACGGTCCTCGCGGGGGGGTGTGGGGGAGAGGGAGGAACAGGCGTGGAGGCCTCGACCGTTTGAAAAAGCCCTCGCTTTCCGCACAAGCATTTAAAAAAAAAAAAAAAAAGGCGGGAAGGTCTGGATTTCAAATTTGGGTTCCGAACGCTGATGCCACCGACCGCCCTCCAGGGAGCGCTCTGAGACTCCGAAACCCGTCGCTGCATAAAAGCGGGAAAAGCGCTCGCTCCGTCGCGGCCCCAGGCGGAGGGTCAGCGCGCCGCGCCCACCCCCCAGGGGGCTGCCCCGCGGGGCGCAGAGCTGCCCGCGGCCACGCCCGCGCCCCGCCGCGCCCGGGCACCCGCGCCGACGCCGCCAACTTCCCACCTCTCCAGACCCCCCTCCCCACCCCGCTCGCCGACCCAGACGCCCAAGCCCCAAGTTGGGGGGCCGGTGCTCCTCCTCCTCTCGAGCGCCCTCCTCTCCCTTCCAGGCCCTGCCACCCCGCGGCCGAGCAGCCCGGCCCGACGTCGGCCGCCCGGGAGGCCCGCGGAGGCGCCCCGGGGGCCGGGCAGCGCGATCGCGCGCGCGCACGGGGGACCACAACCGCCCAACGCCCGCCTCTGGCGGCCCCGGCCCCCCGGGGCCGGTCCTTACCCTGCCGGCGGCGGCGCGGCTCCGGCCCGCGGCGGCCCCGGAGCCCAGCACCGGGGTGGGCTCGCGTTCCTCGTCGCTGGAGAAGTCCGGGGGCCCCTTGCTGTTGGTGGCGGCGGCGTGCGGCGGCCGGTTGCGCGCCGTGAGGTGCTGCAGGTAGAGCTGCACGTACACGTCTTTGCGCTGCTCCCCGGCCGGCAGCGTCACATTGTTGGCCACCAACTCACTCTTCAACTTCTCTTTCGTCAGGACCGAGGGGTCTTCCAGGAACTCCGGCATCGCGGCGGCGATTCCCCGTCCCCCGCAGCCCTCGCCAGCCGCCGCTCACGCCGGCGCGCTCGTTCGTTCCCGGCCCGGGGCTGGAGAAGGGGAGGAGGGGTGGGGGGGTTGGATAGGCGGGGGGTGGGGGGGGGAGAAGCGCTGCCGCCTCCCGAGTCTCCCGGCGGCCGCGCCGCGGAGCCGCAGCCAAGTCGCGGCCGCCCCCAGCGGAGCCCCGCGCCCGACACAAAAGCCCCCGGAGCGCAAGTCCCGAGCAAAGTGCGGCCGAGCCGGGAGCCCGCACCAAGCCCCACTGCCCCACACGTACGCACAGACACACAGACACACAGACACACACACACTCTCCAGGCAAGGGGTGAGCCGCCCGCTTCGCCCACGCCCCAACAAGGCGCATCACCATTGGCTGGCGGCGGGAGAAAGCGCGGCCGTGATTGGCGGGGCCGCTCGCGCGGGTTCCATTAGCCGCGGCGCCGTGCGAGAGGTTGTAGAAACGCAGTTTAAAAGGCGCTCGGGCGGGAGCCCCGCAGCTCGGCCAGTTTCTGGCCCCCGTTTGTCGTCCGCTTCCCCCGCCCCCCTTCTTTTTTTTTTTTCTCTCTCCCCCTCCACCCTTTCCCTTCGGCGCTGATAAGGGAGCGGCCGTGCGGCTTTTCTGCGCGGTTTCCTCTCCCTCCCCAGGCTTGAGACGGGGCCGCTTTCCTCTCCGGGGTCGGTGGCGGAGCGCAGGGGCCGAGGTGCACGCCAGCGGCGAGAGAAGCCGCGGCTGGGCCTCGAGCCATCCCGGGACACTGGTTTCATCCGAGATTAACCGCAGCTTTTCCTTCCTCAAAAGCTCGGCCAGACGGAGGAGAAGAGCACGGCGTGCTTGCGGGCGCCCCGGGTCCCTGATTTGGCTCCCCGGAGGGGCGGGGAAGGGAGGCGGAGAGCGGACGGTTAGAGCCCGGTCTCTGCTTGCAAACGCTTCTTTTGTTCCTGGGATTCTGGAAAAGCCAGACCCGTGCGGCTGGACGCTTGAAAATAGCCCCGAGCTTGTGACTGCTTTGCATGGTCGGATATTTCCCCCCCACCCCCCCTTTTAAAAGTTAGGGCATTTAAGAACTATTTTCGACAGTTAGTTGGAGCTCGAGGGCCCAAAGGAGATTTTTATGAAGCGCGGTTCCTAGGTTAGATTAGCTTCCTCCCCAAGAGTATCGGGCAGCGACTTTATTCTAGGGTTCTGCTCAACAGAATTAAAACAATGTGTAGGAATGCCTTAAGGGGTCATTTCAGAGCACTGTGATGATACAAAACTGGATTTTAATCTTAGAGGAAGCCTAGTGACCTATATGAATCACCTGAGAATCCTAAACTCAACCTATAGACCACGGATTCTAATAAAAACCTGGTAGTTTCCGAAGTTTGCACCAGCGTTTATGTCCCCTTGCCATAAAATGAGCATGTATGTGAAAAAGCTTGTAACTCTTGAGAGTATCTAACTAAACCTATATGCTGGTGCCGGTCTATATTTCAAAAAGCTGTCTTGTAAGGAGCTCAAAGACGCTCGTCTTTTATAGCGGCTTGTTTTCCCCCGATTCTGACTTGAAACTTCTTCATAAGCTGTTTAAATGTTCGTAATGTTTATCAGGTTTCTGCATGGCGGTTTAAATTGGCGTATATTCAAAACAAACACCTTCACTAAAAATGGTTCCTATGGTTTATTTTAGTTGCTTAGATTAAGTCCAATTTTAGAACTATGTATTATTTCCAATTAAAGCAATTAAAATTCAATATTTAACATTTAAACAACGCCATAAATTCTGCAATGCAATCAATCTTGTATATCAGCAAATTGTAAGTTTTTAGGGTGATTTGTGAAAAAAAAAAGTTACCTTATTTCTACACCACCACCTTTTTTACTGCACAGCTTCCATTCAGCACATAAGCTACTGTTTTATTCTTCAAAGGGAATAAGAATTCCCTGAGCTGGAAGGCAAAGGACCATGATTTTGTAGTGACTGGGGAACCTCACAAATGGGCAGAGCAAGAAAGTTCTGAGCATCATTCCTGCAAGTCCACATTTAATGGATCTGCCCCAATTGAATTTATGAATTATCTTGTTACATTTCTGAAGAGTTTGGTTGTGCTTCAATTGCACTAGTACTTTTAAGTGGTATTTTTGGCAGCCCTAAGGGAAAGGGTCAGAATTATCAGAGTGAGATAGCAAGACCGCTGAGTCCCTGAAGTGAATCCTCAGTGGAGGCATCACTAAGTATTGAAGATAAGTTTGATGTGAAAAGAGTGCAATGCTCGAGTCCCAGAGCCAGCTGAGAAATATGCTCTGGAATTCTACTTTGTCAACACGAGGACTTTGGTGTTTGAAGAATCAGCATGGGGGTCCACAGCACAGACACGACCCATTATAGTATCGTGTGATAGTCCCCTCTGCAGCTGTCCCTGAATGATGAAGACAATGAAGACTGACCCATTTCCAGGGAATGTCATAACCTTTCAGCTAGGAGTAACAGGACAGTGTGATGTTTCAGTGACTTCCAACAAAGTTGTTTCATCCAGCAAGTTGGGAGACAATAACCACTATCCGAGGAATTCTCAGTAATTACTCTATGCTAAAGAAATAAAATAAGGCCTTGTGCCAGAAATTTTCAAAGCAGTTTAATCACTAGAGATCACTGATTTTACTTTTTATCACAAGCCAAACACACACAAAAGCAAAATAAACAAAATGAGTTTAGACAATAGTACTATGCCCTACAAGTCAACAGTACATGTAATTCATGAAGAAAATTATTCTAGATAGCTGAAATGAATGATACCTGAGCAAAACCGTAATTTTCAATTACTTTCATTTTCTTTCTCTTTAAACCCTGGGACAATATCAACATGAGGTTATTTGCAGATTCTTACTTCTTTTTCCTCCAACATGACTGATAGGGTAAGCTATCGCACTGAAATTGCCTTTCTACATCTTCCACTACTTAGTCTTTCAGCCTTTGAATCCTCCTAGGTGGATCCTAGTATTGCTGACAGCGCTACTTTCAATTAAGTCATTTTGTTTTTAATTTTTTATATAAAGGGGTGAATAAAGATAGATTTTTCTCATCCAGTCTGTACCTTCAGGCCCAAAGATTAGGCTACTAGGTGAGTGTTGTCTTGGTTTCTGATTACTGCTTCCAAACTATTTCTTCCTTCAGAAATATCTGAAGTTCATATCATCTACCTAAATCCCCTTATCCCATCTCCCTAAATCCCCTGATCCCTGGTTAACCTCCTAGCTACCCTCTCTCAGAAATTAATTAATTTGCTCAATGGTTGACATATTCTCACTATTCCTTGTTTATATCTTTTATAAATTCAGCATCTTCACGTTCAGCATTTTATTTTAACCCATGCAACACCAACACTAAGTTTCTTAGATCTGTAACCTCTTCATTCATCCCCAGTAATTTGTTCTAATCCATCTCATTTAGCAACTGAAAAGCCCAACCCTTGTCCTTAGTACCTGTTTTACCATTAAACCTTAATTTCAAGCATCCCAGTTGTCATTCACTAGTCTTTTCCACTCTTCTCATTTATTATGCTCTCACTGATTGACTGAAACTACCAATCTTTTATTTATTTATTTATTTATTTGCAAGGCAAATGCCCTACCTGCTGAAAGAAAAAAATTGTTCTGCTACTATAGTCATGCCGTCATTTCCAACTCATTCAACTTTGTTTGCTTGATAAATCCTTGTAATTCTCTTTTGAAACATTTTCAATTCTCTTACCCCAGTGACTTTATATCTCCTGTTTGGAAGAATCTCAATCTCATTTGGACTGAATCTTGTTAGAAAAAAAATTTCTCATTACTTGCATCCAAATGCCTAAGATTGCTGAAGAAAAATATCACAGTTGTGTTAACGGATTTTAATTCATAGCCTCAGACCTCAAACAAGTACTCCACACTGGTGAGCAAGTTACTTATTTTCTGGACTTATTCATATCTTTGCTCCTCTCCTTAATCTAACATACCCCGTTTCCCCCATTATTCCCCATTTTCAACCGATGATCATGCTTCACACCTGACCAAACCATCTGCATGGGATGGAAAAACCTTTTGCATGTCTTGTTTTTATGGAAAAATATATCCTTTAAGAATAGATTCTGCCATTTATTTTCTGGATCTCATTCACTCTGCAACAATGAAGCCTGATGAAAGAGTTAGAATATCAAGGCTTGAAAACTCATTGCCTTGAGAAATTTCCGCATAAACACACACACACACACACACACACTCACACACACACACACACACACACACACACACACACACACACTTAAGGGGTCTAAAGAGAAAACTCAATGGCTGAGTACATAGTTTGCATTCCAGGCATGCTGGAAATTGAGGTTCAATCCCCAAAATCTCCTGGTCCCCCAGGGACCACCAAGAGCAACCCTGAGCACTATTATGTGTACCCCTCCAAAACACAAACAAACTCAACCAAGATATGATGCGGACCCAAATGTGATCTCCACACTAGAAGCTTCCCTCTGCAACAGAGTAAACCCTCAGTACCACTAGGTGTGGTCTAACTGTCTCCACCCAAAATACCTTGTCATTTTGTGTTTTATTCATATTATATATGTGTACATATATATATGTTATATATATCATATGTAGTGAAGTAGATAATTTTATTTAGGTAGTATAAGGAGAGAGTCCCAGAAAGCAAAGGAAGAGAAGTTATGACCCCAGGAAACTGGGGTACAGGTAACTCTAGAATGGAGTGCACCATTTTAAAATTTTATTTCAGCTTGCTCTTCAAGCCTGTGTTCTTCCTTGAACACATACTTTCTCACTTTCCTCTCACATCTTTCTAAGTAAGTTTCAATAAAACAATACTGCTTCACAAAAAATAATAAAATGAATTAAAATTTTATTTCACATTAAACCAATTTTTAAGAATTTTTCAAATGCTTTATCATTGATACTTAACACTAAAGAAAAACAAGGATACTTCTGTGTGAAACTTTAATCTAAAATTGATGCTGTCACTTTGTCAGAAGTGCTTCCAAACTTTTTTTCCCCCCGAAGTAATTTGCATAGCTGCATCTATTTTCTTTTTTCGAAGTTCTTAATTTTTTTAATATGTGGTTAACTTTTTGGGTTTTCATTATGCCATTTTTCATGGAGCTCAGTTGTGAACTTAAGGGTGTCATCTCAAACACAGCAGAAAAGTTACAATTAAAATGATGTCAAAGATTGAGAAGCTAAAATTATTTCCTTTAGGCCATTTGTCAGAATTCATTCAGAAAAAAATAATAAAATTAGCTTATTTTGAAGTGTATTTATTACTTTATCATTTATGATGATTAATTGAAAATATAAATAAAATTATAAAAATGATGTTGACAATTACTTAAGAATGAGAGATGGTTCATAATAAAGCATTAAGTAGCACTGCACTGTAGCACTGTTGTCCTGTTGTTCATCAATTTGCTTGAGTGGGCAACAGTGACGTCTCCATTGTGAGACTTGTTACTGTTTTTGGCATATTGAATATGCCATGAATAGCTTGGCAGGTGGAATACTCTCAGTAGTCGAGAGGGACGGAGGAATCGAACCTTGCCGCGTGCAAGGCAAACACCCTACCCGCTGTGCTATTGCTCCAGTCCAATGCATTACGTAAAAGAATAAAATAAGGTGGAAGGACTCACTGGAGAGAATACAGGGTATAGGGCACTTACCTTGCAAATAGTTGACTTGAGTTAATCCCAGGAACCCCATGTTATCCACTGAGCTGCACCAGAAGTGATTGCTGAACATAAAGCCAGGAGTAAGCCCAGAGCATCCACTGGGTATGGCCCCAAAACATTAAAAAAAAAAAAAAAAAAAAAGCAAGAAAAGCAATAAGCAAAACAGAACACCAAGCGGTAAGATCTCAGTTTAATAATAATTAAAAAAAAAACAACACCATAACGTGTAAATATAGACAAAAAAAGTTGAATGTACACAGAAAAAAATATTTGCAGTTTTTCTTAGGCAATTCTTACTTTCTTCTTTATATTTTACAGTATTTGCCAAGATTTCAACAACAAAAAGAGGCAATTTTTCTAACTATATGTTTAATTTCTTAGTATGAAAAATTGAGGAATCACATGGATTTTCACAATTGAATTTGTATTTGTTTTTAATTTCAAATATTTTATTTTAAAGTCATCCAGAGTATATTAATTTTAGGTAACCTATTTAAAATAATCTCAAAAGAGATAGCTATGTCATCAGTAGGTAAAATAAATGATCAAAATATTCTGTACTAGCAGATCAGTCTACCTGAAAGAATTAATTGATATATTTTTTAAATACTTTGAAGAATTAGAAAAGAAAAACACAGAACTATTGTCAGATATCAAATATAATCTGTCTATTCCAGGGCCTTTTTCAATTATATCTCATTCCATGAAATGGTCGTAGAAATTGAAAGTAAAATGCGGCATTGCATTTTAGATTATTTAATGTTAAGTCAGCATTGTAAGCAGTTACAAATGTTGGTTTTGAGAGAGAATCTGGAAGCTCTGAAATGACTATTTTAGGGCAATAACAGTATTAATGACACACATAGACTACAACATACAAACCTTTTTTTATGGTTTTGGGGTCACACCAGGTGATGCTCAGGGCTTATTTCTGGCTCTGAATTCTGGTATTACTCTTGGGAGTCCTCAGGGGACCATATGGGATGCTGAGGATCAAACCTGGTTGACTATGTGCAAGGCAAGTGCCCTGATCTCTGTACTATCTCTCCAGTCCCAATAGGGAAAAAATTTTTGATGAATTTTTATCTTATTTAATCTTAGGGAACCTGTGAGGTAAAACTGACTTTGCTCTATATATTCAGTCAGTGCTTCTCCAACGCTAGCTTGCACCATAGCCATCTGAAAGACATGGTTAATACTCAGATTTTTAGGCTCCACTGTGAGAATTTTTTTGAGTTTAGTTTCTGTGACCTGAAAAATGTGTGTTTCTAACTTGTCCCCAGGATGCTGGTGTGGGAACAACAGCTCTAGGCCAGTTTTTGGTGTTCTTTATAAAGTTGACCTGTGCTGCTCTCAGAATAAAATCCAAATTAGATGGCACACAAAGTCCTGCAATCTGGCACGTGTTTATCTCTTTATTCCCGTCCAGACATACTAGAGAACTAGTAGTTCTTTAAAGACACTATTATTTGCTGGAACAGTCATAACAAAATGATTGATGAGATACTTTTTCTGCTTCACAACAAGATTTTGTACAAATGAGCTAACACACTTAGTCCACATGAAGGTCAAGTAAATGTCTCAAACATGTGGTATAGACAGAGGTCCACGTGGTGTATTCATATGCCAAATACAGTAATAATAATGGGTCGCATTGTCCTGGCCCTGAAAGAGCGTCTAATGTGGCACCATTGGGAAGATGAGTAAAGAGAGGCTGCTAAAATCTAAGGGTAGGATGGATGGAGATGCTACTGGGCCTGCTCGAGCAAATCGATGATCAATGGATCAATGAGAAGATAGTGATGGTATCAATGGGAAGATAGTGATAGTATTTAAATTGAGGCTGAACAGCAGAGCTATTTAGTCTATAATCTCAGTTCATTGCCTTCATCCCTTTCGTACTTTCATATTAAAACATTAAAATATTTAAAGGTATAAACTGAAAATAAAATGAAGTCTTGGAATGGGCTGGAGTTCTAAGAGGAAACTTGGAACACACAGAGAGAAAGACCAGGATTACAAAGTAGAGAGAAAAGACCACGTGAGACATAATAAACCAAGGACAGAGATCTAGGAAGAAACCAAATCTGGTATTAGCATATTTTGGATTTCAAGCTTCCAAAACTGTGAGAAAATGATTTTCCGTTGCTTGTCATGGAGTTCCTGAAATTTTTCCATGACAGCCTTAGCAAACTAATATAACCCTCTGCTTTCATATTAAAGAGCTAAAAAGGTAGGAATGTTAAGGTATAGAAGACATTCGCATGTGTCAATCAGCTGAACATATGCTTTAACTCACATAGCAAACTTTTCATTCTTTTTCAAAATTCTTATTCACAAGACACCTTCTTGAACCATCAAGATAGTCAATTTAAATATTTTACTTGAATCCATTTCCTTTTTTCATGATGTTATCATGGCATTTATCCCAACACACTATAACATTTTGTGGCTTGCCTCTCTGTCTCCTACTGCTAAAACAAACAACAAAACAAACAGCAAAAACTCACCATTTTTTCTTATCCTCAATGTCTAGGATAGCATCAGTCTAATCTTAGGTGGCAGTCCTAAGACAGATTTCCTTGCAATAGATGGCTAATTCTGACCCAATCACAAGAGAGAGGGGGAAAATACTATACAAAAGTGAAACTACAGGATCCAGCGTTACTGCAGTATCAAGTTGAATCAGAAGACATTATTAGTTTTTGTGTTCAAAACATTAAACAGAATAAATGATATTTATGGTACAAATCCCCAATCTATAAAAATTTTCTAATTTCTCAGTCTTTTTTACTTTTTGTTCAACAAATATTTGCCACATAATTAAAATGCAGTTTGTTATTAAAGGTCCAGTGATTTGAGTAAGTTTATTCTTCATGATAAAACAGGTAAGTTGGAACTGTGATGACTTGTCACGCTTGTAGGAATCGGTGAAAATATAAACTGTGCATTGATGTATCACTTAAGTACAGTGAGTTCCAGCATGTTCTTGCAACAATTTGTTTCCACCTTCACTATAAAACACTTCGGAAATAGGGTATTTTCAGTCAGGCACCTCTTCTGGAGTCTTCGTCTGACTTTTGGCCATATCATTATGCGGGTCCCAGTTTCATGGTAAAGGTGAAATTATTAATCGCACGTAAAATTGTTTACAGTGCCTGGCTAAAGCATATGAACTTTTACATGGGCTACTGTACATTGTAAAAGTTACTGTATATTGTTAATAAGTAACATTGTTACTGTATAAGTAACATAAGTAAAATTTATTTACTTTCTAAATTTTTACTGTGTAAGTTACTGTTTACTGTATAAGATTACTGTATACAGTAAAAGGTAGAAAGAGTACTCTATTTAACTCGCTTTCAAAGACAAACGAGTCCAAACCTAATTTGGTTTATAAAACAAGCGTGTATAGACCATAGTTCGTTTCCAGAGGCCTAATTACTCCTCATTACTGTTACTCCCAGAGCAGTAACCTCCACATTGTTTAGCACTAATATCCACATTAACAAACTCATTCTTTAACAGTAATATCCACATTTATAAACTATTAAAAAAAATCAGTCTTGGATCGCTTTAACAGTTGATGAACTCGATCCTTTGGTAGATGACGAATACAGTACCTACTTCCTAAATTTCAATGTTACAAGAAAAAAAAGTGTCGGGAATACACTGAAGTGAACAGAAAGCGGAATTTAAACCTTGGGAGGGGAAATAAAGAGCAAGAAAAAGGTCATTGACCCCGACGTGATTCGAACACGCAGCCTTCTGATCTGGAGTCAGACGCGCTACCGTTGCGCCACGAGGTCCTGCTGGGCTGGGGCTCGCGCAGTTTCTTAGGACTGCGCGAACATGGCGTCTCTTCCGGCCGCCCCGCATCCCTCCCTTTATTCTCTCCTCGCCCCTCCACCCCACAGTCAGCAGGGCCAGAGGCGGTTCCTTTGACGCCCAGACTTTCCTGACGACCCGTCGTCGTCTACCGAGAGCGCGACGGAACCTGGGCAGGCGGGAGAAGGCCGGTTTCCCGTGGCGGTGGGGCCCAGGGGGAGAGGAAGCCGATCCTTCCTCTCGGGCAGGCCATTTCCGTTCCTGGCCTCCCCGGGCGGGCGGAGAGCCCGCCCCCTCGCTCCCCTCCCCCCATTGGCTCTCCGCGCGGGGTTCATGACCTGTGCTTGGAATTTGGCGGGGCTTCGCTGCGCCTGCGCAGGGCTCGGCCAACGCGGGGCTTCAAGTGCTGTGGGCGGGGGAAGGTCCTTCCAAACGTTTGTTTTAAAAAACACACACACACACATTAAAAAAATAAAATAAACGCAAAGAAACCTCCCTCCAGTCTCTGCCAATAATGTCCACAGGTTCTTTCTCTCTCTGTCTCTCTCTTTCTTAGCCCCCTAGTAAACGGCGTGCCCTGAGTTCCAAAGTCAACACTTTGAAAAGAGATTCTTCTTCCAAGGATGGCTTCGCTTGTTTTCTTTTTAGATAGTCCAGTGTAGTGAACTATGGGGGGGAAAAATCATTTATTGATAATAAATTTTTAAAAAGTGACAACCTCCCCGTCGGGGAATTGAACCCCGGTCTCCCGCGTGACAGGCGGGGATACTAACCACTATACTAACGAGGAGCTGGTACTAGACCGGCTCTCCGGGCTCTTTACAAGACAAAGAGATCCCGCCCCAGGGTGGCTCCCCGCCCGCCTCCGCCCGCGGGTGTGAAACCTGCCTGGGCCTTTGGGCCCGCGCCACTCCCAGCTGGGCTGGGGCCCCGCGCGCGCTCTGGGTGTGTGTGTGTGGGGGGGGGGGGGGGAAGCGGGAGCAAAGGAGACAGAGTCCACCGCCTGCTTCAGTGCTGTGACTCTTAAAAAAAAAAAAAGAAAACGACAGTTCCCCCGACTTCACATGTCACATGTCCTCCCGATGATAATGAGGGTTTCTGGCGGGGGATTTTTGTTCGTTTATTTGTTCCTTTTTCAGCCCGATGGAGAGTTTGAAGCGGACCTGCACCTGCCGGAGGAGTTTGTGTTTTCCTGCTGCTGCAGTTGCAGTTCAGGGCGCGCTCGGGTGGCTGGAGGTCCCCGACGTCCCCGAGCTCTTCACGCATCTCTCGGCTTTGCAGGACACAAAAGGGTTCGCGCCTTGGACCCGCCGCACACGCACGGTGGATTTATTTACGAGCCCGCTTCTCCGGCGGCCTCTGCCGTGCAGTTGAAAATGAGAAATAGGCAGGGAACTAGTGAAATAACTGCATTTAAATCGTGGCAGATAAGCCCGTGCTTTTGATTACACGCAGGTTTAGGAAAGTGCAGGCACAGGAGAATTTCTATCCTGTTGTTCCTTAAAAAAAGAAAAAAATACTATCAAGCCTGTTGATTTCCAGGGAGACCCGGAGGGCTTCACGGGTCAACTCGTGACATTTTTCTCAAAAGAAGCTCATTCCTCGACATAAAATAGAAAGTTTTCATTACGCAGATAAAGTTAATCGTGCCAACAATCATCTTGCTAATGCGAATACTTTGAATTAGCGTGTTTTAATTTTATTTTTAAACCGTATACTAAAATCCAATCATTCCCTGGAAGCTATGTTTTAATCTGATCGTAAGATACAAGCAAGTATCTTACTTGTATCTTACTTGTTTTAGTGATATATGAAATTTATCAAAATATGCTACATTCGACTTCAAAAAGCTGTAGAAATCTGGTATTCCAATTTTTCCCTTTAAAAGACTCACTTCCCCAAAGCGTTATGCACGGTTTTAGTTAGACTACAGACTACAATGATAATGACATATTGGTAATTAAAGAAATACACAAAATTAAGTCAATGACTCAAAAAAAGTTATCTGATGCAATGAATTAGTAATAGATCAGAGCCCATCTGGTAGAAGAACAATGTGTTTAATGCAGATGTTTAAAAGCGACCACTTCTGAGGCCTCTTTTGGCACATGATCTTTTCACTGTTTTTGTTTGTTTGGGTCCACACCCAGTGGTGCTCATGGCTTACTCCTACCTCTGTGCTTAGGGGTCACTCCTGGTGAGATTGGATGACCAGCATCTACAACAAGCTCACTACCTGCTGTACTATCTCTTTGGCCCCCATGTGCTTTTCACTCTAAATACATCCGAAGTCTCAATAAAACTCTGGATCCTGGAACCTCTTTCTAACTCTGACTTGCTGATAACTCTGGTAAGCTCCAATGGGCAGGAGACAGTTATGCTGATGTTCTTCTTTGGCTAAGATTGAAGGGACTTACTTTTCCCAGATCTCTCAGGAAAGCTGCAGATCTCTGGATTAACTGTCCCTCTTACTTCCACGCTGTAGGAAAAAGAAGCTTAAATTTTTGTCCCCTACAAAGATTTTTGTCCACCATTCTCTCCACCTAAGCTCCAGGCAAGTGATGATATTGTTCATATACTTGTGGCTGAGTTTGATTTTGCTCTCTGTGGCAGGAGGGACTCAGGGAGTCACTTGTGCCAGCAGGCAGTAAGGACCCAGCACCTGTTTCCCTAGTTCCTGAAATGGAAAGGAAAGGAGAGGGTGATTAACTTTCATGGTTAAGGGAACTGTGGTTTCTTGCTGTCAGCACTGGGAGAAGCAAAGGTTCTAGCAGAAGGCATGGGAACTCCCTTTGGAGATTAATAGCAGGATGGTTATTATTGATATTATATTGTTACTGAATGTTATTAAAAATTTCAAGTACTATTCTGCCTAAAGTTTTGCACTGTTGGCAAAAATGATGAGTCATTTTCATTTATTTCATCTTCTCAGCAGTCTTACAAGATCAAGGGAGCAAGCAATTTTATACCCACTTTACAAGCTGATAGAGACACTTATGCATTGTTACAAAGTCAGAAGTAGTAAAAGCTAGGAGTTATTCTTGCAGATTCTGTGCCATTTTCACTCTGCTGCCCAGTCCATAAAGGTGTATACTAATAAATGAAGCTATGTCACAGAGAGAACAGTTTTATTACTTGTACCAATACATATATCATTCTTGCTCCTCTATTAATATTTACTATTTTCAAATTACTTAGCAGACCCAGTGTTCATTCACTATTGAACCTAAAACATGCCAGCTATGATTTCAGATGCAGGAGACGGTTATTATGGATAAATTTTGATCATGCGGAGTTTATATTTTAACAGAGGGAAGATAGACAATAAAGAATAGGTATAATACATATATTTACACATAAGTGTTAGATGGTAACAAGATGTAAATAGAAGAATATCATGCTATTGCATGATAAGAGGGCTTGATGATATAAGAGTGATGATAAAATAGCTAAGGACATCATATTTTTTATTTTGTTTTAGAACTACACCCAGAAATGCTCAAGAATGACTTCTATTGGGGGACCACAGGGGATGCCAGAAATGAAACTTGGGCCAGTCGAGTGTAAGGCAAGCACCTACTTAATATATTATCTCTCCACCCATGGACAGCTTGTTTTAAGAAGGAAATAATTGAACAGACTTGAAGGTCTAGAGAGATAACACAGTGGGGTAGGGATTGCCTTGCACAGGGCCAACCTCGGTTTGATCCCCAGAACCCCATATGGTCCCTCAGTCACCACCAGGAGTTATCCCTGAGCAAAGAGCCAGGAGAAAGCCCTGAGGACCACTGGGTGTGATCCAAAACCCAAAACAAAACAAAAAGAAATAATTTAATAAAATTGAAAGAAATAGAAAAGTAGTCATGAGCAATTTGGGAGGTCTGTGGGGCCTTAAAAGTTACAGGGAAGGGGCTGGAGTGATAGTACAGTGGATTGAGCATTTGCCTTGCATGCAGACAGCCCTGGTTCGATTCCCAGCATCTCATTTGGTCCCCTGAGCACCGCCAGGAGAAATTCCTGAGTGCAGAGCCAGGAGTAAGCCCTGTGCATCGCTGGGTGTGACCCAAAAAGCAAAAAAAAAAAAAAAAAAAGTTACAATGAAAACTTTGGTGTTTATTCTGTGGGAAATGGAACCTGGAGCTTTACCATGGGGTTGGTTTGAACAGAAGAGTATAAAGTTTTGATTTATGTTTTAAAGGCATTTGGGGGCGGGGGATGGCTAGTGGGTTGAGAGTGGGTTCAAGAGCAGAAGTAGGGAGACCAGTGAGGACTGTTGAAATAATCCAAATGGAAGATGAGGGTGGTTCAGGCTAGAGTAGGAATGGTGGAGAATGCGGGATGTAGCGATGTATTTTGAAGCAATGTTGATATTTCCTGGTAGAATGAATGTGGAGTGTCAGAGTAAAAGAGGAAGCAAAGATAATTTTCAGATTTTATCCTTAAGCACTTTCAAAAAAATTATTTTAATGAATCACCATGAGATACGGTTATAGACTTACAAACTTCTGTGATTCCGTTTCAGTCATACAATGTTCAAGTACCCATCCCTCTACCAGTGCATTCTCCACCACCATCCCAGCATCCCTCCTGCCACCCCCACCCCTTCCTACCCCCTGCCTTTGTGGCAGGCACATTCCCTTACTCTCTCTCTCTCTCTCTCTCTCTCTCTCTCTCTCTCTCTCTCTCCTTTTGAGTGTTATGGTTTACAATACAGGTACTAAGCGGCCATCATGTTTGGTCCATAGTCTACTTTCAGTATGCATCTCCCATCCCGATTATCCTTAATCACTTGAAAGATAAAATTGCCATCAACTGAAGTGGAATTAATAATACATAATGTCAGAGTGCACCCCCCACATCAATGGCCCACATGAACAGCAGAGTGGGAAGGAGGCAGGGCACCGTACAGACACGCTCCTTGACAAGATGCAACATGGCAGCTTCGCCTCTGGGGTATCGCTTGCAGGGGCGGGAGTAATAAACATTTCTGTTTTTGAATGTGTTTGATTGATGCATTGAACAAGTGGATGTAAAGAATGGTTGAGTATTCACTGGGGAAGCCAAGTATGGTGCTGGATGCTGGAGATAGAGAGATGACCTCAAGGAGCATTCATTTATATAGTGGCTACAGAGACTACCTCACCCCTGAGAGAATAACAGGAACAACTAAAAAGCAAAATGACAGCAGAGACAGTTACTTGGTAGAGGGAAGAGATTTCTAAGGACATAAAGCTAGATGTACAAAGGTGATAGGAACTCAGGAAATAATAGAGAAGAGAAGGGTGAAATGACTAATGGGGCAAAGCATAGAGCCATGGAGTGGGAAGACCAATAGAGACAATGAAGATCTCTCAGCCTATTTTCAGATCATTTTTGTCCCCTTATTAGTTACTAAATATTCATTTATTAGTTACTAAATATTCATTTATTCATCTTTCATTTGTTATTCACCATTAGATAACTCATCAGCAGGGTTCTTAAAAATATAATTTGCAGGGGCTGAAGTGATAACACAGTGGGTAGGGTGTTTGCCTTGCATGTGGCCCACCGGGGTTTGATTCCCAGCATCCCATATGGTCCCCTGAGCACCGCCAGGAGTAATTCCTGAGTGCAGTACCAGGAGTAACCCCTGTGCATAACCGGGTGTGATTCAAAAACAAAACTAAATATATATATATATATACACATATATATAATTTGCATACAGCAAATTCACTCCTTTTTGGTATATCATTTTATGAAATTTGGCTACTATCAAGTTATGGGTTATTTTCAACCTTCTCCTTATCTCTGTGTGAAAGTTCCCTTTTGCCCCCTTGTAGCCAATCCCCCCCTTGTAGCTAATCCCTCCCTCCAGCCCCAGAAGCTAGTGATTTTTTTTATAGGCTCTTCTAGTTTTGTTTGGCCATACCCAGGGGCACACAGGACATGCTCTTGGCAGGTTTGAGGGATCATAGGGTGTGCCTGAGATTGAATCTGGGGGGCAGCATGCAAGGCAATTGTACTGCACCGTATACTGTTCATTGGACCCAGACAGTTAGTGATTTATTGTTCTTCTCAGCATGTCACTTCCAGAGTTAAATTAAAAGAATCAAACAGCACGTAGTCTTTTTTTTTTTTTTTTTTTTTTATGGAATCACCACGTGGAAAATTACAATGCTTTCAGGCTTAAGTCTCAGTTATACAATGCTGAAACAACCATACCTTCACCAGTGCCCATATTCCACCACACACACAAAAAGACAGTATACCTCCCATCCCTTCACCCTCCCCCCCCTCCACCGCCTCTCAGTTACTGCCTGGGTAACTGATAAATTTCACTTTACTTTATCTTTACTTTGGTTACATTCAACATTTCAACAAAAAACTCACTATTATCGTTAGTAGTTCCCCATTAGAGTCAGACCTGCGGTGAAGAGATACGAGGTCACGCAGCCGCGATAGTGGGGTTTTGGATTTCTGTATTTTAGCTGCTAAGTGCAGGGAAATTTCTTCCAGAAATTGGATCGTTGCAAGCTTGTATCTCTCATTAGTGGTCCTCATAATATGGCAGTCTCCACGCCCTTCCGCCCCCCACAAGGAAAAGGAAAGAGAGAGAGAGAGAGAGAGAGAGAGAGAGAGAGAGAGAGAGAGAGAGAGAGAGAGAGGGAGAGAGAGAGAGAGAGAGAGAAAAACCTTTCCCCTCCTGGGCAGGCATGGGGCCAAAGCTTAGTTCTCAGTCTGGAGACATTCTGCAAGGAGCTGCCTGTATCAAAAGTAGTTTAGCTGGCCTCTGGAATCATGCTCGTGCAGCTGCAGTGGGGCCAGCACGTAGTCTTGTGAGTGGCTTTGTTCGCATTGGATAACTCTTCCAAGAGTCATCCATGCCGTTGCGTGCATCAGTCATTTTTGAACTCCCTGCTCTTCTAAGGTGGTGAAATCTCTCCCCTCTTCCTTTTCACTTCAACCTGCTGGGGTCTCATCGAAGTGTCCACTGTGTCCATTATGTATCCACTAACCTAAGTAGCTTTCGAGTCAGAGGAATCCTCTTAGTTATCAGATTGAATGTCAGAGGATTGCATTTTACTTAGTAATCATCTCCAAAGACAACAGTAGTGATGCTAGCAAAAAAAGTCCACAAAACCCAAAAAACCATACTCAAACGAACAAACAACACTTCCCCTACTCCAAAAAAAAGAAAAAAAAACACAAAGAAACAGTAGGTCCTCATGCCTATTGTGCTCATCTCACTCCATGTCATCATGCTGCCTTGTAGCCTCACACAAAATCACAAGAAGGTGAGATATTTTTAGAGAGACTGTACATATACTCATAACTTTTACTACTTTTACTATGGCATAGTGTTATAATTGTTCTATTTATTTGCTTCTTTTTTTTTTTTTTTTGGCTATACCTAGCTGAGCTCAGGGCTTGCTCCTGCTTCTGAGCTCAGGTCTCTGGGAACCATATGTGTTGCTGGGGGTCCAACCCAGGGTGGCTGTGAGCAAGGGAAGCACCTCACCCACCCACTGTATTATCTCTCTTGCCCCCACTGTTCTGTTCTATTTTATTATTGATAATCTCCTATTGTGAATAATTTATAAATTAAACTCTTTTTTTTTTTTTGCTTTTTGGGGTCACACCCAGCGATGCTCAGGGGTTACTCCTGGCTTTGCACTCAGGAATTATTCCTGGCGGTGCTTGGGGAACCATATGGGATGCTGGGGATTGAACCCGGGTCGGCCGCGTGCAAGGCAAACGCCCTACCCGCTGTGCAATCGCTCTGGCCCCATAAGTTAAACTCTTTTTTTTTTTTTTTTTGCCATATATAGCAGTGCTGGAGGATTACTCTCTGACAAGCTTGCCGTGGTGTGTGTGTGTGTGTGTGTGTGTGTGTGTGTGTGTGTGTGTGTGTGTGTGTGTATTTTTATGTGGTTCCAGGAATCAAAGCCAAGGTCTACCACATTCCCACATTCAAGGCAAGTGTTATACTACTGAGACACATCTCCAGCTCCAAACTTAAAAAACAAAACAAAACAAAAAAATTACATTACAGATGCATTTGTCTAGGAAAAGACATAATACTTATGAGATTCAGTGTTAACAGTGGTTTTAGATACTGACTGTAGGTCTTGAAAAGTATCCCTATGAACAATGAGAATGAGTGTATCTTGGGATATATCAACACACACACATCACACACGTATAACATATCTTAGGAGTTACATATTTTTCCCCCTTACACTATCTTATGAATCTTGTTCTTATCTAAAGAGTAATGGGAAACTATTAACAGGTTTTTGAATAGCTTGTACGTGACCTGATTTCTTGTATTTCTTCACATTTGCTCTATTATTTCACTTCCTTAATCTAACCTTTGAGCATAATGTAATCTAGAACTTGGATCAGCTGACTACCCAACCTTCCTTTTTCACTTTCCTCCTTCTTAAAGAAAAAACTAGTGCCTGAATTGCTCCTGGATAGCTTTTTGACTGGATAAACCAATGAATGTTTACAAAAATACCATTCAGTTCTACTATAATGCAAATACTCTCATGTAAATATGGAAACTAGCTGCCCATAAATATTAAAATTCAGGACTTATCATTTATAATTTGAATCTTGAAGACAAACCCAGGTGGGTACAAATTTAGATCATTAAACGGAAAAAGGCCTACTGAATATGTTCATCATTGTATCACTGTATCACTGTCATCCCATTGCTCATCTATTTGCTCGAGTGGGCACCAGTAACATCTCATTTGTCCCTGTCGAGTTCAGGGTCAGGGGAATGAGGCCATTACTGTTACTGTTTTTGGAGTATTGAATATGCCACGGGTAGTTTGCCAGGCTCTGTCATACGAGATTCTGCCGTGAGAGATCAGAAGATGTTCATACTTCACTATTTTGTTTAAAAAATTATACAAAATAAATGGCGAGACAAAATCCGAACCTTGTCAATTAACACTTTACTCTTTCTTTTTTCATTGAAATAACACTGTGGAGTGTGGCCCCCAAACTCAAACCAAATAGAGTCATGTATACTCAAAACCTGTCAATGATTTTGTTAATGAAAGCAAAGCAAACAAAGACTTACTCCCTCCAGCCCTCTCCCAGGAGGTGAATTCTAAGGGTTTGTAATCACACAGTTTGTTTAGTACAAAGATGGAGGCAGAGTTCCCTCTTGCTGAGATTCTATAGGGTCTATTAAATGAATTGCATTTAATCTTATTAGAGTCCTCTGTCGGTACAATTATTCTCCCCCTTTTACACCTGAGGAAATGGAGGCACTTAAGGCCTACAAGTTTCCGCAGGTAGAAAGTGATGGAAATATGTGCAAACCACAGTGGGATTACAGACAAGGAGGGGTGGATTAGTTCTGCCCAGGATGGTCAGAGACCAATGTTTGAGATGGGACTTCAGAGGATGACGAAATTTGGTAAAGAAGTGCAGATTTTCCAGCAGTTTTGCAAGAAGGAGGTACTAAAGCAAAAACTCAGAGATGGTGAAAGAGTACATGGGAAGTTTGGTAAAAGGCATGAGATTTATACAATGTGAAGAAAACCAGAGTATACACAAGGGGATTTGGTACATAATGGATTAATGGATAGGCAGGGTAGCATTATAGAAATGCGCAATTTTTTTTCTTCTCCTTCTTTTCTTCTTCTCAGTCTACTTTTCCTTCTTCCTCTCCTCTTTTCCTTCTCTTCCTTCTTCTTCCTCCTCCTCTTCCTCCTTCTCCTCCTCCTTCTCCTTTTTTGTCCCTTGGCTGTTCTCAGGGATCATTCCTGGCAGAAGCTGGGAATTGAACCAATGTTGGTTATGTGCAAGGCAAGCACCTTTTTACTTTAAAGTACAGTTGGAGAGCACCAGGGAGTTCCCTAAATTCTATTATTTTTCTTTTTGGGTCATACTCAGCAATGCTCAGGGATTACTGCTGGCTCTGAGCTCAGGAATTGCTCCTGGTGGTGCTTGGGGGACCATATGGGATGCTGGGAATCGAACCCCGATCAGCTGCATGCAAGTCATACACCCTACCCACTGTACTATTGCTCCAGTCCCCCTAAATTCTTAAGGTCACTACTTTCCCCTCTGCTGTAATTCTGTGAGGGGCTTTCTGAAATCAAAGAGATCAATATCCACTGAGCCTTTCAGGTCAGCAGATCTGGTCACCTTCTTTCTTGAGGATCTCTGCCCCTGCATTGACATCACTTCCTGCTCCTTTGAGAAGCTGTTGACTTGGCCCCAAAAGTCAGGGTCAGCGAGATCTGCGTTTCTGACTCTTTTCTCTCCTTGCTGACCACCTGCTTACCACTTCGAATCTGCCCAGGTTGGAAACTTGAACTGAGTCCCAGGAAGATGGCGCAAAGTCCTGGTTTCCTGTATGTTTTGTTTTGTGCTTTTGGTTTGGGGGCCTCATCAGGCTGTGTGTGCTTGGGGCTTACTCCTGGTTTTGCCCTCTGGGATCCCTTCTGGGGGTGGGGGTGGGGGAAACAGAGGCTGGTGGGGGATATGGGTATTGGGGCTCAAACCCAGACCAGTCACAGGCAAAGTAAACCAACCCCTGGAGGGCAGGTTTTGACACTAAACAAGGGGGAATTGTCATGCAGGGCCTGGCTTTGACACTAAACAAGGGGGAATTCTGAGCAGCAAGCCTGGAGTAGTCCCTGAGCACTGCAAGGTGTAGCCTACACCCCCCCCCTCCAAAAAAAAAAAAAATCCCACCAAAAAGCCAAACCAATAAAATAAATTTAAAAAAAAGGTTTCATTAGGGGAAAAAAAAGGTCTGGAAAACAAAAAACAAAAGAAAATAAAAAACCAAACCAAACCCCCCAAATATAGAAAACAAACAAAAAACTAGGGGAAAATATAAAGGTGACGCACACTTTCCCCTTATCCTTGAGGCTAGTCCCCAGGCAGCTGGGAAGGACAAATTCATTCTGCTAATCTGGGGTCAAATGAAATAATTTCGAAATCTGCCCTCCTTTTAGTTTTCACCAGCTTCATTTTCCAAATTCACCTCAACACAAAATTCCTGCTTCAACGAAGGCATGATTAGGGGTCTGGCATCTTAAAAAATATATCTTATTCTTCTGTATGTGGCTCACTTATGCAATGAGCCATGTTCTGTTATGTTTTATTTTGATATAATAAACGAGCAGAGAAGCAGCCCCATTCGTTTTTCCGTGCGCTTATAAATATTGAGAAAAATCTGGAAAGAACTGCTCCAGAATATTAAAATCAGTGTTAGCAGAATGTTTTCATTTCTGTTCTTTTCGTTTTTCTCTATTTCCTAAGTTTTCTATGTGCAAAAGTTATGCTTGTAGTCAGAAAAACAAACATTTTAATGCACGAATCTCCGGCAGAGCTGCCAGTCCCCAATGCACACCTGTCACATCCTCCTCTGGACTCAGTGCCTAAATTTGCAGGTCATAGATGGAATCATTTTGAGGTTTAAATTGTTGCTTTCTGGTTCCTTAAGGCTGGGAAGCCGAGGGAGTGAAGAGCAAACTTAACCGCCAGGAAAACTGGGCGTGCGCATTTTCTTTCCCCCAGTCTCTTTGTCTCCCGGGCCCCAGTGTTCCAGACGCTTCTGTTGTTCTCGGCACAGACCCGGGATTTAAAGAAAAACAAGTGGCGGCCCTCGGCGCGCCCTCTGGCGTCCTGGTGAGGAATAGCCGACAGCCCCCACAAAGCTCACAGCCATTTTCGGCCGCATTTTCGGGCGAATTTAAGAGAATTCAATTCTCGCAGCAACAGGCCGGGCTGTTTCAGTGCTGGAAACCATAGCGGTCTGGGTTCCGATTTTTCTTTCCTCAAATGAAAACCAGCTTCTCGGTGTTTTTAAAAGCTTGAAGAGTAACATTCACAAAGACTTTGGGTTTTAGAGCTCAGATTTTGTTTGTTTCATGACAACATAAATCTAATACCCAGGATTAATTGCAGATAAATTAGGTGAAAGGGCTCCCCACCCGTAGGCGTTGGTTTGCCAATAAGACTTTCAGCCATTTGAGCTTTATCAATGTAACATGAGACTTGATATCGGAGGTTTTTTTTGTCTCTAATTTATTTCTTAGTTTTGTATCTCTCATCAACTTCCCCCCCCCCCCCCTTTCTGTTTCTTTTTGAGCCTCACCTGGTGATGCTTAGGGGTTACTCCTGGCTCTGTATTCAGTAACTACTCCTGGAGGTACTGGGGGTACTATATGGGATGCCAGGGATCAACCCCACGGACCCTATGCAAGGCAAGCGCCGTACTCTCTCTAGCTCCCCGTCAACTGTGTTTTTAAAAATCACACGTCCTCCGAAATCAAGCCATACCCATGAAGATAAAGAATGTTTTTATTTTAAAGATTTAAGGGTTGATAGCGCACCCTGGCATTGCAGTTATACTGAATAGGTTTGGGGAAGACAAAAATTTAGGAACTGACATACATAAGACGGATTAACAGGTGGAAGGCTGCATAAATTGGCATGATCACGGCAGCTTGTAGAGATAAGTGAAGACTGGGAAGATGTGGCAAATTGAATGAGAGAGGAAAATGTGGAAATTGTCTGCTACTGAAGGATGATAGGAGTTCATAAAACAATATCTCTTATTCTCTTAGCTTGCATGCCCTTTCTCTGGTAGTGAGTTTTTATTCCTCCTGGTGTGTGGAGAATGTTTTCCCGACTGTGGAAGCTTTATTGTTTGTTTTGGGACCACACCTGCCTGGTACTCAGGGCTTACACCTGACTCTGCACTCAGGGATCACTCCTGGCAGGCTTGGTAGACTGTGTGGGGTGCTGGGAATTGAACCTGGCTTGGCTTTCCTGCAAGGCTAGCACCTTACTTGCTGTCCTACCCCTCTGGTCTAAGCCTCCAAAAATGTGGAGGTTTTATCTTTTGCTTTCAGGAATTAAAAGGGTGGGAGGTGGGGGAGAGGTGATCAAAACTCCCTATTGTGTTTCAAGTCCCTTTAGCACAAAATCTTTTTAAAAATTTGCTTTTGACCCACACCTGGTGGTGCTCAGGGTTTACATCTGGCACATCTGTCTTTGTGCTCAGGGATCACTTCTGGCAGTGCTTAGGGAACCATGTGGGATGCCAGGGATTGAATCTGGATCTGCCATGTGTAAGGCAAGCGCCCTACCCACTGTACTATCTCCCTGTCCCCATCTGTAGCTCAAAATCTTTATGCCAAGGTGGCATTTTTGGTTTGCATTGTTTTGTGGCCACACCCATTGGATCACTTTTGGTAGTGCTCAGGATACCAGGAACGAAATGTGGGTTTGGTTGGTGAATGCCAGGCAACTGCCTTATGTTACCTTATCTGCCATACTAACTCTGTGGTCCCGAAGTGATGTGTTTTGTTTTTTTGTTTATAGGGGCATGTCAGGCAATGCTGGAGATCACTATGGTTATACTCAGCAATACTCAGGGGCCGTGTGGTACTGGGGATAACTTAGGGCCTTGCACCTGCTAGGGACGTGCTTAGTCATTTGAACCATAAGTGTTGATACTTTTCCTACCTTCTGCATAAAACTTAGTATGGAACTTAAAAAGCGTGGACACAGGGCAAAATCTTTCTCCCGTCTTTTACACCACAGCTATAATTCTCAGGTTATGGCCAACAGTCCAGCAAGCCCACTGGGGGCAATGGGCTTGTTCTTCTCTTTCCTCTTGGTCTTCTCTGCAACTGTTAGCAAATTGACTTTTTTTTTTTTTTTTGCTTTTTGGGTTACACCCGGCGATGCACAGGGGTCACTCCTGGCTTTGTACTCAGGAATTACTCCTGGTGGTGCTCAGGGGACCATATGGGATGCTGGGATTCGAACCCGGGTTGGCTGCATGCAAGGCAAATGCCCTACCTGCTATGCTATCGCTCCAGCCCCGACTTTTTTTCTGATTGTGTCATTTTTAAAGAACTGCTAATGTGAGGGGCTGGAGAGATAGCACAGCGGGTAGGGCGTTTGCCTTGCACGCGGCCGACCCGGGTTCAAATCCCAGCATCCCATATGGTCCCCTGAGCATGGCCAGGGGTGCTTCCTGAGTGCAGAGCCAGGAGTAACCCCTGTGCATTGCCAGGTGTGACCCAAAAAGCAAAAAACAAACAAACAAACAAACAAAAAAAAAAACCAAAAGAACTGCTAATGTGATAAATTGTTTTTCCTTAATTTAGCAATAATATTTTAATCAGTTTTATGTCACCCAGAAAGTGATATACTTACTGCATTATAATTTCTGATCAAACTAAAGTGAGCATGCTTTGAAATTATTCTGATCACATTCTTCTGATTCAATTTTGTTCCTAGGCATCTGATTATTCATGATTTTCTTCTTTAATAAATAGGGTGAATACTTTTTCGTGTGTATCTGTAATTTTCATGCCCCCTTTAAACTAGTTTGGGTCCTAATTTTCCAGTATTTCCTACTAGGATAATTTTAGAATAAAATAGCATTATTTAGAGCAGCCAATAAGACAGTGATAATATCACCATTACGGCTTTTTTGTTAGTTTATTTTTGGGGTTCACACCCAGCAGTGCTCAGGGCTTACTATTGATTACTGGTTCTGCGTTCAGGGATCACTCCTGGCAGTGCTTGAGGGACTACAGAGGGTGCTGGAGATCAAAGCTGGGTTGGCTACAAGCAAGGCAAGAACCCCACCTGCCTATTCTATCTCTCCAGTCCGGATACCACCATTATGGAAAATTTGACAGAGGGATCTAACATTTTCCAGTATGCTCAGAACAATCCCAGTTTGTACCTATTGTCCCCATGAATTTTATTTATAGCAAGCCATTCATTCTCAAAAATGTTTCAATCTGGATGAAAAAATTATATAGTCATCTAGTATTTAAAATATAAATCCAAATTCCAATATTGCCCTTTTGCTTTGGAAACCCTCTCAATGAGTGCAGGATTATCATGAAGGCCAGTGTTTGGTCAGTATTCTCTGTCATGATAACCTCAGAACCAAACACTGTATCTTGTACAAAGTAGATGCTAAATAAATAAAATAGAATCGACACATAAATTCATGGCTTAGAGCTTGGCACATTGCCACCTGAGCAACTGGATTCTGTTAGCAAGGAATATGGAAGGATGATTTTAGGGTATACTACTAATGGTGCCTGCCAAAACATGCGCTTTAGTTTTTGATAGCTATTGTCAACTTGTTCTCCTCAGGGACTGAATCAGTTTACACTCCCACCAGCAATATGCCAGAGCATCTGTTTCTCTAACCTTCATCCACATGGTATTATCAAAAATTTTATCTGCCAGTCTGGGAGTTTTAATTTGCATCTCTCCTGTTATAAAGAAGATTGAACATACGCTCATATGTTTAAAACCCACTGAAAATTTAGTTCCTGGGAACTGTCTGTTCATATTCTGTCCATTTTAAAACTGAGAGCCTTTCCTTTGTTTTTAATTTGTTTTCATTTTAT
The DNA here is from genome assembly GCF_027595985.1 of Sorex araneus. Taxonomy (NCBI): domain Eukaryota; kingdom Metazoa; phylum Chordata; class Mammalia; order Eulipotyphla; family Soricidae; genus Sorex; species Sorex araneus. The sequence continues at coordinate 40,292,262 of NC_073311.1, read as the reverse complement.
AGGTAGTGCTAGAGGTGTGGGCATGAGATGCAGGGGATCGAACTCAGGGCATTGCGCATTCAAGGCTTGTGTTCCGCCCTTTGAGCTATCTCCTTAACTCTTTACTATTTCTTTAAATGTCCTCCGAGTTCTGCTTTTCTTTACCACATGGAATTTAATATGCATATTTATATTGAGCTTATTTTCTTTTCACAGCTTCGGTATTTTGTATCATGCTTGCAAGGGGTTTCCCTACTCCCAGTTTATAAAATAATTCTACCATATTTTCTTCTTGTACTTTCAGGTTTTCAGCCTTTTCACATATACATCTTGATCCATCTGGTATTTTGGTGTAATATTTGAGGTACAAATCCAATCCAACATTGCTCATTACATATTCAACCTTTTTTTTTTTTTTGGAGGGGGGTAAAGTACATCTTGCAGTGCTTAGGGAATACTCCTTGTGTGATAGTTGAGACTCACTCCAGGCAGTGCTGGGGATCCTTTGGAACTCCCTGGCCTTTAGATAGAACACTATTTACCCCTGATGGAACTCTTTTTTTTAAATTTTTAATTTTAATTTTTTATTAGTGAATCACCATGAGATAAAGTTACAGACTTACAATTTTTCATGCTTACGTTTCAGTCATACAATGATTGAGTGCCCATCCCTCCACCAGTGCCAATTTTCCACCACCAATGGTCCCAGCATCCCTCCCACCACCCTCACCCTGTCCCCTTCACCCCACCCTGCCTCTGTGGCAGGGCATTCCCTTTTGCTCGCTCTCTCTTTTTGGGTGTTGTGGTTTGCTATAGAGGTATTAAGTAGGCATCATGTTCCATCTATAGTCTTTTCAGCTCGTATCTCCCACCCCTAGTGGGCCCGCCAAGCACCCTTTGCTTGGTGATCCCTTCTCTATCAGAGCTGCTTCTTCACCTAGCATGTGAGGTCAGCTTCCAAGCTGTGGAGTAATCCTCTTGGTACTTATTTCCACTATTCTTTGGTGTTAGTCTCCCATTCTGTTACTTTATATTCCACAAATGAGTGCAATCTTTCTATGATGGTGGAACTCTTTTTGTAAGTGTGCATGTTGATTTTTTTTTCCCAGTGAAGCAAAATAGTCTTATTCAAAGACATTTATTTAGAGAATTGTGAGGGGAGAGAAAGAGAGGGATGCATATTCAAGAGTGCACATGGCCTTCTCCAGATCGGAAAGCCCACACGCTGGAGATTGAACCAAGATCCTTTCATATGCAGTACAAGTGCTCGGCTGCTGAATGCTATCCCCAACCCTGATAGGGATTAGAATAGAGGCCAGAGATAGTACAGGAGGTGAGACACTAGCCTTGCATGCAGTAGATGCCAGTTTTGTCCTGGGCACTGCATATGGTTCCTCAAGCACCGCTGAGGGTCACTCTTGAGCCCAGAGCCAGGAACAACCCTAACCACTACCAGGCATGGCCTAATCCACATTCTTCTGGAAAAAATAATTCTAGTGCTTTATTTTTTCTTCATTTTTGGTGCCAGGAATTGAACACTGGGCCTCACATACAGACGGCAAGTGCTCTCCAACTAAGACATGTTTTCTCCCCCAGAAACTCTAAAGAGTCAGATTTTCAGAAACATCATTTCCTATGACTATTGCTTTGAGTACTGTAGTCATTGCCCTCTCCCCCTTCTTCCTTTGGTGGTTGTTTCACGGATGGGGGTCCATACCTGGTAGGGGTGTGCCAGCATTCGAACACTTTTGTGGTGGTGCTGGGGATCACCCTTGGCAGGTGGAGCTGTGTCGGGCGTGAAACTTGTGGCCTCACATCTGCAAGGGAGATGCTCTAGCACTGAGTCACTAGTAAATTCCATTAGTAAATTCTAAGGAAGGGAATCCTAGGGCAGAGAAGTCAGGATGAAAATGTAACCATGTAACCTATAGTGTGTGTGTGCGTGTGTGTGCGTGTGTGTGTGTGTGTGTGTGTGTGCGCGTGTGTGTGTGTGTGTGTGTGTGTGTTTTAGGGTCACTCCTGGTGATGCTTAGGGCTAACTTCTGCCTCTGCACTCAGGAATTACTGCTTGGGGACCATCTGGGATGGCAGATAGAACCCCGTTTGGCTGCGGGCAAAGCAAGTACCCTATTTGCTGTACTATCTCGCTGGCCCCAAACCTGCACTTTGAGGTCCTATTCTTAACTTTATTTGTTGATTTTGGGGGGTATTTTCTCTTTATTTATTTTGCAGTGCTCAGTTCATTTTATTTATTTATTTTGGTTTCATTTTTATTATGTATAATTTTGGTCTTTTTGGTTTTGTTTTTGGGCACAACTGGTATTCTTAGGGATTACTCCTCGATCTGCTCTCAGGGAACATCCCTGGTGGTTCTTTGAGTACCGTATGGTGTGCTATGTCGAATATAGGTCAGCCACATGCAAAGCAAGTGCCCTACATGCTGTATTACCCAATGGCTCCTTATGTATTATTTTGGGGTCAAAGATCAAACTCAAGACCTCCCACCTGTAAAGCATGTGCTCTACCACTGAGAAACACCCAACTCTACTTCCTCATTTTATAAGAACATTATCTTTTGCTCAGTACTATGTGTTAAGAACAATAGGCACAGAAGACTGTGTATTAGCTATCAAGAGTTTAAAGATGAACAGTGGAATGATTGTTGCATACCTGTTATCAGGGTAACAAAGGAAACATTATCAATAACTTAAAAAAAATTTTCTTTATGTTCTACAATCACATTCTTTACCCTTCTCTGTTGGGGTCCTGGCCAGCCAACCCCAGCACACTGGAGTATGAGCCCCGAAGTTACCGGACTTACTCCCTATAGGAGAGGGAGTGGGAAGGGGAGAAGCCTCTGCCCTGGCCGTCTGCTCGCCTCAGGATTCCTACTGCCGAGAAAGTAGCCGACCGAGAAGGTCACCGAGCAGAGCGGGGAAGACGTGGTCAAGCTGACTCCATTTATTGATTCTTACACAGGGGATTTTATACACACAATCTAGGGTGGGGGGGACATTCCACGCATGTATCACGTTTATCCCGTGGAGCTCAGTACAGATGCCAGTTAATGATTTGTATTCCCCAATCTCAGGACCATGTTAAGTAGCTCAGGTAAATGTTAACTGTCACACCCCTCATCCCATTGTCTCCTCAACCAGAGTGCCTGTGTGTGGAATGCTGGAGTGTATGGAATGCAGAGCCCCTGGGCCCCTGTAAACAGGGCCGACTCCTGCTTTCAGGGGCAGGGGGTTTAGTCAAAGTCTCAGGCCGGCTACTGAGACCCCAACACTTCTCCTCAAAAAGTGACCAGAGTCCTAAGTTGGGGGCTTGCCCTTCCTTCCTCTTTCCCTCTCTCCTTCGCTCTTTTCCTCTTTCCCTCCTATCCTTCCTTCCCTTCCTCTCTCCCTCCCTTCCTTCCTTTTCCCCTCCCTTCCTCCCTACTTCCTTCCCTTTCCTTCTTCATTCCTTTCCTCCCTCTCTATCCTTTCCCTCCCTTCTCCTTCCTTCCTTCCTTCCTTCCTTCCTTCCTTCCTTCCTTCCTTCCTTCCTTCCTTCCTTCCTTCCTTCCTTCCTTCCTTCCTTCCTTCCTTCCTTCCTTCCTTCCTTCCTTCCTTCCTTCCCCTGCCTTCCTCCCTTTCTCTCTTCTTCCCTTCCTCCCTACCCTCCTTCCCTCTCTGGCTGTGCTCGGGGCTTACTCCTCTGCTTGGGCTGGCTTCCAGTGGTACTCAGGGAGTCATATGATGTTGGGAGATGAAGCCAGGCCTCCTGCATGCAAGAGCTTTACCCTCATATGCTCAATCTGGCCCTAGAGTGGTTCATTAAAAAATATATATATATATATTTGGATTCTTTTAAAAGTAATATTAAAATATTATAGTTCAGGTAATAAGGTTTCAATCTTGTTCAAGTTTCTGGCATTGATGCTCACAGTTGCTGCACCTCCTGGTGCCAAAATGCTCACGGCCCTCCCTCCCGCCCCCAAATGTCACCTCCAGCCCCACGTTCCTTCCTCTCAACTATCCCCACCTTATTTGTTGATTACCATTTATGGTTTGGGTACACATTGTCACCTCCTTTAGCACTATTCACGTGCTTGAGACATTCCAGTTACGTCGTTCCTGTGTTACCTCCTAGCAACCTTTTTTGTTTGGATTGGTTTTTCTTTGCAAAAAACAAGGCAATCAGGTGTAGTTCCTTCTGAAATATTCCTTCTAGAGTTCAAAGGGACTGTTCAGTTGGGTTCTTCCATGTAACACGCTTGTTTAAGCAGAAAGAGAGCCTCGGGCACCGCGGAGGAGTGTCTGGGCGGGCTCCACACTTCCCCGCTAGACACAAATGGCTTGGGGGCTGCAGTGAAGGTGCCATGATGCTGCCAGCTGCAAAGGACCCTTCAAGAGCGCCCCCTAGAGCTTCACTAGGGATGTAGACCCTGGGTTCTGCAGTTTGTGCCCTTGGATGGTTTTGTGGATTGAAAGATCTCACCGCTTGTGATTCATAGAGCCGGGTCATACACCAGTCCCTTAGCTGCAAGAGGCCGAGAAAATCAGTTTCCTATTTCTGCCTTTGAAAGTATGAGTTATGATGCCAGAAATCTTCCAAGTATAGAAAGAATGTCTGATGGAAGGTGGGGTACTGTGAATAGGACACATGCCGAGTGGAAAGGGGACATGAAAAGCACATGGACTTTGCTGTTTGTTTTTGTGCCACTTGGAGCAGTGCTCAGGGGGTGCAGGGGACCCTCTCGCATGCTGAGCTCCTGTCCCTTGAGATAGTCCCCGGCCAGTACATGGATTCTGAAGTTAGACAGGCTTGAGTTCAAGTTCAATCCCACTGTTTCTTAGCTGAATCATTCAGGGTCAGTCACTCAAGCCGGTTTCCCTCTTTGTAAGCTGTAAAATACAGATCACAATAGTGGCTGCTTAGCAGATTACATTAGGTAAAGCATAAAGCGCTTTAGCTAGTGTTGGGTGTTTAGCCATGATCATTAATTATTATGAGTTCATATGATTATTGTTGGTGTCGTTGCTGTTATTATTGTTGGAGTTCCTGTAAGGAGACTCAAATCTGAGAATATATCATTGAAACTTCAGAGTACATTGAGGGTTCTGTGTCAGTAATTTGTTGCAGTAATAAATAGAGGTTGCTCCTTCCAGGTTAAACAAAACAAACCTGATAAATAATGCATGCCTTCTCCACGTTTACTGTCTTTCAGTACCTTCCCAGTTCCCATACACCATAACAACCACAGCATGGGGGCTGGAGCGATAGCACAGCGGTTAGGGCGTTTGCCTTGCACGCGGTCAACCCGGGTTCAATTCCCGGCATCCCATATGGTCCCCTGAGCACCACCAGGAGTGATTCCTGAGTGCATGATCCAGGAGTAACCCCTGTGCATTGCCAGGTGTGACCCAAAAAGCAAACAAAACAAAACAAAACAAAACAAAAAACAAAAAAAAAACAACCCAATCACAGCATGGAACTATAAGGGGAACATATGCCCTGGTGAAATTGAAGCAGAAAAAAGAACAGTTTGGGGGCTGCTGAGCTAGCTAAAGGGGTGGGACAACATGCTTTTCATGTGCAGGAATCCCAGTTTCATCCCTGGCACCACATGACCACCCTTCCCCCCCAACATTCCGGGTGTAACCCTGGAGTCCACTGCTGGTGGCTCTGGTGCCTTCATTTCATGGGGTTTGAGAAGCTTTGCTGGATCCTAGCATTGAGTACTCTGGCCCTGTTGAGTACCACTGGGAATGGTTGCAGCAGTCCCATGAACGAGGAGTAACCTCCTGCAAGAGGAGAAAAAGAGAAAAAGCCCAATCCATATAGGTTTTGACAATGTTATATTTGGTGAGTCTCGGAACAGGGGTCTTTCCTATGTGCTGATGACAGATAGGAAGTCTGATAAAATATTTGACTGAGAGGGTCAGAAAGATAATACTGGGGTTCAGGCTCCTGCTTGGCATGTGACCAACCCTGACTTAATCTGAAGCATTGCCAAGGAGTGATTCCCAAACACAGAGCCAGTTAGGGAAGACCTGAGCAAAAGCAAGATGTGTCCTAACTTTCTCTCCAATAATTTTTTTTCTGTCTAAGAACAAGATATCACACTCATAGAAACATCTCTATTCAACAGAAAGTTGGTAGATTCATCGCTCGAGTGTATCATCACATAAATAAATAATAAATAAGAATGCACCATGAGGCACATATCCTCTCCACGAGCAGATTTCATGAAGATTCTCCATCTGTTTTCAGGGAAATGGTGAAAATGTGGTGTGATTATGCCACACAAGCTGTTCCACAGGTTCTACTCATTGGTCCTCCTGGACTCAGCAGCAGGACACGTGGGTGGCATCTGCTCCACTGGGTTTCAGCCTCAGGTTTATCATCTGGAAATGAACATTGAGTCCTTTTTTTTTAAAATTTTATTTTATTGAATCACCATGTGGAAAGTTACAAAGCTTTCAGGCTTAAGTCTCAGTCATAGAATGCTCAAACACCCATCCCTTCACCAGTGCACATATTCCACCACCAAGAACCACAGTAAACCTCCTCCCTACCCCCACCACCCCCAACCCCCACCCTGCCTGTGTAGCTGATAAATTTTACTTTACTTTATCTTTACTTTGATTACATTCAATATTTCAACAAAAACCTCACTATTATTGTTTGGAGTTTCCCCCTGCCAAAGTTGGACCTCCTGGAAAAGAAGTATTTGAGTCATTTTTTTTTCTTTTTGGGTCACACCTGGCAATGCACAGGGGTTACTCCTGGCTCTGCACTCAGGAATCACCCCTGGCGGTGCTCAGGGGACCATATTGGATGCTGAGAATCGAACCCGGGTGGACCACGTGCAAGGTAAACGCCCTACCGACAGTGCTATTGCTCCAGCCCCTATTGAGTACTTTTTATAAAGGGCTCATATATAGTCAACAAAGTGCTTAATTTATTTTTGCTATATAGAAAAGTATCTGACATAATACCAGGTAGTGCCACATGAAACTTGATGAAACCACACATAAATAAAGAGAAGTGGCAGACATATATAAATATAAATGTGTATATATATGCAAAACATAAGTTACTTTCCTGTCTCCTCAAGGTGTTTTATAACTGGGGCTGGAGCAATAGTACAATGGGTAGAGCATTTGCCTTACATGTGACTCGACTCAGGTTCAATCCCTGGCATCCCAATTGGTCCCCCAAACACTGCCAGGAGTAATTCCTGAGCATTGTCGGGTGTGACAGAAAAAAAAAAGATGTTTTATAACTGAACTTGATTTACATGGTACTGTACCAGCTGTATTTATTTATTTATTTATTTATTTATTTTGCTTTTTGGGTCACACCTAGCGATGCACAGAGGTTACTCCTGGCTCTGCACTCAGGAATTACTCCTGTGGTGCTGAGGGGACCATACCATATGAGATGCTGGGAATCAAACCTGGGTCGGTCGTGTGCAAGGCAAATGCCCTACCCGTTGTGCTATCGCTCCAGCCCCGAGCAGCTGTATTTTTTTTGGGTGAATTATAACTAATGTTGTTACTCCTGGCTGTTCTCACTGCTGGTGGTGTTTGGGGGACCATATGTAGTGCTGGGATCTTACCTAATTTCCTATCTCGCTGGCCCCTGCATTAGTTGTTCTTGCAGAACCTACTTTTCTAACTAGTAGTTTTCAGTCTGACAACATTATTTTAATCTTCCCTGTGTCTTTGTCCTTTTCCCTGTTCTAAATGAATACTACATACTCAATAGTACAGTAGTGGAGCCTGGGAAAATCAAGATCTAGACTGGCACTCATCCAGTGTCAATGAGGCCTTCCTGGCTCAGAGATGAGGGGCATGGCAGAAGGGGTGAAACCTCACCTCTAAAAATTGTACTCTCTTCAGGGCTGGAGTAATAGCAGAGTGGGTAGGGAGTTTGCGTTGTGCGTGGCTGACCTGGGTTCGATTCCCAGCATCCCATATGTCTCCCAATCACTGCCAGGAGTAATTCCTGAATGCAGAGCCAGGAGTAACCCCTGTGCATCTCCAGGTGTGACCCAAAAAGCAAAAAAAAAAAAATTTACTTTGTGTTGGAAATTTGCTGCGTGCTTGCCTTGCACACAGTTGGCCAGGGTTTGATCCCTGGCACCCCATTTGGTGCCCTGAGCAATAGGAAGAGTGAACCCTAAGCACTGCCTGGTGTGCATTCCCCCACCTGCCAAGAAAAAGATTGCTGTGAGACCCATTCACGAAGGCTACGTTTATGACCCAATCACCTGCCAATGCCCAACCTCTGAATACTACCACTTTGGGGCTTGGAATTACTTAACTTCTCAATTTGGGGGTCGGGAGGGACACAAGCATTTAATCTGTAACACCTCTGTTATGGTTGGATCTGTGGTCTGGTTCTCTTCTGTTCCAGAACAAACCATCGTCAAGTCTCAGGGCATAAAGTAACTACTTTATTATCACTCGAGATCGATTGGCTCAGGAATCCAGTGGAAATGGTGACGGTGGTTTGCTTTGTTGCACAGTGTCAGCAGGGAAGACTTGAAGGCTGAGCTTCACTGGGAATGTCACCTGTCACACTTCATCTCCTGATGGGACTTGGGATAGATGAGAGTTTGGGGTGTAGATGCCAAAAGAGTATGCAGAAAGCAAATAACTTCAGAGTGGTGGGGAGGTTGTAAGGCCTTTTTCTCGCCTAATCTCAGAAGTCATAATAAAATAAGTCATTTTTGCTATAATCTCTCTACGAGTGAGTCACCAAGGCCAGCCCAGATTCCAGGGAACAGGAATTAGGCTCCACTTCCTGATGGTGAGTGGCCAGGTCACATGTGTTACAGGAGATGTTGTTGACCTCTCTCTGGAAGCTGCAATCTCACAGAGTCTGGTAGGGTCAGGTGCTGGAATACATTTCAGCCTGGCATTGGAAATTTGGCTCATGGAAACATGTTTTAAGTGCTTTATTAAAAGAAAAAGGGTAGGTTATAGAAAAGCACATGTAGGATAATTCCATTTTTGTTTTGAATTCGGCAAGGCTAGCTACTGCCTGCCTTGTGCAATGTCCTGAATTTGGTCCCTGGCATCTCAAGGCACCACCTCCTCCCCTGAGAATTTCTGGTGGAAATACATTCGGTGTGAGACTCTAGCTCCTCTTGTACATAGCTGAGGGGGTCCCTATAAAAAAACATATGCAGAGTTCACTATGTATAGATGTATGTGCATGTGCATACAGTGGGCATGCTATCTCAACTCTACCTTCAGTTCCAAGAACACCTAAAACCTAAACACTCCAGAATTTGTTTGGTGCAAGAAAATTTGATTAACAGCTACTTAAATCAGTAAGAAATTTTTCCCCGCTGCCCCCACCTCCCCCTGTTTCTGGCAGATTGACAGTCATCCCTACAAGCCACCTCTGGCTGGCACCATATAATCTCATCAACGGTTATAATCCAGAGACTCAACAATAAACAAATTAATAATAACTCAACAATAAATAAATCAATCTCTTGGAAGAGAGCATAGAACAATATGCCATACCCATGATACCAGACCCCGAGCTAGGCTGTTTCCCTGGGACAACCTGGAGGGGGACAGGTGAGGCCCCTCTCCACCCCAACAGGGCCCCAGCAGCTGAAAACATCCAGAACTCAATCGCCGCTATGCTCATGGCTGCTCTCCACATGCTCTGATGAGCCTCACCCATAAAGGAATCTATTCCTGGACATCTCATACTTTACATCACCAATATACCAAGAATAGCACACCATGTTTGATGGGGTTTAAAGTAGACGGCAACCACTCTTACGGAGTAATATATTTATGCATATGCATATATTTATGCACACAAGACTTAACCTTCAACAACATGTTACTAATCTCTGATAGAAGGGCTGGGCTTCACATAAGTAACCTAACCTCACAGCTTAAGAGCTTGGAAAATGACCAACAAAAGGAGCCCAATCCAAACAGGAAGAAGGAAATAATAAAACTCAGACAAGAAATTAATGAGATGGAAACCAAAAAAACAATCTGAAAGATCAATGAAACCAAGAACTGTTTCTTTGAGAAAATAAGCAAGATCGATAAACCTCTAGCAAGACTCACAAAAAAAGGGAGAGAAAAAACCCTAATATACCAAATTAGAAATGAAAAGGGGGACATTACAACAGAAATTACAGAAATTCAATGGATCCTCAGAGATTACTTTGAGAATCTTTATGCCATGAAACATGAAAACCTCGAGGAAATGGATAAATTCCTAGACTCCTATAGCCTCCCAAGCCTGAACCAAGAAGACTTGGAATACCTGTTTTTTTTTTTTGTTTTGTTTTGCTTTTTGGGTCACACCCAGCAATGCACAGGGGTTACTCCTGGCTCTGCACTCAGGAATCACCCTGGCGATGCTCAGGGGACCTTGTGGGATGCTGGGAATCGAACCTGGGTCGGCCGCGTGCAAGGCAAACGCCCTACCCACTGTGCTATTGCTCCAGCCCCAAGACCTGGAATACCTGAACAGACCTATCACCATCAAAGAAATTGAAACGGTAATAAAAAGTCTCCCCAAGCACAAAAGTCCTGGCCTGGATGGATTCACTAGTGAATTCTTCCAAACCTTTAAAGAGGACTTACTCCCAATCCTCTTTTAACTTTTCCAGGAAATTGAAGTATCAAAAACACGTCCAAACAGTTTCTATGAAGAAAATATCACCCTGATACCAAAAACAGACAAAGATACCACAAAGAAAGAGAATTACAGACCGATATCCCTGATGAACAACAGACGCAATGATCCTCAACAAAATATTAGCAAATAGAATCCAACGACTCATCAAAAACATCATACACCATGACCAAGTAGGATTCATCCCAGGGATGCAAAGATGACTTAACATTCACAAGTCAATCAACATAATTTATCATATCAATAAAAGAAATAATAAAAACCATATGATCATATCAATAGATGCAGAGGAAGCATTTGACAAGATTCAGCACCCGTTTATGATTAACACTCTCAGCAGAATGGGCATCGAAGGAACTTTCCTCAATATAGTCAAATCCATCTACTAAAAGTCCATGGCAAGTATCATTCTCAATGGAGAAAAACTGAAAGCCTTCCCTCTGAGATCGGGCACAAGGCAAGGTTGCCTGCTTTCGCCACTCCTATTCAATATAGTACTGGAAGTCCTGGCCATAGAAGTTAGACAAGAAAAAGATATCAAGGGCATACAGATAGGAAAGGAAGAGATCAAGTTATCAATATTTGCAGATGATATGATACTATACTTGGAAAACCCTAAAGACTCTACAGAAAAGCTCCTAGAAACAATAAGTTCATATAGTAAAGTGGCAGGCTACAAAATCAACACCCAAAAGTCCACGGCTTTCTTATATACAAATAATGAAAGAGAAGAAAAATACATTAAACAAACAATATCGTTCACAATAGTACCTCAGAAAATCAAGTACCTTGGAATCAGCTTAACCAAAGAGGTGAAGGACCTATACAAGGAAAATTACAAAACACTCTTCAAGAAATAAAGGAGGACACTAGGAAATGGAGACACATCCCCTGCTCATGGATAGGGAGAATTAACATTATCAAAATGGCAATACTGCCCAAAGCACTATACAAATTTAATGCAGTCCCTATCAGGATACCCATGACATTTTTCTTTTTTTTTTTTTCTTTTTGGGTCACAACCCAGCGATGTTCAGGGGTTACTCCTGGCTTTACACTCAGGAATTACCCCTGGCGGTGCTTGGGGGACCATATGGGGTGCCGGGGATTGAACCCAGGTCGGCCGCGTGCAAGGCAAACGCCCTACCTGCTGTGCTATAGCTCCGGCTCCAACCCATGACATTTTTCAAAGAAATTGACAAAACACTCCTGAAATTTATATGGAACAATAACCCCCCACAAATAGCTAAAGAAATCGTTGGAAAAAAGAAGATGGGTGGCATCACCTTTCCCAACTTCAAACTCTAATACAAAGCAGTAGTAATTAAAACAGCATGGTATTGGGATAAAAACAGACCCACAGACCAATGGAACAGAGTTGAATATCCTGTCACAGACCCCCAAATATATGGCCACTTAATCTTTGACAAAGGAGCAAGAAGTGCAAAGTGGAACAAGGAAAGCCTCTTCAACAAGTGGTGCTGGGAAAACTGGATAGCTACCTGCAAAAATATGAACTCTGACCTCTGTCTAATGCCAGGCACAAAAGTCAGATCAAAGTGGATTAAAGTTTGGTGGGAAATCCTAACTAGAATAGTAAGTCTTTTGCTGAAATATTGAAGGCCACCAAAGTGGTAGCCATCTCTATAGACTGAACTAAGCCATATCCCCACGCCGGCTGAGAAGAAATATCCTTCTTTCTCGGGAAGAAACGCGGCGTGGCGTTAACCATAGTATGATGTCCATTAAGCTGACACGGACCTGGTGGCGTGGGAATGGGATACAAGGGAATAAATTATTATGTACTTGGAACAGCGGGACGCTGGTGGAATCTTGAGCCGGGACGGATACCAGCGTATTACTTTTGGTTCCAGAAACTGCTTGCAGACATTTTACCAGACTATCGACTAAGCCAGAGCCCCACGCCGGCTGATGATGAGAAATAACCATCTCTTTTGGTTTGTTTTCCCTTTGTCAGGCAGCGTGGTGATTACTAAACAGGCGTGATCTCGGTGGCGCGGGACGAGGGGGGAAAAAATAGAAAAGTTATGTAACAAACAGCGGGACTTAATATCTCTACATTCTCAGCAATGGAGAGCCATCAAATGCTTCCTTGACAGTGGGACTGTCTTCTCTTTTTTTTTTTTTTTTTTTTTTTGGTTTTTGAGTCACACCTGGCGATGCACAGGGGTTACTCCTGGCTCTTCACTCAGGAATTACTCCTGGCGGTGCTCAGGGGACCATATGGGATGCTGGGATTAGAACCCGGGTCGGCCGCGTGCAAGGCAAACGCCCTACCCGCTGTGCTATCGCTCCAGCCCCTGTCTTCTCTTTTTTGGGGGGAAACCCTAGCAACAATAGTGAGTTATGTGTTGAAACATGGACTGTAACCAAGATAAAGCGTAAACGAAGTGAAACTTATCACTTACAAGGGCGGGGACTGGGGGGGTGGGAGGGGGCGGGAGGTATAATGGGGTGGTTGGTGATGGAATATGGGCACGGGTGAAGGGAAGGGTGTTTGAGTACTGTATAACTGACATAATCCTGAGAACTTTGTAACCCTCCACATGGTGATTCAATAAAATTTAAATTAAAAAAAATAAAATTAAATTAAAAAAAACAAAGTGGATTAAAGACCTCAATATCAGACATGAATCTATAAGGTTCATAGAAGAAAATTTAGGCAGAACTCTCCATGACATTGAAGCTAAAAGCATCTTTAAGGACTAAATAGCACTGACCATGCAAGTGGAAGCAAACATAAACAAATGGGACTACATCAAACTAAGAAGGTTCTGCACTTCAGAAGAAAAAGTGACCAAAATACAGAAAGAGCCCACAGAATGGGAAAGAATATTTACCCAATACCCATCTGATAAGGGATTATTATCCAGGATATACAAAACACTTGTAGAATTGTATAAGAAAAAAAATCTCCCACCCCATCAAAAAATGGGGAGAAGAAATGAACAGAAGTTTCCTCAAAAAAGAAATACAAATGGCCAAAAGGCACCTGAAAAAATGCTCCACATCGCTAGTCATCAGGGAGATGCAAATCAAAACAACAATGAAATATCATCTCACACCACAGAGACTTGCACACATTCAAAAGAACAAAAGCAACCAGTGCTGGCGTGGATGTGGGGAAAAAGGGATGCTCCTTCACTGTTGGTGGGAATGCCAACTGGTCCAGCCTTTCTAGAAAACAATATGGACAGTCCTTCAAAAACTAGAAATTGAACTTCCATATGACCCTGCAATACCACTTCTGGGAATATATCCCGAGGATGCAAAAGAGCACAGTAGAAATGACATCTGTACCTATGTACTCATTGCAACACTTCACAATAGCCAAAATATGGAAACAACCTGAGTGCCCTAAAATAGATGACTGGTTAGGTACATCTATACAATGGAATACTATGCAGCTGTTTGGAGAGATAGAGTCATGAAATCTGCTTATAAATGGATAAACATGGAGAGTATCATGCTAAGTGAAATGAATCAGAAAGAGAGGGACAGACATAGAGGGACTGCACTCATTTGTGGAGTGTAGGGTAGCATCACATGAGGCTGACACCCAAGGACAGTAGATACAAGGGCCAGGGGGATTGCCCCATAGCTGGAAGACTGCTTCATGAGCAGAGGGGAGAAGGCAGATGGAATAGAGAAGGGATCACTAAGAAAATGATGGCTGGAGGAACCAATTGGGATGGGAGATGCATGCTGAAAGTAGATAATGGACCAAACATGATGACCTCTCAGTGTCTGTGTTGCAAGCTATAATGCCCAAAAGTAGAGAGAGAGTATGGGGAATATTGTTTGCCTTAGAGGCAGGGGGAGGGTGGGAAAGGGGGGGTATACCCGGGATATTGGTGGTGGGGAATGTGCATGGGTGGAGGGATGGGTGTTTGATCATTGTGAGATTGTAACCCAAACATACAAGCTTGTAACTATCTCATGGTGGTGATTCAATAAAATTTTAAAAATTAAAAAAAAGAAGGGCTGGGCTTAATGGCTCCTGGGTGAAATACAACAATCTTCATGCGCTTTTCTTTAAGAAACCTTTTCTTGGTCTCATTTTTAGCAAATTATTCATAACAAATAATACGAAATAAATGATTTTGCTTCTGCTTTGAGGGCAGGCATTTGGGTTCTGGATGGAAACATCCGAAACATGTTGGTGGGAAGATGTAATGGTGGTGAAATTGCTGTTAGAATATTAAATGTAATAAAATATTGTGAACTACTTTATAAAAATGAAAACAAAAAAGAATTTGTTTTTCTCACAAACAAGCAAACAAACAATGATATCATTTAGGAGCTCGAGCGATGAACCACAGGAATTGTGAGCCACAGAGTCTGTTTAATCAGCTCCTTCCCCCCTGACTACTTCTCCCACTTCTTTCCTTTTGCTACGATTGCTGTGATGCTTATGATTACACACTTGGGTTGTGGTGCCAGGGGGCCACATGATGGCAATGCCACCTGCAGCCAACAATTTTTGATTCTTAAAATCCAAATGTCGGAGCTAGGAAGGTGGCTCAAAGGGTTGGAGCCCCGGCTATGCAGGTGGGCACCAGGGTTTCATGGCCTCTTGAGCACTACTAGGTGTGTCCTCCCTTAGTTCCAGGCTGGAAGTGGCCTCTGAGAACCACTGGGTATGGCCTACAAGCAAACCAAAAATTCAGATGCGGAAAATAAAATAAAAATATCAAGCAGTCTTAGGTTATATTTTCAATAACTAGAGTATAATAGCTCTTAATGAAATGCCACTGATATTTTGGGAGTATGTATAAAGGAGTAGAGTTACAACCTACTTGAACCACTCGTATTTGTTATTAGAAGCGAGTGAAGTCATTGGGGAAAGTCACTAGTGGTGGAGATGGGCGGCTGGCCCTGGTTTAGTTAGCTGAGCTTGGTGGGCTTTCAACATTCCTGGGCCATTCGTAGGTCAGAAGTGTCCTTGGAACTTGGCCTGAAGGAATTGGTTGCTTTGTGAAGCTCACAGCTTGGCTCCTACTCCAGATGACAAGTCTGGATCCAGCTCTGAGTCCCAGAGGAAGGAGAGATGGGGATGCTGTTTTTCTTGGCACCCTCCTGGCCATTGCTTCAGCCCAGTGCATGCTCTGGCTGCCTGACTCTGCCTCTCTAGCCTCATCTGGGGATCGGGGGGTGTTTTGCATTCCTGGACAGCAATACATGGGGAGAAGAGAACGCGTTCCAAGTCAGTACCAGTCTCCCCGACCCCCTTAATTTTGGGGCAGGGGAGTCACACCTGGCAATGCCCAGGGGTTACTCCTGGCTTTGAACTCAGAAATTACTCCTGATGGTGTTCAGAAAACCATATGGGATGTTGAGGATTGAACCCAGGTTGACCTCCTGCAAGGCAAATGCCCTACCCATTGTACTATCACTGAATTACCAGCCTCTTTGAAAATAAATTTGATGATCATTTTCCAGGAGAGCTCAGGGAAAGGAGGGTGAGTGTATTCATGTTTGTGGTTTGGATTTAATCTTATAAGCCAAGTTGTAAAACTTGGAAAGATTAAATAAGGGGAGGCTCCAAGGAAACTTCCAGACTTCTTAAAACAGTTCAAGGGGTTGAGGGGGAGGTATACTGTGATTCTTGGTGGTGGAATATGTGCACTGGTGAAGGGATGGGGGTTCGAGCATTGTATAACTGAGACTTAAACCTGAAAGCTTTGTAACTTTCCACATGGTGATTCAATAAAAGAATAAATTAATAAAAAAAACAGTTCAAAACTATGATTTAAGTCACACAGTTCTTTTTAGGAGTAAAACTTTTATTTAATTAAAATTATTTTTAAATTGTAGTATAGGTTTCATGTTAATAATCGAGTTAATATCAGTGGTTTTGTTGTACATTGACTGAATTTCATCAGCACCAGTGTCCGTTACCCTTCTGTTATGTCCTTATGTCACATCTAGTCTACCTTTCCTTTCTCTCACTCCCATTCCTCGCAATCTCAATTTTGTAATCCACGGCCAAGGGTTTAGTCAATGTTTGATGCTGCCTATTCCCTTGTTTTTTTTTCTGTATACACCAAGGATGAGTGTAATAATTTGGTATTTGTCCTCCTCCCTCTGACTTATTTCACTTACTATGATACTTTTCAGTTCCATCCTATTTGCTGTGACCTTATTTCTCTATTGCTTTGTAATATTCTTTTTTTTTTTTTGGCTTTTTAGGTCACACCCAGCAAAGCTCAGAGGTTATTTACCGCTCTGCACTCAGGAGTTACTCCTGGTGGTGCTCGGGGGACCATATGAGATGCCAGGGGATCGAATTTGGGCAAATGACCTGCCCGCTGTATTATCAGTCCAGCCCCACTGTGTAGTATTCTACTGTGTATATATGCCATAGTCTTTTCATTCATTCATCTGTTGTTGGATATTTGGATTGTTTTCATATCCTGACTATTGTACTAAGAACTGTTGTGAACATAGATGTGCGTATATCTTTTCAGATGAATGTTTTTGTGCTTTGGAGGCAGATGCTAAGGAGTAGTGTGGAAACTCTATTCATATATACATATATGCATATATATGTATTTTTTTCCTTCTTTGGGTCACACCTGGCAATGCTCAGGGGTTACTCTTGGCTTTGTTACTCAGAAATTGCTCCTGGTGTGCTCAGAGGACCATACAAAATATGAAGGAAGGATTGAACCTGGTTTGGTTTGGCCTGGTGCAAGGCGAACACCCTCTCCTCTGTACTATCAAAAATTTAAGACCCCTATTCTACCTGGAGTCTTCACTCACCTGCATACATGGGGTTTTCAATGGATTCATTCTCTTGCATGGGGGGGGGTGTCTCGGGACAAGCCTGTGAAGATCGACTGTGAAGGTGGTGGTGATTGGGTTCTGGAGGTTTGTGGCCTTCGGGGTTCATTTGGAGCAGGTGGAGGGGCAATGCCTGCTTCCGTCTGAGGCCTCTGGTAAAATCAGCCTGGTGCAAGGTCCGAAGACATCTCTGCAGCAAGCTGCTCTGTCCGAGATTCATTTGTGAGTCTTCTTCCTTAGTGTATTTTATGGATTCTGATCTCATCTTGAGATCGTAAATCCACTTTGAATTAATTTTTGTTGATCAAATTTCTTTTTTCATTTTTTTGCATGTGGCTATTTAATTTTTCCCAAACCATTTATTTGGTTGAAGAGGCTTTGCTTGCTCTACATCATGCACTCAGCTCCTCTATCATTGATTAACTCTCCATTTAATAGTCAACCTTTTAGAGAAGTGAAATTAAATAGTCAACCTTTTAGAGAAGTGAAATTAAACCTGTGGATTTCGTAACTTACTCCAAATCCCCAGGAATTTAAGACTGACCTGTGGAATTAAAACTTAGTAGCATTTTTATTTCTAAAAGTTCACATGGATTGATTACTTTTAAGTTTCAACTATGGGTTGAAACATTTTCATTGTCATAAAAATCATTTGTGAGAAAATATATGCTAAAGTGATTTATATGTAGTTTGCTATTATTTTTCCTCTTCAAATTCTTAAAAATGTGAAAGTAATCCAATTTTTATTATCTCAGTAATAGAGAAATGATATTCTGGATAAATCTACTGTGTTGTAGTCAGTTCTAAGTTCTGAGAGTATAAGATGGTCTAAGATGCAAATAATTTAATTACTTTTAATACTCATGTGCTTTTTTCTTTGCAAGGGGGTTACTCCTGCATTCAGGAACCACTCCTGGAGGTGCTTGGGAGACCATTTGGGATGCCAGGGATTGAACTGAACCCAGGTCAGCCACGTGCAAGGCAAACGCTCTACTCGATGTACTATTGTTCCGGCCCTACTCATGTGATTCTTAAGTGTGTAGCATTATGGAATAAAAAAGCTGAATAAGGAAATTGGCTATCGTAAGTGTTAAAAGTATTCAATACTCTCAGAGGGAAATTTCACTGAGTTTCCTCTTACCTTGTTAACTGCAAAAGATCTCTTCTGTTTTCCAGATGATCCGGGACTGTCTCTGTTCTTCTGTATTGCAGCAATGGGGCAGTGGTGACCCCAATTTTTAGCTTTGATGGAAGATACTATGCAAACATGTCTCTGAGAGACAAAAGCTACATGACTTGTGTTCTTGAAGGTCAAACGGAAATTCTTCTTTTGGGAAGCAGACATTTTCCAAGTTTTTCGAGTCCACGAACTCAAACATCTTATCATAAAAGTAGAGTAAATAAATATCACATTTTTACTTTGTTCTTCATGGAGTCCAGGATTGAATCCTGAGCCTCATATAGGCAAAGTATGTGCTCTACCATTGATTCATACTCCCAGCCCCACATTCTTTTCTTTTTCATCCACCAGGACATTTCAACCCTTTCTCATAATTGATTATTGAAAGAAAGTCTTTTTTAAATTTTTTTGAATTTATTTATTTATTTATTTATTTTTTATTGAATCACCATGTGAAAAGTTACAAAGCTTTCAGGCTTAAGTCTCAGTTACATAATGCTTGAACACCCATCCCTTCACCAGTGCACATATTCCCCCACCAAGAACCACAGTAAACTTCCCCCCCACCCCCCACCCCCCAAGCCCCCCACCCCGCCTGTGTAGCTGATAAATTTTACTTTACATACAAAGACTTGTGAATAATGTAACTAGTACCTGAATTGCTCAAACTTTTTAAAAATCAGGAACTTCATTAAGTTTAGTGTTACTAAAGTTAGTAGGGGTCACAAGTCAAGTTCATTATTTCAAAAATATAGAACTGTTGACTAGAGGTCAGGGCACAGAGCAATGCTTATATGTCAGTGCTCAGCTGGCTGGGTGAATCATGTATCTTTCACCAATAGGTTTGGAAAGGGGGTCAGCTGAGTACAGTGAATGAGTCCAGTCCTAGGTCAAGACCATCAAAATGTAGCATAGCCACAACTACAAAAGAAGAGAATTCCATGGCCAGCTATTTGTGTACCATTGTGTTTAGACTCCAAGCTCTGAAAAGAGAGAAAAGAGTTGACTAATTATGTTTCTTGGACTGTTCACTCTTTTCTGAATTTCATGCCACCATTGATGCTTTAACAAATTGTTGGTGTAAGTGAATTTATTTTGGCAATCAGATCAGTTTTTTTTTTCAGTCCTGAAACTGAAATCCAGGACCTAGATACATCCCTGCTGTCTTCACATGGCTCTCTGTTTTCTCTTATGAAGACACTAGTTATTGAATTAGGGCTCTTTTTAACTATTATAGTGCCATTTTAATTTAACTAGTTATATCTGCAAATGCCCTTTGTTTCCAAGTAAGATCACTATGTGAAGTTCCAGGTAGACATGAATTTTGTAGGGACACTACTCTACCCAGTATAGCAAGGAATAAATATATATTTTGCAGCACAAACTGCTGTATGGAGGGCTTACTCCTGCTTTTATGCTCAGGGATCACATCTGGTGGACTTGGGGGACCATATGGAGTGGTGGGGATCAAACCTGGGTCAGAAACTTCTCTCTGTACCATCTCTCCAATCCCCAGAAATGTATAATTAAAATTTTTTGTTTGGTATTTTATACCACACAAAACAATGTTCAGGGATTACTCATAGCTCTGTGCTATGGGGTTACTCCTGGAAGTGCTCTGAGGACTCTATATGGTGTCAGGGAAATAACTGGGGTTGACCACATGCAAGGCAAGAGCATTATCCACTGTGCTATCTCTCTGGCTTTAAGATTAGTTTGTTTTTTCTACCTCCCATCTTCCCCTCAACCCCACTCTAAGATGGAGAGTAACTTAGTTTATAGATTAAGTGGAAGAATCAAAAGAGAATGAGGGTTTGGAGAGAAGGGGAAAATTGTAGATCGTAGGTGGAGCCAGACCTCACGGAGACTGGAAAGATGGATTGGAGAGGCATGGAGAAGGTGTGTGTCCAGAGTCTGGAAGGAAAAATAGTCTGTCTGGGGTTCCACTAACCACAGTGCATAACTCATTGTCTGATGCAGAATCACTCTCCTGGCCATCTCCCTGCTGAGGATCAGCCTTTGGCAGGGCCAGCTTTGTTGATGGCTGTGATATAGGGACATGGAACATATCCAAAGAAAGACTTGATCAAATGCAAGAGCAGGTACAGGCTGCTCATCTTCTCCACTCCCTGGGATTTTGATCAAAATGGATTAAAGACCTCAACATCAGACCAGAATCCATCAGGTACATTGAAGACAAGGTTGGCAAAATCCTCCACGACATTGAAGCTAACGGTATCTTTAAAGGTGACACCCCATGGGTCAAGCAAGTGGAAACAGAGATAAGCAAATGGGACTACCTTAAACTGAGGAGCTTCTGCACCTCAAAAGATACAGTATCTTTTTTATTGTACCAGAATACAAAGACAGTCTACAGAATGGGAAAGAATATTCACCCAATACCCATCTGATAAGGGGTGGATATCAAGGACTTATAAGGCACTGGTTGAACTCTACAAAAAGAAAACATCCAACCCCATCAGAAAATGGGGCAATGAAATGAACAGAAACTTTCTCAAAGAAAAAATCCAAGTGGCGGGGCTGGAGCAATAGCACAGTGGGTAGGACATTTGCCTTGCATGCGGCCAACCCGGGTTCGATTCCCAGCATCCCATATGGCCCCCTGAGCACCGCAAGGAGTAATTCCTGAGTGCAGAGCCAGGAGTAACCCCTGTGCATTGCCGGGTGAGACCCAAAAAGCAAAAACAAAAATCCAAGTGGCCCAAAGGCACATGAAAAAATGCTCTTCATCACTAATAATCAAGGAGATGCAGATCAAAGCAACAATGAGATATCATTTCACACCACAGAGACTGGCACACATCCAAAAGAACAAAAGCAACCGGTGTTAGAATGGATGTGGGGAGAAAGGGACTCTCCTTCACTGCTGGTGGGAATGCCAACTGGTTCAGCCCTTTTGGAAAACAGTATGGACGATTCTCAAAAAATTAGAAATTGTGCTCCCATTTGACCCATGAATACCACTTCTGGAGAGGCAAAAAAAGTATAGTATAAATGACATCTGCACTCATATGTTCATTGCAGCACTGTTTACAATAGCCAAAATCTGGAAAAAAGCCATGCCCAAGAACAGATGACTGGTTAAAGAAACTTTGGTATATCTACAGAATGGAATATTATGCAGCTATTTAAAAAGATGAAGTCATGAAATTTGCATGTAGGTGGATTAACATGCAAAGTATCATATTAAGTGAAATGAGTCAGAAAGAGAAGGACAGACATAGAAAGATTGCACTCATTTGTGGAATATAAAGTAACAGAATGGGAGACTAGCACCCAAGAATAGTAGAGATAAGTACCAGGAGGATTACTTCACAGCTTAGAAGCCAGCCTCAAATGCTGGGGGAAAAGGCAGCTCAGATAGAGAAGGAACCACCAAGTAAAGGGTGCTAGGAGGGTCTGCTTGGGATGGGAGATGTGGGCTGAAAGTAGACTATAGACTGAACATGATGGCCACTTAATACCTCTATTGCAAACCACAACACCCAAAAGAAGAGAGAAGGCAAAAGGGAATGTCCTGCCACAGAGGTAGGGTGTGGTGGAGGGGATGGACTGGGGGTGGTGGAAGGAATGCTGGAATCATTGGTGGTGGAAAATGGGCACTGGCGGAGGGATGGGTACTTGATCATTGTATGACTGAAATGCAAGCACAAAAGGATGTAAGTCTGTACCTCACGGTGATTCACTAATAAAAAATTAAGACAAAAGAAAGAGGTCTGAATTTATTTTATTTCACCTTTTTCTTTTTGGATCATACCTGGTGATACTCAGGGGTTACTCCTGGCTCTGTACTCAGGAATTACTCCTGGTGGTGCTCAGGGGACCATATAGAATGGCAGGGATCAAACCTGGGTCAGCCGTGTGCAAGACAAACACCCTCCCTGCTGTCCTATTACTCTGTCAACCTGAGTTAATCTTTCTGGCATGTGACTGATCATGTTTTCTCAACAGCACTTGTTGACGAGGTTGTCCTTGCTGCACTTCATAGTTTTTGCTCCTTTATCAAAGATTGACAATATGCCTGCGGGTCTGTCTTTGGGTGCTGTTAAACTTCTTACATTCCAACCATCCATTTGATACATTTTCTTTCTCTTTATTTTTGTTTGTTTTGGGGCCACACCCTGTGGCATTCAGGGCTTACTCTGGCTCTGTGCCCAGGGATCACTTCTGGTGGTGCTTGGGGGAACATGTTAGATGTTGGAATTGAAGTGGGGCGGGCCATGTTCAAGGCAAGTGCCATATATTCCCCAGTGCATGCTGAGTATGCTCCACTAAGAAACATCATCATCATCATCATCATCATCCCGTTGATTGTCGAGTTTCTCGAGCGGACTCAGTAACATCTCCATTCGTCTAAGCCCTGAGACGATCTAAGAAACAAAGAAACAAAAAAGCATTTTATTTTCACTTGAACTCAGTTAACCAATTTCTTTCCATTCACTACAGCAAATAGCCTTATGGAAACCTGGGTTGATTGGAAGGAAATTTTATATATATATATATATATATATATATATATATATATATATACTTTTTGGTAAAGTGAGTGGTTCATCACTGAGGAAACTCTACACAGGTATTGGCGGTGGTGCTGGGTGATATGGAGACAATGTTGGTGACATCAGCTGACAAATGCTGTTTGAAAGCCAATTACTTGACACGCAGGAGCAGGTAAGTAATTTCTAAAAAAAATTTTTAAAACACTGGTTTACAAAGTTGTTCATGATGCACTTATCATAGGTATTCAATATTCCACCACCAATCTCACCACCAGAGTGACCTTCATTCCATTTACCAACCACCTCCCAAGTCTGCTCCCTTAGCAGGCACAAAATAAGTTATTTTATATTGCTTCATCATATCACATATCGAGAACCATATGTGATGCTAGGGTCAAATCAGTGTTGGCCACATGCAAGGCAAACACTCTACCTACTGTACTATCGGGCCTCAAATGGACCGCTTTAATGGATTGTTACCAAGAAAATTTGTGAAAATTGTTATATCTCACAATTGGGGTCATTAAATCCTTGTCTGTGGGCTTGCTAGTTTAGCCTTCTGTTTTTTTTTTTTTTTTTTTTTTTTTTGCTTTTTGGGTCACACCCAGCGATGCTCATGATCAGGGGTTACTCCTGGCTTTGCACTCAGCAATTACTCCTGGCGGTGCTTGGAGGACCATATGGGATGCCGAGGATCGAACCCGGGTCAGCCACATGCAAGGCAAAAGCCCTACCCGCTGTGCTATTGCTCCGGCCCCAAGCCTTCTGTGTTTTAATGAATTTGTTTATTGAACTTTGTTGGCTTCTTTGTTACTTTCCCATGCAATTTGGTGTGTTCCCACTGGGATGTCAGTGCTGTAGAATTCGGAAGTGTTGCATGGCTGTAAATGTGGCTACATGCTCCAGAAACTGGGATGTGAGTGTACTGGTAGTGGTTATGGGATGTGGGTGTGACTTCCTGGGCTTCTGGAAGTATGGGGTGGGAGTGGGGGTGTCTGTGGGAGGAGGCTGTCTGAACTCACTTTGAGAAGACCCCAGAGTTCTCAGCCTGAAGACTCAGGTACCTAGTATTTTTGGAATTTTGCCATCTATGGAGAGCTTAGTCTTGAGGTAGTGGAGTTGGGTCATTGGCATAGTGGCATCTATAGGGGTATAAATGTGGTTGCTGCAGCTTCAGCAGTATGAGGACTTGACCGAAGTCTCGCCCCCCCCCCCCACCCCGCCCCGCAGGGCATTGGGTCACTTCTTTCAGATGTACTTGCTGGTAGAGTTGCATCTTGTTATTTTTTGTTGTTGTTGTTGGTTATACTGAATCTTTCAGTTCCGGAACCTTTCCCATCTCTCATGGTCTAATTTTTTTTCCTGTTTTTGTTGCTATTGTTTCTTCTGTTTAGGTTATTTGTCAAAATGGCAATAGCCCAATTTATTAAAGTATTTTATCACAGATCTGTGAGCTGGTTACACCATCTTGAATTATTTAACTGAGCATAAACACTGAGGTGGTATGTATGTGAGAGCTCCTACACCATATGTTTATGGAAATGTGCTTATTGAGCTGTTTCCAAGCACAGCATCTGCTCTTATGCATCTTTTATAATTTTTGCATTGAGCTTATACAATAATTGATCTCCGCCATCTGATGATTTTTTATTTAAGACAGTTTCCTCTCTTATGTTTTGGATAAATTATAGTTTTTAACATTTTGGAGGAAAGGGTCTTTGAGATGAAAATGAATGCTGGGCAGATACCTCAAAGGGCTGAAGTACATGCCTTGAATTTGAGAGATGTGATTTACCCAGTCTTGCCAATATCAGCCCTCATGTGACAAATAAACAAACAAACAAAATGAGCAGAAAGAACAATCATTAAAAATGTCTTCCCTGAGTTCCTTAATTTCTATTACCCAGTGTAATTGTCTCAGGAAGAACTGTGCATTGAGGGGAGTAGGGTCTTCTGAGGATTATGTTACATGGTAAAACTAAATTAATTTAATCTGTGATTCACAGGGAAGTCTAGGGCTCAGAAAGGTTGCTGAGAATAAAAGTTTCTTTTCAATCTTTCTTCTCCAGGCTGAGTTTGGGCTTATGCTGAGTTCCTGTTTACAGCACTCTCAGACACCCTGATTTCCTACATAAGATGGAGTTTCATAATTCTCAGAGTTACCTAATTACTTCTTTTAAATTGCAAATCCACCTTAAGATCCTTTGGTAGTCTGTGGAGAGAAGACAATAAATCCCCAAGTACACCCCCGTGGAGACCCGTACATGTACAGCTACTGATCTGTGTAAACAATGAATCATGCAATAACGCCAGTGTTCATCTACCTTCTTGAAATAGCACTTGAAGTAGCCTATTATTAACAGCATTTCCTGTGTTCTCAGACCAGAAAATTGCTTCTGTCTAGGGAAACAACTTCTTGATTTATTAAAACATACATTAATTCAAATCTATCAGATGAAGTGCAATCATTTTGTGGACTTTGCTTCTTTCTAAAACTCAGGAGAGGGGCCCAAGGTCTTTCAAATGTTGTGTGTACCAAATTCTTCCTAGTGTGACTTGCAAACCACTAGCAAGGTGTGAGAGGTGTTTAGATGGCACATGGGTAAACTTTAAAAAAATTATGATAATCATGATTTGCTTGTCATAGTGGCTGGTGTAGTGTTTCTCTCAATATTCACTTCCACCCAGAACCCAGATTCTGACCTTCTTTGGAAATAGGGTCTTTGCAGATGGATTATTTAGCAGGTAATTTCTTGACAAGAAAATGTAAGTTTTAGGGATGGGCCTTGAATCCCAACAATGACATCTTTCTTTATGAGAGAAAATAGATGAGAATGCAAAGCAGCCAGAGAGATAAAGGTCATGTGAAGAAGTCGGGATCAGAGTCTACAAGCCAACGGATATCAAGGAGGTAGGAAGGTATTGAAAATCTGATGTGATGGCACAAGGATGGAGAAATAACTCAAGAGGTGTTGTTTACAACCGAGAGGCACCTTATCTCTCCAGCAGCATTGTGGGAGATCTGGATCAATTCTTTGGTCATCTCCACAATCAACTCTGACTTTGGATAAAATATAGATGTTGTCTGTGAGATGTCTTCTTCACCACAGTAAAATGAGGACAGCCATAAATACCTGAAAGAACTTTTGTGTGAATTATGACTTTCTTTTCCTTTAGCCTTGAGAAAGCTTAACTATCTGAACCAATTTTGCTCAATGTGGGGGTTGGGAATTCTTGGCAACTGGGTTGATGTACAGAAAGGATCTTATCAAATGAGCTCTTAAATGTGAGTTACAGGTGGTAAATATATAGGCAATGTTGGAGGAAATGAGTTGTGGAAATGAGTAGTAGGAAATGGTGAAAATGGTTTGTGATGACATATAGTTGAAGTTATCCTTTCTGTATTTCTGGATATTTACCATGCATAGACATTATGATGGCCTATGATTTCTCTTCTTTTTTGGGGGTGATGGTGCACACCTGATAGTGCTCAGGGTTTATGCCTGAGCTTACTCATGGTTCTTTGCTTCTGTTTCTCCATGATGAAAAAACCAAATCTTTTAGGAGTTTATTAAAGTGTGGGGAAAAGCTCCAAATGAAAGCTTACCTATATTAAATGTAGGGAAGCATGTATTTAAGAAAGTTCAGAGAAATAGTGTAAATTTAATCTGGATCCCCAGAAATAGTCTTGGGTGACTTAATAAGCATTCTTGACAGAAACCCAAAGGGAAAAGGCGAGAGAACAATGAAGGTAACATTTACTATGTATTAGCGAGTAGGTAGGCACTATTCAATGCCCTAGTTTTTAACCAGTCCTGATACATCCATTAAAAATGCCTGTTTTACAGATGGGAAAATAGAGACTTGGAGAAGTTAAGAAACTTGTTCTAGATCAAAGAGGTAGAAATTAAATAACTTGTTCAAGATTACCAAGCAAGTCAGTTGCTCCTGGAGTCTATACCATTATTTATTTATTTATTTATTTGGCCATACCCTGCAATGCTTGGGGTATTATTCTGGCTTTGCACTCAGGAATTATTCCTGGTGGTGCTTGGGGGAACCATATGGGATGCTGGGGTTCATACATATGTTGACAGCCTGCAAGTGCCTTATCTGCTGTACTATCTTTCTGGATCCTGGAGTCAATACTCTTAATTTCATTATTTTATGTCAAGTGTTGGAGAAAGAAGTTATATTTGCTCTTACTTATTTATTTGGAGCCACTACTGGTGGAGCTTGGGGGACCATGGCGTGCTGGGGATTGAACCTGGGCCTCTTCCTACAAGCAGGCATGAATTCTAGCTCTTTGAGCTGTCTCCCTGGCCTCTAAATCTTAGAAATGTAGACCCACAGGAAGTGGAAGAATAATCATAACTGATGTCAGAAAAAGAATTGGTCTTTGGAGTCATATAGGACTTATTATAGCCAGATTCTGCCCCTGAGCAACCATTTGTCCTTAGACAAATGAACCTCAGGTTGCCCATTTGTAAGGTGGATGTAGTAAAACATAGACCGTGGCATTTCTCTGGGGATTAAATAGATGGTAAATATCCAGGGAAATGTGGTTTGCATTTGAAGTAGCCTGTATTTCTCCTGAGGTAACAAACCTCACAACAGCCCTTTGAGGTATGTAATCATTTATCCCCTCTATTTTATAGGTGAAGAAAATCGTAGTTTAGAGAAGCGAGCCACCAGTTTGTGAGCTAGTGTTGGTTCATAGGTGTAGAACGGTTGAAAAACCACTGGTCTACTGCCAGATGTCTACTGGCCCGTGGATTGTTATGCAAATAGGTGCTGATTTTTAGGTGTAAAAATGTTGAAGAATGCTGGTTTAGAGACATTCAGTAGCTTCCAAAGATGACAGTCAGTGCACAACAGAGCAAGAATTCACATGCAGGTATAAGTGGATCAGCCTGGAAAGTATCATGCTAAGTGAAATGAGTCGGAAAGAGAGAGACAGACATAAAAAGATTGCACTCATCTGTGGAATATAGTATAATAGACTAGGAGACTAACACCCAAGAATAGTATAAATAAGTACCAGGAGGTTGACTCCATGGCTTGGAGGCTGGTCTCTCATTCTGGGCAACTCAGAGAAGGGAACACCAAGTAAAATGTGGTCAGAGGTCATGCGGGGAAGGGTGATGCGTGCCGAATGTAGCCTAGAGACTGAACGCAATGACCATGCAACACCTTTATTGCAAACCACAACACCTAATCAGAGAGAGAGAACAAAAGGGAATACCCTGCCATAGTGCAGTGTGGGGTGGGGGGAGACGAGACTGGGGAGGGTGGGAGAGATGCTGGGTTTACTGGTGGTAGAGAATGGGCACTGGTGAAGGGATGGGTTCTCGAACTTTGTATGGGGAAAACATGAGCACAAAAATGTATAAATCTGTAACTGTACCCTCACGGTGATTCACTAATTAAAAATAAATAAATTATAAAAATAAATAAAAAAATAAATAAAAAAAAGAATTCACATGCAGGATGTCTGATTCTGCAGCTCAGGTGCTCATCTGCTTTGATTTTCTCCCTTTCCCTCATGAGAAAAGCCTGAAAGTTGGTTTAAAAAGCTCAGAGACGATGTTGTAAGCGTTGTTGATGGGGGAAAAAGACAGTGCTAATTCACAGTGCTAGTTCACAGTGCTAATTACATTTGTATGCTGCACTAGGGTACACCCTGTGTCTTATGCTTGCATCTGGAGTGGTGTGTTCAAGTTTAGGTGATACTAACAGATTATGATTACAAATGTTACTTGTTATAATAATGAAAGGGGTTGAAAATAATCAGCAAAGGGTCCTTTGATGAAAGTCTGCAAGGGGCCAGAGAAATAGATATCTCTATGAATGACTGACTGCTCCGAAGGTGAACAGTTGCTTGCTATAATCTTTAAGGACCTGATGCTCTTCTGAGATTTGCAGGTTCAAGAACCTCACTAAACCAGCGAGTCAGCATTCAGAATTGGTCACTTACCTGTTCAACTGACTCACACTAACCAAACTTTAAGAGTGCTGGATATAACATATTGTCAATCAGCTAATGAAAATTAGAAGCATAAGTCCCAAATGAGTTTTACACAAGTATTTTCTAATCACAGAACTTTTTTTTCCCTCAGGGGAGAATCTTATATTTTTCTCTTAGAATACATAAGTTGACTTGTTTATTTGTGAGCAGGATAAAATCACAGGCACTTCTCAGTTCCAAAATGATGGTTATAATTTGCTAACTTTTTTTTTTTTTAATAATGCGGATTTTCTATTTATTTATTTATTTTTTTGCTTTTTGGGTCACACCTGGCGATGCACAGGGGTCACTCCTGGCTCTGCACTCAGGAATTACCCCTGGCGGTACTCAGGGGACCATATGGGATGCTGGGAATCGAACCCGGGTCAGCCGCGTGCAAGGCAAGCGCCCTACCCGCTGTGCTATCACTCCAGCCCCAAATTGCTAACTTTTTGAGATAGTAATTTGATTTATCAACTTGCATTTGTTAACTTGATCAATATATTATAATTTTACTAACTTGATTTATTCAAACTAACAATATTTCATTTGCAGTTTTGAGTGTTTGTTTTATTGCCTGCATATTTCCTCCCCGCACCTAGTTTTTAGTTGGGTTATATTTTAATTAATGGCAGATTCCTATAGCTGTTTTTTTCCATCTGCAGTTTGAAAAGTTTTAAAAAATTATATGTAGCTTTAGGCAAAATATTAAGGTAGTATCAGTTTATAGACCACCTGCACAAAAGTACAATTTCACACCTCTTCTGACACCACACCTTCCACCAAAGAGTCAATATTCTTCTACTATAATCCAGTGGCTGGGGTGATAGCACAGTGAGTAGGGCATTTGCCTTGCATATTTCCGACCCAGGTTCGATTTCTTTGTCCCTCTCGGAGAGCCCGGCAAGCTACCGAGAGTATCCTGCCCGCACGGCAGAGTCTGGCAAGCTACCTGTGGCATATGCCAAAAACAGAGTAACAAGTCTTACAATGGAGAGACATTACTGGTGCCTGCTTGAGCAAGTAGATGAACAATGGGATGACAGTGATACAGTGATAGTCCAGCAGACTTCCTCCCCCATGCAGAGCACTCTGCTCTTTTTTTTAGTAACTGCAGCTCTGTGGTTTGAATCTATAGTTTTGTTTCCTTTGGTTTTGCGGCTTTACGTGCTGTGATTCCTTCCTCTGAACATCGAAACCACCTTAGTTTCTCCAAAGTTTGAGCCAAGGTTATATTTGAGAAAAGAATTTAAGTACCTGGGATTCAACCCAGGACTGACTACACACAAAGAGTGCTCTTTAACACTGAGCCACATCTACAGTCTTTCACAATAATCATTTTCAAAGACCCTATGTATAATTCACAGTTGTCTTGTCAGTCAGCCTCTAAATTCTTTGAGTTCAGCTTCTTTGATGGCCACTTGAGTATGGAAATAATGATGTCATGCTTTAGGCATTCTCCCGGCCCCCCCAACCCCCACAATCACACCTAGAGTCTTTGGGATCTAATTTCTTTAAGTGATTTACTTTAGGGTGACAGTAGTTGATATGCCTGGGTTTTAATTTCAGACACCTTTGAAATAAGAACAAGTTGAAATCATTCCCATAAGCAATCATAGCCAAGAATAGAACAAACTGTGGGATATGCTGGTACCTACAGTGGAAAAGATGCAACCATTCAGTCTTTCATGCTGTTGACAGTACTGTCCTGCAGTTCTTTCCACAGATCTAACAAATAGTTCCGTGAGTAAAGCAAAGCCACGTGACTCTATGAGACATTTCCAGCTACTTGAGTATTTAGGAAAATTCCTCTGGTCATTAAAGTATATGGTTATGTTAATTTTTTTTCATTCTTTGACAATTTCCTCTAGGAAGTTCAAAGTTTTCTTTCCTTTCCTCCCTTCTTTCCTCCCTTCTTCCTTCCTTCCTTCCTTCCTTCCTTCCTTCCTTCCTTCCTTCCTTCCTTCCTTCCTTCCTCCCTCCCTCCCTCCCTTCCTTCCTTCCTTCCTTCCTTCCTTCCTTCCTTCCTTCCTTCCTTCTTTCCTTCCTTCCTTCCTTCCTTCCTTCCTTCCTTCCTTCATTCCTTCCACCCTCCCTCCCTGACTCCCTCCCTCCTTTCTAAAATTTTTTTTGGTCTCACCCAGCGAGGTTCAGGGGTTACTCTTGCCTCTGTGCTCAGGGATTACTCCTGGCAGACTCAGTGACCACATGGGATGCCATGGATTGATCCTCGTTGGACATGTCGTGGCAAATGTCCTACCTTCTATTACTCTCTCCTTGGCCCCTCAAATTTCCATTGAAATAAAAAATAGCTTTTTTTTTTTTGCTTTTTGGGTCACACTTGGCGATGCACAGGGGTTACTCCTGGCTCTGTGTTCAGTAATTACTCCTGGTGGTGCTCAGGGGAACATATGGGATGATGGGAATCGAACCCAGGCCAGCCATGTGCAAGACAAATGCCCTACCTGCTGTGCTATTGCTCCAGCCCCCCAAAATAGCTTTTTAAAAATCTCTAGATGAGCCTCAAGTTATTTTTCATTGAATCACTATGGAGAAGTTATAGGTTTGTATTTGTTGTTCTTATTGCCATCATTCTAAACACTTTTTTTTTTGCTTTTTGGATTGCACCCAGCGATGCACTTGGGTTACTCCTGGCTTTGCACTCATGAAGTAACCCTGGCGGTGCTCAGGGAACCATATGGGATGCTGGGAATCAAACGCATGTCAGACACTTGCAAGGCAAATGCCGTACCCACTGTGCTATCACACCAGACCCTCTAAACACTTTTTAAGTCTATATAGATTTTACTATGTGATTGCCTTAGATTTTCTAGGTATATGCCTACCTTGCCAATGTTCGTGTTTTATTTTTCTGCTTTTTAAAATTTGCATTATTTATAGCAACTATGGTAATGTTTATTACTAACAATAAAAGTAGGCAACATTTGGGCTGGAGAGCTAGTACAGGGGTTAAGGTGTTTGCTTGAATGAGGTTGATCATGGTTGGACTTTCACCACTCTGTATTCTTCTGATCATAGAGCCAAGAGCAGCCTCTGAGCAGTGGCTGCCTATAATTAAACCCCTCTCCATAGGCATCATTATATAATGTTTCTGTCATTTCTTGGAGGCAGTTTAATACTTTGAATGGTATTTGGCGATTGACGAATGTTGGTAATTGCTGAAAATGAGTGATAGGCACGGAGGGTTCATTTACCTAGGGAGCCTGGGACACTGGTGGAGGGAAGTTGGCAGGGTGGTGGGATTGATGTTGGAACACTTACTCCTCAAACATAGTGAAGAACTCTGTAAATCACAGTGCCCTAATATCTTATAAAAAACAAAAATAATTTAAAAAAGAGTTAAAATGCAAACCAGCGTTCAATAAAATAAACTATATTTCTTTAGGGTTTTGGTAGAAATTTCATTTTTATTTATAATTTTGAATTTTGGGTCATACTCAGTGGTTCTTAGGGGCTCTTCCTGGCTCAGTGCTGGACGGTTCCTTCTGGGGATCCTGGGACCAGGCAGTGCTGGGTGTCAAACTCAGACCTTCTGCATTCAAAGTAAAAGTAAGTATTTAGCCTCTTGAACTCTCTCTCTGGCTCTGAAAATCCAGTTTAAATTAAGGAAGAACATTTCTTAACTTTTTGTAAAATTTTTGTTAGAATGGGTGCAGAATTGTCTTCAAAAACTATTTTTTTTTTCTATTTTGTTTTAGGGCCACATCCACAGGTGCTCAGAGCTTATTTCTGTCTACACTTGGGTCATTCCTGGTAGGCTTGGGGGACCAGATAGGATGTTGGGGATCAAACCCAGGGCAACTCAAGTGTACTATCTCTCTAGTCTATCAGAAGCTGTTTTTAAAAGAAGTTTAACAGGACTCAATCACCTCAAGAGACCAGGAAATAAAAATGGAAGTCTCTCTATAAAAACACTGGAAACTCATTCTTCAGATATTTAGGTTCATTTCTCCAAATGCATGATGTGACTCCAGTGGTACATACGCACCTAGCCTATCCATGGCTCTGAGTTCTGTTCCCTACCCAGAGCATCCTAGGGAGTAGCCCTGGGCCTCTCTCAGTACCCTGGGGCGTACCTCCTGTAAAGAAAAAGATTTGCTTCTCCCTTTTCTCATCAACTGAGAGCTTTCAATAGCAGTAGAAGAGCCCCTAGGGCCAAGCACATTGTGAAGACCAAGGAGGGACTATATAAATAATGCACCATTGTTAGTGGGCTTTGGGGGAGAAGTAGGTCATGGAAGTCATTTTGTGTCCTCCAGATGCATTTGCCTTGCATGCGGCTGACCCGGGTTTGATTCCCAGCATCCCATATGGTCCCCTGAGCATCGCCAGGAGTAATTTCTGAGTGCATGAGCCAGGAGTAACCCCATGCATCGCAGGGTGTGACCCAAAAAGCAAAAAAAAAAAAAAAGAAAAGAAAAGAAAAAGATTAGGTCATCTCAGGTCATCTCTGGAATGTAACTTTCAGGAGGAGGGCTGGATGTTTTTTGTGGGCCAAAACAACAACAAAAATGTATGTGTACTCTGTAGGTAATAGAAATTTGCTGAGTAACTAACACTGACTTGCCAAAATGAAAGTATAAGCACTTACTGAACCTAGTGCTCGGGGTCCCTGTTGAAGCCTGCTGCATTGGGCGGACACTTGGACGCCAGCTAGCTGGAAGCAGTAAACCTCGCTATGTGATTTGCATTATTGGCTCTGTTATCTCTCCTTGAGGGGTGGTTGACTCCGCACTCTAACAGCGGGCTTGTTAAGACCCCAGTGCCTTGCCCACCTCAGGACAAGACCAAATTGCTCTCTAGGCTTTAGAGCTCCCTGCTGAGGCCTTAAAGTCGCCTGATAGAATGAAAACAGTTAAATCTGGATTTTGAGGGCAGGACTGTGATTCAAGTGGTAGAGCACATGTCTTGCATAAAAGAGACCCTGGATTTGACCCTTGCTCATGTTCCCCAAGCACTGTAGGGAGAGAAGCCAAAGTGGTGGTGGGGGAGCACCACTGTTACAGCACAACATTTAGGTAAATAACAGATAATTCTGTAGGTTTAGTATATCCCAACTATTGCATGGGGCATATTGCTGCATTGATCTAAAATTCACAATCATTTGGGATAGCCTGCATGTTCTTTTGCTAAATCTGGCAGCCCTCTGAGGCATCACGGTCTACCTCTTTCCCTTATAATCCTGAATTTTCCCCTTTCTTAGATGGTGAGCAAAGCTTCCAGCCAGTGGGGTGGCCTGTTTACTTCTGTGTGTTTCAGACACTACTTTCTGGGTAATGAGTTAGCCAAAGAGGGGAAAATTAGAGTAAAGCAACTTTTTTTTTGTCCTGCCCAAATTCCAGAACCAACTGTGAGATCAATACGTGGGTCTAAGAGAGCTTTTATTAGGTTGTTTATGGAAGAGTTGAGATGAGAGAACAGGGTTTAAGACTAAGCATTTGAGAGGCTCATTCCCAGTGCAATATTCTGACCCGCTCACTCAGTCTGTTTTGTTGTCTGCAGTTAATCTGGAAAGTCTTTTTTACCTTCTTGGTGTGGGGGGAGTGAGGAAAGGTGAGGTGACCACCTGCAGGGAAGGTGGGGGCTTCCTCTTTGGGGGATGGCACTCCCTTTTCCTGTGTGGGGATGGGGGTCCCTCCTTTCTCTCTGTCACCCCAAGAACAAAGCAAGGGAAACTCTCTTTGAAATGTCTGAATTGTGGTAGCTTCTGAGGTTCTCATATTTGATGTCTGCTCACTCTTTATTTCCCGTCACTGCCTCATCAAACCCTAACCACCAGAGCTGTGTGATAAACTAAGATTTCTCTTCTCTCTCTCTCCATCTTTCCTTCAACCTATCATTATGTATATATCACAAATAATTAATATTCATAAACATTATAATCATCTACATTCTATCTATAACTATATAATTTATAAGATACAAAGGAAAAGCATCATTTTATTTATTTATTTATTTAATTTTTTTCTTTTTGGGTCACACCTGGCAATGCACAGGGGTTACGCCTGGCTTTGCACTCAGGAATTACTCCTGGTGGTGCTCAGGGGACCATATGGGATGCTGGGAATTGAACCCGGGTCAGTCACGTGCAAGGCAAACTCCCTACTCGTTGTGCTATCACTCCAGCCAATTACAATTAACACTAAATAAATATTCCAAATTTGATATAACATGAAATGACTAATGCTATTTATTGATGAATATAGGGTCCTCCCTCCCCTGATCATCTGTTGGGTGTGGGGTGGGGTCAATCCCTCTTGCTTTTTCTCATTTTTTCCTCTCTTGGGGGAGAGTGAGTAAGGGGGTAGACAAGAAGGCAGGACTGTTGTTTTAGTTGAAGCTATGAGCTCAGGGGAGAGTTGTCTCTGACTTAGAAATTTTCATTTTTTTTTAAGAGCAGTTACTTTATTTATTTATTGCTTTTTGGGTCACACCCAGTGATGCTCAGGGGTTACTCCTGGCTCTGCACTCAGGAATTACTCCTGCCTATGTTTTT
Source organism: Sorex araneus (assembly GCF_027595985.1). Taxonomy (NCBI): domain Eukaryota; kingdom Metazoa; phylum Chordata; class Mammalia; order Eulipotyphla; family Soricidae; genus Sorex; species Sorex araneus. The sequence goes on along the minus strand of NC_073311.1, from coordinate 40,256,578 downwards.
TTTTTTTCTTTTTGGGTCACACCTGGTGATGCACAGGGGCTACTCCTGGCTCTGCACTCAGGAATTACTCCTGGCTGTGCTCAGAGGGCCATATGGGATGCTGGGAATCGAACCTGGGTCAGCCGAGTGCAAGGCAAACGCCCTACCCGCTGTGCTATTGCTCCAGCCCCAACTCCTGCCTATGTTTGGAGGACAATATGGGATGCCGGGGATTGAACCTGGGTGGGTCACGTGCAAGGCAAATGCCCTAACCACTGTACTATGGCTCTGGCCCCATTTATTCTTCTTTCCTTCCTTCCTTCCTTCCTTCCTTCCTTCCTTCCTTCCTTCCTTCCTTCCTTCCTTCCTTCCTTCCTTCCTTCCTTCCTTCCTTCCTTCCTTCCTCCCTCCCTCCCTCCCTCCCTCCCTCCCTCCCTCCCTCCCTCCCTCCCTCCTTTCTTTCTTTCTTTCTTTCTTTCTTTCTTTCTTTCTTTCTTTCTTTCTTTCTTTCTTTCTTTCTTTCTTTCTTTCTTTCTTTCTTTCTTTCTTTCTTTCTTTCTTTCTTTCTTCCTTCCTTCCTTCCTTCCTTCCTTCCTTCCTTTCTTTCTTTCTTTCTTTCTTTCTTTCTTTCTTTCTTTCTTTCTTTCTTTCTTTCTTTCTTTCTTTCTTTCTTTCTTTCTTTCTTTCTTTCTTTCTTTCTCTCTTGTAGACAAATTCCCTTTATGGTGCCAAGCAATGGAAAGGTGTCTTGAGGAGGATGCACAGGAGATCTCAAGGAATGCAAACTTCAAAGTATCAATGTGAAGGCCAGAGCAGTGCAGTGCTTGCCTTGCATTTGACTGACCTGGGTCCGATCTCCAGCACCCCATATGGTTCCTCAGTCCCTCCCAGGAGTAATTCTTTTTTTTTTTTTTTTTTTTTTGCTTTTTGGGTCTCACCCGGCAATGCACAGGGGTCACTCCTGGCTCATGCACTCAGGAATTACCCCTGGCGGTGCTCAGGGGACCATATGGGATGCTGGGATTCGAACCTGGGTCAGCCGTGTGCAAGGCAAACGCCCTACCCACTGTGCTATCGCTCCAGCCCCCCTCCCAGGAGTAATTCTTGAGCGCAGAGCCAGGACTCATTTAGCTTCAAGAAGAGCCAGGATGGAGGAGGGGACAAGACTCAAATGGCAATTATTTCAAATCCCCCAAATGTCATTTTCAAGGGGATGCACTATGGCAAGGAAGGAATCCCAAGATAGTGATAGAATTCTAATCTTTCACTGTTGGTAGATTTCTACACCAGTTCTTTACTTAAAAAAACAAACACTGGGGTCCCACAGAGCTGTTCTGGGGTCATGGAGTTAAGTCCAGCAGGGCTGAGGGCAGCGTCCGGTGTCAGGGACAGAACTCAGGGTGTTGCTTTGCTGGGCGCATGCTCTTCCATCTTCCTGGCCCTCATGCCTCTCTGTTAAAGCAACTCATTCCTGCTGCCTCTTGCCTTATGGCTTTGGTGTCCCCCCTCTCTCATAGCATTTACATCTTTATTTTACCTGTGCTTATGGTTCTGAAGATTCTGACCTCCTGGCAAGCTACCGAGAGTATCCCGTCCTCACAGCAGAGCCTGGCAAACTACCTGTGGCATATTCGATATGCCAAAAACAGTAACAAGTCTCACAATGGAGACTTTACAGATGCCCACTCAAGCAAATCGATGAACAACAGGATGACAGTGCTATAGTGCTATTTTCTCCCATTATTCTTCAGATGACTAATCTGATTAGCTCTGCTCATATTTTTAAACAAGAGCTGTTCACAGGTCTCTGTGCAATCAAATGATGAGTAGGTGCTTTTGATCTGCTGGGAACGTGGGTCCAGTTAGTTGTTGGTGTTAAGCTCCCTGAGGGCAGCCCCTTTATGCTCGTAGCGTGGCCAGTAGCTGGGCTGCAGCATGAGGAGCATGGCCAACAGAGTCCCCAAGCTCAATCTTTTCTCTTCCTCTGTGTGTTAAGGGAATAGTCATCTTGCCTTCCAGATAGATGAGAAACCTTGGTCTCCTATTGAAACCCATTTTCCCCCCCACCACATCACATTGTTTATGTCTTGGTAGATGGTCAGTCAGCTCAATAGCCTTAAAAGTACCATAGACTGAGTGGTTTCAATAGCATAAATTTCTTCCTCAGAGTTCTGTGGCCAAAGAGCCCATATTCTTCAAATCCTTATCAGATTGCTGTCCTTTAGCAAATGCCACATACTTTTGATACCTCTGGGTTAAAGCGAATTCTCCAGTTTTCTATTACTCAATGCAATTATTCATGAATAATACAATTATTCATCACATATATTCAAAAGAATCTGAATTCTATTCAGTTGCCTGCATTACTGTTGGCCTTGGGTCTAGAGTGTTTTATAATTCTTTTTACATGTAAAGGATAATAAACTTGCTTTTTTCCCCCTGAGTATAGATGACAACTTAAGAAAAACCTATGGGTTATGATCCTAAAGAATTTAATTTCATTATATATGCAACCGTCAGAATCTCCTGCCCCCGCACCAGGCTGTCTTCACTGGGGCCCCTTAGAGGGGGATGGGTTGAGTCTCCCTCCCTGCCCCAAGCAGAATCCTGGCAGCCAAAAACCTCCAGAACCCAACCACAGCCATGCTCAAGGCCAGCCTCCACATGCTCAGATGAGCCTCATCCATGAAGAAGCCAGCAGATGAACCCAGGTGTGCGGGACCCGGGGTTGAGATTTCCAAGCCTGCTCAGATCGGGACTGGGCCTCCACCATCCAGATTCCTCCATTTTCCAGTAACTTGGCAGTCACACCTACAAATTGCCCTGGTACCGTGTAATCCCATCAACAGCCAAGATCCAGAGACTATAAAACAAATCTCCTGGAAGAGAATGATGCAGCATCTTGCACGGCAGAGCCTGGCAAGCTACCCATGGTGTATTCAATATGCCAAAAAACAGTAATAATAATGGGCCTCATTCCCCTGGCCCTGAACGTGACAGGGACGAATGGAAACATTACTGGCGCCTGCTCGAGCAAATTGATGAGCAACAGGACGACAGTAATACAGTGATATAGGCAACCAAGGCAAAAGCAGTTTTTTTCAAATGAGTGATACTGCCACACCCTGGGGTGCTAAAATAATAGGGTTAGTAGTAGCCTTGGTTGCAGTTTTGGTAAAGGGAAACGCTCTCTTGCTAAATGAAGGTAGATTTCAGGTGAGAGGAACACTAAATAATACATTTTTTTCCTGAAAGGGGAGTGGTTAAGCCAAATAAATTTTTCAACCTCTGGTTAACCTCTGTTCTAAATTATTTTAAACAAATGTATTATGTTTATATATACATATATTACATATATATCATTTTAAAAGTAACATATACCAAGATTGTATGAATAGAAATTTTTCTTTCTTCTCGAGTTTTTATTCAAAACAAAATGATCTTCCTACAGCCTCAATTTGGCATGTTTGTGAGCAGAAAGTCAGTGATATTTGAAGGGGCCAGGAAAGAGAGAGGTGAAAACACAAGGACAATGAGCAAATCTACCCAGAGAATTTGCTGAAGATATCAGTCAGTATGTGCCAGTTGCTTGGAGTCCAAGATCAAGAAATAGAAACCCAGGAGAATCTCCCCTGAGATTAATTATGGCTTTACCATAAACTTGGCCTTGTGTTTACTGCACCTTGGGGAAAAATCCACCTATGTACAATGCCTCCTATTTAAGAGGAAGGTATTTGTAAAATTTAGACATTTACAATGTTGACATATTTACACTGCAGTTCTGTCCCTATCAGCATATTCCTGGAGAAGAAATTAATAGGACTAAGGAAACCTCTTAAGTACCACCTGCCTTTTGAGCCTGTATCCCAGCTCAACAAGAAAATAATTGAGTTTGAGCACTGTGGTGTAATGGGGGCAGTGAGGGTGCCGAAAAAAATTAAGATGATCTGTTGGTTGCTTTAAACCTTGCTCACATGGAGTGTAACCAGTCATCAGTAACAGCTAAGGGCAGGGATAACTAATATTTATAAACCTGGGCACTGCATAGGTGAGTGTTCATAACAGCAGACAAATGCAAATGGACAGTGAGAGACCCTTGGCTTATATCATTGACCTTTAGTAAAAAGGGAACTATTGAGATTGCTTTGGCCTGCTGAGATGAAGAGGCAAAGGTGATGAACTAGATCAGAAACCAGTGGCCTGTAACCAGTCAATGAGCAGTGACAGTTCACCTGTGAGAGGCCAGGACCAACAAGCAGGAAAAAGCAGTGGAGAGGCAGAGGGAAGGGAGGTGGAGAAGAGGAGAAGCAACAATTAGGTTGCTGTCTTAGACACAGAGTTTCCTGGGGCTGCAATAGCCACGCCCCCCAATATATCTACATGTATAAACTGTGAAATAAAGGGCTATTCAATAAAAGAGCTGTACCCACTGAAGACATCTGGTGTTTGGTATGATATTCTTACATGCTGTCTAAAAGGACTGAACAAAGTTAGACAGTAAGGTGTTGCTTCCACTTTTACAGTGAGAGGCGCAGAAATTTATCACGTAGCTTTTACTACAAAGGCCGCTACTGAAGTTGGAGAGCAGATGAGGAGAGAGGAGGCTCTTGGCCATGAACTTCAAAAAGCCATAAAAGCCAAGATGTGATTTGAGAAGGAGTTACTGCCGCTAGCCCCAGCTGCAAATGGAGGGTGCCAGCTCAAACCCTAAAGTGAGGATTATCAGGCTCCATCAAGAACAGATGAAACAGGAACAGAGATCTATAAAACTAATTTCCACAAAAGTAAGCTGGACTTACTCCATCCTGTGGGCTCACCCACACGCTTCCACTCAGGGTGTGCAGCGTCTTCTCTTTCCTCTGGCGCTTACTTACATTTTGGGGGTTGCCCGCATCTCAACTTGGAATGTATCATTCCTTTATGGGGCTCTAGTGTTTCTCTGGAAAAGTCCAAGTCTTTTGTAGAGTGTGTTTTATTTTCACCCTTTCCCTCTCCCTCTCACCCTTTTTCTTATTTTCTAGGCAAAACTATTTTACTGAATTGTCCAAAATTTAATTTTTGCAAAATGTCCAAGCTTCAGAACCTAAGTGGAGTTCAGGATTTTAATGTTCAGGCTGTGCAGTGTGTCCACTTTTATGAGTCTTGGTGTTAGAGGAGTAGACTAACTTCTCAGTCCTTGTGTATGTCATGTAAGACTGGCATGCTGAATACCAGGTGACTTCAGTGTTGTAGCTTTTTAGAGTAATTATGACTCAGATGACTCAATTATGACTAGGCATCTCTCTGTGGCCTCCAGCAGATCCAGAAACCAGATCTTCTCTAAATGGCAATTCCAACAGCACTTGCTGTTTATTGCTTCTCACCACGCTCTTCCCATTACTCTCTGTGCTGTCTGTATTTCTTATTGACTGCATGTATCTGTCAGTCTTTGTTGTCTTCTTTCTAACATAGTCTCTGTCATCTGTTGATTTGTGTTGTCCATCTGTGCTGTCTGCTGATCTGTGTTGTTTTACATTCATGCCACCTGCTTACATGATCTACTATGTAGTGACCTATGTTGATCTATTTTACCTACCCTTCCTTTATTTACTATTACTGATGTCTTCTTGGCAACACCTCATGTGAGTGACACTGGAGTGGTATTGGTAGGTGTCTGTGTTTATTATGTTTCCCAAGCTCTTCAATATTCTCAAGAATAAAACATTGAGTAATAAAGATGCACAGACCCAGAGTTATAAATAAAAAAATAGTTAACTGGAAAGTAGAAGAGAAAGACTCCCCATCTGGAGAGGAACTTAGTATAGGACTAAGTCAAGTATGGCTCAGTGTGTGTGTGTGTGTGTGTGTGTGTGTGTGTGTGTGTGTGTGTGTGTGTGTGTTGTGCTACTTAATAAACCAAGTCTCAAAGAATTTCCATTTGTTTCCCAGAGAGGTCTTGTTCACATAGGGCCTGTTTGTGCTGCTAAGATGAACATCTTGCATTCCCACTTAGGCCAGTAGGAACTACTGTTTATTTTGGACTTTTTTAGGTTATATATTTCATCAAATGCTCAGGTTCCATTATCTCTTAGTCTCCTGTGAGTTCAAGATCTAGAGGAGAATTTGTAGTCTTGGGGAAATTGTAAAGCTCTCCAGTCTCAGAAAGTGCCCAGGAATTTACAGGCACGTTTAAATGTGGAATAGAGACAGCTAAAATGGAACTGCTTGCATTAGCTGATGAGGGGAAACTGAGGTTCTCTGTTTTATTCTTCCCTCTCAAAGATGAAACTCTGATTGCAGTCACAAAATGGGGAATCAAATTGATAAGCTACTTCCTGCTGACTCTCAAGCATTGAATAGGATCCCAGTGCAGTTTCAGGGAAAGGGCTGCCCAGAGACTTCTGATGCGACACCTTAGTCTCTTGTATCATTAGCTACAGTTTGATGGCTTCAAGCCTATAGGAAACAAATCTGATGAGAAGGTTATAAGGCCAGATCCTGTCAGTAGTAACAAGCAGAGGCCCACCAATGGACCAAGATGGACAGGACACAAGAGAACCAAGACCAAATATTTTCTGAGAAAGCCACCCCTGAGAAGCCATCCCATAATTGGGAGGTCTGCTAGTGAGTTGAAGATCGATATGAATTTCTCTAGACTCATTTACAATGAAGTAACATTCCTTTCCAAGCATAGCACACACATGATGGACTGAAATGACCTATGTTCAGGGATTAGGTATAATATTTGGGGGTCAAAGGCTAATTGTGTCCTCAGAATAATGGGATTTTTTTCTTTTTTGGGACACACCTGGTGATTTACAGGGGTTACTCCTGGCTCATACACTCAGGAATTAGTCCCAGCTTGGGATGCTGGGAATCGAGCCCAGGTTGACCGCATGCAAAGCAAACACCCTACCCGCTGTGCTATCCCTCCAGCACCAATAATGGGCTGTTTTAAAAATTGTTTTTAGGTATGATACTGAAACTGTTTTCTCTCTGCTGTTACTTGTAGCTTATCAAATGGTACTTCTTAATAAACCTGGTTAGTTGTTTTGGAGAAACACAGAAACACTGTAAATTTTGCGGGGAGGGTATCCCATTACTTGTTAAGAGGTCCTGAGAATTGTCTAAGGACAGCAGGTGATTATCATATTAATGGAGAAATTAAGTTACTCTCTGTATATCAGGGCTACCCAGGTTTGGCCAATGTGAGGAGGAAAGATCAAGTCTGCACAATGAGCTGCCGCATAGCCTGTCATCTTCTTGCAGGAGAGTCCTAGCATGCAGGAGTCCAGTCTATTCCTCTCCAGGGTTCAGAGAGATCCAGGTTCCCGGTGATTTTCTCTTGATGCTGAGTGCCATGCCCAACTGGTGGTGGCAGACCTGAACATCTTGTATTTCCCATAGTAGGAATACCTCCCAGTTCTCCCTTGAGCTGGCCTGCCTGTCAAGGTTCCCCCGAGGTTGGTAGAATACTAGTAACTAACTGTTATTGTTGGCCCTGCACTTGTCACTTAACTCTCTCCCTATGAACTTTTTTCTCCTGGAAGAGGGTTCTGAGGTCCTATAGCTTGCTTGAGATTTTTTTTTTCTTTTCAGGTCACACCCAGCGATGCACAGGGCTTAATCCTGGCTCTACACTCAGGAATTACTCCTGGCGGTGCTGGGGGACCATATGGGATGCTAGGAATCGAACCCGGGTCAGCTGCGTGCAAGGCAAATGCCCTACCAGCTGTGCTATCACTCCAGCCCCTTGCTTGAGATTTCTTATCTGCATTAGGGACAGTGCTTAATACAGAGAGGAAAGATGTACACTTTGGGCTTGCTAACATATTTCCATGAAGCATTCAAATACATACTAGAGGTGTCAAAAAAGAGACAAGCAAATGATTCAGTTTACTCACAATAACATGTACTTGACCCATTTGTTGTGGTTCTGCCTGGATTCTGCTTAGCAAACCTTTCCCTGCCTCTACCGAGTCCCAACTATATAAAAGTTCCCGGCCTTGATTCCCCTTCTTGGCCTGACTTTCTTTTGGGGTTGCCAAGCCAGATGTTGAACACACTAGGGTGCGGTGCTGACATCTTGGTTGCCACATGAGCCAGGAGTCTCATGCTGGGATTCAGTGCTTGCACACTGTTTAGTTGTGGTGCTGTCAGGCACTTGGCTGTAGCATGCTGGAGATAGTATACTTTGTTGTGGTGCTAGGATTCCAAATGACAGTGTGCGTCACTGGGGTAGGGGTAGCGCAAGTGCATATGGGGCAGTATTGGGGGTTGAACTCAGCTTCACGATCTTGTGGCACTTCTATCCTTGGGCCCCCTGTCCAGGCTTGTATTTTCAGTACATAAGCAATACCTGTGTCTCCCCTACCCCCCCACCGCCAATTTTAATTTATTAAAGCATTGTGAATTACAAAGTTATTCACAGTTGGGTTTTTGACTTACAATATTCCATCACCAATCTCCCCAGTGTCAATTTCCCTCCACCAGGGTTATACCTGTGTCTCTTCTTAAAAAAACTTACCTTGAAACTTACTCAACAAAGCGTTTTATGTTTTTCTGGGCATCCCTAGAGGTGTTCCGGAGGTCAGGGAGCTCCTGTACAGATTGTAACTAACTGGACAGACAGTTCAATGTGAGGTCCCGGGGATGTGCAGAGCTACTCAGATCCAGCCTACTTGGGATTCCCCAGAACACCTAGGACTCACCCAGCCTTGCTCAGGGGACCATGCCACATCAGGAAGGGCCATCTGCTGCCTTCTTGGGGATGGCAAGTAAGATTAGCCAACCACCCCATGTCTTCAGTGCTGCAGCTTTTTTCTAGCATCCAACATCAACCTCCATGTTCAGGACAGGACTGCTAGCAGTTCCAGCAACTCATGGCTGTGTTTATACCCTCGACATAACCCTGTCCCATCGCTGTTTCTGTTGTCGGATTGGTTATGCCTTATGTAAAGGCGGTTTAGAAACTCTGATCAATTTGATCAGCTACAAAATGACCTAGATAAAGATCTATTAGATTGTCCTGATAAGGATCAATCAGATTTACTCTATAAAAACTAATTAGATGACATAGAGGTGCCTGCCTCCCTTTTCTTCCAGAGAGATAGTACCATGGTGTTGCACACAGCCAACCTTGGTTCAATTCCCATCACCCCATATGGTCCCATGATACTGTTAGGAGGACAGAGCCAGAGTAATCCCTGAGCACCGCACCACCAGTTATGGCCATTCATCACTACCCCCCCAAAAAACCAACCCCAAACCAGTGTGGTGCCAGGGATTGAATCAGGGTCACCTTCCTGTAAGACATGCTCCTAAACCCCTGTGCTGTCTCTGTTCCCTCTTCAATAAAATTTTGATCATTCTGCCTTGATACCCTTAGTTCCTGCTACAATCTGTACTCAATCACCTGGCGGAGCATTTCTGGCTTGCAATATGGTCCTGATAAATAGTCTGATAATAGTCATACACCACTGTGTGTGATCCCCCAAGTAAAAAATAAATAGTCTGATAGCATTAGTGGGGTGCTTCTGTGTAGTGTCTGACCTAAACATTGAGGCATGTTTTCCTTTTAATTTTTATCATTTTATGGTGTTAGAGACTAAATATAATTCTTAGGCATGCAAGGCAGGTACTTTGCTGCTGACCCACAAACCAGAGCCTTGCTGCTTAATTCTACTTTTGGAGGGCTCCCTATGAGTGCTTTGGGAGTCCAGGGGCAACTCCCGGTGATAACTCTGCCAGCTGCACCAGAGTGCTCAATGTGAGGGCTTGAGGATATGGAGTTGCTCCAGCCCTGCTTTGCAAGGGACCTCTAGGACAATACAGCAGTGCAATTTCCCTTTCTCCAAGATTAGTTAAAAAAAATTTTTTTTGGTGGTTCAGAGAATCGAACCCAGTGCTTCCCACATGCAAGGCAAACATTCTATTATTGAGGCACACTCCTTCCCCAGAGGGGTATTTTAATTTGTTCTGGTTGTTGAGACAAAGCACCACAAACTGGGTGACTTAAAGGACAAATATATGGGGGTCCGAGTGATAATACAGCAGGTAGAGCATGACCAACACATGTTTGACACCTGGAACCCCATATGGTTTCCCAAGCCGCATCAGGAGTGATCCCTGAGGACAGAGCCAGGAGAAAACCCTGAGCACCACTGTGTGTGACCTCCAAACCAAAACAACACCAATAAGAAAACTCCCCAAAATTTCTCCTGTCTTTTCCAAAATTTTCTTTATAGTTTTATTTTTTGAGTCAGGACTAATCAGATTTCATGTTTTATAATTCTCTTCTATCCATTGAATACTTTTCACCATTTTTTTTCTTTTTGGGTCACACCCAGCAATTCTCAGGGGTTACTCCTGGCTTTGCATTCAGGAATTACTCCTGACAGTGCTTGGGGGACCATATGGGATGCCGAGGATCGAACCTGGGTCGGTCGCGTGCAAGGCAAACACCCTACCCGCTGTGCTATTGCTCCAGCCCCATTTTTTTTTGTGTGTGTGTTTGAAACCCACACTTGAGTCTTTAAAACAAAAAAGCCATAGGGGACTTATGCAACCAAAAATCTATGGTGGTCAGGCCAGATGATTTAAAGAGATTTATACTTAATTCTTTCCTAGGTGCTAGAACTGTTGATGTTTGACATAGAATTTGGGCTTGATGTTTGAAATAAAATAAGATGGAGAGAAAGAGACTATGTAGTTGCTAGAGTATTTCCAACTGTTTATTCCCAGATGCTGTAACGAGAGACCAGCCCTTTATAGTTTGTGTGCAGTAAAAAAAGTTTGTAATTTCAAGCTCTGGCCCACTGTCCCTTCTAAGAAATATAGAAAGAGAAAAAAATATTTTACCAATGCCTAATAGTCCTACACAACAAGAAATTTAAGCCTTACATGGTATGCTATGAAAACACAATTTTTTTCTTCTGGTAAACTAATCTTTGATTCAATAACACCTGCTGAGCTCTATGTCTGCCAGAAAAAACTTGTAATTCATGCCAGTGAAAATGAGCCTAATCTTTGCTGTGTTCAGCCAAAAGCTAAAGTCGTTTTTTTTCCCCAAAAAAGCTAAAGTCTTGTACCCTATCATCATCAATACTAATCGGTCTGATTTCTGCCCTTTGCACATGGCTATCCAATTTTTCTAGCATTCCGTATTGAAGAACTTTCTTTGCTCCATTCCAGGTTTTTAATCTCCATTTTAGACAGGTTAATTGCCCATATCTGTGTAGTTTTATTTGTGGGTCCTCAACATGTTTGTCTGTTTTGTCACCCTCCTCCTCACCTAAGGAGATGCAAGAATTTCTATAGTTAACTCTACAATCTCTTAGGGACGTTATCTCTCCTGAGTCACTGGATATATTGTTATGAATAAAATTTCAGTTCCAAATGGTACAAAGTCCTTGGGAAAGTCTAAGCTAATTTTAGACTATGATTCACAAAACAAACTATTGTTTAGCAGTTTTGATTTGGTTCGAAAGGAAAGCCGTTTAAAGCAGCTCTCTGTATTGCTGGAAAATCTTACTCTGTCTCCTGTTCTCTGGGTTTAGTTCTTAGTTTAGGTCAGCTTCACTCTAGAACGTGGTGACTTGTCAAAGTAAAGTGCTAATGATGCAAGAAAAGTATCTCTGCTTTGCAGATGGTTTTTCCATTTTACTCAGAAGTAAAATACAGACAGGTTACTTTAGGGTGCTACTTCCCAAAGGCAAAATGCAGTGAACTGACAGAAATGTAGTCTCACTGAACACAGGAAGTTCTGAATTGGCTGACGTGGAGAGCTGAAATCTGAGTACAGATTAATAAATAGCTTGTCTTGAAATGTCTTTCCAATGGAGCATTTACAGCGTTAACTGAGAAGGTCTTTAATGATTGTTTTGAATTACGAATACTACTGAAAAGGGCAAAAGGCAAGAGGAAAGAAAACAGAGTGATTCTGCAGCATGGATGCCACAGTAATTTCTTGATTTAAAAAGAAATTAACTAACCGACATTATCACAACATAACGGAACTTTCAAGAATGAGAAAAAACACACTCACAATTATTTTGCCACTAGAAAAATCAATCTGTTCTTATTTTTTATTATTCAGAACCTATTTATTCCAAGAACTAGGCAGAATATTATTTAATTCACCATTTCTCATACACCTGTACAAGTTTTTATTTTTATTTTCATTTTACTTTTGGTATTGATACAGCAGGAGTGTAGCACCATGTGAATTTAGTCATCTTTTTTTTCTTTTTTTTCCTTTTTGGGTCACACTCGGCAATGCTCAGGGTTTACTTCTGGCTCTGCACTCAGGAATTACTCCTGGCAGTGCTCAGGGAACCATAAGGGATGCTGGGAATCAAACCTGGGTCGGCCGCGTGCAAGGCAAATGCCCTACCCGCTGTGCTATTGCTCCAGCCCAGTTAGTCATCATTTTAAATCTTGCCCATGGAACAGGTAGCCAATTAGAATAGATAATGGGATGACTGAGGGTGGGATATGGCATCAGATTAAAAAGGAAGCCCCAGCTCATCTCCTTCTCACTCTCTCCTCTCTCGCTCTCTTTTATCCCTCTTTGTGTACCAGCATCTCCCTCTTTTCAAAGACTGGGATCAGGTAGGACTGAGAACCTGGAATAATGGCCAAGATCTCATAGGCCCAGACAGGGGCAGATTACAGGCAGGGCTCTGATGTCCAAAAAAGCTCAGTTTCACGCAGGGCTCGGATGCTCAGGTAGTGATAAGGTGCTGAGCACAGAAGTCTCAACCCTGTGCATGTGGCTGGAGCCAGAGACTAGGAAAGCTGCGACAGGACAACAGGAACTATTGCAGTACAGTTGGGAGACACAGTGATAGGTACAAAGCACAGAGATCTTGCTCATATACATGTGGCCATGGCCAGATACTGAGGGAAGTGTACACAGGATAGAGAGCAACCCAGGGACAGGATCTGGTCACTGGTGTGTAGACTGTGGGACAAGACAGGGAGATTGGTCATAGAAATCATAATGCAGATATCACTTGTATCACTTGTCATCCTGTTGCTCATCGATTTGCTTGAGGGGGAACCAGTAACGTCTCCATTCATCCCTGTCACATGCTAGTGTAGCCCAATGGTAACTGCTCACTCCAGGAACACGAAGAGCCTCAAACTGTTCGTTCAGGGTTTTGATGAAGAAGTCTGACCATCTCATAGGTGGGCAGCCAAGCGTTCTTTTGATACTCTGTGGAATCCAGTCAGTTAACAGCTCTAGTCTAGCGGTCGTCTCCAAATCGCATTATGTGTCCAGCCCATCTGATTTTTGACTTCTTGGCAAACGAGACAGCGTCCCTGATTCTCAATCTTTTTTAAAAATTTATTTTATTCTTTAATTAGTGAATCACCATGAGGGTACAGATACAGATTCAGACATTTTCGAACTTGTTTTTCCCTCATACAATGTTCACAAACATATCCCTCCACCAGTGTCCATTCTCCACCACCAATAAACCCAGTATTCCTCCCACCCCCCAATCCCATCTTCCCCCCCACCCCACCCTGCCTCTGTGGCAGGGCATTCCCTTTTGTTATCTCTCTCCAATTGGGTGTTGTGGTTTGCAATAGGGATATTGAGTGGCCGTTGTGTTCAGTCTCTAGTCTACTTTCAGCACTCTGATTCTCTACCTTTGACGGAGGTCGGAACTCTGAATTCCCTCTCTCATTTGAGTGAAATGTGATACTCCAAGCATAGCTCCTTCGATTCCTCTTTGGGAGAACTGAATAGCATTCTTATCTTGTTTTCGTAGGGTCCAGGTCTCTGAGTCATATGTCAGTGCAGGAAGAACAGTGGAGTCGAAAAGATGTGCCCGGAGCTGGAGGTTCTTCGTCCTCTTAACAACTTTTTTGATGCTCTTGAAGGCATTCCACGATGCTCTCTTCCTCCTGCGCAGCTTAAGTGCCAGGTCATTTGTCATGTTGAGTTCTCGACCTAGGTACACATTACTGTTGCATTCGGAGATGTTCATTCCATTGACAGCAAATGGAACGTCAGGAGCTAGTTCGTTTCTTATGAACATTGTCTTCGTGAGATTCAGCTGCAGTCCTACCTTTCCACATTCACGGTTGAATGTAGATAGATTTTCAAGTTTTTGCATGATTTTCTTAGCATAAATCCTTAAAAAGAGGATTACTGAGTTAAAGTACATACCATTTTAGTCATTTCTTTCTATGTAAATGTTTCTTTTTTTTGGAGGAGTGGGGGGAGGGTGGCCACATGTGGCAGTGCTGAGGGCTTACACCTGGCTCTATGCTCAGGGATCATTACTGGGGGGCTCTGGGAGCCATAGAAGGTAATTGGATCTGTGCTGGCCCTGTGCGAGACAAACGCCCTACCCACTGTAGTATTGCTCCAGCCCCTGTTAATGCTTCTTTTCTTAATTAATTAATAATTGGATCACACCAAGGGATGCTCAGGCATCACTCCTGGCTCTATAGCCGGAAATTACTCCTGGTGGTGCTCAGTGGGCCATTTGGGATAGGGTCATCGAACCTGGGTTGGTCATATCCAGGTCAGTGTCCTACCCGCTGTAACATCTCTCTAACCCTCATGCTTTAAAAAAAAATTTTTTTTTATCGAATCACCATGTGAAAAGTTACAAAGATTTCAGGCTTAAGTCTCAGTCATACAATGCTCAAACCCCCATCCCTTCACCAGTGCCCATGTTCCACCACCAAGAACCCTAGTATACCTCCCACCCCACCCCCACCTCCCGCCTGTGTAGCTGATAATTTTCACTTTACTTTCTCTTTACTTTGATTACATTCAATATTTCAACATAAAACTCACTATTATTATTTGGAATTTCCCCCCCAAAATCGAGCCTGCTGAAAAGGCAGCATTTGAGAGTTTGTTTTCCCTTGCTGAGAATGAAGAGATATGAGGTTGGCCGCACGATTTTGGATTTCTGTATTTTACTGACTAAGTCCAGGGAAATTTCTGCCAAAAATTGCATCATTGCAAGCTCGTACCTCTGTTTAGTAGGCCTTATAAGATGGCGGTCGCCCCCCCCCCCCCAACCCCTCTAAACCCCTCAACCTCCCCAAAGGAAAAGCCTTTCCCCTCCTGGGGTCGCATGGGGCTGTGGCTTAGTTCACAGTCTGGAGGCATTTCTGCAAGAAGCTGCTGGTGCCGAAGATAGTTAGATGGCCTCTGGGATCATGGGCGTTCAGCAACAGAGGGGCTGCACATGTGCAGCTGCTCGGATCACATCTGGACGGAGAGCAGCCCCTAATGCTTCTTTTAAAAGGCTTTATCATGCTGTTTTATTCCCTAAAGGTTATAAGTCCTGTACCCCACCAGATCCAGATATTATAGTTTGGAATTAAACTAGTAAAAACAGCTTATTGTCATTTTAATTAATTAATTAGCTAATTATTTATCTTTTGCCTCCCAAGCAGTGCTCAGGGGGCCCAGGGCCTATTCCCATTAATACTGATTCTTCAGGGCTGGCTGGCGGCTCACTACTAGGATCCAAGATGTGGCTCAGGTCCCATAGTGCTGAGATCACTGGGATCACCGAGGTGGTGCTCGGGGCTCCTCCAGGGAAATACCCAGGTAAACTCAAGGCCTCAAGGCTGAACCTGTGATGCTTGGGAGTCCCTGTGGTGCCCATGCATGGACCTGACCTCTGCCCTATCTTCTCAGCCTCTTTTTTTTTCCGTGTTTTTTTTCCTTGTTATTTTAATGATGGCTTCTTTTGATTATTAGAGTCCAAGACTAAACATTTCCCATATTTAAAATTTTCTTTTAGTTTGAATGCAAAATGTTTGGTTCTAGCAAATATTTATTTGTTTAGGGAGTATTTTGATATTTTATTTCCTGGTTTCTGGGCCACACCTGGCCTTGCTCAGGGTTTACTCTTAACTCTTCGTTCACGGGTCATCCCTGGCTCAGAATCAGAAGGATGATATGGGGTGCTGGGGGTCGAACCTGGGTTGGCTGTGAGGAAAGGCAAGTGCCCTGCCTGCTGTACTATCTCTCCAGTCACTGTTCAGGAAGTCTTTTTTTAAAAAAATTTTTTATTGAGTCACCATGTGGAAAGTTACAAAGTTTTCAGATTTAAATCTCAGTTATACAATGCTCGAATGCCCATCCCTTCACCAGTGCTCATATTCCACCACCAAGAATGTTCAGAAAGTCTTAACTATAGTCTTTGTTACTTTGGATCACATCCAGTGGTGCTCAGGAGACCACATGGTGCCAGATATTGAACCTGGGGTTTCCACATGCAAAGGATGTGTTCTAGTCCTTTGTGCTGTCCCTGGCTCCTTTATAATATTTTTATTTTATTTTATTTTGCTTTTTGGGTCACATCCGGTGATGCTCAGGGGTTACTCCTGGCTCTGCACTCAGGAATTACTCCTGGCGGTGCTTGGGGGACCCTATGGGATGCTGGGAATCAAACCCGGGTTGGCCGCGTGCAAGGCAAACGCCCTACCCGCTGTGCTATCGCTCCAGCCCTTTATAATATTTTTAAAGTCAATTTTTATGAACTTATTTAAAAATTTACTTATTTTTGATTTCAGGGTCACACCTGGCATTGCTCAAGAGCTACTCCTGGCCCTGAGCTAAGTGATCACTCCTGACGGTGTGCTCAGGAGACCATATGAAGTGGCAGGGGTCGAATCTAGGCCTCCTGCATGCAAAGTCCGTCGAGCTATCTCTCTGGAACAAGTTTTGAATCTTTAGTGAAAAAAATTCAATTATTTTACTTGTACTTTCTTCTATTGTGTCAGGGCTTAGAAACACACTGGGGAACTGTTCTTCCAGTTTTTTCTTTTCTTTTTTCTTTTTGGGTCACAGACAGCTATGATCAGGGGTTACTCCTGGCTCTGCACTCAGGAATTATTCCTGATAGTGCTTGGAGGACCATATGGGATGCCGGATCGAACCCAGGTCGGCTGCATGCAAGGCAAATGCCCTACCCACTGTACTATAGCTCCCGCCCCATGTTCTTCCAGTTTTAAAGATTGTGTAGGAAACTTTCTTTCTCCTGCTGCCTAAATGGATACTCACCTTTGCTCTAGTCAGCTCTAAATATGGGAAATATTCAATCCTGGTAGCAATGAAGAAATGAAGATTAAAATGAAAATTTTAATAATTTTATACTATTTTTGTTATAGGTCAGAGTGTCTAGAATAGGTGACAGCAGGATAGATAGCGATACCACAGCGCGGAGGGCGTTTGCCTTGCACTCGGCTGACCCGGATTTGATTCCCAGCATCCCATATGGTCCCCTGAGCACCGCCAGGGGTAATTCCTGAGTGCAGAGCCAGAAGTGACCCTTGTGCATCGCCTGGTGTGACCCAAAAAAGCAAAAATAAATAAATAAATAAATAAATAAATAAATTTGAAAAAAAAATAGGTGACAGCAGATTGGAAGCTACTGAGAGTAGACAGAAAGACCAAATCTTTTCCAGATATTTGAGCTGAACTCAAGGTCAAACCCCATGAGGTTCTGGTGCTAGGGCCTGTTGGGAATTTAATAAGGAAATCAGGGTTAATCACTAAGGTCATGTAGCAGTTGCATTGTTAAGTGGTTGTGTGTGTGTGTGTGTGTGTGTGCACGCGCGCGCGCACACATGCATGCAACCTCATGCATATGTGAGAATCAGTTCCCCACAAAGAATGACAGTCTACTCTGACTAGGACGTTCTGTGTGACTGGTGTGCAGCTGGGCTTTGAACATAAAGGACTGTGGCACTTGATCCAAAACTTAGTTTCAGTGTGGTAACCACTAGCTTGTTTACTTTCAGATTCAGTTTATATTTTGGTTTGCTGGTCAGTAGAAGTCTAAAACAACTCTGGAAAGAAAGAACTTTCACAAAGTTCCAACTGTTGCTAAATAATTTCCCACTTGCCCCCAGATTAACCAGTTTCAGGAGGATAACGAGAGATTTTATTGTACAAGAAAGGAGGACTTAAGAAATCATGAGACCTCACCGCTACATTGTATGGCCACACTTACCATACCAAAGCTTTTCTGGGACGCTTTCTTTCAAACATTGCATTTCATTGAGTAATGGTCACAAATCAAATTGGTTATAGATTTTCACTGTGTTCTTGTGGCACGTTATAAATCTATTTGTCATACTGCTTAAAAGGTAAACAGAGCAGCAATGTATTCACCAGTGGCATATGGGCACACATTTGTCTTCTGGTGCAGCTGCTGTGAATAAGTCACACAATATGATATAACCCGCATTTTCTCAAGCTTGTTAAACTGTATAGCATTTTTTCCTGATTATGGGTTAATATAAAACCTTATTGGATGGGATTCAAGCTGGAAATACTGATACAGACTATTTCATTTTAGAGTATACTCATGATTATTTCATGCATTCTGGTCTTTCAACAAAGTTTAGTAATAAAGTGATTTTAAGTAATAGTACCATTAAACGACAAACTTCTTCCTTACTTGAAGCCACATGCACCAAATTGCACCTCAAGTCTGGAAATGGAACAAAATGAAGCTTATTCAAGAATTTGCTGTGCCAAGGAAGTTTTGATGCTTTTGTCAAAGGCAGGACTCTGCAGAATTGTATCCAGCAGACTTTTCTGGCCCTTAGGCACAAATGTTAGGTAGTATCTGTTTCATTTCTTTTTTAAAGTTACCTTTCATAGTAATTATCTTATTTATTTATTTATTATTAAGTTACCGTGAGATACATAGTTACAAAGCTGTTCATGATTGGGTTACAGTCTACAATGATCCAACCCATCCCTCCACCAGTGTCCATTTCCCACCACAGTTTGCCTCCTGCCACCCCAGCCTGCCTCTGTGCTCTGTGGCAGGCACTTTCTCTCTGGTATCTATTTCTTAAAGGATCCCAGAAGGGGATAAGAACTGTGTACTGAAAATAGGTACAGGAACAAATATGAAAACCTCTCAATGTCTGTATTGCAAACCATAGTGCCCAAAAGGGGAGGGAGAGAGAATGAGGGAAGGAGGAAGGGAGGGGGGAGGGAGGGAGGAAAAAAAGAAAGGGAGGAGGGAGGGAAGGAGAGGGAGGATGGTGAAGGGTTGGGGAGCTGGGGGGAGGGGTGTTCCTTTCTTGAGTCTGGGTTATCCTTTGCAGCATTTGCCCACATGGCACGCTGCCTCTCTAACCAGAAGTGTTTTCTTCTTGCTTCTATCTCACACAACTCCAGTCTGCTTCTGCCCTTTCGACTTTTCTAGGTGAGAACCAGGTACAAACATATTCAGCACTATGTAGGCAGGATGATCCCTGCCCCCACACCCCCACACCTGCCAGAGGTGTTCACACATCAATCCCTGGAATCTATGACTATGTTCGCTTTTGTGGCTGAAGGACCTTGTGGACCTGATTGAAGTTGTGGACATAGAGAAGGTGGATCAGGTATTATTCTGGATTATCAGGGTAGGTTCAACCTAATTATTTAGGCACTGGAGACCTTCTTAGTAGAGATCTATTGTAACTGTAGTCAGAGAGATGTACAGGGACACAGGATACAAGAAGTATGCTCTTTATCACTGATGGCATGAAGATAAAGGAGAAGACTGCAATCCAGGGAATATAATCATCCTTGAGGACTGGGAATGGCCCTTAATATAGTCAACAAGAAACAGGGGCAACAAGAAACAAGGAACTGAAATTTGCCAATAGCCTAAATGAGCAATAAATCCGCTAAAGGGTCCACATGCAAACTTAATTTTAGCTGGGAATCCTACTAAACTTCTGTTGTACAGACTGCAAAATAATAAATTTGTGTGGTTTTGCACCAATAAGTTGATGGTAATTTGTCATGCAGAAATAGAAAACTAATACAGTCTTTAGAGTTTTTCCTCTGTCTCTTGGCAAGCATGGGGTCAGAGGGGCTGAGGTGGAAATTCCCTTGGTAAGAATCTCCCTCCAGACTCTATCACTGCTTGTCTTCAAGCTCCTCCCCATTTTGGAAAAGCTATGGTGAAGGTGTCTAGCCCCCAAACTGACAGCTTAGGATGTGTGTGTGTGTGTGTGTGTGTGTGCATACATACATACATACATACATACATACATACATACATACATACATACATCTGTGTCCATGTCCAGGGCTTTATTTTAATATTTATTCTCTTCAAAATGCAGGGGCAGGGAAGTTCCATTTAATATTGTTGAGCTGCAACAATTGTAAATATATATATCTCTTATTCTTAATTCAAGGTCATATAGGTCATTTCTAAGCATTCCCATTACACATTAGCTGTCTGGATTCCTCTCCCAGATTTTGTCACCTTGGTGAGAATCTTGTTACTGATTACTCTGTATTTTGATGAAAGCATCTCTTAATGTTGGATTGTATCCTTTTGTTACCTGTCTGAGTGTGTGTGTGTGTGTGTGTGTGTGTGTGTGTGTGCATGTCATAACTGGTAGTGCTTGAGGGCCATCAGGGCCATACCCACTAATGCTTAAGGTGGGCTGGGATACGGTGTGCCAGGGTCAAACCCAAATCCGGAGGGGCTGGAATGATAGTACAGTGGTGGGAAGGGCATTTGCTTTGGTTTGGTCCCTGGCCCCCAAATGGTTCCTTCAAGCCCCACCGGGACTGATTCTTGAGCACAGAACCAGGAGTAAGCTCTGAGCATGGTTGGGCGTGAGCCACATACACATACAAAACAAATCCACATCCTGGCACATGTAGGACATGGACTCTACATGTACAAAGTCATTTTCCTGGTTTAGTCTGAACTCAATTTATGTGTAAATTTGGTTCCTTCAGTCTCTCCAGTGGGTCCCCCCTTAGCTCTCTGGAGCATAGATGGAATCCCCTGGGCTCAGGGCTCACTGCTGGCTATGCGCTCAGGGCTGACTCCTAGCAGTGTTTAGGGAACCATGTGGGATGCTGGAGAATAAACCTAGGTCAGCCAAAACATGCAAGGCAGGAACCCTCTCCACTATTATATTGCTCCAGCCCAGCTTCTTTCCTTTTTTTCTCCCAATCTTGGCCCATCTCTCTTCACTGTCACTTCTGATAATTTTGTGTGAGGGGCACCTGTGACTTCTGGTGACGGCTCTGTTAAAGACTTCTTTCTTTCTTTCTTTCTTTCTTTCTTTCTTTCTTTCTTTCTTTCTTTCTTTCTTTCTTTCTTTCTTTCTTTCTTTCTTCCTTTTCCTTTCTTTCTTTCTTTCTTTCTTTCTTTCTTTCTTTCTTTCTTTCTTTCTTTCTTTCTTTCTTTCTTTCTTTCTTTCTTTCTTTCTTTCTTTCTTTCTTTCTTTCTCTTTTTGGGTCACACCTGGCGATGCACAGGAGTTATTCCTGGCTCTGCACTCAGGAATTATTCCTGGTGGTGCTCACGGGACCATATGGGATGCTGGGACTCGAACCTGGGTTGACCGTGTGCAAGGCAAATGCCTTATCCACTGTGCTATGTGCTATCGCTCCAGCCCCTTTTCTGAATTTCTTGAGGAGAAGAACTTCTTTCTTCTTCTTCTTCTTCTTCTTCTTCTTCTTCTTCTTCTTCTTCTTCTTCTTCTTCTTCTTCTTCTTCTTCTTCTTCTTCTTCTTCTTCTTCTTCTTCTTCTTCTTCTTCTTCTTCTTCTTCTTCTTCTTCTTCTTCTTCTTCTTCTTCTTCTTTTTGAGGAGAGTATTTGGGCCATATTCGGTGGTTATCAAAGGTTGCTATCCCTGTCTTAGTGCTCAAGAGTTGCTCTTTGCAGTGCTCAAAACACCATAGGGTGCAGGGACTGAACCCGGTCAGCTGCACCCAAGGCAAATGTCTTAACTGTCTTTCCAGCCCGAGGGATTTAATCTTATTTATTGTGGCAGCATTAGCCCCAACTCAGGCCTGAAACATAGCTGAAACTCAAAAAAGTGAGTGAACAAAGATTAGATCCAACACTGGCTTCCCTGAGGCTTCTCTCAAACAATCTTCAGGCGGGTGAAATGATGCTTCAAAAACCGCAGGCTGATGCAGAGAGCCACAGGGCCTCTGAGTAAGTGTCACTGGGGTGCTCTTGGTGATCCCCAGAGCGGCTGGGCAATACTGTATCATCAATCTGGAGCGTCAAACAGTCAGGATGCATAGGGCCGAGTATCCCTGAGACCAGTCAAGGGAGGGGTGGGCGGGCATGAGCAGCGATGGGGAGGAGCCCTGCAAAAAACAACAACAAAAAAATGCCAGTCCTTGGGACGTCTTGGAATGATGCAAACCTCTTCTTTCCAAAGACATTCTGTTCTAATGAAATCTTTTCTTGTTATCCAATATATTTTCTTTCTTTTTTTTTTTGGTCACACCCAGCAATGCCAGGGGTTACTCCTGGCTCTGCACTCAGGAATTACTCCTGGCGGTGTTCAGGGACCATGTGGGGTGCCAGGGATCGAACCTGGGTCACCCTCCTGCAAAGCAAACACCCACTTTACGATTGCTCTGGCCTCTCTAACATATTTTCAACACTCCTCCAATGGCCTCTTTGGGCACCGCCTCCCCGAACACCCCCGCTAATACTCCTTTACGTCGTCCAATTACCCTTTCCACTTTAGTTGTATAACTTCCTAAGGAATGTCCAGTTTTCTGGAATGCGTTCAGCATGTGGGTGGGCCGGAAATGATTCTTGTGTAACTATTGCGAAAGTCTGCGGCTTGAATCTTTCCCAAAGTCTTATCTCAGCGGCTCAGCTGCAGGACTCTGCCAATAGTCACAGCCTCTCTGTTTCCCGACGTGCAGCCTGCGCACAGCTCCGTGGAGGACCCAGAGCTCACACAGAAAGCGGCATTGTATTGTAAGTGTAGCTGGCCAGCAAATGGGTATTTTCACGGGGTCATGAATTTTCCTCCAAAGCTCCCTTCCAAAGGTGATAAGTAGTCCCAGATTTCTGCATGGCCTCCTGGCATTCAACATCACATGCCCAAACTGCAAAAAGAGGAAACGAGTGTCAACATCTATTACATACCTCCAGCGGACACCTGAGAAAGTGACCAACACCCTCCATCTCTGTGTGATCATCAAGCTCCGTCCCGCCCCCACTGCTGGATCAGGAGAAATGGGACTCAAGGGAGTTTCTGGGGGAACGGACAGGGTGGTGGTATTTACCTTTTCCTTCTGTTTAATTCTCTCCTCTTTGTTGTTTTCCATGTTGCTGTGATCGGAGGATATGATCTAGGGTTGCACCTAGGCTGGGCTATGATGCTTGCTTGGGGTGGGGGGAGTCACATTCTTTAGCCATGATTCTTGCATACATGTCCTCCAGGAGTCACTGCAGAGTTCACACATGTGCTGACTAGGGGTTGCACTTTTTTTTTTTTAGCTTTTGGGATCACATCAGCAGTGTTCGGGGATTACTCTTGGCCCTATGTTTGGATTACTCCTGGTGGGGCTCGGGGAACCATGGAGTGCCAGGAATTGAACCTGGGTCAGTCATGTGCAAGACAAGTGACTTAACTACTGTGTTATTGCTCTTAACTATTGTGTTATTACTCTGGTAGCTCTTGTGTTATCACTAAAAGATGTAATATACATCTTTCAGTACTTGTGCTTTCCAGCTGTTACTGCTCTGGTAACTATTGTGTTATCACTAAAAGATGTGTTATGCATCTTTCCTACTTGTGCTTTCCAGAAGTAACGGCCCTTTTCATGTGCTTGCACATGCTTGGCTATCGTGTGGTCAGGAATTGCTTATGGCACTGGCAGGAGCACTGGCAAGTTCAAACAGCAAAGCTGCCAGGATCACACTCAAGTGACAGCATTAGGGATTGAACTTTCTACCTCTGACACTTGCAAGGCACGTATTTTTTATTGAGCTATTCTCTGGACCCAGCCACTCTTTGTCTTTTTGTTCATTTCATTTTTGGGGCCTCACCACACTTGGTGAGGGTTTATTTCTGGCTCTTTGCTCAGGGATCTCTCCTGGCAGTGCCTGGGGAACCATAGGGGTGCTGGGAACCAAACCCAGGCCAGACATGTGCAAGGCAAGTGCTCTGCCTGGTGTACTATCCCCCGACCCTGCTTTAACAACTTTCCCGTTTCATTTTTTTTTTCTGTTTAGAATTCAATCCAAGTTTTATGACACATCTCATTGGCACATCTCCACAGTGTCCTTCTTCAGTTTGTATCTTATTATATTTTATGACTGGAAAAGACATTAAAGTTCTTTTAGATGAATCACCCTATGGATTCTTAATAAAAATCCTCAATAAAAAATCCCTGTCATAGGCTGAAGAGACAATACAGTAGATTAGGCGCTTGTCTTGCATGTGGCTGACCCAGTTTGATCTCTGGTATCCCATATTGTCCTCTGAGCACTGCCAGAAGTAATTCTTGAGTGCAGAGCCAGAAGTAACCCTTGAGAACTGCCAGGTATGTTCCAAACAACAACAACAGCAGCAATAACAACAACAACAACAACAGCAACAACAAAAATCCCTGACAATCTTTTACTTTTCCATGAAGATATTTTTAATGATGGGTGTTCAAAATGCCCATTATATGCTTTCTTCTATTTTTCAGTTTTATTGAAATATAACTGGCAAATTATATATTAGGCATTTAAAAGGTACTACATGATAATTTGATACACTTATACTTCATGCAAGGATCCTTTCTTGTTGAGTTAATTAAGTCATCTATTGACCCAGCTATATATTTATTTATTTGGAGAACACTTAATTTCTACTTTCCTTGAAAACTTCAGGTCAGCACTTCAGTGTGAGTTCTTGAGGATGTGGTGCTTCGAAGACCCTGCAGTACCAGGGATTACCTGAGTCATCTTGGCAGTATTTTGGGTCCCCAGAGCTGCAACTGGTGTTGCTGGAAGGACCGTGTAGTGCTGGGGATAGAACTGGGCTTGATTGAATGCAAAGCGTGTGTCATTTTTTGACTTTTTGGGTCAGAGCTGGTGAAACTCAAGGGTCACTCACTGAATAACCTGGTTCTGTACTCAGGAATTATCCTGACAGTGCTCAAAGGACCATATAGGATGCCGGGAATCAAACCCAGGTTGACTGTATGCAAGGCAAATGCTCTCCCCACTGTACTATTGCTCTGACCCCAAAAGGCATATGTCTTATACTTTGTTAGCCTTGATTTGCTTTCCAAAAATTTCCACCTCTTGGTTATGGGGTTGGGGAGATTGAACTATACCAGTGGTGCTCAGGGCTACTCTTGGTCTATGCTCAGGGTCACTCATGGCAGTGCTTGGAGAACCGTATGGTTCTGGTATTGAACTGAGGTCGGCTATATGCAAAGCAGGCAACTTTACATCTGTACTATCTCTCTGACTTCTGATTCTGAATTTATGCTTTACTTTTAGAACATCATCATTTTCCTGTCTACATGATAGCCTTTAAATTATTCAAAGATCACTTTATTTTTATACCCTTTAAACTCCCACCCCCACTCTTACCACAACATCCTTTCTTCTTGATGATGGAAAGTTCCTCATTAAAGCCATATCACATATCATATATGATATGGCTTTAAGTAATGCTATAGTAAAATAGGCTCCAGTTGTATGTATAGATGCAGACATGAGTCTATTTATGTGGTGTCTGAACAGAGGAAAACCAGGTGTCATTCTCTATATTCTACACACTGTCTCTGTATACTAACTAAAATACCATTACTATTTTCTCCATTTTATATCGCTAGGCAGACAGGTGCTTAGTTGGACATGCTCATTTAATGGCCATTTTCAACAAACCTAAATGGGTAATCTCAGCTCCTCTGAGCATGATTAGGAGAATTTTGCTATTTTTCTTAAAGATAATCTCTAGGGTGGAAAGCTAGATGGGGTAAAGGAATTTTCAAGACAAGATTGGATTGTCAAGACTCCAATTGAAATGGATTTTCATGGATAGAAACAGCTGTTATATCTTTTCCAGAAAAAAAGAGAAAATATAGGCTAAAGAGATAGGCTGGGGTTAAAGTACTTGCCCTGGTTCTACTTCCCACACTGCATGGTCCCTGAGCATTGCTGTTTATAGCCCTGGAGTTCTCCAGCACCACCGGGGTGGCCAAACAATTCCTGGTACCACAGGCCTCTTGTAGTACCATATCCTCTGATCCTTGTATTGAATTGCTTGCCAGATCTCCCTAGAATCACGGGGAGGAAGCTCCTCCAACTTCCTGAATAGTCACTAGGGAGTCCCCCTCATTTCTTCCTCCCAAAGTTCAGTAAATTACTCAATGTAATGACAGAATCTGGGAGAACTTCCACTTACTGATCTGCTGTGGAAATGAGAGAAACAACATGGTCTAAAGCTGAGGAAGTATTTTTGTTTAAAGTAATTCTTAAAACACTTTTCAAATCAGTTTGTTCTTGTCAAAGTACTGATTGTACTCTGGTTGGAAGTGGAGGATCTGTTTGACCTTATCTGGACCATGTGTGCATTGTTGAAGGACTCGGTGCCTCACTGTTCCCATGGTTACTTCTCTTTGCTCACACCACCATGGCCTGCCATTTTGAGAGATGGATGGCAGAAAGCCTGGAGGGAGTGGAAAGGGTGTATTTCATCTTGGAGATAAGTCCTAGCAAGAGTTCAAGCTATATACTTTTGTTCAGAGTGAGAAAACCAGTAATGGAATTAGACTGACACTAGAGGAAAATGTTTGGTTCTGGGAAATAGGCCAGGGAACTGTCAACAGTTCTCGCTCCTGCAGTGGATTACAGAGTGGAATATACTAGATATATAGTATCTCATATAAGTGATGAGAAAGAAAAAAGCAATCTCTGATACCCAGAAATTAGCCCTCACTGTTGTTAGGCTAACCTGGCCCTCATTGCTAAGTGTTGGTGTGGTCTGGTTGAACATAGATAGTTTCACCACCAACACAAAGTCCACTCTGAGTTTCAAGTTTCAGAGTCAAATCAAGAGCACCCAGGAATTTTGTCTGAATATAGACAACACAGGAACATTCTCCAAGTCACAAAATACCCAACACTCTGCCAGTTAAAATGAGTGAAAGCTATTTCATGCCAGTGGTACTGATAGTCTCATTACAGGATGCTTCCCTACAAACAAAACATAAGGCACCCAGTTATACAATTGTCCCTGCTTACTGACAGTGCTCAACTGTCCCAGTCAATCAAACAAAGCCCAAGTCCTATAATAAGTACTTCCCCAACATCTTACTGAGAAACCTCATGGTTCCCCATGATACATATTCTCTGTCATTGAAATTGGTAATACAACCAACATACCCACTCAAGCAAATCAATGAACAACTGGATGACAGTGCAGTGCTACAGTGCAATACAACCATCTATTTAATGGGTTACTGATGGTCTTTGACCTGAGGGCATTGATGGTGGACAGAGAGGGCGACAATATATATTTGACAAATACCAATTGAGGATCAGTGACTCTTCCTCTCCAAATAAATGAGTGAATAAATAAATAAATAAATAATGAATGAAACTAAACTGTGGGATATAAGACAAGTTACCTTTGTATAAGGGAAAAGAACATCCTTGGCTAGGGTGTGGCCAATAGCTATATCTTTCTTGTAATTTCCATTTTGTTGCCATTCACCAAAGAATTCCAAGAAAGCTAGTATTTAGTAGCACTGTAGCACTGTTGTAGCACTGTTATCCTGTTGTTCATTGATTTGCTCAAGGGGGTACCAGTAATGTCTCCATTGTGAGATTTATTGTTACTGTTTTTGGCATATCCAAAATGTCACGGGTAGCTTGCCAGGCTCTGCCAAGCCGGCAGGGTACTCTCGGTAGCTTGCTGGGTTCTCCAAGAGGGACAGAGGAATCGAAACTGGGTCAGCCTCGTGCAGGGCAAACACCCTACCTGCTGTGCTATCGATCAAAAAAAAAAAAAGTGTAGTATTTAACAAGAGAATTAAAATCCTGATTAAAAATAAGAAACCAAATCTAACTCATCGGACAGAAGAGGTAATATCAAAAGGCAACTTCAGAGAGATCTTTCTAGAAAGCAGAGAAAAACGATGGGAAAGCACATCCCAGAGATGCAGTGATTCAATCCAAGTGGTATTTTTGTTTTCTGTGAAGAAGCTGGAGTGAAGCTTTGCTGGTCACTGTAGGCTGGTTTTCTCAAAATGTATCCCATGACTGGTTAAAGAAACTCTGGTACATCTACACAATGGAATACTATCTAGCTGTCAGAAAACACGAAGTCATGAAATTTGCATATAAGTGGATCAACATGGAAAGTATGTTGAGTGAAATGAGTCAGAAAGAGAGGGACAGGGGCCGGAGCGATAGCACAGCGGGTAGGGCGTTTGCCTTGCACGCGGCAGACCCGGGTTCGATCCCCGGCATCCCATATGGTCCCCCAAGCACCGCCAGGAGTAATTCCTGAGTGCAAAGCCAGGAGTAACCCCTGAGCATCGCTGGGTGTGACCCAAAAAGCAAAAAAAAAAAAAAAAAAAAACCAGAAAGAGAGGGATAGACAGAAATATTGCACTCATGTGTGGAATATAAAATAGCTGAGAAGTACAAGTTTGCAGTGATGCAATTTCTGGTAGATATTTCTCTGAACTTAGTTACTAAAATACTAAAATACAGAAATCCAAAACCGTGCGGCCGCTAGTGCGGCCACTCGACCTCATATCTCTTCATTATCAGCAATGGAAAACAAATTATCAAATGCTTCCTTCTCAGCAGGTCCAACTTTAGGGGGGAGAAACTCCAAACAATAATAGTGAGTTTTGTTGAAATATTGAATGTAATCAAAGTAAAGTGAAAATAAAGTAAAATTTATCAGTTACACAGGCAAGGGGGGGATGTGGGGGAGGGCGGGGTGGAGCTATACTGTGATTCTTGGTGGTGGAATATGTGCACTGGTGAAGGGATGGGTGTCCGAGCATTGTATAACTGAGACTTAAACCTGAAAACTTTGTAACTTTCCACATGGTGACTCAATAAAAAAATTAAAAAAATAAACCAACCTCCCCCCCCAAAGAAAACAAAGAAAAACCAAAAAAAAAAAAAAACCAAAATGTATCCCAATCCTCCTAAAGAGCCTGGACAGCCAAAACACACTTCCCATTGTGCATTCCCACAATGCACTCAAATGAGGCTGGATTCAGAGCTGAGTGCTGTGGAAGAGAGGCAGGTCATGGGACTTCCAGCTATTGGATGTTGATTACCAGAGAGTGACTAGAGGCAGTTTTCCAACTCAGCCATAGGCCTGCGGGGGTGGTGGTGCCTCAGGTTTGGACAGCCAGGAAGCCTCCTGATTCCACACTCCCTCACTATTGCTGCAACTGTGGATCCACTGTCAGCCTGGTTTTCAGATGTGCCTTGATAAAGGAATCATTTCTGGGAGCCTATTTTGAGCATCACAGTCCTATAGGCATTTAACGTGACAAAATTATGCCATTGAGTGTTTTCTGGTAGATGCAATTATGAAGTAAAAAGACATAGCAGACATGTCTTGTACCTACTATTTATCTTCAGATGAAGCTGTATATAGAACATTTTGCGAGAGAATTTGAAGAAAGGATCTGAATCTATTTCCTACCTCAGTAAGCTGAAAAGGAAATAAGAATGAAGAATTTAAAGGGTTTATGTGCTTCTGTCAAATAGATAACTCACTCAGTTATTAACCCCTAAAACCAGGTTAAAAAATTTAAAAGCATGTAAGCTAGAGAAAGGTCAATGAGCTCCTTTGCATAGGACCAAGATTGAATTTCTGGCACCACTTGGTCCCTTAAGCATCAAGCTGGGTCTAATGTCTGAGCACCACTGAGTGTATGCAAAAATTTAAAAAGGAAGCATGTACATATGAAAGAACAAAATTGCTGAGACTTGACATTATAGAAATGCATAGATGGAGTTGTTAATGAACTAAGGCTTTAAATAGATTCTCTGTTTCTGCATTTTGGCATAAAATAGATGCCACTGGGTGCATAATCTTTTTCTTTTTCTTTCTTTTTTTTTTTTGGGTCACACCCGGCAATGCACAGGAGTTACTCCTGGCTCTGCACTCCGGAATTACTCCTGGCGGTGCTCAGGGGACCACGTGGGACGATGGGATTCGAACCTGGGTAAGCCGAGTGCAAGGCAAATGCCCTACCCACTGTGCAATCGCTCCAGCCCTAGGGTGCATAATCTTTTGAGGCATGTGTGGTTTCCTCAACTGCTAGTTCCTATTCACTACTCCCAACTACAAATTGGTATGGTTCAACCACCTGTGAGGTGTGTTGCATATAATTCACTCTTCTGAATCAAGTAGAAGTGTGAGTTGAGTTACAATTGAGTTACAAACATATCTTGGGAATATGTTGCATATATATATATTTTTTTGGGTCACACCCAGCGATGCTCAGGGGTTACTCCTGGCTTTGCACTCAGGAATTGCTCCTGGCAGTGCTTGGGGGACCATATGGGATGCCGGGGATCGAACCCGGGTCGGCCGCGTGCAAGGCAAACGCCCTACCCGCTGTGCTATCGCTCCGGCCCCGGGAATATGTTGTATATGTTAATATCACAAGTCACGAGTGATACAATTAAAAGAATGAGAGAACAAGTATCTGATTGTTGGATATCATTGGTTTGTCCTTTCCCCCTTGCCACTAGGAGCTTAGGTTTATCAGTCACACCCATCAAAGTGCTCCCAAGTCACTCCCATTCCTTTGTTTATCTGTAACCATTTCTACCAGTTTATCTGCTCTTCCCTTAATCAAACTCTGTTAATTGGTAAGGTCCGAACTTCCTAGGACACTGAATATTATAACATTGCCTTTCTCTCCTCTTTATGCCTTTTGAATAATTTACTTTAAAGCTATGTCTTTTTTGTATAGACACAAGAAGACAATATTATGTTTTTATAACTTAAGACTTAATTGGCCTCGATATTCCCTCCTGGGCATCTGCTTTCTCCACTTAAGCCTCAGTTGCCCTCAGTTCCTAGCACCCCAAAGTAGGGTCCCCGACGTGGGACGGGAAGGATCCAGGGCAAGCGGTGAGTTATGTGGTACCCTGGCATCGAGATGGGCCTGGCCAAAGTGCCTAATTCTTAACTATAAGTTAAGAGCTTGATCATAGACAAATGCTGTCATGATCCAATAGTAATTATGAGACTGGGACCCTGCTAGGGATAGGAAAGACTGATCTGGCCTGAGCACTGTAGTCTGAGATTGAGATGGCCCCAGGAGAGCAATTCTATAAGCTTTAATGCATCTCTTATTGTGTCCATACAAAATGATTAATATTATGAATTCTTATATGTTTGCTGGCTGAGGAGAAGAGAAACACATTCATGGGACTCTGCCCTTGGGTGGGTCTTCCTGCTGAAAGAGAGATTCTGTCCTAGTGAAGGCATTCCCCTAAGAGATAGAACTATACCCCCTATGGATTGTAACCACACCTTTAGATAAGCCCCAGGCTGCTGGGGGACGGGGAGATTTAAGGTAGCTGTATGAGGGGGCAGGGGGAGAGTTCCAGAGGAGAGTGTATAGAGGGAAGATTGGAATAAACTGCAAGTGAGACCAACCATCTTGGCTCCGTTCCTTCCTTCGCCTGCCACATCTTCGCCATCAACCTCCCCGGGGTGGGGGAAGCGGCTGGAGGCTACCGAACTCGGGTGGCGGGAGAGACAGCTGCTGCCCTAGGCCCTGTGCCTGGCTCGGTGCGGTGAGGCATTCCTCTCCCGCGCCCGCGCCTTTTATTTTTGTGTTTTATACATCTGATGACCATGAGAGAAAGGAGAATATGGTGACATGTGAGAGTAAGTACACAGAATTGGGACTCAAAATTCTTGAGACTATTTATCATAGTACCTATTATGTGTATATGTGTGTGAAGTTCATAAAGAAAAAATTAGCATAATATTAATTAAGAAATGGACTTAAGTGAGTGGATTACCTGAAAACACATCACAAATAATATTAAAAATTGTTGAGCCATTTTGATGCCCAATACTAAAAGTAAAATTCTTTTGGAAACAAACCACCACTACTACCAGCAACAAAAACAGTAGACTGGAGATAGCTAAAAAGATAACAGGAAAAGTTAACTCAGAATAATAATTCTTAAAGTGTTTTTGTTCAAAAGACTTCTTGAAGTCTCAAAATTCATAGTTATTATTTTTTAATAGTCTTAGAATGATGGTCAGTTCCTCATTTTGGGGAGTAGATTGGTCTTGTCTTAATCTTTATTTTTCTTAATTATAAATATTTTAGGCATATTTTAAAACATAAAGAAAAAAGTTAAAATATAAATGTATTCAACAACCAGTGTTGGCAGAAATGTAATGAGAATGGAACCCTCATTCTCTGCTGGTGGGAATGTCATTTGGTTTAGTCTCTATGGAAAATGGTATGGAGACATCCTAAAACACTAAGACTAGCACTTCCATATGACCAAGCCATTCCACTTCTTAGAATCTATCCCGGGCCGGAGCGATAGCACAGCGGGTAGGGCGTTTGCCTTGCACGCGGCCAACCCGGGTTCAATCCCCGGCACCCCATATGGTCCCCCAAGCACCGCCAGGGGTAATTCCTGAGTGTAAAGCCAGGAGTAACCCCTGAGCATCGCTGGGTTGTGACCCAAAAAGCAAAAAAAAAAAAAAAAAAGAATCTATCCCAAGGACACAAAAACGCAATTTGAATGTATGCTAAATATTTAAAATCTGTTTTTAATAGATTTTAAAATAGCACTAAATTATTTAATGTAAATTTAGTTAAATAAACCAGGATACTAACAATCTCATTTCCATCAAAATCTGAAATACACATTACAAAGGTTCACAAAAGTTTTGATAAGTGGAAAGAGAACATCAGTGCAGTCTCTGAAAAACACATTAACTAGAATATTGGTTACCTCAAAGGGCACATATATAGTATTTTTCAGTATATCCATTTTTTTAAAGATAAGGCTGAGAACTTCATGACTATATATCCAATATAGCTACAAAACAAATTTTAGAATTTCTTTAGCTGCCTTAAAAACTCAGTTGTAATTCTACATTATAGAGATGCTGTATTATTTCCACCAGTGAAATCAATTCTGAATTATTATATATTTTCATAACCAGATGCTACTCTGAATAAAATTTTATAACTTTTTTTCCTGAAACATCAAAGTTTTAATTTCTAAGCCACTGGACATATAAGATATATTTCTGCATTTTAAAATCCAGCTTCTTGGACAGAACATTTTGGAATGTTTTAATGTATTAACTTTCTATTAAAATGCATATAAATTTTTTAGATGTGGGAAACCAAAATAACAGCCTTATGTACTTTATATTTCCTAAGATGCTTCCTAGTTGACAAAACAGCTTTAGGATTCCTGAATACTAGGATGGAAGAAATCTACTGATATGTAGTTTTCTTTTTTTTGCTCATGCACTCAGGAATCACCCCTGGCGGTGCTCAGGGGACCATATGGGATTCTGGAATTTGAACCCGGGTCGGTCGCGTGCAAGGCAAATGCCCTACCCGCTGTGCTATCACTCCAGCACCGATATGTAGTTTTCTATTTGAATAATGTCCCTGTGAAAAGTTACTCGGATCAAAGTGAAAACTTTATTTTAATAAATTTACCACCACCTTGTTATGGTAAATAACAACCTATGAAATGGGTTTATCAGGAATTGCATTTTTACCTTTGGACAACTACCAGTGTTGCTGATAAAATGATAATTATGACTTTATTTTTTTTATTTTTTATTTTTTTTAAGAAATATTTTATTGAACCACCGTGAAAACAAGAAAAAAAATACAAAGCTTTCAGGTTTAAGTCACAGTCAAATACTGATTAAACCACCATCCCTTCACCAGTGCACCCGTTCCACCACCAAGAACCCCAATACACCCCCCTCCCACCCCACCCCCCATCTAAGTAGCTAATGATATTCCCATTATTCTCTCTATATATTGAGTACAATTCATATTTCCATACAGAACTCACTATTATTGATTGGAAATTTTCCCCAACAATCAGGCCTGCTGAGTAGGCATCATCTAATAATTTCTCTTCATTGGTAAGAGTGAACACTTTGAGTGAAAACTTTGGGTTTCTAATATTTTAGCTCAGTTCACAGTCAAAATGGATGGTTGCAAGAATCCGCTCTGGTGCCAAAATGGGTTAGGAGACCTCAGGATCACAGTCAATAGGCGCGGAGGCTCTGCTTCTCGTGCCGTGGCTCTCGGTTCATCTCTGCGCGGAAGGCGCGCCGGGAACGCCCCCCCCTCCCAGGACCACCTACAGGCTACGTCACTAAAGAAAGTCCTACCTCCTGGTGGAGGGGTCTTAGAGGGTGGCTCTCACCGCGTGGCTGCTGCCGCTGCCGCCATTTTCGCTCAGAAAAATGGGGTGGAGAGGGAAAAAAAATCCCTCCCCGGGCTGCACGAGGTTGTAGCTCAGTTCACAGTCAAAATGCATGGCTCAAGCATCCGCTCTGGTGCCAAAATGGGTTAGGAGACCTCAGGATCCCAGTCAGTAGGCGGGAGGCTCTGCTTCTCGTGGCGCGGCTCCCGGTTCATCGATAATTATGACTTTATTATTCAGTAGTCTTATTGAGATATGTTATTGTTTTCGGTTTTGACTACTCATAGCTGTGCTCAGGATTTACTCCTGGCTCTGTGCTCGTGGGACAATGTGCAGCGCCAGGGATTGAATGGATCAGCTTCATGCAAGACAAGCAACTTACCTGCTGTACAATCTCTTTGGCCCATATATTTAATTTTTAAATTATAGTTTAGACTACATGGTTACAATAGTGTTTAAGTTTATAGTATTGATGTACAAAGCTACTGCATACTACCACCACTAATATGCTCATGACCTTCCACCAAAGTCCTTATAAATCACTTCTGGTGTGATCTTTGTTCCCCCCTCCCCTATCACCCCACTGTTAATTAATTAGTTTTGAAATCCAAGGCCAAGGCTGGACGTTATCCAATGCTGTCTGTTCTCTTGTTTTGTCTCTCTCTGTGTCACAGATGAATAAGAACATTCAACGAGTTCTCCTGATTCATTTCACTTGATACCTTCCAGTTATATCCCAGTTGCAACAAACTGCATGACTTCATCTATACTTATGGGCATGTAATAGTTCATTAGGTAAAAATATTTCAATTTTTTTTTTTTTTGCTTTTGGGGGTCACACCTGGCGATGCACAGGAGTTACTCTTGGCTCAGCACTCAGGAATTACCCCTGGCGGTGCTCAGGGGACCATATGGGATGCTGGGAATCAAACCTGGGTTGGCCGAGTGCAAGGCAAATGTCTTACCCACTGTACTATTGTTCCAGTTCCTACAATTTTTTTTAAACCGTAAATTTATTCACTCATTTGTCATTGGGCATTTGGGTTTTTCCCAAATTTTCGTTATTGTCCTGGGTTCTTCAATGAACACAGGTATGCATATATTTTTTCAAACTAATGTTTTTGTGTTTTGAGAAAAGATGCCAAGAAGTGGAGTTTCTGGGTCAACTGGGAGCTTGATTATTACATTTTTTTGAGAAATATCTATTCTATTTTGCAAAGAGACTGAATCAGATGACAGTCCTACCAATAGTGAGTGATGGTTGATTTTTCAACACATCTCTGTAAATATTGGCTGTTTTAAGTATTTTTTGATATATGTCATTATCACTGGTGTGAATTCTATTGAGGTAAGTATTTAAAAATAGGTCTGAAGAGATAGTACAGCGGGTAGGGTATTATTATTTATTTTAATTCAATTGATATTTTGTTTTTTGAGTTACAATGCTCTACCCGCTGTGCTATCACTCTAGCCCCTGGGCAGGGTGTTAGACTTGCATGTGGGTTCGACCCCCAGAAACCATATGGTTTCCCCAAATCCTGTCACGAGTGATCCCTGAGCATAGTGCCAGGAGTAACTCCTGAGTACTATCAGGTGTGGCCCCAAACACTGCCCTCCTAAAAAAAAAGTTGTGAAATCATATTTCAAATTAGAATTTACAGTTAACCTTGGCATCTTACTCTCTAAATCTTTAGCATTTATAAATATAAGAAGGGTATGTTAGAATCTTAGTCCATATTTAAAGTCTTATTACTGCTGGGAAGAATACATAGATCTTTCCTCATATAATAATGGAAGATTCTCCCCCTCAAAAACGATCCATAAAAGTGCAAACAGGTCAAAACTGATCTTACATGTCTCATGTAGAGAAAACCTGATTCCTGGCTCTAAGAAAGAATAAAATTATGCAAGTTACATGGATAGAACTAGAGAATGCCATGTTGAGTAAAGTCAGTCAGAAGGAAAGAGATACAGAATGATTTCTGTCTTATGTGGGACTTAGAGATACAAAGAAATGTAGCAACAGACTTTCAAAGGCAACAAAACAGTAGAACAGATCCACACAATTGAGTTGGAGAAGGAGGGGTTTGCCAGGGAGGGAGCTTGAGGCCTCTGGGATAGGGAGGTAAGTATACTGGTGATATTGAACTTATGTGCAAGAGAAATGATCATTGATCACACTGAAAATCACAGAATCTCAGCTGAAAAAAAATCAGCAAAAAATCTTCTGTCTGAACAACCTGATTCAGGGGTCAGAAAGAAGGCAAGAAATGTAGACAACAAAATATTGGCAAAGTAACAAGAGCTTTTAAGTAGATTTCAGAAGGGACCTAATATTTCCTTGTCTATTAATTAACAATAGTTTAAATAAATCTGGGTTATAAAGATTAAAAGGTGAACTGAGTTCAGCCAAGTGTTACAACTGTTTAACAAGATCCAGTCTGTACTCACTGGACACCAAATGCAAAATTCTACTGATGCTCACTTGGATCACTTGGATCATTTGTCATCCTGTTGCTCATCGATTTGCTTGAGCTGGAGCTAATAATGTCTCCATTTATCTTTGTCGCATACTAGTGTAGCCCACTGGCATCTGCTCGCTCCAGGAACACGAAGAGCATCAAACCATTAGTTCAGGGTCTTGATGAAGAAGTCTGACCATTTTGTAGGTGGGCGGCCATGCGTTCTTTTGATATCCCATGGAATCCAGTTGGTAACGGCTCTAGTGCAGCAATCATCTCCAAATCACATTATGTGTCCGGCCCATCTGATTTTCGACACCTTGGCAAACGAGGCAGCATCCCTGATCCTCAATTGTCCATGGAAGTCAGGACTCTGGATTCCTTCTCTCACTTGAGTGAAACGTGATACTCCAAGCATAGTTCTTTCGATTCCTCTTTGGGAGACCCAAATAGTGTTCTCATCCTGTTTTCATAGGACCCAGGTATCTGAGTTAGTGCAGGAAGGATGGTGGAGTTGAAAAGATGTGCCCAGAGCCAGAGGTTCTTCATCCTCTTAACAACTTCTTTGATGCTCTTGAAGGCGTTCCACGTTGCTCTCTTCCTCCTGCGCAGTTCTGACACCAAGTTATTCTTGTTATGTTGAGTTCTCAACTCAGATACACATAACTGCTGCATTCGGAGATGTTTGTTCTGTTGAGAGCAAATGGAACATCAGGAGCTAGTTCGTTTCTCATGAACATTGTCTTCCTGAGATTCAGCTGCAGTCCGGCCTTTCCGTACTCATGGTCAAAGTTGGCCAGTGTGTGTGCTGTTTGGCTAATGTTTGGTGTTATTAGAACAACGTCATCATCGAAACAGAGGTGGTGTAGTTGCCGACCATCTATCTTCACTTCCATTTCTTCCCATTCCAGTCATCGCATAACGTTCTCGAGAGTGGAACTGAAGAGTTTCGGTGAAATGGTATCACCCTGCTGAACCCCTCTCTTTACGTTGATGATCACTTCCTTGTAGAATGGTGATTTCCTAGTGGTGAATCCTGGTGGTGAATTGATGCTCAGAAAAGTTAATTTAATTTTCAAAAATATTGATGGTTTCTGTATTTATAAACTATTCTGCTTAATAGCATTAAAAATTCAGCTTCAAATAATTTTAATCAGCATTTTTGTTTTGTTTTGGGGTCACACCCGACAGTGCTCAGGATTTGCTCTTGGCTGCAAATAATATCCATCCAACTCTTTGCTGACATATAGTAGACACAAAATATTTTTTGAATAAATAAAATTATAAAATAAAACGGGTTTCAAAATGATTCAACTACATGTTTCATGAGGAGCTCTATTTTATTACCAGATATATTTATACCTAACATTTTGATTTCCTTTCAATGAATGATTAAATATTACTTTTCTTTGGTACATAATCCTTAGCATAGTCTTCCAGGCACAGGGCCTAGGGCAGCAGCGCTGTCTCTCCCGCCACCTGAGTTCGGTAGTCTCTGGCCGCTTCCCCCACCCCGGGGAGGTTGATGGCGATGATGTGGCAGGCGAAGGAAGGAACGGAGCCAAGATGGTTGGTCTCACTTGCAGTTTATTCCAATCTTCTCTCTATACACTCTCTGCCCCCTCACCTTCTCTCTGAACCCCTTTTATTGATCATGGCCCTTCCAAAGGGCGCAATACATTGACATCACCAAAGGCACCAAAAGATCTTATGGGAAGAACATTGAGGCAACATAATTCTCTTGTATCTGCAGGCCTTTAATCTAGGCCCCCCGGAAAGAAGATACAAAACCAAAACTGAAGCCTTCATTGGGCTGAAAGCACTCAGATTTACATCCCAAAGACCGGGCTGGGCTGCCACAAGAAATCTACATGTCAATTACAAACTAGACAGCACCTGAAATTTACATCCCAAAGACTAGGCTGGGCCAGAGCCTGGAATCTACAATGTCAAGTCAAGCCTGGCTAGCACCTAAGATCTGTGGGTCAAAGATCAGCTAGGTTTCTGTGACAAAAGGGAAACTGCCTCTGAAATTAACTCCAGAAGGCAGCTGGAAAAGGGGAAATATTCCAACATAAATAGACAGTATTTAAGACATTAATGAGTACCCATATATTGTAATAAAAAAGATGAGTCAAATTACTACTTATAGCTACTTGTATAAACAATTTTTTAGTGAGCATGAAAGATGCTGACATTAATTATGACATCAGACTAGGTCAATCGATCACACACACAGAGCGAGAGAGTGAGCCAGCGAGAGAGTGAGAGCAAGAGTGAGAGAGAGAGTGAGCGAAGGAGAGAGAGAGAGAGAGAGAGAGAGAGAGAGAGAGAGAGAACCAATTTTGAGACAGACTCCCAAGACTGAAAACTTGCAGTGTTTAAATGGGCAGGGTGACACAGCTTGGAAACTGGCCTCACATGCTGGGGGATAAGGCAGCTGAGATAGAGAAGGGAACACCAAGTAGAGAATGTTGGGAGGACCCATTTGGGTTAAAAGATGTGTGCTGGAAGTAGACCAAAGATCAAACATGAAGGCCACTTGATACATTTATTGCAAACTACAACACCCAAAAGGAGAGAGAACAAAAGGGAATGCCCTGCCACAGAGGCAGGGTGGGGTGGTGGGAGGGATACTGGGAACATTGGTGGAGGAGAATGGGCACTGGTGGAGGGATATAAACGATCACTGTATGAGTGAAATGCAAACACAAAAGTTCATAAGTCTCTAACTGTACATCACGGCGACTCAATAATAAAAAATTTAAAAAAATAAGTGGGCAGGGTGAGCTATTAGGCTAGGACCAGGGAAAGGTGTAGTTTGTGTCTACAGGGAATATTCATGAAGGTCAGTCTTCTTCTACTTAAGTTTTCAGTTATTTGGTAGGGCCAACTCAGCCACATTAAAGAGGGAAAGCTGCTTTAATCAAAGTCCACTGACTTTAGTGCTAATATTCACAGAAAAATCTAGAATGCTTGACCAAATAGCTGCGCACCATAATCTAGCAAAGTTGATACGTCAAATTAACGATCACAGGAACTAATAGTTTAGCCAATATGTTTCACGTGTCAGGAACTTTATTATTCTAATGAAGAAAGAGAAAATGTTAATACACTTTATGCTAATGTAAGTACACTGAAAATGTAAGTCACAGTCACAGTCACAGTTTTTTTTTTCAGCTTCAAGCACACTGAAAATGTAAGTACCTAGAAAAATTCAGCAAACAACATATGATGATGAACACCAATGAAATTTGTTTAACAAGTGGAAATGTAATCACAGTCTATACCTCATTAGTTTCCTTTGAAAAATAGTTACATGATCCTAGTGTGGTAGTTGATGTCCTGCCCTTTGCCCTTCAACCTTCAGCAGATGTCCACATTCTAATCCCAGAACTTGTGACTTTTTTTTTTTTTTTTTTTGCTTTTTGGGTCACACCTGGCGATGCACAGGGCTTACTCCTGGCTCTGCACTCAGGAATTACCCCTGACGGTGCTCAGGGGACCATATGGGGTGCTGGGAATTGGAACCCAGGTCAGCTGTGTGCAAGGCAAATGCCCTACCCGCTATGCTATTGCTCCAGCCCGGAATTTATGACTTTTTAAATGTACATGTTAAAGGAACTTGCAGGTGTGGTTAAGATAAGACTCTTGAGATGGACAGTTACCTAACTGTGTCCAGTGTTATCATGGGAGCATGAGGGTGAGTGCTAGGAAGGAACTGGAGGTTCCTTTCAGGGAGGTCCTGATGCTGCCCACCTGGTGTGGAGAACAGAGGATGGGAGAGGAAGGAAGGGACTTCGAGACGAGACAGCTGAAGTCTCTCAAAGATGTACAGCGCAAAGACATGGATTTTGTCCCAGAACCTACTCATACTGATGTAGGCAGGTAGATAGGGAAAGGCCCTTGGCAATGAAAATTGAGATTTAACAGAGTCTCTGGGAAGGGGACTCTTAAGATGTGCAGATTCAAGAAAACAAAAGACCCGGAAGAAACCATCAGCAGACCCTGAGGACAATAGACCCCTCCCCAGGGGGTTCCCCAAAGAAGGCCATCCCCACTCCCAACCTCCCTGGTAACCTCCTTAGCAACGGACTTTTACCTGGGAAGAAGCCCCCCACGTGGGGGCAGGTTGGAGAAACCCTATAAAGGCCACCTTGAACAAAGGAAGGGCGCGCATATGCTGCCTGAGCCCATGTGCTGCTTGTGCCTTGTGGCCGAGCACATGTGTCGCTCGCATCTCCCCCCTTGAGATGTGTACTTTCATGCTTTCGTGTCCAGTGCTAGGATGTGTGTAGAGCTCTCTCCATCTTTGGAGGAGCCCGCGTTCTCTCTTGAGCGCGTTATTCTTACTATTCTCTCTCCCACTTATCCCTTCCTCCCTCCCTCAGCAACTTCTGAATAAAATCTATTTACTTCACTGCTTGTCTACTCCTGAAATTCTTTTCCGAGAGCGAGACAAGAACCCAGTAACTCTGGGCCCCGGGTGGTAGAGGCGGTTGGGGAGAAAGTGACCGTCTTTCTCCTCCCCACTTCACATAAGTCACCCGTGGGGCCCACCGACATCAATACTTTGACTTTACCCAAAGAGATTGATTTGACCTCTCCTGAATGTATGTGTTAATTTAAGGCATTTGTGTGAAGTAATCTGTTACAGCAGCAATAAGAAACCAGTGGACCTGGTAATACAAAATTTGAGTAATCAGTCAAAATGATCATTCAGTGGGAAAAGAAAGGAAAGTGTGTGTGCATACATATGAATAAGAATAATAAAAAGCAAAACATATTTTCCTATATAATAAACCTATGAGTCAAATAAATACAAAATGAAGAAAACAGAACGGGAGTGAAAGGAGTCAGGGTATAAGGGATTCTTATTTTTTCTTCTTAAAATAAAAAAAAGTCACCAGTGTTGTACTCTGAAGTAATTACAAGTAGAAATACTCAAAAGGAGAGAAAAAAAATCAGAAGTGACAGGTCATAAAAGACAAAGGTAAAGAAACTAAATAACCTAAGAAATATGAGTTGTTAAAAGCATTAACAGAAACCAGTCTCCCATGTGTCCTTAACCTTGAAGATAGAGAAGGGGTGGGGGATGGGGAGCAGAAGTAAGTCCCGCAAGGGTTCTTGGTATTGGTTTCGGTGAGCTACAGATACCGATTAGCCCCAGATATTAATGGCTAAATAAAAACTAAAGGGCATCTTCATATTTCTAAGGCACCCCCCCGCCCCTCCCCCCGCCATCTGCCCTCCTGAAGCCTGATGCTATTCTGACCCCATCTCGCCCCGCCCCCAGGATCACTTAGTGTTGAAATTATTAAGAGGCAACAGTTGCTGCAGGAAATATGACCTAGAGCTAAAACTAAAACCGCGGCAGACACAGCAAAGACCCCTGACGCAGCTTGTTGGCAGACACGGGCGGAAGCAGACAGGGATTGGAGAGGAAAATCAAGGACGGCTGGTTGTTCCCCAGCCACATACGAGGCCCCCCGGGCCGGGGATAATCGGAAACAGCTGGGAGGACTCTTGGAGGACTGCAGAGAGGATTGTGACATTCCTGCTGGAGCTGCTGGATTGAATTACTGAAACATGACAGATGGGGAAGCGGGTGTTTGCATTTGGTAGGGTCCAGAATGTCCGGACTTCAAGGGGAGGTGGCCAGAAGGGGCTATCGAATAGTAGGAGAAACGGTGGAAATGTGCAGGCTGACTACCGTGACAGTCACTACACGGGGGTAGAATGCCTTGTTCCTTCAGTGAGGCCCGGGCTCTGTTTGAACGCTGGGGTTCCACCATCGCATCCGGCTCCCTGCAAAAACCCAACATTTGAATGAGGCTTTCAGTTACTCGTTGTTGCTTTTGGATAGTCAAAGGGTCATATGGAAGAAATTGTTAATGAAGAAAACTTTATCGGTGAAGAAGGTGATAGATCAGACGAAGACTAAAAATCACTAAAATCATTAAAAAGAACTAAAATTCTTTCTTGACAAAGAATTCTTTACTGCATGTAAGGGCAACTTGTTTTTGTGAGTGTGTTTTGGTGTTTGTTTGTTTGTTTGTTTTTGGACCACACTTGGCATTGTTCAGGCACTACTCCCAGCTCAGTGCTCAAGGGTGGGGGTAGGAAACTATATGTGGGACGGACAATTGAATCTGGATATCCTGGATGCAAAGCACGAACTCAACTTGTTGGACTATTTCTCGGGTCTGTGAGCGTGGTTTTGTCTCATTTTTGTTTTGATCTGTTTTCATTTTGGCTTTCATCTGGGTTTGGTGATGAGTTTTATCATCTTTCTTGAGCTGGGACTTTGCCTTCACACTTGCTCTCAAGCTGTCAGCTGGTGTCTAATGGGAAA
Organism: Sorex araneus; assembly: GCF_027595985.1. Taxonomy (NCBI): domain Eukaryota; kingdom Metazoa; phylum Chordata; class Mammalia; order Eulipotyphla; family Soricidae; genus Sorex; species Sorex araneus. The sequence continues at coordinate 40,213,582 of NC_073311.1, read as the reverse complement.
CTTTTCCTCCCGTCTCAAGGCTGACAGTGAGCTGGTATGTCCTGGAGTGTCCCTACTGTTTGCTGATGGACAGTTTGTTCTAATTGGGCGCAGTATTTGGTGGCCATATTGGTTATTACTAGTTAGTAGTATTACCAGTAGCACCTGTGAGTCCATGGAAGTTGAGTTCCTGGTCACTGTTGATTGCTTCTGACCTGGAGCTTTATTAGATCTATAGCTACAACTCCCACTTACTTTTGCTTTACTGTTCTGTTTCTGGGAATATTTATTTCCTTTTTGAGCTTTCTATGACTTTATTTTTTTGTTTCCCAAGCGGCGCCCAGTGGGTCTGGGGGGCCCATCACCCTGATTCTTGGCTAACCTGGCCAGTGGTTCAGTGGGAAAAAAAAAAAGGGTTCTGCTCAAGCCCTGCAGTACCAGGGATTAACTGGACCATACCTGGCCATGCTCTGGGAACTGTGTACAGGAGTTAAACCAGGTCAGCCATAGGCAAGGTGTGCGCCTTAACCCCTATAACTATCCTCTCTGGCCCTATAAGTTTCTTCTTATTTATTTTATTTGAAGGAACAGAGGGGAGAACTTCAGAGTAAATACTATGTCATCTTTACAAGTTTCTTAAAGACGTGACCCAGATAACCAAATCACATGTTAAAATGAAAGTATTAAAGAGTTGGTGGAGAGTGCTGAAAGGGATTAAATGAAGTCTAATAGATTAATTGCAGACCTGTATAAAATTAAATTGTTGGGATTTTTTTTTGGGGGGCACACCCAATTCTGTGCTTAGAGACCACACCTGGTAGTGTGGTATGATTCAATCCATTGTAGTGATTGTAGCTGCATGCAAGGCAAGTGCCTTAATCTTTGTACTGTATCTCTGGCCCTAATTGTTAGAGTTTTTTGAGGAAAAAATATATTTGGTTTATGGGCACCAATGGTGCTCAGGGCTTACTCCTGGCTCTGTGCTTAGTGATCACTCCTGGTTGGGCTCAGGAGACCATATTAGTGCCAGGGATTGAGCATATAAAGCAGGTGCCCTATTTATTGTGCACCTCAAGCCCCAAGGATCACAATCACAAAATCCCATTAATCACCGATTTCTTGGGCGGGCTCAGTAACCTCTCATTTCATCCTTTCCCTGAAATCTTAGAAGTCTATTTCGACTTGGCCCTCCCAAGGATGTCACACTGGGGGCTCTTTCAGGGTCAGGGGAATGAGATCCAGCTTGTTACTGGATTTTGCATATGAATACTTGGGAAGCTTGCAAGGCTGTCCCATGTGGGCAGAAAACTCTCAGAAGATTGCCAGTTTCTCCCAGAAGGAGAAGTAAACTATAAGATATCGCTTCTGAGAGCTTGCTTTTAAGTCTCTCTCTGGATGTTGGCCTTTGATGGAATTATACACACCTGGGTTCCTCTGCTGGTACCTTCATGCATGAGGCCTATCCGAACATGGAGAGAGGGGCCTCTAGCATGGTTGTAGCTAGGTTCTGGTGGTCCTCGGCTGCCGGGAGCTCTGCTCGGGGTGGGGAGGGAAGCTGGAGCCCATCCCCTCCGAGGGGCCCCGGGGAAGACAGCCAGGCATGAGGGCAAGAGACTCTCTGCCAGGCAAGGAGAAAATATATTATAAATTATAAAAATGTAATATATATATATATATTTTTGTTTGTTTGTTTTTTGGGTCACACCCGGCGATGCACAGGGGTTACTCCTGGCTCTTCACTCAGGAATTACCCCTGGCGGTGCTCAGGGGACCATATGGGATGCTGGGATTAGAACCCAGGTCGGCCGCATGCAAGGCAAATGCCCTACCCGCTGTGCTATTGCTCCAGCCCCAAATGTAATATATATTATAAAAATATATTATAAAATTATAAAAATATATTATAAAAACACCTTTTCTTTTTTATTTATTTATTTTTTTAATGAATCACCATGAAAAAAGTTACAAAGCTTTCAGGTTTAAGTCTCAGACATACAATGATCAAACCCCCATCCTTCACCAGTGCACATGATCCACCACCAAGAACCCCAGTATACCTCCCATTCCGCCCTTCCCCCGCCACCTGTGTGGCCAATGATCTTCACTTTACTCTCTCTATACTTTGATTACATTCAATATTTCTACAGAAAATTCACTATTATTATTTGGAATTTTTCCCCCGCAATCAAACCTGCTGAAAAGGCATCATTTGATAATTTGTTTTCCATTGCTGAGAATGAAGAGTGCTGCGTGGTTTTGGATTTCTGGTATTTTAGTAATTAAGTCCAGAGAAATTTCTGCCAGAAGTTGTGTCACTGCAAGCTCGTACCTCCAGTTACTGGGCTCTATAAAATGGTGGTTGCCACGCGGCCACCGCCGTGGAAAGGAAAAGCTGAGAGAGAAAAACCTTTCCCCTCTCGGGGCGGCACGGGGTAGCAGCTCAGTTCATAGTCTAGAGGCATTTCTGTAAGAAGCCACTGGGTGCTGAAAGTACTTAATAAGCCTCTGGGATCATGGTCTTTTAGGAGAAGAGGAGCCATTCGTGTGCCGTAGCTCCGTGTCTTGAATGGGCGGAGCTAAAAACACTTTTTCAATGAGATACAGTTATAATAGATAACATAATAATCAAAGCAGGATAGGGGTTGGGGAAAGGACATAAGTTCTATGTAATTAAGATACACTTTAAACAAAAGCTTACAGTAGACTCCTAGAATGGGGGGAAAAAGGGAAAATAAATAGTCTATGTAAATAAATCATAGCTTAGACCAGAAATTAAAAACTACAACTACAGATAGATAACATGGACAATAAAAACACCGTAGAGGATGAAGCCAAAGTAGTGTTTAGATGAATAGAATTCAAAGTTTAAATTAAGACAGAAATAGTATAGAACTGACACATTAGTCTAAAAGCCGAGACATTGAAAACCAACTTAATCAAGAAAACCTTGGAAAAATAGAGAAAAATATTAAAAAATAAAATGAAATAAAGTGATAGAAGAGTTTAAATTTCTACATAAAAGGGTTCTTTTCTTTTTTCTTTTTAAATTTTTAATTAGTGAATCACCATGAGGTACAGTTACAAACATGAATTTTTGTGTTTGCATTTCAGTCAGTGGTCATTTACTCATCCCTCCACCAGTGCCCATTCTCCTCCACCAATGTTCCCAGTATCCCTCCCACCACCCCCACCCCATCCCCCACCACCCCACTCTGCCTCTGCGGCAGGGCATTCCCTTTTGTTCTCTCTCCTTTTGGGTGTTGTTGTTTGCAATAGAGGTATTGAGTGGCCTTCATGTTTGGTCTATGGTCTACTTCCGGCACGCATCTTTCAACCCGAATGGGTCCTCCCGACATCCTCTACTTGGTGTTCCCTTCTCTATCTCAGCTGCCTTTTGTCCAGCATGTGAGGCCAGTTTCCAAGCTGTGGGGCAGACCTCCTGGTTCTTATCTCTACTATTCTTGGGTGTTAGTGTCGCATTCTGCTATTTTATATTCCACAGATGAGTGCAATCTTTCTATGTCTGTCTCTTTCTCTCAGACTCAGAAATTACATCTGCACTTGTATGTTCATTGCAGCACTGTTTACAATAGCCAAAGTCTGGAAAATTCCGGAGTGTCCAAAAGCAGATGAATGATTAAAGAAACTTACCGAAGAGGTGAGGAATCTGAATAGTATAACAAAAATTTATAAAATATTACTTCTGGGAGATATGAAGACAAGCCTGATATTTTAATTCTGAATTTCTTTTAGAAACCTATCATAATTTTCCCTCCAATATTTGTCACTGTGACTTAAATAACTGTTAGTGGCAGTTTCATGCATATGATGTTCTAACACAACACACACACCACCTGATTGTCAGTGTCTCTCCACCTATGTCTCAAGGTCCCCTTGCACATTCCTTCCCCACTCACCCTTGGCAAGTTCAGTTTTGTAGGGGGACTTTGGGGTCTCTTAACCATTGGCCTTTTGTTAGTCCATTATGATACTTCTTAATATCCCACATGTGAGAGAGATCATTCTGCATTTATCCCTCTTCTTCTGACTTCACTCAGCATGATACTCTCTGGTTCTATCCATGTAGTGACAGATTGCATGATTTTATTTTTTCTTATAGTTATGTAGCATTCCATTGCATGTATACACTACAGTCTTTTTGTTTGCTCATCTGTTTGTAGACACTTGGGTTGTTTTCAGGTCTTGGATATTGTGAACAGTGCTACAGTGAACATGGAAAAAATGTTCTTTTTAAAATAGTATTTTGGGACTTTTTGGTAGATGCCAAGAAATGAAATTGCTGGGCCATATGGAAGTTCAATTCTTGGTTCTTTTGCAAAATCTTCATACTGTTTTCCATAGAAACTGAACCAGATGACATTCCCACCAATAGTGGATGAAGACATCCATAATTCTTATGTCCTATTAATTATATAGAAATAACATATCAAATTCATTATATAAAGGGAGCACAAATATAAGGGTTATTTCTAGATAAGACAGCAAGTAAATTTAATTCACTCAATCTTCTTTCAATTTATTAGATTAAGAAAACTTCATCATTTTTCTGTAAAGCATGCTGACTGATATCCACAGATAAATGAAAGCTCATAATTAATTTGTTCTGGTGTGTTTCCTACAGTTTTGCTCTGATAATAACAGGTTTCAAAACTAGTTTATGTCATTGTAACCTAATTATGAGTTTGGAAAAATAATTATTCCTGTGGAGCTAAGCTGAATAAATTATAGTCGTATATGCATGTTAATAAAAATGTTTAATTAGATGAGGACCTGACAACACTGCAACTTGAGAAAGTCACAAAGTTTTGAAGAATTTTGCACACATTCTGGCTGGTGTGGGGATTGCACCACACTTGGTGGTGACTTACTCCTGGTGCTCTGCTCAGGGACCACTCCCGCTGGGGCTCTGCGACCCATATGAGGTTGTGGAGATTGATTGAACCAAGATCAGATGTGTGCAGGGAAAACACCTTAACCTCTGAACTATCTCTGAGGTCCCTTTAAAAAATACTTTAATTTTTTTTGTGATGTTGGGGATTGATTCCAGGTCCAATGCATGCAATGCAACTGCTTTATCATTGCGTTGCATCCTTGGCTCATAATGCTTTATGAATGACATACTTTCTTTTTAAAAAGTAAATTAGAAGTAACATGTATTAAGGGTTTTATATAAAGTGAAAGAGAAGGTTTGAAATTTTAATTAGCAAGTGATACTCGAAAGCCTTTACCCTATATATATTATTAGTTAAAGAAACATAGCTGCAATACCCCAAAATCTCAATGATTTAATACACTAAACAATCAATATTAGTTAAACCAACTTAATAACAAAGGGCACTTATTGGCACACGGGGGATGACATGTACACACATGTAAATACCTTCTTCCTTCTCTTTCCTTTCTTCCTTCTCTTTCCCTTGGTATTATTATTGTCAAGCATCACACAATTGGTTGTGTTGCCAAGGATATAGGGTAAAGCTGGGGATTGCACCTGATGTCCAATGTGATGCCTCACATATGTGAAGCAGGTGCTCTGTTATGGAGTAACAAACCCAGGAAACATGTAAGGATGCAATTAAAAATATATAACAGTTGCAACTTGGTATTGACCAGTAAGAATGAATCCCTGGCTAACAGAAGGATGCAGGTTTAGTACACCCAGAATGGCTACTCTTTTTCTTTTCTTTAATAATGTAGGAGTACTGCTATTTATTCAGCTATTGATTAAGCTGATTGAGTTGGGCATGAACTTCACATTACTTTTTAAAATTTCTATTCTGAATATTAACTTTATTTTATTATTATCCCCCCTCCCCCTTTTTTGATTCACTGTGAAATACAGCTACAAAGCTTTCATCTTTGAGCTTCGGTCATATAGTCATCAAACACCCATCCCTTCACCACTGCACACTTTTCACTACCAAAATACCCAATATTCCCCCTCTCCCCAAGATCCCTGTTCCAACCCTTCCCCTGCCTGTGTGGCAGACAATTTCTCCCATACTCTCTCTCTATTTTGGTTACATTCGATATTTTGACACCAGTCTCACCACCACTCAAACCTGCTGAAAAGGCAATGCTAGATGATTCGTTTTGTATTGCTTGTTATGGATAGAATATAATGTCCAGGAAATTCTGTGTCATTCTTGGAGCTTTAGTTTATAGTCTCTGGGTCTTGGCCATTGATGAGACTACATGGCGTCAGGGGCAGTTTGTGGGTATGACTGCCAGGCTACTGGAAAACTGGGGACCTGAGGGGAGGAGGCCAAGTCCTGATCCAAGCAAGCCTGGGGCTCTCAGTGATGGGTTACCACCTACCTCTGCACTACATGCCCTAATTGCATCTTTTGATCTCTTTCGAGATTTATGGGTCTCAGAAATAAGACCAATAAATGAGCTTATATAGCTTAGCCAGAGGTGGTTCGTGGGTGTGTCTCCCCACATACCTAACTTTTGGCATTTGATTCTTAGTAAACTTGCCCCCAAAGTTGTTGGGGTCTTGCCAAAGGCACAGGAGCAATTTGGGGGTATCTGGAAGTCTTAAGGCATCATCAGGCTGCTAATGCACTCACCCCACAGGTACAAGTTTACCTGCTGGCACCACAGAATGGCTATTCTTGTGTGCGCAGTGAATAGATACCTGGGCTCATGTAAAGGAAAACTCCTGAAGCAGGCTTCCTATGGGAAAGACTTCCTCTTGTAACTTAATAATCCAAAGGCATTCAGTTGGTTTCTTTTCAGTTTTGTTTTCTGTGAACTTCATTCTAAACTGATTCTTCTAGATGGTCAACAGCAATTCCTGAAGTCACGTGATGCTATGTTCTTAACAAGTATACTAGGGGCCCATGCCAAAAAGTACACAGCATTAATAACAAGACTCCCAAGATTCTCCCTGATTAGACTGACTTGAGTCACACTTGCATTCTTGTGCCTGTCATGAGTCTTGAAGTGTGTTGATTAGCTAGACTGGCTTGAGTCACACATGGATTCTTGTGTCCATCATGAGTCTTGACACGTGTTGATTAGCTTGGTTAAGATACCTGCCCGAGGGCAGAGGCAGTTGAATCCTCAGACACACATTCGGAAGTGAATGGCAAGGGCTGCATATGGTAAAAATCAACAGAATGTCCTATATATTAATGCACAATATATGCTCAACATACCTGACTTAACCCCCACATGTTAACAGTGGAGTAAAACAAGTACTATGAATAAAATAAATTTGACAAATTAAAGGGTAGCACACTATTCCTGAGGTGGATAAAGTATAAAAGTAGATTATAGAAGGAATAAAATTAGGGTCTGGAGAGATATTACAGCCTGTAGGGTTGCATGCAGCTGACCTGGGTTTGATCCCTGACACCCCATATAGTCCCTGAGCCCTGCCAGGAGTGATCCCTGAGTGTAGAGCCAGGAGTAAAACCTGAGCACTGCTGGGTATGGCCCAAGAACAAAACACACACAAAAACCAATAACCCCACCCCCCAAAAAAACTCAACAAAAAACAAACAGAAAATTGGCAATGACTATGTGAAAGAGCATAAAATTTCATTAGCAATGAAAGGGATAAAGAAGGTAAACTAGTTTGCTATACCACTCTTTGTTTAACCAACTGAATCTTATGCAAGGATTGTTTGTCTCAAGTAACCCAGCATGAAACTGAATTAATTACCTGGTGTGAGGGGTCTTCAGCTCATTGATTCACAGCATGAAGTCTTGGCTCCCAATCTATTTGGAGATAAGGCATATATACAGATAAGTGAGGTTAAACAATGAGGTAAGGGTGGCACCCTGCCCCAGTAGGACAGAGAGACACCAAGAATGCATGTCCATAGAGGACAGGTCACCTGAGCACACAGCAAGGAGGGAATGTGGTGGAGCAAGGAGAGTGATCTCAGTAAAGGTGAGACCTGCTGACACCTTGATCTTGGACTTCCAGTCTCCAGAACTATCAGCAATACTTTTGTGTTGTTTAAGCCACTCTGGTATTTTGTTATGTCAACCCTGGCAAGCAACTGTACCAGGGTTTCTTGGGCAAAGGCTAACTAGCACACAGGGTCTTGACCCTCTCCACTGGAGAGTCGGTGTCCCAGCTCAGCTTCCCATGGGAGTGTCAACCTTGACCTTTGGCTTTTCTTTTTGTAATGAAGTGCTTGACCTAAGCTTGGATGCCAAGGCACCCACTTCAAAGAAGGCTGCTTACTTGGATAAATGTAGAGCCAGTCACACCACTCAATAAAGAATTGCCTGCATCTACTGAGGCTCCATTGTTTTCCAGATCATGCTAACTAATCTTCTTAAACTGTGTTCGTGGGGGTCTGATAAAAAAGTACTGGGGTGAAGGTGTTTGCACTAGCTCCTGTTGACTCTGCTTTGGGATTGATCTCTACCACCATGAGAAGCACCCCCTGAACACGTCTGGGTGTGGCTCAAACCTTGACCCTTGCCAAAAAATATATTAAAACAACAACAACCCAACAACCCGTGAGTCCGATGTTAAATGTGGCATTGTAAATAATCACTTTAAAAGAAAATTTGGGAGCCCAGCTCCACAACTAATCTCAGAGAAACATCACAGCTGAGTTGTCCCAGGTGGTCCTGGTCTCCAGAATAAGGTCTCTGGAAACTTTTCACTATGGGGGCAGACTGAGACCCAGTCCTGCTGGAGGGCCCAGCACTCCACCCACACCCAAGATTGTCTGGCATACAAACAGCCCAGCTTCACAGCTCCACAACTAATCTTGAAGAGATGACAAGCTGCTGAATCTTCCCAGTTCCACATCTGGAGTGGGCGGCCACATATGCAGCCATACATCAACTCCAAATTTCACAGGTTGGATAGCCAAGTCAGAGCACAGCAAGTTAGATGGAAAAGTTGCACAGAAACCCACTAAGCTCAGTGAGCAAAGACAGTTAACACAGAAGGCTCAACTAGTACCTAACAACTTAGTAAATCTTCAGAAAATGACTTTAGTAGCACGTGGATATATGTTGTATCAAGTAATATAAAATAAATGATTTTGTGCCTACTAAGGGGGTAGGCTTGGGGGTGAGTGGGAAACTGGTGACATTGGTGGAGGGAAGGTCATACTGGTGGTGGGATTGGTGTTGGAACATTGAATACCTGAAAACTATATTATGAACAACTTTAAATCAAAATGTTTAAAGTTTCAAACAAAAAAAAAGAAAGAAAATTCGGAGTTATAATCAGCCAGTGTTTTATTTGCATTGCATTGCATTGTAGCGTTGTCCTCACGTTGTTCATTGATTTGCTCGAGCGGGCACCAGTAACGTCTCCATAGTGAGACTTGTTGTTATTCTTTTTGACATATTGAATATGCCACGGGGAGTTTGCCAGACTCTGCCATGTGGGCGGGATACTCCCAGTAGCTTGCCAAGCTCTATGAGAGGGACGGAGGAATCAAACCCGGGTCGGCCTCATGCAAGGCAAATGCCCTACCCGCTGTGCTATATAAATCTATTTTATACACTTGGGTGGTGCAAATAGTTCCGGGAAAAAAAGGGCTCATGAGTGAAGAATGTTTAAGAAGTCTCGGCTTAGAGTACCCCTACCTCCCGCTCCTGCTCACTGCTCTGCAGGTCCTAGACATGAGCCCAGGTGCTCTCTCTTTTAACAAGGAGTACTTGGAGCCCCATAATAGGCTGTACTATTCCTGGGTCTAGTAATTGACAAAGTTCTACCTTGCCCTCCGGTTTCCTTTTGGTTATTGATGAAAGGCATCATAAAAAAAATCATGAAAATAAGTCCAGGTGCAATACTAGTTACTGACAAGCAGAAATTGGCACTAAACTCTCCTGGAACCTGGACTTCCTCCCCCCACCAAGAGAGGACCTGACCTAAACATTCTTGGGGCTCCAGAGTCTTCAGATGCCTGGCAGCTGGCATGCCACGGCATCTCCTATAAATAGCTGGCGCCCCTCAACCAGACGGTTTGGCTTGCTGATAAGACTGTTCACCCATGCATGTCACAGAGGAATAGGCCTGTATCCAGCTGACACTGAAATGACTGTACATGGCCCAGGGAGTAGCTGGGTGTCCTTGTAATGCTGACCTTGGCCTTGAAAACATGAACATGCTTTTTTATTCATTTTAGCCTGTTCCCTGTGAAATTTTATCAGGCACCCAGTGCCTTACACAGCTAAGGATAGCTTAGTACTAAATCTGAAAACATATTCAAGGAAACATACATACATACACACACACAGACACACATACACACACACTCCATCATGATGTGGTGCAGGTTATGGACATTCTTATTTTGTCTGCTAGCCTAAAGCTAGTTACAACCTCTTGCAGAAGCAATTTATGATGTATATAAAGATTCTTCAGTATCCCAGTGAAAATATCAGAGAGAGAGAGAGAGAGAGAGAGAGAGAGAGAGAGAGAGAGAAAGGAGCCTGCCATTGATGCAGGCAGGGGAGGGGGCGTGCAGGAGGGAAACTGGGGACACTGATGGTGGGAAATGTACACTGGTGAAGGGGAAGATGGGTGTTGAAACATGATATGACTGAAACCCAATCACGAACAACTTTGGAACTGTGTATCTGTGTATCTCATTGTGATTCCATTAAAAATAAATAAAGAAAATAAAAAGAAAGGAAACAACAACAACAACAACAACAACAACAACAACAACTGAAAGAAACCTCTACTGAAATCACCCTGGCTGGAGGACTAAATAAAGCCGGCACCCAAGTATTTGAGATGGGTCTGATGAGTGAGGCCACCTTGTGGTCACATGGACTAGTTTCTGACACCTGGCCTTGTCTGCACACCTGGTGCCCAGAAGACCGTGACTGTAAAGTGACTGCACAGCAGTGCCTCTTTGTTGGTTTGTTCGTTTTGAAATTTTAATTTTATTTTGTATTTATAAACTTATTCACAATAATTCATTACATGTAATATTGGAACACCAATCCCACCACCACTGCACCTTCCCATCGCCGTATTTCAAAGGTTTCCTACCCCAAATCCCAAACTGTGCCCCCAAAGCAGAACTGAAATAATTAATTTTGTATTGCTGGTGATAAATAATCAGTGGGGACTCTTTGGTGTTTCTGGGACTCTGCCTTCAGGAATAAATTTAAGATTCAGCTGCCAGATCCCAGTCCCGCTGGGTGTGAGCTGCCTGGTGCTGCAGACGGACTCTGGGCTCTGGGCTTGGTATGTGCGCACAGGTGGTGCTGCCTGTTCTCGGAGAAGCTCATCAATCCATCATCTTGTCCCAGTGGAAACTTTAAAAATAGGTCCCGTTGGAAACATGTAACCCTGGGGTGCTGCGAAGGGAGGGTGGACCACTCTGAAGGACAGCACAGAGAGAGGGAAGCCTATTTTGGCACCTTCTTAGGCTTAGTCCTTTGTGGGTTATTTATCATCACCATCATCAGTTACTAGAAAACTTACCCTCTCACTGCATCATCAGATAATGATATTTCTCTGCATAATCACAGATTTTATTTTTCATTGGCGGGGAGGTTCCCCTATAGAGTTCACCCTCCTGCTGATTCTTGGCCAACTGGCTCCTGGTTCAATCAAAAGACACAGGAATGCTGTGCTATGTGGGCCCTGCGGTGGGGGATATCTGTGTCACTTTGGCAGAGCCGGGGGCCTCCGGGACTACACTGGAGATGCTTGGGGACCACATGGTGCTGGGAAATGAGCCTGGGTGAAGCACATGCTCTAGCCACTGTACTATCTCCTGGTCCCATCATCGCAGATTTTGCAACCAATATTTTTTGTGAAAAAAAAATGGAGTATGACTATTATATGAAGCTTTCAAAAAATTGTGCTGGTATTCCTGGAAGAACAAGACAAAACCAAGTCAAACCAGGGTTGAGTGATGTTGTGGTAAAACGACCATATGCCATACTGTGTGTGTGAGTGGGTGAGGAGGGGGAACGATGTTTAAATGTGAAGAAGAGGTGGGTCCTTTGCCAAAGAATCTCTCTTTTCCTTGGACAGAGACATGGAAAAAAATTAGGACTCTACTAGAATTTTGACTTGACTGTGATGAACAAATTTCTCTTTGCTCAGCAAAATTTTGCTAAGATAAACTCACTGCCACGGTTTTATCTTTGTAGGCTACAGATTCACTTTTGGCACTTCTTGACTACATGGCCGTTAGCATCTTTCCCTCCGAGTTCTTAAGTTCTTTTATTTTTCTGCTTATTTTTCTCCTCTGAACCAAAATTTCTTGTAGAGTAGAGCAGCATAAAGCATCCCTTGAGCAAAAAGTGTTTTCCTCTTCCTGTCAGATACTTAAGCATTCTTGGACACTTTTGGAGTCGGAATACCTTACGCTGGCTTAAATAACTGTGAATTACGAAACAAACGAAGGCCTGTTCTTTGGCTGCTCTGAGAGTGAGCAGGAAGATCAAAGGAATCAGAAGGGAAAAAAACATAGACCAAAGAGAATTGGAATGCACATGAATCTCTGAAAAGCACACAGCAAAACTTTAGAAAGTTGCACTGCAATATTAATAGCCCATGCTTGCTGAGCCATTTCCGGTTTTGGAAGTGCTTTTATATCCATAAGCTCAGGACCGTCCTAAAGAAAAGTACAAGACAGGCATTCCTGTTTTCTTAACACAAAGGAGGAGACACTTTGAGAGATGGAGTGCCTAGTACCCCCTCCCCCTCGATCAGGCTGCAGCATGGGAACTGGTATTTGAGCTCAAGTCAGCTGACCCCACATTTTAGCCTTTCCCTGTGTCTCACCACAAATTCCACTGGCTTCGGTTACCCTGGAAAGGTATCCATGTCCACACCCTTGGACTTAGCAAGACTCAAGACTGTTGATCTTGCATTTCTGGCATGCCTCCAGCCCCACACCCTCCGTCTACATACTATACATGCTTTTTTTTTTTTTTCCTCTCCCTCCATGGAAGAACTCCAGATGGGGAAATATTTTGGAAGCAGTCTGAGCTGAATACCAAAATTCTATTTGTAATTTCTGCTTAGGCAATGTCCCAAGGTTTCAGAGAGACAGAGAGAGAGAGAGAGAGAGAGAGAGAGAGAGAGAGAGAGAGAGAGAGAGAGAGAGAGAGAGAGAGAGCTGAAACGTCTTTCAGTGGTTTTACCTCAACTGGGATTTTCTTGAATGGCAAGAATCATGGTGGATTTTAAGTGAAATTAAGCTGTAGACTCTGGGGACAGAACAGAGAATCACAAATGTAGTTGCTTATCTCAATAGTCATAACTGGTGAAGAGGCCTGAGCCAGGTTATGTGGAAAATAGAGATACTTTGACATCTGGTTTTCAGCCCTGGGGAAAGTTCTTTTAGAGCACAGAGGTGAGACTCTGAGGCAAGGTCTATCTTTATTAACTATGTGACGTGGCTTCTCCAAGCTTTGGTTTGGCAAGAGAGCAATTATCCTTGCGTCTCAGGTATTTTGTACGCTTGAGAATTTTATTTGTGTAGATATGTTTGTAGATAAAAAACAGTTTGTAAGTTGCAAAGCACTCTAGAAATGCAGGTTGTTTTCATTTTCTTTTTCTTTTTTTGCTTTTTGGTCATACCCGGCGATGCACAGGGGTGACTCCTGGCTCTGCACTCAGGAATTACCCCTGGCGGTGCTGAGGGGACCATATGGGATGCTGGGAATTGAACCAGGGTCGGCAACGTGCAAGGCAAATGCCCTACCCGATGTGCTATTGCTCCAGCCCCTGTTTTCATTTTCCTGGTCTGTTTTCTGCAAGGAAAGGCAGTAGAGAAGTATTTTAAAAAGGCAAGGAAATGGAAAAGAAGAAAATGGAATAGTGATCATACAGTTGAAATAAATTCTTATCTATGGGCACCAGAAACCATGCTGAAAGCTACACCAATAAGGTTTCCAAGATAGATCGGTAAACCCCAGAGTGTTGTGTGAAATGGCACACACCTACACACCTGAGGGGGAATGGGGTAGAGAGGAGTCCAATAGTGGGGGACTCTGAGGTACAAGGCGTCAGACAGGAGGAAACTGGGGTTCCCAGATATGGAGCAATGCTTGCTCATGGTCCTGTGCAGTCAATAACAGAGCACAGTCTCCCCTGCAGACAGATGAGTCAACCCATAAAAGAAAACCTAAGACATTCACAGGACATCAAAAGGGGTGAGAGGAGGGCAGGAGAGAGAGCTCAGCAGTGAACCTGCTTTGCATGTAGGGAGTCTCACTTTGATCTCCAGTACCACATGACCTGGAAACAGTACAGGAGTTAAGATGCTGACCTTGCTCGAGACTTACCCTGCTTCAGTCCCTAGCACCACACGGTCTCCCGAGCACAGAACCAGGAGCAGCTCCTGAATATCACCAGGTATAAGCTCAACTACCCATTGCCTGAATAATTCACGAAAAGTATGAAGATGTGAAGCACAAAAGCTGCCTTGAGATGTAGGGGAGCCAGTGCATCCCCAGAATAATATCTTCTTAGTTCTCAAAGTCCTGTGCCCTCAGGTGAGTCCTGTGTCCTTAGCCCCACACAGGCTGAGAGCAAAGAGCCACCTTCCTGGCTAGCTTCCACATGTTGCTGTTTAAGGAGTCTGTCCTTAGCCACCTCACGGCCAGCCTCTCCCTGGCCTCCCACTGGCTGACCTAGCACAGTTGGTGCAGAGCGGGGGGACTAAGTGGATTTGCGGCCAGAGAAAGCCAGTCGCCTCCTGTGTGCAGACTCCCATCCACAGCGACATGGGTCACCTCAGCAGGGCTGCGGTGATCCTCATTAGCGCCACGGGGAAGGTAGAGCAGAGTGGACAGACGCCTGAGACCTGGAGGAGGAAACTGACCTGTTTCACCAAGAACTCCTGAATGGAACCCCAAACCTTCCTGGTTCCCCACAAAGTTAAAATGTCAGTTGAGTCTTTTTTTTTGGTGGAGGGGGACTTTTTTTTTTTTTTGCTTCGCCAGGGTAACACCTGGTGAAGCTCAGGGCTTACTCCTGGCAGTGCTCAGGGGACCATATGGGCTGCCTGGGATTGAATCCAGGTCGTCCACGTGCAAGACAAAAGCTCTCCCCACTGTACTATCGCTCTGACCCCAGCTGAATTTTTGTTGTTGTTGTTTTTAAAAGAAGCACAGCAAAACAAACCTCCCAAACAAATAATACCAACCTTCCCCCGTAGAATACAAAATAGCAAGACCACCAAATTGGCGGCGAGGTGGGGTAAGTAGATAAAACAAACCCATAAATTTCAACGCTATTGTAGACGCATTAGCTATACATTATCTTAACAAACATTAATAATTTTGTCCAAATGAAAATGAGAACATAAAACAAAACCACCACAACGTAACCTCAAAAATGATGCCACAGCGCCCTCTCCTGGTCGCCAGGAGCGACTACAGCTTCCTTTCCAGGAGAAAATTGAAAGCAGCCAGTTCCCATTCTCGATCCTTCTGGTCAATCTGCTGGTTACGGACACAGCTCCTAGAGGAAGCCCTTCCTGCCACCTAATTTATTATTATTGTTATTATTATTATTATTTTGGAGTTGTTTGCTTTATTGGTATAACCCAGGTCTTCAATTTTTATTCAAAGTTTTGGTGCCAGATACATTTTGGAATGCAGATTTTCTCATGTTTTAAAAAGAATACTATAGAACACAGTGATTTCACTTCCAGATATCTACCCCAGAGAACAGAAATCAGATCATAGCTATTGATAGGCGTGGTAATAGCAGCGTTAGTCATCACAGCCAAAAGGCGAGACCAGCCGGAGCACCTCTGAGCAAATGAGCAGATGTTTGTTTCTCAAACGGGGTGTAGACAGGTACAGCAGACTCTTTCTCCGCCTTTAAGAGTAATAAAATGCTGACACACGCTGCAGCTTTGAAGGTGTAGAGGAGACTGACAGAAGCCGTGACCCGGGGGGACGCTGGGTGGGGACACAGGGACTCTGCCTCTCTGACATCTCTCTCCCCTCCTTGTCTCTGTCGCACCTGGGACCCACCACCATGACTCAGCCTGAGGCGGAACCCGAGATCTGTGGTCCACAAGGAACTGTGACACAGATCTGAGCAGCTCTGAACGGACGAAGAGGTGCTGGATTTTAAAGAAACGAGGCCAGAGCCATAGCAGATCAGAGAGGGTGCTTGCCTTGCAAGCAGCCCGCCTGGGCTGAACCCCAGCATCCCATATTGTCCACGGATGGGAGCACTCCCTGAGAGCAGAGCCAGGAGTAAACCTGAGCATCACAGGCTGTGGCCCAAAAAACTAGAGTAAATGAAATAAGATTCATGCCTCGTTTCTTCCTGGAGTTGAAGAACCCGGCGGGGCGGGAGGGTCATCCCTGCGCGCGGGTTCTCCCAGGGGTCACGTCATCAACTCCCCGCCCTGGAGTTACGGGTGGACCCCCTTACCCCCTTCCCGCTGCCTCCCCGGGTCCCACCTGTCCGTCTGTCCAGCTTCGCTTCCCGCCCACAGGGTCACCTTCCCTATGAAGAGGCACGCGACTGCCCGGCCCTGACCCCCACCCGCACCCCAAGAGCTCAGGACAAACGGTCTCTTTCCAAACCATGTCCTGGAAGGGAAGACTGCACAAAGTGTCGTGTGTGTGTGTGTGTGTGTGTGTGTGTGTGTGTGTGTGTGTGTGTGTGTAATTAGATTCAATGGAATTCTGACAAGGGTTTCTTGTCTATTACGAATCTCACCCCACTTCCGCCTTCCGCCCACACTGTAGAACACAGGTCAAAAGATCGAATTACCAGCTGAGCTCCCGGGTGGAGTGATAGAACAGCGGGTAGGCGCTTGCCTTGCAAGCGTCCGTTCCCGGGTTCGGTCCCCGGTACCACGTACTTCTCAGTGCTCTCTGGAAATTTGAGCACTGAGACTGTTTTTCTCGTTGATTGAGATTGCCTTGAACCATTGAGATTGCACATTGATTGAGATTGCCTTGAACACTGAGATTCGCTTGAACCGTTGAGATTGCCTTCAGATGGCCTGGAACCATTGAGATTGCCTTGATCTCATTGAGATTGACTCTCAACTGAGAAAGGAACATGTGTTTTTGATTGGTTTGCTTTTTTAAAATTATTATTAATGAATCACCATGAGGGTACAGATACAGATTTACATATTTTCGTGCTTGTGTTTCAGCTATACACTGCTTGAGTACCCATCCCTCCATCAGTGCCCGTTCTCCACTGATGAGCCTAGCATCCCTCCCACCCCCCCAATCCCATCCCCCCCAATCCCGCCTCTGTGGCAGGGCATTCCCTTTTGTACTCTCTCTCCATTTGGGTGTTGTGGTTAGCAATGGAGATATTGGGTGGCCATCATGTTTGGTCTATAGTCTGCTTTGAGCACGCCTCTCCCGTCCAGAGCGGGTCCTCCCACCACACTTTACTTGGTGTTCCCTTCTCTATCTGAACTGCCTTTTATCTGAACAGCATGTGAGGCTGGCTTCCAAGTCATGGAGCAAACCTGGTACTTATTTCTGCTATTCTTGGGTGTTAGTCTCCCATTCTGCTGTTTTATATTCCGCAGATGAGTGCAATTCCTCTATGTCTGTCTCTCTCTTTCTGACTCATTTCACTTAGCATGATACTTTCCATGTTGATCCACTCGTATGCAAAGTTCATGACTTCATCTTTTCTGACAGCTGCATAGTATTCCATTGTGTAGATGTACCAAAGTTTTTTTAACCAGTCATCTGTTCTCGGGCACTCTGGTTTTTTCCAGATTCTGGCTATTGTAAACAGTGCTGCGATGAACATACAAATGCAGATGTCATTTTGTCTGTACCTTTTTGCCTCTCCGGGATATATTCCCAGAAGTGGTATTGCTGGGTCAAATGGGAGCTTAATTTTTAGTTTTTTTGAGAGGCTACCATATTGTTTTCCAAAAGGGTTCAACCAGTCTCCTGCCACCTTATTTTTGAGGCATTTCATGGTGTGAGCTGTTCCATAGCAGGGAGCAGCCCTAACTTCATTTGTCCCTGTGTGTGCTTTGGCCAGAGGACATTGCCAGGGTTCTGCTAGAGTAAAAAGACATTTTCTAAAATAGCCAAAGTAGCACTTAGTAAATTGGTCTTGGAGTGTGTTTAAGAGGATAATTAGAGAAAAGGAGGGGCTTGCACTGACTTATGCACCATCTCACATCTCACAACTGTGAGAAATAACTTGTTAAGTCCCTCATCAATCTGTGATACTTTCTTATAACAGCCCAACTGGATAAGACCCTGCATTTACCCTTCTTGGACTTCTGCATCATCACTGACTGCCTACGTGTGGAATTTGATGCCTTTCAGCAGAACGGACAGAAGCTTCTGCAGAGACATCAAAGTCTAAGAAAGCATCTCTCATGGCTCATTTTCCAGTGCAGTAAGAGGGGAGTGTATGAAGTAGGAAGCTAGCATGCCAATGTTTTGCAAAAGGCAGAGTAGTTTCAGCATTTTGCAGAAACAGTCCTGATAAAAAAGTTTTTTCTTTTGGGGCCTTCACTACAGCTAGCCTTGATGCTTCTCCAGACCAGGAACGTGTTCGGAAAATGATAGCAAACACCTACTGAAGTCTTTTAGTTGACAGGCACTGGGCAAAGCTGTGTCCTCGGGCTGACCCAAGGAGGCTCACCTGTGCTTCCAGAATGTTTCAGTGAGTGAGTGTTCCAACTCTTCTCCCTTCTCAGAGTCTGAATGTAGCTATGGCGACGCTCAGTGAGTCAGAGGTCAAACTAGTGTCCAGGGTCAAGGAGATGAACTTCAAAGTCCTGCTGTCACCCACAGAACATTCAGTGTTTGTAGCCAATTTGTTTTCAAATGAGAAGGGAAGGTCTGGGAATACTATTAAGGCATCCTGCCCCAAGCCACCACTGTCTGGACACTTACTATGTGTTGATCCTCACAACTCCAGATGGTTGGTACCTTTATTATTATTATTTTTAAATTTTTATTGAATCACCATGTGGAAAGTTACAAAGTTCTCAGGTTTGTGTCTCAGTTATACAATATTCAAACACCCATCCATTCACCAGTGCCCATATTCCACCACCAAAAACCCCAGTAGGCCCCCCTCCCCATCCCCCATCCCCAACTGTATAACTGATGAATTTCACTTCATTTTCTCTTTACCTTCATTACGTTCCATATTTAAACACAAAACTCACTATTGTTGTTGGAGTTTCCCACCAAGAAAGACAGCCCTACTACCAAGGAAGCATTTGATTATTAGTTTTCCATTAAAAGATTGTATGTTTTCAGTTTTTAGAAAAGGTCGTGCGGCCGCTAATGCGGCTGCACGGTTCAGAGTTGTCCCAGTCCCGCATCTTGGAGCCATGTTAGTTGCTGCTCAGTGTCACCGGGGCTCCATCTGGAGAAGGTGTGCTGGCTGTACCTCCTCCAGATGGTTGGTACCTTTAAATAAACAAAAGTCCAAAGATAGAGAGCAGATCTCTACAAAGATTTGTGATAAATCAGGTATTTCATATTTGCCTTTCCTAAGTTCTGGGAAGTATTTGGTCTCATTCATCTGAAAACCATTGATGATAAGACACTTTGTTAGTTTGTGTTCCAGTAAAAAAAGCTGCTGATTATAATTTCTAAGAAGTCACAGGCAGTGTTGAGGTTCCAGAGAGGTTAGAATGGAGGACGAAAGTGCATTTTACTATTTTGTTTTTATTTTTGAGCCAAACTTGGCAATGCTCAAGGATTACTCCTGGCTCTGTGCTCAGGGATAACTCCTGGGGAGGAGGGGCTCAGGAGATCATATGGGGTGCTGGGGACTGAGCCTGGATCTTCTGCTCTTCCTGTTGTACTCTCCAGCCCCAAAGTGAGCTGGTGGTAGTCAGGGATTACTCCTGACACCATGCTCAGGGATCATTCCTGTGGATGCTCGGGGGACCATATGTAGTGGCAGGAATCAAACCAGGATTAACCATATACCAGGAAGGTGCCATACCCTGCACTGTCTCTTTGCTCTGGCCCTTTACATTTAGTTTTTGTTTTTTTCCACTGGGGTCTTGGAGATGGAACCCAATACCTCACACAAACAAAGCAGGTGCTCTACTGCTGAACTATAGATACAATATAAAATTGTTTTTTACAAAGAAAATGCTGAACATTTTAAAAATTGAAGTAACATTGGATAATCAGACTATACATATTGGCATTTAAAAAAGTTTTTGGGTCACACATCGTGGTGATACTCAGGGTTTGCACTTAGCATTACTCCTGCTGGTTTTGGGGGACCATCTGGGTGCCAGGGATTGAGCCTGGGTTGACCACATTCAAGGCAAGCATTCTACCCATTAAACTATCATTCTGGCCCCATATTGACATGCTTTAGGGCACAATGTCACTATACTATACCTATCACCAAGATGCCAGTATCCCTCCACCACAGCCCATTGGGCCCCTTACCTTCAACTCCCTCCCCCATCATTGGAGCCTCAGTTTTTTTTTGACTAAATGAATTATTATTTTTTTTCAGTTGTCCACAGTAATTTATTCCATTCAATATTCCAACTCCAAACCCACCACCATTACACCTTCCCACGACCATTATTTCAAATTTTCCCAACCACCACTCAAGCCTGCCCCAATAGCAGGCCCTAAATAATTTATTTTGTATTGCTTGTTGTGAATAATTTGCTAAAAATGATCAAAAAAACTTTGCTTAGAAGAAAACGTGTGAAGATTGCTGTATCAAACCCTGGAGCCAGTAAGCCCTTGTAGAAGAGATTACTAACATGTTGCGACAGGTTGAGGCTTGTGTGCTAATATTTTTTTAAACGAGATTGGTTGCTTCCACTTTGCGTCCCGTCGCTTCAGTTCTGTGGTCGGAGTCCAAGGATTTGTTTCTGTTGGACAACGTCCGTACCCTTGCTTTAACAGAGAAGCACTTTTTCCTCCCAAATTTTATTTTGATAGAACAGCATGAGTTACAAATGTATTCACTGTTGAGTCTTTGACATGCATTGTTTCATCACCAACCCCGCTGCCACCAGTGTTGACTCCTCTTCCCTCCCCCACCTCAGTGTTCCCAGATTCCCTATACTGCCACCCCGCCCTCTCCCCACAGCCCCAGTCTGCCATCTTGACTGGCACCTTTTATATCTGGTTACTAAATTTTGGGCCTCGTGGTTTCAGTGTTGTTGGCTCTGTGGTTTGGATGTTTAGCTCTGTCATTCCTTGACACCACCTACATATGGAGTCCCCTTGAGCCCTGCCTTCTCTCCTTCCTCTCCACTCTATCTCTTTCCTTCTCCTCCCTAAACTCTGGGGCCAAGCATGATCTTGGCGTCCCCCTGGGTTAGACCATTGTATTTTCTAACAGAAAAATATTTTAATCGTTTTCACATAACCACTTTTAAAGTGTACAGGTCATGCTCACCACTTCTCTCTCTCTCTCTCTCTCTCTCTCTCTCTCTCTTTTTGCTTTTGGGGTCATACTTGAGAAGTTACTCCTGGCTCTGCACTCAGGAATTACCCCTGGAGGTGCTCAGGGGACCATTTGGGATGCTGGGAATCGAACCCGGGTCAGTTGTATGCAAGGCAAACGCCCTACCTGCTGTGCTATTGCTCCAGCCCCCAAATTAAACCACTTTGTGTTTAACTCAAACCTGTCTCTGTCTTTGAAGAGCCCGTTGCCAGCAGAATAGGCACCAAAGGCCACTGTGCTCAGGCCAACCAAACCACAGGAGCCAGGAGGTGAGACAAAGGCAGGAAAAACACCGAGTCTCCTGACGTCCAGATGGGCAAGACTGAGAGGATCTGCATGACCTTTGAAGGTTCTTCTGAAAACAATGATGCAGAATAAATGACACAGGATAGGGAGCCTGAAAAGCCAGCCTGGGGACACTGGGGTGGCTCAGTGGCAGAGCTGCACTGAAGGTCTGAGGCTGCGGGTCTTCCCCCCTCCCCCTCCGCCCCCAGCACCACTCCACATTGTTGAGCGCTCCTTGGCATCATAGCCAAATGTATCAGCCCCTGGCATCGGAACAATAACAGCAATAAAGGAAAGGGAAGGAGGACAAAGGAGTTGAAGAAAGAGACTATGAAACTGAGGGCAAATCAGAGAGGGAAATTAAAAATAGAAGAGGGGGCTCTTGAGATGGTGCAGCTGGTAGGGTGCATACCTTGCACATGGTCGACCCGGTTAAATCCCTGGGACCTATATGGTGCCCTGAGCCCCACCAGGAGTGACCCCTGAGCACTACTGGTTGTGGCCCCCAAACTACCACACCACCACCAACACCAACAACAACACCACCACCACCAACAACAGAGATAGAAGAATGAAAGATCAGAGATAAAAATTTCCCAGGAAGATGTCATACACTAAGAAAAGGGAGGAAAAATAAAAAGAAAGAATTGGACAAGGAGGAAAAAATAAACAAGGTAAACAATAAGTTATGGAAATACAACTCCAAATTGCGTCCTTGTTTTGGGGCCTCTCAAGCAGGGGCCACCGAGGTGGCCTGGGGCTCATTCCTGACCATAGACCTCCTGGGTCTGGACAGGTGATGCTTGGGAAATCATATGGCACTGGGGATTGAATTTGGGGCCACGGATATGCAAAGCATGTACCCCTGACCCTGAATTATCTCCCTGGCCCTTTTGTGTTGGCTCTTAATCAAGTACCACGAAGTTTTATCGTGTGAGAGTTAAAGTACCTCCACTTCTGGCAGAGGGAGGGCTGTGGATAGGGCAAACTAGCTGCTGCTTGGACATGCCTCACAAAGTAATTACAAGATCTGACGATGCTTCTCCAGCTGGACTCATTAATCACCATTCCCAACGATGTCGCAACCGTCATGAGAAACACCATCCCCGTGCTTTCCAGGTCCAGTTTGAGCGCAGTTATAAGAGATCTGGGAGAGAAATCAATGCTGTATTATTTTCCTGATTCCAAGTCGACATTTCAAAGAGTGCAGTGTGAAAATATGAAGACACTGCCCTTTTAAAGGTCAATAGTGATTTCCATTACAATCCCTGATTTATCATTCAACCCAGAAGATTTAGTCCAGACTGGGATGTAACTTAAGAGTTTACTCTACAGAAGAGAAGAGCAAAGCAAAGCAGAAAAAAAAAACAAGCCAAATAAATAAAGATTAGTTTCAAATGCCTCCCCCCCACTCTATTCTTTTCCCCAGGAGCTAAAAAGACAAGGACCTGAAAAGATGCCTTTAAACATTTCCATTTGGGTTCTTTCCTTGTTTCCTAATAAGTTCTCTAACCCTTCCACAGACGCTCTGCTCCCAGCAGTGGGAGAGGTCTGGGGAAAAATGCCTTTCAGAATTTCTCCCTTTGGGCGTCTTAAAGAAGTGCTCTTGAAGAATGATAAGATGCTCGCCCTCCTTCCTTCCTTGATCAGGCTTTGTCAGCCGGAGACCACTGCTTCTGGAGAATTCTGCAGGCCCATTAGCTAACGAGGAAAAGAAGTCTTTCAACCCAGGAGACCTTGAATACTTTAGCAAGGCCATCCCGTGGTTTCTGCTGACCCAGGCTTGGCTCTTTTTCAATTCGGAGGCAGCTCAGAAGCCAGGAGTGCTGTAGACGAACCCAGGGAGCAAAGGTGCAGAGAGCCCTTTGACCAAAGCTGGAGAAGGGATGGGAAGTGCATTTTGTATTATTATTTCCTGCTGTTGAGAATGGGATCTGGGCTTTGTATGTTTAAGGCTAGCACTGAGCGGCTTCTCCTGGCTGCTGTGTTGTGTTTTTTCTTACTTATTTTACTAATAATGTAAAGAATCCCCAGATGAATGGAAAATAACTAAATGAAGTAGGCTGCCAGATGATTTTGTTGATTGGAATGTGATTCTCTCTCTCTCACTGTATATATGTATATGTACTACATACAGTGTTATATATATGTGTATTTTCTATATATATGTGTTATATGTATGTTATAGATATAAACACTATGTATGTGTGTGTATATATATATATGTATATATACTTTTTTTCCTCTTCTAATCATTGACATGACTGGATTGGAGCCATAGCACAGCAGGTAGGGTGTTTGCCTTGCATGTGGCCAACCCAGGTTTGATTCCTCCGTCCCTCTCAGAGAGCCCGGCAAGTTACCGAGAGTATTCCGCCCTCACGGCAGAGCCTGGCAAGCTAACTGTGGCCTATTAGATATGCCAAATATAATAACAACAAGTCTCACAATAGAGACATTTACTGGTGACCACGTGAGCAAATTGATGAACAATGGGACAACAGTGCTACAGTGCAATCATTGATATTGGCTGATGAAGTCCATGCATATGCCCAAGTTGAATCTTTACAGATAGTGGCTGAAATCAGTGTCTTTGTGTCTAGCTAGTTGATGGTGAAAGAGGGAAAATGTGTGTGTCCCTGGTTCCTGGGAACCCACTGGCATCCTGGCCTCTCTTTCCTCCCTCACTCTGGATGGCGAAGCTGTACATTAGGGCCCAAACCTCTCCACCTTGCTCTTGGGGATGACTTGTCTACAGGGAAATTGTGTTCTCCGCTCCACCGTCATTTTCTTCTTTCTTCTCCCTCACTAGCTGCCAATTTTTTACTATACTAAATTACATATGATGTGAAACGCATGTTCTTAATCACTTATAAGGGCACACTCAATGGTAATCAATACATCAAAAATGTATAGCCATCACTGCTATTCAGAAGAATTCTTTTCATCTTGGAAAATGGAAACTTAAATTATTTTTTCTTAAAGCTTTAAAAAATTAATTGAGGTTCTGTGATTTGCAATACTGTTAATGATGTTTTCCCATGCACATAATTGCAACACCACACACATCACCATTGCATCCACCTCCCTCCCTTAAGGACCCCAACACCCCTCCTTTTCAAGCCCTCATCTCCCACACCTCAGTCATGTGGTTCAAGTTTTCCCCTGGTGTTGCCTTTGACCCCTTATTGCTACCTTGTTGTGTATCTTTAAGTCCCACATAAGAGCTTCGTCTATATCTAGGAAAATAAAAACTCTCAGACTCTCTGAACAAAGGTCTTTGTTCACTCCTTTCCATGTCTGAAAGCCATAACTCTACCTTCTTTCTCTATGGTTTTGTCTGTCCTAGGAATTCACTGAAGTGGAATTATCTGGTGTTAGGTTTGTTTTCCTTGCCATGATGTCCTCAAATTTCTTCCCTGTGTAGCACATGCCATCATTCTTAAAGAAAAATTCCCCAACTCTCAAGAAAAGACTGCTAACAAATGAGGGATGCACTTTCTATAAATCTGATGTTTAGTACCATGGAACATTTCTCAAGTTGTTTGAATTTTTGCTTGGCTGATAATAAAAGATAGATTTCTATTCTCTATAAATTCCATTGTTATTTTTTGTTTATTTTGGGGCCATGACAGCTGTTCCTTTGTTTTACCTCTCACTGACTCAGAAAGGGGGAAGACACTATTCTCTAACAAGACTGGGATTATGTCTTTCCTTAAACATTTCAAAATTTAATATGAGGACCAGGAAAATGTGAAGACTGTGAAGCAGTTTGCTCCATGCTTGTGTGACTTCATGTGCTGCATAACTGCTTTTAGACACCCCGCTATGTTTTGGCTCAGTGCTCAGGGATCACTCCTGTAGGTGCCCAGGGGACCATAAGTGGCACTGGCAATTGAACCTGAGTCTTCTGCATATAAGACAACTGATTTTTCCACTGTTCTCTCTCTCTCTTTCTCTCTCTCTCTCTCTCTCTCTCTCTCTCTTTAGTCTCATTAACTTTTAATTTTTCTTCTGTATAATGGTGCACATGATAGGTGAGAACCCCATATGACCATTCTGTTTGTTAGTTTCAGTACAATATTCAATAATATTGCAAGTGCTATTCAATATTTTGCTACAAAAATAGGCTTTGTCTTAGATGCTTTACTCAAATGTAGATAATGTAACTATTCTGACTACATTTAAGAAGAACTAGGCTAAGTTTTGATATTCAATAGGTTTTATGCATTTAGTGTATTTTGACTTAGGAAAGTTTCCATTTGCAATGGGTTAGTTGGAATGTAATCCTGTTGTAAGTGAAGAAAGGTTTGTGCTTCTAAGATGGAAATAAAAGGAGGCAGAAGGTGACGTTAGTAGATATTTACTTAAAGGAGGATTTCACTCTTCCCTCTTTACTATGAATATGTTTGAAAGGAGACTAACGTAGTAATTAGCAAACCTGATATGCAGTATTACACATTATGTTTCCTCCTAACCTACATAGTTCTATTATAGTTGTACATTCTATTTTGTCAGTCAATATGTGTTTTATGACTAGAGAGCTGATGAAAGATTAGGATATGGGATGGGTGAACCAAGAATTCTTGCTATCCCAACAACCAAGTTGAAAGAGCCAGTGGAATAAATAAATATAACACCAAGAAATAAGCGATTGGAAACTCATGAAAACTCAGTAGAAGTAGGATGAATGTTTGTCCCTTCCTCACTAGAATGTGTACATGTAAATGTATAATCTTAATCCAATGCTATTAGGAGGTGGAGACTTCATAACAGGATCCATGCCCACATAAGAAGAAGCCATGGGGTGAGCTAGGACTCAATGAGAGGATGTCCCTTCATAAACCTGGAGGAACGCTCTCTCCAGAATATGGCCTGCCAGAATCTCATCTCACATCTCACAACTGTGAGAAATAACTTGTTAAGTCCCTCATCAATCTGTGATACTTTCTTTTAACAACCCAACTGGATAAGACCCTGCATTTACCCTTCTTGGACTTCTGCATCATCACTGACTGCCTACGTGTGGAATTTGATGCCTTTCAGCAGAACGGACAGAAGCTTCTGCAGAGACATCAAAGTCTAAGAAAGCATCTCTCATGGCTCATTTTCCAGTGCAGTAAGAGGGGAGTGTATGAAGTAGGAAGCTAGCATGCCAATGTTTTCCAAAAGGCAGAGTAGTTTCAGCATTTTGCAGAAACAGTCCCGATAAATTCACTGTTTGTTTGGAAATTGTCTTTCAACCTTAGTTTGTTTATTATTCTCATATGAAAAGTAAGTAAACCAAACCTCCAGTTGGATTAAATGATTTGTCCAGGTCATGTGATTTGGAAGGCGCAGAGCCAAGTTAGAATAACCATGAATATAGAATCAATTTATTGAGATTGATTTGGAGTTTATGAAATGTCAGGATTAAGATAGTTAAAAAACAAAAACAATCCCACAAAGCACACACTGCTGTTTTGTGCAAAATTTCTACTGAATTCCAGGAAAGAATACAAAATCCTATTAGAATGTGATGGTGGTTATAGATTCATCCAGGTCTTCTAACAAAATTTTAATTCTGTGAAAAAGCAAGTCATTTAATTCTGGGCTAAACTATACAAAAAATTAGGTGTGAAAGGGATTTAAATTTAAATACAAGAAAAATAGCTTAATTACTATTTTACTTGGCCTTACTGCAAACAATGTCTTGTCTTCTAGGCACTTGATGGATAGAGTAAAAAGACATTTTCTAAAATAGCCAAAGTAGCACTTAGTAAATTGGTCTTGGAGTGTGTTTAAGAGGATAATTAGAGAAAAGGAGGGGCTTGCACTGACTTATGCACCATCTCCACTAATTATTTTTAACAAGGAGCGATTCATCTTGCAGAGTGCGATTTCTCCCTCCCCTTGCATGTTTCAGGCAAGAGCAACGTTATGTGCGTGTGTGTGCTGAGGCAGATCAAAGCTTGAGTGAACCTTTTTTAGCAGGTCTGGTGGTTTGATGTCAGTTCAAAGGAAGCCTCCAATCCCAAAGACTTTTGAATTTCTTTCTGCAAAATAAATGAAATGTGATGAGCCAATATAACCCCACCTCTGTATATGAGTGATTCAACCAACTTGTTTCTCCCCCAAGTGTTTGGAAATACGTAGCACTGTAGCACTGTTGTCCCTTTGTTCATCTATTTGCTCGAGTGGGCACCAGTAATGTCTCCATTGTGAGACTTGTTATTGTTTTTGGCATATCCAAAACGCCATGGGTAGCTTGCCAGGCTCTGCTGAGCCGGCAGGATACTCTCAGTGGCTTGCCAGGCTCTCCGAGAGGGACAGAGGAATTGAACCTGGGTTGGCCGAATGCAAGGCAAATACCCTACCCGCTGTGCTATCGATCCAGTCCAGGAAATACGTATATCCTGTATTTATATGATGCTTAAAATCCAACCTATGGGGCTGGAGCATTAGTACAGTGGATAGAGTGCTTGTCTTGTACACAGCTGACCTGAGTTTGAGCCCTGACATCCCAGACAGTCTCCCCAATACTGCCACAAGTAATTCCTGACTGCAGAGGCAGGAGTGACTTCTGAGTATCACCAGCTGTGGCCCCAAAACAAAAACAAAAATATGATTCATCTTGGAAAAAGGAGCAAAAGTCTAGGAGCTTTTATGGAAGTGGTTCTGGGCATCTTCCCTAGGACTGGTCAGGGCAGGACACTGTGGGTTGTTGAATGCATGAATGAATATTATGTCAAAATTCTGGACTTTAGAGATGGGGGTTATGACATTGCTTCACTGTTGGCTGACTCCGGTGGCACCACATACGGACTCCAGAGCACTCCCGAGAGTGATTGATGAGTGATAGATTCAGGACTAGGTCCTGAGCACCACCAGGTGTGGTCCATACACCACTTCCCACCACTATTTTTATCTACCTTCTGTAGCACTTGCACTTCAGCCTGTCACCCCCGCCCCCAACAAGCAAGAGAATTTGAAATTGGATAAACACATACGCGAAAGAACAAATGAATAAAAATATCTTTATTTGCCTTATCAGTCTCACAGGCTCTAGGGTCTTTCTCCTTTCCCCCCCATTTGGCACATGTTTCTCCAGCACCCACCTCCACCAGGTCTTCGCATGATTATTCCCTCCGTCATGAAACTTACTTTCCTACCCTGTGTGCTTTCTTAACTCCTAGTATTGTTTAAGACATCATCATTTGTTTTAGGCAAAACTTTCCTGATATCCACGTCTAATTCACACCTCTATTGCATGCTACAATATTCCTATATATGCCTTATGTAAGAATTAGTAATTTTGTATTTGTTCCCAGTTCCTGGCACTTAAGTGCCCCAAACCCTTGGAATTTCTAATTGATAGAGCAAAAGGGAGGAGTTTCATGGGATTGGGGAGATGGGACAAGGTTCAAGGGCCAGGTGCCCCGCACATGTAGGACCCTCGTTAAATCCCTGGAGCCACATGCTTCCTTCCCCCAGCACTGCTAGATGTGGCCTTGGAGAGCCCGAAGGCTGCTGGGATGGCCTTGGTTGTCCCTAGTGCTGCAAGCATGGAACTGCCCAGCTCAGTTAGCTGTCCGTCACAGGGAGTGGCCCCTGGGCACTGCTTGAGAGTGTTTTTGATTTTGTGTGGGTTATTCATCTCTTTTCAACTACACCCCAAATTTATGTCTGTGAGATGACTTGTTAACAAAATAATCATCAGGGTGGATATGTGCTGGTTGCTAGAGAAATCAGCCCAGTGATTTGAGGGTTGGAAGTTTCTGCCTCATCCCTCTACCTCTGGGAAGGGGAAAGGGGCTGGGGGTTGAGTCAGAGGTTGAGGAGAGGCTGGAGGTTGGGTTCAATTACCAAAGGCTAACAATTATATCAATCACATTTATGCAATGGAAAAGGCACAAAATCTCTAGACAGTGGAGCTCACAGGGCATTGGGGTGAGTGATGCCCTGTGAGCATGGAGATGCTGGGAGGGTGGTATGCCTGCAGAGGCATGGTACCCTGCCCTCTTCCCACATACCTAGTCTACCTCAACCCTCTACCTAGCCACTACCATTTGTGCCATTATCAATTGCTATTACTAAGCCTTCTGTTTCCTTGGGTTCTGTGGGCCATTCTAGCAAATGATGGAACCCAAAAATGAAGGTCACAAGAATCCCTGATTTATGGTGGGTGATCAGAAGTACAAGTGACAACTTAGGATTTGTGGAGCATCTGAGGTGGGGAACGTCTGACGGTATCTTTCACTTGCAGGGACTTTAATAACTCTGGGAGGTTGCTGTCAGAATTGAGTATAATTAAGAACTAGAAAATTGCTCAGGATGGAAAAATCCGCAATCTAATGTTGGATTTGTGGTGAGTAGAGAAATATTTTTCTTTACCCTTTTTGTAATGCTATCACACTGCTGTAGTCTTCCAGTTACTTGTGTGGGAGTTATTATTATCGTCTACCTCACTAGACTATATTCTCTATAAGAGGAGAGACTGAGTCTTTTTTCTCACTCTTCCATTCCTATGCCAAACACAGCAGATACATTGGAAGTGCTTAATATTTCTTGC
The DNA here is from genome assembly GCF_027595985.1 of Sorex araneus. Taxonomy (NCBI): domain Eukaryota; kingdom Metazoa; phylum Chordata; class Mammalia; order Eulipotyphla; family Soricidae; genus Sorex; species Sorex araneus. The sequence goes on along the minus strand of NC_073311.1, from coordinate 40,183,370 downwards.
ACGAATGAGTAAAGAATAGCAAAGCCAATGTCCTCAGGTAATGTTGGCTGGAAGCAGTGCCCAAAGTGTATTGAGCTCTGGACTGGAATCAAAGGCCCAGACTCTACTTATTAAGTCAATGAGCCAATTATTGATTTTACTTCCATGAATCCAGCATAGTGAATACCCACGTTGGTGAGAAGATTTAGGGGCTATCTTTGACTTTGTGAACTTTCAAGTTAGTGAAGCAAACAAGTAAGCTGGTCTCTAAATTACACTGTGGTAGGTGGCCTGATGAAAGTGTCAAAGAAATGGTGTGTGTGTGTGTGCGTGCGTGTGTGTGTGTGTGTGTACATAAGTGATAGCATTAATCTTGTCTTGGAGAGTAAGAGCAAGTGTCATAGGGAAGAAGAGCCCCTTCACTTGGATCTGAAAGGACAGAATTTACTTTTTGATTTTGGGTAAATCATTAATTCTCACTCACATGCAAATAATTTTGAGATCCAGTCAGCAGGGACTGTTACTTTACTTGCCCAACACTTAGGTTTTTCATCTACAAAAGTGCAGATGATGTAAATGTCCCTGTTTACCTTGGAGGCTTGTGAAGTTTTGTTAAATTGGAATTCATCACCGTACTTTCTAACCTTCACAGTCTGCTCTTTTCAACACAGCTTTTCCCAGATCTGCATGTAGTTAGGGCCACATAAGGTGACTTAGATTTTTCCAACAGATGCAACATTTGGAAGCATGTGATTTGAAAGATGGAGAGGAGGTGGGTTTGTTTGCTTTTGCTGATAGGACCATCCCATGATCCTTCCCATGATGTTTCAAGGCTTGCTACCTATTTTTTATGGCGTTGAGTGGCAGATGCAGTAACAGTGAAGACAATTTCTTTATAGTGGTTCCAGTGGAATGTCTTTGAAGCCGACATTTCCAGCAGTGACCTCCAGGTAGTCCTTTGTAAGTGGTTGTAATCAAAATGGGGGAGTTTGGTAGTGTTGATTGCTCCTCATTTCTCCATTCCTTCCAATAATTTTTTCCATGCCTAGGTTCTCTTTCTAGTTAAAAATAACTAGGATGGTGGCTTGAGTACTGTATCAATGAGGCAATTAAAATAGAAGACTTTCATTTCATTTCATCCGCGAGCTATATTACGGATTCACCACCAGGATCTCACCATTCTATAAGGAAGTGACCATTGAAGTACGTAAAGAAAGGGGTTCAGCAGTGTGATACCATTTCACCAAAACTCTTTAGTGCCACCCTTGAGAACATCATCCGATGACTGGAATGGGAAGGAATGGGAGTGAAGATAGATAGTTGGCAACTTCACCACCTCTGCTTCGCTGATGACATCAGTCTAATCACACCAAGCATTAGCCAAGTGGCACAAATGCTGGCCGACTTCAACGGCGTCGGACTGCAGCTGAATCTCACCAAGACAATGTTCACGAAAAACGAACTAGTCCCTGATGTTCCATTTGCTCTCAACGGAATGAACATCTCTGAATGCAGCAGCTATGTGTACCTGGGTCGAGAATCCAACATGAGGAACAACTTGGCGCCGGAACTGCATAGGAGGAAGAGAGCAGCGTGGAATGCCTTCAAGAGCATCGAAGAAGTTGTTAAGAGGATGAAGAACCTCCAGCGCTGGGCACATCTTTTTGACTCCACCATTCTTCCTGCACTAACATACGCCTCAGAGACCTGGGCCCTACGCAAACAGGATGAGAACACTATTCTGGTATCCCGGAGAGGAATTGAAAGAGCTATGCATGGAGTATCATGTTTCACTCAAGTGATAATCAAGAATCAGGCACGCTGTTTTGTTTGTCAACTGAAAATCAGATGGGCTGGACACGTAATTCGATTTAGAGATGACCGCTGGACTAGAGCTGTTACCAACTGGATTCCATGGGACGTCAAAAGACTGCGTGGCCACCCACCTATGAGATGGTCAGACTTCTTTTTCAAAACCGTGAATGAACGGTTTGAGGCTCTTCATGTTCCTGGAGAGAGCAGATACCATTGGGCTACACTAGAATGCGACAGGGACAAATGGAGACATTACTGGTGCCCACTGAAGCAAACTGAAGATCAATAGGATAACAAGTGACAAGTGACTTTCATTGACCCATTCATCCATTCATCCACCCATCAACCCACGCATTCAATTATGTTTAATGAATTTTTATTGAGCATCTCATTGAGGATGGGACACTTATCCTGGAAATAGGGATACAGTGGAAAATAAGACAAGATGGTTTTATAAATTGGAGCTATTCTTTAGGGGAGGAGGCAAACAGAAGGCAAATAAAACACTAATTACAGAGAACAGCACATTTTGTGAATCAAAATAAGGAGTTGAGAAAAAGGGTAATTGAAGGAATGAAAAGAAAAGTTGGAGAGGTTGGGAAGTACCTCTCTGAATTGGTGACAGTGATGGGGAAAACATGAATGTGTGTGTGGGGCGGGAGGAAGGGTGGAGGGTTGGTAAGAACATGCCAGGTAGAGGGAACAAGCTATGCAAAGAAGTAAGGCTTTAGTGTATTTGATGTTATGGAAGTAAGAGCAAAAAGCTGTTTAAACTGCTCGGAGAACTCAATGTGACTTTGTGAAGTGGGTGACTTGTTTATATCTCTTAGGGGATTGATCTTTTGGTTCATTTATTTTTTGAACAATCCTTACCCATTCAATAAAGTCTATCACAAACAAGTATCTGCTTCATCTCATGCTGGTAATATTATGACTCTGTTCTTGGTCAGCTCAGAGGCCCTGCCTAGGCCTGTGACATAACTGGAGTGTGATACTCTCTTTGTTGTTCTTCACAGAAGTGAATAAATGAATGGCTGTCAGAACTCAGCTGCTCTGTTCACCAGGTTTCTGAGAACTTGCTAGTGACTGCTTTGTGCTCCAGGAGCCTATAGCAATTATTACATGAACATGAATATCAGAGAGGGCCCTGTCAGAGGACCCTCACACATGGCAACTTATCACAGTCTAGGATTTAGTTTAAGCTTTGTAGTCTCTTGACTGGCCAAGAGTGTCCCAAGTATAATTCATTGTTCTTGGACAGACACACCCAAATCAAGTCTACAGATAACACGCAATAAAAGCAGGGAGACATCTGATTAATCTCCACTAAGAATTGTAAAAAAAAAAAGTGAAATAGTCATTTGAAGCATGCTTGTACTTGAATATCTTTTGCATAAAGCCATGATACATGGAAGCTGAAGAACGATTTTCCTGGAAAGCCTGGGGTCAGAATAAGGGTGATGAGAGCTGGGTGACATGGTACCTGATTCTGCACCATGTCAGAGAGATATTTGCTCTTAGGCTCTCTTAGATTCTGTACACATCTGCATCAATGGCTCTCTTTTTCATAGGGAGATTTGCACAGACTAAGAGCCTACTTTCGTAACTTGGTTAATCCTACTTCCAATAAACAGATTTCATTATGTGTCAGTAAAGGGATAGAAAATATATACTTTCCTCACCTTCACCCTTTTTCTGTGTATATGTAGCATTATTCATTGATGCTGGCCCTTCCCTCCACTGATCTTGAGGAGGCCTCAAATGTTCTTTGTTGCATTTCTCTTCAGGAAATTAAGGTAAGTAGCTAGGAGTTGACATGTAGGATGTGAATGATTTCTCTCTCAGGTCTGGTTAAAATCCATCCTCTCCTGATGAATAACATCCCTGTGTTTTATTTCATCCTAAGAAGGCAGTTTCTTCCTTCCTTCCTTCCTTCCTTCCTTCCTTCCTTCCTTCCTTCCTTCCTTCCTTCCTTCCTTCCTTCCTTCCTTCCTTCCTTCCTTCCTTCCTTCCTTCCTTCCTTCCCTCCTTCCTTCCTTCCTTCCTTCCTTCCTTCCTTCCTTCCTTCCTTCCTTCCTTCCTTCCTTCCTTCCTTCCTTCCTTCCTTCCTTCCCTCCTTCCTTCCTTCCTTCCTTCCTTCCTTCCTTCCTTCCTTCCTTCCTTCCTTCCTTCCTTCCTTCCTTCCTTCCTTCCTTCCTTCCTTCCTTTTTTGGAATAACAACTACCCAAATTTAATATATATGATAAAAAAGTTAGTAACAAGTGATGTAAATTGGTCAAGATTGCTATTTCTTAAAGCATTTCAATAGCTAAGATTTACACTTCCCACTTGGCAGATATATAACTTGAGACAATTGGGTTCTTCAAAGTTCCCTTCTTTAATACATAATACATATTTTGACTCAGATAATTTTTAGTTAAAAATTTATTGACAAGAAAACCTGGGACAGGAACCACTTATAAAAATAAGGCAACTTGTTAAGAAATTACATACTTTTTTGGTTTGGGTGTCACACGCCAGAGATGTTCAGGATACACTCCTGACCCTACACTTAGGGATCACTCCGGGTTGGCTCATGAATCATAGGGGTTGCCAGGGATCTGGGTCAGCTGTGTGCAAAGCAAGCACCCTACCTGCTGTATTATTGTTCTGGCATCCAGAAAACTGTAATATTCACCCCTCTCAGAGGGCAATTCCAGATTCTTGGTAGAAAATAGGACCTAATGCCTATTTTTTGTGTACCATTTATGGCATGTTAATATTTAATTTATTGAATTAAAAATTTTGCATCTCCCAAGCTATAGTAAGGAGGGGGTTGGGGCCCTTTTTTAATGATGCTTGACCAACATACTTGGGGTTCAATGCAAAGATATAAGGGTGCGGTGCTGCTTGGAGTTCTGTGGTGCTGGGAATTACCAGAGCCACACTCGTGCTTGGCAGTCCTTGAGGGCCTCCAGGGCTGTGCCCAGCAGTGCTCAGAAGGCCCTGTGGTGCCAGGGATCAACCTGGGGTCAACCATAAGCTAAGCATGTGGTTTAACTCCTGTCCTATCTCTCCTGTTCCAAAATGCTTGTCATTTTACTAAGAACTGTTTGTATTTTCATTTGTTGGTTCATATATTCTACAAAAAACCCATTTGGTGCTATTTAGTGCCAACTCCGAGCCTCTCTGATAAACCCTATTCTTGTGAGGTGGATGGATGTGACCTAGGAATGATCAGGTGGATGGATGTGAAGGAGGAATAATGCTAAAGGTGGAAACATGAAGCCGGTCTATGGCAGGGCCAACACAGGATTCCAGTCTACTTCCAAAGGCAGGTTGTTTCCCTGATGGGTATGGCTTGTCTTCTCAACACTTGGCGATCAAACCAATGGCAGGTCAATTCTTAGATTACAAGTTTTACTTTTTTCTTGGACTTTCCTCTTGGAAGTCTTGTTCTTATTTTAAAGATCATACCATACCTTCTACTCCTGGTTCCTAGAACACATGGGTTTCCATAAAGGGGCAACTGGAAATCTTGTCTCCCAAAGTCAACTCAGGGACTAAGGTGCTTCAAAATGTTCCCAGCACCACATGGTATGTCTTCCAGTCTATAAAAGGAAGGAGAGGAAATGATTCCACTCCAGAAGTAAAAAGGCTCAAAAGAAGGTAAAAGAAATCCGTTGGAGGAAGAGAGCATGTTGGAGGGAGGTTGGAGTTGAGTGGGTTGAGCCAAGCAGCATAGGCTAGTATTGCTACCTAGTCAACTCTACCCACCTCCTCCCTGGAAATGGGACATCTGCGTCAGGGATCTGGAAAGTTCCTCATAGGCAGCTTCACCTGCTGTTTGCTTGGAGCTCCCATGTTTGAAGATCTTGCTTCCAGCCCAGTGCTCTAATTCTGGGGACAGACTTCTCTGTATCCTCCAAAGAAGGGGTGTTCTCCAAAGAAGAGTGATACGGGGCGGTCATTTATTACTAGGTTGTCATTTAATACCAGGATCCCTCCTTTCACTACCTCCTAGGACAGCTTCTCCTGGAAAGGCCCAGGTATCATGTGGCCTACTTCAGTGTCAAAGGAGAGAGGAGAAGAGAGGGAGAACGGACAAGAAGGAAAAGCAGAAACAACAGCAATGCAAAGTGAAGGACTTGGGGCAGGCGGCAAGACCGGGCTCCACTCATGATGTTGCTCACTATCTTTCAGCTGTGGGGCAAGCTATTTTTTTTTTTCATTTTACATTCTGTTTACTTTGGTTACATTCAATATTTCAACACAAACCTCACTATTGTTGTTAGGAGTACCCCACTAGATTCAGACCTACTGTGAAGACAAATAAGGTCGCGTGGCCGCAGTAGCGGCCGCGCGGTTTTGAATTTCTGTGCTTTAACACAAAGTCCAGGGAGATTTCTTCCAGATATTGGATCATTGCAGGCTTGAAAACCCAATCTGTGGTCATCTTAATATGGCGGACACCACGCCCTTCATCCCTGGAGAGAAAGAGGCTAGAGAGAGAGAGAGAAATACCTTTCCCCTCCTGGGCGGGCACAGGGCCGAGGCTTAGTTCTCAGGCTGGAGACATTCTGCGAGGAGTTGCCCATGCCGAAAGAGGTTTTGCTGGGTCTGGATTCACGCTTGTGCAGCTGTGGAGAGGCCGCACACGCGTGCGGCCCCCGGGATCACATCTTGGCGGTGGGAGGGGCCGGTGCCTCCCACCTTCCCAAGAGCACCCTCGTGTCCTTTTGCTGCAGTTTTTGTCGTAAATCCCATCTGTGATCATCTTAATATGGTGGACACCGCGCCCTTCATCCCTGGAGAGAAAGAGGCGAGAGAGAGAAATACCTTTCCCCTCCTGGGCAGGCATGGGGCCGAGGCTTAGTTCTCAGGCTGGAGACATTCTGTGAGGAGTTGTGGGGTAAGCTATTTAATCTCTTGTAGACTCAATGTCTCCTTCTAGCAAATGGAGGTTATTAATGGTCTGGATTGTATAAGGTTATTCCAACAGATATGATGTAGAAAACACTTGGCCCAGATTGTGGGATGCAGTTAGGACTCAAAAATGCAGCTGTGAGGTCCAGGGGATTAATCAGTGGCTTAGTGCAAAGCTAAGGCTTTGAGTTTGATCCTTGATGTCCCACATGAGCCACGTGCCGCCCTGCTGGCTCTGCTCTCTGAGCCTGGGAGCTTTGCTCTCAGTCATTCCCGGTGATGCCTGTGATTTGGGGCCCTATCAGCTAGATGTGTGCGAGCACCGCCACTGGATGTTGTGACCCCTGGTGGGCCACTAAAAAAGATGTGTGAGCACCATGGCCAGGAACTGTGGGCCAAGGCAATCGGAATGCATAAGCACTGCAAAGGGAGCACAGGAAGTTTTGCAACCATGGTGAACACCACCCCCACCAAGCCAGTGTGTGATCCCTGATTATTGTACAACATCCACTGAGGGAAGAGAAGGGAGAAACAGCCACTCTCAAAACACTGAGGCACAAGGGTTTGCTGTGGACAGTGATGAAGCTGGAGAGCCTCTCTCTGGGATTCAGATTTGTTACCTACGAGAGACTTGATCCCGGCAGCCTGTGAGCCAGGCGTCCCTTCTGAGAGCCCAGAGCTTTCATGATGAAGAAAAGGAGAATCAGTAGCTTAATATTTGAAGACTAGCACAGCTGACATTTGGATAGCCCATCAAGTTTGCAAGTTGCCTTTATGTACGTTTACATTATAAAGCACCTAACAGTTCTGAAAATAGAGGTAAATGATGGCGAGTTATATAGACCAGCAGCCACATAATGCAGCAAATGCAGAAGGGTCTCATCTTCTTAACACCCCAAAGTCACACTGAGGGTTCATTAACTGCATTTATATTTGCTCCTCTCTGACACCGTTCGCCCTCCTTTCTGGTTGTGTGTGGGTGCTTTGGGCCATAGCTGGTGATGAGCAGGGCTTATCCCTGCCTCTGCACTCAGGGATCTCCCCTGCTCGGGTCTGGGGACCCTATGTGGTTCTGGGATCAAATTGGGTTCAGCTGTGTGCAAGGTAAGCACTTTAGTCTCTGCTGCTTCTCCAGCCCTGCTCATCCTCTTTTGTCTGCCTGAAATAATCTCCCATTTCACACTTCTCCCAGGTTCAGTCAGTCTCCTATTGGTCTTTGTTTCTGTTTGTTTGGTTTTGGACCACACCCACTGATGCTTCGGGGTTACTCCTGACTCTGCAGTCTGAATTACTTCTGGTAGTGCTCGGGGGACCATATGGGATGCAGAGAATCGAACCTGGTGCCCTACACCACTGTACTCTCTCTGCCTACCCGCCCCCCCCAACCCCGCCCTGCAGCCCTCCTGCCCCAGCCCTTTTTGGTCTTTTTTAGAGTAATTCTTGGGACTCTGCAGCTCTCATTCCATTTATTGCCTGGCAGCTCTCTGCTGCCTGCACAAAGAAGCATTATAAGTCAGAGGGACATTTTCCTTTGTCTTTGTATTCCTAGTTTCTCTCCCATCTGATGCTGAATAGACTCTCAATAAACTTCAAGCCAATGAATAAATGTAAAGGATATGCATTGCCCACCCGCTCGGCTAAGGAAAGACTCACCTTTGTTGCAGTATAAAAATATTGGAGAATCAATTTATTTTACATGGTCCCCGTGGACCATCATTTATTTATTTTTCTATGAGATCTCTGTCTTTGAAATTTGTATATGTGACGTACTGGAGCCTATTAAAAATGACAATATATTTCCTTGGAAATTTCCACTGCTCAGCAGTTTCAGGGTGGTGTTCAGAACCAAAATTATATTGAAGGGGCTAAATTTGATGGCCATCATTCAAATCCAGGCATGCCACAAACAGAGCAACATCAAGGGAGACATAATGAGGCTTTTGCTCAAGATTGTCCTTTTAAGGCCTGTTTTTATTTCTTTCTCTTTCTAGGCTTATGGGCCACATATTTTATCCCCCCAAGGTTCAGTTTGATGGTTGTCTTAGGCTACTTTGATAGAATTTTAAATGTCACGGGCCTGTGTGGGAGGCAGCATTCAAGGTTAATGAGAACCCAGACCACACGGAGTATAAATCTGGTCTGTGGGGCTGACAGCCATTGGTGACAGAGACAAAAGATTCCTGCGCACAAACTATGGATGAAGTTTGACCTTTACCTGAGGAAGGAAGTGGGCTGACTCATTCCGAGGCAACATTCAGGAGGATCAACCAGGGATTAAGTTGTTATGGTCAGAACTAAAGCACTTGAGAGCTGCCAGGCAGCTAGAGGAGGGTACATGTATGTACGAAAGAGTGTGTGCATATCAGAGTATTTATGTATAAATGCCATGTTTTTGCTAAAGGCAGTAGATTTGTAGAGATGAATCTATCAGGGATGGAATATTTGTGTCCTCTGCAATTTACGTGTGGAATTCAAACCCTACCCCCAAAGGTGATGATATTTTGAGATGAGGCCTTTGGGGGGATGATTAAATCTAGAGGATGCTGTCAATTTGAAACCCCAAGATGGGACGAGTGCCTTCTATGAAGAGGAAGATTCTAGAACCTTCCCCCCGCTCTCTTCCGTGCTCTGCCATGTGAGGCTACAACAAGCTTGCACTGAGACACAGCATCACCAGACACAGCGTCAAAGGGGACTTTGATCTCAGACTTTCTGGCTTCCAGAATATTAAGAAGTAAGTGTCTGTCATTTAAGCCACTAGGTCTATGGCATTTTGTTGCAACAACCTGAGCTGAGAACAAATGTAGGAGCGTAGATGCTCACAAAAGGTGTCAGCACAATATACCATGTGTGACTTCCATGGTCTCTAAGAAGGTCCTGAATGGTGACCAATTTCACCGGTGCCTCACGTTCTATTGAGAAGGAAGGGATTTTCTCCGGGTGGGAAGTTTGGAGGTGTACTCAGAAGGGGTTTATTTTTGCTTTAAACTCTGCCATCGCCATTTTGAAATTAATGTGGCAAGGGAGATACTACAGCGGGTAGGATACTTGCCTTGCATGTGGTAGACCTGGGTTCAATTCCCAGCACCAGACATGGTCCCCCTAAGCCCTGCCAGGAGTGATCTCTGAGTGCAGAATCAGGAGTAAGCCTGAGCACTGCTGGATGTCATGCCCCTCCCCCTCAAATTTAGAAATTACTGAACAAGGGTCCTGCATTTTCTCTTTGCATGGGTCTTTGCAAAGCTGATGCTGGTCACTACTAACATGACCAGGGGCAAATGATCCCATGTAATACCCCAATTTTCTCTCCTGTCAGACTGTTCTATGACATGGCATGTCTTACTGTTTTTTTTTTCTAGAACACAGTGAGAGTATTGAATCATTTCCTTATTAGACTTTGATTTTCAAGACCTTTAAAAAAATTGTGGGGGGGGGCTGGAGCAATAACACAGCGGGTAGGGCGTTTGCCTTGCACGTGGCCGACCCGGGTTCGATTCCCAGCACCCCATATGGCCCCCTGAGCAGCGCCAGGAGTGACTCCTGAGTCCAGAGCCAGGAGTGACCCCTGTGCATCGCCAGGTGTGACCCAAAAAAGCAAAAAAAAAAAATTGTGGTGTCGGTACCAGAGATTATACTCTGCAATGTGGGACAGTGCTAGGGATCGAACCCAGGTCCTCATACATGCCAGGTATGTGCTGTACTGCTGAGTCACATCTTTGGGCATTTCCCCATGACTCTTACACCTTATTTTTATCTTGATTTGGGACTTGAGGGGGGATGACATGGCATTACTTATTAGAATCTCTAAAACCCATGTTTCAAATAAAGGTCCAGAGCCATTGATACATTTTAGAAGAGTCTGGCCCTGCTCTCAAGGAACTTGTGAGTTTATAACCTGAAAATTGGTGCTGCAAAGGATGATGTGGTATGAGCTTTAGGGGGCTTAAAAGTGAAGTCCTAGGACTGGACAGATAGTACAGTGGGCAGGGCACTTGCCATGCATGCCCCATTTTGGGTTTGATTTCCAGCATCCCATATGATCCCTGGAATACTGTCCAGAGTGATTTCTGAATGTAGATCCAGAGGCCAGGTGTGACCTGAAAACAAAACAAAACAAAACAAAACAAAACAAAACAAAACAAAACAAAACAAAACAAAGCAGAGCAAAGTCCTGGAGGTCAGCTGGTGCCAGATAAACCCTGTTTATTTGTAAAAGAAGTTTCTTTGGCCACCATCACATTGGTGGCATCTTCCAATGACTCCGCAGGAAGATGTTTTCCCTTCCCCACGTGCACATATCAGAGAAGATGACAGATTTATAAGAAATTTAATTTTCAAGTCAATCAGTCAGGTCCTGTGCAGTATTTGGGTAAAGCATTTGTGCCTGGCTTTATCCCAGTCTAGAATTATCTTCATTGTTCTCTGAATTTCCGAGGGGGATGATTATTTAAACTTTCACACTATTCCTGACCTCAGGAGGCTCCAGGACTAGTGAGATAGTGACAGTCAGTGATGACACTGACTTTAGCACCTTATTCATTGGGCTCCAATGAGAAAGTATCACAGGCTTTATAAATCCTTAATAATTTGACATGAGGGGGAGGGCTCTCGTCCAGCTTTACAGAGGGCTGTCTTCTTGCTATATCCTAGCCAGCTCCATGGCCTCTTAATATAAGGGTACAAACCCCATCATAAAACCCTACTCTTGTGACCTGATGACCCCCTACAGAACCCACCTCCTAAGACATTGCATTAGGATTAAGGTTTCAACATGTGAATTTTAGGTGGATGCGAACAATTCAGTCCATTGCATAAAGGGAGAGATTGCTTTCACTTTGGCTTGCTGGAGAAAAGGATTGGCCTTGAAAGCTCTTGATTTAAGAGTAGAATTTTCTTTCTTTTTATGCAGGGGGAGGGGGAGGCTTGTGCCATAACTGGTGGGCAGTCAAGCAGTGCCTGGGACCAAACCAAGGTCGGCCACACGCAAGGCAAGTGCCTTCATTCCTGTAGTGTCTCTCCAACTCCCAGAGCAATTTTCATGGAACATGGAGGGTGTGTATGTTTGATGAATCTTGAAGGGAAGTAAAATGAATGTAAAAATATTAATATGCAGATATAGTCTGTTCTCATGGCAGCAATTGCTTTGATTCTGGCCTCATTTGTGCAGTAAGTGAAAATCTTAATTTAAATACTCTTCACAACAAAGACTCCTCAGCTCCTCCTTTCTCCCCTGGATGCCTTTATATTTATTTCAAAATCATCCCCATTTGTGATTTGTACCTGGCTTAACAACATTTCTCTCTGGGAGGGGTAAACTGGCAAGCCTTTTTCTGGGTGCCACAGTGGGGAAAGTTTTGTGAAGCTTCAAGTGGCGTTTCAAGGACTTTTTCTAAGCACGAAGGTCACCAGAGAGGGAGTGGGAAGAAAAGATGACTCGGTTATGAGAGACAGAGAGGGCAGGAGGTAGGCAGGGTGGAGGTGGTGGGAGTGAGTGGGAGGGGATGAGGGGCATGAAGGGTCATATCATCCCTGCAGAGAATTGGGTTTCCACACAGCGATCTGGGGGGACACTAAGCAATTAGTCCAGCACCCAGACTTGATCGCCTGTGCTTGTCAGGGACCGGGTGCAAAGAAGCCTCAGGATAATGGCAGACGTTTGGTTTAGGAGGCCACAGACCAGAGTCCACATACATAGAGGCAGTGGCTCCCGCTGAATTAGCATCAACGCCCCGACAAGGATGCTCCCCATCCCCACTCCCCTCATGATAATGTGTGAGACTTTGTGACAGACACGTGGTGGACAAGTTGACCCCAAAGTGGACAGAGGCTTTAAACCCTACATCGCAACTCCAGAGAACAGGACTTAGGGAGCTCATGATCAGCATGCAGAGAAAGGGGTCGTAGGATGGTGCCGCTTCCATTTACCAAGGGTCTGGATCTATTTAACTGTGTATTGACTGAGTATCTGTCAGGATTCCTATCAAGTTCTGGCAGACCATGCCCCATCATCCTTTCATCCTTTTGGAGGCATACACAAAAGCCTGGCTTTTGAGGGACCTTTTTCTTTCTTTTCTTTTTTTTTACTATTTAAAAAATATTTTTTTTATTAGTGAATCACCGTGGGGGTACAGTTACAGATTTATACATTTTTGTGCTCATGTTTCCCCCATACAAAGTTCGAGAACCCATCCCTTCACCAGTGCCCATTCTCCACCACCAGTAAACCCAGCATCCCTCCCACCCTCCCCAGTCCCGTCTCCCCCCACCCCACACTGCCACTATGGCAGGGTATTGAGGGACCTTTTTCTTTTTCGGGCAAAATACCCCCTTTTCCTTGAAGTGGCAGGGAGGAGGCTTTCCCTGGTGTCAGAGCGACTGTGTTTTCATTGATTCATGCTGGACCTCTCATCTCCGTCCCTGTCTTGCTTGTGTCCCTGGTGGCCACTGGGTGGCAGTGTGTCACATGGAATATTCATTTCCGGGGCCGCCCTCCTCCCCCTGTAAGGCTCGGAGATTGTTACTCCTCACCCGGATTTGTTTAATGCACACTTCCAAATTGAACCGACAGTTCGTTTTATAGCCGTGTGCGTGCAGCCTGTGTGCTTAATTATACGGTGGAATTGCATTCCAAAGGGTGAGAACGTGGTTACACGTGTACGCTTCGCTTCCCAGGCCCGCTAGCTAGTGCAGGGGGCTCATCAGGGAGGCCGCAGGGAGGCTGCAAAAGAGCGGGAGGATGCTGCTTCCTAATCCTACCGAGCTCGAAGCAGAGGGCGAGTCCTGCCTTTGGCAAGGATGTGGATGGGACGCCAGGTGGTCAAGGGAAGAGACATCTGGCCAAAGGGAGAAATACCAGCCCTGAGGCCCAGAGAGCTAGTAGCACATCAGATAGACTGGAATCGGGTCCGGGGCACTGCAATTGGTCTTCCAGGCACCATCAGGAGCGATCCTTGCGAACAGAGCCAGGAATAAGCCCCGAGGATTTCCTGGGTGGGTCCATCTGCTATGAGTCCCCTGTCTTAGTATGCATAGTGAAAATAAGGCCAACATTGGGTTATCTCACTCCATTGGATTGTAAAGAAACAAAGCTAGAGTAGGTACAAAATCAACGCCATTTTTTAAACATTGATTTTTAATTGAAATGCTGTGAGATACAGTAAAAAAGCTTTCTTAATCAATCTGGTTCCAGTCATACAATGTTCCAACACCCATCCTTCAGCGGTGTACATTCACTTCTCACCACCAATATCCTCCACATCCCTTCTGCTACCTTGACCCCTCCCCGCCTCTATGGCAGGCACTTTCCCTCTGTCTCTGTCTCTGTCTCTGTCTCTGTCTCTGTCTGTCTGTTCTCCTTTTGGGCATTATGGTTTGCAACACAGATACTGAGAGGCATCATGTTTGGTCCTTTATCCATTTTCAGCACACGTCTCCCATCCTGGGTGATCCCTTCTAACCATCATTATCATAACAGTCTCCTCCCTATTCCATCTGCCCTCTCCCCCAGCCCTTGAGGCAGGCTTCTAGCCATGGATGATTCGTCCTGGCCCTTGTTTCTACTGGTCTTGAGTGTTCATCTCATACTATGGATTGGGGCTGCAGAACTGAGGTGGTCGGAGGGAGAAAGTGGTGGGCTGAGGGACTGATCCATAGAAGTAGATTTAGGCATTTTGGTGGTGAGCAAACAGGGAATGACAGTTTACTTTTGAGAAGGTGTGAGGTTGGGAACAAAGGGTTAAGGCAGGTAGGTTGAAGAGGCAACAGCATCCTGAAACCCACAACAAAGGTCAGCAGATGTGCAAAGGCACTGAGGCAGGAGCCCAGTGCTTGTTTACATAGTCTCTGCCCTTTTTCCTATTAAGATAAGCCCTAAGCGTTTATTCTACAATGTGCACCCTTGGATAGATTAGCATAGGTTCACCTCAGGCTGAAGAATGTCCCCCTCCCCAACCCTTTCCTGTAATAACAACTTGTCCTAAGAAATTGAGCATAAAAGGGCAGTCAAAGCTCTCAGTGTATGAGACTATTAACCCCTGACCCCATTTCCCCCTTCTATGTCTGTCTCAGTTTCTTATACTCCAACAGAAACCTGCTTCAACCCTCTTAAAATAATTTTTTTAATTGAATCACTGTGAGATACAATTACAAACTTTCATGATTAAATTTCAGTCCTAGAATGATTGAGTTCCCATCCCTCCACCCATGTGTATTTTCCACCACCAATGTTCCCAGTATCCCTCCTGTCACCCTCACCCCATATCACCCCCTGCCTCTGTGGCATGCACCTTCCTTCTTCCTCTCTCTCTCCTTTTGGTTTGTTTGTTTGTTTGTTTTTGCTTCTTGGGTCACATCCAGTGGTGCTCAGGGGTTACTCCTCTGCAAGTAAGCTCTGCACTCAGGAATTACTCCTGGGGTGCTTGGGGGACCACATGGGAGGCCCGGGATTAAACTCTGGCCAGCCGTGTGCAAAGCAAACACCCTCCCTGCTGTACTATATTGCTCCGGCCCCTCTCTTTGCTTTTGGACATTATGGTTTGCAATACAGATACCAAGAGGCCATCATGTTTGGTCCTTAGTCTACTTTCAGCACGTATCTCCCATGCCGAGAGATCCCTACAGCCATCATTTACTTAGTGGTCCCTTCTCCATCCCAACTATCTTTTCCCCTACCACATTAGGCCGGCTTCCAAACCATGGAGTGACCCTCCTGGCCCTGATCTCTACTGTCCTTAGGTATTAGTCTCATATTATGCTCTTTTTTTCTTTTCTTTTCTTTTCTTTCCTTTTTTTTTTTTTTAAATTTTATTGAATCACCGTGAGAACAGTTACAAAGCTTTCAGGATTAAGTCTCAGTCATACAATGATCCAACACCCATCCCTTCACCAGTGAGTGCCCATGTTTCACCACCAAGAACCCCAGTATACCACCCTCCCACTCCCCACCCTGCCTGTGTGGCAGATGATTTTCACTTTACTCGGCCTCACGTCCTTTCCTGAATTACAAAATACCACTCAGGAGTGGCTCTTCCGCCCCTGAGTGGCCATGATCGCAGAGGCACACAAACCAATCTCGGAATGCAGCGGTTGCTGGCAGAAATACCTCTGCACTTAATTACTAAAATACCAGAATTCCAAAACCACATGGCTGCTTTTGTGGCTGTGCAGCATCATATGTTCTTCATTATCAGCAATAGAAAACAAATGATCTAATGATGCCTTTTCGGCAGGTCTGATTATTGGGGGAAAAATTCTAATAATAATAGTGGGTTTTTAGTCGAAAATTGAATGTAATCAAAGTAAAGAGAGAGTAAAGTGAAAATCATCTGCCACACAGGCAGTGTCGCCAAGATTCCATCTGGAGAAGGTGGGGACTCTGCACCTTCTCTGTCTGGCACCCCAATGTTGTTGTCCTGGTCTGGGGTCTGGAGCATTCTCTGGTCTGTGGTGCCTGATGGCCAGGATTCTTCGTTACTCAGTGCAGCAAGATGGTGCCAGGGGTGGGTTGAGGGTGTGACTTCTGGCTTTAGAGGCTTGCTGGAGCCTCCCGATTCCAGTGCCCCCAGGCAGTTTGGAGAAATAGTCCGGGTACCCACATACTGGAGCTGTGTTAGTAGAAGCTCAGTGTTGCCGGGATTCCATCTGGAGAAGGCGTCATATTATGTTATTTTATATTCCACAAGTGAGTGCAGTCCTCCTATATCTGTCCCTCTCTGACTCATTTCACTTAGCACGATACTCTCAATGTCCATCCACTTATAAGCAAATTTCATGACTTCATCTTTTCTAACAGCTGCATAGTATTTCACTGTGTCCATATACCAAAGTTTCTTTAACCAGCTGTCTATTTTCGGGCACTTGTGTTGTTTCCAGATTCTGGCTATTGTGAACAGTACTGCAATAAACATACAAGTGCAGATGTCATTTCTACTGTGTTCTTTGCATCCCCGAGATATATTCACAGAAGTGGTATTGATGGGTCATATGGGAGCTCAATTTCTAGTGTTTTGAGGAATGTCTATATTGTTTTCCAAAAAGGCTGTACCAGTAGGGATTCCCATCAACAATGAATGAGAGTCCCTTTCTCCCCACATCTGCATCAGCACTGGTTGTTCTTGTTCTTTTTGATATGTTCCAGTCTCTGTGGTATAAGATGATATATTATTGTTGTTTTGATTTGCATCTCCCTGATGATTAGTGATGTAGAGCATTTGTTTCTTGTGCCTTTTGGCCATTTGAATTTGTTTTTTGAGGAAGTTTCTGTTTATTTTTTTCTCCCCATTTTTTTGATGAGGTTGCTTCAACCCTCTTTACCCAGGGCTGGTCCCAGGTAATGTGAGAAAAGCTTTAGTGGACCACATACATGATACAAATCAATAAGATCTCTTAAAAAAACAAATAGATCAACATTTCTCTCCCAGATTCCATGCCCCTCCCCCATGAAACTCTGGAGTCCCTTCCCCATTCTCTGCTCGGCCTTTGTTGCCAGCTGGGTTGACTTCTGAGCGTTATCCTGCAAGGGGCCAGCGTCCTACCCAGCCCTGATCCCCATCTCTTAGCTCTACTTACTGGCACCCACAAAGCCCTGCAGATTACTGCTAGGAACTGTTGAGTGATTTCTAGATTGGGTGAAAATGGCCAGGGATGTCACAGTAGTGAAAAGGTCAGTAGCAACGTGCTCAGAATGGAAAACTCTCAAGGGTAAATCCATAACTCCTTTAGCAAGTTGGTTCCTTTGTTAGTCCATCTTCTACTGATGGGGAACTCCTTGCTTCATAAGTTCAGTCTCTTCTTCCTGCGACTTTTAATAAATAATAAAAAAGTTAAAACATTTGTTTTGGGGATCAGTCATAACCAGCGATGCTCAGAGGTTAGTTCTGGCTCTGCACTCAGGAATTACTCCTGGCAATGCTCAGGGACCATATGGGATGCTGAGGATCAAACCTGGGCTGGTGATGTACAAGGCTTATCTGCTATACAATCTCTCCAGCCTCAGTTCTCATTTCCTTTGAGCTAAAATCTGGCCTCCTTTAGGACTCAGTTGACCTCGTGCCCCTCCCATCCCCTCCCATTTTCCTCTCTCTGGGGGTCCAGCTAGGTAACACTTTGGGGTTCTTATTAATTGTTCAATTTGATCCCATGGATCTGGAAAGAGACAAAGATTCTCTAGTTTTGTTACCTTGGAAAAGTTACTAAGCTCCAGTCTTAAAATTTAAAGTAAGTCTAGTTGTAATTTTCAAGTCTAGTTGAATAATGCCTAATTCATTTACCTAGGGTATAAATGAAGTTATGAGTTTGTATAGGGTAGGAATGCTTTCAGACACAAGTAGAAGTAACCTGACAAACATTGGCTTAAATGACTAGAGTTAATTTTTCTTGCATAACAAAAAGTCTGGTGGCAAGTGGCTGCTGGCATTTGTTCAGCTGTTCAAGGAAGCATTCAAGGATCTCAACTCTTTATATCTTCTCCTCTGTTAGTGTCAACACGTTGATTTTTCACTCTCATGTGTGTTACTGCATGGTGATAACACAGCTGCCATAGCTCTGAGCATTTGATGTGCATTCAGAGAAAGAACAAAAATGGGAAGAGTTGGTATGGCCATAATCGATTACTTTATCAGAAAAGCAAAACATTGTTTTTTAATTGAATCACTGTGAGATACAGTTACAAAGCTTTCATGATTGGTTTCAGTCACACAGTGTTCCAACACCCATTCCTCCACCAGTGGACTTTTCCCACCACCAGTGTCCCCTGTTTCCCTCTGCTCTCCTCTCCCTACTCCCCTCTCCAGCCTGCCTCTACGACAGGCACTTTCCCTCCCTCCCTCCCTCCCTCCCTCTCTCTCTCTCTCTCTCTCTCTCTCTCTCTCTCTCTCTCCTTTTGGGCATTATGGGCAAAAACATTCTTTAGAAATTCCCCAGCAGGGTTCTCTTTATGTGTTATTGACCAAAGTTACGTCTCATGACCATTTTTTATTTGTAGGGAACTTGGCATAACAAATCATGGCAAAAGGGAACAGAATTCTTAGAGCTGAGGCTTGGCACATTGCCATTCTGAACACAGTATCCCTTTGGTTGTTAAGTGTCATAAGATTGGAACTTAAATGACAAATACTGATTTCTCACAGTGCCGGAGGCTGGGAAATCCGGTGAGAGTCATTTTGTGGATGTGTCTTGAGTCACTCATCTTCCCTGCTTACTTGGTAATTTCTACTCTATAATCCAGGGCCAGCGGTTTGTTATTTCATATTGTATGTTCCCTTATTTTGTTTCTCTATCCCAAGATGAGTGAGGTCGCCCAGTATTTGTCCTTTTCTCTCTAGCTTACTTCACTTAACACGATGTCCTCCAGGTCCATCCTAGTTGCAACTAACTGCATGATTTCATCTTTTCTTTCTGCTGCATGGTATTCCATTGTGTAAATATATCATGTCTTCTTGATCCACTCATCAGTCGTTAGACATTTGGGTTGTTTCCATATCCTGCCTATTGTACTTAGTTCTGCATTGAACGTAGGTGTGAATACATGGTTTTTGAATTAATTTTTGTCTTTTGCAGGTGGATCTAAGAAGTGGAATTGTTAGGGGCATACAACAGTTCTTTTCTTTTCTGAGTAATATCCATACTGTTTTCTATAGAGACTGAACAGACAACATTCCCACCGATAGACCAATATGGAAGAGGGTCTTTTTTTCCTTCTATATCTCCACCAGTGCTGGTTGCTTTCAGTCTTTTTGATTTATGCCATTCTGACTGGTGGGAAATGGTATCTCATTGTTGTATTGGTTCACATTTTCCTGATAGTAAGTGATAATGAATGAATCCTATGCCTGTTGGCCATCTGTGTGTCCTTTTTATGCAAACATATATCTTCTTTCCCCAGTTTCGATGGGTTATTAGCTTTTTGTTGTCGAGTTTTATGAATACTTTGATATTTTGGATAGTAATACTTTATCTGATATACTGTGTTCAAACATTTTCTCCTATTCAGTAGGGCATATTTATTTTTAATTATTTTTCTTAATTTTATACTTGTGAACATTTTCTATTTATTCTCCATTAGAATCCTCATGCCTCTTGTTTTCTCTTCTATTAATATTTGTATATGACATTTTGGGTTCACTTTGAGAATCAGTTTTGACATTACTGTGACTATGGAGGGATTACTAAGCCTATAGGGTGCTATGAAGACTTTCAGCAAATGGGTTGGAAAAATAATCATGAATACCCAGATATCAATGATCTCATTCTGTCATAACCCAGTGCTTTGCCACATTTGTTTCAGGCATAAAACAAAGCTCTACAGCTACAGCATTTCAAGTCTTCTGGGTTTCTCTTTATGATCTCATTCTTGTCTGTCTCTTCTTACTTCCTCAACACCACAATTCTCAGGTTGTGGTTGAAAGAGAGTATTTTTAAATGTGTATTATAATATGTTATCCATCCATCCATACCCAAAATGATATGTAGTAGTACTATTTTAAAAAGTTTTATGTGTATAATACTTAATGAGCATTTCCTCACAACATTTGCATTTGAGGTCTATGAGTGTTGACACATGCTGTACAAATCACTCAGTCAATTTTGAGCCACTTCCAGTGGTTCTCAGGTAACCATGCTCAAGGGACCATGCGGTATTGGGTATCAAGGCTGGGGCTCTTGCACACAAAGCATGTGCTCCATTCCTTTGAACTAGGTCCCTGCCCCTTATTTATTTTTTATTGACTCCCTTTTCCCTCCCTTTCCACCCTTCCCTTCCTTCCCTCCTCTCCATTCGCTCCCCTCCATTCCTTTTCTCCCCTCTCATCTCCTTCCTTCTCCTCTCCTTCCCTCCCTTCCCTCCCTTCTATTTCTTTCCTTCCCTCTCCTCCCCTGCCTCTCTTCCCTCCCCCATTCCTTTTCTTTCCTCTCCTCTCCTTCCTTCTCCTCCCCTCCCTCCTTTCCCTCCCTTCCATTCCCTCTCCTCCCCCACCTCCTTTCCTTCCCTTCCCTCCTCTCCCCTCTCCCCTCCTTCTCTATTTCCCCCTTCCCTTCCCTTCCCTTCCCTTCCCTTCCCTTCCCTTGCCTTCCCTTCCCTTCCCTTGCCTTCCCTTCCCTTGCCTTGCCTTGCCTTGCCTTGCCTTGCCTTCCCTTCCCTTCCCTTCCCTTCCCTTCCCTTCCCTTCCCTTCCCTTCCCTTCCCTTCCCTTCCCTTCCCTTCCCTTCCCTTCCCTTCCCTTCCCTTCCCTTCCCTTCCCTTCCCTTCCCTTGCCTTGCCTTGCCTTGCCTTGCCTTCCCTTCCCTTGCCTTGCCTTCCCTTGCCTTCCCTTGCCTTCCCTTGCCTTGCCTTGCCTTGCCTTGCCTTGCCTTGCCTTGCCTTGCCTTGCCTTGCCTTGCCTTGCCTTCCCTTCCCTTCCCTTCCCTTCCCTTCCCTTGCCTTCCCTTCCCTTGCCTTGCCTTGCCTTGCCTTGCCTTCACTTCCCTTCCCTTCCCTTCCCTTCCCTTCCCTTCCCTTCCCTTCCCTTCCCTTCCCTTCCCTTCCCTTCCCTTCCCTTCCCTTCCCTTCCCTTCCCTTCCCTTCCCTTCCCTTCCCTTCCCTTCCCTTCCCTTCCCTTCCCTTCCCTTCCCTTCCCTTGCCTTGCCTTGCCTTGCCTTGCCTTCCCTTCCCTTGCCTTGCCTTCCCTTGCCTTCCCTTGCCTTCCCTTGCCTTGCCTTGCCTTGCCTTGCCTTGCCTTGCCTTGCCTTGCCTTGCCTTGCCTTGCCTTGCCTTCCCTTCCCTTCCCTTCCCTTCCCTTCCCTTCCCTTCCCTTCCCTTCCCTTCCCTTCCCTTCCCTTCCCTTCCCTTCCCTTCCCTTCCCTTCCCTTCCCTTCCCTTCCCTTCCCTTCCCTTGCCTTCCCTTCCCTTCCCTTCCCTTCCCTTCCCTTCCCTTCCCTTCCCTTCCCTTCCCTTCCCTTCCCTTCCCTTCCCTTCCCTTCCCTTCCCTTCCCTTCCCTTCCCTTCCCTTCCCTTCCCTTCCCTTCCCTTCCCTTCCCTTCCCTTCCCTTCCCTTCCCTTCCCTTCCCTTCCCTTCCCTTCCCTTCCCTTCCCTTCCCTTCCCTTTCCTATTGTTGCACCCATGGGAGTTGTGGAGGTTTCAAACTTGTTATTGATGCTGGATTGCACAATGGAAGTCCTGGCCTCCAAGGTTGCACTTAGCATGTAGGGATGAAGCTGGGTATTGAACTTGAGGCCGCAGGTATGCTCTTTCTCACTGAGTCACATCTGCCCCTCACTTCGATTTTTAAAACAAATGACTGTCTTTTCATTGCCCATCCATACCACACTCTATTAGTTCATTTTCCTACAGATAAACTTAGGGTTTCATTATTTTTTATTTTCTATTGCTAATGATGTTGTAGAGAACATTCTCATAATAGTCTTTTTGGACATACATGGAAGAATTTTGTAAATATGTTGATTGCAAAATATAAGCACCGGTCATTTTATTATCAAATTGTTCTCTAAAATGGTTGAAGTAAAGCAATATTTATCTGCATTGTATGAGGGTTTTTCTGGAATGGTAAGACTTTATTATTATTATTATTCTCTTTATTCTGATTATAAACTGGCACATACACATGAACTAGATTTGCATCTCCCTTTTACTTGTAGGACTGCATGTCTTTCCTAAGCTCGTTGGTTATTCTTTGCAGAGGAAATTATGGTCTCATTTTAAAAATTTTCTCAGATCTGGGGCTGGAGAGATAGCACAGCGGGTAGGGCGTTTGCCTTGCACGCGGCCGACCCGGGTTCAAATCCCAGCATCCCATATGGTCCCCTGAGCACAGCCAGGGGTAATTCCTGAGTGCAGAGCCAGGAGCAACCCCTGTGCATTGCCAGGTGTGACCCAAAAAGCAAAAAAAAAAAAAAAAAAAAAAATTTTCTCAGATCTTAATATCCCTATTATTATTTTTGAAATAAATATTCTGAAATATATGGCAAAGTCTCTTAATAATATTTTCCATACTAGCTAAGATGCTTTGGTCTCTGAACAGCACCAACAAACAGTACCTTTGGCATCGAATGATCTCATGTAACAAGAATCAGGTCCATAGATGGTATCAGGGTAGGGTTAGGGGTGGGTTACAACATGATCTCCCTGTCTTTCTCCTACTCACTTTATAGCATGCTTTTTCAAAAACATATCTTTTGACTGTTCCCAAGGCCAGTGCTGCAGCTCCATAGGGAATATCTTCCTGCTACTCAGGCGGGAGCAAGAGGCAGCTACTATAGGGCTTCTGCCTGTGGTTTCTCTCTCACCAGAGGACAAATGGCTTCCTTAGCACCCTTCTCTGATGTGCTCTGATCTCATTGGTCAGAGCTGGTTTTGTGTCCACATTACCTGGATTGTTGACAACCCGGAAGGATTCTTCTATGACTGGCTCAGGTCAACCTCAGTTTTTTTTTCTGGGAGTTGGGCAGATGGCAGCACCCACAAAATCCAGAAACTTGGACAAAGAGGAAAATGGCTGTTGTAGTGGTAGCCAATAGTGCCTTCCTTTGCCCAGATCAATGGATAATCTACTAGTTTCTAGTTTTTTCTCTTGGTCACTTCCTCTGAATTCTCTGTCCTGGTGGTTCCTCCCATGGTTTGCTTCATAGCTTGCCCCCTGGATCGACTTTTACTACTCTTCTTCGCTGGATCCATTTTATAAAAGTCATGCTTATTTGTCTTCCTTTCAGAGTCCCAATCTGTCAAAACTTTCCTAAGAAACAGTACAAACGAGGTATGTGTGTTGAACCCTGATGGTGTTAAATTGTCAGTGTTCATCCTTATGTTTGATTAGCTTGTTGATTGGTATAGAAGGTTAGAGTTTCGTGAATCTCTCACAGTTTTGAAAACATTGTTTTATCATTTCTTTTTTTTCAGATAGTAAATCAATTTTACTTTCTTTTAATTAAATGACTATTTATTCTTTTTAATTTAATTTTTAAAATTTTCTTTGACCTTACCATTGGTTTTTATTTTTTTTATTTTTAAAATTAAAAATTTTTTTTTTATTAGTGAATCACTCTGAGGTATAGTTACAGACTTACAAACTTTTGTGCTTGCATTTCAGTCATACAATGATCGAGTACCCATCCCTCCACCAGTGCCCATTTTCCACCACCAATGGTCCCAGCATCCCTCCCACCACCTCCACCTCGTCCCCCCCCCCCACACCCCGCCTCTGTGGTAAGGCATTCCCTTTTGTTCTCTCTCTCCTTTGGGGCTGGTATTAAGTGGCCATCATATTTGGTCTGTAGTCTACTTTCATCAGGCATCTCCCATCCCGAGTGGGCCCTCCTAACACCCTTTACTTGTTGGTCGTTTCTCTATCTGAGCTGCCTTTTCCCCCAGAGTATGAGGCCAGCTTCTAAGATGTGGATTAATCCTCCTGGCTCTTATCTCTACTATTCTTGGGTGTTAGTCCCCCATTCTGTTACTTTATATTCCACAAATGAGTGCAATCTTTCTATGTCTGTCTCTCTCTTTCTGACTCATTTAACTTAACATGATACTTTCCATGTTGATCCACCTATACGCAAATTTTATGACTTCATCTTTTTAACAGCTGCATAGTATTCCATTGTGTAAATGTACCAAAGTTTCTTTAACCAGTCATTTCTTCTCGGACACTTGGGTTTTTTCTAGATTCTGGCTATTTTAAACTAGTGCTGCAATGAATATTTTCTTATTTTCATTTAACAGTGTTTTCATTACATGCGCTACAGTGTTTTTAACTGTTTACTAAAGATTCTGATGAAGGATCAAATCTTTTTTCTAAGCCAAGACATACAAAAATTTTCTTTTATATATATATATTCTTAATTGAATCACTGTGAGATACACAGTTACAAAGCTGTCCATTATTGAGTTTCAGTCATATAATGTTTCAACACCCATCCCTCCACCAGCTCACATTTCCCACCACCAATATCCCCAGTATCCCTTCCACCATCCTCCCCATGCACTCCCAACCCCACCACCCCCACACAGCTGCCTTTATGGCAGGCACTTTTCTTCTTTCTATTTCTCTCTACTTTTGGGAATTATAGTTTGCAATATATATACTGAGAGGCCATCATATTTGGTCTTTTACCTATTTTCAGCACATGCCTCTCATCCAGATGGATCACTTCCAACCATCATTGTCAAACTAATCCCTTCTTTACACAAATTGTCCTCTCCCCCAGCATTTGAAGCAAGCTTAAAACCATGGACCAATCCTCCTGGCCGTTGTTTTTACTATTAGTCTCATACTATGTTTTTTTTTTCTGTATCTCACAAATGAGTGCAATCATTCTATGTCTGTCCCTTTCCTTCTGATTTACTTTGCTCACCATGATACTCTCCACGTCCATCCATTTACAAGCAAATCTCATAACTTCATTTTTTTTTCTGATGGCTGAAAAGTATTCCACTATGTCTTTGTACCATAGCTTCTTTATCTAGTCATCTGTTCTTGGGCACTTGGGTAGTTTCCAGATTATTTCTCTTTTTTTAATTTAAATTTTTTTATTTTATTGAATCACCATGTGGAAAATTATTACAAAGTTCTCAGGCTTATGTCCAGTTATACAATATTCAAACACCCATCCCTTCACCAGTGCACATATTCCACCACCAAAAGCCCCAGTATACCTCCCACCCCTCCCCTCACCCCCAACTGTGTAACTGATGAATTTCACTTCATTTTCTCTTTAGCTTGATTACATTCTATATTTCAACACAGAACTCACTATTGTTGGAGTTTCCCCCCCAAGAAAGACAGCCCTACTACCAAGGAAGCATTTGATAATTAGTTTTCCATTGCTTAGAATGAAGAGATATGTAGTCCCACTGCTCCAAGTATATAACTCTTTTTTTCCTTTTCCCTTTTTTTTTCTCATCCCCCTTCCCACGCCTCATAAAATGGTAGATGCCACACCACGTTTATCCCTGAAAAAACAACTGAGAAAGAGGGATATTTCCTTTTCTCGGCCGGCGTGGGGCTATGGCTTAGTTCACAGTCTAGAGAAATGGCTGCTACTTTGATTACCTTCAATATTTCAACAAGGGGTGGGGGGGGGAAGAAAAAAAATATTTCAACAAAAAACTCACTGTTATTGTTTGGAGTTTCCCCCCAAAGTCACACTGCTAAAAAGAAACAGTTTCACATTGCTGACAAATAAGAGATGTTAACAGCCGCAGCCCCGCAGTTTTGGATTTCTGTAGAAAGTCCAGGGAAAATTCTGCCAGAAATTGCATAGCCCAGCTCACAGTCCCAGTGCATTGCTGTAAGAAGCTGCTCTGGATGCCAAAATGGTTTAGAAGACCTCTGGAATCAAAGTCTTTAGGAACAGAGGGTGTGTCCAGATTATTTTTTAACTTCTAGTATCTGTAATTCAAAGTCTTCTGATTCCTGTTTCTTTAATTAAAACTCTCCTTCTTATATAAAACATCTCTCCAGATATTTTTATTCATGACCTTCTGAAACCCCACCCAGCTATGTGATGGTAATGGGCCGTCAGGTTGCTCTCTCAGGCAACTTACTATCCTTGAGGTTCTGGGAAATATTCTTGTTTGGTGCTGTTAATACTTCCCTTCCCTCAGTTTTTACTGTGATGAATTTCTGAAATTGCCTGTGGGATTCATGATAGACTTTCTGGATTAATCTCCTGATGCTCCTTTTTCCCTTGGAAATAGAGGGGCTCCTAAGCTGTGCTCAGGAGGCCTGGTGAGCCCCTCCACACAATTCTTAGCCAAGAGGCAGCAGATCAATGCAAGGGCCCAAGAACGAGGACATTTGTAGCTGATAGTGCTAAGACCTGTAAGTGCTAAGGATTACTCTGGTGACCCCAGAGCTAGGGGCCTTCAGAGCACCCCAGCTGTCCTTGAAGGACCATGTAATGCCACGGTATCAACCCTAGGTTGTCTTCATGCAAGGCAAGCATCTTGACCCTTATACTGTTTCCATAGCCCCTCCTATCACTGCCATTCTCCAATCTGTGACAAGTTTTCTTCTCTATGAGGTTTTCTTTCTTTTGACTGCTTAAAGTAAAGCAGTCAATTTGCTTTCACATCTCAACATCTAAGAACTCTTTCTGATTGTTTAAAACAACAACAAAAAATAACATTCTATTTTCTTTATAAAATACCTGTGAAATAGCTTTGAGATTTTCTTTTGTTTCCCAGACTTTCTTTTGATTGTCCATTGGTTCCTTCTCTTCTGATGTTGGTCTGGTAGAGCATTCTTTGCTCACTTGTGTGTTGGCTCTTTGTGGGTCTTTGTTGAAGAGGCAGGTTCTGAAAGTTAAACTTGGGCTACAAATTCAGCATGCATGGGGTGGGCTCCTTTGGGAAGACTAGTTATGGAGGCTGATGGGAATATACTTTTGTATTTTTTAGATTTTTGGGTCACACCCAGCAGGGCTTTGGACTTACTCCTCGCAGGGCATTGGGACTGTATAGGAGCTGGAATTCAAATTGAATTGATGTCTGCAAAGTAAGTGCCTCACCCTCAGTACTCTCTGGCCCCAACACTAACATTTTGATGGGATATTCCAAAAGTCAAACTATGGAAGTCTTTTCCTGGCACCATTTCTAATTTGCTCTTGATAACACCAAGCATTTGATCTCTGTAGCATTAATTTTCTGCAACTTTAACTTATTCACATTTCTCAAGATAATCAGACTTCCTTAGGCCTCAGTTTTCTTGTCTTTAATCAGATGGAATTGGGCTAGGTGATCTCAAAGGATTCTTACCACTCTATGGCTTTATAATATGATTCAGGACAGAGATTAGTTAAGCGACGAAACATATTAGAAGGAATCAACTATGCTAAAATATAAAAATCCTTTGAAGCTGTCAGGAGATATACTCCTAAAAATCTAATAAAAAGTTGGACTCATTGGGGACATGACTCAATGGGAGATAATTAGAAATAAACTTGGGAGGGAAAGTCAAGGAAGGCTAATATTTAGTGGCAATGCCTTAATTAATTTTGCCTATGCCCCAAGGATATTGAAGTCAGTAGGTTTTGTAGTCTACCTTTTGGAACTGAATAGCACACAGTAGTTGGACCTGCTAATTGAAGGAGGGCAATATAGATTCAGAGCAAGAGAAGGAGTCTTAGGTTTTAATTTGTTATAAACCATCCAAGACCTGAGATCTTAGTCTGACAGATACTTAAACTAAGGTCAACATCTTCGAGGGTTTCTAAAATTAGGTTCTGTTTACTGCTAAATTGAAGCTGTATTCTTCTCCCTGGAGCTATGCTTCCAAAAGGTGATCAGAAAAATATCACTTGGAGATTTCACATTTCAGCATCAAATTTACATGCTCTGATGTGTATGTACAAAAATTTAAATGAAGTCTTAGTTTAAACTCTCTTGGCTTATTTAGACTGTAATTTCTGCACAATTTCTGCCTTACCCCTACTTCATTATTTATCACTCACTAACGTGTGCAGTTTGTGTTTATTACACGTGCGAGTCAAAGAATACATTGTGACATAAACGGACTTTAAAAAATTTCATCTTTTCCATTGACCGTGAACATGTGAACATGTGAAAATCTATAGGTCACTATCTCAGTTCAGTGTGTTCCAAGCAGGTTGAGGATTGGAACTGGGATTGTTTAAAAGATAATGGGACATTCAGCTCCATTCAATGGAATTCCAATGTCACAGAATACCGTGAGGAATAACATCTCAGCCAATTTGCCTTCCTTCAGCAGGGTGACACGTCTTGCAGTCACCTCAATTCCATATTGCTGGTGTAGAAATATCGCTGACCTGTCATCGTGGTATTTACTCAGAACACAGGAGAGAGTGATGATAGGGGAGACATTTAGGGGAGATTTTCTGGATTTATGATATTGATTTTTGTTCTTTGTATGAGGAAGAAATTAACATCTGTCCTCCTGGAAATATGGTCTCTGTAATGAGCCTGGTTAACTTCTTGAAATATAGCTTGCCAAGTTAATATTTGCCAAGAAGGGGGACTGGCTTGGATCTAGAGAGGTGCAGGTAAGTTTCCAAGAGGAGACACTCAATTAAATAGCAGACAGGGAGGAGAAAACTTGAGCTGTCTTTGGTTTTTGGAAAGGTAATGGAAGAAAGACAAGCCTTTGTTGGGGGGAAATTTGTTTCAGAAAAAGTTGGAAGGTGGAGAGGGTTTGGAGGGCATTAGTGCACAGATTTAGGAACTATCTTCAGTGGTTTTGTTTTGAATAAAGACTTTTACCCATTTACCCATTCAACTTTTTATCAAGGGCTGAATATTGTCTTCATTACTAAGGGCTTAAGGAATTGCCTTTAAGGGGCTCACAGACAAGAAGAAGAAACCATCTAACTCAGCCTCAGTTGAGCAAAGAGACTTGAACTCTTCAGAAAATTTAGAATCTCTGCTGGGCAAAATAAAATGGTAAACTGAACTTTGCTAAAGCCTGATGTCTACGTATCAGTCCTCTGGTGCCTTGTACAGTATCTGGCTCAGACTTTGAAAGCAGTCCTCCTTAAAAAAATACCTTTCATCATTTTCCTGTTCTAAGACATCCATAGCGACTTTCTCTGTTGCCAGCTGAACTCAAGATCAAAAGCCTATGCCTGAGTTTTAAGGCTTATAAATAATGTAGCTCATAATGTAGCTTATCTTCCTTCTAGCCACAGGGGGATAGCTCCTGGGGGCACTTTTCTCCTCTGAGAGTGCTCTCAGACCTTGCACCCTCTGATCAAATCTGTAGTTTATGAAAATGTTGGCGGCTTGTTGCTGCCCAAAGGAGCACCCCTACCTCCCAACACCAGGGGTTCCTTTGCCTGGGGCCTGTCCACCCTGCCACAACCCAGAAACTCAAGCCTGGCAAGGCAGAGCACACTGGTCCTAGCACCCTCTGCTCTTTGGGGTGGGGGGTTTGAGAGAAGGCTCAGCCTGAGTTGAAGAATACATAAAAAATATTTTGCATCCACCCTGTAAGACCTCCCTGCCCTCTTTCTTGGTTTACTTTTTTTTTTTTTCTTTTTGGGTCATACCTGGTGATGCTCAGGGGTTGGTTAAGAAGTCCTGGCTCTGCACTCAGGAATTACTCCTGGTGGTGCTCTGGAGACCATATGGGATGCTGGAGATCGAAGCCAGGTCGACTGCATGCAAGGCAAATGCCCTACCCGCTGTACTATCACTTCGGCCCCTCTTTCCTGGTTTCATGCTCATTCGTCTTCTCTGCCATTTTCCAAGATCCTGCACAGCAAACTCTTTCTGTGAATTTAACAACTATTTGTCAAGAGGCTGCCAGGGACATAATCGTGCAAGACAGATCCTGTTGGATCCTCATGGAGTCTAGGGCCCAGAGACGGAGGTCTTGGTCAAATCAATGTTTCATGATGGGTCGTGTAGAGGGTCTGCGAGCAGGGAACTGGTGAGTTTGGGGTTGGGGTGTCTGAGAATCTGCACCTGGTCACTTGAGCTGAGCTCAGAAGCAGTGACCTGTGCCCGGGCTGGGGTTGAGGAGTGGATCAGGGAAGCCTTTGGCTTGAGGTCTGAAATGTGAGTAGCTGTTAAGGAGACAGACTGGAGGGAGGGAATATCTCTCAGCAGGAGACATAGTACAGAGGTCTTGCTGGGGGGAAATTGTGTTTGAGAAGTTGACAGTAGCCAGTGTCATGGAAGGCAGATCCCAGTTCTCCCAGACACTGTTCTAGAAGTCCTCAGAATTATGTTCATATAGCCTCTTGATGATTTATCAGTAAAGAGATTGGGGCTTCAAGAAACATTGATTTAGGATATACCAGGCCCTGCAATAAGCAACAGCAGTACAGAAGTTGCTCTAACTTATTACTGTCCCTCCCCCCAACATTTTTTTTTCTATTTTCACTTCTTCCTTTTCTTTTTATCCTTTTTAGTCATGCATTGCTGATTTTGCACAGACCTCGGGTGGCACTTACTTGGTATGCTGCTGGGAATCCCAAAGGCAAAGCCCCTGAGATTGTCTTGGGCTTGGCAGAGGGCTGGAGTGAGAGGTGTTGGGATGGAACTCACACTTGTCAGAATCTGGTGCTGAGCTGTCTGTCTCTGGACATGCTCAGCCCACTTTCAAGTATTGATCACTATTCCCCATATTTGGGCATCCCCCCATCAGAGGCCATAGATTACATTCTTGAGGGCCCATCTGTCCTGTTAGAGTATCACTAGACCCTGGAATAGAACCTGGCGTGTAGGAGGATGTGGTCAGTCCATAGTGTATTGGTTGTGACTTTCTCACTAAACTCGAAGCTCTCTGAGGGCAGGGATGGTTAATAAAAAACGGCCCTGTGCAAAGGCATTTTAAGAGTACTAGGATATGATTTGAACTCAAATCCAGCAGTTGATGAAGAAAAATTTGCAAAACAGAATCTATTATGATGAAACCAAGTTTTCCAAAACTTCCAGGAAAAGTGCTTTAAAAGATAATGATGCGGGGGGAGGGGGAGCTGGTGTGATAGCACAGCGAGTAGGGCGTTTGCCTTGCATGCATATCACCATCTCGATGGATTTCAATCAGGGCAGATTGTCCCACCAGCACTGCCTGGTTTGGCCCCTGCGCACAGAGCCAAAAGTGCATGCCTAGGAGTGACTTCCCCACCAAAAAAAAGAGAATGATGATTAAACTTTAACTAAATTTTCTACAGTGCTTTTCCTGTGAATTCCTGACTTAAATGGGACTGGAGAGATAGCACAGCAGGTAGGGTGTTTGCCTTGCATGCAGTCGACAGGAGTTCGATTCCTCTGTCCCTCTCGGAGAGCCCGGAAAACTACCAAGAGTATCCTGCTGGCACGGTAGAGCCTGGCAAGCTACCCGTGGCATATTGGATATGCCAAAAACAGTAACAAGTCTCACAGTGAAGACGTTTCTGGTGCCCGCTCGAGCAAATTGATGAACAACGGGAAGACAGTGCTACAGTGCTACCATAGAGCATTTCATGTTTACTGAGAATCTCTAAGGCAGGTACTGGGGTCCTGGAGGGCTTGGTAGTGGTCACACACCTGTTTTGCAATCTTGAGACTGTGGATTTGCATCCCAGCACTGCCTCTTGCAGGATGCCATGTATTTGGGGGACCCCAGGGGTGCACAACCCATGAGCATGGAAATGGAGGGGCGAGATCTGAGCAAGGACCTCTGCCCAGCTTGAGCACTGCTACACCAACCACTTAAGGGGAAAAACAAATCTTTGTACAAAATCTTACAATAACATTCCCAGAAATGCTATTTTATCGGGGCGGCAAGCACACAGATCTTTTCTTTTCCAGGAGAAGCAGCGCAGACAGAGCCAATCTCTGGCCCTCTCCCATCTCCGCTTCCTGGGTCACAGGCTGAACTCTCACATACGGAGGAGACAGGAGAAGTCAGCGGCGTTATTATTACCCAGCTCCATGGCTTATTGCTTCCGCTAAAGACAGCCGGGGCTGAGATGCAACCCTTCACCTCGGGATCTGAGGAGGCTAGTCTGGGTTCCAGGGGGAGCATCGGGGGTCATTACTGAAGACGCACCAGGCGCGCAGGCGGGAAGTTGGAGGGAAAACTCGTTAGGCTCGGAATGCAATGCTGTTCAGGTCTGTAATCAGCCGGCGGTGACCTTGCTCAGAGGCCACTGGCTGTGCCCTGGCCAGCTGGGCGAACTCCTGGCGTTTCAGGCACCGGCTTCGAGGAAGCCGCCGAGGGCGCGGTTCACGGGATGAAATAAACCCAGAGCCGACGCTGCCAATTACGGCACCTGTCAGTGTTCAACAACAGATAAAATGAATTCAGAAACCCAAACAGTCTGCAGAAAACCGAACACAATTATCTAAGAAATTAAGTTATACCGTTGCCATGACCTTTAATCAATCATCCAACCGTTAATGTTAATTTTGTGATCTAAAAATCATAGTTCTATTTGCATTTTAATGGCTGCTAAATGAGTGTCATCAGGAAGAAATAATGGCAGGGTGGCCTTTTGCTACAAATTCTTCCTGCCTAATGGTGAGGCAGGGAGCGAGGAAATGGTACTGGGAAAAGGTTTTGTTTCGCCTTCCAGCAGATGTATGGAGCTGCCCTTCTCAAATGAAAAAACAAGCAATTCCCCACAAATACCACCACCTGTTGTTATAAATAAATCCAAGCTGTAAAATGGAACGCAAGCTTAATGGCAAAATCATTACGAGCCTACTACCCCCTCCCGGCAGCCCTTCATTATAGCCTCTTAACAACTTGTTTCTCAGTCATGTACCTTTTTAAGCTTTCGACCAGCCATCAGGCCCTGTCCCTAACCAGAGAGATGGCCTGTGGATTTGTGGCTAAAAATAAAAAGTTACCAACCTCGGGGAGAAGTATCACATGTCTGTTAGCACCGTGTAAGCGGTTAGGGACTGGCTACGTGCCACCTCTAGTTAGGGGTTCCTTTAAATCCAGATCCAGACATCCAGTGGCGTATTTCACAGCTAATGAACCTAACCTTCAAGCAGAAGCAGAAATTCCTAATTAAATCAGGGCACCGTGAGGTTATTGGCAGGCTGTTTATAATTCGGTGGAATCTTTGCTTCTCTGAGTAGCTATAGGGAAATTATAAAGCATTAGAACAGGAATGTCAGATTCTTTAATTTTCTTCTTATCTATGTCCAAACTCCTTTAGCTTATAGCTTGTATCACTCCATCTATAAATATTGATGCTTTAGCCGGTCCAGGATATTATACTTACTAAGACATTGTGTTCCTTACCTAAACTCAGCCTCTTCCCTTCAGTCTCCTGGGAGAAGTTCTATATGAATTATTTCATCTGATGAAAGAGGTCTTGAACTTATCAATTTGGGCGGTGGTGGTGGTGGAGGGAGAGATTTTAAAGGGCTTCAGAGATTTTCCCAAGTGCAGGAAATTCAAATAGGGAAGGAGGAAAAAATATTGGAGATGAATGCTAACTTATTTATTTTTTTTCTATAAAAGAAGGTGGGGCGGGTGTGTGTTTCTGCAAAGATTGCAAAACTCCATTTCATAAAAGATTTATTAGCAGTGACAGAGGGAGATTGCTGAGTGGAACCCTGATAAATGCTTCGCCTTTTTCCGCTGCTTTAAAATTATGGGTTCTGTCCATAAAGTACTGATTAATTCATATTCACTCAATGACATACCCTCTTTTTTCTCCCCCAAGCCAAGATTGTAAGCATTTTACTTCAACAAATAAAGAACTCAGGGTGGGATGCATACTAATTCGTTTAGCTTTGGAACTCGCACTACAATTTATGCAGCTAATCACAGCAAAGCAGGAAAGAATCTTTTCTTTTACTGTGACAAGACCTGCCTACCTTTCAGCATTTCTCCCCTAAGGTATTATTAATCTCTAAACTTCACAAAATTGAAGACTTATCTAAGACCCTTTAAAACTCGATGGCGTCATATGTAGCAACTCCCAAGGAGAGAAGTTTCTTTGCTTTTCTAAAAGACTGATGTAGCAACTGGAATTTTCTCTGGTTTAAAGAATACCGATGAAGTGGCTGGTGTCCGTTCTAAAGTTTCCAGAGGAAATTGGTTGGGTTTTTGTATTTGTTTCTAAATCCTGCGTGGCTGAGGGCTAGAGAAATGGCTAAGAACCTGGGGGCAAGAGAATAGATACGAAGCTGCATAGCTGGACCTAGGAGGCTCTTAAACTCAGGAGTAAGCTTGGAGAAGCCACAAGACTCGGCAGGGAGGTGGCCTGGCTGTTCCTGTTTTAGAACAGTGATCACAGGCTGCCTTCATGTGCTTCTCAGAGTCAGCCAGTGCTTTCCAGCTTTAAGAAACGTTTATATTATAAGAGCAAGAGCTCTCCTTTAAAACACTGGAAAATGAAGAAAGTTACTAGTCAGAGAATCACTGTTAGCCTCATGTCAGATCCTGTTTGTGGCTTTGTACGGAGTTTTTCACCAAAAAGCTCCCTGGGGAGCTTTATTCTGCCTGGGGATGGTACCGTGTAACTGGCTAGTTCCTGAGTGCCCAAGGTTAATGGTACTGACGATTCTTTTACAGTTTTAAGTAGGGCTGCATCTTTGTAGCCCATGTCCAGAACTCTCTGTTCCCAGTGTACAATGACCAGCTCCTGTGCCCCGCTGCTCTCCACCCGCACACGACTTCCGAATCTGGGGTCTGGGCTGGAATCCTGGAGCCCGTGTGCCCTGTAGGTACTTGATGCTCTTAGTCCCGTTCATGTGTCTTTGCTCTCAGGCCGCATGTGTGTGCGCAAGAATTGCTGATTCTCATGTCTGCCCAGGGCCTTGATGTGGGATCAAAGAGAGAGAGTTACCTGCCCCGTGTCTTTCCTTTGAAATGTTTTTATTTCCATCCCTTAGCCATTTCTGCCTTCCATTTGACTTGCTATTATCCCTCATGATGGTGAGGTCCAATTTTCTTTACTAAGTTATCTGGTACTCATCCCTCGCTCCCCCTCCTCCTCCTTAACAGGGGCCTGACTGTCCCCTGCATGAGAGCAGCACTTCCCACCAAGTAGATGTTGACTATCTATTTGTCAAGGGAATGGCATCGTAAAGAAATGTAAACAACAGTGTCCAAATTTGACTTTGGGTTATTTTGATGAGATACTGTCAAGTACTGGCCTGAGCAGCTGACTAGATTTTGGAGTTATATCTTTTTTCTTAAAAAAAAAAATGTTGGGAAATGGGTGCCATTGAGCTAGTGCAGAGAGTTAAGGTGGTTGCCTTGGGTGTGGTGTAACCTGGTTGGATCCCTGGTACCGCAAATGGTCCCTTGGGTATCACCAGGAGTCATTTCTGAATAGAGAGCCAGGAAGAGGCCCTGAGCACTGCTAAGTGTTCTCTGGTCCTCTCCTCTGCACCCCCCATGCCAAAATATTTCCCTGTCATCAATGTTGGAGTTGGGGATAAGCCTGTTATGTTGAGGGTCAAACTCAGGATTTCATACATGAAAGGCACATGCTCTACCAGTTGAGCGTGGTGTTCAGGATACCCAGGGGTCGTATCAGCTTTTTGGCTATCTGTGGCCACCTGACCAATGCAGTACTATTGGACCTCATGGTGTTGGGAACCACTAGGGCCACAATCTTTGGTACTTGTGGATCTTCGGGATTGTACTGGTTATGGTTGGGGGCCATGTAGTGCAAGGAATCTAATTCTGTCCTATCTCTTGCCCCCTGACTTGAATCATTTGAATTGTTTTATTTTAAAGGTCTAATAAAGAATGGGTGGCTAGCAGCCAGGGGTAAACCCTGAGCAATACCTGATGTTGCACCCCGCTTTTAGTGCCCCCCCCAAATGGGTGGCTATCAAGTTACAATGGTGAAGGGTGCTCTCACTTTTTGCAACAACACAAATGGAACCAGAGGGGGTGTGATGTTAAATGAAGTAAGTCAGAAGGAGAAAGATAAACCTCTGATGTTTTTGCATCAGAGATAAATAAAATAAATTAAGGGTGAGATATAAGGAAATGAAGCAGATTCCAATGCAAATGAACCCTAGACTCTGCCCACAGAAAGGAGGTGACCAAAGGTGAACTGTGGTTTGAATACGTCTGTGGACTACGGTGAAAGAATATTGGCATTTTAGTGGCGGGATTGGTATGGTCATGTACCCCTAAAATATACAGAGGTTTATATTGCAAATTATTGTTACTTCAGTAAAAACAACCCTTAAAGTTGGTATTCTCAATGTTTATTCAATCAACAAATATGTACTGAAGATTCCCCCAAATAACAAAAATTAGTCTGGGGTTAGGGATGTGATTTAATTGTAGAGCACATGACTCATTAGCTTTGCATGTATGAGGTCTGGGGTTCAATCCCCAAAGTGCCTCTACTTCACCCCCACCCCACTTCCGAAAATACCAGCAATGTTTCCATGTCTCAACTATGAAACTCAGCATGATTTATCTGGGACATCCACATCCTTCCCATCTTTATAGTTCGGCACTGAAAGCTAAGTCATGCATGGCTCTTGATCTTGTCACTAGCAGGTGGCAGAGCAGGAATTCAATTGCCCTGCATTTCATTCCCACTCTCAGTCTGGAGCCCAAGCAAACTGATGAAGGGACACAGTTGATGGATATTTAGGCCCATGGGAAGGACATGCAGAAGTCCTGAGCACTATAAGCCAGAATAGCGGGAGGGTTCCAGAACTGGAGTGGCTGAAGCTCATGCAGCTTTGAAGAAGCTGGAGGGTGCTGAGTGGGTAGTGCACTGAGGAAGGAAGAGGCACAGGTTGTTGGTTACTTGAGAAGCCAAAGAGACTAGCTCTGGACTGAACCAGAGGGAAGCATGATTGGCTCTATAAAACACCCTGATGACAGGGAAGACAACTTTTGTGTTTATTAGGGGACAAAATTCAAAATAAAAAAGTGCCTAGAATAGCACCAGCAGGAAATTATTCACTCAGCAGGGTCGGAAGGTGTGAGTCTATGAAGGGCAAATCAGCCCCACTTAATCAAGGAGAAGGGTTCAATTTTGAGGGGTCAAAATAAATTAATATGTTGAGAATTAGGACATTTGTCTTGCATGCAGCCAAACCAGTTTCGATTCCTCCGCCCCACTCGGAAAGCCCAGCAAGCTACCGAGAGTATCTCGCCTGCATGGCAGAGCCTGGCAATCTACCCATGGTGTATTCGATATGCTAAAAACAGTATCAAAAAAGTCTTATAATGGAGATGTTACTGGTGCCCACTCAAGCAAATCAATGAGCAATGGGATGACAGTGATACAGTAATTTTTCTTG
The DNA here is from genome assembly GCF_027595985.1 of Sorex araneus. Lineage (NCBI taxonomy): Eukaryota > Metazoa > Chordata > Mammalia > Eulipotyphla > Soricidae > Sorex > Sorex araneus. Next base: position 40,145,970 of record NC_073311.1, on the reverse strand, counting down.
AGTTACTGAGGATTAAATATAGGGCTTAACACATGCAAGACACAGTGCACAATGGAGCCACTTTTCTGTCTCCCTATTGCTCTTTTAATAGTAATTCATGCTATGCCTCCAACCAGACTGTCCAGTTAAATATTTTGGATTTTCTGGAATGACATCTCCAAACTTTGGAACATTGACATCCCAGTAGTAGCACGCCAGATTGGAGAGGATGTGATGTACAAGCTAGCCAACCTCCACTAACAAAAACATTGACACAGAAGGCTTACATTGCAACAACGGCTTAGTACACCCTCAGAAAGGCCTTAATGTCCCCATGGTGAGAGACAACAATTATCACAATTTTTTTGACAGAAATAATTTCTTAATCATTCTGTTAGCTATTTAGTGGTAATAAGCAATATAAAATAAACTACTGTGGTCTGATACAGGGGCAGGTTTGAGGGGTGGTTGGGAAGATGGAGACAGCGGTGTGGGGGGAAGTGACAGTGGTGGTAGGAATAGTGTTGGAATATTGAATGTCTGTAGCAAATCATCATGAGCAACTTTGTAAACCATGGTGTTTAAATAAAGTGGGGAGAAAAAATAGTAACCCATGCTAATAGAGTAATTATGCATCCAGTATGTATCAGGGCAGTGCACGACATGTCACTTTTTGTATTGACTACTCAGATCAATTCTAAGTGGTAAACACTGTTTTTGCCTTGCACGCAGCTGACCCGAGTTCGATTCCTCTGTCCCTCTAGAAGAGCCTGGCAAGCTAGCTACCCATGGCATATTCAATATGCCAAAAACAGTAACAACAAGTCTCACATGGAGACATTACTGGTGCCTGCTCAAGCAAATTGATGAACAACGGGACAACAGTGCTACGACAGTACTACAGTGCTACATTAGACATAAACTAAATGAAGGCTTGGAAGGGATAAGTGACTTGTGTATAAATTTGCTATGGAGCAGGGAAGGATGTTCTGGAACAGTCAATGAGTCATTGAAGTTCTGAAATTTTGCTGCTGTTGTGGTTCAGAAGTTACAATAAGCCTGAACGGCTACACACTCAGGAAGTCCCCCAAATGCCCCCAACCCATGATCAAGCGAATGAAAGGAAATTAGCATAGCAAGAGGTCTTGGGGGTCAGTGTCTCTCCTCTTCTGTTGAACGAGGCATCCATATTTGGAATATTACCTGTGGCTGGAAGCATTTTTCATAGCACTAGGCCCTCCTGGCCAGTTAAGGTTCATCAAACCTAAGCATTATCTAAGTGAAGAGGCGCCTTGAGCATTCAGAGGCATTTGTGTATGCATCACGTCACCAATATTTGCTCTGGGGAGGGGCTGGTAGTTTTCCTGCCATACATCCAATTTCCCTCAGCATTTTGGATTTTGCTTTTTGTAGATGTGCAAATGCAGTTAAAAGCCATTGATGTTTCTGACTACTGCTTGTGGTGGGGTGACTGGCAGAGTGGTTTCATGGAGGAGCTGGAGGCAGCTGGACTGGGTTCGAATCCTGATCCCATCAATTATTATTGGTGTCATCTCGTTTGCATAAACCACCAAGCCTCTCTGAGTCTTTTAATTTATAAAAGTAAGAGTGCAATTAGGGTGAACTTATTTTCATTCCCTCCATATGATGCCTCCCATGCACTTACATCTCCTTACTAGAGAAAGATGTGAATTAATATCACAATAGATCGTCTATTGTACAACATAGTTGTCAAAGCTTGAGGGGATTAAAAATTGTCAGAGCCAGTTATTAATAGTTTCCAAGACAGAATCCACCCTAAATGCACTGCTGTTCTCTCGCCCTCCAAAGAACAGATGTGGGGTTTCGGTCTTATTTGTTGTAATGCGTTTGTTTACCCGAGCTCTTCTTTTAGAACTGTCTAGAACTTTTCCAATTTAAGTGAATCTGAAATGACATTTCCAAAACTCGCCGAGGACTTTGCTCTGCTCTCCCTAGCCTCACCTCTCATCTCCAAGAAAGCGCACCCCGGCTTCATTGCATTTACCGAGATAGACTCAGGTAAATCCCACTGAAGATAAACAGCCCAAACAATTAACCATGGGTACGCAGGCTGCTTCTAAATGCACTCTTTAAAGGGCATGCTCTTTCAGGGGGGAGAAACCAAACAGGGAATGGATTTGGAGATAATTTGTGTTGCAGGTGTGACCTGATAAGACACTAAAAAGCTTAGCTTTATGATTTTAGAAAATGCAGTGTGCTGGCCACCAATGTAGCCTACCTCAGCAAAGTCACTTATTCAACTAAGGGGGTCAGAAATAGAAAAAATAGATACAAAAACGAGCCATTTTGTGAACTATAGTTAACATACAGTAAAAATTGTTAACTACTTATTGTTATACACATGATCTCTCTTGTCCATAAAGTTCTTTCCAGCCCCGTTTCTATAATTTTGATTTTATAAATGAGGACATTACTAGGGATTTGCTTATTGGTCTTAATTTCCATTGTTAGATGCTAGAGTTAGTGGTTCTCTCAAACGTCAGTGGTATTAAGAATATTAAAAAAATTTTTTTATTAATGCATCACCATGAGGGTACAGATACAGATTTACATATTTTCGGCTTGTGTTTCAGTCATACAATGCTCAAGTACCCATACCTCCACCAGTGCCCGTTCTCCTCCACCGTTGACCCCAGCATTCCTCCCATCCCCCCATCCAATCCTCCCCATTCCACCCCGCCTCTGTGGCAGGGTATTCCCTTTAGTTCTCTCTCTCTTTTGGGTGTTGTGGTTTGCAATGGAGGTATTGGGTGACCATCGTGTTCAATCTATAGTCTGCTTTCAGCACACCTCTCCCATTCCGAGCGGGTCCTTCAGAAGTTTTTGATTGTCTTTACAGTGGAGGATGTGTGGGCAGAAACTCTACTACATCTAGTGTGTAGAAATAAAGGATGCTGCTAAAACTCACAGGAGTGCTCCTTCCAACAAAGAGTTCTATGAGGTCAATAGTGTCAAAATGTCAATAGTGCTGTGTTTGTGAAACCGTAAATTGAAGGGAATAGTAATGGAAGTGAGATTATTTTCTCCTCCAAGTTTTAGAAGATTTTAGGATTGTCACTAATAACAAATTTCTTCAGGCTAATTTTGCTTTGACACGTACCTGTTTCTGCTGGAATTATTTTTCTGGCCTTTTGCCCAAGCCATGCTCAATGGACCCAGGGATCCTTGGTCAAGCAGGCTGGTGGTTCAATGCAAGGATGTGGTGTAGTTGTTGCTGAGCTCAGTGCTGCGAGGTGACCAGGGACCTCCAGGCCTGCATCTACTGAGGCTTGGGGGACCACGTGGTGCTGGGAATTGAACTCAGATCAGCTGCATATAACATATGAGCCCAAAGCCCTGAACTATTTGCAGCCCCTGATGTCCAGTCCCTGGTTGGTTATTATATCCATTCCTATGTCATCATGTCCATTCTGCAGAGCAGGTGGCTAAGTATTCGGAATAGCACTTTTGGCACTCACATGACCACATTTATCATTGTCCAATTTATAAGGTGGGGAATATATTTCTAACATATGGAGAGTATCTTCAGAATGAAAAAACTGGGGGCTTTAGGAAAACAGAATCTCTTGTAAACTGTCACTGTCACTGTCATCCTGTTGCTCATTGATTTGATCGAGCGGGCACCAGTAATGTCTCCATTGTGAGACTTGTTGTTACTGTTTTTGGCATATTGAATAAGCCATGGGGAGCTTGCCAGGCTCTGCCCTGCGGGCAGGATACTCTCGGTAGCTTGCCAGGCTCTCCAAGAGAGGTGGAGGAATCAAACCGGGGTTGGCCGTGCTCAAGGCAAATGCCCTACCTGCTTGCTGTGCTATGGCTCCAGCCCACCCTTGTAAACAATATCAATAATGCCATACCCATTATTTAGTGCTCACCGCTCTTTTGTATTCCTTCAACAAAGATGTAATAAGGAGAAAAATTAGTGCCAGTTTCTCTTCTAGTTCTGAGCACATCAGAGTGAAGCAAACAGACTCTGTTTCTAAGCACTTATATGCAAGGGGCAAGGGCTACAGAAAACAATACTTGAGTGTAGCATTCTGGAGAAAATAAGTCCTATGACAAAGCATAAAGCAGAATAGTGAGAAAAGGATTGTGCATACTGTTCACCATGCATGCTTGGGTGAGTGAGGGAGGTATAACATAAAAGGTGTTTTTGTTGGTCTTTGGGCCACACCCAGTGGTTCTCAGGGGCTATTATTGGCTCTGTGCTCATGAGCCATGAAGCCATCCCTGGTGCTATTTAGGCGACCATATGCAGAGCTGAGCATTTAAACCAGGATTGTCTGCATGCAAGGCAAACAACTTATCTCTTGTACTATCTCTCTAATACACAAGATGACATTTTTACAGAGATCAGAAGGATGGAAGAATAAATCTGGGGAATATAAAAGGGTGGGGCTTCTAGGCAGAGAGAAGACCCACTCTTTAGGGTGATCATGTGGTATCTGGGATCAAACCCAGGTCTCTAGCATTGATCCCTGAGCTATCTCCCTGGCCCTATGCATACTTTTTTCACCTTTCCCATTATATCTATTACAATATTTATTTGTGAAAGACTTCTTTGGTCTTTTCCTATCCAGTTGAACATATTATCCGCCCCCCCGAAAAAAAACCCTAGTTGTTTAAATTGAATAAATGAATGTTGAGTCTGAAATTTTCTATTCATAGCAAGTATAAAATAGCACAAATTACCCCCCTCCCTTCACCTTGGGAGAGGAAATGGGAGATGAAATGGGAGATTTAGGCTCCTTTACTTGGCGGCTGAACATTTCAAAGTTTGGACCCAGGAAGTTGCAGACTCAGGACACATTTCCAGATAAGGGGGAAATGAAGGTCTAGAGGGGAAATGGAAACTCACAGGGGAAAAGACTTTCCTTGTGAGAAGCCCCAGCGTGTGAGTGGAGGAGTGAGAGAGCCAGTCTGCATTTGGGGCAGCCGGCACCCCCCCAATGTTCGATCTGACAACACTCAAACTGCACGTACTGCTCACAGACAGATGAGAAAACACACTAGCTTTGTAGGATTAAAGAAAGTGGATTTCTCAATTCATTATAGAAGCTTAAAAGCCTTCCAGGAAATCCTTCCATCTCTATAATAAAAATTTTAGCTTGCATTCTATTAATCTTTATGCCTACAATGGAAAAGTCTTTTGCTTAATAATACCCCTTCAAATATTTGAAGACTATTCTTAAATCTCCCTATGGACTCCATTTCTCAAGAATAAATAATCCAAATTCCTTTCAACTTTTCTCATAAATTCTTCTTCTCATTCTTTTATTAATCTTTATAAGTTTCCATGAGCTTTCTTCAGATTTTCTCTGTTGCCTCTAAATTGTGAAGCCAGAGAGGACAAAGAATGGTGGATGGCTTAGTTCATGCCTAACTGTGAGTTCCTTGAGGACAGGGGGCATTTCTTATTCAATTTTGGACTCCTAGATCAGGGGCAATTTTCTTATTGGAAAAGGACCAGACAGTAAATATTTTCAGCCTCGCAGGCCAAAAGCCATTTTTTTGAATGGCTATTCTCTCGGAAAGTCTCCTTTTTATTTTCTTGTACATTTTAGAAATGTAAAGCTCATTTTTACCTTAAGGGCCCTGCAAACACTGGTGGTTGGCCGGATTTGACCTAGTTTGTTGACTCATGTTCCAGATCCTAGCATGATGCATGGTGCATGATAATCATCCAGTAGAGCTTGTTGAGTAATAGAGTACATGCATCAATGAACATTATTTTATTATTTCCTCTCTCAGTTTTCCCTCACCAGGTGCTGGGAACAGTTCCATTATTGACTGCCCTGGTTCTGATTTCCTGTGAGAATTCCCGGACTCTTTCTGATAAACAGGAAGTTAACAATTGTTCACCATCATAAACTTCTGCCCTGGAGAATTGGCCTCATCAGAGTTTAGGCTCACTTGAGGCTAAGGAAATAGGCAATACCTAAGGCAAATGGCCAGACCACTAGTTGGACCCTTTCATTCTCTGTAACATTCTTGTCAATTGATCCGAAATGCAAAAAGCCCCATTTTAATTTCCATCAGAGGACCCGTATCACCCATGCTGTGCCACATCCTTCCCTTTCATGTCATTGTAGTTGCAGAGACTGGGATTGCACATTCTTGGTTGTGTAGCTTGCTAGGGCTCGTTCATCTTTAGTTTTGTTGGTCTTATACACCTGGCTGGCATGGGCCAGCCTGGGGACCCAGAACTGCAGGGGTTTGAATTTAACAAGATGCCCAGGGCAAAACCAAACTGCAAGAAGCATAGTGCAGGTGGTGGGGAGTGTGAGTCTGATGTGGGGCTCCTCAGCTCTGTGGGGAATTCAGTCTTTTCACTCCCTACCTGCCCTGCAGCCCCTGGGAAGCTCCTTTGTCCTGTTTATCCTGAACCAGATAAAAGGAATCAACAGCTGTGGAATATAAAATAACAGAGTGGGAGACTGACACCCAAGAGTAGTAGAGATAAGGACCAGGAGGTCTGCCCCACAGCTTGGAAACTGGCTTCACATGCTGGGGAAAACGGCAGCTCAGATAGAGAAGGGAACACCAAGTAGAGGATGTTGGGAGGACCCATTCGGGTTGGAAGATGCAAGCTGAAAGTAGACTATACACTGAACACGAAGGCCACTCAATATCTCTATTGCAAACTACAACACCCAAAAAGGTGAGAGAACAAAAGGGAATGCCCTGCCGCAGAGGCAGGGTGGGGTGGTGGGAGATGGGTGATGAGAGGGATACTGGGATCATTGGTGGAGGCAAATGGGCACTGGTGGAGGGATGGGTAAACAATCACTGTATGAGTGAAATGCAAATACAAAGTTCATAAGTTTGTAACTGTACATCACAGTGATTCTCTAATAAAAAATTAAAAAAAAAAAAAGAAAGGAATCAACAGGCTTGCAGACAAGACTGGCCTTGGTGGCAAGGTAATTTTCTTCCTCCTTAGGGTTTGGGCCCCTGCAAAACAATTGTCCTGGTTTGCAGTAGTACAGAGTTCTTCTTACTAGTGAGAAGTATGTCTATGCTAAACTGCATTTGGATAACACAGCTATGAGCATCGAACATGCACAGCATCCGGCCAACTGAGCTGCGTCCCTGAGCGTCTGGAGTTTGATCCCTGAAATCCAAAACATCCAGTCTCCTGTTCTCCCATCAGAGGCATTGATTTCTAGATCCACAGAGAACTTTCTGATAAAGGATCCTATTGATGCATGTGACCTCACACGAGGACCCTCTATCTCTTTTAGCTCGAGACCAGTGCAACCACCTCGAACCGTCTAGTAGTTAGTTATCAGCTTCCTCAGCCTTCAGAGGGACTGTTTAGCCTGATGGAGACTCGAGCGGGGAGGCGCTGCCTTGCCTGCCAGTTACAACATTCAGTGGCGGGAACCGAGAAATGCTTTACCAGGGGTCGTATGTGTTGCTGGGGTCCATGCTATCCAGCCCTCTCACTCTCTCCCCTCCTCACCTACCCTTGTACCTGAAATTGCTGTGATTGCTACCATTTAAAAGGTCCAGGAAAGCTGCATTTATTTACAATGACTTCCTTCTTAACCAGCTGGGGGAAGTTGTAAAATAGCCAACCCAGTGGTGGAGCAATCTTTAACATTTTTTTCAAATGTTGAAGTAAAGAAAATGATGACAATTTTAAGGCTCTATTAGGCAGGAATGATCTAGGAGGGGCGGCGGGCGGCTGAAGGTCACAAATCAAGCAGCCGCCTCTGGCTCAGTGATTCTCAAGTGTCAAGTGCCATCGGCAGTGTGGACCTGAGTTTCTTGAGAATGCAAGCCTGGGAATTTATCAATATGCACCCAGGATTTATATTAACGAACAAGTCTCTTTATTGTGCACATGGCCTGACCTGTTTATCTGTTTTGTAAAACAAATAAACTATAAAAAAAACCCCTTTGTTTGACTATAAAACAAAGGTCCTGAAAGAGAGTGACGCAATTTTTCCTGGAGCTTTTTCTTTCTTTTTCTTTTTTCCCCCCTGCACAGCAGAGCCTGGCAAGTTATCCATGACATATTTGATATGCCAAAAACAGTAATGACAATTTGCTCTTCGTGTTCTGGAGCAAGCAGATGCCACTGGTCTACACTAACACTCAACAGGGACAAATGAAGACGTTACTGGAGCCCGCTTGAGCAAATTGATGAACAACGGGATGAAAGTGATACAGTGATGGCCTGACCTAAAGTGGGCAAGATCACTCTATCTGAGTTGGGGAAGGCATTGGACTTAGGGAGCGGGTGGTAGACTTGGATGTAACTGGGGGACTTCTGTTTACCTTAAGTAGGTTACAGGGAGTGCTGAGTAACTTTTTTTTCTGAATAGGGATCAGTAGGCCAAGTAAATTAAGCAACCTCTGTCTTATATGACAAACCAGTGTCTGATTAGAGCTGGCTGACTTCCTTAGATACAGAAATTAATTAAGTTTGGTTTTTGGGAGAAACTATTGTGCCTTTTGTCTGGCTTACCTGACAAATAGCATCATTTGCATGTGGATAGAGCTCATGCTTATTTCCCACCGGTTAAAAGAACAATGTCAATGACATTGCATTTGCATATGTTCCATCATTAATATTGGGAGCTCTTCTTTTAAGATGCTTTTGACTCCGAGTGAGTATTTATTCCCTTTTTCTGTTTGCTGGAGATCCTTTCTGACTCTGTGGCCAAGCTGGGAGACCAAAACCACTTTGCAGTCTCAGCGGCTTAAAACGATAGAAGGTTTGCGTCATTCATTCATTCTGCTACTTACTCGCATATCATATTCAAGGACTGAATGATGCGGTGTGTTCTCCTCGGCTCCCCCATCACCCCTACACTCTTGCCCCTGCCATTCACATTCCAGGTTGACAAGATTTTCTTGTAAAAGGTGATTTGGTTTTTGGTAATTCTAAAAAAAATTTTTTTTTTGGGTTTGTTTTTTGGACTACACCTGGCAGTGCTCAGGGATTATTCCTGGCTTTGTGCTCAGAAATGATTTCTGGCAGTTCTTGGGGGGATCACATGGGATACTAGGGAACCCAGGTCAGCAATGTGCAAGGCAAATGCCCTACCCACTGTGCTGTCTCTCTGGCCTCTATTTTAAACTTCTTTAAATTTAATTTTCTCCCTCTCTTCCCTTTTGTTGTCATTGTAATAATCTGTTCCCACTTATTAGTGGAGGTGTGTTGGAGATCACAACTTTGCTTCAATTTTTGATGGGGGTGGGGGTGGGGGAGGGGTATAGGGCCTTATACATGCAACATGTTTGCTCTACACACGAGGGAGGCCCCAGGCCAGACAGAAATACTTTAGGTTCCTCCCCGTGCTCCACAGTTTTATTTTTATTTTATTAAAGAATTTAAATTATAGTTTAGGCAATATAGTTTCAATGGAATTTAATTCTGTAGTATGATACACAAAGTTAATGCCACCAAAGTGAGTGATCCTCCATGAAGATACTTTATTTATTTATTTATTTATTTATTTATTGAATCACCATGAAAAAAGTTGCAAAGCTTTCAGGTTTAAGTCTCAGTCATGCAATGATCAAACCCCCATCCCTTCACCAGTGCACATGTTCCACCGCCAAGAACCTTAGTATACCTCCCATCCCACCCCAACCCCTGTGTGGCTAATGATCTTCACTTTACTCTCTTTATACTTTGATTGCATTCAATATTTCAACAGAAAACTCACTATTAGTATTTGGAATTTTCCCCCAACAATCAAACCTGATGAAAAGGCAACATTTGATAATTTGTTTTCCATTGCTGACAATGAAGAGTATATGAGGTTTTGGATTTCTGGTATTTCAGTAATTAAGTCCAGAGAAATTTCTGCCGGAAGTTGCATCACTGCAAGCTCGTACCTCCGGTTAGTGGGCTCTATAAGATCACCACCACTGCCACCGCCGCCGCTGCCACCACAACCACCACCACCACCTCAGAAGGGAAAAGCCGAGAGAGAAAAACCTTTCCCCTCCCTGGGCGGCATGGTCATTGCTCAGTTCACAGTCTAGAGGCGTTTCTGTAAGAAGCCGCCAGGTGCCAAAATTAGTTAGTAGGCCTCTGGGATCATGGTCTTTTAGGAGAAGAGGAGCCATTCGTGTGCGGCCGCTCTGGGTCCTCCATGAGGATACTTTAGACTCACAGGCTATATGATCTGTGTTACAATTTACTGTGCTCTGCCATCAAAGTACAAATAGCCACAGACAATCTATAAAGTGATGGGTATGTTATGTTCCAGTAAAACATAATAAAATTAGGCAGTGGAGATGAATTTTTGTCTGTGGGTCATCTTCCACCCATACTGGGTTCGGAAGAGGTGGAGAGTCTTGTTCCAGCTCTTCAAGGCTTAACTTTCATTCCCACTTCATAGTCCCCATCATGCCACAAGAACATATGACTTGGTGGTATACTAAGTGCTTATCTTCCCTTTTACCCAACTATGAAAGAGTGGTACCAATGCTCACACACTTCCGCGCTGCCTTTGTAGAGAAGCCGGCATGTCCTCAATTTCTAGAGCTGCACATCTTCCAAAGGAAATTCTTTTAATATAATCTGGATGTCTTACTACTTGGTTGCTTTGAGGGCACTTAACAAGAATAGGAGAGAAACAGAATCTAATTTTCAGCAATCATTCTAAGCATTATGTGACCTTTATTACTGTTAAACTTATCAAAGTTCTAAAGTAAGATTAAATGTATCATTTAACTCATTGTCAAGCGTTTAGATTTCTTTGGTTAGAGTCTGGCTCACATTCTACTTAGACTTCCAGGAACAATGCCCACTTTTTTTTTTTTTTTTCCGTCATCATCAAAGTCTGGGATGCATTCACTGGAAGGAAAGATTTCACTGGGATTGGATTGGGCTTGAATCTTGCTGGTCACCATGGGTGTGGACCTTCTCATTGAGTGTTCCCTGGGGAAAAGAGCAAATTGCTTCTATGTTGGGGCCCCCGGCCCATTCCCTCATCTCTCAGCAACCATTTCAGTATTTCTAAACCTGCAAATCAGAAATGCAAACTTCACTTCATCCAGGAGAGGGCACTGTGCACAAAGTCTAGAAAATTCAGCTCCTTCTTGTGGAGGCACAAACGAAGGATTAATGAAACGCATATTCAAACATGGAAACTATACCACCCATCATAAAACATAAACCCAAACACTACCCCAGGAGCATACTCTTTAAAAGAGAAGAAATGCAATTTATTAATGACTTGAACATTCCAGAAGCCACCAACTGCCCTGTTACATTAACCAAGCATTTTTAGTGGATGTGCCCCTTTTCTTAACAATTCAAACTCAGGCTGGTGTTAGCAACCTCAAAGGAGGGCCTGTGGATGTGGGGGCTGAGGCTGTAAGTCAACAGAAAGGCTATGTTCTGCTGGAAAAAGGTAATTTGCCTCTCATAGATATTTTCTCCTAAAGAAAGGCAAATAACACTTTAGAGAAACTCCATGCAAAACGTGGAAAGAAATTATAACAGAAAACAATAGTTCCCTATGTGCTAATATGGAGGATGCTAGTGTTTCATACTATGGGGGATTTTCAAAGGACAACCATAGGGATAGAAAGCCTTTGGTCCCATTCTCTCAGTTACTCAGGATCGGATCGGAACAGTCGGCTCTCTGTGGTGTGATCTTCATAAAGCCAGGCAGATGAGGCTGAAGATTTCTGTGCTGCAAGCATGCTCCTTGGATTCTAGCTCTGAGCACAGCATTGGGTTGGTAAACCCCGTCCACCTCCGCCGCGTCTGCGGTACAGGTCTGATTACACGGGCCTCACTCAGAGGAGCTCCGACGGGACTCATCTTCCATTCCTTTGTTCTTCTCACAAGTTGGCAGATGATGCTTTTTAGCCTCTCTGTACTCTTGTTTTGCAAAATAAAATTTTGCAGCCAGGCATCCATCATAGGAATTCAAACAGAAGATATTAAAGATAACTCTCTGGCAGGCTCCCCCTTCTCTGAGAGTGGGAGGCGTCCATCCTTTTTTCCGCCGTGGTCCCCTTCCTACTTAGATTCCTTCCTATGGCTCTTTCCAACAGGTTGGCCACTGATCTCCTCCCATGGCCCCCTTTGTGACTTTTTCACCTGGGCCTCCCTGGAATATCCTGGGGTCTCCAGAGGGCCATATAGTCCCAGGTTGAGAAATGGTGCTCCAGAAAACCCAATAGAATCTATATTCAATAACTCCCTTTCCAGGTGAAATTTTTCATAGGATTTTCTCTGGAATGGGGCCCTTTGAAATGTTATTCTCTTTATCTGGTAAAGTTCCTGGATTTGGCTAGGAAAAATAAAAGATGACATAGTAATATCACTAAGCATTAATCTGATCAGTAGCACTGTAGCACTGTAGCACTGTCATCCCGTTGCTCACCAATTTGCTCGAGCAGGCACCAGTAACATCTCCATTGTGAGACTTGTTACTGTTTTAGGCATATCGAATACGCCATGGGGAGCTGTCCAGACTCTGCCATGCGGGCAGGATACTTTCGGTAGCTTGCAGGATTCTCCAAGAGGGACAGAGGAATCGAACCTGGGTCGGCTGCATGCAAGGCAAATGCCCTACCAGCTGTACTATCGCTCCAGCTCAATCTGATTAGTATTTTTCTAATATCCTGGCATTATATAATTTAATATCCAATCTAACATTGATGGTCTGTTATCTTGTTCTAGGTCCTATGCTAAACACTTTCTGTGCATTATTTCACTGAAAACTCATCTATAAATTATTTGATATTCTTTTCTTTTCGAAGGGATGTTTGGATCATACAAATGGTGTGCAGGAACCTCTTCTGGTTTTGCTTGGAATCATATCTGGTGCTGGGGATTGAGCTGCAGTTGACTGTGTACAAAGCAAACACGGCAATCTCTGTACTGTCCCTTGGTATTCTCATTTTTGCAGATGAGAAAAATGAGGGTAAAAGAAGCCATATAACTGGATGAAAGTCATATAACCAGAAAGTATATTGCATTCAGTTCTGAATTAAATTTTTCTTTTTCTTTTTTCCCATTTTTAAAAATTATAATTATTTTTTAATAGTGAATCACTGTGAGGTACAGTTATATACTTACAAACTTTTGTGTTTGCATTTCAGTCATTTTCATTTGCATCTCACCACTAATGATCCCAGTATCTCTCCCATCATCTCCACCCTCTCTGCCTCCCCCCCCCCCACCGCCTCTGTGGCAGGGCATTCCCTTTTGTTCTCTCTCTCCTTTTGGGTATTATGGTTTGCAATAGAGGCATTGAGTGACCATTGTGTTCGATCTATAGTCTACATTCACCTTGCATCTTCCAACCCCGAGTGGGTCTTCCAAACACTCTTTACCTGGTGTTCCCTTCTCTATCTAAGCTGTCTTTTCCTCCAGCATGTGAGGCCAGCTTCCAAGCCATGGACAAACCTTCTGGTCCTTATTTCTACTACTCTTGGGTGTTAGTCTCCTCTGAATTAAATTTTTCTTAAGCCTTGTTTTGCTGCTGTAAAATGGGCTATCCTAGCAGACAAAGGCAGACCATATGTAAAAATAAAACTCTAGGGGCCGGAGCGATAGCACAGCGGGTAGGGTGCTTGCCTTGCACGCGGCCGACCCGGGTTCGATCTCGGCATCCCATATTGTCCCCCAAACACCGCCAGGAGTAATTCCTGAGTGCAAAGCCAGGAGTAACCCCTGAGCATCGCTGGGTGTGACCCCAAAAAAAGCAAACAAAACAAAACAAAACTCTGAGGGGGTTGGACAGAGAGTACAATGCGTAAGGTGCTTGACTTGCATTACATGCCCTGGGTTTTATCTTAGCACCCTGTAGATGAACCTGAGTAAGAAGCCAGGAAAAATCCCTGAGCAATGCTGGGTGTGGCCTTAAAACAAGCAAGCAAGCAAGCAAGCAAGCAAGCAAGCAAACAAACAAACAAACAATAGAACTTTGACCCACTATCAGCAGTGAGCAACACAAGAAACCAAACCGTTATCTGTAAGAACCAGCCTGAGCAGCTACCTTATCTTCAAGTTTGACTTACAAGAAGTCAGGCCACTGTCTCTAGGAACCAGCCACACAAAACCTCAGGAACCATGGACCCCAGTGACCAAGACTTGAAAAAGGGCAGGTGGCTTCCCTAATGTTGGTCCCCATTTCCAATCTTAGGACCATTGAAAGTTGTACACACCTTCCTCTTCACACGTGGGCTGCCCTGCCTCTACTTCTGCATCTCCGGTTTCCCGGTTCAATCAGATCAACACTGAGCCTTCTCACTCTTTTCTCTGCTTTCCGGTCTGCTAATTGCAAGCAATAGTCACTGCCTCACTCGCTCTAGTAAGTCCCGAATAATCGTTGCTTGTTCTCATTTGATTGGTCTTCATTTATTTCCACACTGGTCACCTTGTATTTTCTCTGGGCTATGCTAATTTTCTTTCATGTCCCACACCAATCTGTTTTTCATGCTGATTTACACGGGTTGGTGTTTGACCATCTTTTTTTTTTTTTTGCCTTCTGTATTTCAGTTGACATTCCAACTACAGAAAATTCTCAGTCTGAAACTGCTGAGACTTAAACTGCTGCGAGTTCATCAAATGATCAATTGCATTTCAATAGTTTTAGTTCTTTCAGTGCAGTGCCGATTCATTTCTCTAGTGACCTGACCTCCAGTTTTCTTCCATCTCTTCCTGGGTCATTGGAAAATGCCTTCATGTTGGTGATTGGAGAGATTTTTCGACATTTGACTGGCATTTGGAGGAGACAAAACAGGTGTTTGGTTTTTTTTTTGGGGGGGGTGGGAGATCTTGAGCACTTCAGAGCTCTCCGATGGTCCAGAGACTGTCTGCTTTGTGTCTGCCTCTTCAGCCATGTAACCTGTATCTATTCTTACCCTGCCAGAAGCTGTCCTGGAGGTGAGACACAGTCTGCTGCTCACTCTGGGATTTTTCTGTCCAACTATTCCATGTGTCCTCAGATACCATGAGGTGAAAAATGAAATCAGTATATATCTGGGCAGGAAACATCTCAGCAAGGAAGTGTGGACTTAGTCCTAAATTGTCTGATATGTCAGAGCACCCATTCTTCACTCTGGGCTGTGCAGAGCTGGTTCTGTAGCACAGGCTGCTTCACGAACATTTATTATGTGTCAGGAATTGTGTTAGGGACTAAGGAAACAAAGATGCATGAGACCCTGATCTCCAGGTAGAGAGATGCTATACATATAAAAGATGGGAAACAACTCTCATCTTACATACAGAGTGTGGGTTGGTGATTCCTCTTTTTTTTTTTTTTGCTTTTTTTTTGGGTCACACCTGGCGATGCACAGGGGTTACTCCTGGCTCTGCACTCAGGAATCACCCCTGGTGATGCTCAGGGGACCATATGGGATGCTGGGATTCGAACCTGGGTTGGCCGCGTGCAAGGCAAACGCCTTACCCGCTGTGCTATTCCTCCAGCCTGGTGATTCCTCTTTGTCAGAACCAACAGCCATGGGTCTCAGCCAGACCTAGCTCTCATCATCCTGCAGGGTAATTGAAAGCACATTTCTGTTTTCTTCATTGGACTGAGATCTTGTGTGTGCATGGAATGAGTTGCACACACCTGCTGTATTAAATGCCCCTGACCATACCTGATTCCTCATAGGCAGAGCCAGAGTAGGAGGAATTGGGTCAAAGGGCTGGGGCAAGCCAGGCTTGCAAAATCCTTGTGTTTTTTGCAAGGGAAATGGGGATAATAATAATCAAAGCAACCGAATCACAGGTCATTTCCACATCAATTAAACACTCAATAAATGTCTTCTGCTACAACTCTGGATTCAATTGCCCTGAAATTCCAGTGCTACAGATGTAAACTCCAGGGTGGAGAGGAAGGAGATTGCTAGAACACACTCTGAATGTTGGGTGATTTTCTGGGGTGATTTTCTGGGGTGAATGCCAAGGGAGTCCAATCCAAGTATTATGTCATGTAGTGCTTATGAGTAGTAAACAGCAAAATAAAATCCCTTGGAAATGATGGGGACACGGGAGTTCATGACAAAACACTGATGGAAATATTTGGGAACTTCTGTTCTGCACTGTAAATGTTTCTAATTACCTTGCCACAGACAGATGGTCAAATACTTATTTTTCTGCTGGTGTTTCAGAAAAAGGGTCTTGGCTATGGGGAAAATTGATTAGGGATTGTTGATGAAATCTAAGGAGGAAAAGAATTTAGTTGAGCATAAAAAGGGAAAAAATGAGGAAGGATTCTAAGCTCAGATGCTATCTTTTTACATATCAGTGCTGTGGATCTTTCTCTAATGAGGAGAATGCTTTGAGGATTCAACGAAATAACAAATGGAAAAGCATCAGCACAAGGTACAGTATATATTAAATTCTAGATATACTGTCTTCCTTAAAAAAATGTCCCAAACTTGGTGGTGGGAAGGTATAATGGTGATGGGATTGGTGTTTGAATATTAACTATAATCAAATATTGTGAACCACCTTATAAAATAAAAAATTAAAAAAAATTCTTCTATTCACTAACACCTAAAGGTAGTTGAAGTAAGGGTCAGGAGGATTGCTCCATGGCTTGATAGCTGGTCTCATGCACTGGGGGAAAAGGTAGCTGGGATGGAGAGAGGAATACTAAGCAAATGATGGTTGGAGCGATCGCTCGGGATAGTAGATGCAGGTTGAAAGTGGACTATGGACCAAACATGATGACCGCTTGTTACCTGTATTGCAAACCATGACACCCAAAAGGACAGAGAAAGTAAAAGGGATTGTGCCTACCACAGAGGCAGGAGGTGGGTGGGGTTGGGGGTGAGGGGCGGGATACTGGGAACATAGGTGGTAGAGAATGGGCACTGGTGGAGGGATGGATACTTGAACATTGTTTGACTGAAACGCAATCATTAAAGTCTATAAGTATGTAAATGTATCTCATGATGATTCATTAAAATAAAAATAAATTAAAAAAATTTTCTCCTATTCAGTACAGTGGGTGGAGTGTTTGCCTTGCCTGTAGCCTACCTGGGTTGCACCCTCAACATCCCATATGGTCTCCTGAGCACAACCAGAAAGAATTCTGAAGTGCAAAGCCAGGAGCAACCACTGAACATGCTGGGTGTGGTCCCCAACCAAACCAAAAATTCACCTAATATAGAAATCATATAAGTAAGGTGAATAGTATCCTAGGGTAGTTATCTCAAGATGAAAAATTAGTCTATGAAAACCAAAACCACATTATTTTACTCAGTAGCAGTGAAGCTGAGTTTGCTGATTATATTCCAAAATTGATTCTCCTTCTCTTCCATGAGCGTAGACACCCATCCTTGCAAGGCGCTTAGAATCATGACCTTGTTTTCCAGTCTCTATTGTA
Source organism: Sorex araneus (assembly GCF_027595985.1). Classification (NCBI taxonomy): domain Eukaryota; kingdom Metazoa; phylum Chordata; class Mammalia; order Eulipotyphla; family Soricidae; genus Sorex; species Sorex araneus. Next base: position 40,128,622 of record NC_073311.1, on the reverse strand, counting down.
GTACGTGTTGCCAGGGGAGATGTACTGTGCAGTGTACTGGGCGTTTTCTTAAGAAGATGCTCACTGCTCTCTTTCCATTCCTTTTCTGCTGCCCAGAATGTTGATGCAGCCACTGCCTGTGCTTTAAGCGGTAACCTGCACTGCACCACGTGAGGAACCTAGGAGCTGGATGAAACTGGAGCCATGACCTTGGTGCATGGCTGATGATGTTCACTGGGAAGAGAAGCTGCTTCACTCTTTATTGTTCCCGTGGGCCGGTCTTTTGGTCACTTGCAGCAAAACCCTATCCTCAGAATTATTTCCTTATTGACACAGTCTCTGATAGACATGCCTTTAGAGGGGCCTGAATAGCTTAAGAGACAGAGTATGAAATTCACTAGAAATGATAGTACTCACCAGAATATATTCTTAAAATATGCCATCCCATCAAATTAAGGAAGGAAAACAGTCAAGCTTAATGGTTCTCACTGTTAAGTCTGGCCAAGTCAGAGTTCTGATTTCACTGTATTTCATTATATTCAATTTGCTCTTGAAGAAGATATAGTGTCGGCACTCACTAGTTACTATATTCCAAATAGCTGCATGATTTAGATCATGACATTCTATAATTATTGAGATTCTTTATTTTCTGTCAGTGCCAGGGATTGAACCCAGGACCTCTCATATGTGAGGTAAATTCTCTGCCACTGACATATGTCTCCAGCCCTTTCACTGAGGCTCTTGATGGAAATTAAGGCTACAATGATTATTAGATTTTGGTATGGCTACTGTTAAGAGCAGCACACCCCGGCCCATATAAATGTATTGTTGGTATTAAGAAACACACTTAAAAATTAGGAATCTATTCATAACATAATCACATCCTCTGCAATTACATCTTTTGAGGCCTCACCCAGCAGTGCTCGGGGGTTCCTAGCTCTCTCTTCAGGAGTAACCTCTGGTGGTGCATGAGGGACTAAATGTGTCAGTGGGGATCGAACTAGGTCTGGCTGCATGCAAGGCAAGTGCTATACCCTCTGGTCTCTCCTCCCATTTTGCTATTGTGGGAAGTAGAGGCTCCATACATGCTTAGTGTTGTTGCTAGCATGCTTGGCTGTGTTACTTATATGTGGGGCTATACATGTGATTCTGCTGATACACATAGGCTTACTGGTACTTGGATATACTCTATTGCTGGCCTGGGGGTCCAAACACCTTGGGTGCAGGTGAGTAACATGTGGGGATTGAATGGGGATTGAATTTGTGGCCTCCTGTTGGAAAGACCTATGCTTTTACCACTGAGCCTTCCCCGAGATTCCCCTCACTCCCCATTATCCATTCCACTTCTGTCCTATTATTGATATTTTAGCGACAATGATTTGATACACTTCAAAAGAAATAAACATTCCCTCTTCCCCCTGACCCCCGTGGGGGCACCTCTCCACCCGTCCGCAGTCTCTGAAGCAATGACTTCTTTCTTGTTTCCTTGCTATCCACAGTACAGCACAGTACAATGGCTGGCTTACTACCTCTTGGGGAAGGAGCTCACCTTAATTGTAGTAACGTACACCACTAGGTGTTCATTAACCTGGAGGCTGGTTTTAATTATTTTATTACTCAAGTCCTCCTTTTCTGTATAGCTCATGCTAATTGGTAGGATAAGCATCTCTATTTTATCTCTTAAGTTGGTGTATAATTGACAATATATTTGTGTCCAGTGTACAATATAATTATTTGAAGTTTATGGATGTTGGGAAATGATCACCATAAGAAATCTCGTTAACATCTGTCACCACATATAGCTGCACATTTATTTTTCTTGTAGTGAGAAGTTGTATAATCTATTCTCTTAACAGATTTCAAATATGTATGGAAGAAACATTAGCTTGAATTGTCAAGTGGTATATTACACATCCATGACTTAATTATTTTATAATTGGAATGTTGTACCCTTGGGCCCACTCACCGTTTTTTATACCCCTCCAACCCCAATTTACCTTTGGAAACCACCAATGTCTTCTGCTTACATTTAGATGCTACATGCTAATGAGATCAGATGGTTTCTAACCCATTACTTACCCACTTATTACACATTAGTATTATTTATTACTGTTACTTAGCCACAGTTTAATGACCCATCCATGTTATTGCCAATGGCAAAATTTCCTTCTTTTTGTGGCTAAATAATATTCCACAGTTTGTTTATATTATTGCACATTATTCTTCATCCATGAATCCATTGGTGAACAGTAGGGTTGTTTTCACGAGCATCTCTTTATAAGGCAGGCCTTGGGAACTACCCTGGTAGCTGGTGAGATTATCCTCTAAACGCTTTCCTATATCTGGATGCCAGTAGTTGTAAACGGCTTTCAACACCTGTGATGGGTACTTCCCAACCAGCCCTTAAACTCATTATTGTCTAGTTTCAAATTTCATGTTAGTGACTTTCTTTTGCCTCACTGTAGCCAATTCAGTGTCTGTCACATATCATGTCCTTAATCAGTGCTGACTTCTCACCCAGTATTTGTTCTGGCTTAGAATGGTTACTTGAGCAGGTTAGACTTAGCCAAAATCAGAATTTAGGTATGTATTATGCTAATTTTAGGGTGGGTTTTGAATTTTGAACAGTTTGATTTACTGCAGATATGACCTATGGTTACTGAGTCAGTAGTAGTAAATTTAAAAAAAAATTTTTTTTATTAGTGAATCACCGTGAGGTATGGTTACAGACTTACAAACTTTGGTGCTTGCATTTCAGTCATACAATGTGCAAGTACCCATCCCTCCATCAGTGCCCATTTCCACCACCAATGGTTCCAATATCCCTCCCACCACCCTCACCCCATCCCCTCCACCCTACCCTGCCTCTGTGGCGGGGCAATCACTTTTGGGTGTTGTGGTTTGCAATAGAGGTATTTAGTGGCCATCATGTTCTGTCTATAGTAGTAGTAGTAAATTCTTATGATTAAAAAAAAGTCAACTGTATGTAGCTTAATCATAGTTCTGAGTTTATAATAACTCAGAATAGTTATTTTTGTGCAAAGATCTTTATCTATAGGTATTTATTCCTTATATATCACTCAATCTCTTCCTTATAGGCAATAATTGGGATGATATTATAAGTACCTTTTCACTGTATATATTAAAACTTCAATAATAATTAACACTTATATAGAACTAATATGTACCTATTATATATGTATAAACATTTAATTCCCATAACAATTTTATGTATTAAATATCTTTGTTATCTCCATTTTATTGTGGTGAGAAGTTGTATTATCTATTCTCTTAACAAATTTCAAATATGTACAAAAGAACTATTAGCTTGAATTTTCAAGGTAACAGCAGAACTGAGGCATAGAGACATATAACTTGCCTAAGGTCACATAGAGACTAAGCTATAAGGTTGGAATTTGAACCCAAACAGCTCCACTCTTGAAGTATGTTCTTTATTACCAACCATATCTCCAAAACATGTACTACGTGTGTCTGCATTTTAAGTTTACATAAGTGATATTGTGTTAAGTGACACTGTTATAAATCTCATTCTGTTTCTTCTTTTACTTAGCTTTTAGCCTTAAGAAGTCCTCATTTACTGTGTCTACTATAATCTGGCCTTCTGATGTCTGTATCCCTGGGTGACCATCTATTTCTTTTGCCTCTATCTTCCTGGTGATGATATTACAATTTCCTGCCTCTACAAATAATGCCACAATGCGTGCCCTCCCTCAGGATCTAGGAGAGACTGTCTCTGGGTGATAAGACATGATTTCCCTTGATATTCGGAACGTCTGCCTCTTACGAAACAGGAAGTTGGTAAATTTAGAACCCTTTCTGAAAATGTTATGTACGCCATGGCAGTATGACTCAGGCACTGCTTTTCACATTCCAACCTGAGATGGAATATACATAGTCCTTTATATGAAATTGTATTCCTTTTATTTACTAAACACATTTAAGTTGGATTCAACCAATTTAAAAAACTGTGATAAAAGGCTTCCTTGACTACATGCTAGGAAGTTGATCTATATACTCAGTGGGTCTGAGAAGTGAATGCTCATGAAGGCCTTCGTGGTCAGGAGCAGGACTAAGTGAGACTCCCAGGTGGCTTAGGAAAAAGAGCAATTGGGTTAGGGCACTCACAGTAGGCACACGAGAGAATTAATGCCAGGGTTTTATTCGAGAGGAGGGCAGAAGCATAAAAATCAGGCTAATTTTTTTTTTTTCATTTTGGGTCACATCCAGTGATGCACAAGGGTTACTCCTGGCTCTGATCTCAGGAATTACTCTTGGAGGTGCTCAGAGGACTGGGGATGCTGGGAATTCAATCCATTTCAGCCACGTGCAAGGCAAATGCCCTACCCGCCGTGCTATCGCTCCAGTCCCAAAATCAGACTCATTTTGAAGAGGACCTTCAGTAAACACAGAGGTTAGGTTCTTGCACTGATTCTGACTTGATTGTGTGCCTTTGGGATTCAAGCTTGAAAATTTCCCTTTGCCTTGAAGAGTTGGGATTGTGACACAAATCTTGTGAAAAGCAATAAATACCAAGAAATATGATGAGAAAGAAGAGGAACCAACTTACGAGAGGTACTAATGAAGAATTAGTTGGCTTCAAACACCTGAGCAGCTCTGGGGAAAATGGTCCTAAGCACTAATATAAGTAATATTTAATACAGACTTGTTATATTGCTGTATGTATATATATGTATTATACACATACATATAATATATATTACTCTCTGTATACTGTATGTTTATATACACACAGATCTGTTATAGTGCTAATATAAGCAATATATATACAGATCTGTTTCTCTTCAAATTCATAAAAACAATATATTTCTATTGTTCTGGCTCTAGGTTTCCTATTTTTTACCCCAAATCTGAATCTTGGGACAACTCACACAGGATGAGTTTAAGTCAGTGGCTGTCTGGTCTGCTTTGGGATTCCTAATGGTGTGGATAGAGGGATCGTACACAATAAAATACACCTAGATAAAAAAAATGTAGGGGCTGGAGCAATAGCACAGTGGGTAGGACGATTGCCTTGCACGAATCCTACCTGGGTTCGATTCCCAGCATCCCATATGGTCTCCTGAGCACCACCAGGGGTAATTCCTGATTGCAGAGCCAGGAGTAGCCCCTGTGTATTGCCAGGTGTGACCCAAAAAGAAAAAAAATGTAGATTTCCTGAACCCATCTAATTAAGTGGAGAGATATTACTGGTTTAAAGAGGATGGACAAGAGTTGGAGAGGTCAAATGTTTTACTCAAGGGAAGGGTGGAATGATGTGAAGGGTTGTGAGAAAAAAAAGAACTTCTCTGAACATTTTTGGACATGATGACATAATTAAAACAAGGATAGAGTTGGCAGGGGCATCCGTGTCTTAGAGTACCTCACTAAAGTTAACTTAGCAGACTGCTTTCAAACTTGTTTTGAGTGTGAAAATTGGAGAGCTCACCATCAATCTCAGGAAAAACACAAAGATGGGTGATGGTGTTGGAGAAGGGGTCTCCTGTGGGGGTTCTGGCTACTCGGATCTGCTTCCCTTAGGGACTCCCAATCTCCTCAATGGACTTTAGAACCCAAAGGGTAAAAGGGTGAATAATTAGCATTATCCTAAATCCTAAGGTAAAAGTTCTAACTTGGAGATTCTTTGGAATTTATATTTTCTTTTTCTCCCCGTCTTCAAAATAGTTTACCAAATAGATCAACTATTGTGAGCTTGGCATTTAGATTGAAGGACTTGCCTTTTTCATTAAATAGGCAAGGTTGGTTCAGATAAGCAGTAATAAGTCCACAGGCAACTCAAGTGACACATTTACTCAGAAATATGACATTTCTATATAATAAACACACTTGCATCTATAAAGGATGCAGCAGGTCTTATGAATATATAGGCATGTGACTGTGCGTTCATGGGTCCATACTTCCAGGACCTGTATATACCTCAGTACATGCATACATATACATATACATGCATGTAATAGATCGAATTAACACAGCCACACCATGTGCAGAGATGTGTATCACTCACAGATAATGCACGTACCTCCCTCATAACACACACCATGCACACCACTGCATCTAGACTACGCACACAAATGCTCCCATTCCACTCCACATGTGTGTGCACACACAGTCCTGTGCACATCTGTAACTCATGTAACTTCATCTAAGACCAGTATTATGCAGTCATATGAAATTTTTTCTTATTTTCAGTGCTGGAGATTAAGCCCAAGCCTCACACAGGTAAGGCGAGTGCTCCTCCCTCCCCTGCTAAGGCACTTCCCCAGTCTATATTACATATAGCTCTCTAATACACGTTTGCATTTCCTTCATCTCTGTATATATATACATATATATATATGCGTGTGTGTATAGATATGTCTAAATAGGAGAATATATTTTCTTTTCTACATCCTGGACTACACAAAGCACACACACAGAGACAGAGCAAACCTCTAGACTCATGTAACAACCACCGCCAAGAGCCTGGAAGCCCAGTCTTTGTGCATAAACCCCTACCCTGCGCCCCCTCGCGCCCCTCCTCTTTATCCCCCAACCCCAGCCCCCAGGAAGGCTCTCTGACAAAGAAGCACCTGCACCCGGGCCAGACATCTTTATTTCTTTTTGCCTTTGATTAAGTCTCACAATAAAATGGCACACCAAGGGGCACGACATTACAGTGTCATTAAAGCAAACATTTCCCAAGGAGTGCAGCCGGCACGGAGATGCTTCTGATGTTTTTATTTTCAGTGAATCTCGGAGGCCAGCAGACAGGAAAAATGCGGCTGGAGCTTAAGGAGGCCGAAGTCACCTTTGTGAGCTCGTAGGTCAGGCTACCCCGAGCCCTGAGCTCATTTCCTTAAGAAAAGGAGAAGGAGTTGAAGTGCCGCACATGTAATCAATAAGCAGGCTGAAACACACAGGCCGTACTTGACAGAATATTAATATAATTACCAAGAAAGCCGACCTTGTGAATTCCAGGAGCACTGCTAATTTTCTTCCTCAGCATAATGGATCTGCCTGTTGTAATGGTGGTTCTCCATGATTTCCCCCTCATGCACCTATGCATACACACGTGTGCGCGTTTCCGCTGCAGATCTTTCTGAAGGCAAATCTGGTACGAATCGTAGTGTGTTCCCAAGGAAGCCTTTATAAGGGTATCACTTCGTGAATTTGGTGCTTCCCACAGCAAGTGCTTTTGCTAAAAATGGCCACCGCTCATAGACACTGTTAATGTCATTAGCAAGCAGTACTGCAGTATCTACAAAGCTCGGCATGGAGAAATGATCCCCTGGGGAGCCACGATGCCAAATAAATGTGTGGTGATTGACTCTGTTCATCACGAACTTCCAGAGTGGGCTGGAGCTCTCGTGTGCTGCTGGGGAGGGGGCAGCCCACATTCCTACTGCTGTTTCCATTGTCCTCAAAGACAGGTCTCCTGGAACAAAGCCCCGGGTCACACCATTTGTCTGGAAGAAACTCCTGATAAATTTCTCTTTAAAAAAAAAGCCCCCTTTCTTTGATTAGCTGTAATAAAAAGCCTTTGCTTCTAAATATCTGTCCTTACACATCAAAAGCCCAGGATGAAATATTCATTGTCATTTGCAAAGAATGGTGTCTCTTTGTGACTTGTTATCGGCTGAACTGGATGTTACGAAGTCTCTTTGAGGGCTCTGATAGCAACTGAAATATTCTGCCTCTTGTGGCAAATACGTTTGAAGGCATAATTATTGAGTGTGGACTGGGGTGCTGGCACATTCTCTAAGACCGACCAGAGAGTCAATGGATTTTCTGTATGCAGGAAACTTCCTCTCCTTTATCCTGTTTCAATGGAATTGGGACTGACATCAAGTGATAAGCTTTTCCTGTGGTGGATTCTAGAAACTTCTGTCCTTGTCATCTGTTCTGGATTAATAAACAGCTGTCTTCTGCTTTTTGACTTATTAAAATCAAAATTGTGATTGAGTCCATAAAAACAGAGCATAGCATTAGACAGGAGGCATTCTCCAGATGCTTCGATGCAACCAACAATGTTTGACAAATGGAAATAATGGCCTAATATTTGAGTTATTGAGGATTTTTCCATTATAGTACATTTTAAAAAGTAAACATTTTAAAGAAGGTACTCTTGATAGAAAAGTTATTTGATTTAAAAGTTATGAGTCTGAGAGGGAGCGGGAAGTTCTTATTTCATGAATCTAGAGTTCCCAGTTTTGCAAGACGGAAAGAGTTTTGGGAAAGAACAGTGATGATGGCTGCACAAATGACAGGAACACAGTACCACTGAACTCTATATTTAAAAATAAGAACAATGTTGCCTTTTACCACAATAAAGCATTTTATACTTACCAGATAAGGGCTGGTGATTAAGTATAGGATTTTTTATTTGTATAATTTTTAAAATGCTGTCCCCTAAATGCTTTGCTCTTTTATTTCACAGTTACAGTTTGATGAGTCACTCTAAAATTGACTTATTAGTGTTGCTCTGTGGATAAAGTACTGCATGCAAGTAAGCTTGGCAATTGCTAATGTGATCTTTTGTTTTAACCTGATGTACACTATAGTACTCGAACCAAATCTTCAGAGATTTAATTATGCAGCAAAATATTCTTAACCCCTCTCATTTTTAGTCAGCTGGTTTGCTATTCATTTATCTTTTAAAATAAAACCTTTGACTTCTTTCAGCTATTTTCCCTATCTTTACTCAGTGATATGTCACAATTCACTCCCTCTTTATAGAACACTTTAACCTACACCTTTTGTATGTTAACTTCTCACAGAACAATTTTTTTCTTTTGACTATGGAGAGGCAGTGGAGAATAGGGAGATAACAATGAATGTAGCACTGTAGCACTGTCGTCCCATTGTTCATCGATTTGCTCAAGTAGGTGCAACAGTAATGTCTCCATTGTGAGACTTGTTACTGTTTTTTGGAGTATCGAATATGCCATGGGTAGCTTGCCAGGCTCTGCCGTGTGGGTGAGATACTCTTGGTAGTTTGCCAGGCTCTCCGAGAGGGGCGGAGGAATTGAACCTGGGTTGGCCACATGGAAGGCAAACGCCCTACCTGCTGTACTATCGCTTCAGCCCAACAATGTATGTGAAGCCAGGAATTCTGACATTTGCCAGAAGTTGAGTTCTAGATTTGCTGATGACTGGTTTGTTTTTTGTGAGTCTCTATGTGTATGTGTAATGGAGACGGTGACATTGAGAAATTTAACTGATGTCAAGAAGTGTTTGAGCACTACTCTTTGTTGAGTAATGTTCTGAGAAATTCATAAATATTAACTAATTTTATTTATCTCCCAGTAACATTGTAGAACAGTTATGTACACTTTAGAGTTGAGAAACTCAAGTACGAGAGGTCTAGAACCTGTTCAAGGTCATGAAGCCCATCACTGGTAGAACTTGGGCCTGAATTCAGGCAGACATTACTGAGACTATGAGTGGTCATAAGACCACCCACTTCAACTGATGTGAAAATACCATCTAAACTATACCAATGCATCATGCAAAGGGGTATGAGTGGAAAGAGAGAGACAGAGAGAGAGAGAGAGAGAGAGAGGTCTTTTTCTACAAGTACTTCTCATGTAGCTATTACAAAGATTGTCTCTGTGTTTATTAGAACACTCAGCAAATTTTACTTCAATTTGGAGACTCCAATGGAACAGGTAAATTATCTGGAATATTTTCCTAGCATTTATCTTTCTTTCAATGTAACCACTACTGGCATAATTATGTGGTGATATATATATATATTGTGTGGCAATATATAATATTTATAATATATTATATAACATATATAGTATTATATATGTATTTCTAGACTGTAAACTTTCTGAGACCAAGGCAATATACAGCTGCTACTCATGATCTTTCCAATATGCTGGCAGAATGCCCAGGACATACAAGGTGGTTAGTAATAATAAGAGCTAACATTTACTGAAAGCATATAACTCGCTTGCTATGAGGTATCGCCCATATATCAATTTACACAGTTCTTGTAATACCATAAAGAAGAGAGGCCATTAGCAAGGATAACATCTCTACTTAACTGAGGCTCAGAGCACTTCAGCCTCATGCTTGAGGGCACACAGCAATAAGTAGATAGCAACCAAACCCTGACACAGAGACCAACACTCTTCTGCTTCTTGGTCTATTAGTATATCTGAAAGCAGAATTCTTTCTACTGTGAAATGTGGACTGGAAATAAAACATGGTTGTAAAAGCTCTAAAGTACAAAACAAGTGCTCTTGATTTCCTGGGTAGGTGGCAGACATGGGAACCAGTAGGTATAGGAGATGGTGACCCTGTGTGTGGTGTGGTGAGATTTTTAGTAGCCACTTTCTTCCCTGTGCCCACCTGGGGAGTGAGGCCATGCACACCCAGAGCCTGGGGTAGCAGTTGAAAGGAGGTCAGCGCAGTGCTGGGTGGGGGCTGCTGCTTGGCATTTGTAGCAGCTGTGTATAAGGACTGGAGCAATAGCACAGCGGGTAGGGCGTTTGCCTTGCACTCAGCCAACTTGGGTTCGATTCCTTCGTCCCTCTCAGAGAGCCCAGCCAACTACCAAGAGTATCCCACCCGCATGGCAGAGCCTGGCAAGCTCCCCGTGGCTTATTTGATATGCCAAAAACAGTAACAAGTCTAACAATGGAGATGTTACTGATGCCCGCTCGAGCAAATTGATAAACAACTGGATGACAGACAGTATAAAGCTGGAGGCTGGCCAGTGTGTAAGCAAAGATGAAAGGTAATGGAGCTGTTTCTGGGAAGGCTCTGCCGTCTCTGCGGGTGCCTGACCAGACTGTCTGATCGTGGGAGGCCCTTCAGACCAAAACAGCCCATTGCTTTTGAAGTCCAAAGGGCAGGCGCTAAGAGTCATCGGAGCTCTTTTCAAGAGCCATCCATTTCTCTCACGGCTCTTGGAGAGCCCGTGGGTGGGACGGTCCAGATACATCACGCTGAGGTTCGGAGAATTACCGTGTTCGGAGAACTGCTATGTGCCAGCTGGTGTCAGCAGGGCTAGTGGACCTCAGTGAACCGCCGTCAGTCTTCAGATTTACCTCTCAGGGACACATGCGTACTGCCCGGGTGGTGCACAACGAGACTGAAGCACAAATAATCATCTCTGACTCTTGAACTGAACCCAGCAGGGACTTATTCCAAAATCCAAGCTTAGGGCTGCGGCTGCATGGTACAGTGCTCGCCTCACGCAGGAGGACCACAGAGCGCCTGGAGACGTCTCTGTCCGGGGTGCTGAGGGGGCAGATGCTGCCAAGTCTTGTGGCCTCGTGGCCTGCGAGGCTGTCCTTTCTGGATCTCTTTCGATAGGCCCCAGAGCGGGTATAGGCCTGGGTCTGAATGAGGTGCTGCTCCCACGCTGCTTGCTTCCCTCGGAGAGGGGGTGATGCCCTCGCACATACACTGGAGGGAAGCTGGCGGCGCACCAGCCCCTTCTGCAGAACCCAGCAAGATTCTGTCCACGCTGGGCTTTGCCAGGAGGGTTAAGTGGAATTCCTTCCTGGGGACTGGGGTGGGGGTGGGGCGGGGCAGATTTTTATTGGCAGGTAGTGTAGGATAACATAACCTCAGGTAGTTTAGGTTTATTGGATTACTCCTGTCACAGTGCTCCCATTCTTCTGTGTTTATTTGTAGCTTCATTCTTAGTGTTCTGTTGACTTGTAAATATTGTTTTTCTCTTCTCCTTGAGTCCTTTGCATAGTTTATTCAGAGCCATGTCCTTTTTTGTATGGACACAGGAAGACTTAGCAAATGCTATGCTTTTGTAACCTGGCAGTCATTTGACTCTGCATGATATTTTCCTCCTGGGCATCTGTTCTCTTCACCTAAGCCTCAGCTGCCCTTATTTCCTAGCACCCCCATAAGCAGGGTCCTAACAAGGGACAGGACGGATCCAGGGCAAGCGATGAGTTGTGTGCTACCCTGGCATCGAGATGGGCCTGGCCAAAGTGCCTAATGCTTAACTCTAAGTTAAGAGCTTGATCATGGACAAATGGTGTCATGATCCAAACAATGATAACTAGATTCGGACCCTGCTATGGTTAGGAATGATTAATCTGGCCTGAGTGCTGTAGTCTGAGTCTGGGAAGATGTTGCCAGGAGAGCTGCCTTGCAAGCCTCAATTTATCTCTTGCTATATCCATACAAAAATAATTATTAAGATGTTAATTAGTGTTTGAACTAAGGAAAGGAGAAAAACACTTTAACAGTCAGGAAGGGCTTTGGAATGCCGCTCTGGGAAGGGCTTTCTTATATTGATTTTGCTACCTGACTGTATGTAGCCTAGAGGGCAAGGAGGAGAGAGACAAGAGAGGCCTGGCAGTAGATCCAGAGAGAGGACGGAGCAAGGAGTGCGGGAGATGAGAAAGATGGAAGATTGACTAAACGGTAACTAATCAGCAACCAGCTTGATCCTCGTTCTTCCTTCACCTGTCCTTGGCCAACAGCCGTCCTGATCCAGTCCATACACAGCGGTTCCAGGGCACCGAACACAGGCGGTGAGACAGAGCCACCCGGAAAGCCTGAGAGTGCACATGCCCTTCGGCGTGCCTTAGATTTTTACAATGTAGGAGAGACAATGGCCACTTTTATTTATAATTAAAGCTTTTTTTTTTTTGCCACACCTAACAGTGATCAAGACTTCCTCTTGGTGCATGGGGAGTGAAGGGTACAGCTAAAGGGATATACCTGATAATCTTTCATTATCTCATTATCTGTTCTGCAAATGAGAGAGAGAGACAGAGAGAGAGAGAGAGAGAGAGAGAGAGAGAGAGGGAAAGTCAGGTGGTGACAGGCAGGCAGGGGAGGGGGGAAGGCTGGGAGAAAAACTGGGATCATTGGTGGTGGGAAAAGTACACTGGCGAAGGGACAGGTGTTGGAACATTGTATGACTGAAACCCAATCATGAACAAATTTGTAAATGTGTATATCACTGTGATTCAATTGAAAAAATGGCAAAAAAAAAATAAAAAAGAAAAAGGCTTCCTCTTGCATCACCGCTGGTGGTACTCCAGGGATCACATGCAATGTTGAGGACTGAACCCGGTTTGTCTGCATGCAAGGCAAATGCTCTACCTGCTGTACTATTGCTCCACCCCTAAGACATTTGTTTTCCATTTTGAGGAATTTCATAGAAGAAAAATTTAGACCGGAAGAATGAAATCAGGTGGCAACACCTAAAACAGAACCTGGAATCAGGAAATTGGTCCGTGTTTAAACACTGACAGATGTTCAGGGTTCACAAGCCCAGGCCTGGGGCAAACCAGTGCCTTTTTGCTGCCACATTTGCTCTTGTCTCACCTCTGTGTCAATCTCTATTCTCAGCAGGTTTCTGGGATTCTTTTATTGAGATTTTGCCATAAAACCTGGTTGATTACTACTCATTTAACTGACTCAGAATCTGAAGCATAGAGAGGTTAAGTGACCTGTCAAAAGTAACACAGCTGGGGCTGGAGTGATAGCACAGTGGGTAGGGCGTTTGCCTTGCACGCAGCCGACCCGGATTCGATTCCCAGCATCCCATATGGTCCCCTGAGCACCGCCAGGGGTAATTCCTGAGTGCAGAGCCAGAAGTGACCCCTGTGCATTGCCAGGTGTGACCCAAAAAGCAAAAAAAGAAAAAAAAGTAACACAGCTAAAAATTGACAAAATCAGGACATAGGTCTTACCATCCAGTGCTAGGACTTCATCTTTCAGTCTTTGCATAAAGACTATCATGTACTTCTGCATGATGACAGAGCGTCTCAGCTCCCAGTTACCTGTGGGCAAAATAGTGCAATTGTGCATAAGTTATTGTCAGGTCTTTTTTTTTTTTTTTTAAAGCAAGAGTTGACTTAGCCTCACCATCACACTAGCAGAGAGCTACTTTTATAATCTCCCATTTTAGAGATGTGGAAACAGATCCAGAAGGTTTGAATGTTTTGTGACTGCGAGAGCTGGGGGTTGAGTCCATATCTTTTGGCTGTGTGGTCAGCTTTTCAAGCACTCCATCTGCCGGCTCTCCCACCCATATGCTTATGCCTGAAAAAATATTTCAGGCTATTAGTAATCATGGGAAAATAATGCAAAAATTGAATCCATGCATTGATTTCATCTTGTAAGAACTCCTAATTCTAGCCTGCTGACAAAAAATTGCTGCCTCAGAATGTTTACATTGGTAACTCTACTTCTCTGGAAACAATAAAATAACCTCTTGATGTGGGTAATTAACAGAACCATAAAACATCCCCACAAATGGCAGCCACAAGAAACAAGGTGAAATGAAGAGCTGTCATTTGAGCCAACCCCATTTGAAACTCATTTCAAAACATTTAACCAAAGGGAGATAAGGGAGAGATGTGTGGCAGTGGGTTGCAGGATCATTTAACTAACAGCAGTGTGTTTCTAAATTAAACCTTCTATTTAGAAATGCTGAATGTGTATGTAAGTGTGTATGTGTGCACACGTCCGCTCCCACATGGATGTGTCTGAGTGATTCTAGTTACAGGAACAAGTTGCATTCATTATCTAGAAGTAGGTGTTGAACTGTCTTTCCCCCCCAACACAAATTTACCCACCCCAATGAATGCTCAGGAGGCCCAGGGGTCCCTCCTGGTGATTCTTGGACAACTGGGTGCTGGGGGAATTCAGGGTCACCCTTAAGTGGTGCATGGAGGCCGGCTCAGGGGACTATGTAATGTGGGGTTTGGACTGGGGTCAGTTGTGCAAAATGCACGCTCCTTAGACCTTGCAATATCTCTCTGAGCCCAGTTCTTACAAAAGGCAGCCTGTCCTTTCTGGTTTTCTGACTATTCCTCGATGGGGACTTCTGTGTTAGAAAGAATCTTGTAAGTTGGGGCTAGAGTGATAGTACAGTGGGGAGGGCATTTGCCTTGCACGTGACCAACCTGGGTTCAACCCTAGGCACCCAATGTGGTCCCCTGAGTCCCACCAGGGGTGATCTCTGAGTGCAGAGCTAGAAGGAAGTCCTGAGCACTGAATAAATAAACAAAAAGTTAAAAAAAGAATACTTGGAAGTAGCGAATTTGGGTGTGTATTTCAACCTCAGGACCTTAGTTTGTTGAATCTATTTCTGTGAAATGTGGGAGAGACAGATGGATAAGCAGATAATGTATGGCAGCCTGAATTTAAGTGTACGCCCAGAATCCCACAAGAGCAGCTCAAATGAAGCAGACCATTCCTTGTGTTGGTGAGGAAGTGGAACAGAGGAAACTCTCATAATGTGCTGATGGACACTTGTAAATTGTTAGGGTACTTACAAAGATGTTTAGCATAGTTTGACAGAGATAAAAGAAACACATACCTTATGACCTAGTACCTCCAACACCAGGTGTATACCAACAAAATGTGTGTGCATGCAATGAAAAGACTTGCATGGGAATGCATGTGACAGTGCATGTCTCCCAAATGGAAAGAAGACAAATATTCCCAATGACAGATCGGAAAATATATCATGATGTATTCAATTAATGGAATGCATGACAGTAGTAGGAAAAGTCCCAAACCCTTCAACAACATGGAGAAATATTTAAAAAAAGTTAAACACAGGAGAGTCTTACAAAGTTATTGAAAAAATAATGTTTAGTGAAAAAAGGATAGGAACAATAGAGCATATGCTATCTGAGTCCATTTCCAGAAAGTTAAAAATTGGCAAAACTAATCTTTTAGAAATACGGACAATGGAGACCTTTAGAGATCTCGGAATAACGGATGTAGAGTGTGGGAGGATGAAGGGTTTTTGAGGATTCTGAGGTTTCTGAGGATTCTAATAGTGTTTTGTCTCTTGTTTTGGATGCTGACTAAAAGGTGGTAAGCATCTGAGAATTCATTGAAATGCGCTCTTATCATTTGGAGTCACCTTTGTGTAAGGCATATAGTTGATATATAAAGCAAAAGAATCATTTGCATAATACTATAATGGATACCAATGAGGGATATTTAATCCAGAACTGAGATAACCTAGGAGGCTTCTTATAGGAAGTGTTTCTTAATCTTTAAGTTTTTATCACATGTCCTTTATCTTTTACCATAGATATTTTGAGGATTCAATCTTTATTTTGTATATGAGTATTATCACTGTATCACTGTCATCCCATTAATTATCAATTTGCTCAAGCGGGTGCCAGTAACATCTCCATTCACCCTAGCCCTGAGATTTTAGCAGCCTCTCTTTACTCGTACTTCCCAGTATATGAGTATTACATTTTTATACTTTAAAATAATTTGTTTAAACATCATGGTTTACAAAGTTGTTCGTAATACAATTGTTACAGGCTTTCAATGTTCCAACACCAATAATCCCACCATGAGAGTGATCTTCCCTTCACTATAGTTCCATTTTCCCAACCACCCCCAAGTCTGCCTGCTTAGCAGACACACATTAATTTATTTTATATTACTTATTGCAACTAAATGGTTAAAGGAATTATCAGAATACTTTAGTAAAAGAAAATTTGTAAAATTTGTCATATCTCACCCAGGGGTTGTTAAGTCCTCATCTGAGGATTTAGGAAGCCAATCATTGTTAGTTGAGTCTCCTATGTTATTGTTTTTGTCTGTTGAGTTTAGTTGGCTTCTATGTTACTTTCCCATGTAATTTGGTGCGCTCCTATTGGGATGTCAGTATTGTGGTGGTTGGAGGTACCAGAAACTTCAGGATCTATTAAACGAGGCCAACAAGTTGACATGGCAGAAGGTGGGTGTGGCTGCTGGGGCTTCCAGAAGTATGGGGGTTGTGGACCCAAGAAGCCTGAACACTGGAGTACCTGGAATTTTCAAGGTTTGGTTTCTCTATGAGATTATTAGTGAAGTAGTGGAGTTGGGCCTTTCACATGGTGGCAGCAATTGGGTGGGGGTGCAGTTGCCAGGGCTTCAGCAGGGAGGGGACTTGGCTCACCCGCCTCCTGAGCGTGCCCCGGAGTTTTCAGCCAGGAGACCGGTGTGTCCATGAATTTTACAACTTGGCTTGCATCTACTCAGAGATTTAATGAGCTTGAAGAGCATGGCTGGTGGCTGAGTTGACACGGTGGTGGCTGTGAAAGGTGGGAGTATTACAGTTTTAAAAGTGAAAACATAGGTGAAGCATATAGTCATCACACTTCATATTAAAACTTCTCTTTTGCTGGTTTTATCTGTTCATACACATGAACTTTAGAATAATGTTGTCTGGGTCTATAAAATAAAACAATGTCTATCCCCAGAGGAATTTTAATTGCTAATTACATAACTCATAGGAATAAAATGAATTGAAATAAAAGAAACAGAAACTTGATGGTATTTAGTTTCATCCAGGGTTGACATTTCTACTTCTCGCTCCATTTAAATTAAATTTTTTCTCTTCAGGATGTCTTTGATAAATGCAGCTTCATCCCTGGACCCATCTTATACTGAAAATTTATCTCTGTAAAGGCACAATATCATAGCAAAAAACAGATAATTACAATTCCTAAGAAATTAAGAGATATAAATATCAATACAAGAAACATCTTGAGGGGAAAATTTTCAGAAGAGAATGACTGGTCTAGAGATAAGGTCATTTTTGAGGCAACAGACACCATCTTTTGCAGATTTCAAGGGTAGAATATAGAAAAAAAGACAGGAGAGTTCAGAAGGGGGAGGGTTAGTGCCCTGACTGAGCCTCCATCATCAGCCTGACAATTTTTCTGTCTCAAGATTTATTCAGTGATGTGTGCCTTGTGAGCAGCAAAGGAAATAGTGCAGGAGGACTGAGTTTCCATATGTGCAGTATCAATGCCAGTTCATCCAAATGTACTTAATCTATGAGACCTGATGGGGTTTCAGTGACTAGTAACTCTCCTCTGAGGATTACACCAGAGGCACAAATTAGTGCAACGTAAGAATGAATTTTGATTCTAGTGGCTAATTCCAGTTTAAAAAATTCTTAATTCTTGGGCAGCAAAGATAAGATGGGGTTAATGTTGACCATCATCCTGCAGGATTCCCTGACAACTTCCAGGAGTGATCTCTGAGCACAGAGCTAGGGGTTGCCCCTAAGCACTGCCAGACATGGCCCCAACAACCTCTTTCGAATTCTTGTTCTCCTGTGTGAGGAGCACTGTACCAAGGACAAAGCAATTTATAGCCATGATCTCTCATGGCCCACTTTCCACTCCCCTAAGTCCTGGCCGTCACCTGAGATAGAGTGGGAGCAGCACTTCTTGTATTATTCTGCAAATGCGGAAATAAACACAGAGAGGTAGAGTTCTTTATCCCCATTTCCTGGGTAATAACCTGAGTCTGTCTGAAGCCAAAATCCAGCCCTTCCCTCTGTAGTGTATGACGCATCTGTTCAATTTGAGAGGATTCAAAGCTCCACAGAATGTTCTGCTATGGATAACTGCATAACTTGAAAGGTATCATTCTTGTCTGTGTTTGGACCAAAGTCAGCATTAAAAGCCATTGGATATACTGTCATTTTAGTTCATAGTCTGAAATTAGAACTGTAAAGTAATTTCCTATCTCAATTGTAGGGGCAGCTTCTTGCTGTGACTAATCTTAGTGGACTTTCAAGATTACCACCAAAGTAGGGAATCATGCAAATCAAGCTGTGACTCATTGTAAATGAGCAAGAGACTAAATAACACTGAGATGTGTCATAGTTGTCAGAGGGCTCAGGAAGTCTAGACTTCCCAAATGGATTTTTTTTAAAAAACAATTTTCCCCCCAGACTGAGCTCATCTTCCCTAAGGTGGTCTGGTTCAAGCCAGGTACCAGGAAGTGATCACTCTGGCTTCTTCCTGGTTATCCATCCCTTATCCCCAAGAGCAAGGGTCAGCAGGCAGCAAATATGTACCCACTCTGTTTATTTTTCTCTTCTTTTCTCCTTTCCCCTCTCCTTTCTCAATCGTTTCGATGATCGGGGGTTACAGTTATAGACACATTTGATTGTAATGCTCATACACTTTTAGTTGTGAGGCTGTAGTTGAAAAATGTTGTCACAGTCTGGTTGTTGTGATCATGATGGTTCACACTTCTGCTTGCAGAACTTTTATTTTCTTTAAATTTTTAAAATTAAATCATCATGAGCTAAATGGTTACAAAGTTGTCCATGACTGGGTTTCAGTCATACAATGTTCCAACACCCATCCCTCCTTCACCTGTGCACATTCCCTACCACCAGTGTCCCCAATTTCCCTCCTTCCACCCCCACCCGAATCTGCCTTTATGACAGATACTTCTCTCTCTCTCTCTCTCTCTCTCTCTCTCTCTTTCTCTCCTTTTCCCTTTTGGTCACAATGGTTTGTGGTACAGGTACTGAAAGATTGTTATGTATATCCCTTTACCTACTTTCAGCACTCAGTTCTTGTCTAGAATGATCTCTTCCAACTGTCATTGTCATAGTGGTCTTTTCTCTAGCCTAACTGCTTGTTCCCCTTAGTCCCCACTTGTGACAAGCTTTCAACTGTGGGCCAGTCTTCCTGACCCTCGTTTCTATGGTTGCTTGAGGTGCTTAAGCATCTGTTTTAGTTGTGGGGTTCCCTGGGGGACTTGGCTTTTAGTTGCTGTGCTTGCTTATCCCTGGCCACTGTGTGGCTGGAAATCACTCATGCAACTGATGGTCACAGACAGAGCTGATTGGCACAAACGTCAGACCTGTCCGGATCGTGTTCAGCATGTGAGGTGGCACTGAGAATAAAAGTCACTACCTTGGGGCCAGAGAGATAGTACCATGGTGAAGGTGCTTGCCTTGTATGCCACCAACCCTGGCACCAATATATGACCCTGGGAGTACTGTCAGGAGTAATCCCTGAACACAGATCCAGAAGTAAGCCCTGAGCATCAGGTGGTATGGCCTACATCTTCTAAGAATCAAGCCTCCCCACACAATAGCAACAATAACCACAATAGCAACCAACCAACAAAACACGTTATCTCCTCACACTGGCAAAGCAGTTTTAGTCACTGAGCCATTTCCTAGCCCCTTCCCCTCATTTTTACCAAATGCAGTTTTTAATTTATATGTAAAAATAAAACTTTATTTTATAAATAAAGTTTTATTGCAATGCCACCATACTCATGTGCTTATCTATGGCTTCTTTACTGCTGTAATGGTAGAGAAATTGTTGAAACTTGCCAGAGAGACAATATGGACAGCAAATCTGAAAATATTGATTACCTGGCACTTTCTAGCAAAAGTTTGGCCAGCCACTGTTAAAGACTTTTGACAAATGCTATCGTTAAAACACTGCTTTAAGAAAGGATTGGTTAGATGATATAAACTTTGGAGAAAAATTAGAACACAAGCACATGGTCACAAAAGGTGCAGCATAAAAACACGTCAGGAGAATTACAATTTTGCTACAGACTTGGGTTTTGAGTTCTCCAGTTTTGTTGTTCCTTGTGGGAGACTGTTCTTGGCAGGGCTTTTTCTAAGGCTCTGTCTGGGCTCCAAGCTGCTCAATTTGATTTCTCTCAATATGTTTGGGAACAATCTATCCTGCACTCTGAAGAGGGCTATTAGTAGTTTACCTTAATTACCAGAGTCATTTGCCAAAAGAGAAAATGAATATTCACTGGTTTCAGCTTTTTTTGCATGCGGAAGTTTCCAGAGTCACTGAAATTCCCCCTCCCCTTCATTTTCTTAGAGAGGAAGTGAGTGCCAAAAATGAGATTGGAATCTTGTAATTGATTTATAAAGCTGGTCTCAGGGTGAGCCGAACCCCTTTTCAAACGGAATCTGGCCTCCAGAGGTGGACAGGCTGGTGTGAAGCAGCCAGAGAGGGCTTCTTGAAGGAGGCTGCCATATCAGGGTCGTTGTCCCCTGCTTTTTAGAAATGCGCTCGTCATCTCAGAGCTTCTGGTTCAGCGTATACAAACACTTACTGCATTGAAGAAAGACCTGCTAAGTGAACGCAGGAGAGAAAATAATGCTCTTAGGGTCCATCAGGACCATCTAAGTCTAAATTCAAGCTCTGGCGTGAACACTCCACTGAGGTCCTGGCTCTCTAGATGTCTTAACTTGAAGAGTAATTTAACTGTCAGCATTTCCTTCTCACACCTCAATGTTCCTTTTCTATTCGCCTTTTAAATTCTTACCTTGAGTAAATCATCAGTTTTTTTTTCACACAATCCCCCCGCTTCCCCCCTTTTTTGGTAGGGCTTAAATCTTTTGTTTTGCATATATGGCATGGATGCTTAGTTGCTTTGGTTGTGATTTTTCTCAAGCTCAGTGAACTCTTTTAGGACAAATGTGGACACTCACATGAGGAATCAGAATCAAAGGTATGTTACCCCACCCCCAGCCTTGTCTAGCACGTCATGAAACACTTCATAACTCAGAGATGAAGAAGCAGTAGAAAAAGCCTATGGCAAATAAAGTTCATTTCAGATGCAAGTGCCAAATGACCACAGCACAGAGTGATAAGCTTGGAACCCTATCTTCCAAAGCTTTGCAAAAGAGAAACTTAAAAAAAAAATTGCAAACTTCAAACCTCAGGCTAAATCAGGCTGCTAAATGAACTGACAGCGAAAGTAATTTAAACAGGCAAACTTGAGCCAATGTTTAAATAGCAGGGGAAGAACAGCCTCTACGTCGGCAGTTGGGGAAGAGGTGAAGAAGCTTCCGAGAGCCAAATTCTGCAAACATTAGCGATTTGTAACATGCCTGTGGAGTCCAAGTGCACAACAAATAAGAACAGAGAAGAGGAGCAAATTGCTGAGCATCCTGCGTAAGGATGCAAGGAGTTGTTGGGAGTGATGGGGAGGTGGTAGATGCTTTCTTCTTTTTTTTTTTTTTTGCTTTTTGGGTCACACCCAGCGATGCTCAGGGGTTACTCCTGGCTTTGCACTCAGGAATTACTCCTGGCGGTGCTCAGGGGACCATATGGGTGCTGGGGATCGAACCCGGGTCGGCCGCGTGCAAGGCAAACGCCCTACCTGCTGTGCTATCGCTCCGGCCCCAAGATGCTTTCTTCTAAGACTTACACATCCAGGTTAAGGGCACCTGCAATTCTCAACAATCTAAGATGTGTAGGGGAATAGTGATTAGACTGGGAGGCAATTCAGAAAGAAATGCTTATAGTTCTCAGCTGTTTATTTATTTATTTATTTTGCTTTTTGGGTCACACCCAACAGTGCACTGGGATTACTCCTGGCTCTGCCCTCAGGATTTATTCCTAGCAGTGCTGGGTGACCATATGGGATGCTGGGAATCGAACCCGGGTCGGGTCGGCCGTGTGCAAGGCAAATGCCCTACCCGCTGTGCTATTGCTTCAGCCCCAGTTCTCAGCTGTTTAAATACAGAGACACATAGACCTTCAGGCTAGATTTAATTTAGTCTTGCCTGGAATAGTCCTGGACTCTGTCCCTTTGTAAGCCTTGTGTTGGAATTAGGTGTCGGTACACTGTCTCTACTCCCAGGAAAGCTAGCTCAAAATCTCACATGTTACTGTCGTTCCTCATTGTTACTCTACTTTGTTTCTTCCTCCCTGTAATTCTTATTTTTCCAGCACAATGGCCAGAATATATCTCATGCTTGAGAAATGTGTGCGAAGTGACTAGCTTTTTGTTTTAGGAGGAAATGACAGGCAGTGAACACAGTGGCTGGGAGTTCCAGACAGAGGTGAGCATACCTTGTGTTGTCTCACATACCAGCGGTGTGACCTTAAGTTCATTAATTATGCTCTTCTAGACTTTGATTTTTCCAACACCAAACTCATATAGTTGTGGAGATCCAACATAAAACTGTTTCCAAAATGCCTGATACAGGGCCTGGGGCATCCAAAACAGTTGATAAATAGTAAATGTATTAGGAACAAGGAATTATTCTTCCCAGGGTATTTGTTATGTAACAAAACAACTTAAGGAACTTGTCTATCTCCTACAAACTCTAATAGAACAAGAGGAATGGGTGATGGGCTGAAAGAAAGTAGAGGGTATAGATGAGATTGTCTCAGGGCTAGCAATTTGGCTGAATGAACTCTAAGGTGAATTTGGCCACTTATTCTGTAGCATTAGGAGAAGTCTACTCTTTAATAAGATACATAGAATCAAGAACGGCTCTGGGCTAGTCCCATGAACTAACAGCCTTGGTTTATTTACTTACAAATGAGGTTTAGATCACTAGGTAGTCTCTAGCATTTCACTGTTCTGGGATAAATTAAAATTGAGATTGATTTTAGAAAGTATGTTAATAAAAAAAACTTATCTATGAGAGGTATAGAATTGGAACTTCATCTTCTTAGCTCCTAAGAAACCCTGGAGGCAGAAGACATTTAATTGCTCATGTTTTCTTTTTAAAATTATTATAGTTTGGATTATTTAGTGACAATAGTGTTCATATTTATGTTGTTGTTCCATTTCTGAACCCCCACTGTCAAAGTACCGAAGATGTTCCACCACTGTCTTTATGTTATTTCAAGTCTACCTCTTCCTCCCCCATTCTTCCCACACCTTTTCCCTCCACTGCTTGATAATTTCTTTGTAATCCAAGGCCAAAAGGTTGTCATTGTTCAATACTTCCTACTCCCTTGTCAGATCCTCATGTATTAGTGTTGAAAAAAATATGACAGAGGAGTCAGAAATTCTTTTCTCTTACTCAACTTGTTTCTTTCCAAGACATGCATTACTATTAGATTGATGGAAAAAGTATTGCATCTGTCCTCATGGACCTGAGGCTTAGAAATTTACTTAGAAATTGTCTTGAGAAAGACAATGCCCTGTGATTTTTATACTATCATACTTAGGAAGTAATGCAATCATTAAAAAATAATCATCTTGAATTTTTGATGATGTTCTGCTTGTTTGCAATTTTATTATTCATAGGTGTTAGCTTTGCAATTACAAAACCTGTTGTTGGTATTTGGGAGTGGATTCTGACATCAAATTTGGTTTGCTAGTAGAAGGGATGAACTTGTCAAGAAAATAGAAGACGATGACTATGTATAAAATCCCATTTGGTTTCTACAGGTAATAATCTTGTTCAGAGCACAAGATATTTGAACACCGTAATACGATTTTCACATTAAAAGCACGTTCCAGCCAATTCAGAAATTAAGTAAACAGAGCAGAGGCATACAGTTCTACTAATCCACCAATGTCATAAATGTAATGATTTTAGCAGCTGAAGGAAAACAGGGATTGTTGTAAAACTTCACATCCAAATGTGTTATTGCCTCCAACAATGATTGTCATTTATCTGACACCAAAGGTGTGAGCTGCACATTAAAGGAGTCAAAGGTTTTGCATAAAACAAAACAAAGCTTCTTTTTCCAAGACTGACACTCCAAAAGTGTGCAAGTGACTCACGAGAATGTGTCAGAACCCTTTCACTCCCTCATCCTCCCCCGTCCCCTGAAAAAAACCACTCAGGACAAACATGAGGCTAGTATATTTGGACTTGGTTTGGGAAAAGATACATTCTCCATAAAAAGAAACAAGGAATATATATATATATATATATATATATATATATATATGTAGAGGCCATTAAAGATTTTTGAAGATGAAGTAAACTTTAGGAAAATCTTGAATTTTGGGGTGGGGGGGCACCAAATCATGGTGCAGAATGGTCTCTGTATGATAAATACCAGTATTTCTCAAACTTTTATTCTTCCAAACTTGTTTCCTTTTTTAAAAACTTTATTTTATTTTTATAAAGTAGTTTACAGTATTTGATTACATTTAATATTTGAACACCAATCCCACCATTATTACACCTTTCTGCCACCATATTTCGAATGTTTCCACCCAAACTCCAACCCCTGCCGCCAAAGAAGAACCAAAGTAATTTATTTTGTATTTGTTATAAATAATCTGCTAAAAATGACCCAAAAAAGGTTTCTTAGAAGAAAGTGTGTGAAGATTGTTATATTTCATTCAGGAGCCATTAAGCCCTTCTATAAGAGATTACTAACATGTTATTAAAGGTTGAGCCTTATGTACTTATCTATCTATATCTATATCTATATCTATATCTATATCTATATCTATATCTATATCTATATCTATATCTATGCATATATATCTGTAAAAATATATTTCCTCCCCTAAGATTGGTTGCCTTCTACTTTAAACATATAAAATGTGGTGCACTACTCTTGGAATATTAGTGGTGTAAAGTATGAGATGTTGCATGGCCATAAACGTGCCTGCGTAATCCAGGAAGAGGTCCACAGATAGGTGAGGCTCAACTTGAGCATGTGGAGAGTGGCTGTGAGCCTAGTGGTCGTTGATTTATGTAGGTTTTTGGCTGCCATGGCTGGCTCTGTTGGGGTGGGGGGAGTCTCACCTGCCCCCTCCAGGATGCCCTGGATGAAACAGCCTGGCATGGGGTCTGGATGCATGGCTATGACATATCATTCTGTGCTTTCTTCCGAGAGATTTATTGTTGAGTCTCTGGATTATGGCTGTTGATGAAATTACATGGTGCCAGCCGGAGATAGCTTGTGGGGTTGACTGCCAAGTTGCCAGAAACAGAGGGAGATGGGAGAAGGTCATCCACTCCCAGCTCTGTTGAACCTGGAGTTTTCAGTTACAGGTTCCGAATACTTGGGTTTTCTGTGGTTTCACTCAGGAGTGAGGCTCAGCCCTAGCATGTGGAGAGCGATTGTGAGCATGGTGGTGGTTACATTCTGGAGCTTTTCAGCTGTCAGGGTTGGCTCCTTTGGGGCGGGGAGCACTTGTTTACTTTTTGTGGTCCCTCTTGTCATACTGGTCGGACACTTACTCTTTTGCCACGGTACCCTGTTTATGTGGTTTCCAACTGTAACCCCCTGGGAGTACCCTTGGGGCCTAGAGGACTAATATTCCCTGTTGAGAATATTGATCTATACATTCCTGCATAATTTCTCCAGTTTTGGAAGAATAATGGAAAGACATGCCTTTTCATCTCTGATTTGTTATGGAGAAGCAAAAGTTTTCAAGCATATGTCTCAGCAAATTAGTAAGGGCATGGTAATTATTATATTCAGCACTGTAGATTTAAAAATATTCTTACTTAATATGTAATAGATCAGAACTAAAACAGAATTGAAACTTGCTCCATAAGAGTACTTGCTATGGGGCTAGAGCAATAGCACAGCACGTAGCGCATTTGCCTTGCACTCGGCCAACCTGGGTTCGATTCCCATCATCTCATATGGTCCCCAGGGCACCTCCAGGAGTAATTCCTGAGTGCATGAGCCAGGAGTAACCCCTGTGCAATGCTAGGTGTGACCCAAAAAGCAAAAAAGAAAAAAAATGTTCTTGCTGCTTAGTTCATGCTCTTTCTTTCTTTTTTTCCACTGCTTTATTTATTTATTTATTTATTTTCATTTTATTGAATCACTGTGACAAAAGTTACAAAGCTTTTAGGTTTAAGTCTCAGTCATATAATGATCAGACCCCCATCCCTTCACCAGTGCACCTGTTCCCCCACTAAGAACCTCAATATACCCCCCTCCCACCCACCCCCGCCCCCCGCACCTGAGTGGCTAATGATCTTCACTTTATTCTCTCTATATTTTGGATACATTCAATATTTCAACAGAGAACTGACTACTATTATTTGGAATTTCCCCCCAACAATCAAATCTGCTGAAAAGGCATCATTTAATAGTTTGTTTTCCATTGCTGAGAATGAAGATTATAGGAGCTCTGGTTTTGGATTTCTGTTGTTTTAGCTCAGTTTACAGTCTAGATGCATTTCTATAAGTCTCTGGGTGCCAAAATGGGTTAGTAGACCTTCCAGATCATAGTCTTTAAGAAGCAGAGGGGCCGTGTCCTGTGAGGCTGCTCTGGATCACATCTGGGTGGAGAGCGTGCCGGTAACACCCCCATCCCATGATCTCTTGTGCTCCAAGTCACTACAAGCTCGTACCTCTGGGTTGTGAGTTCTGGAAAATGGTGGACGCCACGTGGGTGCTGCTGTTGCTGCCGCTGCTATCTTCCCCTTAGAAAGAAAGTGTCGGGAGAGAAAATCCTTCCCCTTCCCCAGGCAGCATGGGGTCGTAGCTTAGTTCACAGTCTAGATGCATTTCTATAAGTCTCTGGGTGCCAAAATGGGTTAGTAGACCTCCTGGATCTTTAAGGAGCAGAGGGGCCGTGTCGTGCGTGGCTGCTCTGGATCTCATCTCATCATGCTCTTTCTAGGGCATCAGAAATTTTATATTAATTGTTAATTTGGTTTGTTTCTTGCTAACAATAGAAGCAAGAGCATTGTCTCCAATTTTTGATAACTTTCTATTATTTGGAGTAGTTTTAAACATTTACTTATATATTTTAGTGAAGTAAAATGTATTTATTGAACAAAACTTGTTTAGAAAGATGTGAGAAAAGAGAGAGGAAATGCATGTTCAAGAGAGAACACAGGATTCTTTAGAGTAGAAAAAGCCAAAAAAGAAACAGATATAAGCAAACAGGATGCTTGAGCATGGGAGAACATAGGCTTGAAGAGTAAGCCGAAGTGGCTTTCAGGAGAAACTTTAATTCTATCAAATGTTTTTTTTTCTTTTTAAATTTTGTATTCATAAAAGTTAATCTGGACATTGTCACAGGAAAGCCTTGCACTGTAGATGGCCTCCTCATAGTCTCATCCAATGCACCATTGATGGTCTTTTTTATAATATCATAGATTCTAATGTAGCTTCTTTTCTGAGGGGGCAACCCTTTTCTGGGTGGGGCCTTGGATTTCTGCATCTGGGTAATGAGGTACCACCAAGATAGAGTAGTTCTTGTAATTCGAAACTGGAAAACCACCAATGATTCTTCAGATGACTGAATTTACACGGAGAGAAACAAACACAGAGCTTGTTTGTATGACTAAACAAGTTTTATCAATGCATCCAGGACCTGAACCCTCCACATTAAGATATTAACATACCTAAGGGCTACCTTGTGGTGGTTGAATTCTTTTTCTCTGTTGCTATATTGGTTCTGTGTGGTCACTTTTAGGGTTACGCTCTGGTTGGGTTGTATATATCCAAGCCTATAGCTAAAGCCTGGCAATCTCTCCATAAATTTTCTTTTCTTATAAAATTGTGGTATAGGTGCTGAAGAGAGATGGCTTTGCATGCAGGAAGCCTGGGTGTGACCGCTGGCATTTCATGAACCTATGAGCTCATACTTGGGTGTAACCCCTGGGCACTACTGGGTATGACCCCTTCTTTAAAATATACAAAAAAACCTTTTTGAGGTATAATTGACATACAGCATTATAGTACTTGCAGCCATACAACATAATGGTTTAGTTTGTAAAATTTTAATATCTAGAATTAAAGCACAGGTTTTAATCAGTTGTCTTTCTATAACACTAGTTATATTTCTATTCCTATTAACTACTGCTTAATATATGTAATACTTGATCTCCAGTGAATTTCAGTTTTGTCACTATCCCTAGTTTGTATGGCTCTCTGAGGGTAAGAGATAATAATTTCCACACAGAGAATGATCTCATACCAAGTTTTCTACTATGTTGGAGTCATTGGCCCTGTGAATATTTCTTTTTCAGTTCCAGAAAAGTAGTCTTGTAGCAGAAAGTGTATTGATCAGAAGATTAGGAGCCTGCATAGCAAAGGAAATTATTAACAAAATAAAAAGGCAATCTACATAATTGCAGAACATATATGAGATAATAGATTAATAGGTAAGGTATGCAAAATGTACAATTATGGACTATATTCTATCCAATATAGTTTAATATGTTGCATTTGTGTATATATTGGATATTACATAAGAAGACCATGGAATTCTATCATTTGCAAAACATGGATTTTTTGAGGCCATTGTATTCAGAGAAATAAATCAGACAAAGACAAACACTGTATGATCTCACTTGCATATCACTGTATCAGTCACCCCGTTGCTCATCGATTTGCTTGAGCCGGCATCAGTAACATCTCCATTGTTAGACTTGTTACTGCTTTTGGCATATCAAATACGCCATGAGTAGCTTGCCAGACTCTGCTGTGTGGGTGAGATACTCTTGGTAGCTTGCTGGGCTCTACAAGAGGGACGGAGGAATCGAACCTGGGTTGGATGCGTGCAAGGCAAATGCCCTATCTGCTGTGCTACTGCTCCAGCCTAGATAATGACAGAAGGTGGAAAGAAATATCTTAAAAGAAATGAACAGCATATTAGAGAACTATGGGTTGAGTTTTTGGAGTATTTGGTAATTTTGAAGTATCGTGGCCATGTAATCCAGGAATAGATTCACTCGTGGGTGAGGCCCATCTGAGCATGTGGGGAGAGGGGCCATGAGCATGGTGGCAGCTGGATTCTGGAGCTCGCCCGCCCCCCTCTGGGATGCCCCAAGTGAAATAGCCTGACTCGAGGCCCTGCGGCATGGTTATGGTGAGTGTCATGTTATGCACCCTTCTGGGAGAGAAGGACATGCAATCTGGTCTATTATTCTTTAACACTACCCATGTACTCTATTATTCTTTAACACTACCCATGTACTGGACTCCCCTTGATCCCTACCCCCATTGCTTCTCATTTATCTCTTCTCCCATCTCCATTCACTCTATTTTTTTCCCCTTTCCTCCCTATACTTTGGGGCTAAGGGTGATCTAGGCCTTCCCCCTTTAAACCATTGCGTTTCCTTATCCAGTTACTCTAAATACAACAAATAAGTGAAGTCATCCTGTTTGTCTTGCTGACTTACTTCATTTAACATGGTATTGTCTAGCTCCACCCATGTTGCAGCAAATTGCATGATTTCATAATTCTTTACAGATATGTAGTATTCCACTGTGTATATATTCCACATCTTCACTATCCATTGATTTATTTTTAATTTTTTCTGGTTTTAATGTTTGAACTTAATTTAAATACTGTGATTTACAAAGTTGTTCACAATATACTTGTTTCAGTTATTAAATATTCCAACACTTTATACTACCACCAGTGTTATTACTTGACATCTAGGTTGATTCAAAATCTTACCTATCATATTGAGTGCTGCAATGAATAGTGATGTGCATATGTCCTTTTGAATGAATGTTTTTCTGTCTTTGAGTAGATACCCAAAAATGGAATTGCTGGATCATAGGGTTGCTCAATTTAAAGTTTATTGAGAACTCTCCATACTGTTATCAATAGGGGTTGAAATAGACACTATTCTCATCAGCAGTAGATGAGAGTTTATTTTTTACCACATTTCTGTCAAACAGGTTGTTCCCATTATTTTTGATAAGTGCCATTCTCACTAGTGTGAGCTGGTATCTCATTGTTTTGATTTGGATTTCCCTAATAATATGTGATAGTGAGCATATTTTCATGCGCTTGTTCATCTATTGGTCTTCCTCAGAGAAATTCCTGTTCATTTCCTCTTGCTATTTATTATTATTATTTTTTTGCTGATCATTGTGAGTATTTTATATATCCTGGATATCAAACCTTCATCTGATGTGCTGACCACAAATATTTTCTCTCTTTCAGTTAACTGTCTTTTGCCATGAAGAAACTCTTTAATTTGAGGTAGTTCCATTTGTTTATTTATTAATTTGCGGCTGTGCGATATCTTGTAGCCTACTTCTCCCTCTGGGAGAAATTGGCAAGCTTCTGAGAGTTTCCTGCCCACATGGGACAGTCTTGCAAGCTTCCCATGGTGTATTCATATGCTAAATCCAGTAACAAGCTGGATCTCATTCCCCTGACCCTGAAAGAGGCTCCAGTGTGACATCATTGGGAGGGCCAAGTCAAGAGATACTTCTAAGATCTCAGGGAAAGGACGAATGGAGAGGTTACTGAGCCCGCTTGAGAAATCAATGATTAACGGGATTTTGTGATCATGATCATGATATATATATATATTATTCCTGTGCCTTTGTCTCTGTTGCCACCAAACACGAGGATGATATGTGTGTGTTTGTGGTCAAGCAGATGGTGGGTTCATCTCCAGCTTCATTTCTTGCATCTCTCTTCCTCTCTGGATGGCAGAGCTGGGTCTCACAGGGCACTCTTGCTGCTTCTCCATCTTCTGGATACCCCCTTCTCTTGGACCATGAGGGACTTGTGAGAGAGTCAGCTTAGCTTCCTGAAAGTCCAGCTCCCTATGGGACAAGTGCTCGATGATGGCTGTTCCAATAAAGTTCACCAGAATGCTGGTCATTGTGCGCAGGTGGTCACTAACTATACTCAGGGTTTGCTCTAGGTTATGTACTCAGAAATAACTCCTGACATCACTCAGGGGACCAGGGACCAGTTAATGGCGATGATAAATATGATGTCTTCTGTTGGGAGGCCGACTGATGTGAGTACAATGATCATGAAGACCTGGCTTGGGAAATGCCTGTGGCCCTGATGCTGACTGCTGTTTCTGGGATACTCTGCACAGCACCGCCATCTCTAGCTCTCTGGAGCTGGAAGTTAACAGTGTTGTGGCAGGAGTAGGAGCAATCACTTGTGTCTCTGGCGGAACATGATGAGCACTGAGCTATGAATGTTTGTTGGGGTTCTGGAGACTGACCGTAAAACCTCTAAAATGCAGGCACTCTGACCATATCTTCTGGTACCCATCCACAACTCCAAAAAGAACCTGAGTACAGAATCTCTGCTGCAAGCAGTCTATGAGCTCATATTGGTCTCTGGTTTCATAAGGAGGAAGCAGATAGGGGTGCCAGGAAGCCATTAATTATTATCTGATTTTGCAAGTTGTCAGGAAAACCAGCAAATACTCCAGGGAGCCCTCAAGTTCTTGAGCTCTGCCAACTTCTCTTGGTGGCCATCGTTTCACCATAAAGCACCTGATTCTGGAGTTCCTGGAAGAGGTGAAAGAGTCCAGAGAGCTGGGAAGGAAGAAGTCTATTTGTTTGTTTTTGATTCTGTCATTGTTGCCAGTGGCATCGTATAAATGAAGGTATCTTTGCGGTTCAGATCTTGGAGAATTCTGCCCATATTTTCCTTGATATGTTTTGTAGATTCTGGTCTGATCATAACGTCTTTGATTCACTTTGAATTGAAGTGTAAAGTGTGAGATACAGGTCCAGTTTTAACTTTTTGCAGTTTTAACTTTTTTCCAGTCTTGCCAGCACCATTTGATAGAACCTAGAAGTAATGAACAGATTCTTAAAAACTTATAATATTCCAAAACTGAACACAGAGGAAATAGAAAGCCTGAACAGCCAATTACAAGCAAGGAAATTGAAACAGTTATAGAAAAATCTCCTCCATAGTGAAAGTCCTGGTTCAGACCAGTTTACTGCTGAGTTATATCAAACCTTCAGAGAAGACTTACCACTGTTGATCCTTAAGCTCTTTTTAAATATCAAAGAAACAGGAATCCTTCCTAACACATTCAATGAAGATAACATTACACCAATACCCAACGCAGACAGAGACATTACTAAAAAATAAAACTTCAGGCAAATCTCCTTGATGAATGTCAATGCATGAACCCTCAACAAAATCTTAGCAAACTAAATCTAATGGCATATTAAAACAATCATACACTATGATTAAGTAGGATTTATCCCCAGGATGCAAGGATGGTTAAATATATGCAAATAAATTAACATAATACACAAAATCAGTAAAAGGAAAGATAAAAATCATATAATCTTATCAATAGCTGCAGAGAAAGATTGTGACAAGATCCAACATCCATTTATGATAAAAACCCTTAAAATCGGGTGGAAAAAACCTTCCTCAAGATAGTAAAGGCTATTTATAATAAGCCAAAGAAAATACTATTATTAATGGTGAAAACTGAAAACATTCCCATTGAGATCAGGTACTAGGCAAGGATGGCCACTGTCTCCTCTTTTGTTCAATCTTGTTTTAGAAGTCTTAGCAACAGCAACCAGTTAAAAAAGAAATCAAAGGAGTCAAAATGGAAAAGAAGTCAAATTATCTATTTTCAGATGACATGATATTATACATAGAGAACCCCAAAGAATCCACAAAAAATCTAGAAACAATAAACTGATATAGCAAAGTGGCTAACTACAAAGTCAATATATGAAAATTGGTCACATTCTTACATACAAATAATCAGAGGAGAATTATATCAGAGAATTTATCTATTGAAAGTAGTATCTAAAGAACATCATGTACTTAGGAATCAACTTAACAAAAGGGGTGGGAGATCTATACCATCAAAACTTCAAAACAGTTAGAAATAGAAGACCTTACTGGTTAAAGAAACTATGGTAAATATACATAATCAATACTATGCAGCTGTTAGGAAAGATGAAGTTATGAAATTTGCTTATAAGTGGATGGCCATGGAGAGTATTATGTTAAGTAAAATGAGCCAGAAAGAGAGGGACAGACATAGAATGACTGCACCCATTTGTGGAATATAAAATAACATAATATGAGTCTACCATCTGAGTTCAGTAGAGACAAGGGTCAGGAAGATTTCTCTATGGTTGGAAACCTGTTTCATGAGCAGGGAGAAGGTAGCTGGGATAGAGAAGGGATCACTGTCAATAATGGTTGGAGGGTTCACTTGGGATAGGAGATGTGTGCTGAAAGTAGATAAAGGACCAAACATGATGGCCTCTCAGTATCTGTATTGCAAGCCATAATGCCCTGAAGTAAAAAGAGAGTGTGAAGGAAATTGTCTCCCATAGAGGCAGGAGGTGAGGTGGGATGGGAGTGACAGGAGGGATACTGGGGGATATTGTTGGTGGAAAATGTACACTGGTGGGTGTTTGATCATTGTAAGACTGAAACTCAATCATGAAAGCTTTGCAACTGTATGCCACAGTGATTCAATAAAAAAGAAAATAGAAAACCTTAGAAAATAGAAAAATATTCCAAGCTCTTGGATTGGAAGAATCAATATTATCAAAATGACATCTTACCTAAACTACTATATAGATTCAATGCAATTCCTATCCAAATTCAGGTAACATTCTTCAAGGATTTAGAACTGTTCAAAATAAAGTTGTATGAAATCATAAAAGACCCCAAATAGCCAAAGCCATACTGAAAAATAAGAAACTGGGGTCTATTTCATTACCTCGCTTGAAACCACACACAAAGTCACCGTGATAAAAAAAATAGCTTGGTACTGAAATAAAGACAGACTTTCTGGCCAAATAGAATATCCTGGTCAGAATAGAATATCTAAGAACAACCCCCACATATATGGGAACGAATTTTTGACAAAGGTGCTGATAGCATGAAATAGAGTAAAGGCAGCCTCTTCAACAAATGGAGCTGGAGAAATTGGATAACCACCTAGAGTGCAGTTGTTTTACTTTCCTTCAATACTTTTCATTTCATTTTTGTTTTTTGGGGAACAGAACTAAAAATAGTGAATTTCCAGATTTTATTAGCCTAAATTGCTGGTTTCCAAATATTAAAAATTAGCACTTCTGAATTCTGACACTATATTAATGTCAGCTGGCGAATTTTTTCCCCTTAGCTCTATTTATTTTCAGCTGGGATCCTGTGTTTTACAGTGATGTTAATGATGGTTTCTCATGTACGTAAGTTCACAATATACCTCCTCCAAGGATCCCAGTACCTTTCCTTTCCATGCCTCACCCCTCAACTCACTTGTGAGGATCAGTTCTCCCATTATGTTGCCTTTGGACCATAGATGTTCCCTTGCTGTGCATCTTTAAGTCCCATATAGGAGAGAGATCTTTCTGTCTCTATCCATTTCTTTTTTGACTGACTTGACTTAGCCTGATATTCTCTAGTTCTATCCATTGTTGCTAAAATTACTTGATTTCATTTTTTTCTTTGTGCTGTAAAGAATAATGCACTTGTTTTAGTTCCTTTTGTCAAAATAGGATGACTGATATTTATGAGTTCTCATATGTTTAAATGAGATAATGAATATCAAACTCGTATAGGATTTATTATTAGTGGACATTATCCCACTTTATGTCCATTTATGTTTGGCCTGGCTCAGACACTAAAAGGTTCAAAGAAGTGCTGTTTTGTTTCTTTGCCTTATCTGTAGATTCTAACTTCATTTAGAATGAAGGTTTCAGGGATTGAGAGAGAGCTCAAAGGCCCTCCTGCTGTCATGTTTGATCCTCAGTCCTAGAAGAAGCAAACTCCCAAACCAGACCTGGGAGTAGCTCCTGGGTATTGTTAAATATGACCCAAGGTGTAATAAAAGGAGGCATATAGGGAAAAGTTGGTAATAAATGACAGAATATAAATTATCTTGTATGTCAGTTATATCTCAGTAAAACTGGAAAGTATAATTGTAATTGTGAAAAATGGAAGTATATTTCACTATTTACTATACAAAATGTAGGATTATGAGACATGCTTGTAGCAAAATATATGTTTTTGTACCAATCTATGAATTCTACATATATTTCTGAGAAACATTTGCATAGGCCAATAATACTAGAAAACTCCTTCCCCTCAACTGGCTCTCAGAGAAGGGTTTCCGGTTCACTTTGAAATGTACATATCCTTTTTTATTATTTAACAATTTTATTTTTATTAAAACACTGTGATTTACAAAGTTGTACATAGCACAGTTATTTCAGGTACACAATGTTCTAACATCAATCCCACCACCAGTGTAAAAATCCATTGTTATTTTGAAAGAATTTAAAATATCTGGAAAACTAGTTTAGTAGGTATCAGAGTCTACATTTTCCTTCCTCCCTCTCCTTTGAACAAATGCCAAGTCAGTCCATAGAGCAAGGACATAATTTTTAATATTAGAACTTCTTGTTCACAAAAATATGAATATAAAATTCCCTTGGTACCAAAGGATAGTACCAAGAGTTCCCAAATGTCTTCTCTTCAACTTTTCTGGGTGTTCACATTATACTTAAACAATGATAGCACATTTATCAAAACCAAGAAACTTTGGCACCAAAATCCTCACCTAGCTTTAGTCTTTATTTGTATCTACCAGTTTTACCACTATTATTCCTTTTGGCTCTAGAATCCTGTCATGGATGCCACGTGAATTCTGTGACTGTGTCAGCTTTAGTCTGTGACTCTGTCTCTTCTCTGCACTCAGCCTTGACCATCGTAAAGAAACTTGGGCTGGTTTTTTGTAGAAAGTTGAAATATACATATACAAATATCTCATTTTAGACTCTAGGTTATGAATTGTGATTTCCCATTACCTGGTGTTTGAACTTGGAGTAATTGCCCACCTTTTACCTCTTTGCTTTTCATTTTGCTTTTTGAGGATTTTTTTGTGGCTAAATTAATCAATAAGAAAATAAAACCTACCAAATAGAAGAACATCCATTTCATTATAGTGGATAGTTATTAATGTAAAATGTTATCAGCTCTGGATAGCAAAAAAAATTTTTTAGTACCTTTCTTGACTTTTTAATGAAAGATGTTGAGTATTTGGTATTAAAATAAAGTCAGGGTTTGAAATCTATAAGTCATTAGTTGGAGTTTATACAGCCAGATCAGGAAAATAAAGATACATGAGCTGCTTTTTTTCCCGAAACACAATACTTGAGAATCCTTCTGAGTTTATGTGAATAAATTCTACATAAATTTACACTTCTTGAATTCGATACACATAATACCTAGAAGATAGATTTTAGACTTTGAGTTTAAAAATCAGAGCAGCAGGCAAAACATGAGGAAAAAACCCTGGCATTTGTTTTTCAGTGATCTTGACACACAGAATTATGAGTAGACATGAAAATATCGACCCAGTCATAGACAACCACTGTCAGCAGCTGAGAAATAACCTGGCAGAAGTTGCATTAGTAACTTGGGAGAGTGACATGGTTGACTGCATGATAGGATTTTGGAATAATGAAAGCTGATCCATCAGGTTGCCTAAAAAGTAAGTGGAAATAAGTGAACATCTGCATATACCTCACTCACATCTCACTCCCAGATTCTGCACCGAATGCTGAGGATGCTGTTGAATTTCCTTAATAAGCAAACTTAGAAGGGCAGTGAGTGAGCTTTGGACAGCCTGGGTATGACCAATAATTCTGAACCCAAGAGGGTCTGGTTGTGTATAATTTTTTTTTAAGAATTTTATTTTATTGAATTACCATGTGGAAAATTACAATGCTTTCAGGCTTAAGTCAGTCATACAATGCTGAAACAACCATCCCTTCACCAGTACCCATATCCCACCACCAAAAAAACCCACAGTACACCTCCCATCCCGCCCATCCCTGCACGCCTCTCCCCCCGCCTTGTAACTGATAAATTTCACTTTACTTTCTATTTACTTTGGTTACATTCAATATTTCAACACAAACCTCACCATTATTGTTAGCAGTACCCCACTAGAGTCAGACCTGTTGTGAAGAGAAATGAGGTCTCTTTGGTTTTGGATTTCTGTACTTTAACAACTAAGTCCAGGGAGCTTTCTTCTGGATATTGGATCATTGCAAGCTTGTAAACCCCATCTGTGGTCGTCATAATATGGTGGTCCCCACGCCCTTCATCCCCGGAAAGGGAGAGGCGCGCGCGAGAGAGAAATACCTTTCCCCTCCTGGGCGGGCATGGGGTCGAGGCTTAGTTCTCAGGCTGGAGACATTCTGCAAGGAGCTGCCCATGTCGAAAGTGGTTTAGCTGGGTCTGGATTCACGCTCGTGCAGCTGTGGAGAGGCCGCACACGCGTGTGGCCCCCGGGATCACGTCTTGGCGGCAGCAGCGTATAATTTTTAATTGATTAAGATTCTGTGATTTACAATACTGTTAATGATGGTTTCTCATGCACATAATTCCAACACAATGTCCATCACCAGTGTACCCACACCCCCTCCCCAAGGGCCCCAACTACTCTCTCTTTCAAGAGAGTTTTGTTTTCATTGGTCCTTTGCTGCTGCCTGGATGCATATCCTTAAGCTCCCCATATGAGAGAGATTGTTCTATATCTATCCCTTTCTTTCTGGCTGATTTCACTCAGCACGATATTTTCTAGTTCCATCCATGCTGCTGCAAATTACACGATTATTCTTTTTTAGAGCTGCTTAGTATACCATCGTGTGTCTAAACCATAAATTCTTTATCTATTCTGTGTTTGGGCTGTTGTTTTGTTTTCATATCTTGGCTATTGTACCAATTGTGGTGATGAACATAAATATATGTTTATTTTTTACATATACCCCCTTTTAATTAATGTTTTAATATTGGGGGTATATAACAATAAGTGATATTGCTGTGTTGTATAGTAGTTATATTACTTTTTTTTTTTTAAATCGATCTCTACATTGCTTTCCTAGTTGGGTTTGAATCTTGGCTCTACTTCCTGTGCTTGCTTTGGCTAAATTTATGCAGCCTTTCTTGGTGTGTATGTGTATACTCCATTTCTTTATTTTTAGCCTTATAAACTTTGTTTCACAAAGTTCCAGATAGGAGAGGAACCAGTTGAGAAACTTTTGGTTAAATGAACAAAAATTCTAACTCAAATTTGCCTAGTAAATAAAGAGAACTTACAGTTTATGCTTTTGGAAAATTAAGAGGAGAAGCAAACTTGGAGTAAGACTGAATAAAACATATAATGATGTCCTCAAGGAATCAGTCTTCCTCCACGTTCCACAGCATCATTTTTCTCTGTCTTCCAACCATGGTGACATCAATCATTTCCTTAAGTTAAATAAGTCAGAGGGACAAGCTTTTAGCAAAGATTGAAAAAACACTGGCTCTAAATTACAGAAAAAATGTCAAGGAAAGTGAGAAATGTAGGGAAAAAGCAAGAAGAGGTCTGAAGTAACACAGGGGCAAGGCCCAGAAACTTTGGGCCCTTCTCTGGTGTAGAGATTAAGTACAGGTAAAGTCTTTGTATAAATTTAAACAAGATCCAACACTACTGTAAACATGGGACCCAACTCCAACAATAAAACTTAAAAATGTAACTATCAGAGGACTGGAGTGATAGTACAAAGGGAGGGCGTTTACCTTGCTTGCACCTAGCTCTCATAGGTTTGGTCCCCTGTACTCCACAAGAGAGTGGTTTGAAGGATTAGATGAAAATGCTTTGAGTTGTGGTGTCTGGAGATTCCCTTGTGATGTGAACTCCCCAGGTAGAAAAGGCTATTTCTCTAGGCATTTTCTTGTGTCCGTTGACAAAACCTAGAGAAGTTTCTGGTGATTCATGACCTTGGTTGTCCTGTTTACTCTCATATTGCTTTAATTCAGCTCCTATATTTATAGTGCTTTCATAAGGCTACCTGTAAATTTTATTTTAGATATCTGACTGATATCCAAAATACAAGGCTGATATTTTTAGCCCTATAAACTTATAAACAAATAGACAATAATCTCTGACTCTTACTTTTATCTATCTTGTGTCATGGACCTTGTGAAAAATGACTGTTTTAACTGAAAGCATGGCCTTGTATTTCAATTATATCTATTTCCTTCAGCCAATTAATATGATCACAGTATCAATAGACAATAAAATATAAAACAAAAACGCACTTTTGTAATAAATATTTTTCCAGGGAATAGTTCCCATGTACAAGAGAAAGACATTCCTGAGTTGTAGGGGAATCGCATCTTACAATTACAGATCTGTTAAGGTAATTCTGTGGCAAAGGAGGTCAGGAATCAGGCATTTGGAAGCCTGTCTAAAGTTTACTTTAATTGAGGAGACAGTTAAGACTGATTTGGTTAAGTCACTTTAATGGAACTAGTTTATTACCTCTGCATCGGTCCTTTTGTATAGAACTAAACATAAGTCATGTGTCCTTCATCTAGGAAAGCATAATCTCTGCATCTACATGGATATCCGGGGAAATGAGGAACTTTAGGAACACAGGAAGAAAATGTTAGTGATAAAAAAGAAACACAGTCCCCAAATGAAGTTGTTTAAACCCAGTCCCACCCCACCAAGACTTAATACCTAACCTAAATGTAGTTTCAGACTACCTCCAAATAGAACATTACTAGGTCTGCAA
Source organism: Sorex araneus (assembly GCF_027595985.1). Lineage (NCBI taxonomy): Eukaryota > Metazoa > Chordata > Mammalia > Eulipotyphla > Soricidae > Sorex > Sorex araneus. The sequence goes on along the minus strand of NC_073311.1, from coordinate 40,088,849 downwards.
TTTCTGATCAGCACTAGTGAGACATATATATTATAAAGGAACCCTTGCCTTCACCAAAGGTAGTTTTGCCTGAAAAAAGTCCTCTTTTTTTAAAAAATGATGTCCCACTCTCTTTATGGCTATAACAAGTTTCCACTTTGTGCAAGCTCTTATTGTACTCACTGGATGGGATGCTGCCCTGTTTATGAATTGGAAAGACCCGGAATTACATTTTCAGCAGACTCTGGTAGAAGTCAGAGAAATGTGAGCATGTTCAGTAAGACCCAGGTTGGAGTCCCAGCAACTTGACATGGCAGCTTGATCTGGACAGGTCACTAAATCTCCCTAATCCTTCTCCCCCATATTTGTAAAATGGGAACAATAACAGCATCTTATTTATAGGATTATTTTGAAGATTAAGGAGTCAAATATATGCCTACGCCATTGCACAGGATCAATGTTTAATAAATATGAAGGATTATCAACATTGTTGTTATTCTACTGGCAGAAATTAGAGCAAAGAATTTGGGGTCTATGGTAGGAAGATGTTCTGACCCTTTTGATATGAGTGAAGAAGAGACTTTGGGAGCAAGTTAAGGACTCAAAGATTATTTTTGTTTCCAAATTAGAATTTATTGCATCATTTTCTATCAAGTAAACAGTCCTCCCCCTAATTTTAGGGCTAAATTATTTTACTGGTGTAGGAATTATTTAGGGATCTATCATAAACGAATGAGTGTAGACTTGCATAGAGATTTAGCACCAAGAATATTTCTTTAAGTACTTTGGAGGAAGTTGCAAAAACATTGAAAGTCACTTATAAATATAACAATTTAATATGTATTAGACCACATATTCTTGTCAGTTTTGTATCACTTGTATCACTTGCCATCTTGTTGCTCATTGATTTGCTTGAGTTGGATCCAGTAATGTCTCCATTCATTTTGGTTGCGTGCTAGTGTAGCCCAATGGCATCTGCTCGCTTCAGGAACATGAAGAGCATTAAACCGTTCATTCAGGGTCTTGACAAAGAAGTGTGAACATCTTGTAGGTGGGCAGCTGCGTGTTCTTTTGATGTTCCGTGGAATACAGTCGGTAATGGCTGTAGTCCAGAGGTCGTCTCCAAATCGCATTACATGTCCGCCCCAACTGATTTTCAATGCCTTGGCAAATGAGACAGCATCCCAGATTCTTGATCGTCGACGGAGGTCAGAACTCCGTATTCCTTCGCTCACTTGAGTGAAACATGATACTCCAAGCATGGCTCTTTCAGTTCCTCTTTGGGAGACCGAATAGTGTTCTCATCCTGTTTGCGTAGGGCCCAGGTCTCTGAGGCGTATCTTAGTGCAGGAAGATGGTGGAGTTGAAAAGATGTGCCTGGAGTCAGACGTTCTTCATCCTCTTAAGAACTTCTTCGATGCTCTTGAAGGCGTTCCACACTGCTCTCTTCCTCCTGTACAGTTCTGGTGCCAAGTCGTTCATCATGTTGAGTTCTCAACCCAGGTACACCTAACTGCTGCATTTGTTATCTCCACATAACATGGAGATGTTTGTTCCGTTGAGAGCAAATGAAATGTCAGGAACTAGTTTGTTTCTCATGAACATTGTCTTCATGAGATTCAGCTGTAGTCTGACTTTTCCACACTCACGGTTGAAGTTGGCCAGCATTTGTGCTGCTTGGTTAATGTTTGGTGTTATTAGAATGATGTTATCAGTGAAGTGGAGGTGGTGTAGTTGGCGACCATCTATCTTCACTCCCATTCCTTCCCATTTCAGTTGTTGCATTATGTTCTCGAGAGTGACACTGAAGCATATCTGACAATATAGACAATGTTTTGATGACAGATAGTACAATCCCCCTTTCCTCCCCTCCCTTAAATATGAATGCTTAATGGTGGATGCTTATTATCTAGTATAAAGGCAGAACTGGCTCCAATTGTGGTATTTCAGGGTTCTACTCAGTCTTTCTTGATTCTTCTTTAGCAATTGCTGTGATGTCTTTATCCTCAGACTAACAGCAAGATGGCTGCACCATTTCCAACATCCAATCTCAAGAGAACAACCTCCAGGGAAAGAAGATTCACTTTTTCCTTATAAGAAGCACCCAGCTGATCCTTTTCTCCCATGTATTAAAAATGAAGCAGATTCTAAAACTAAACTGTCTTTATTCAAGAAATATTTGCCAATTCTTATTTGCTTTGTTTTCCAGATGAACCTTAGAATTAACTTATCAATTTTCATAAAACATCCTATTATATTTTGGCTCTGTTATTCTGAAGTTATATATTTTTTCTAGCGAGAAATGACCCTAAATGTTATTTTAATTTAGAAAACACTAAAGTGATAGCATTGTTTATATTATTGAAAAGTAGGGAGTAATTTTCTATCAGTAGGAAAACAGATGACTAAAATGCGGTATAGTCATGTGCTAGAATATCAGAGAAACAGCTAAAATGAGTTGGCAGCATAACAGAATGCTTAAAGGTATGGTACCATTGATGTGAATTACAAAAAGTACACAGTACAAAACCCTCGGTAGTTCACAATACATGCATATGTATGTTAAAGCCATAAAAAAGGCATTGGAAGGATGCATCACATTCATAATAATGGTTGCCTCTAGGGAGCATTGAAAGAGAATGGGAAAAAGGGGATTTCAACTTTATCTATAATGTTTTATTTCTTTTATTTAGAAATATTTGAAACATGATGCTTCTGGGGCAATCATGTGTGTGTGTGTCTGTGTGTGTGTATGTGTGTGTGCTTCACTGTATGTCCTTTCTTACCTGTCATAGCTTGAACTATGTGAATGTCTTTACCCATTCAGCATAAATAAAAGCATAAAAAAAGATTCAACATTATACTACAGATGATCTGTTCTTAGTGAGACTTGTTTTCTCTTATATTAAAATTTGTTTTTCAAAAAGGAAAAAAAGATCATTGAAAATTTGCATCTAGGTGAGGTGACTGGTGGCAGGTGTGGAGGAGGAGGGAGGTGTAGGTGTGCAGGGTTGATACAGGCCATTAGTGCTGTGTCTTCAGTGTGAATTATATTCTCACATGCCCTTCACATCAACTTGCACATGAGTAAACTTGCTATTCACTGTCCCCCAATCCAAACTCTTGTGCTAGAATTTTTGGAACTGGAGAAGGATACTTAAATTTGAGTAGAATTCTTTACACTCTCCTGTGTCCCTATAATCATGAAGTGTTGGACTCCAGTCTCCTGTATGCCAAATCTCATCTCTCGTAGACCAGCTATTATGGATAATAAACAATGGAATGTAAACCCAGCTTTCTTTTACCTGCTGTATGTCTTCTTAGCTCTTGCCTTCCCCTTTTCCTTCCAATTGAAAAATAAAAAATCAATAAAATTGCCAAGAAACAAAACAAAACAAAACAAAACAAAAAAAGCAAACAAAAACCCACCAGAAAATCTAGGGAGGGGAGACTCGGAGAAAGAAGAAAGCAAAAGAGAGAACACATATTAAAGGTTGAGGGCAGTGGGTTGTGATGTGGGTCACAGAGAATGTTCCCACGACTATTCTTGTACACATTTTTATTGCAAATATAATTCCAGAGTTGTGGAACTCAATAGAACTTTGTGCCAGGCTTTCATTGTACCTCAGTATATGTCTATCATATGAGATACTTGCCTTCCCAACATTTTTCATTTATTCTGAGGACATGGTCTTTAGAACAGGTGGGAACCAGAAGTGTGAAGAAAGATTAACTAATGGAGCAAGATGCTATTCTGTAAAAAAAAGGCTGCTGAGATATTCATGAACAGCATGTGGAAAGAAGACACACAGGAAAGAAATTGGTGGTAGTAACTAAATGTGACCCCCTTTCTCATTCATGAGTTAAAACTTAATCCCAATTGCTGACGGGTCCAGCCTTTTTGGAAAACAATATGGGCATTCTTTCAAAAACTAGAAACTGAGCTTCCATATGACCCTGCAATACCACTTCTGGGAATATATCCTGAGGGTGAAAAAAAGCACAGTTAGAAAGGACATCTACACCTATATGTTCATTGCAGCACTGTTCACAATAGGCAAATTCTGGAAACATCCCGAGTGCCTGAGAACAGATGACTGGTTAAAGAAACTTTGGTACATCTGCACAATGGACTACTATGTAGCTGTTAGGAGAGATGAAGTCTTGAAATTTGCTTATAATTGGATGGACATGGAGAGTATCATGCTAAGTGAAATGAGTCAGAAAGAGAGGAACAGATATAGAAGGACTGCACTCATTTGTGGAATATAAAGTGACATAATATGAGACTGATACTCAAGGACAGTAGACACAAAGGTCAGGAATATTGCCTCATAGTTGAAAGTCTGTCTCATGAGCTGGGGGAGAAGGCAGCTGTAATAGAGATGGAATCACTAAGACAATGATGGTTGGAAGAATTGTTCAGAATGGGAGATGTGTGCTGAAAGTTGATAAAGGACCAAATGTGATAACCTCTCAGTATCTGTATTGCAAACCATAATGCCCAAAAGTAGATGGAGAGAGTAGGGGAGAAATTGTCTGCCATGGAGGCAGAAAGAGGGTTGGAAAGTGGGGTTATACTGAGGATATTGGCGGTAGAGAATGTGCACTGGTGGAGGGATGGGTGTTTGATCATTGTAAGCTTGTAATTTTATTTCATGGTGATTCAATTAAAAATAATTAAAAAAACCCAAAATTAATCCCAATGTGAGGGTACTAGGAATGTTTATTAGGTCATGAGAGTGAAGCTTGATGAATGGAATTAGAATTTTATCCTTATCAAAGAGAACCCAGAGAGTTGATTTGCTCTTTCTGTCCATGAGGACACAGCAAGATGGCCATCTGTGCTTTCTTTTTTATTTGCTTTGTTTGTTTTGCTTTGTGGCTACATCTAGTTGTGCTTAAGGGCAATTCCAGACTTTGTGCTCAGGGGTTGCCCCTGGAGGCTAGGGGTACTAAGAGAACGGTGAAAGAAGCTGGGAATTTCCCTGTTCAAGAGAGCCACCTATAAACAGTCTCACTAGACTGAATCTTCCAGCACCTTGGTCTTGGGGTTTTGCAGTCTACCAAACTGTGAATGACTATCTGCCAACTCCACGGTATTTTTTGTTACGTAGTCCTAACTGACTAAGATAGTGAGTCTCTCTGTCCTTTCATTTTGCTCTATTTGCTCTTTTTCTAGTACCAGGAAATGGCTTTGTGGGACCACATTCTTTCTACCATGATTCAAATGGGAATTGTTATTATGGCTGAAAACCAATTGAAACAATAATTATCGTTCTTCTGCAAGTACCTACTGTGGATGATAAAACTACTTAGTAGTGATGAATATTACTAAGAATATTTATTTATTTATGAATGGAAATATCTTGGCCTTATTATTATTTTGAAAATTTAAACACTGTGATTTACAAAGTTGTTCAAATTATAGTTGTTGAGGACACTTAATGTTTCAACATCAATACCGCCACCAGTGTGACCTTCCCTCCACCCTTGTCCTCATTTTTCCAACCAACCCCCAAACAAGCCCTCTAGCAGGCAAAAATAACTTGCTGTATATTGCTTATTACAACTAGATGGTCATTGGAATTATCAAAAAACCACTTCAGAAAAAGGAAGCTTGTAAAAATTGTTATATCTCACTATGGGGTCATTAAGTCTTTGTCTTAGGGTTTACTAAGCTGTTCATTGCTAGCTGAGCCTTCTGTGTTATTGCGTTTGTTAATTGAACTGAGTTGGGTCCTATATTTTGGTGTGCTCCTACTGGAATGTCAGTATTGTAGAATATGGAGGTGTCACATGACTGCATGCTCAGGATCTCTAGGATCTGTAAAACTGGACCAATGGATGAATTTACATAATGGTGGATATAGGATGTGGGTATGGCTGATGAGGTTTCTGGAAGTATGGGGTATTGGGAAGGCTGCCTGACCCCACTCCAAGAAGGTCCCAAAGTTTTTAGCCTGAAAATCAGTGTTCCTGGAATTTTGATATCTCTGCAGAGATTAGTCATGAAGCAGTGGAGTTGGGTCTTTGGCACAGTGGCAGCTGTGGGGTGTTGGTGTGGTTTCTGGGGCTTCTGCAGGGCAATCACTTAGCCTTCTCCCTCCTGAGGAGGCCCAGAGTTTTCAGCCTAGAGACTCGTGTACCTGTGAATTTTTGCAGCTTGGTTTTCATCTCTTCTGAGATTTAGTCATGAGTTTGGGAAGCTGGCCAATGAATGAGTTTATGTGGCACCATTTGTGGGATATGGGTGTGGCTTCTGGGGCTTCTGGGAAGTAGGGGGGGTGGTAGTTTACTACTAACACTTTTTAAAGTACTGAGAAACAGTGCCAGGAATGTTACAAAGCAAATCAACATTTTTTTCCTTTCCAAAAGTCACAGTTGCCAAAGAACTTAAGTGATGATTGAGAACTTGACCTCTACATCTTTAACCTTCAAGTTAATTAGACATTGGTTTTTAAGGAGAAAAGCCCATCCACAACCTCTTCTGTATAGTCCTGTGTGTGTGCGTGTGGGGTGTAGTGTTTACTTTAAAATATAGTCTCTACAGTTTGATTTCAACCAGGTAGAACAGATAGCAGGAAGGCTATTTGAGATAAACACAATGTTTTCCATTAATTTCTTTGGGAATTGACATTCTGGATGATTATATATTTTCTTTCTTCTATCTCCCAGGTATCTTGCAATCTGTAACTGTAACTCAAAGGATAGAAATAGATATTGTTAACAATCACTATTCATTTTTATATGTCACACTATTCCATGGATTTAAAAATTTTGTGGAGCAAGAGACTGAAAATGAAAACGCCAAAATATCAACAATGATTGAGATATGATCCTTCTCTATTTTATTATTATTTTATAAGGATCAGGAACTAGTTTCATAACAAAGAAAATTTATTTTAAGAATGAATTTATTAGATTTGATCTAAAGAAATGCCAAAAGGGTCAGGTCAGCTTCATATTCTCCCTCTCACAATGGCATTCTAGAATCCTTTTTTGAAAGGGCATATTTTCCCTTGATATCAATCTCAGGAGGTGGAAGGACATACCCTAAACACCTTTAGCTTCCTTTAATAACTGATTTGAATGTATTAGCTTCATATTTTTAGATACTCTTCTTGATTCTCTCTGTGCCTCAGCTTGAAGAAAAATTGCATTCATGTATAATGCTAACCAAAGTCCTTATTTTAGTCATATTTTTCTTTTTTCTTTTTCAATTCTGTCTTTTTTATTGAATCACTGTGAGATACACAGTTACAAAGTTGTTCATGATTGGATTTCAGTGATACAATGTTCTCACCCATCCTTCACCAGTGTACATTTTCCACCACCAATATTCCCAGTTTCTTTCCTGCCCATCCACCCTGTCTTACCAATATTGCAGGCACTTTTCTTCTCTCTCTCTCTCTCTCTCTCTCTCTCTCTCTCGCTCGCTCGCTCTCACTCCTTCTCTCTCTCTCTCTCATTTTAGGCATTATGGTTTGCAACATAGCTACTGAAATGTTATTGTGTTTGTCCCTTTACTTAGTTTCAGCACTCAATTCTTGTTCAGAGTGATCATATACGACAATCTTTGGCATTGTGGTTCCTTCTCTATCCTTGCTGCCCTCCCTCCCTCACCACTTGTGACAAGTTTCCAACTGTGGACCATTCCTCCTGGCCCTTCCTTGTTTACACAATCCTTAAGGAATTATTTTCATATTATGTTACATTTCATCTTACCTGTCCTCTGTTGATGTTATGCCGTAACGGTGGGAATAGGGTATTGTACACATGACTTGTACATTTTGTTGTGACGCTTTTCCCAAAGTCGAATATCAGATTGTGGTGTTCTGCAAATTCTCAACTATAGTGTTTCTTAGGGGTCAAAGTGTTTAGTTGTGGTATTTATGCACACTCTGGGTGTAGTGCTCACCAGGGTTACTTTAAAAAAATCTTTATTCAGATATTTTGATTTATAATGCTATTAATGGGGGTATGGTTCCGCCAGCAGGTAAACCTGTACCTGTGGGGCGAGTGCATCATCAGCTTGATGATGCCTTCATACTTTCAGATATCCCCAAATTGCTGCTGTGTCTTTGGCCAGACCTTAACAACTTGGGGCCAAGTTTACTAAGAATCAAATGGCTAAAAGTTAGGTATGTGGGAGACACACCCACAAACCACCTCCGGCTCAGCTATATAAGCTCATTTATTGGTCTTATTCATTTATTGGCCTTATTGCAGACCCTGGCAAGCTATCTGTGGTGTATTATATATGCCAAAAACAGTAACAAGTATCACAATGGAGACGTTACTGGTGCCTGCTCAAGCAAATCAATGAACAACAGGACGACAGTGCTATAGTGCAATACTATTAATGTTAATTTTATGCGTATATCATTTCAGCACCATGCCAACTACCAGGGTAACCACTTTTCTCCACTAAGGTCCCAAAGTCCCCTCCCCATTACCTAAGTGCTATGGACCAGTTATTCAGTTCTGATGCCTTTGGCTGTTTGTTGCTCCCTTACTTGTGTTTGCTTTTAAGTCCAACATGTAAGAGAGATCATTCTGTGTCTATCCTTTCCTTTTGACTGACTTCACTTAGTATGATACCCTCTAGTTCCATTCATGTAGCAGCAAATTTCATGATTTTGTGTTTCTTATAGTGCATAATATTTCATTGTGTTATATAAATATATATATGTGTGTACATATATGTACATATATGAATGTATTTTTCTGTCTTTTGGCTATTGTACTAAGCAATCCAATTGAACTAGATGTGCATATGTTCTTTTTAATTTATGTTTTTTATGTGTTGGATGTAGATGCCAAGAAGTCGTATTGTTGGGCCATGGAGTTCTATTCCTAATTTTGGGAAAGAGTTTTGTATTTCTTTCCATGCAGAATATATTCCCAGAATACCTTTTATTTCTTGCCACAACCCTACCAAAATTGACTGTTTCTAGACTTTCTGATATATGCCATTGTTATTGGTGTAAGATGATATCTCATTTTTGCTTTTGATTTACATTTGCCTAATCATAAGTGATAATGAGTGTTTGACACAGTTTATGGTAACCTTACAGAGAGCATGCCTACCTTAATATCTGATTCTCTGTAGCCATATTAGCCATACATATCTATCTACGTATAGTCAATGGGCTGGCCTGAATGAAAAATATGAATCTGTAGGTTGTTGGTCATTATTGGAAAGTAAGAGTGTAGATTGTATTGAGAAAAGAGACAAATTCAGTATCCAAAAGAGCATATGAATGTCAGCTCAAAGGGAAAACAGAAATATAGGAAAGAATAGTTAGAATATAGAGCTTAAACCCTTTGCCCAAATTCCAGTTCTACCATCTCTTTAGCTTTAGGCAAACACTATAATCTCTTTGATATTGTTTTTAAATCTTTAAAATAACATAGAGTCATCTCTTTTTTGACTCAAATATACATTTTTTTGTAAGAGCAATTTCTACTTCTATAAGTTAGGATCAAGATTGGCTATGATTATAAAGAGCTGAAAATATTGGCTAAAATAGAAAGGAGGTTTATCAGGGGCCAGGAGGATTGGTCTATTGTTGGAAGCTTCCACAAGTAGTGGTGGGTGGAGGGCTGTTAGGATAGAGAACGGGTTGCTATGACAATAATAGTTGGAAATGACCACTTTAGACAAGAACTGAGTGCTGAAAGTAGAAAAAGGGATATATATGATAACCTTTCATATATATGTGTGTTACGAACCATAATGCTGAGAGAGAGAGACAGAGAGACAGAGAGAGATGCCCGCTATAGAGGCATGTGGGAGTGTGGGAGTTGGGATGGCAGGAGGGTAACTGGGGACATTGGTGGTGGAAAATGGGAAATAAACACTGGTGCAGGTGTTGGAACATTGTGACTGAAAATCATGAACAACTTTGTAGCTGTGCATCTCACGGTGATTCAATTAAAAATATTTAAAAAAAAAGAAGAAAGGAGGTTTTTCCTTTGTCTCAGTAAAGTGCAATAATGGACTGCCCAGGATTGGTGTGGTGGCTTGAATTACCAGGAATTCAGACTGTTTCAGATTTTCTAGGCTTCTATGCCTGTCTTCATGCCGCAAATGGATTCCCAGCTATCAATGACTCCAAGATCTAAACAGAATATGGAAAAGAAGAATAAGAAGAGTAAAGCAGGCAGCCAAGATGTAATCCCGGGGGCCGCACGTGTGTGCGGCCTCTCCGCAGCTGCACTAGCATGACTCCAGACACCAGCTAAATTTTTCGGCATGGGCAGCTCGTTGCAAAATGTCTCCAGACTGAGAACTAAGCCGTGGCCCCATGCCCGCCCAGGAGGGGAAAGGCATTTCTCTCTCTCGCCTCTTCCTTGCCAGGGGTGAAGGGTGTGGTGACCGCCATATTATGACGATCACAGATGGCGTTTACAAGCTTGCAATGATCCAATATCTGGAAGAAATCTCCCTGGACTTAGTTGCTAAGGTACAGAAATCCAAAACCTCATATCTCTTCACAACAGGTCTGACTCTAGTGGGATACTCCTAACAATAATAGTGAGGTTTGTGTTGAAATATTGAATGTAACCAAAGTAAATAGAAAATAAAGTGAAATTTATCAGTTACAAGGCGGAGGGGGGGCGTGGGGGGTGGGATGGGAGGTGTACTGTGTTTTTTTTTTGGTGGTGGGATATGGGTACTGGTGAAGGGATGGTTGTTTCAGCATTGTATAACTGAGACTTAAGCCTGAAAGCATTGTAATTTTTCACATGGTGATTCAATAAAAAAATTAAAATTAAAAAAAGAAGAGTAAAGCATATGTACATACAGTCTGTCTTTTATAGAAATGGCTATTAAAATAGGATATCTCCTATATAAATGACCATCTGATGACAGGTATTAAAAAGAACCTTAATTAATCTTTCACATCATTAGAATAATAAATTACTGCATAGTGTTATTGTAAGATATAATGTAGGGCTTGACAGGTAAGCATTTAGCAGATTGTTAAGATTCTACTAATTAATATCAGTTACACTATTATAAAATTTTCATTAATATAAAAAAGCTAAATTATACTTTATTGTCGTGAAATTCAAATAGTCTGGGAAAAAGTTAAAAGTTCCAAGGATCTCTTTGTTTTGGGGGGGGGGGATGTTGGGGTGGGCGTTTCTCACTGAATGACATGGGATAAAGGGGTGGAGTAGATGAGTTAGCCAGATCATGAGAGAAAGGCTAGAACACTATTAATAATTTCCTGTGCTCAATCTCATTTAGTGTCTTAAAGAACTGTAAAATATCATTCATCTCTGAATTTGTTTGAAAGACAGCTACTTGTTAAGTAAGTCAGATTTACTGAGCAGTAAACCCAGGGTGTGCCCTGAGCTAAGCAGCATCTTGTGTGTTCAATGGATTCTCAATCTTAGAAACCAGGCATGGTTAGTTTCCTTTTGTTGCAGCTGTGCAGCTGACCGTGAGAGAGGGTATGTCAAGTTCATACAATCAAAGGTCAGAGAGATCAAAACCAAATCCTCATCTCAGTGATCTCACTATGTCTGTCCAAGGTGCCCTGCCATTTTTCTCAATAGGGGTCACTACTGTTTGCAAGTCCAAGGATGTCACTCTGTGTCACTCTTTCTAAATGTAAATGTGAGGTCCATCCTTTCCTGGACAGAAGATGTCCAGAGTTCAGTGACAGGCTCTTACCGCAGATACCAAGTTCACCAAATTTTCACATCGGCCCATTTGTTGCACAATTTTCCTTCTGAATAGCTCCAAATAATAAATGTATTATTTATTTTGTTAATTTGGTCTTGAATATCCTCTGGGCTAGACACAGTTTCCTTATTATCCCTCAAACAGCAGTTTTCAAAGGTCAACATGTGGAATGGAGGGTCTTCAATGTATTTTTCAGTAAAGACATTCTTTTCAATTGTTTTTTTATTTTGGGGTTTGTTTTTCCTCTCACTTCAAGTAAATCATGGGCTTTTTTGTTTTTGATTTTTTTTAAAGCAGATGTCTTTTCTTCACTAAATAGAAAACTAACAAGTAAGCATGGGAAAATATTCAATCTGGCTTGTAATCAAATAAATGTGGTTTTGAAAATAGAAAAGTGGTCACTTGCTTGCCTGTTCAATCAACAGAAATGATTTATAAATGATAGTATCTTGTACTTGCAACTCAGTTGTGAGATTGGTAATTTACTCCAGTAAAAATGGTACAGCCTTCTAGAAAACAGCATCTCATTATATATTATATGCCCTAAAAATATTCACAACTGTTGTATCTAATTGTCCTATCTCTAGGAGTCTTTTATAAGCAGCTAATATAAAACTAAAATTCATATGCATAAATATGTTTCTTGTAATATGATTTAATTAAAAAACCCAAATTAATATTCCATTGTAAGAGAATGCTTAAGTAAATGTGATGTTTTAAACTCTAGAATATTATGCAGTCATTAAGTATATGTACTTCGATGCTTATGAGCACATATTTTATCTAAGACAGAAAAAAGTTTGTTGGAACACTATAAATATAACTTGATGCAAAGATCAGAATCAATTTTTAAATAAATTGAGTTAAAAAGAAAACATCTCCCTTATGAAGACTAGTTAATTTACAAGTTCAAAATATAAGTTCATTTCCATAAGCAGATGTTTCACTAGGTGCTAAATAAAGTTATTTTGTGAAAAAATTCTCATCATTTTTGTTGATTGTGACTCATCTTTGGGCATTAATATCACTCTTTGGAGCTGGAGGCAAAAGAATTTGTGACTTACTGCCAGAAATGAGACTATCTGCCAGAAATGTGGTCTGGAAGAAACCCTAACCAGTGGTGCTACTTATGTGACAGTGACATAATTTGGATGTCATCCAAGTTTTAGATTTTGTCAACATCAAAAGTTTTCACTGAGCCCAGGCATTGCTTTGTCAAAGGAGGAGGGAGTTTTTGATAGACGAGAGCTTGAAAGTAAAACATCAAGCACACATCTTTGTGCATTAGCATTCAGCAAAGCTTTTGTGGAAAAGTCATTTGGAATTGGCTTCAAGTAGAGAATCTGTGCACTAGAGTCATCCAGCCACACACCGTTCCCTTCTGCTAACAGACAGTAGATCTACTCACAAAGGCACTCCACTTTCATGCTAAGTCATGTCTTCTGATGCTAAATCTCTCAATTTCTGAATTTTTCTATCACTCCTTTCACTCAAGATTTCAGAGAAAACATAAGGTGCTCAAATGACAATCTTATGGAGCATATTCTTTATTTCCCTTTTCTTTTGCTTTTGGGGTCACACCTTGCGATGCTCAGAGGTTACTCCTGGCTCTGCACTCAAGAATTACCCCTAATGGTGCTTGGGACCATATGGGATGCTGGGGATTGAACCCAGGTTGGCCGTGTTTCAGACAATGCCTTACCTGCTGTACTATGTCTCTGGTCTCTGGGTGTACATTCTGAAAGCTGTAAGAAATCTTAATAAAGTAAAAATATATAGAAGGCAATAATTAGTGAATCACCGCGAGGTACAGTTACATAGTTAAAAACTTTCATGCTTGCATTTCAGTCATACAATGAATGAGTACCCATCCCTCAAGTGCCCATTCTCCACCACCAATGATCCCAGTATGCCTCCCACCACCCCAACTCCATCCCCCCTGCCACCCCTCTGTGGCAGGGCATTCCCTTTTGTTTTCTCTTTCCTTTTGGGTGTTATAGTTTGTAATAGAGGCATTGAGTGGCCATTGTGTTTGATCTATAGTCTACATTTGGCATGTATCTCCCAACTCGAGTAGGTCCTCCAAACACCCTTTACTTTTCTATCTGAGCTGCCTTTTCTCCCAGCATTTGAGGCCAGCTTCCAAGCCATAGAGCAAACTTCTTCGTCCTTATCTCTACTATTCTTGGGTGTTAGTTTCCCATTCTGTTACTTTATATTCCACAAATGAGTGCAATCTTTCTATGTCTGTCCCTCTCTTTTTGACTCATTTCACTTAACATGAAACTTTCCATGTTGATCCACCTATATGCAAATTTCATGACTTCATCTTTTCTAACAGCTGCATAGTATTCCATGGTGTAGATGTACCAAAGTTTCTTTAACTAGTCATCTGTTCTTGGGCACTTGGGTATTTTCCAGATTTTGGCTATTGTAAACAGTGCAGCAATGAACATACTAGTGCAGATGTCATTTCTACTATACTCTTTTGCCTCTCTGGGATATATTCCCAGAAGTGGTATTGCTGGGTCAAATGGGAGTTCAATCTCTAATTTTTTGAGAATTGTCCATATTGTTTTCCAAAAGGGCTGAATCAGTTGGCATTCCCACCAGTAGTGAAGGAGGATCCCTTTCTCCCCACAACCGCAGCAACACTGGTTGCTTTTGTACTTTTGGATGTGGGCCAGTCTTTGTCCTGTGAGATGATATCTCATTGTTGTTTTGATTTGCATCTCCCTGATGATTAGTCATGGAGAGCATTTTTTCATGTGCCTTTTGGCCATTTGGATATCTTCTTTGAGAAAGCTTCTGTTCATTTCATCGCCCCATTTTCTCATGGGGTTGCATGTCTTCTTTTTGCAGAGTCCAACCAGTGCCTTGTATATCCTTGATATCAACCCCTTATCTGATGGGTATTGGGTAAATATCCTTTTCCATTCTGTAGACTGTCCTTGTATTTGGTCACTCTTTCTTTTGAGGTGCAGAAGCTTCTTAGTTTAAGATAGTCCCATTTGTTAATCTCAGTCAGAGATATTTTTAAAAGAATTCAAACAGGGGACCGGGGAGATAGTACATACTGGACCTGATTTTGATCCTTGGCACCACATTGGCCTCCAAAGCACCAGTGGGCAGGCCCTGGAGGTCCCTGGAACTGGGTCCAAGTAGTGTTTTGTCCTCTGACCCTAGCAATGAACCTCAGGCCACATTGGCTGAATATCCCCAGTTATGGCCCCTGAACCATCTGAGTACCATTTGGTACTCAGGTGTGGGGAAGTGCTCCCACAGCAGAAAGATTCAAATGAATACTGGTTCTTTCAATTTAAAACTTTTAGTTTCAATTTAAGTTTTACCTTTTAAACTTAGAAACAAAGAAACTGTTCTACTTGTGAGACACTTTAGTAAAGCACATGGATTTGAGAAAAAAAAACCCTGAATACACCCAATAATAATTGAGTTACAGTTGTGAATTTTATGTGAAACTTTTTATTTTCATTTATAATCTTTCTTAGCCATATTTATATTATTATACTGCATAAAATGTATATATTTCCAGATGATACTTAAGAAATCCAAATACCCTTTAATGTATTTTAAAGCTTAAACCAAACACTTTCAAAGATTTGATATTTCTAAGGATAATATAAAATCTGACAGACTAAGAAGGCAAGCCCTAAGAGCTGTTCCTCAAAGTATTTTGGAAAGCAGGACTATAGAAAAGTAATTGTATAATTTATAAAATGACCTGATGATATTGGCCAAGTACATCTCACTAAAAGCAATCACATTTTCTTATAAGCTCATTAAAAAAAACACATGGAATTACCTAGTTTTCTTCCTTCCTTCCTTCCTTCCTTCCTTCCTTCCTTCCTTCCTTCCTTCCTTCCTTCCTTCCTTCCTTCCTTTCTTTCTTTCTTTCTTTCTTTCTTTCTTTCTTTCTTTCTTTCTTTCTTTCTTTCTTTCTTTCTTTCTTTCTTTCTTTCTTTCTTTTTTGGGCCACACCTGGTGATGCTCAGAGGTTACTCTTGGCTCTATGCTCAGGATCAGCCGTGTTCAAGGTAATGGCCCTATTGACTGTACTGTTGGGGGCCAAAACCTTGGAGAAGATAACTTGGCCATTCCCTAAACAAAGATTAGCCACCAGGATATTATGAAAATATATGCGTCACAAGATAATAGCTGAACTGTTACAGAGACAGACATCCTGTGCTGAGGACAAAAAAGCACAGACAAATCATGCTCCGGCCCATCATGTTCCCTTACGCAAATACCCCTCGTGACCCCCTCCGGACCCATGTTCCAGCCTGCCCCTCAGCCTATATATTCTGTATACTTTCCTTCAATAAACGAGACCTTGACAACAGTTCCTTGCTTGGTCTCCCTCTTCTTTCTCGCCCTTGCTATTTCAGGTAGCGCCTCTTCAGACTCTGGAATAACTTGGTCCCGCGGGACGGGACACTGTACTATCTCTCTGCCCCCCTACTTTTCTTTTAAAAGAGTGTTTTAGTCAATTATTGTTATATCAACACTGCATACATTTTTAGCAGTAGGTCAGGAGGATAGCTCAAATGGCAGAGCACATAGCTTGCATGTGGTACTCCTAAGTTTGATACTCAGCACCCCATGTCTTCTTCAGCACCATTGGATATAACCTTGGTGGCCCCTGAACTCCATAGGGTCCAAGCACTGAATGTCTGGTCCACATGGACATTGCCAAGAGCATTTCCTTTCCCCCAACCACCCATCCTCCCACCCCCCTCAGTCCCTGTCCAGAACCTCTGAGTATTGCTCCTCTAAAATTTATCTAGCACCGTGTCACAATCAGCCCTCATTTAGCTCATGGATATGTAGGGTGGGTGAGGTCTGTTTGGCTGTGCTGGGCTCATGGGGTATCAGCTTTCAAGTTGCAGTGTCTGAAATGACTCTGCTTCTCGCTGCTGATCTGGTTACAATCTGCTTTATGGGCTGCTTCATTGTCTTCTCTGCTTCAGTGTCTCCCCTGAAGCAGGCATCTAGCACCACCTGCTTAGGCGTTTTCTGCCCATGCTGAGAGCAGAAGAACAAGATGGCTATCAGAAGAGTTGTCTGGGCTATGGAGTGTTTCCTGATTCTTCCTGTACTGATAGACGCAAACCCTGCAAGAGGCCAGGGCATGCATTCTGGCCATGATAATGCTATTGCAAGTGAGAGGGTGAGGAATGGCAAGCTGTCATTCAACCAAAGGGGATGAATGATTAAAGATGATGTCAAATGAGGAAATGATCCGATGGCAAATGCAAATGATAATTTGAGACGTGGTCTGTCATTCTGTTGACCTTGTCTATGATCCTGGGGTCTGTCTGTCTTTAAAAAAAATTTTAAAGTAAGATTCTGTAAGTTACAATGTTATTAATGGTTTCTCATGCACATAATTCCAAAATCACAACCATCATCAATGTTCCCCCTCCCTCCCTCCTTCCCCCAACACAGTTGTGTGGGTCAGTTTTCCCATTTTGTTGCCTTTGACTTTTCATTGCTCTCTTATTGCTCTCTTGGGGTGTATCTGTAAGTCCCATGCACAGGAGAGATCATTCTGTATCTACCTCTTTCCTTCTGACTAACTTTACTCAGCATGATGTCCCATAAAAAACATAAAAAATTTCTTCCAGGGCCAGAGATAGTACAGCAGATAGTGTGCTTTTCTTGCATGCCGCTGACCCAGGTTTGGTCCCTGACACCCCGTATGACTCCCCAAACACTACCAGGAGTGACCCCTGAGTGCAGATCCAGATCCACGAGTAGCCCTCAGCAACAGTGGGTGTGACCCCAAACCTAAAAAAAAAATTGTGTAATAATTTTCAGCAAATAAGTAGGTTTTTTCTTTTTTTCTTTCTTTCTTTTTTTTTTTCTTTTCAGGTCACACCCAGAGATGCACAGTGATTACTCCTGGCTCTACACTCAGGAATTACTTCTGGCGGTGCTCAGGGAACCATATGGGATGCTGGGAATCGAACTCCTATCGGCTGCGTGCAAGGCAAACGCCCTACCCTCTGTGGTATTGCTCCAGCCCCAGCAAATAAGTAGTTTTAAGTCTAGATTTAATGACAAATTAAATGAATCCAGGCTTACTGGTTCCTTGTGTTCTCTCAGACATGCTGAATTACTCATTGAGCTGCACTCTGGCTCTAGGATGAGGGTTAAAATATTCTCTGCTATATGGGCTGTTACCTAATAGAGTCCAAATGATTAACCTAAGGCTGAATTATAGTATATACTCAAGGAATATTTTTAAATTTGAAATTTTTAATTGAGTAACTGTGAAGTACACAGTTACAAAGCTGTTCATGATCAGGTTTCAGTCATACAATGATCCAACACCCATCCCTCCTCCAGTGTCCATTTCCTACCACCAATGCCACCAGTTTTCCTCCTGCTACCTCTCCTCTGCCTGCCTCTCTGGCTCTATGGAAGGCACTTTTCTTCTCTCTCTCTCTCTCTCTCTCTCTCTCTCTCTCTCTCTCTCTCTCTCTCTCTCTCACACACACACTATCTCTTTCTGGCACTATGGTCTGCAACACAGATACTGAGAGGTTGTCATGTTTGTTCCTTTACCTACTTTCAGCACAAAGTTTCTATCCAGAGTGATCATTTCCAACTACTTTTGTCGTAATGGTCCCTTCTCTATCCCAACTGCTTTCTATCCAGGAATGCTTGTCAACATTAGACTCCATATGTAGAATCCTGTTACCTGTCCAAAAAAGCAGGTTACTTTTGTGAGGGTATTCAGGTATAACAGGGACTGAGAGTCTGATTATTTAAATACAAATACTTAAATAAATTTGGGATAAAATTTGGCATAAAATACTCGCGGCATCAGAATTATCTGAAAATCTTGTTAATAAAATAGAGATTGCTGGGTTCTATCCCCGGAGTTTCTGGTTCAGTTAGCTTTGGGGTTATGTTTCATATGTATCAAGTTCCTGGGTGAAGCCAATGTTGCTGGCCCATTCACTATTGAATATATAATAGTTATTTATATGACTATACAATTATCATGTAGGCATATCACAAAATTATATAGTCAATATTATGTGATATGTCTATGATAGGCAGTAGTCTAACTTGTTTGCATACATCATATTTAAACTTTAGACTAACCCAAGCGAAGCAAGTATTTTTGTTATGTCCATTTTGAAGATGAAGAAACTGAGGTTTAGGGAAGTTCACTCATTTGCTCACTGTTAGGTAGCTCCTGGGAGCTCGAATCTGAGCTCTGGGATTTCTGGATCCTAATCCAAACACCAAGCCATAATTCCTTCATCCTGTTATCAATAGCGGGACCATTCCATCCAATCTCCACATGACAAAGTGTGTGAGCATCTGGAAAGCTGATTAATACCAGGAGAGACAAACTTGGAACTGAGAAAGGGAGGGGAAGAATTTTGGAGTAGTTTATGACTTCACGAAGGTTCATGAGTGAGATCTCTCAGCAATGGCACACTTTTCCAGAAAAGGGCAGAGTTTTTTATGGGAACCCCCTCCAGAGGACCATGGGATTCCAGTCCTGTTCCTGCTCTCTGTTCCCTACTCTAAGGCTTCATTCACTCCATGGCTTTTACAGTCTGCTGACTTTGTTCACCACCATTTTGTTTTAGTTAAATTTGCATCTTCTCACCTCTTCTTAGTCTCCTATTTATAGATTGTGTGTGTGTGTGAGAGAGACACACACACACAGAGACAGAGAGACAGAGAGAGAGAGAGAGAGAGAGAGAAAGAGAGAGAGAGAGACTGGGATTGACATAATGCTGGGACTCTGACATAAAAAACGTGTTCTACCCCTGAGACATAACCTCAGCCCCTTTCCAAATAATTCTTAACTTCTTCAGTGGGTTAATCTTACCTATTTCAGCCAGACAAATAAGTACAAAAGCACTCGAAGCAGGCACTCACATACCATCACTGAAATTCATGAAGACTCACATTTTATATTTTTTACCTTAGACCACTCAAGGAAATGACAGGAAAAGTATCCCCTGAAGTCAGTGGTTATCGTTCTATTCTTGCTTTTTAATTTTTACTAACATCTAATTTTGGTGTTTTTGTTTAAAAATTTACATAAATGACAAACCTGCATATTCTGTGCAAATCATTTTGCAATTTTCTTTTTTCCATCAACAGTCTATCAAGATTTAGTTTATTGTAATGCCTTAATGTGTTCCATTTTATGAATAAACCACATTTTACAGTCTGTTCTGATGAGCACTTAGTTTCCTTTGCCAGTTGTTTCTGTCCACAAATAGCACAATGGACATTTTTATATGCTCTCCTAGTGTGCACATGCCAAGGTTTCTTTCAGATGGACAACCAAGGGTAGAACTGCCAAGTTGAAATCACTTTCAAATTTACTAGGTATTACAATATTACTCTCCAAAGCAGTGCAGTATTTGTCTTCTTGTGAGGGCAATTGTGAGTTTCTACTTCAACATATTTGCCAATTGCTTGAATTAATAGAATTACTACTAAAACAAAGGTCGATAGTGCAAAGGTAGATAGTATGTTGCCCCACAAGTTCTTCCTTTATCTGTTGATCTCTGTTGTTGGGGTGGCATGTCAGAGTTTCCTGGGGTTTCATTCTTAGTGGTGGTGCTGGGAGTTGCATTGGCAGAGCTGGGGAATGCATTTGGTGATGGGGGAAGTGCCTGGGATTGAATTTGTGGCCCCACTCGTGTAAGGCAGGTGTTCTTCTACTGAACCACATACCACCCCATGAATTTGTAAAGCATTCAAATTCACTAATTTGAATGCATACACTCTGCTCTGATTCCAGACTATTCTATTCTAATTCTCACTCTCTCAATTTCACCCACGACTTGACTTTATAATAAACTGTGATTTCTTCTATGGTGCACCCTCCTTTATTTTTCTTCAGAAGTGTTCCAGGTCTCCCTTGAAGTTTGTTGTTCTAAGAGAGTTTTTTCATCAACTTGAGGAGTGCTGTGTAAACCTCCTAGAAATATTTGATTAGAATGCTTTGGTTTTATAGATTAATAGGGAGATAATTACTATATTAAAAATATTTTCTCTTATCTATAAACATTCTACATTTTCTCATCTTTCCAGTTTAAAAATATTTATATTCATCAATAGCATTTAATATTATTTCTATAATGTTGATGAATATCTTTTGTAAGCAATGTTCTTATGTATCTAATAATTTTGCTCCTACTGTGACTGATATGATTTTTAAATTGTATTTTTAAATTGGATGTTGCTGGTGTGCAGAGTAGTCATTGATTTTTTATAAATTAATTTGTATATTATTTCTTATTCACCAGGCTTTTATGCATTTAATAGTCTTCTTCATGTAATCACATAGCTTTTTTTCTCATACAATAATCTTATCTGTGAATAATGCCAATTTTGATTCTTGTCCAAAATTTATAGCACCCCCTCTCTTTTCCTAGTCTTTTACTTAAGCAAGGACATTCAAGAAATTGTTGAATAAAAGTGGTACTAAAGGGCATTTTTATTCTTTAAAATGTAAAGCATTAAAGAATTCACTGTTCAGCATATTTGTTGAAATTCTTTGGTAGACACCCTTTATCAAGTAAAGAACATTCTCTTCAGTCCTAGTTGTTCAGAATTCTTACTTTGGATGACTATTGAATTTCATGTGCTTTTCTGCATCTTTTGAGATTCTTACTAAGGTTTTTGTCTTTTATCTATATGAATCTTGTATTACTTTATTGATTTTCTGATAGCAAATCATCTTGCATTCCTGAGATAAGCTTTAGATGGTCATGGGGTACTTACTTTTAAATACTTCATTGCATTTGATTGCTAATAAATTATTTAAGAATTTAACTATGTTCAAGGCCTATAATGTTATCTTTTCACACTATCTATCTCTGGTGCCAAGACTTTGTTAGCCTCATGTAATGAATTGCGAGTGTTACTTCTTTCTATATTCTCAGTAGAATTTGCTTATGTTAGAAGTTACTGGGGCTGGAGCGATAGCATAGGAGGTAGGGCGTTTGCCTTGCACGCAGCCGACCCGGGTTTGATTCCCAGCATCCCATATGGTCCCCTGAGCACCAACAGGGGTGATTCCTTACTGCAGATCCAGGAGTGACCCCTGTGCATTGCCGGGTGTGACCCAAAAAGCGGAAAAAAAAGTTACTTATTCCTTGGTGTCTTAGAATCTCCCAATCTGAATAATCATATTAACCTTTGTTCAGAGGGAAGGGGAGAACACAGGTTTTTAGTAACTGATTCAGCACCCTTAATAATCAAAACTTTGATCAAGTTTTCACTATTATTTTATGAGTTTGTTTATTCATTAAGAAAGTGCACTTTTTTAAGTTTCAGATTTATTGGAATCAAGTTAAATGTTAGGATACTTTACATTTCTGGGCCAGGAATGTGACTCAGTGGTAAAGAAAATGCCTTGCCTATCTAAGGCCCTGAGTTCAACTCTAGCACCATACAAATAAGAAATTTCCGATGTTTCTACAATAACTCCCCTTCTCCCCCAACATGTACATATTCTTATTTAGTCATCCCAGAGCATTTGTTTGATTTCTTTTGGTCTTTACGATAATCCAGACTTTGGTTCCATTAATCATCTTAATTTTATTTATTTATTTATTTACTATTTATTTATTTTATTTTATTTTTTTAATTTTATCACCATGTGGAAAGTTACAGAGTTCTCAGGTTTATGTCTCAGTTATACCATATTCAAACACCATCCCTTCACCAGTGCCCATATTCCACCACCAAAATCCCCAGTATACCTCCCGCCCCCCACCCCAACTGTATAACTGATGAATTTCACTTTATTTTCTCTTCACCTTGATTATGTTCCATATTTCAACACAAAACTCACTATTGTTGTGGGAGTTATATCCCAAACAAGATAACTCTCTTAAGGAAGCATTTGATAATTAGTTTTTCATTAAAAGATTGTATGTTTTCAGGTTTTAGAAAAGGTCGTGAGGCCGCGCTAGCTGTGTCCCAGTCCCGAATCCTGGAGCTGTGTTAGTTGCTGCTCAGTGTCGCCAGGGCTCCATCTGGAGAAGGTGTGCTGGCTGCATCTCCTCCTTCCGGCTCCCTGGTGTTGTTGGCCCCAATTTGGGTCCGGAGCATTTTCCGGGCCGCGTTGCTCACCAGAATCAATCATCTTAATTTTATTCTTTTTTTCTGTTACTTGAATTTTGTCCTTTATTCTACCTCTTCACTCAGATCTACTGTTTTCTTTTTTTATTTTAATGAATCACCATGAGACACAGTTACAGACTTACAAACTTTCATGATTGAGTTTCAGTCAATGTTCCAGTACCCATTCCTCCACCAGTGCCCATTCTCCAACACCAATGTTCCCAGCATCCCTTCCCCCACTCTCACCCCTTCCCACCCCCTGCCTCTGTGTCCTCTCCTACTCTCTCTGTCCTTTTGGGTGTTATGGTTTGCAATACAGGTACCAAGTGACCATCATGTTTGATCCATAGTCTTTCAGCACACGTCTGAAAGATGGTTGGGGCAATCCCTCCAACCATCATTTACTTAGTGCTCCCTTCTCCATCCCAGCTACATTTTCCCCCAGTGCATGAGATTGGCTTCCAAGCCATGGGACAATCCTCCTGACTGTTATCTCTACTGTCCTTAGGTGTTAGTTTCATATTATGTTACTTTATATTCCACAAATGAGTACAGTCATTCTTTCCCTCCCCTCTTTGACTCATTTTACTTAGCATGATACCCTCTATGTTGACCTACTTATATGCAAATTTCATGATTTCATTATTTCTAATCATCAGGGAGATGCAGATTAAAACAACAATGAGATATCATCTCACACCACAGAGGCTGGCACACATCCCAAAGTCCCCAGACAATCCGTGTTGGTGTGAATGCAAAGAGAAAGGGACTCTCCTTCACTGCCGGTGGGAATGCCGACTGGAATTTTTTGGAGAACAATATGGATGTTTCTCAAAAAACTAGAAATTGAGGTCCCATTTGACCCAGCAATACCACTTCTGGGAATATATCCCAGAAATGCAAAAAAGTACAGTAGAAATGACATCTGCACTTGTATGTTTATGGTAGCACTATTTACAATAGCCAGAATCTGGAGAAAACCTGAGTGCCTGAGAACAGATGACGGGCTAAAGAAACTTTGGTACATCTACACAATGGAATACCGTTTTCTTTTTTTTTTTAATTAAAAATTTTTTTTATTAGTGAATTACTGTGATGTACAGTTACAAACTTATGAACTTTTATGTTTGCATTTCACTCACACAGTGATCGTTTACCCATCCCTCCACCAGTGCCCATTCTCCTCCACCAATGATCCCAGTATCCCTCTCACCACCCCCACCCCATCCCCCCATCACCCCACCCTGCCTCTGCGGCAGGGCATGAAATACTGTTTTCTTTTAAAATTAAAAACAAATTAGATACTGGGCACAACTTTTTATTTTCCTTTGTATCTAACATATGCACTTAAGACCATAATTGCTCCTACATACAGAGTGTGGGCGCATACATACAAAATAGCAGAGCCCACCAGGATCACACCTAGCCATGCTGTGTGTGTGGGGGGATTGAGCCCAGGACCTCACACAAGCTGGGGATGTGTTCTAACACCCGAGCAGCATTTCCGTGCCCCACGCCTTGCATGGTCTTCCCAGAGCATTGGATAGAAACTATTTTCTTGGTATAATGTTAGGTTTTTGGTGGCAGTATTAGAATTTTCTCTCACAGCGAGCAATTAGGACAATGGCTTGAAGGGTTTACATGTCTGGTAGCACATCTGGCGAGCCCAGCATGGGAATGAGTCCTTGGTTTGGGCAAAACAGTGGGACCTTGAAGATAGGGATCCAGGAAAACAGCAAGTCTGTGAGTGCTTGAGTAGCTGACCGGTGTGAGTGTCTGGAAGGAGAGTCCTAGTCGTCAGGCTCTGTTTATGTCTAGTAGAAGAGCTTGTAGAAAAGACTGGGGGGGTGGGAGGAGGAACCCTTGGGTGACCAAGCTGGCAGGGCCCAATGAGCTGCGGGGTGCAGTAGTGCCGATGCTGCCTTTGACCACTGCAGAGCCTGGGTAGACGAGGCCATCACTGCCCTGAGCCCCAACAGGAAGCAAGAGCAGAGAGAGCAAATCAGCAGAGCACAACTCCCACCAACTAGCTATAGATGGGGGAAACAGACAGAACGTCAGAGCAGAGAGCAAAGGCAAAGCAAAGGCGCCAAACGGTGAGCTGCCCAGCGCCTCTAGGACAGACTCGTCGCTGAGATTTGCTCAGAGAACAGAGGGCAGTGGAACCGCCATCACTGCTGTGGGCTGAGGGTTTTGCTACTCCACATCCCCAGAGCCTGGGGAGATCCTAGGAGTCATAGACACCCGAACCAAGGGGAGCCCCGAGACTGCTAGAGAGCAAAGGGGCCGCTGTCAGTCATGTTCTATTCCTTCCTCATGGCTGGTCTTCTCTTTTGCCTGCCTTGATTCCTGGACTCAGACTCCTGAGTTAGACCAGGTGCTCTACAAGTAGTAAAGGGAGAGGAGAATCCATGGCCCGACGATGGTCTGCCCTGACCCTCAACCCTAATGGACCGGGGGCTCTACAGGGAACCTCCCTAGTGGTGCTGGAGGGATACCAGAAACACTTCTGGCAGTTCTCAGGGGCTACCAAGGCTACACCTGGCGGTGCCAACAAAGCACACACTGATGGCAATAGAAGTTGAGAGCTTGCGTTTGCCAGACAGGCGTTTCCTCCTTTGAGCTATCTCCCCACTCTGGAAACTCCGCTTCTCACTTGTCAGAGCATCTTTATCCATTTTGTCAGGGTAATTCCCCAGGAAATCTTTTATTCTTTATTTTCCTGAGACGACACTGCTAGCTACTTCCCTGCAGATTTTTGGCTGTGTCTTCTCCAGAAGTGTGACTTACTCTTCAGGGAGAGCCTCATTTTTGCTTGAAGTCATGTTCAGAGATTCTTCCTCTCTTTTCCTTAGGGGAAACCAGAAGCAAGTTGAATGGAATGAATTTAACTTGCCTTTCTAGACAGGCCAAAGTATTGTTTATTTGTTTCCTTAAAGATCTTTTGCTTCTTTCGTAGTTATATTCACCATCCAGTTGGGCATTCAGTTGGAGTTTTTTGGATAAATTAAACAGTGATAATTAACAAATTCTTGGGCCTCCTGGGAGCTGTTGTAGCTGGTTATTTCCAAGTTATCACTGCAATAGTTTTAACTCTCAGGGAATCTTACGCAGTTTATTTCTTGCACCTCGGGAGTAGCAGAATTAATTCCCCAGAGAATTTTGGTGCTCTGTTTCTATGACTAAAAATAATAAATAAAGATGAGGTAAACCAATTGGCTACTTGTAATTCAAGTTTTCCTGGATTTCCCGTGAACTTATGGTAGGAGAGGAAAATCAAAAATCCAGGCTATAGTGAATGGAGAAGTTAAACCTTGGTCTATAGATAAAACACATGTGAAATAAAAGGAAAATGAAATTGTTGAAATAACTAGGTCTAATTTACATCGGAGGGAAAGTGAACAAAGAAAGGGAAATGGTGAAAAGGAGAATAGGGGAAGCTAAAGAATAAGGGACATGAAAAACTGGGACTGACTCTTAAAGAGATGTAGGATGTTGAAACATGGGTTGGAGCGATAGCACAGCAGATAGGGCGCTTGTCCTACTGGGTTTGATTCCTCTGCCCCTCTCAGAGAGCCCAACAAGCTACTGAGAGCATCCAGCCCGCACGGCAGAGCCTGGCAAGCTACCTGTGGCGCATTCAATATGCCAAAAACAGTAACAATAAGTCTCACAGTGGAAATGTTACTGGTGCCCACTTGAGCAAATCGATGAGGATGGCAGGATGATGAAACAGATTGAATTCACATGGAAAGGGTGTGGATCAGGAAGAGTCAACCATGTGTAGATAACCAGTCCTTTGAATTGCTAATACAGAGATTAGAAGATAACATAAGACTCAAATTTATATATGCTTAGAATAACCCAGAGATTAAACAGCTAGCAAGAATCAAAAGAGAGAAATCTTGGCTGTGGTCTTGTCCCAATTCCTGTTCCATGGCAAGCAAGGAGATGGAATCCTGCACTGTTTGGTCTTATGGTATGGAGGATCTCTTACCCTTCTGGAAACTTTAGGGAAGCATCAGACTATATGAAGGTTCAGTCCTGATTAAATATGAAGTATATGTTGGAGTCAGGCCTCTGTCCAGAAGTGGCCAGTTCGGTGTATGGTCTCACCACTGGTAGGGTCCCATTAAATGGAAGATCTGTTTTTCATCAGGGCCAAAGAACATCAGAGGGAGAAAAAGTTCCCTTGAGTTGGAGTAGGGGCCCACACTCTGTCCCCTCCACTCCCATCTCTTTCACTGGGTTTGAAGCAAAAATATGAAATAAGGAGCTGGTTTTTCAGCTATTTGTTCACTATCTGGCAGCAGTTGTATCTGCTGAAGTCTTTTTTTTTGTGTGCCAGAAAAAATCCCATGTCTCATGCATACAAAGCATACAATTTACTCTCGAGCCACATGCCCATGTCCATTGATGTTGATGTTGACGTTGAAGTCTTGACTTGCAGTCAGTTGTCTGCAGTCAGTAAAGCCAGGTAAGCCCCTTCCCCCTTGTAGTCTGGAGTACAGACTCTGTACATAGCAGCTTTCTTTGGCGTGTCTGCACCATGTTGCTCACAGGGGTTGTCCTAAAGGACCTGGGAGATTTCCCTTTACGCTCATGTTTATGTTTTCCCTTCTGCTGTTCCCACGCTAATCCATAAGACAGGAGTCCAGGTATCTTTGGGAAGCCTCAGCACTCAGGGGCCAGGACCCACAAGGGCCAAGTCACCAAGGTTCTGCACAGGGCTAACTAAGTTCATGGTAATCTCCAATTCCAAGTTCAAATTATCTCTAAGAAGTGGATCTTTGTCAAGTTTAACATGGATGAGTTCGAAGACATGGTAGATGAAAAACAATTTATCTTTGATGGCAGTGGAGTCAAATACATTCTTAATTATGACTCTCTGAACAAACGGGTTCTGCACTCCTAAAAGTTTCAGAGCTGCCTCTTCTTAGCCATCCTCAAATATATTGTACTTCCTATCAAAATAAAATAACAAAACAAAGGCAGTGTAGAGGCAAATTAGCTTCCTCTTTGGGTAACTGCAGTCTTTTCTCTGAAGATCTTTAAACTTATTTGAATGAGAACTACCCACATGATAGAGGGCTGTCTGCTTTACTCAAAATCCACTGCTTTACATATTAATCTAAATAATAGTTCATACAACATCTAAATTGGTGTTTGACTAAGCATAGAGTTTCAGAAAGAAAACATGGTGGGAGTCTTTGAGATAGTGATCTAGGCTTTCATTTTCTCCGTGGTGGTCCTAGCCCCAGAGATATAGAACTTATGGCAGACGAGAGGTTTTCTGTAAGACTTATTTTAAGATCTATAATTAAAAGTTTGGTGAAATATCCATGGGCAAAGCATGATTGCCACTCTATCACCTCAGTTTCCTCACTGGACGGTGATACACTGAAGCAGAATGCTGAGGCATAACACTGGGATCAACTGATTTTGTTGTTAAGTAGCTTCGAAGAGCATTTCGAAGTCTCAAAAATGCCACCAAGGAAAGAAGTTCTTCTAATCCCCTTCTCCCCTTTCCAGCCTCCCCTCTCAGTCGGCGGCAGAAATAGATTAACATTTGTTATACCTCCATTGTAAGCAGTGAAGCAAGCAATCGGCATTTTATCTTTGGTATTTGATTGAAGCTAGAGCCATTTTTCATTTATATTTTTTTGCCTGAAGGGAAAGGGGAGGCAGATAAAAAGAAGAAAAGGCATTGCTGTGATGTACTTCTCCTGTGTATAAAAGTTGTAATCTAATGTCGTACTCTAGCTATTTTCAATTCACTGAATATTCCTCCATTATCTGACAAAACACTCAGTGCTGGTATATGGTTACCTGATATGTTGGGGATTATTGCAGCAGTAATAAAGTATGTTAAACATCCCCCAATGTCCTTATAAAATTTTCCTTGCTCTTTATTTTTTAATCTAATAATATGGATGGGCATTTGCTATTTTAGAATACACTTTGAAAAATAACTTGGGTTACAAGTAAACAATTAAGAAAGACAGCAATTAATTTATTGCATGTTAAAAATGTTGACACAAATCTTATTTATTCTGATACTGAAGGCAATCAATAACAAATGCATTATGCTCAGGATGATATTAGAATAAAAATTTATACACAAGTCCCTCTCTCTAGACATTCATGTGTATGAATACAAATGAATATTAGATGTATTAAAATGAAGAAATAATACCTTATATTTATTTAGAACCTTTTGTTTTGTAAGTACAATCATACACATTGCTCATGTAGGGTATTTTTTTCCAATTGAGCAATTCTCTCAACCTCTGGGTTTTCATAGATGGAGAAAACTCAATCTACCCTGAGGATAAAATTGCAGATCATGGAAATGAGACAGAAAATGAAAATCAAAGCATTAACTACCCAAAGTTTTGAAGTTTTATTTTTCTCCAGATCATTTAGTAAAGAATGTCAAGAAAATACTTTCCTTTAATAGTTTTCCTTGTACCTTAAAAAATATTAGTTGGTGACTCGGAGGAGGAGGCAGGGAAAGAGTATTAATCAGAATTGCCCGAGGCATAGTGAGTACAGTAGTTGGTGGTAGTGATAGCGGAGTAGAGGCAACTTAAGTAGAACTAGATTCTAAGGACAAGTGTTATCAGGCCAAGTAAGATTTTAAAGAGGAAATGGAAGAGAAACTTCTAAAGATCTAGAAAAATTACCATAGGTGTACGGAGTGATCAGAAAATTAGCAATGAAATACTTGTGTTTTCTTTCATCTTTAGGCCAAAATAAGAGTTGTCAAGATGGTGAAAGGAAGGTGCACACACGTAGCATTAAAATCATGTGAACTGACAAAATGACACTCACCATAACCATTAAGTATTTTTTGATAGCATTTTCAGCAGTTTTTCATAACAAGCAATAAAACATATGTTATTATTTTGGTTTTGCTATGGGGCAGGGGATGGGGTTCAAGATGGAAACATCCAAAATATGGTGGTGGGAAGGTGTAATGGTGGTGGGATTGGTGTTTGAATATTCACTCTATCACTGTCATCCCATTGTTCATCGATTCACTCGAGCAGGAGCCAGTAATGTCTCCATTTGTCCCAGCCCTGAGATTTTAGCAGCCTCTCCTTACTCGTCTTTCCCAATGATTGGAGGCTCTTTCAGGGTCAGGGGAGTGAAACCTGTTATTGCTACTGTTTTTGGCACATCGAATATGCCATGGGGAGCTTGCCAGGCTCTGCTGTGAGGGAATTCTTACTGTACTATATAGACACATTTTATTGTCTTTTGGGGCCACAAGGGGCTGTGCTCAGGGCTCACTCTAGAGTCAGGGATCACTCCATATGGGGTGCTGGAGCTAGAACCTGGGTTGGCTGCATACAAGGCAAGAATCCTCCACTGTACTCTCTCTGCAGCCCCTAGAGAATCAGTTTTAAGAAGACATTCACTTCAAGATCCTCCACATTCCAACTCTGGTGGTATAATCTTGCCTTCACAGCACTGCATCTCAGGGTTGTTATCATTGGTTGTGGTTTTCTGTTGTTGTACTTTTGGGTCACACATAGTGGTGCCCAGGCACTACTCCTGGCCTGTGCTGGGACTGGAAGGTTACTCTTGGTGAACCTGTGGTTGGGGAGCAATATTGTGTCTGGAATCAAACTGGGCTAAGCTCCATGCAGGGCAAAAATTTTTATTTCTGTACTAGCTCTCCAGCCTCCACTGACTTTCTTTTTTTTTTTTCCTGGTTGACAGGACTTTATTGACTTTCTAATTCTCTTATAGGTTCTTTATATTCTACACATGGTCAAGATGATTCTGTATTTCTCTTTCTCCTTCTGACTGACTTCCTTCAGCATGGCACCCTCTAGTTCCAACTAAGTAGCAGCAAATGGAAGGATCTCATTTTTTCCCCCTTTTAACTGAGTACCAATCTTCTCAGTTTATTTATCCACTCATCTGTTCTTGGGTACTTGGATTATTTCCAGACTTGGGCTATTGTAAATAGTCTTGCAATGATTATAGGAGTCTACACATCTCAAAATGTCATGTTTGGGATCTTGGGGTGGATGACAAGAAGTGGAATAACTGGATCATATGGAAGCTCAATTATTAATTATTTGAAATTATTATTTATTTGAAAAGTCTCCATACTGTTTTTCATAGACTAAACCAGATGAAATTCCTCCCAGGAGTGGATGAGGAATCCATTACCTTCATGTCTCATGCATACTTTGACAGCACATACTTTTCCTCCATATCCCTACTAGCATTGGTAGTTACTATTATTCACCATTAATATACTTTTCTAGCTATTCTCATTGTGTTTTTTTCTCCTCACCCCCCTCTTCACATAGAATGACTTTATATGTTTAGGATCCTAATCTATTGAGGATTAGGAAGGGGAAGCAAGAGAGAATGGGCGTAATGAAACAGACTTTGACTTGGGACGTGGAGATGGTTCAGTGGTGAAGTATCTGGCTTCCACCTTGAAGTTTCAGTGCTATCCATATGCACAGAGTATGTCCTCATATATGATGTTTGGGATCTCTGGTACTGCAACAGAGCATGTGGTTTTCTGTAAGCACTGAAACGAGCACTGTGCCATCCCTGTCAAGAACATGTTTGAGAATCACAGTCATCTCACTTAGCACTGCACCCCATTGTCACCAAGAGTGTGTGACCCTGGTGAACACCACAACCAACTGTTTGTGTGATCCTGGTCATTGCAATGACAACAAAGGAAAGAGAAGGGGGAAAAAGGAGTATATGCTATTTTTATGTCTATATGCTAAAGTCATTGGGACTCAAAGAGGTAATGAATTATATGAAAATTAAAAGCATATTTTCTTAAATTTTTCTTGGACCTAATATTAGTTTTATATTGGGTATCTCCAAGCTCACTGTCATTATCACTGTCGTCCCATTGTTAATTGATTTGCTCAAGCGGGCACCAGTAAAGTCTCCATTCGTCCTAGCCCTGAGATTTTAGCAGCCTGTCTTTATTCATCCTTCCCAATGGTGCTGCATTGGAGGCTCTTTCAGGGTCAGGGAAATGAGACCTATCATTGTTAATGTTTTGTCATATTGAATATGCCACAGGGAGCTTGCCAGGCTCTGTTGTGTGGACAGGATACTCTCTGTAGCTTGCTGGGTTCTCTGAGAGGGAGAACTAGACAGTAAGAGGGAGCTTTATTTTATAGTCTCTGGATCTTGGCTGTTGATGGGATTGCATGGCACTGGGGCAGTTTGTGGGTATGACTGCCTAGCTACTGGAAAATGGGGATCTGGGTAGAGGAGGCCCAATCCCGATCTAAGCAGGCTTGGAGATCTCAGCCCCAGGTCCCGCACAGCTGGGTTGCTCTGCAGTTTCCTTCATGTGTGAGGCTCATCTGAGCATGTGGAGAGTGGCCTAGAGCAGGGCTGCTGCTAGGTTCTGGAGTCTTTGGATGCTGGGGCTCTGCTCTGGGCGGGGAGAGAAACTTCCGACCTTCCTTCCAACCCGCTCAGAGGGGCCCTAGAGAAGACAGCCAGGACCGGGGGCAGGAGACTATGCGAAAGTTCATAGCAGTGAAAAAGGACACAGGAGCATCGAACATTTGTAGTTCAAGACTCCGTGAAAAGAAGTCATTGGCTGGTGTCCAAAGCACTCCAGTTTTGGTCATATTTTTTGCCCCTACCCATCACAGACTCGGGTCTATTGTATTGAGTTCTTGGCAGCTCCCCAATACAAAGTTTTCCTCATAAATCTTGACCCTTGCTCTTAGCCTTTTCCCTTGTCTTAAATCTTCTTCACCTCTCTTTTCACTGCTATTCTTATAATTTCAGCTTAGACATCACCTTTCAAAGCTTTGATTTGTCCCATCTGCCTTCATTCCACTTCGTATATTTCCTGGGCACTATAATTTTCAGTTTGAATAATTTGCTTGCTCACTAGACTTTGAGCAGTTGCAACCTGAAGACTGGGTTTAATTTACTCTAGTACTTTAGCATAGTAGCATTTGGTGGTAGCACTGTAGCACTATTGTCCCATTGCTCATCGATTTGCTTGAGTTGACACCAGTAATGTCTCCATTGTGAGACTTGTTGTTACTGTTTTGGGCATATTGAATACGCCCCAGGGAGCTTTCCAGGCTCTGCTGTGTGGGCAGGATACTCTCGGTAGCTTGTCAGGCTCTCTGAGAGGGACGGAGGAATTGAACCCAAGTTGGCCACATGCAAGGCAAACGACCTACCCGATGTGCTATTTCTCCAGTCCAACATTTGGTGGTACTCACTAGGAAATCTAAACAAACAAAAGTTTAATGACAAATAAATAGAAATTCTTGGGAATTTTTGATTTATCAGATAAGCTCAAACCAATTAAAATATTTCTGAACCTATAACTATACCTAGAAGATATAAAGATGAATACATTTCAGGTTTCAAGAGGATCACCTTCCACTGTGGAATATACAATTGGTGATTTTTATAATAACCTAGTCTCCCAAACAATTGAGAAATTGGATGAAAGGAAGCCACAGACATTTGGAGGGTTTATTATTTCTGTAGATGGAGAAGATAATAAAAAACAGAAATATGAAACTCCCTCTCTCCCTCCTTTTCTCACTTCCTCTCTTCCTTCCTCTCTTCATCCCTCTCTTCCTCTCTCCCTTTCTTTCTCCCTCCCTCCATCCCTGTCCCTCCCTCTATCACTCCCTCCCTCTCTTCCTCCCTCGGTCCCTCCTTCCTTCCTTCCCTTCCTTCCTTCCTTCCTTCCTTCCTTCCTTCCTTCCTTCCTTCCTTCCTTCCTTCCTTCCTTCCTTCCTTCCTTCCTTCCTTCTTTCCTTCTTTCTTTCTCTGCTCACACATATGAGACATGCACTTAATCACTGAGTCCTATCACATCACTGGTCCATATCAAAAGTTTTTTATCTAAAGGAAATATTTGATCAATCAACTATAATATATTAATTATCCCACACAAGTATAATTAAGTACACATATCCAAGATATAGATACATTGGGATTTGTTCCTGAAAATATATGTGGTTTCAAAATGATCATATAATTATAATTTACTTGCCCAACAAAATCTGTTATCAATTTCTGTTTTATGCTATTTTCTGTGTGCATAAAATTCAATCAACATTGTAGATGCTGTTTTAAGTGCTTTCTTCCCTATTAAACAGTTTTCTAAAATCCATAATTCAGCAAGACAGTAAGTAGTTACATTTACATCTATACAATTCAACTCTGCAAATCTGGTTGTGAATTCAGTGGGCCATTCTTTTGCTACCCAGTTTTTGTTATCAGCCACATGACATGAAAGAAGATTGCATTTCCCAGTTAATGGGGAAAACTGAAGAATAAAGACCCTAAGTATTCTAAAACACTGCTTTGAATTGCAGCTTTGAAATCTAAAGGTAAAGAACAGTAAAGTTCTGGAATAGACATATCAGTTACTTATTTGAGACAAAAGTATTTATTTTTCCTTTTACAAAAAAATGGAATTACCCATTTTATTTATGTACTGAACCTGAACATTTAAATCTTAAAGAAACTTTCTTCCTCACCGAACTCTTTTTCTCCATCTCCTTATCCCTTAAATATTAAGTGTAGTAAGGAAATAAT
Organism: Sorex araneus; assembly: GCF_027595985.1. Classification (NCBI taxonomy): domain Eukaryota; kingdom Metazoa; phylum Chordata; class Mammalia; order Eulipotyphla; family Soricidae; genus Sorex; species Sorex araneus. Next base: position 40,054,444 of record NC_073311.1, on the reverse strand, counting down.
CCTGAGCTTGAATGTCAGCATTTCCAAAACATGTCATTAGGAAGTTCTTTTGTTTCAAGAGAGACTTTAGGATTAAAAAGATACTTTCCATTTCAGAAGAATCTTCCATTTGTAGTATCTTCAGTGAATTTCCTCCAGAGACATTTTGTCTAAAATGCGCAGTTGTGGTGTCTAAGCAGAGAAGAAACAAATCATAGAAGCAAGATGATTTTCCGTGCTATTTTTAGTCTTTTTTTTGAGACTCTTTTAAAGTTAATTTGTAAATAAATTTCTATAATATAGGGCAGTGAAAAAAAAAACACAGGTGATTTTATTTCAAGCATCTTTACACCGTCTCCCTATCCCTCAACCTCTGGGGAGTTCTGGAGCCAGTCTGCCATTCCTTTGGCAGCGTGCAAAGACTACAATTGGAAAAGTCCAACCAAATAGCAAAACCCTCCCAGCAAAATCTACTTTTTCTACTTTCATGCTTTGGAACAAGTTGATTCAGGTCAAAACCCATTAAAGCGAATAGAGATTTGAGCTGTGATGATATTTGTCAAAACAGAATTTGACATATCTCTCTAATTAACCAATTTGGTATCAATAGAATAATTTCCTTCTGACTTAACTGATAGGAAATTAGTTTCTGATGCTTTTCAGCACATTCAGTGTTTTTCCCTGGGCTAACCTCACTCTTCAGAAGTCTCTCTTTAATTACCTCCAGAAATCTTATTTTCTAATTACACGGCAAATTCAGATAGCACCTACATGAGGACCATGAGAAATGCTCCAAGATGCAATATCCAGCTAAGCTTACATTTTCTACATTTCTGCTTAGCAAAAATTAATAAATTGATGATATGGGAAAAATGATCACTATAGCTTGACTTTTTAATGACAGTTCCATCAGTATTCTCATTTAAGGGAATAAGGGGTAATAATATTTCCTGTGTTTTAAGTCTCAAATTTAATTTTGGAGAGTTGGCCTAATTAAGGGAAATTAGCTAGAGCTGGAATGAAAAGTAAGTTTCAACACTAGCTGTGTTATCACAGACAATTTAAATATCCAAACCTTAGTTTCTTCATCAGCAGAATGGGTATCGTAATACCCAGCACATAACATTGTCATAATACCCATAACATGGCAATGTTATAACATATTAATTACTTTTTGGTCTTATTTTGGGCCACACCTGGTGGTGCTCAGGTCTGTGCTCAGGGATTACTTCTGGAGGTGCTTGGGAACTGCATGTGGTACTAGGAATTGAACCTGGACCAGTCACCTCACTAAAATAAGCATCTGATCCATAGTTCTATTTTTCTATCCCATGACATTAATTTCTATCACAGATGTATAGTAATGAACCCTGTAATGGCACACGATAAATGATTAATATGTATGTGTTCTCTATACCCTTCATTACTGCCTCACTGTTTTCCTTGTCCTTCCTGATTGATCAAGATTTCTGGACTGCTTTCAAAACTTAGTGAGGATTCTAAGACTTGAGGGACAGTTTAAGGCCATCTTATCCCAAATGCTTCTCTGGAATAGTATGAGAATTTCATGATTTCTTAAATTAACTGTGAGGGGAAAATTAAGGCCTCATATATGGTAGTTCTCTGCTCAGATACTCAGGAATGTTAAAATGTTAACTGGTGTATATAAATGGAAATGCTCACCATATGCGCCAGTTTACTTAGCACATTCCTAGTTTTGTCCTGCTCTGATTATTAATAGCACCCATTTAACTCTCAAAAATGTTCTGATTTGGCTGATAAATTATACAATCACCCATGTTGCATGAGGAGAGACCTTTTTTGGGGGTTCACTCCTATATATATATAGTGTCTATCATAAAACTTATTGATGTTTGACATATGTATGTTGCATACATGATTGAAGATTTGTTTTCTTAATACTTAACTCAATAACTCAATGTTCCTGATTGTACCAGTGAAATGTGCATATATTTGTTCACATCCTTCATTTTCTCTTGGGATGGGGCTCTCCCAAAAAGGGTTCAGGAGATTTTGTTAGATCTCTGGTAAAAATTTAACAAAAACTATCCCCAACTTTAAAATGTTTGATTTTTTTATTTCAAATATTTTATGTCTAGAAAATTGCTCTTACGGAGTGAGGATATGGGGCCAGGAAATAGAACAGCAGTTAGGCACATGCCAGATCCAAGTCTGATACCTAGCACCACATGGTGCCCTGGAGCGTTTCTGGGTGCAATCCCAGAGAGTCTGAAGAGTTTTCGGTGTGATCCAGGAGGCCACCAGCAGCACTTGGGTGACCACAGTATTCCCTCTACAATAAGGCCGTAGCAGCATCACATCCTTGGGTCCTTGGTTTGAACTGATAGCCTAGTTCACAGACAACCACAAGGCCCCGTTGAGATACATCCAGGTGTATTAAAAAGCAATATTGTTAGTATTTGTGCTTGCTTTTGGGATCTGAAGCAGAAGGGAACTATAAAGAGAAGCTATGAGGTGAGGAAGGGCCATGAAGGCAGGCTGACGCGATGAAGAAGTCATAGCAACAAGGGAGTATGGAAAACTCAGACCATTGAGGAAGGCAAAAGATAAAAATTATATTGTTGATATCATCTGATAAGTTGTTTTATCACATAATTATTTGTCAGGAGAGGGTAATATCTAAAGGACATTTGTGGCAAGGAGAGGTGGGCAGATTAAACATATGCATTCAATGTCCCCCCTTTCTAAAAACGGCATAGATGAATGTGTTTTGTATGGAGGAACACTGCCCTACTGACTGGGCTGGTTATATAAGGAAGGGGTGAGCTTTGATCTACAAATAGTCAGGATAGAAGCTGTCCAGCTCATGACTTGGTGCCAAAAGATGAACCAGGCTCACCATATTCTTCCTTTTGAAGCTGAACTAGAAAATAGTTTGCTTTTGAGATCTGAAGCAGAAGGGATCTATACAGAGAAGCTATGAGGTGAGGGAGGGCCACGAAGGCAGGCTGAAGTGATGAAGAAGTCATAGCAACAAAGGAGCAGAATGTTTGAAGTAGAAGAAGGCTACGCAGAGTGGAGGTAAAAAGAAAAACATTTGGTCGAGAGGGGAGCTTGGTGTTGAGCACAAGAGAGGGACAGAGTCACCATCAGAGTCTGTGAGAGATACTGAGGGATGCTGATACAGAGCATCAGGCTCTGTCCTGTTTCGTTTCTTGGAAGATTCTTTGGTCCTGGACCCAATCCCTGGCATCTTTATGATAATTCATTTTTTCATAGACTTGCCTGAGAAAGTCACAGTTTGCAAGTCTAAGAGTCTGGGACAGGCTGAGTAATGTACTTGCTTGCACACAGCTGTCCTATGTTTTATCCCAGCATTATGTATGATCACCAGAGTCCACCAGGAGTGATCCCTGAGCACACCACCAAGATTAAACCCTGAGCACAGTCAAGTGTAGACTAAACACATGCAAACAAAGTGGAACCAAAAACCAACCAACCAAAAATGCCCAGAGTCTGGGACAACTGGCCCATTACATAAGTAGGTTCTATGCATTACATGCATGGAATCTATGGGTTTTACAAATATGGGGAGCCAATTAGGAATGGCCTTCTAGTTAGATTACGTGGTTGAGCTCCAAGAATCCAATTGATAAAATCATTGCAAAGCCATCAGATAACAACTTTCCCCATTTTCTTTTCTCTCGTGTCACTTGGTCTCTCATCTTTGTCATTCTCTACGTCTTGATTCTCTTCCAAAACAACTTCCTTTAATGGCTCCTCCATGATACTGGTTTGCATATGACTTTGGAGTATAGCATTGACTCTGCTCCCAATTCTCTATGACTTTAGTTTTTGGGTTACACCCAGTGATGCTCAGTGGTAGTTCCTGACTCTTCATTCAGGAGACATTTTTGGTGGTGCTCAGGAAATCATATTGGATTCCAGGGATCAAACTTGTGTTGGCTGCAGGCATAGCAACTGCCTATGCACTGTACTATCCTTCCAGCCTCCAAACTGCTCTGTGATTTTAGATATCTAATGTCTGGCACTGACTGGTTGTAATACGTTTTTCTGTGCTTTTAAATTTTTGAGAAAGAACCAGTGGGTCAGCTGATGAGTTAGCGCATATGGCCCTATGATCACATGAGTTGTCACAGCAACATGGGAGACCACATGAGCTTCTGCCCCATTTGGACTGGGGAAAGGTAATTTGAGCAACATTCATGCTCTACCACTTAATCCCAATCTTTACTGATAGTGCCAACCAAGTGCAAAGTTTCAGACCCTGGCTCTGAGTAATTTTCACCATTGCCTTTGCTCACCTCCTTTCTGATGCTTTTCCTGTTTATTCCCAAAGCTGTCCACTGTTCCATTTCTGCCAATTTTAATTTTTCTCAGTTATGCCCCTGGAGTAAACCCTTGAAGCCACCACCTCTTTGCTTTCAGAACTGGCTATAAGAGCCTACTCTCAAAAGTGCAGAGAGAAGGCTGTACTCCTTTAGGAAGAAATTGCTGAAAAATTACACTATCTTGAATACTGACAGATTCAGAGCTCCTTGCTCGAAGGCGCCAATTGTGTAAATTCTTCCTGCAGCAATGTGATGATCTCTTAGTAGCTCTTAGATCCTCTGGCTTCAGTTTAGCAGCAACAGGGCAGTAGACACAGGGGAATGTAGTTCATGCCATGGAGTTTTCACAAAAGCCAGCGTGGGTTTAGCTGTCGGCCTGAATCAGCATATACTGATGAAGGGCTACTCAGCCTTCTGTACAAAAGGTCTCACTGGAAGTGACAAGCCTGATCTGAATATATGTCACCTCTGGGAATTATCCACATGTCCAGTTGAGGGGCCATGCTATTCTCTGTCCACAGAGACCCATGTCATTTGTTATAACACCTTTTTCCAGGTCCAGCATCTTGTTCATTCCTCCCTAAGGAGGAAGAACTTCATGTTCATCACCCCTATGATGCCTTTGCATTCTTCACCATTCTCATCTGACACAACCACGCAACTGGCTGTCTTTCTTTCACCCTGGGTGTGGCCAGAACAGATTACATTGGACAAGTCCAAAGACCTGTGGAGCCATCTCCATGAATGAGGAAAATAATTCAAGCCTTCAGCAATGGAGAGCTTACCTTGCTTGATATGGAAACAGGTTCATCTTGTTTAAAGAACAAAAAAGAAGCACTGGCCTTGGAAGAAAAGGAAAGATGGGGTACCAGAGGTGTATGTGGAGCATATATTTTCTACATGGCTCTTGGTGTTTAGAACAAATTGCTGACATTCTTTCTCATTCCTTTAGCAGCAAAAGAAATAATTAGCCACAATAAGAATTTTAGAATATTTTTCACAGCCACATCTTCTCTGTGTCTGGGCCACTGTTTCAAGAAAATGGGGTGCTTTCTGAAGCTGAGAAACTCAGGTGAAGGTGGGATCATCTAGTAAATTATTCAATGGAAAGTGCCTGCAGAAGTTGCTGTCTAGAGTAAGACATACTCAAATCCTTCTCTGGTGACCTGTGAGCACTAATGGGCACGTTAAAGGTTCTTAGAGCATTTCCTAAATGAAAAGTAAATATGGCTCCCCAAATAGAATTCTACCATACGTTTTGAGAAGGGTAGGAGGCATACAGGGTTCTTGTTCACACAAGGAGCTACTAATTCATGAATATGACAGCAGCAAGTATGATCCTAATGACTGAGTTCTGAGAAATGCTTCTTCTGATATAACCCAGTGAGATTGATATCACCCCTCTAGGTCAAAAGATGCACTGAAGTCCAGTGAGGTGGAGTAGAAACTGCAATAAGAATTGCCTTTTGACCAAACATGATGACCTTTCAATATCTATATTGCAAACCACAATGCCAAAGAATAGAGAGGGAATATGGGGAAAATTGTCTGCCATAGAGGCAGGGGGAGGGTTGGGCTGGGGAGGATACTGGGGACATCAATGGTGGAAAATATGCACTGGTGGAGGGATGGGTGTTCGATCATTGTATGACTGAAACTCAAACATGAAAGCATTATAACTATCTCATGGTGATTAAAAATAAATCTAAATTATATGTGGCTATTCAAAAAAAGAGTTGCCTTTATAAGAAGATAATCTTTAGAAAATTCTGAATGGAGGATTGAAAGAAATATTTTAATTTCTAGGTTAGTGAAAAGGTAACTAGAAAGTCATTAGCAAGTTAAGACAATAGTCTATTTTAGTTCCTCCCTCCATTGCAGAAATAATTATCTATTTGGACAAGAGATTGCTAAATACCTACTTAATATTTGCCATCCTTCCCTCCCTCCCTTTTAAATATAGAACTGTGATTTGTTGGAGCAGCACTTAGCTGAGCCAAAATATGTTTTCTTGCTTCCTGAAGTACAGGAGGGGTGTATGATAGAATTCTAGCCAGTGAAATGTAAGGATAAGTGATTGTATAGGTTTTATGATAAAGTTCCATTAAAAGGGACAATGAATTATCTAGTATGCTTCCTTTGTTTCTTATCTTTTCATTTCTTCCTACCTGGAATGAAAAAATGCTGGCTGGAGTTCCAGTAGCCACTTTGTGAGTATGAGGGAACCTTCAGGTAAAAGAACCACACATCAAAGATGGAAAGAGAGAGAGAGAAAGAAAGAGAGATAGAGAAACAGACAGACAGACAGACAGAGACAGAGACAGAGAAATGGAGAGAGAGGAGACAGAGACAGAGAGACAGAGAGATGGAGAGAGAGGAGACAGAGACAGAGAGACAGAGAGAGGCAGAGAGAGGCAGAGAGAAAATACAGGATGAGGTCATGGAGCCACAATACCATTCCTAATCACTTATGTCCTGGCTTTCATGTTTCTGATGGTTATAGTTGAATACATTTTCTAAATCATACAATATGTTGGAATCTCACATCTTCTCTTATATAAAAGTGATTTTGATCACACAACAGGAACATCAATAGGGAATAAAATTCTTAAACTCAGCCAGCACATCCATATGGATGGGGACCATATGGTCTTTTCTTGTTGCCAAGTCCAGTCTAACTAATAGACACAGTAAAGAACAGCAAGGGCAAAGCCAGTAATGACATTCCAGAATGTATGAAATGGAGACAACTGAAGAATCTTGAGATACTGTAGAGCTATTGGTCCTGGAGAATTAAAAGCGAAATTAATAGTGCATATTAACAATACCCTGTGCAGTCTATGCAGTCTAAATATTCTCACTTTTTAAAAAACGTCACATTCATTGGATACCTTAAAAGATTGTAATCTGAATTATTTGTCAAATCCACTATATAGAAGATAAGTTTAGTGTCCATTTTAATTCTTAATAACTGTTAGTTTTACATATACATTGTATTTACATAATATGTGCAAGAGAGATAAATACAATCTCTAGTTCTTTTCTTCCACTTAACAAGACCCTCTTTCTCTGGAAATATACCTCATCATTTGATACCATATTCTGTTTCTAGAAGCTTTCATGCTACATAACAATAGTCTCTATCTATAAATTATATACTCTGTTAGTATTAAACTCATTTTATAGATGAGAAAATTGGGGCTCAGGGAACTTCGAAAACTTAATAGAGATTGCACAGGTCTCAATAAACAAAACAATTTGGCTTCAAATCCTTTCTCAGCTAACAATTATGTTTATTGAACACTCACCATGTGTTGTTATTATTCTAGATATCAGGGATAAAAATGTGAAGAAAAAATGCAAAATTTTCTGTTCTAAAGAAATTTGTTCTCATTTGAAAATTTTCCAGTGTGGGAATATAGATAATAAACATTCAAGTAGGTAACTTATGGAACTTATGTGAGATAAATAAGAGGGTGATGAATCAGAGTAAGAGAGAGGGTTCATTGTGGGGAAACTGGAGGGCAAGACTGAGTGCTCAGTGTGATGGTCAGGGAGATCTCTCTCATAAGGTGGCCCCTCAGCAAAATCTTGAAGGAAGTGATGCTATGAGCCATCTCAGGTGTCTCGATCTCAGGTGGAGAGCACTTACTGTCAAAGGAAGAGCTGGTGGAAAGGTTCAGGGTAGAAACATATTTGAGAAAAGGTGAGGGGATTGAAATGGCTTCAGAGAATGGGATAGATATTGGAAATGAGCTCTGCGAGAGAAAATGAGGCTAGATCCTTATAGGGTCTTGTAGAACACTGTGAAGACATTGTTTTTTCCCCCACTTTTTATTTAATGAGAAATGGTGTGATCTGACCTGTTTCAATGACTTACAGCAAATTGGACTTGGACTGCTGTGGTTACAATATACTGAAGGGGATCAAGATGCAAGAGAAATCCAATGAGAAGTTTTTGACATTATTATTATTATAGCACAGCGGGTAGGGCATTTGCCTTGCACGCGGCCGACCCAGGTTCGATTCCTCCTTCCCTCTCAGAGAGCCCATTAAGCTACCAGGAGTATCCTGCCTGCATGGCAGAGCCTGGCAAGCTACCAAAAGCAGTAACAAGTCTCACAATGGAGACATTACTGGTGCCCTCTAGAGCAAATCAATGAACAATGGGATGACAGTGCTACAGTGCTGCAGTTACTATTATTAATTTTTTGAAGCACACCTGGCAATGCTCAGGGCCTACTCCTGGCTCTGTACTCAGGGATCCCTCCTAATGTGCTAGAGGGACCATATGGGGTTCCAGGAATTGTACCTGGTTTTGTGCAAGGCAAGCATCCTATGCACTCTGGCACAGGCTTTCACACTCTTATTATTTTGGATTTTGGGCTACACCAGTTGGTACTCAGGGATCACTACTGCTGGGCTCAGGGAACCATTATGTGGTGCTGAAGATTGAACTCAAGTCAGCTACATGCAAGGCAAACACCTTATTTGCTGTACTATCTCTCTGGGTTCTTCCATTATGTTTTTTTTTAAAAAAATTCATAGATGACTAGGAAGACTGTAAGAAGAGGGACTTTTGCCTTTGTTGTCTTCCTAACCCTTTTCAATTAAAGAAGGTAAGTAATGGGAAGATAAATGTATTGGTGGACAAATGGTCTTAGCATTGGTAAGTAGACTGGGTAGAGTAGGAAAAACTTGGTTAACTCCCATATATTCCGGGATGTGCAGGCAGAGGCAGGAACTGTTTGAATGAACTTCCTAAGAAGTCCTCAAGTTCTACAAAGTTTCAGAAAATTTTCCTGGGGCCAAAGTTCTTAACCCCTGTTTTTATGACAGTGAAATTTAAATTTATTTTATTGTAGACAGAAGCCACAACTGCTGACACAATTCTAAAATTGAAATTGATTAGACAACAAAGCGCCAATACAAAAATCAATAGGTATAAAAATAATCTATTGTTTTTTTTATGTGACAATTGCCGTATCCACCATGGGATTTTTAGTTCTTGACTTACAATAAATAGTCTTTACTAAGCTGTTTTTATGGTAGTTGATACTTCTGTGTTATTGTTTTTGTGTGTCGAGTTTACTTGGCTTCTATATTATTTCCTCAATACTGAAATTCCAGTAAGCATCTATTTTTCCTCAGTTTTTTTTTTAAATCAGTTCCATTAACTCAACAAATGCTATCTATCATTGTATAGTTTAAATTAGTAGAGGAAACCTACATCATAAAAATGAAAATCATATAACATGTTAGATTATAATAAGAAAAACGTAGAATAAGATGAGTGGTAATTCCAGGGGTAAGGTGAAGACTGGTGTAGGAAGAGATAGGGTGCAGATTAATGAGGTGCTTAGGCTATGCCTCATTGAGAAAGTATTTTAGTTTGGTGGCCAACAGGCCTTGATAATTCCTTAATATCATTAACTAGAGACATGATATCACCTTTCCTTTTTCATTATACCTCCCACTGGTAAAGAAGATACATCATTTCTTCCTTTCCAACTGAGCTAAGAGGGATGATAAGTCTCAGTTCACTTATATATTTTTCCTATCAGTATTTCAAACCTTTGTCTCTTGAAATCAGTATTGACCCCTGCTTACCAAATGTGAGTGATACCTGTTTCAGTTGGGTTTATTTTCTGGGAAAATGTCTGCTTCTTGTCATTTTCATATGTATCATTTCAGTGTCATTGATGAGACCTCTGAGATTAAGTTCATATTGACTGGGTTTTTATAATAGGATGATAAAATAGGTTGTGGATAATGAAAACATTCACTGATTAATTTTTCCTTCTCCCTTTACCCTCTGTTCATAAATTTGTGATAATGGAGCAATTAATCACATTGTCAAACCGTTCTTTAACAGTTCTGGTCTTTAGGTAATGGAGAAAAAGGAAATCTATGATTTCCTGGATAAATCAGTCTTGTGATGATCATTACTGTCTAATTAGTTATTTTCCATCTAACTGGAGTGATTTATTTTAAATAAATGTAATTGAAGCACTGAATCTAGATATTTAAAGTAATAATGTAATGTAAACATATGAAACAACTAACCTAATTCATCTTTAGAAGTGAAATCTATTGCCCCATAGATGGAAGCCTGTTTCGTGAGCAGAGGGGAGAAGGCAGACGGAATAAAGAAGGGATCACTAAGAAAATGATGGCTGGAGGAATCAGTCAGAATGGGAGATGTGTGCCGAAAGTAGATAATGGACCGAACATGATGACCTCTCAGTGTATGTGTTGCAAGCCATAATGCCCAAAAGTAGAGAGAGAGTATGCGGAATATTGTCTGCCATGGGGGCAAGGGAAGGGTGGGAAATGGGGATATACCGGGGATATTGGTTGTGGGGAATGTGCACTGGTGGAGGGATGGGTGTTTGATCATTGTGTGATTGTAACCCAAACATGAAAGCTTGTAACTATCTCATGGTGATTCAATACAATTTAAAAAAAGAAGTGAGATCTATGGAACAATAGTCATGAAGTCCTTGGGATCAGAAATGAATTAGTGGCAAGTCATATTTGGGAACTGCTGCATGCTACAGTTAAATTTTGATGGACACTGGTCTTTCAATTGCTTTGAGAACTTTTCAGTAAATAAGCTTATTTATTTTAACTCAGGGTTTCCCAAATTTATTTGATTATGGAATCTATTTATCATACAATCATCAATCAAATCCCACAGAATTATCATTTTATAGGATGAGCTCTGGAAAAAAAGCTGGTGTGGTTGATTTTCAATTTCTTAGAAGAATGAACTGAATTGTTTATTAGATGAAATTAAACAAAGTTTATTGAATAAATGGACTGAGGGTGAGCTACCCATTTGAACTTATTTTAATTCCTGATCTTTATTGTGATTACAGTGCTAAAAGTTTATGTTTATTCTTCTCAATCCAAACATTAGGAAGACCTCTTGGGCTCATGTTGATTTAATTTTGGGTGTAGTATATAGTTGTAAAAGAGATGGGGTCATGGTGGTCACAATTTTACAAAGCTACTTATAATGAAGCATTATTAACATTTAAACATGTCAAGGTTATGGCTTCTAATTTGTGACCTTGTGGTAATAATCTCATCAGAAACTGCTGTGACAAAACTTCCTTGCATAAAAATGATTAGACTCAAATTTTGACAATTTATTCTAGAATTTTAAGGCTGCTTATTATTTCCATCTCACTAACCATAATGTAATTTTTAAGACTTAAAATGAATAATTCTAGTTTTCTAAAAGCTCACAAGATTTTTAAACTATAAATTATAAGGATACCTGAGGCATCAATTGATTTTAGTAGTATATTAAATTGTCAGAAATTTTAAACTTTATGTTTTTAGTCTCTGCCTTTAAAACTTATTCCCCACCCCTTGTGCAAATGCTATTGAAATGTAAGTTCATTCTCTAAAATGCCTTTTTGTTTTCTGGGAAATTTCTTTTCACAAATGCTCATGTCCTTTGCAGTTATGGATTAAGTAGACTTTCTATTGCTTCTTATTTTTGGTTGAGTGGAATTCAGAAGACAATTTAATTTTTGTAATCTGGAACCAAAATTTGTCTTTCAGGTGAGAATAGTATTTTCATTCTTTGTCACAGTATCTAGTATTTCAAATTGATAAGTCAATTTGTAATGTTTTTCTTAAATGAGATATTTTTCTCCTTTCAATGTAAAAATAAAAAAAACAGGGCAAATTTTACCGTGGGAGAAAATATTATATTATTGATTCTTTTCTCATTTTATATATTATTTATTGTGGCATAAGAATTCATAATAACTTTAATGTTTTAGACATACAGTGTTCGTGTGCCATAGCTACTACCAGAGTGCCAGTATCTTTCCACCACTGTCTCTCGGGTTCTACTCTGCCATCTTTTCTCATCTGAATAGAAAATGTTGGCATGGTCATTGTGATGCATTGTGTGACTAAGTGCCACATGTTTTGGAATGCCTCTGCTTGTACTCTCTTCCGTTAGGAAGAGTTACACTCTCTGCCTTGTTGAGACAGGTGTAGTCATGTGACTTGTGACCAGGGAAGAGCAGAGGTGATGTGTGGTGCTTGTAACAGAAGCTTAAAAGAGCCATTTTACTACCATATCCTGTTCTTTCTTTCTTTCTTTCTTTCTTTCTTTCTTTCTTTCTTTCTTTCTTTCTTTCTTTCTTTCTTTCTTTCTTTCTTTCTTTCTTTCTTTCTTTCTTTCTTTCTTTCTTTCTTTCTTTCTCTCTCTCTCTCTCTCTCTCTCTCTCTCTCTCTCTCTCTCTTTCTTTCTTTCTTTCTTTCTTTCTTTCTTTCTTTCTTTCTTTCTTTCTTTCTTTCTTTCTTTCTTTCTTTCTCTCCCTTCCTTCCTTCCTTCCTTCCTTCCTTCCTTCCTTCCTTCCTTCCTTCCTTCCTTCCTTCCTTCCTTCCTTCCTTCCTTCCTTCCTTCCTTCCTTCCTTCCTTCCTTTCTCTTCCTCTTTCTCTCTCCTCTTTTTCTCTATCTCCTTCTCTCTTTCTTTCTCCTCTTTCTCTCTCCTCTTTTTCTCTATCTCCTTCTCTTTCTTTCTCTCTCCTCTTTCTCTTCCTTCCTTCCTTCCTTCCTTCCTTCCTTCCTTCCTTCCTTCCTTCCTTCCTTCCTTCCTTCCTTCCTTTTTTCTTTTTCTCCTTCCTCTATATGGAAGTCTGTGTTTTCCCACTTAGAGACTGCTCTGCTTTTCTAAGTCATAGAAGGAAGTTGTGGAATATTTCCATGGATGACCAGCAATGATAAGCATAAAAAAGGAAAATCATGTTTTGTTGTTTTGGAATTGTTTGTTATTACTAATAAACCCATTACATATTGACTAATGCAGGTCCCTCTTCATTGGATTCCTTCTAAATTTCCTTGTTAAAAAACTTGATCTAAGGAAAAAAATTCAGTTAAACCATTATATACCACTTACTCAATATTAAACAAATAGAAGAAATTATCAATGAGCTGATACAAAACTAAATTTCAACATCAACAATGTAAATTGTAGAATGCTTAACCACGGTGATATAACTAAACACTTAGTTTTAAGTAATGAAGCAAATAAAAATATAGACCCCACTGCAATGTTGCTGTTTAATGGACCAATAACAATTCTTGAATGTGAACATGATGTATAATCTAAATGTTTTTTTTTTCAGACCAAATAGCTATCTTTGTGAGCTGTAATTTAGTCTTTCAAAAGAACCAAATAAAATAACAAAGTTAAGTTTTTAATAACTGTGTTCAACAAAAATGACTCTTTGAGGCAACAGTGATGAGTTAATTCAGAATATTATTATTATTAATATTATTATTATTTTTATTTTTGGCTTATAGCTGATGATGCTCAGGATTAGTTCTGGCTCTGTGCTTAGGGACCACTTTTGTCAGTGCTTGGGGGATCACGTGAAATGCTGGGGACCGAACTCAGGTTGACTGCATGCAAGGCAAACACCCTACACACTGTACTATTGCTCTGGCTCTTAGAATACCATTTTAAATGATTCAGAGTATGTTAATGCAGGGAGCCTTTCTGATTAATTTCTACAATTCAAAGAAGTAAAGACAAATTTTGGGTGACACTAGTGGTGCTTAGGGCTTACTCCTGGCTTTTTACTCAGGAATTATTCCTGACAGTGCTTGGAGGTCCAAATAGGTTGCAGAGGATTCAACCCAGGTTGGCCATGTGTAAAGTAAGCACTCCACCCACTGTACTATCTTTCCACCTTCTCACCTTCTTTTCACCTTTATTTCTTTGAATTTTAATTCAAGGATGTGATGTGGCAGAGACTGAATAATTGTTTACCAAATCCTTTTCTTTCTTCTTGGGCTAGACTATATTCTTAGTTCGCCTTGCCTTGAAGTCAGAGGTGGATTGAGTTCTGGCCAAAGAAATATAGACAGAAGCAATACATACAACTACTAAATCTGGTTTATTAGAACATTCTGCACATGATTTCCCTTGATCTTTTTCTGACTGAAAGCAAGGGATTGTTACAGTCTAATAGAGGATAAATGGAAGAAGCTTGGGGATCTGCTTATATGAAAGTATCTCATAAACCAGAAATAACTGCAATACCAGATGACCAGAACCAAACTTAAAAATGTATTATGTATGAAGTCTTGGAGTTTACATGTTGCAGCAGCTAATTTTACCCTGACAAAATGGAAGTAGATTCTATTATATTTGTTTCCTTCAGAGTGCCAATAATAATTTAGAGAACTTCAATCAATGCTGGCCAACGCACCATAAAGCAATTTTTAAGATTTTGCTGACCATTATCTTCCACAGCAAAGAGATCAGTTCTGTGCTTAAGTCTAGAGAATGGGAGTAGGAGAAAGAAAGAAGATAATAGCAGTAGGAGGCCCATTCTGAATGTACTGCATGGACAAAGCCCGTGGGTTTGGTCTCTTCTTAATCAATGGAATCAAATAAACAAACACTATTGTTATAGACTATTATATTAAGTAAAATATCAGAAAAGGTATTAGTATTGATTATTATGTTAGATAAATGTGCAGAATGGTGGTATTATTGATTTTTATATTCAATAAATATGGGGATGAACAAAATTCACACTCTAGTCACCCCCTCTCAGAATGACCTTAAAGATTTGAGCACAATATTGGGACAGGAAGTTATTTTACGGTGAATGTTTGATAAAACATGAGAACTTTCCTCATCAAATTTCCATTAAAGATAAACACAAGCAGGCATGCATATGCATTTGACTATAAGCTAGACATAGAGATGGCAGCATCCTTGTCAGCAGCAAAGACTCAAGGGATCTATAAAATAGCAAATGTTGAACAGAACCCCCTTAAGATGTGCGACCAATTAAATAAATCAAACTGAGAGATGGAACACAATTGCAAAGAGCAGGAACAATTTAATTATGTGTAAAATGTAAGCAATGCTATCTATAATTGGAGGCTCATGCTTTTATACCTCTGAGGTTGAGAAATGAAGAGAGCGAGCGCGAGAGAGGATGATAGGGAGAGAGCAAGAGAGCATAGAGATACTATAAAGTAATTTTAAAAATTCTGTGACTGAGAAGGGCTCCAATATATACTAAGTAATTATATTGTTTCAAATGCAAGAACATTAAAGGAAAGTTAAGCTGACAATATGTTGTAAACAATAGCTAAAATCATCTTATTGAAATTCTTGATTATTTAATTGCCTATTTTGTGCATGCTTCTCATTAATATTTGGAAGAATAATACTGAAAAGCAGAATAATTTTTTGGTGACTTGCATAAAGCCCTTCACCACCCTAGCCAATCCTCTGCTTGACTGGGGGCAATCTGTCCCAAATGAGTAGCAGGTGGTGAATTAATAGTGTGATTTACATTTTTGAGGGCGCATGCGCATGTGCATGTGTGTGTGTGTGTGTGTGTGTGTGCGCAGAGTTTTGCTTATAGTGGTGTAGAGTTTATTTCTTTATAATAGAACTTGCTTATGTTTTAAAAAAATTAGCTGAAGTTCTGGTCTGCTTTTGTCACAGATGTAGAATAATCCGCCGTAAAAATCTTAATGCAATTTCATTTTCTCCTTCATTTAATGTACACTAAAGAATCTAGCTCTAAGTCTAAGGAAACAAATCTATTTTTAAATGTACCTGCATGCAAATGGGGTGAGGAAATGGCTTACCTTTTACATAATAAATTAGAAAGTTCTCTTTGTCAGTGGAATAGATGTATAGATTAATATAGCAAGACGTGGCATACAGATACTTGGAATCAATGTAAGCCTGGTTAGAGATGACAAAGAGCTTCATGCTCTAGTGCTTTGCAGCCTAATTCAATAAAACAAAATGAAAGGCAAATGCTTGAGGAGCTGGAGAGAGGATCTTTATGAAAATATTAAAACCTCTCTCTAAAGGAAGTCCCATATTCTCCTTTGAGCTCACTTCTAACATTATAATGTAGAAAACGAGGCGAGGTCTGGGTGGGAGGAAGGAACTTAATGGTTTTTTTTTTGCAAAGTCACCAAAAGGAACCATTTGGGGTATAGAAACCTACTCTGTGGTCTTAAACTAAAAGTTTAACACAGTGCAGTCAAACTAGAGGTCCGTTCCCCTGTCCCCCATCAATTTGCAAAACTAAAATATAATCCCAAACTGAATGTGTAAAGCTATTTACGGGTCTGCAGCCAGCTCTGATTCCATCAATTTGTTTTCCAGTCTGTTGTGATTCTGTATTGCTCATGGATCTCCAGAGACAGTTTCCGGCAGAAGGAGAGAATATCAATAGCAGGCACGTCCTCTAGGAGACTTCCCTGTGACAGTTACAAAAGTCACAAGTTTCCACACATTAGCGTTTCTGTTTCTTGTAGTGGCAATGGAAGAACGACAAAAGTTACTCATTTTGGGAAGCAAAAAATTCAACAAAGCAATCATGTCCAAGTAAGGATCTAATTTTGTTCCCTTTTTTATGCAATAAGTTTAACGGCAAAAATCAAGAATCAATTGGCATTTTTTTGTTGGTTTCTTTTGTTTTGTTTTGGAGGTGAGGGGTTTGGGCCATACCTGGTGGTACTCAGGGCTTACTCCTGACCCTATGCTTGGTGGTGTGGGGGAGGGCAGTCACTGGGGATGCTGAGGATGAACTGGGTTTGGTACTGCATTTACTGGGAAGTGTCTTACCCTCTTGTATGGTCTCTTCGGCCCCACACCGGTGTTTTTACCCCTGCTATTTTATAAATCCACTGTAATGTTACATACACTTAGGAAATGAAGCATGGAGCTAAGGAAAGTGAATTAAACTTGCAAAGTTGAGGGGGTACATTCTGGTGGGGAAGTATGGCCTGCCTTCTGACTTGTGGCATTCAGGTGGAAAAGTCCCCAGTTTCTTTGAATTTCTTTTCCCTATATGTTTCACATTCATAAAATGGGGATAGCAATATTTGCTCTCCTAACCTCAATGAGTTAGTAAAGTATGTAAAGGACATGTATGCAAGCGACACATTAGGAAACACAAGAACCATGTACAGATATAATATATTATTGGAGAAGGTATTATTTTCAGTAATATTCATGCCACTTTCTAGGCACTTTGTCCATTAAATTCTAGTGTTTGTTTCTAAGAATTCTGGTGTTTCAGTTTCTTTTAATTAATTAATTTTGGTTTTAGGGTCAAACCCAGCAAAGTTCAGGACTGTATGCCAGGTTCTGGGCTCAAGGATTACTCTTGGTGGGGTTTAGGGAAACACATGTGGTGCCTGGGATTGAACCTGGGTCATTTTTATGCAATATCTGCTCTCTTTCTGGCCTCTTTATTTTATAGTCTAAAATGTTTGTGTATGCATATATATGTATACATGCATACATATTTATGATTTTTCTGCTTTCCCCTTCTATCTTACTAATTTCTGCTTATTCTAGAGAAAAAAAATCTATCTCAAGTACAGCTTGGTGGCCAGCTATTATGCTTCTAAACATTCTTGAGGTTTTTCTAGCACTTTCCATCTAGCTTTATTATTATTTTATTATCTCCTTTGCTTCCTTGTGAACATTTCAAGAATTGTCACTATTTCAACTAGTTCTGAATTCCCAAAGTCTCTCACAATGTTTGCTACATAGTATGTATGCAATGCATTTTGTTTTATTAAATATACATTTTTCTGACTCTTGGTCTTTAATTACAAAACTGATATTTTGTTGCAGTGCAGACGGGTCTGGGGTGGGGTGGGGTGGCAAGGAAGTGGTGAATAAGAAGGTTACTAATAAGAACAGTGGTGGAGGTTCTTGGGCACTTTGGTGGTGTGGGAAGGTGCAGTAACTTTGTGCATCAAAATATTGACATTATTACTGTTGTAACCATCTTAGCTAAACTACAGTACAATTTCTTAAGTGCTTATACATTTTCACTTGTACCAAATTTCTTTTTCTTGTTGACATAACTTGTTTTACAATAGTGTTAATGTTTGTGCTTTTGGCATGCAACATTATAGCACCACCACCATCTCCCAAGTGCCAACGATGCACTTTTCCAAGGTCATTCCTAGTATACCCCATGTATCCTCTACCCCTCTCTCCTTGGTTATGTTAGTTCTATTGTCAGGGCCCAAGGGTTTGTTTTCATTGGACACTGTCCACTCCCTTGCTTTGTTTCCTGATGTATCACCTATGAGTGAGGTCATCCTGTGTTTGTTCTTCTCTGTTTATTTCACTTAACATTACCCCCTCTAATTTAATCCAATTTGTAGCACAAGGCAGAGTTTCATTTTTTCTAATAGCTGAATAGTACTCCATTGTGTGTAAACCACAATTTCTTTATTCATCTTTTATTGAGCATTTGGGTTGCTTCTAGAAAATGACTACTTTAAATAGTCCTGCAATGGACATAGATGTGTATATATATTTTCTAATGAATACTTCTGTGTTATTGATGTACATACCCAGGAGTGAAATTGCTGGATCATATGGTGTTCTATTTTGAATTTTTTGAGAAATCTTTATACTGTTTTTCATAGGGGCTGAACCAGATGTCCATCCAAAGAACAATGATTGAGGGTTCTTTCTCACTGTATCTCCATCAAGGTACTTTGTAGCTGTATCAGCTACTTATTCTGACTTTCAATCCGTCTTTCGTATACTCAATCTTATCCTTCAACTTTTCAGAGATGACTGGTATTATCAAGTTCCAGGCCTTTGAGTGCATTAAAGGCACAAGAAAGTTTTCTTGCCTTGGATTTTCCATCTGAAGCTTCACAGTTTCAGACTTTTTGCTGTAAAAACCTCGTGACCACCAATCATCTCCCCTCCTCCATAGCCTCTTTGTTTCTTCTCTTCTATTCTCTTTAGCCAAAGACTTGACACCTTTTGTGTTCCTGCAAGGAAAGTCTAGTTGAGTTTGCTGAGGAATTAAAACCAATTGATATAACCAGTTTGCCATTGAAAGTACAGGGCCACTGACCTCATTTCTTCAGCTATGAAATCAGGAGTCACAGTGGAGAAACTTGAAGGCATTGTCTTCCTCTAAAAATCATCAGTTCTCTGTATGGTTTAGCTTTAATGTAATTCCCAGCTGATCTCAGCCAGTTTCCTCTCACATATCTCAGTTCTAGAATAGTAGTGATTATTTTTGCTTTTTGTTGTTCTGAATCTCTTTGAGCAAGAGACCTGCGGTGTTGCAAATTATATCTTGTGTACAAATTAGAGTAAACTGAAAAACACAGGTGACTTTTGTTCCCTTCTGCACCACAAAGACCTTTCAATACACCTGATTGATTGTAAAGGGAGCTCCACCAGCAGATGTGAGCCACTGGATCTTTGCTGATGATAATTTGGGTGCTGTAATATTTATCATGCTGTGCTATTTGGCAAGCAAGTAGAAAGTTTTTTTTTAATCTTTTTGCTCTTAAAAAAGTTCTAAAGAAGATGATACAAAAACTTAAATTAGAAAGAATCTTTATTTGTATGGACAAACATAGAGAATGATTCATTGAGGGTGGTGGAGAGAGGGAGAAGACATCTATCTTCTTTGGTGCTCTGAAGCAAGGTTTGACATTTTTGTATCTCTGTCTGTCACTGCTTGCTGTGGTCATTGATGTTAATTTTATGTTCAATTTTGGTATCCGGGAGAGAAATATTCACAGGATAATGAATACTTTTTAGAAGGTGTGTTACATAGTGTTCAAAATAGAAATTTCTCGGCATGTAGTATACTTCATTGCACCTTCTTCAGTGCTGCGGAATAACAAGTGGCCACAGATAATTCTGAAAAGTTCTTTTTATTGAAACAGAATTTCTGAATGTTAAGGTAAAAGAGGCATTAACTTAAAATAAAACCACCTTTCGTAACTCTCCCCCATTTCTTTGCGTATAGAATATAATGAAAAATTTGCAGTGAAAGAATGCAACTCTGTTGACCATTTTGAATTAGTGACCTAATCTTAAAAACATTTCTTTCATTTGGAATTGGCCTCCTACTCAAATTATGCCCCTTCACACTTGGAGGCAACTTGAATGACTTTTTCAAGGTTGTAGTTATTAAAAGTACATCAGTATATTAGTATATTAGTAGTCATTCCTTCCTTTATCCCTGGTAATGGGATTCCAATTTTGTTCTTTAGGGACTTTGGGTTCAGGATAACCATGCTCTTCGGACTTTGAATTCTTCTGGGAATCCAATATCCCAAACTCAAGAGATGCCTTCTAATTAGTTTTAGGCAGCCTTAGTTATGACAACTCCCTTGTCATTAATTTTTCAGACTGAGGACAGTTCAAAATAGTTTAGGACTGAGCATACAAGTATGTGGAAAAGTCTAAAGAGTGAAGGGAGATTGGCTTATGTTTTAACTAATTTATTTAACTAAAGAACCACGATTTACAAAGTTATTGACAGTTGAGTTTTAAGCATATAATATTTAAACACCAGTGCCACCACCAGTGTAAACTTCCCTCTACCAGTATTCCCATATTCCCATTTTCCCATATTCCCATTTCTTCCTACTTCCTATCACCTTAACATGCATATTATAAAGCTCCAGTGGTTGTAGCTTAGATCTTATGTTTTCAGTGTTTCGAATCTGTGTTTCGGATATATAGCTATACCATTCTCCAACATCACCAGCATAAATGAAGCCCCAAACCCTGTTTGTCCATTTCTTCCCTTTCTCTTCTTCATCCTCCCCTCACTGATTTACGTCCTTCTCTGTCCTTTTTCTCTCTAAACTATAAGGTCAAGGGTGATCTGGGAATCCCCCTTTATTATAGTACATTTTCTCATCCAGTTATTTTATATACCACAGATAAGCAAGATCATTTTGTGTTTGTCTTTCTTCTTCTGGATTGCTTTGAGAATGGCTTACTTTTGATGAAGGACCCAGGGAAAGGCTTCGTATATGTATGCATGAGTGGATGTAAGGCTTGGAGCCACTGCACCCATTTTGTAGGTATGAGATATTCCCCACCCCACCCCCCCGCCTTTTTGTTTTTTTTTTGGTTGTTGTTTGTTTTAGGGACATACCTGGCAATACTCCAGGCTCTGCACTCAGGAATAACTCTGGCAGTGCTTGGGGGACCAGTCAGAATGTTAGGGAGTAATGCTTGGTTGGCCCTGTACAAAAAGATGTGCAAGGCACAGTGGCTAGGTTGGTGACGTGCAAGGCAAGTCCATTATGTTATCTCTCCAGCTCCAGTTATTAGATATTCTTAAGGGCCTCACTCAGGGCATATAATAGCACTGCACTGCACTGTACTGTAGCACTGTAGCACTGTCCTCCCGTTGGTCATGTATTTGCTTGAGAGGGCACCAGTAACGTCTCCAGTATGAGACTTGTAACTGTTTTTGGCATATCAAATACGCCATGGGAAGCTTGCCAGGTTCTGCCATGCGGGCGGGATACTCTCTGTAGCTTGCCAGGCTCTCTGAGAGGGACAGAGAATCGAACCTGGGTCGATGTAAGGCAAACGCCCTAACTGGGTATGTAGTAGAAAGGTAAAAAGAACCTAAATATCAATAAAGCTATCAAACTATAGATTTGATAGTCCCTAGGACAACCTCGTCAAACATTGTTTTTATTTAAGCCAATTTGACTTGATACTCGTTTACTTATAATGGAAACAATTCTGTTATAGTAATAAATTTACTGCTTAATTCCTTTGACTAAAACTTTTCCTCTATACTTCTTCTAAGTGTGAAGTAAATATGATAAAAATAAAAATAGACAAAATTTCAAGTATTAATGAATCAGAAAAGTGTCAACGCTGCATAGGATTTTAATAAATTATTCCCCAACCACTTATGTGACATGAAGACATCGTGCTAGATAATGGCTGTAGCAACAAACAGGAGAAACTTTGTTCCTGGTTCCTTTGAGAGCTTATAATTTTTTACCTCGTTTCTTTTTTTTTCCATTTTATTTTATTTTATTTATTTAAATTTTTAAATTTTTTTTTATTTTATTGAATCACCATGTGGAAAATTACAATGCTTTCAGGTTTAAATCTCAGTTATACAATGCTGAAACAACCATCCCTTCACCAGTGCCCATATTCCACCACCAAAAAAAATTTAAAACACCGAAAACCCAGTATACCTCCCATCCTGCCCCCCCCTCGCCCGAACTGATAAGTTTCACTTTACTTTCTCTTTACTTTGGTTACATTCAATATTTCAACAAAAACCTCACTATTATTGTTAGGAGTTCCCCACTAGAGTCAGACCTGTTGTGAAGAGATATGAAGTCGTGGTTTTGGATTTCTTATTTTTAGCAACTAAGTCCAGAGAAATTTCTTCCAGATATTGGATCATTGCAAACTTGTAACTCTAATCTGTGGTCATCATAATATGGTGGTCACCACACCCTTTACCCCCAGCAAGAAAAACGGGGGGGGAGAGAGAGAGAGAGAGAGAGAGAGAGAGAGAGAGAGAAATACCTTTCCCCTCCTGGGCAGGCATGGATTCGCGGCTTAGTTCTCAGTCTGGAGACATTCTGCTATTACCTCGCTTCTTTAACTGTGCCTCAAACCCTGCCTGCTAATTGAATTGAGAGTTCTGTCAAAATTTATTTACTTATAATTTATTATCAGTTAATGTTTGATTTGTATATCAGTTTTATATACCTATATACCCAGGGTCACATAAAAATTTCTTAGGCAACATGGAGTAATGAGTGAAAAAAATGTTTAGTGTGTAGTGAAAAAATGTGTAGTAAATCTTAGAGAGCATTTTATCTAATTTTATTATGTAGCAAGTGACAAATTTTATATGTCATTATTGGAATAATTTCTTTTGCTATTTAATGAAGAAGAGTAAATTTTATTAAGGGAAACACTAAATTTATGATGATTTTTTTCCTTTTAATATACAGTCAGCTCTTTTGCTTATATGAAAGAGAGTGAGAGAGGTGTATATGTGTGTATATAAACCAAGATGGCAATCTGAGTACTAATTAGAGTAGGAATATCAGTGAGAAATCCTCTTTGGATTTTCGATCCATGTGGTACAGAGAATTGAAACCAAGCATTCTGCATGCAAAGCATGTTCTCCAGCCCTTTGAGCAATTTCCACAGCCCCTAAAGGATTTTCAATATGAGATGACTAGTATGTAGTGATAAACTATTTGCTGTGTCACACAGGAATGTAACTCTTTGGCAGTGACCTAGAAAACTTCAGGGAAAGTTTTGCTATACATCACAGACTTTGTTCCCTTGTTGCTAGAGTGAGGAATCTGTGAGATAAAGGAATGACCTCAAGGCACAGAGAAGAGAACAAGAATTCAGCAGAGATAAAAAAAATAGATCTCATTCCCTTATCTTCTCTTCAATAATTTTGCAGTCATCTTGAAGTACACTCTGACCTTAACACTAGATATACACCAAAATTTAATAGCATGTATATGTATATATATATATATATATAATATACCTGAGAATCTCTGAATGTGGCCCAAAACAATATATCTATATTTTGGTTTTTGGGCAACACCCATCAATGTTCAGGAGTTACTCCTGGCTCTGCATTCAGAAATCACTCCTGTAGGTGGGATGCTGGGGATTGAGCCCACGTTGGCTGTATGCAAGTGAGCACCCTCTCACTCTACTATCTCTCCGGCCCTTAGTTTATATACTGAAGCGCATATTCTTTAGACTCAAACATTGATGGTGGCTGTAAGACTTAGAACAAAAGGAGTGATTCAATTATGTGACATTGACTTCCTCTTGTAGACGATAAGTTCCTTCAGGGAAGAGAGCATGTCGATTTACTAGTAAATTTCATACTGGGCGGTGTTTTGTGCATGAGGTAAGTATTCACTTAGAATTTAACCATCTCTTCCTGATAGGGAAGGACCGTTATTTAGATATTCTGAGCATCTTCCCTTTTCAGCTCACTGAGCAGAAGCAGCCTGTGCTTCAACTGTCTCCCGTAAGACAATCATGTCTTACTAGGTAGAAGCTTTCATGTCAGTCATTTACTGATTCTGATGGCAGGGAGATGTAGATAATTTGGGAAAGGCCAGTTATGATTACATTGGGATTATCAGAATTATCAGAGAACTACCAAGAAGAGAATATTAGTAGATACAGACACTGGGAAGGGAGAGGCAGAGAGAGGAGAAATATTATGTATGGAGTTTGAGAGATTTTGGGCAGTTTGGAAAGGGCAATGAGTCTTGAGGGGAAGGTTTAGTGAATAGGAATAAACACACACACCACAAAGATATTTATGTAGATAAGAGTGGGCAAAAAAAGCTGTTTTCAAAACGGATTTTGCATTCCCTTATCTAGCTATTCTAAATACCACATATGAGTGATGTCATCCTGTGTTTATCCTTTTTCTTCTGGCTTACTTCATTTAATGTGATGTCTTCCAGCTCCTTTATCAACCTTGCCCCCAGAGTATATGGAGGAGAACAAAAGAAAGAGTGGAAGGGAGGGGGAGAAGCAACAGGGGCCAGGAGAAGGGAGCAAGGTACAAAGGTAGTATTAGGGAATGATAGAGCCAAATATCCAAATATCCTAGGCTGGTCTCTAGGTAAAAAAAGTCAGCTTAGTTCTATGCACATTACCATTTTATGCAGCAAACTGAATCTGATGCTTTGGTATCTCCAACATAATCACTCAGTAGTGGCAACAAATATTTGTGTCACCGAAGTGAAACAATAAGATAGTTTCTAAGTATGGAAGGATTATGTCTAAAAATGAAAATCTCACACATTTTCAGATTCCCCACCCTCCCTGTTTCTTTAGTACCTTTAAAAAATGGCAGTAGAAAATGAACTAGGAGTTGAACATTTCATTTTAGGATTATCACAGATATTCACTTGGGGTCTTTTATAAGGATCTTTTTCTTTGTATTTATTTATTTTTAAAATTTGAGTTAATCTCTCTCTCTCTCTCTGTGTGTGTGTGTGTGTTGAGCCACTCTCTGTTACAGACCAGATATTACTGAGAATATTGAAATATTTATTTTCCTTTTCCTCTTTATTTAAATACCATGATTGGTAAAGTTGTTCATAATGAATTTGTTACAGGCATTCAATATTCTAACACTAATCCCACCACTCGTGTAATCTTCCTTCGACCATTGTCTTCATTTTTGCAACCACCCCTCAAGCCTACACGTAAAAAATAATTTGCCTTATATTTCTTGTTACAGTTAAATGACCAATGCAATTATAAAAAAAAACTTGAGTAAAAGACGATTTCTGAAAATTGTTATCTTTCACTATGGGGACAGTAAGTCCTTGTTTGAGAGTTTAAAAAGCTGTTCTTTCTCGTTGAGCCTTCCATGTAAATGTTTCTGTGTATTGAGCTTAGTTGGATTCTCAGTTACGTTTCCATATGATTTGGTTTGCTCCTACTGGGGTATCAGCATTGTAGACTTTGGAGATGTTGCATGGCCATGAATGTGACCGAAAGCTCCAGAAACTCCAGAATATTTAATGGGGCAATGAGTTTACATGGTGGTTGTGGGATGTGGGTGTGGTGGCCTGGGCTTCTGGAAAGGGCTAAGGGGAGACTGGGAAGCCCATTCCTTCTAAGTCTGAAGACCAATGTCGCTGAAGTTTTCAGCAGTTTGGCATCTCCGCAGAGCTCGGCGGTGAAGTGATAAAGTTGGGCTGTGGGCATGACAGCAACTGTTGAGATGTGAATGCGGCTGCCGGGGCTTTGGCAGGGTGGATCTTGAAATATTTAAATAAAAATTTCCCTCAAAACCTTGTATGCCTCTGCTAGACTCACAAAAGTTCACGGACTAAGCCAGGGTGTAAATTGTGCCTCTCAGATGAAATTCAGGTTCTCATTCTGCAGAGCTCAATTGAAAGACTTGCAGAGGGTCAGGTGCTTCATTTAATGAACAACAATTGGTGGAGGCCTTTGTGGAAGGTCCATTCCCCATTTTCAGCTGCCTATTTCCATCACCCTTTCTCTTGCACTTCCAGAGGGCTAGCAGGAAATGTGATTATGACTACAGGAAGGTAGCATGGTAGCACATTCGTCCTATTGTTCATTGATTTGCTCGAGCGGGCACCAGTATTGTCTCCATTGTGAGACTTGTTACTGTTTTTGGCATATTGAATATGCCATGGGTAGCTTGCCAGGCTCTGCTGTGCGGGTGGGATACTCTCGGTAGCTTGCTGGGTTCTCTGAGAGGGACAGAGGAATCCAACCCGGGTTGGTTGTGTGCAAGGCAATTGCCCTACCTGCTGTGCTAACCCTCCAGCCCGTAGGAAGGTAGAAAAACAAAATATTTTTCATTTTGTTCTGGAGATATTTACGAAAGTTGAGATCTAATGCCACCTGTCAGGATCACACTCAGATATGTTGTACAAGTGCTCCTGGGAGGAAGTGTGACACCTGACCATGATTCAACAGGAGATGAGATCCTGCTGGAAGTCTCCAGATCTTGCTCTTCTCCCAGGACTAAGTGTTGATCAAGATGAATCATGGCCTTTGGGATTGTGTCAGGCTTCACAGAGGAACAAAACTGTAATAAACCAACAGGAAGCTTTGGTATTTGGAAAGAGTTTATGCTGTTGCAGTTTACTGCTACATTCTTATGTACCTAAAAGAAAAGAAAGGAAGAACTCACAAGTCCAGCTCTCACTCAGAGTAGAGAAACAAAAATTACAGGGTCCTGACTTTAATTGCATTGGCCTAAGAGCATTTGATGTCCTTTGGCTTTGAGACTTCAGCATGAAGCTGAGACAAAACTAAGGGATCCATTCATCAAACGTGGTCTCCCACCTCTGCATCCTTGGGAATCCACATGTATGGGGTTAGGGTCTCTGGGATTGCCGCCAGCTTTTATGGTGTGGGGGACACAATGCCAAAGTTGTTTTGGAAGTGCTTTAAGCTAGCAGGCTTTTCTGAACTCAGAAATACGGTACACACGTGAATGTACACACGGACAGTCGTCTTTGTTTTCCTTCCTCTTCGGCAGAGAGAGAGAACATCCTATACATGGGATGAATCAAATGAGATTATTTTACCCCCAACCCCATTCTACGGAGGATTGAGGAGGATTACAGGAGCTTTCGGGAAATGTCTTGTGCATCTCTCTGGGAAAGGAGCTGTAAATGTCAAGGCATCAGTCTCCACAATAACTGCTCCTCCAGGGGGTTGCAGACAGGCAGGGGGGAGGAGTGTGCACAAGTTTTTCTGAGACAAGGCCCCAGACGTCCACTGTAGCCCAACAGCTGGAATAGTGAAGCCCATGAGAGATGAGGAACTTGGTGACACACCAGAGGCACAAACCTCTCTGCAGTGGGTGCAACATAGTAAAAGCAGCAGGCTTAGCAATGCGTCCCACCAGGCCTCAAGCCAGAATATGCTTGGTGAGAGCAGAACTTCACAAACATGAAGTTCCTGATTCATCCTTAATGGGATACAGCTCCAAAGGCTACATTTTTCACAAGCTTCCTGGATGATCCCTGTGCTGCTGATCCAGGCACTGTGTTCTGACAAGCAGTGCAAAGACAGTCTCAGGTCTTGGGTAGATGCCCAGGGAGCACAGGAAAGAGGAACAAATGATAATACAAAGACAAACAAATACCTTTGACTTCCACTTAACCTCACTGGCATGAAGAGTCTCTTGTCCATCTAAGTCCTAAACTTTATGGATTTGGAATGCCTTATATGATTAAAAAATCTCTCTCTCTAGCTGACAGCTGATGTTGGCTTCTTAGGTCTATATTAAGATAGTTGAGCAATTCCTGAGCTCACACCAGCTGGGGGAAGGAGCATGCTGGGTGGCATGGGGAGGCGAGCTGCCATGCATGTTGGCCAAGGACCATCTATAAAGTGAGCGGCCCACACGTGCGTGGCTGGAAGCTGGAGTTTTACTAAGCATGCTGCTCTTCTGGGTGAACTAGAGTAGAGAAGGTAACAAAAAGACTATGAACGCCCCCAGCCCTTGCTCTAGTTTCCCCAAAGGAAGAAAATTAAGTAGGTAGGAAGAAATAGAAAATCACCACAAATGAATGAAAGTCAAGAGATTGGTACTCTATTTTTATTTTATATTTTGGGGAAGAGACAGAAATCGGCTCCCTAGGACGAATCAAGGAGAACAACATTAAGACGAAACAAAACAAAGAAAGAAGATGAGTTATGAAGAGAGGAAGGAAATCTCCTTGGTAGATAAAACAGATTTGCCAAATATATTACATTCATTAAGATTTCCTCTGCTTATAATGTGTGCTTTTTGCGAGGCTTTTCTTAGCATTAACGGACGCTCTGGGAGAGGAGAAGTTGGCAGAAAGAAGCCTAGCAAATATATAAATAAGCTTTGGAGGTTTCAGAAGTTTCATTTCCCACAATAGAACGTTCTCTAGGCTGGGCAAACTTTTTCTTACTTAAACAAATGCTTTGAAAGACAAAGATTTCATATTGTCAGTGGAACATTCAGACTAATAATTGCCTCTGTTCTTCCTGCCTTGAAGTCTCAACAGCCAGCAGATTTATGATTCACTTTTGGCAATAAGCTCCTTCAAATAAATATCACTTTCCCAGGCTGCAAATTGAGTTTTCGCAAACACACAGAGATGGGCTTCACTAAGAGAAATGAAGTTTTTGTGGTATGTATGCATATATGATTATGAAACACTGCGCTCCCCCCTTCAATTTTGGGGAAAATTGAAAAAATTGTTTTTAAAAAGTCATTTTCTATAGCAATAGTTTATTTGCTACCAGTGGAATTTTGTAGAAACTTTTGGAGGAGAAGGAGGGAATAGAGGTGGGTCAGGGACAGAAGGACCTTGGCTTTTCTCTTCTGCCTGAAATATCAGACACTATGAAATCTAAGGCTCAGAGCTTTAAACTAGTTTATTTTTAGTGAGAATGAGAGAACTTAAAGAAAAGTTTAAAGCAAAAGAAATAATCCAAGTGGGTATAGACATAAGAAATTCATTGTGTCTATAACTCCAGGTGTTGGAGTTGAGATTTATCAGAACATTGACCATTTATCAGTATT
The DNA here is from genome assembly GCF_027595985.1 of Sorex araneus. Classification (NCBI taxonomy): domain Eukaryota; kingdom Metazoa; phylum Chordata; class Mammalia; order Eulipotyphla; family Soricidae; genus Sorex; species Sorex araneus. The sequence goes on along the minus strand of NC_073311.1, from coordinate 40,025,212 downwards.
GAGCTGGTTCATGGTAACTCAATGAATGGTTTGGGGTTCCTTAAATGTTCTGGGGAGAAGGAGCCCCACAGGAAGTAAGAAATCGTGCTGAGACCCACATAGGTATTTTTAAGTTGAGAAGAAGATAGGAGACACCCAAATGAACTGTGGGGGAACAAAGACAATGCAATCTGGGGTGTAGGAGTGGCTGTCTTGCCTTATTTTGGGATGTGGCAGGCACTGGATTATAGGACTCGTGTGTTAAACTGGGTGGAAGACAACCAGACCTCTCTCGATGGACCTATGATATGATTTCTTTGGCTGGATCCCCTGGTACTGCTCCAGGTTCTGTCTGGCTTCCACTCTTAGTTTCTTTTCCAATTTGAGCTTGTATAATAATTCCTGCCTTATGGGTAATGATCCTTGTAATGGAGAGCTCTTTAGGTAACAGCCATCATGGTGCTAACCTTATTTTTTATGTGCTAGTTTTTCGATGCTGGAATTATTGTCGCATTACAGATGGAGAATCAAAAGCTTGCAAAATTTGACTGATTTGCCCAAAGTTACTCAAATAGAAAACACATTAGTGTTAGAGCAGAGATTTAACATACTTCTAATTTTGACCAATAGCAAGAACAACAGAAGCTCACATTTATTGGAAGCTGTGTGCAGACAGAGCTTCTGTTATGAATTGATCAATTAGACTTCACGAATTTTATGGTGATGGTCAGTGTTATTGTTCCCATCTTACAAATCAGGAAACCAAGCTTTTCTGTGACTGACTTGCCCAAGGTAGCACAGTTGGGGTGAGGTGGCCCATATAGGCTGGCTCCAGAGTGAGCCTGTTCCACTACCTACTGCTGTGACCATATTGGTCTATATCCTTCTTTAACTTGTGGACACAGATTTTGGCTTCTCTGTTTGAGCGTTTTCACTTTCCTGCTTCCATTGGCACACCCTGAGTTGGGTGTGCCGTCTACTATAATGTAGATTCTTTTCAGTCTGAATGTCCTTTTCTGTTCCTTCAGTAATAATGAGGAAATGTTTGCATCCTGTACTGGGCAACAGAGAGGCATAGATGGATAAATAGAAATGCAGGTTTCCCATGTTACCCCAATGTAGGGTCTTCTAGTGAAACTGTTCTCAGAACCATTAAGCAAAGAAGCAACCACTGGACAAAATTCACAGTTTAGCAAATCATACCGAAGAACACACTATTCCTAACATGACACAACATAGAGTAAAAGAAGAGATATTAGGATATGTACAAAGTTATATAGGGGAAAGGAGCTCTCTCGTTTTTTTTTTATTACTTGTTCATGATTGGGTTTCAGGCATATGTTGTTTCAACACCAATCCCTTCATCAGTGTCCGCTTCCCTCCTCCAGTTTTCCCCCTTCCCCATTTATCTCCCATCCACCACTCTGCATCTACAATGTAGAAAAAAAATCTACACTTTTTCCTTTTTGTGTGACACCCGGTGATGCACAGGGGTTACTCCTGGCTCAGGCACTCAGGAATTACCCCTGGCAGTGCTCAGGGGACCATATGGGATGCTGGAAATCAAACCCAGGTCAGCAACGTGCAAGGCAAACACCCTACCTGCTGTGCTATAGCTCCAGCCCCTACAAGAGACACTTTTTAAAAATAGATTTGCATTGTGGTTTACTATGCTGTTGCTGATAGAGTTTCATAAATAACACATCACCATCTTTCAGCACCATCTCCCCCTCCTTTTTGATGTTCCCTCCACTATTGTTGCCTCTTCCCTGTCCGATCTCCCAGCTTGGTGTTGCTTTGGAGTCACAGGGCTACATTGAGAGTTGGGGGTCTTCTGCATGCAGGGTATGGTATATGCCCCAGCTTTTTGACTACTCTCCCTAAGTCCCACTCTTTGGGTTCCTTTAGGTTAGGTAGAGCAGGAGCCAATACAGATCCTTCATGAAGGTGAAGTGACAAAATAGAAACCAGAAAACTAGGGCTCTATATTTATTTACATAAGAATCATGGCAGCTGAAGAAAGAAAGAAAATCCTTTTGTGTTCAGTTAGTTTGGGTTTTATGAAAGGGGTGGGGACGTTTCTGAAGGATTATCCACAGAACCATCTACCTCTGACTCTCGAGAGTTTTTTTTTTTTTTTTGAGAAAGTAGCTGCTAAACTGGGAGCAATAGATGCAGAATTACCTTTCCACACTCTGCAGATGATTTTGACACACACCAAACACTGAACCACCTTCTCTGGTGAGCTAAGTATGTGCAACAAATCAGCTCCCGATTCAGTTTCTCAGTTAGCCTACTGGCCATTTATTTTTAAATGACATGGTTCAGAGAGTTTGAGAGGGACAGAGATTTCTGGATGAGGTACAATTTTCTTCTCCCTTTAAGTCTCTCATAAACGTTACAAGCAGAGATATCTTTTTGTAATTTTGGGGCAAGACCTTGCAATTATACATTTTGGAAAAGGAAGCTTCCATTCTCAACAAACACCAAGAATTTGTTGCTCTTTAAATAAGAGTCATGGCTCATGGAATTATTTGTTTATGCTGTTTCTCTTCAGCTCATATCTTATGTTTGGTGAATAGTGCAAAGAGTTTTACTTGCTTATTTTTAAAATTTATTTTTGGGCCTCCTGGATACACTCTGCCAACCTGGCCAGTGAGTCAATATGAAGACTCAAGGATGCAGTGCTCTGTGGGTCCTTTCAGTGCTGAGGATAATCCCTGCCACCAATGCAATACATGGAAAGGGACCTCTCGGGGCACAGCTGGTAGTGCTTGGGGGCCATGTGGTGACAGGGACTGAATTGGAGTTGGTCACATACAAGACATATGCCTGAGACCTAAACTATTTCTCCAACCCACAGAGAGTTTTAGCTTTCATGGTTGGTTGGAATGTTTTAGCAAAAGGATTATTTTTCTTTCACTTCATTCCCCTTTAGAAGGCAGATGACAGGGTAGAAGGTATGGATGAGAAGCAAGTGTAGTTTGCCAATGGTGACTAGCATGTCTCTTGAACACAGTTATCTTTTATCTTTTATGACATAGAGGTTAGGGACTCTGGGGCCCTATAGCAGCAAAGATGGGATAAATGAGGGTATAGCTCACTGGTATTTCATTCAAACTGTTACCAAAATAAGTTAAAGATGTGAAAAAATGTGCTAAATGGATCAAATCGCCATTTTCTTTTAGTTCATGATAACCAAGCTCTTGAAAATGCCAAATTCTTGCAATTAAGGAACATTCAATGCGAGTGAACAGTTAGGATAAGGTATAGAGGTATAAAGCATTAACAAAGGATTGTTATATTCTCTGCATCGTCCCATTTTCCAAGGCACCATGGTGGAAACAGGTGCATAAGACAGGCTCTTTGATGTCTATTTTAAGTGCAGATCTCATGACTGTATTCAAGTTTCCCATAACCATTTACAGAATAGAGTCTTAATTCCTAACAGGTTTGCATGTATTCAAAGATTGTCTTTGAATTTAAATTTTACAGGTTGGAGATCTTGGAGGTACAGAGAAAGTGATGCCAAGTGTAAGGAGATACTTTATTTGTAAATGTTCATCCATCTGTTTAGTACTGACTATAAAACCACAACGAGATAAACAATAATAGAGGAGTGAAATAGGGCAATCATTCAGTCTAGCATGTGATCAAATAAGCAGTCTGCTTTGTAGGATTGTTGCCAGGTTAAAATGCTTTGCTTGCTGTGGGAGGGTTTTGAAAAGTGTAGGTGGGCAGTTTGATCTCAGGGATAGAGAAAACAATGTTTTCCAATGATAGAGGATTCATTTAACAACCACGTATTTAATGAGTGCCTATTATATACTAGTAGACTCTACTAAAACTTGGAATCATATTGTGAATAATACAAGCACACTTTTAATGGTTTTAAAATATGTAATTATCACAAGGGAGAAACTTAATCTAAGATTGTAATAAGATTTGATAACTGCTGTGGTAGGGAAACATATAAACTGCTGTGTAACAAACCGCTCTAAATTAAGTGACTTAAACAGTCTCTGAAATTCCTTAGGGATCTGTAGGTGGACTGATTTAGGCTGAGCTGCTCTACAGATATTTTTATGATTCTCTATGAGTGCACAGGTCATTTGGTGATCTGGATTTGGTTGATATTATTTGCATGGTTGACTCTGTTCTACATGGTTCTCCTCTCCTTCTGGGATCAGTAGACTAGCCCAGCTGCATTCTTCTAGTTATAGTCAGAAGCAAGGAAGGTAAGTGAAGACATAGAACACCTCTTGAGACCAATGATCAGAATTGGTCTGTTATCACTTCTGCTTCCATCTTTTTAAATAAAGAAAGTCACATGGTTGTACTTAAAACCAAAGAGTGATAAAATATTTACTTATCCACTAACTGGAGAAACAGAGAAAGAAGTCAGGTTGAAGTGCCTGGATACAATAAAGAGTAAAGAATGGGAGCTCCACCTTCCTAGGATTCTTCCTTAGGAACCTGAGAATCCAGAGACCTAAGTGGTGAGTAATATTTATCCAGACAAAAGGGGATGCATAGGATCATCAGAGAGCAAACTTTAGGCAGAAGAAATAGCAATTTGTTAGTTTTAGAGGTCTGGCATGTTTGAAGAATAGAAAGAAGGCTAGTGTGGATGGGTATAGTAACATTTTGTTGGAAATATAGAAGAAGGATAGAGTGAGATAACCGTATCTACCATTATTAATAAATAACTGACTTTTGTGTATCTTTAAACCCCTTCATAGTAACTGAGAAAAGTTAATATTGTGGTCATTATCTGCTAGCTATCTTTGACCTGTTAGATTTGAGGGACAGTGTCCTTATACCAGTCTGCAATTTTCTAGGCAAAAAGTGTAAGTGTGTACCTTCCTCAATATTTTGATTAGAGCTTTACATTGTCAAATATATTCCCATTCCCCTGAGCTCTCTGATTAATGTCTGTGCACAATGACACTTTGACCCTTAGTAATTAGTGCAAATATTTTGAGTTGAGCATATTAATTCTTCTTGCAAGAAAAGCATTTTTTGAGAATCATCATAAATCATTAAAAAAATTAACAGTCAGTGAGAGAAGAGGACATTTTCCAGAAAATACTGGCAGTTGATCTCATTATGGGCTGCTGCAATAGATGTTGGAAACGGTTTCTGACCTGCTTACACCTTTGACCTGTTCAAAGCAAATAAATATCTTTCTTCTTCTGTCATGTTTCGGGGTAGTGGATTTCTTATTTTTAAGGAAGTATCATGATAGAGCTAGAAGAGCCAAATTTCATCCCCCAACTCTGCTTCTGACTGCTGGGATGACCTTGGACAACTTATCTATTCCCACTCAAGCTTTCATAATTTTGTACAGAAATGGAGGTGGGGAGTGGTTAATGATCTCAGAATCTTTCTTTCCGAATCATTCTAATTCTAAATACTCCGATCTTAGGCAGAAACTCTGGAGATCAGGATAAATTCATGAGTGATGATTTGTAGTTTATAGTTCCAGACACTGCCCAAACTACCCTTGGATATGTGAAGTCAAAAGAGTGGGGAAGATCCATTATAGAAGAAACAGGTAGAAGTGAATATAAGGACGTGTAGAGAGGCATGTAGGCACTAAATTAATTTTTATGAGTTATGCTATCTGCCAAGAGGCATTAGTGAGAGTGGCCGTGGTTGTTTGATCACTTGCGTGGCAGAATAATAGCTTTATTATAAAATCATGTTGATCTAGAAGTACCCTAAGGATCCTGTGGTTCTTATTTGTTTAGTTATTTATTGTATCTTTCTGCATATACACATATGCCTATACTCAAGACTTGTATCTAGATGATTTTATTAGAATACTTTCACCAGTTCTTTGTTTAATGGAGCACATGGCTTCTACCCGCAAGCACATTTATGAACCAAAATGGACAGGGCTGGGTCTTTACCAGGAGTCAAATTTGATTCCAGAATTTAAATTTGCATTGAGGAGGAACTTCCTTGGTTTCCTGGACAGCAGCTGTATCAGGGAGTTTCTGAGCTTAGTATTTGATGTTTCTGTAATTGTGTTTACTTAGTGTCTCTCAGGTGGAAGAGTTTTCTCAGAATGGCCTGAGAAGGGAAGCAGAACTCCCATATCAGTGGCCTTTCCAGAACTCTCTAGCACAAAAACGGGGACAGCTACAACTCATATAGTTAGGATTTCCCAGAGCAACACCAGCACTCTATCCTAGAGATCAATCTCCAGCTTTCTAAAGGTATCCTAGCACTTTAAAAGCCAAGATAGTTATTTCCCAGGGAAGGGTTTGGCTGTGGTGATTAGAGAAATAAATCTGCACTTCATTTTTAGCCCAGTGGCCCATTACAGCTTGCTTCAGAGTCTAAACTCCCAAGAATAACGAGAGTCATTTTATGGGAATGAGAGATTATAAATCACCGACTTTGTCAGCTCCGTGTTTTCCTCCAGCATTCTTTACTCCAAGAGCTATGCAGAGAGCAGCCCCAGAGATGACCCTCGGAGAAGGCTCACCTGTTTTTTGTTTGCTTTCAACTGAACCCTCAGGTTGGCCTTGGCTGCATCCCAGGGCCATCAATTAGTCCCAAATAGGGAGATGCTTGAGAAAAATGTTCATTTTTAGCACAGATATAGATGTAGATGGTTTGCATCTTGTTTATACCTATACGTATAAGAAAGAGCACTGTCTTGCCATGCAGGTCCCATGCAAACAAGGGACTGACAAAAATCTATGGAGGGTCTGTAGAACTCCGGACAAAAAGAGCATGGCCGGGGGTCTGTTCACGAGATACCACTTAGAGTGGCAATTCAAATCATTCAGGATGAACCGTGTAGCCATTTGGGTCCGTGGTCTTTACACTGGATGTGTGAGATAAGAAAATAATTAGATTATTCCAATGTGATGGGGTGCCACACCTGGAAGTGCTCAGGGTTTACTCTGGCTCTGCACTTAGGGATCACTCCTGGTGAGGCTCAGGGGACCATATGGGGTGCCAGGGAGCAAACCCAGGCCAGCCATGTGTAAAGCAAGCACCCTGCCCACTGTACTACCACTCCAGCACCCTATTTCAATTTTGGTCTGCTTTTGGTATCAATTAAATATACTCAGTGATTTAGGATAGTCCTGTATGCATATAGTTTGTTTTTATGGTGTATGATATCTATATCTATATATCTATATCTATATCTATATAATCTGTAAGGTATAGAATTAGGAAAATGTTGAAACTAACTTAAAATTTAAAAACTATTCAGTGAGAAATAATACATTTTACTCTTAATGCCATTTCTTACTTTAGCCATTTATTTTTTATTTCTTTATCTTGAATATATATGTACCACCAAAGCAAGCGAAGAATTCTAAGAGATAGAAAGAAGGGATAAGGAAAGGCAGGAAGTAATTCACATGCCTTGCACATGTGAGATCCTGGGTTTGATAGAGATAAAGGGAAAAGAGAGAGAAGAACTAAAGAAAAGGAAAAGAGAAATGAACTAAGAGATGGGGAAGGAGGTGGAGCAGAGGCCAAGAGAGTGGGAGGACAGGACAGGAGATGACTGAGGATCTCTTGGGGCTGATGTCCCATGGGGCTGGGACATCAAAGGTCCCTTACAGTCCTGAGTCTTAGCATCCCCGGGCTGTTGCTCCTCTCACCAGTGCTTTCTGAGTGTAGGTGCTGAAGGAGTGTGACATGGTTCAAAGAGTAGGAGTTTTATACTCTTTATGGACAGAATTAAGTTTCAAACTCCCATTAGCTTCTGAAAAAATCAAGAGCTGGCTGTATAAAGTAAGACTAGGGTAGTAATTATTAATGAATAATCACTCAGTACAAGGCAGATGCTAAAGTGATAAACACATCAATTAGACTGGTTTAACAACACTTCACAGGCACATTCATCAACCTGGACTGTTATCCCCACTTTTCCTTCCTTTTCTATTGTGTTGGTCCAAGCGTTAAGTTGGATCAGATGCCAAGGGCTCTCTTTTCTTGGACTGACTAAAATACAAATGAAATAAGAATTTTTCCTATTTCATTTTGTCTTAGCATATCAAGCATAATGAGTTGAAGTTATTATTATCACTTTTTTGGTTCTCTATTCTGCTGTTGATTTACATACTAAACACATCATTCTGAGTGTTGAGAAGCGAATTAGCATTCTTTGGTGGTTACCAATAGGAGGCAGATGTTAGATCACTCATTTTAAAGATTTGACTGGTGCTGAAATGAACATGTATTAATATGGCAAGAATAGGGGATAAGTGTATTATACCATTGGGATGGTGTGACAATTCATTTATCACCATTTATGAACTATGGGTGCATATACTGTCACAAATGAAGATGGATGTATTATCTCTTGAGGTCCCCTGACACACAGAAGTAATGTGTGTGGGCATATGTGATTTTAATATATATTAACTTGCAAATAACTCCGTGATGCACGCAAGCCCCTGCATGTGACAGGAGGGGATGCTTATTAGTCGATACACGGCATAGTCTGAAGAGACCCAGCAGGAATTAGATGCTGACTGATCAAGGCAAAGCTCATCAACCTGTTACCTTCATTTTTCTTTTTCAAATATTGTCAAGGATTTCTATTCAGACAAGGCAACAAAGTCAACATAATAGTTAAGGTAAGACAAAAGTAGGTAGCCCAAGAAGCCAGTGTTGTGATTCTAAACCTAGCACAATCCACTTCCTTATTTTGCTTATTGTAACTGTGTTCAAAGATGATATTGAGTAAGAACAGTAAGAGAGTTGTTTTCTTTATTCCAACTATGCTGTCCCTGATCTATTGGAAAGCTTGATCTTTGAGCCAGTAGAAATTGCTTGCTCTCCTGCTTGCCTTCCTGCTTGCTTTCTTGCTTGGTTTATTACATTATCCAGGTGCACAACATTATAATTTGGCATCTGTATATAAGCCCAATAAATATATGTACTTTGGAATTCTCACACAGAATTGATTCTTGAGACAGAATTCTACAGATACTAGTTCCTTGGTTGTATCCATTCTTGACAACGGTTGAGTAAGGCCTGTACCATTTACATAAGGTCTCTTAGCGTAATGTCTCTATTGGTTTTGGGAAAGATTCTGTCTGGAGCTGGGGATTTTAAGAAAAAGTAAAAAAAGACTTATTAAAGAGAGCTACACTGTACTTTCATGGGCACATTTGCCTCCAACCTAATGTAGGTATATGTTTTTATAAGAGTTGTTAACTTATCAGGGATTTAAGGATTAGAGTGGGTCCTTTGAATGTGGGAGGTCCTGACTTTAACCCTGGTACCTCATGGTTACCTTATCGTTGCTGAGTGAGTTTCTATCCCTCATCCAAATGAGTAATCTCCTTCTCAAAATTATGGCTTCTCATTTTTAAAGTATAAGCAAGAACTGTATTTTAATAGGTCCACTGGTGTTTGACCCATTCATCTTATGTAAATCACAGTGATTCTGTAAGGAAGCTAAAAATCATCATTTCTATTTTATGTCTGAAAGTTTATAGAGATATATTCATTTGGACAAAGTATCACATCAGAATCAGAAAAAGATCTCTTATTCCAGAAGAGAGGTAATTAAAAATTATTTTTTGGGGGGAGGAGTATTTATTTATTTATTTATAATGGAATCACCATGAGATACAGAGTTACAAAGCTGTTAATGATTGAGTTTCAGATGTAAAATGTCCGACGACCCATCTATTCATCAGTGTTCACTTTCCTCCCAGTGTCCTCAGTTTCTGTTCCACCACTCCAGCCTGCCTCCATGGTAGACACTTTTTCTTTTTTTCTAGGCACTGTGGTTTGCAAGACTGTTACTGAAAGACTATTATGCATATCGCTTTACCTCCTTTTTGCAGCAGTTCTTGTCTAGAGCGATCACTTCCTACTATCATTGTCATAGTGGTCCCTTCTCTGACCTAGCTACACTTCATCCACTGTGGCAAGCTTTCTACTAAGGGCTAGTCCTTCTGGCTTTTGTTTCTATTGTCTTTGGGTATTTTTCTCCTACTGTGTTTCTTCATATCTTGCAAATGAGCACGATCATTCTATGTCTATCTCTCTCCCTCTGACTCATTTTACTCAGCATGCTACACTCCATGTCCATCCATATATCAGCAAATTTCATGATTTCAATTTTTCTAATAGCTGTGTAGTATTCCATGGTGTATTGTAGCTTCTTTATTCACTCATCTGTTCTTATGCACTTGGATCATTTCCAGATTTTGGCTACCGTGAATAGTGCTGCAATGAGCATAGGAGTTCAGCTGCCTTTTCTGCATTGTGTTTTCGGGCCATTAGGGTATATTCCCAGGGGCTGAATTGCTGGGTCGTATAAAAGCTCAATTCCTAGGTTTTAAGGGATATTCATATTGTTTTTGCAAAAAACTGGACCAGTCAATATTCTCACAAGCTGTGAGTAAGGGTCCCTTTTCCACAACATCCACACCAACACTGGTTGTTCTTGTGATGAGTATCTCTCTTTTTGGTGTGAGGTGACAACTCATTGTTGTTTTGATTTGTATTTCCCAGATGATCAGTGGTATATAGCACTTTTCATCTGCCTTTTGGTCATTTGGATTTCTTCTTTGAGGAAGTTTCTGTTCAATTTTCTCCCTATTTTTGATGGCATTAGATGTTTTTCTTGAAAAGTTCTAGCAGTACTTTATTTATCTTGAATATTAACTGTTTGTCAGTTGAGTGGTGGGAGTGGTGGGATAGTAAGTTCTCTAAGTCTGTGGGCTATCTTTGTATTTTACTCTTGGTTTCTTTTGAAGTGCAGAAGCTTCATAATTCAATATAGTCCCATTTGTTTATTTTTTTCTTTCAATTGCTTGGTCAGTGGTGTTTCTTCTTTAAAGATGCCTCTTGTTTCCTTGATACCGTTCACAAAAGTCAAATATCAGACCTGTATCCACAGGGTACTGTAGGATAACATAGCCTCAGGTAGTTTAGGTTTATTGGGTTACTCCAGTTACAGTGCTCCCATTCCTCTTTGCTTATTTGTAGTTTCTTTCTTAGTGTTCTGTTGACTTGTAAATATTGTTTTTCTCTTCTCCTTGAGTCCTTTGCATAGTTTATTCAGAGCCATGTCCTTTTTGTATGGGCACAGGAAGACTTAGCAAATGCTAGACTTTGTAACCTTATGTCATTTGATTCTACATGAGATTTTCCTCCTGGGCATCTGTTCTCTAGACCTAAGCCTCAGCTGCCCTTACTTCATAGCACCCCAAAAAGCAGGGTCCCAATGAGGGACGAGATGGACCCAGGGCAAGCGGTGAGTTGTGTGCTACCCTGGCATCGAGATGGGCCTGGCCAAAGTGCCTAATGCTTAACTATAAGTTAAGAGCTTGATCATGGACAAATGTTGTCATGATCCAAACAGTGATAACTAGATTTGGACCTTGGTAGGGTGAGGAATGATTAATCTGTCCTGAGTGCTGTAGTCTGAGCCTGTGGCAAGATGTTGCCAGTAGAGCTGCCTTGCAAGCCTCAATGTATCTCTTGCTATATCCATACAAAAATAACTAGTATTAAGATGTTAATGAGTGTTTGGAATAAGGAGTGGAGAAAAAACCCTTAAGAGGTATTTTGCCTACTGGCAGTCAGGAAGAGCTTTGGAATGCCCCTAGGTTGTGGTCCCTTTGAGCCTGACAGCCCTCAGGAAGGGATTTCTTATGGCTGATTTTGCTACCTGGCTGTGTATAACCTGGGGCAAGGGCTAGAGAGGAAAGAGGAAGGAGAGAGATGAGAATCCAGGCTGCAGTAGATCCAGAGAGAGGACGGAGCTGGGAGTGCGGGAGAGGAGAAAGATGGAAGATTGAATAAACAGTAACTAATCAGCAACCAGCTTGGTCCTCGTTCTTCCTTCGCCTGTCCTTGGCCAATGGCCGTCCCGATCCAGTCCATACACAGCGGTTCCAGAGCACCAAAAGCGGGCGGTGAGACAGAGCCGCCGGGAGAGCCCGCGAGTGATCACACCCCTCGGCGTGCCTTAGTTTTTTACAGGATACCTAGAGAGAAACATAGGCAGCACACAGGTTATTCTAATACTCACCTATGTCCTCATCACTAAAGGCCCATTGATAACCCTAGGTTTATGTAACTAAGCAGTAGTCCTAGCTTTAGTCCGATGTGAATTATCTCCTACTCTATGAAGTCTGCATTGCTTAGCAGATTTCTTTCTTCAACCACTCTGTTATCTCACATTGATTTCATTTTTGTTTGAATGCTTTTCTAACATTCTAAGTTGTGGAATTCCAACACGTTTGTTAGTTGATGAATTTCTGGATGGTGCTTCGTACCTGTGGAATCTCTGAGGGATCCACATGTACTTCTCAAGGGATCTTTTCTGTCTAGGTGTTTCTTTGTGGAAGGGACTTTTCATACATTTTTTTCCAGGCCTTGTCTGTTCCTATCTACAATTTTAACTGAAAGACTTTCTCACTATAGCAAATGTCTTCCGTAGAATAGCCAGACTGTAGTGTAAGGTCATTCTTGTTTAATTGCTTATACCCAACTTCATGTAGATTTTTTTCTTGTATCATTACTGTTTTATGTTTCCATACTTATTAGTTAGATGCTTGCCTTAAAGAAGTAATTGAACATTTGTTTATAACATTATATAGAGTTCAGGCATTTAACCTTTGAAATAAACTTATATATTATATTATGTTCATTATCAAAAGTATAGATTATCCTTTACCAAGCAATTGAGTCATTTTGTTGTTTCATACTTCACTTCCTCTTCCCTTCTGCTAATCACTATTTTGTTATATTATAACCAGTTCAGATTATACTGAGTTTGTTTTTATTTTGTTTGTTCCTTAGATTGATTTTTTTATCTTTTGCATATGATTGAAACCATTAGGTTGTCTTTTCCTGACTTATTTTATTAAGCAGAATACCCTCTACATTCATCTATGTTGTGGTAAATGTCAGTGCTTCATTTCCAAAGCGTTAAATAGTTTCTCATTGTATATGTATTTCACATATTTATTCAGTCACATGGACTGGAGCAATAGCACAGTGGGTAAGGCATATGCCTTCTACGCAGCTGACCCGGGTTCGATTCCTCTGTCCCTCTTAGAGAGCCCAGCAAGCTACCGAGAGTATCTCGCCCACACGGCAGAGCCTGGCAAGCTACCTGTGGTGTATTTGATACGCCCAAAACTGTAACAACAAGTCTCACAATGGAGATGTTACTGGTGTCCACTCGAGCAAATCGAGGAGCAATGGGATGACAGTGACAATGACAGTGATTCAGTCACATGTCAATAGCACTTAGGTTGTTTCTAACTTTTAGATAGCATCAATAATGTGATAAACATGAGGGTGCATGCAGGTTTTCAAATTTGTGTTTATGTTCTTTAGGTAAATATTCAGAAAAAATTAGGATAATATGGAATAAGAGTTGTAATGTTGGAGACTATTTTCCAAACAGAAAAATAGAATCTTACCTGGTCTGGTTTAAAATATCTGAAAGTAAGGCTTCCACAAGTCTGAATTGTATGGTTATACAAGTAGAAGAGGAAGGGACACTAGACTCAGAAAGGATCTCATTTCCATTCGTTGTTATAAGACTTGTTCACTCTGTATTCTTGGTTGAACTATATCATGTTCATGTACTGATTTTTCTGCTCTGTGAATGAAGAGAATACCTGCTTGGATTACTTCCTCCAGAGTGTAGCAAAGTATATCTAGACAGAGCTCTTTTTTTTGTCAGTCATTTAGTAGGTATCTTTTATATGTTGAAAACTGTGTTTGGATTCTGAATTTTATGGAACAAAATAAGATTCCTTCCCATTCCCTGATAACCAATGATACCTGATTTCAAAGCTCTCATTACAAGACATTTGCTCTCTTGTGTACATGAAATTGCAGATGGAAAAGCACTTTGTAGACTCTAAAGCTGTTGATGAAGATGATTTGTGGAGAAAAAGCTTTGTGGTGAAATGAGTTTGAGAAATTTCTGACTACACTATCCTTAGAAATTCTGTCTTTCATAGGGCATAAAAGATATAACTATAGCTTGAAAGCTTACCATGTATGTGACTAACCTTGGTTCAAATCCTCGTCTCCATATAGTCCTGCCCAGTCAGAACTGATCACTCAGTTCAGAGCCAGAAGTAAGCCCTGAAAAACCACTAGAGGCGACTCCCCTCCCCCTCCCTCTCCCTCCCTCCCTCCCTCCCTCCCTCCCTCCCTCCCTCCCTCCCTCCCTCCCTCCCTCCCTCCCTCCCTCCCTCCCTCCCTCCCTCCTTCCTTCCTTCCTTCCTTCCTTCCTTCCTTCCTTCCTTCCTTCCTTCCTTCCTTCCTTCCTTCCTTCCTTCCTTCCTTCCTTCCTTCCTTCCTTCCTTCCTTTCCCTATCTTTCTCCCTTTCTCCTCCTCCTCCTCCTCCTCCTCCTCCTCCTCCTCCTCCTCCTCCTCCTCCTCCTCCTCCTCCTCCTCCTCCTCCTTCTCCTCCTCCTGTTGTGAGCAAGCCTCACTCCTGACTGTAAGTTTGGGAATGTGCAAACAAAATGTCTTACCTAATTTACTATTTTTCTGGCCCCACCAGGGAGTTTCTTAAGCAAGAAATGTATGTGATGGGGCTGGTGAGGTAGCTCAAAGACTGGTCTACATGCTTTGTATATGGGAGGCTCCAGTGCAGTTTTGGCACTGTGTGATCTCCTGAGTACTGAACAGGATGTAGTCTCTGAGCAGCACAGGGTGTGACCCAACCCGTTCTTTCCTCCCTAAGAAAAATGTATGTGAATTTTTAAATATTCATGATGCCTTCTTCTTAGATTTAACCCAGGAATAGAAATAAAGCACACACTTTTCCCTTATCACAAGAAAAAAAATGATGTCTTTGGCCTTGACAAATATTTTTTGGTTTTGGAGCCATATGTGGAAGTGCTTGGGACTAGTCTCAATTCTGTGCTGAATGTCACTTCCAGTGGTGCTCAGGAGACTATATGATGTGGGGAATCAAATCTAGGCATCCTGAATGGAAAGCATGCTCAAAGATGCAAACAGGCCACATCTATCTCTCTGGCTATTAACAACGATTTTTTTTAAATTGTAAGAATAAAGGTTTAATCATATTTTCACTTAAAAAATAGTAACCTTCAATGAGAAAACATTTTTTTTCTGTGTTTGAAAACTGTTCCTTTGGATCATTATATGACTGAAACCCAATCATGAATAACTTTGTAATGGTCTATATTACGGATATTTAATAAAAAATTAAAAAAAATGTAGTGTGGAGTTCATGCCCACTTCAGTCAGCTTAAGCAGTGGCTGAATAAATAGCAGTCACTGTCACTGTCATTCCATTGCTCATCGAGTTGCTCGAGTGGGCACCAGTAACGTCTCCATTATCAGACTTGATGTTGCGGTTTTTGGCATATTGAATATGCCATGGGTAGCTTGCCAGGCTCTGCCGTGAGGACGAGATACTCTCAGTAGCTTGCCGGGCTCTCTGAGAGGGGCAGAAGAATCAAACGTGGGTTGGCTGTGTGCAAGGCTGTTGTGCTATTGCTCCAGTCCTTTTACATTAAAAACAAAAACAAAAACAAAAACAACTGGTTGTTAAGTTGCAACCTTTAAAATAAATGTACAAGAAGGCAAAAAAGACATTGTACTGTAAAAGCCTCACATGGACATAATATAGAATTTTCCTACAAATGGGAGTCTTAGGTTGTGGGAAAATTGTAATCAGTAGATTAAGCACTTGTTGAAATGGAAAGTCAGACTGGATGAATGAGCCTTTTGGTGACAGGAGATTTTGGACTGGGACCAATGACAGGAAAGAGGTCAAAGAGGCTTCATAATGATTGAGTTTTAGTTTTAGCCAGGAGTAGAGAGAGGGGCAGGTACTGCTAGAACAGTTGTGAGGTGAAAGGGATTGTTAAGTATAGCAACTTGAGCGGTAAAGGCTTTCCACATTTAGTCGCCACCTACCTGTGCATCCTCCCCCCTGGGGCTCTCGGTGGGGCCAGCAGGTAGAAATGGCAGGGCTGTGGCTTCCCTCTTATGCTCCATCAGTGAGCAAATAGGGTACAATAAACGCAGACTGAGTGAAAGAACAATTGAACACAGTAGGAGAAGGCAAAGTTAGTGTTTAGAAAGTTTTTTCTTTTCACTCTCGAAAAATAGGTTTTCTTCTCATGTGTTCCTGCAAAAACTTTAGAGAATATTGACTAGTAAAAGAGATAACAGTACAAAGAATTACAATCCCATAATGAAAAGGGTGTTTGTTAACTTTTCCAAGCGTGTTTTATTGCTAGATATTACGTATGTTTAACCTTATGCATATACAATATGCCTTAATAACTCCATTTTTTTCTGTTAACAGTACAACACAAGCAAATTTCTGGGTCATTGTATATTTATCTGAATAGCTTTAGTGACAATATGTAATAATGTCCTATTTTATTATCATATTTTATTTAACCAATTTATATTATGTGTATCTATGTTATTTTCAATTTTTAGATTATAAACACCACTAGTATCGACTTTCTATGCCTATTTCCATTTTTTTTACCTAATTCTTTTGGATTAACTCCATGACTATGATTTGTTGATTCCAAAATAATGATATTGAAACAAATTACCAAGTTGACCTTCAGAAATGTTGAACCAATTTTTATTACTGCTTCCAAAAAAAGTCAATACTTTGTATCATTGAAAACATTCGTCAGTTTGATAGACGAATACAATAATTCCTTGTCTTAATTTGCAACCATTGATTATTATTGAGGTTGATTTTTATATGTTTATTGGTCATTTATATTTCTCTGAATTGATTTTCTGTCCTATATGCATTTGGAGTATTCACTTTTTTATTGATTTCTGCAAACTCTTTCTATATTATCACTCACATTATAAATAACTCCAAATTCTTTAAAAGTACTTTTGCTCTTAAAAATAGTATATCATAGGCACTTATTCTATAATTTCAGTTTGTCTCCATTTGAAAAGTTTTTTTATGTGTTTCGTTGGTCCTTCTACAATTTGGGTACTTACAGAAACCAGAAAGTTGGTAAGGATAAAGTCATACTAGCTAGATCATGGTCTAAGCTAGCAGAAAGTTAGGGTTCAGAAGCAATTGTTGGCAGCAGGATATAATGATCCTCTGAGTTACCAAGTCATTTAAACATATCAGAGAATATTTTCAATGCATCAAACTCTTTTTGCTCATATTTTTTAATATAAGGAAAACTGAGTTTTCAGACTTCCCCCAAGGAACAGACATATAGTGTTTCAGGGAAAATGATAAATTTTAAAACTTTAAAAGATAAAGTACAGTAGTTCCTCTCATTTCACTCAACATAAACTTTTGGGCAGAACAAATATTTCACAAAAACACAGACAGGTGCTACTAGTTCTCTAATTCAGAAAGTTGAAAACGATTTAGTCCTTAGTTCCAATACTGTAATCTGGGCACTTAGTTTTCCAGAATAGTTTTCCCCAGGATTTTAATTTGTGCTCATATAAATTGTGCTAATCTATTGTCACCTGTTAATTCTTTAGTATGCTCTTTTAAGTGCTAAGAACCTTTTGAAACATAATCAGCAAATGTTACCTTTCCTAACACGAATATTCGTTTTATAATATCTAATTATCAGTTATATTAAATTTCTTCTGGACTTCTCAAAGATGTTGTTTTCTGTGTAATTGGTCCAACTTGGAATCTGGAAGAGTTTGCCTATTGCATTTGACTATTTGTTCTTTAGGCTCTTTTATTCTGAAGGAGCCCTTCCTCTTTGTCCTCCTACTCCTACTATTGATTTGTTGGAAAAATGGAATCATTTGTCTTCAAAATGTTCACGTTTTTGTATTGTGAGCATTTCTTTCTTTCTTATTCCTAAGAAAACAACTTCCTTTCTCTGTTGTTAGAACTAGAAGATCGATCGAATTCAGGTTCAATGTTCTTCGGCAAGACTACTTTGTAGGTGATGCGTGTCTTTCCTGTTGCATTTCATTACGAAGCACCTCAGGCCTGATTGTCCCCTCCTTAATGATATTGTGATTGATTAGTGAGTTCAGGAGTTGTCAACATAATCTCTCCATCATTAAGTTCCTCACCAACAGTTCCCCTAATAGTTTTGTCATTCATTGATATTTATTTTCCAGACTTATTATTTCACTGAGTTACAGGTGATAATTTTTAATTCTATTATTTTTTTGCAATTATTATCTGGGATTGCTTTTTAAAATGTGTTTTTTTATCAGCTATTTATTTAGAAATACAGTTTATTCAGGGAAAAGCAAGCTGTTGCTTCATTCCTTTGTCAGTTTTTCAGTAATGAGTTGGTGGTTTTGCAGCCTCTAATAATAGTCAATGAATTTACTTACCAGTATCATTATGAACATATGTATTTTAATGTATTATGTGTATTTTAATTTATTTTTCCTATTATTATCCTTTATTATTATATACTACTCTACTATTATTGCTTCATTTTAAGCCAGAAGGAAACCTTTAAGTTGGTAGTTGGTTCTTATGCTCTTCTGATATCACCCCATTCGCTTTTGATATTCTGAATATTTTTAGTATAATATTCTCCTCCCACCTGGCCTTCTTTCAAAATGCAAGCCTGAATTTCTTTTCCTCACTGAATTTGGACTTTTTTTGGAAGGCCTGTTGAGCTTCTCTTTCTTTAGACTTTAATTCTCCTCAGACTTGACTGTTACACTGAAAAAATAAATTCAGGAGCTAAGCAGGCACTCAATCAATATGTATCATTGAATTAAATTCTGCTTGGCAGAGCCACATTTTTCACATGCTAATGCCAACAATATATGGACTCAGGGTAATTTAGCTCATTTCCATGAACATCTCTAAACTCACACATATTGTTGTATCTTTATAAAGGAGCTTACACGCACACCTATCAGGCTTAAAATTATCTTTGTGCTATCGTTTCTGTCATTTGGTCTATTAGCATTCACCTCACAGCGCTTTGCTTATATAAATTTAACAAGATGAAAGGTTGATGCTGAGAGAAGCCTTTGGACAGATTCGTTACCTTAGCAACCTTGCCCCAGACTTCAATGTCCCTGACCCAGCTACAAAGTCCTTCACTGGCTAACGAGACACTCTTAATGACAGCTGCCTGAAATTCAGGCCCACAGATGAGATGACTTTTAATCTGGAAAATAACCTTTGGAGGAATATTATCTTTATCAGATTTCCAAAAGAATCTAAACAGTGAACGCAGTTCCACTAATAACTATATTCATAAGGCCATCATGCTTAAGTGCTTCTGGGAAAGCATTAGTAACAGGAAATTAAGTGTTACAGAATAATTGCCAACCTTACTGCATAAAATAGAAACGGGCTGCCCAGTGATTTTGTGTTGGTAGCAGTCATTAGATGCCACTGTCCTGTATAATTGAAAAATTGTTTGTATAAAGGAAATATTGTCACTGCCTCATTACTTCCAATGTTTAATTGTATGGGAGAAATCATAATTTTTTTGAGGTTCAAATTACACATACAAGTTTGTTGATGAAGAGATTTCAACAGAGAAACATGTATCAAGTTTTACCTGAGTAGAGACTTTAGATGACCATAGGAGTGATGCTACAGCTGTGTTATTATGGTTTTATGCATGAATGAAATCATAATTCATTATCAATATCTCTATTCACGTCTTACCATTTACCAGGTGTTGCAGTGATACAGTAGGAGTGATACCCAATGAATGAAATTCATCCCCTTTGCTAAATAAGACAGAACAAAGGTTTCTTTAATACTATGGAGAGTAGAGTTTGAAATCATCTAACAAATAGCTATTGACCACTTTGGGTTCTCCCACCCCGTCCCCCCGCCCCACAGCTTTTCCTCTTTGTAGTCACTGCAGTGCCTCTAGGAACACACACGTGGTTGCAGTGACAACTTGATGATGGCACTCAGCTATGACGTGGTGCCAGTGATTGAAGTCACTGCCTCATGTATGTAAGGGTGACACTCTGCCATCCAGCAACATCTTGAGGCTTGGAGGTTTTCTATTTGTTCATTAATGTTTCGTTTATCTCATCTGTTTTTCTCTTTTATAGCATGAGTGAAATCGTTCTATATTTGTCTTTCTTCATTGGTCTTATTTCATTTTGGGTAATTCCTACCTACGTTATTGCAAGTGTCAGGATTTCATCTTCCTAGATAGCTGAATAATATTCCATGGTGTATATAGACCATGTTTTCTCTATCCACATACATATCTCTCAACTTAGTGCTTTTATTATCTTAGGGATAAAAATCAAGAGGTGGGAAAATGGAATCATATAGAATTTTTGTTTTCAATATATATGTATATAAAAGTTCATTCATGCTCCTTTACATAATGGTTGTACTGCTTTATATTTTCACCAAAACTGACATGTTATTTTTATTTTTTTCATAGTGCTGGAAAAAAAACCTAGGGCTTCATGCATATGAAGTCTGAGCTTTATCACCAGTTCAAGCATTTTGGGTTTTAGACCCTTGGTAACCTACAGATATTTTCCTGGTACACACTGGGAGGATTAGAATATTTGTTTCTAGCTGTAGAGATTCTGATTAGTCAGTATCCATGCTGTGTAACTGACAGAAGCTTAGGAATAAATTCTTTTGCACATCCAAACATTGAATTAAAAATTGAGATTGATGGGCTGGAGAGACAGCTCAAAGGGCTAGTGACATGCTTTACCTGCAAGAGACACAGATTTGTTCTTTGACACCACATTGTCACCTCACCTCCAGCCCTGCTGAAGTGATGCCCCAAACACCATGCTTGGAGTAGATCCCTGAACATTGCCAGGTGTGGCCCAAAAACCAAAAAGGAAAAATAAACTCAATGTTCTAAAAGATTTGGTTTTATTTTAATGTACTTTTTCCCAATTCTTCAACCTTATTTTGTTCTTTGTGCTTTTATTTTTGCCACACCCAGCTGTGCTCAGAGTTTACTCCTTGCTTTTCATTCAGGGATCACTCTTAACAGGATTTGGGGAACAATATGGGGTGCCAGGATCAAATTGGAATCAGCTGTGTGCAAGGCAAACACCTTACCATTTGTACTATCCCTTGTCACAATCTTTTTAAATATATATATATATTTTATATATAACTTGTATCACTTGTGATCCTATCGCTCATCTATTTGCTCGAGCGGGTGCCAGTAATGTCTCCATTCATCCCTGTCGCATGCTAGTGTAGCCCAATGGTGTCTGCTCACTCCAGGAACACGAACAGCATCAAACTCTTCCTTTAGGGTCTTGGTGAAGAAGTCTGACCATCTCGTAGGTCGGCGGCCACCTGTTCTTTTGATGTCCTGTGGAATCCAATCAGTAACAGCTCTAGTCCAGC
Source organism: Sorex araneus (assembly GCF_027595985.1). Classification (NCBI taxonomy): domain Eukaryota; kingdom Metazoa; phylum Chordata; class Mammalia; order Eulipotyphla; family Soricidae; genus Sorex; species Sorex araneus. The sequence goes on along the minus strand of NC_073311.1, from coordinate 40,003,916 downwards.
GGTCGTCTCTAAATCACATTACTTGTCTGGCCTATCTGATTTTCGACGCGTTGGCAAATGAGACAGCGTCCTGATTCTCGATCAACGATTGAAGTCGAAACTCCGGATTCCTTCTCTCACTTGAGTGAAACATGATATTCCAAGCATAGCTCTTTTGATTCCTCTTTGGGATACCCGAATAGCATTCTCATCCTGTTGTGTACACACACACACACATGTATGTGTGTATATATATATATATATATATATATATAAAATGTATATATATATATATAAAACTGAAGGTCCATTATTTTAAAAAATTTAGAAGTCTAGGGAGATTCTCATACTACTAATGCAAAATAAAGAAATAGTCCAGATCTAGAGAAGAAATTGTAGATCTCAGTTTTGTTTCAGTGTGTGTTTGTTTGTTTGGGGGCCATATTTGACAACTCTCAGTGGTTACACCTGGCTCTTTGCTGGACCATATGGGATGCTGAAGATGGAACCTGGGTTGGTCAGGTGCAAGGTAATGCTGCACCCACTGTACTAATGCTCAACCCCGTGTTTCAGTGTGTATTAAGAAAGCTGTGTCCTTAGAAGACTCTCAGCGTTTCAGGTTTTCTCAGTAGTTCAAGGTAGAGTCTGGTATGCAGTATTTAATTTAGAGCCCCTTATGGACTGATTGTTTCTGTCCTCCCAACATTCATATGTTAAAACCTTGCCCCTACCCATATGATTGCAATAGGAAGTGGTACCTTTGGGAGTGACTATAGGTAATTAGATTTAGGAGTCAGGAGGATAGAATCTGTGGTGGGAGGCAGTCAGAGTTTCCTTTCTTTATCTGTGACTTTCCAATAAGGTGACCATCTACAAGTCACAAGAAGAGCTTTCTTCAAGAACTGAATAGGTCAGCACCTTGGTCTCAGATGTGCCAGCCTCCAGAACAGTAAGAAATAAATGGCATTTTTAAGCCACCCCATCTATGGTGTTTTGTTATGGCAGCTGAGCTGACAGAGACAGATCCCTAAAGTTTACATATCTGGAGCTTATTGGGTTAGGCTGACACCTCCTCTCCATCAAAAGTAATTCCACTGCATTACTGACTCTTGGTAAAGTGCACACGTAAGAAGGCCTTGCACATGTCAGGATCTTGGTTTCTGTGATAAGTCATAGAATTCTAGTAAAAAACATAACCCAACAGAAAAGATGGACATAGAAATAGCAAAGATAAATGACAACATTAAGATATAAGTTTTACATCTTAAGATGAAGGGTTGAAACATGAAAAAGTCATGAAAATCCCATCTTTACTTACTATGGGACTGCAATGGGGAGTATTTTATCTTATGTTGAACAGTCTCTGGAATAAGGACAGAAACAATAGATCTCTTTAATTTTTCATTAGAATCCAGAAGAACTAGTATATAATGCTTAAAAAAAGATATGGATCGCATAATTTACTCATATTTCTCATTTCTTTGGAGTGCTAAGAGACCCAGGGATAAAATTCACAGCTAGTCTCTGGATATCAGCTAGATATCAGCTAGGATCCTCAGTTGAAGTATTAATTTATCTGCACTACTGCAAAATCCATGTGTTTCTCCTGGAGATGCTGTGTATCTAGCTTGTCCCAGCTGTCATCACAGACTACCAGAGACAGGGTGGGGGGTTGGGGGCGGGGACAGGTTAAGAAACAAACATATATTTAGCACAGTCTGGAGTCTGAAAGGTTGAGGTCCAGGTGCCAGGAGTATTGGGTTCTTGGTGAATATTCTCCTAGTGGCATTTGTGAAATATAAAGTAACAGAATGGGAGACTAACACCCAAGAATAGTAGAGATAAGTATCAAGAGGAGTACTCCACAGCTTGGAAGCTGACCTCACATGCTAGATGAAGAAGTAGCTCTGATAGAAAAGGCACCACTAAGCAAAGAATGTTAGGCGGGCCCACTAGGGATGGGAGATACAGGCTGAAAATAGACTATAGACCGAACAAGATACCTACTTAATACCTCTGTAGTAAACCACAACACCCAAAAAGAGAGAGTGAGCAAAAGGGAATGCCCTGCCACAGAGGCAGGGTGGGGTGAAGGGGACAGGGTGGGGGTGGTGGGAGGGATGCTGGGACCATTGGTGGTGGAAAATGGGCACTGGTGGAGGCATGGGCACTCGATCATTGTATGACTGAAACGTAAGCAAGAAAACCTCTAAGTCTGTAACTTTGTCTCACGGTGATTCACTGATAAAAAAAAAATTCTCCTAGTGGCCCATAGATGCTGAGTTTTTGCTGGATCTTCCCATGATGAAGAGAAAGTGAAGACCAATTGTGCCTTTTTTTTTTTTTATCAGAATGCTAATCCCAAGGCAGGGCCTTATGACTTCATCTAATCCAGTGATCTGCAAAGACCAGCCCAACTTCCTAATACTTTCTCATTGCCAACTAGAATTTTAATATGTGAGTTGTTTTATGTAAAGGTGGAGTTGGGGGTGGTGGTGGGGACACAAATCCCCAGTTCATAACATCTTTCCCCATCCAGAAAGATACAAGACCATAGATGGCCCTTTAAATATTAATGTCAGAGCTGTTGCCTTTTGGGGTATCTTTCCAGGCCTCAAATATTTTCCTTTTTTCTGAAAATTAGGCTCTACCCCCTCCTTTTCTTCTAGACTGTTTGTCTCTGCCTAGGGGATTTGAAGCTTCCTGTAGTATACTTTCAAACTCAGTCTCATCAGAAACCCTCAATGGTCTTAAAATAAATAGTAGTTTATGGAAGTCCACCTAATTCTGTACATCTAAGCATGTCAAAATAAGTTGACTCCAAATCTCAATTTTTTGACAGAATTTCACCATTCATTTATTAAAAACAATAAAGTAGGTCTAGAAAAGCATAAAATGGCACAAGAACATTATGAAAAAAGAATCTTCCCATACGATCAGGCACTCGGCAGAGATTTCCACTCTCACCCACTCTTAATAACTTTTCAACGTAATATTTGGAAGCCCTAACAATTAGGCAAGAAGAAGAAATCCAAACTTGATAAGAAGAATTCAAAACGGGGCTGGAGCAATAGCATAGAGGGTAGGGCGTTTGCCTTGCACGCAGTTGACCCGGGTTCGAGTCCCAGCATCCCATATGGTCCCCTGAACACTTCCAGGAGATAATTACTGAATATATGAGCCAGGAGTAACCCCTGTGCATCGCCAGGTGTGACCCCAAAAAAAGAAAAGCCAAAAAAAAAAGCCAAAAAAAATTCAAACCATTACTATTTTCAAATGACAGGGTTATAGATACATAAAATTCAAAAGACTACATTAAGAACCACTGAGAACAATAAACTGTAAATCTCAAATTTGTGCAGGGACTCTTTTTTACTGCTGGTGGGAATACTGACTGGTTCAGCCCTTTTGGAAAACAACATGGACAATTATCAAAAAATTAGACACTGAACTCCCATTTGACCCAGCAATACCACTCCTGGGAATATATTCTGGAGAGGCAAAAAAGGTATAGTAGAAATGACATCTGCATTTGTATGTTCATTGCAGCACTGTTTACAATAACCAAAATCTGGAAAAAACCGGAGCGCCCCAAAACAGATGACTGGTTAAAGAAACTGTGGCACATCTACACAATGGAATACTATGCAGCTGTTAGAAAAGATGAAGTCATGAAATTTGCATATAAGTGGATCAACATGGAAAGTATTATGTTAAGTGAAATGAGTCAGAAAGAGAGAGATAGACATAGAAAGATTGCACTCATCTGTGGAATATAAAGTAACAGTGGGAGACTAACACCCAAGAGTAGTAGAGATAAGGACCAGGAAGTCTACTCCATGGCTTGGAGGCTGGCCTCAAATGCTTGGGGAAAAGGCAGCTGAGATAGAGAAGGGAACAGTTTGCCTTGTACTCGGCCAGCCCAGGTTCGATTCTTCTGCCCCTCTCAGAGAGCCCGGAAAGCTACCAAGAGTATCCCATACGCACAGCAGAGCCTGGCAAGCTACCTGTGGCGTATTTGATATGCCAAAAACAGTAACAATAAGTCTCACAATGAAGATGTTACTGGTGCCCGCTTGAGCAAATCAATGACAATGCTACAGTGCTCAAATTTGTGCAGTTATATTTGTACAAAGATTTCCACACATAACAGGTGTGAACCAGTCTACTATTTATGTGGATAAAGAACAGAACAGAACTGTGTTTACTTTCATATATGTCAACTCAGTTTTGTGGCAAGTCTCCACTCTGCAAGGATGGTAAAAGTTCACTGTCAGTCAGTATATTACCACCTACTAGATTCTGGTGCCTTCTAATAACACCAGAGTTCTTAGAGAGTATTTGGTTTCCAATCTTATCTGTGCTTGGAAGAGTCCACAGTGATAGTGATCTATGGATGGTGGACCCACACCCTTACCTCTGAGATGTCTCAGTTTTCTGTGCATTCGCCTCTGTGTCCTGTTATTTAAGCCCTTGTTTTGGCCAAAGCAGTAAAGTTATTGCTCCTTGGCCATGTAATATGGGAATCCCTAAAGATTGTTTATGTCCCTGTATGCCTGTATTTGCTCTGCAACAATGAATTATCTTTAGGAAATTGTTGTTTTGTTTTGTTGTGTTTTGTTTTGTTTGGAGGGGCTCCCTAGAGGTACTGAGGGTCAACAGGGCTGTATCTACTAGTGCTGGGGAAACCAGAAGCCCAATCTGTGCTCCAGGTCTCTTTGAGTAGATTTCTGTTCTCTTTCTAGTATTAATTCTGTTCTCTCTCTGAAGTATTAATTTATCTGCACAACTGCAAAATCCACGTGTTGCTCTGGGGGATGCTCTTTGTCTAGCCTGTCCCGGCAGTCATCACAGAATATCAGAGATGGGGCGTGGGGAAGAAGACTCTGATTAACAGCTCTTAAACTCTAAAACCTTCCTTTAGTTTTTCTGCCTTTGGGAAGTAGATTGTTTCTAACCCAACCCTCACACCTCCTTCTTCAACTCATACTTCTTTACCTGGTTCCCCATTTTTTAGCAAAGCAGACTCGACAAAGTTGATGAGCCATTTTTCCCTTATCTTATACCAGGAAAAGTTATTTTTCTTTAAAAAGTTTGCTAATGTGACTAAATCCATTTAATTAGCTCAAAATGATATAAATCATGATTTGCAGTTAGACCCACATTCAAGGAGAGTCCTATTCTCAAACTCTTTATAAGGTTTGGAAATATTAATATGATTTTGGAAGGCTAAAGAATAAAAATGATTGTGTCTACTATTCCAGAGTTTTATTATAATTCTGTTTACTGGAACTGCTTAATCTTATTTGTTTTATTAGATCATTTGTTACTGCTCTATGAGATTCCAATAAACTCTTTAATAAACATCAAAACTTGAGTGAACATCACTCCCTGTTATCTCTCCATAAATATTTGTTAACCCCATCCTTCCATCTCTTTTGTGCCAAACAGATTGCCTAGACATTGGTTTATGCTTCTTTTTTTTCCCTTCTTGTATAGGTAATAGACATTATTTGAAGAAACCAATTCTAATGCAATTCAGTGTAGTACCACTAATCAAATTATCCCCTCTGAGATGGCAGCTGGGAATATTTACTACGGACATATCTGTCTTTCAAATGATTTTTAAAATCAAACTGTTGTAAGCATAAACAAGAATTATAATGATTGTCTCAATTAGTAAAACCTCTTGAGGTAAGAAAAGACAATTTTCCAAATAAGAGTTAGAATTCTAGTCCTTCCTTTGAGTTAAATTAGTTCCTGGTAAGGCTCTATTCTGGCCAAATGTAGTCTGGTCAAGTTTGGGATAATTTTGCCAGTCTAAGACACTTAGAAATTAGCTTGGGACTCTTCTCTATGGCATCTCAGTTTATAATAATAGCTCTCTTTGAGTCTAAACAGAACTTAAAACTTGGGGACAGAGCCAAAGGAAAACAATGCAACTTTGATTCTTTTCTTTTCTCCTTATATTCAAGTCATTACCAAATCCCAAATTTTCTACTAACTGTAATTTTTGTGTCTTCTCCATTGCCACATTTGAACCAGCCATCTCTATCTTGGTCAACCACAGTATAGATTCTTAATTGGTCACCCTATTTCTGTTTTGTCCTCTCAAACATACAGGGATCATATTCTAGACTGCCGAATTCAGTGCTCCCGTTCTCACTCCCTTGTTAGAAACCTCAAGGGTTACCCAATATCCAGGATGTCAAGTCTAAGTTTCATTGAATGAACCACAAAGCTAGTCTTCAAACCCATGCCTTAGCTAAACTTTCTTGCTCCAGATTTTATGCTTTTGAAACAGTTCACCACCCACTTCAAGTTGTTTATTACTTCCAGCATTTTTCTTTTAAGCAAAAATTTTATTTTTTATAAAGTTGTTCACAATAATTTATTGCATTCAATATTCCAACACCAATTCCACCATTACACCTTCCCACCACCATTATTTTGAATTTTCCCAACTGTCGCGCACCGCTTCGACCAGCGAAGAAACACGCAACCTGGAGATTCTTCTTGCAGCGATTTATTCAGGGATCTTCTCATGCATTAGGGAAGGGGAACGGTAAAGAGGAGAAACAAAGAGGAGAAATGAGGAGGAGGAACGAGGGGGAACCGACTAGCTAGGCAGCTTCCCCCCTTATATACCTCTCGCTGCTTGTTTACGCCCAAGTGTCTGCAGCTGATAGACTAGTTACAGCTTGTGGGTGTGACAAGACATCTTGTTTCCTTATCAGGTGTTGTTTACGAAGCATGGTGCAATTAACAAGAAACAGGTGTCCACGAAGCACGGTCCCATGGAGGCTCTCCACACCCAACCACAACGCAAACCTGCCCCAAGAGCAGGCTCTAAATAATGCATTTGTATTTCTTGTTATGAATAATCCTCTAAGATGATCAAAAAAAGTTTTCTTAAAAGAAAGTGTGTGAAGATTGTTTTATCTCAGTCATTTTGCATGGATACAGTAAGTGATATATTAAGCTTAGAGGGTGGCTCTCCTGGACATCTCGCTATATATCCCAGACCACAGTCCTCAGGGCAGATTGGTCCTTCCTTACCTCAGCAGGGTCCTTGTCCAGCCACTTCTCTTTGGGTCATGACAAAATTTGTCCATGACAGTGCTCTCATTATAAAATTTATGGCACTTGGCCTGTCCCTTTTCGATGCCAGGGTAGCTTACAGCTACCCAGTCTATCCAAGTCCCTTTGTCAGGATTCTCCTTTTGGGGTATTAGGAACTAAGGGAAACTGAGGGTTAAGTCAAGTAAGTATGATAGATTCCCCAGGGTAAATAATATTTGACATTTGACGTCAACTCTTAAGTAATAAGAGCATAGCATCAACAGTCTTCCTGTGTCTACACAAAAAGGACACTGCTCTAAAATAAGCTACAAGAGGACATAAAGAAACAAGAAAAGCAATACTACAATTACAAATACAAAATCCAGCATCCTCTGAGGAAACTTTACGAATTTACAAATCACAGGGGTCTGATTAGGGGAAATGAGAGATTAACAGGAGAAGCAGAGCACAAAGAAATTAAAGACAAATGGGAGTGCTTCCTTAGCATTGTGATGGTCTCTGCTGCAGAGGAGAAAGGACTGACCAATGTTATCCAACATTAGGTGTCAAGAAAAAGCTTTAAGTGAATGACATCTCAATAGTCTTCACCACTGATTTACCAGGAGTAGCACACCACATTAGATGGGGTGTAAAATAGAAGGCAACTGACCTCAATCAAAAATATGTGTATTAGCACACAAGGTTAAACCTGTAACAGCATGTTAGTAATCTCCTGACTGTGCTTTGGGGCCCACGTGGTGGCAATGATGGAACTCAGACATTCTTCATGAAGAGCCTGTGATTTATTTCTGTGCTTTTGCATTGACCCTAGTTAATTTTTTTATTTCATAAAGTAGTTCACAATATTTGATTACATTTAGTATTCAAACACCAATCCCACCATCATTATACCTTTCTGCCACCACATTTAGGGTGTTTCCATCTCGAACCCCAACCCCTACCCCAAAGCAGAACTGAAATAATGTCGTATTTTCCTCTAAGGTTGATTGCCTCCTACTTTGAATCCCATCAAATGTGGTGCGGTTCTCTTGGATGATGGGTAGAGTGTGTCGTATGAAGTGTTATGCGGCCACTTTGGAGGTCACATGATCCAGGGAATGGTTCACTTGTGGGTGAGGCTTGGCCCGAGCATGTGGAGAGCGGCCGTGAGCAGGGCAGCAGTTGGGTTCTGGAGGTTTTTGGCTGCTGGGGCGGGGTCCCTTGGGGCAGGAGGAGTATCACCCACCCTCCTCTGGGGCACCAGCCAGAGAAACAGCCTGGTGTGAGGTCAGGTGGTATGGTTATGGTGAGTGTCATTTTGCTCCCTTCTAGGAGAGAAGGACATGCGATCTGGATGGTAGCCAATGACAAGATTATATGGCGCCAGCTGGGGTGGGTCCTTTGGGGCAGAGAGGGGTCTCGCCCTCCCCCTCTGCTGTTCCCCCGAGCCTTTCTACTTTTAATAGTCATAAGGTTTTTTTCATCCTAGATTTTCATTGCTTAAAATGAGGATAAGGGTCAGAGAGACTTACTTTTTGTGTTCAAGGGCTGAGCAAATGCTTTGCATGCTGGACGTCCAGGTTTGATCCTTGGCACTGCATTGTTTCCTCTGTGCTCCTGGGAATGATTCTCCATGAAAATGAGCCATAAGTCCCCAACACACCCCCTCCCCAATTAAATCAAAACCAATGTAATTATATATTTGGTATTATATATATATACATACATATTTTGTATATATAGATATTTGTGTGTGTGTGAGTGTATGTGTGTGTATTTGGAGACTCTCAGGATGGCACACATCTCACATGTTTTTCTCAGTGGAAATTCATCTGATTTTAATTTTTCCTTTTTGATCTGTAGACACTCTAGGGACTATGGATATTGGCAAAGAAAGTAGATTGACTGAAGAGTCAGGCCATATTGTGGGAAGAGAGACAGGTGAAAGATAAATCAAGCCAGCCAAGATAAATACCAAGGAAAGAAAGTGAGTAAACAGCTAGCTATGGAACATGAAAATACTTATTAAATAGAGATAGGAACAATGATTTGTCAAATATTTCTGACATTGATTGTTGATCTTCCCTCCTAGAATTGTATTCTGGCCATTCTTACTGATTTGTCAAATAGATATTTTGCTTTGGAGATCTTTATGAAAAATGGACTTACTTTCTCTAAATCAACATTAATAAACTTTAATCAGAATTCTGAATTTAACTTGTAAGGGAGTCGGTTTTTAGGTGGAAACAGTTCATTTGTCGGGTTTGGACTTCTATAGAGCTGTCCCCACTCATACCTTCAAAGTAAATTTGACAGTTTATTGGATATTAAACCAGATTCTAATGAAAGGGACCTGTTCCCCCTGCCACTCCCCCAGTATTTCTATGTTCTGTAAGTCACATTTTCATATAGGTGCTTGCGTAAATGTTATTATTTTTCATCTTCAAAAATACTGTACCTTTTAGACTAAAAGAAAAAGAAAACTAATCAGGTCTTTGTCCAGAGTTTTTCTTTTTTTTTCTTTTGCATCTGTCTGCTACTTCCCCTGCAGTAGGGCTGTGAAACATTCTTGTTATATTTCTTCGCTCCTGGGTCTTCAGTGTAGAAGCCTAAAAAGAAAGGCTAGATACAACAAAAGCTCCCATGGAAATAAAACAAAAGGGAGAAAACATGAAAAGGACTTGCAAACAAAAGGAAACAAAAGTGTAGTGCATAAAGGATGAAAGCAGTGCAAAGATCATAGAATTAAGAAATATGTGATAATGTAATCTTAAAAAAGGAAATGTTTTAAATAAGAAGTTCGTTGGGCACTGGATCAAAAAGGGGAAAAAAAGAATTAGCAGAAGTGATGTTTTTCAGAAAGTCTCATTACTTATGAGAAGGATTTTCAGGCAAACCCATTGCGCTTTGCTATACTTATGAAATAAAGTATATTACTAAACAAAGGATTCTATGGAAATAAACAATAGAGGAGACCAAATGCATAATCTCTTTTCATAAAGTGCAACTTTGGAACTGGTCACAAATTCAATTTTAGGGGATACTAATCATTTGGAAAACTGATCTCCCCTGGGTTCCATGGAACAAAGCTGCCTTCCTCAAGTATTATAAAAAATGGGCCATTAACATGATTTTAAGTAGCCACATGGCCCTAGAAAGTGAAAAGAATTTAGTCCTGGGGGAATGTCCAGTGGTTAGGGAGTGCATGCCTTGCATGTTCAGAGAACTGAATTCAGTCTCAGGCATCTCACCGCACCCTCTCCTTATCACTACCAAGGATAGTTCTGGAGAATCCTGAGCATCGGTGATGTTCCCCCAGCACCACCTTCCTCAGCACTGAAACATCAGGGTTGGTGTAATGGTCGTTGCTTTTTCTTTTATTTTTAAAGTCGTCCCTGGGCCACTGAGCTCTACTTGGAACCCCTTCACCCCATTACCAACTTGAAAAATGAAAGTGAACAGAATTTAGCATCATTGTTGGAATTTTGGCAGGCTTTAAATTGTTAAATTAGAGATAATGATGCTTTTTCTACTTACCTCAAATGGCCACTCTGTGGATATGATAGAACGTAAGTAGCTATAGCTATAAAAAACGTCTGACATATGTAAGGTAAATGCTGTATTACAATAAATCTAAGTCTCTTAGTAATTCCAATTTCAGAACACCAAACACTTGAACTTTTTGTTAGGAAAATTGAGTAATATTTGATTGAAATAATAATATTAGAACTACTCAGATTATTAAAATCTCTCAGTCATTGCAGTTTTCCCCTAAGAATTAGGCATGCATGTTTATGGTTTAATGAGCTAATCAACTGATGAGCTAATTTCCCTGTTTAACTGGCTCAGTCACTCATTGGGTATTTTTATTGAGTCTCTGCTATATGTCAGACATTTTTCTGGATCTGGGGGTGTTAGAGAGAATTATACCCGTTCTCTACTCTTAAGATCTTATTTCTGAGAGATAATTGTTCTACTGGTTTCTTACATGTTGTTCTAAGATTATATACTCCACACACCCCACAAATACACATAATTCTCTGAAACATCTCACACACAATATATTCAAGTGCCATGTTAGTGAACATTTTGGAACAACTTCATATTTTCTATTGTATATAATGCAACACTGTAATGTTTTTGGAACTTGGGGAAATAGTAAAAATGCATTGCCCCCACACAATGGATCTAGATATTGAAAAATTTGAAATTAAGCTCACTAGCTATTAAGCAAAAGTATGTCAAATATCTTTATTTTGAAAATATATTTTTCTAACAGTGAGAAAGTGTGCATAAGGCTTTTTCTTAGATAAGGTTGGCAAGATATGAAAGGTGAAATTTTTAATTATTATCATACCTGCCTGGGTTGTGTTGATGAGCTAGCAAAATGCAGATTAATAATAATAAATACTATAATTAATAATTATTTATATGCTCTATAAATTTATTATTTTATTTTTTCAAAATTACTGTTATTTTAGACAATATTTTACAATTTTATGATCTGCTGGTAATAATATTAGTATTGAAAATGTGCTTAAGGTGTAGGACATTTAGATACATTTTAATAATAAGAATGTAAATTGATATGTTTTTAAACACAGTAAATAGAAAAGTTTTTTGGGAGGTTTTGGGCTATACCTGGCTTGCTCCTAAGTCTGTGCTTGGGCTTACTCCTGGCATGACATGGGGCACTGGACATTGAACCAAAATTGGCCTTGTGCAAGGCAAGCATCTAAACCCTTATATTATCTTTCAGGCACCCAAATTAAATTTTATGCCATTAATAGTACTTTTTAACTTCTCTAAAAATTAATGATGAAAATTCTATTTGACTCAGTGAGTCACTTCTTGGTATTTACTTTATCATTCTATCACTGTCATCCCATTGTTCATCAATTTACTCGAGCAGGTTCCAGTAACATCTCCATTCATCCCAGACCTGAGATTTTAACAGCCTCTCCTTACTCATTTTTTTCAATGATTGGAGGCTCTTTTCAGGGTCAGGGGAATGAGACCTGTTGTTACTGTAACAATACAGTAACAGTATTGTTACTGTATTTAGCTTTTCGAATATGCCATGGGGAGCTTGCCAGGTTCTTCCGTGCGGGTGGAATACTCTTGGTAGCTTGCTGGGTTCTCTGAGAGGCATATATATATATATGTATGTATATACACACATATATATATACACATATACTTCCCTTTATGATGATGAACATGTTGCATGGCTGCTTTGTAGCCGTGTGGTCCAGGAATATGTTCACTCATGTGTGAGGCTTGGCCGAGCATGTGGAAAGTGGCCTGGAGTGTGCAGGCGGTTGGGTAATGGAGGTTGGCTGCCAGGGCTGAGTCCCTTGGGGTGGGGAGGGCTCTCACCAGCCCCACTTCTGAGGCACCCCTGGTGTGAAGTCTGGTGGCATGGTTATGGGGTCCTCATTTTATGCTCCCTTCTGGGAGAAGCAGCTGTGAGTTCTGGAGGGTGGCTGATGAGAAGATTATCTGGCGCCGGCAGGAGGTGGTTTATGGTGTGATTCCTGGGTCGCCAGAGATTGGGGGAAGCAGGCAGAGGATCTCTGCTCACGGTCTCATTGAGCCCAGAGTCCAAGATCACAAAGTTCTACATGATATCAGCCACCACCCTCCAGAACTAACAGTGTAATAAATCATGGTACCTAAATAAAAAAAAATCTCCTATTATTTCAAATGCCCTTTTTAAGTATAAAGGAAAATTTCAATTCTTGAATATAACAAGCAAGAAATGGAATGTTTTGCTTATTTAGTTTCTGAAATAGAATTAAGTTATTAACAAAAATAGTATTTTTGTTGGTATATTTTAAGCTACATCTCATTTAACACCAAAGCAAGCTTTTCAGTTCTGCTCTCCAATGTCCATCCAATGTCCAAGTGTAAAGAGTTCATATTATGCCAAATTCAAGCAATATTAATTATTTATGTTGGACAATGCCCCATGGCCAGTACTTACTCAGAAACTCCTGTAGATACCATCATAATTTGAACACTAAAATAAAATAAAAACACTACAAGAAGAGGGGATGTAGCTCAGCATCAGAGCACTTGTTTTGCAGGTGTGAAGCCCTGAGTTTCACCTCTGGCACTGCAAAGCAATGGAAAATAAAAAGCAACACGTGGCAAGGAAATAGCTCTTTATCAACTTCATTGCAAAAAGGAATACAATAACTTATTGCATTTTCTCACTGAGAGAAATGTTTGACAGTTCCTTTTTTTGTTTTTGCTTTGGCATACATGTTTCCAGAGCCAAACTCTCTTGTTCTTCAAACAGTGGTCATTTCTGTTGTGGGCTATGGCAACACGCAAAAATTTCTGCCATAAATTTAGAGTAGTCTTTCATTTTGAAAATCCATTACCAAAAATGTGAAGAATTTTTTCCTGGGAGCTTAATGGTGTGAGTAGATATTAATATAGAAATAGATGGTTAGGATGACAATTTGCACTATTCTGTTCTGAGCACCAGATCCTGTGAGAACAAGGTGCTCTAGTGCTCTTTTAGGAATCAACTAAAATAGACAATAAATGCAATGTGTGGATGTGTTAAAGAGACTTCTCAAGTAGTCAAAAGGGACTTCTTGGCTTATGTCAAAGACTATGTCTAAATGACCTTTCATTCATTGTGCCCATGGGATCAATTCCCTAGAAATCTAATTGTTGTATCAAAATGTATGGGAATTTAAAAAATTGGGGTGTTGGTGGTGATACAGAGAGGCAAGGTGTCCTGGGATTTAATCTAGGACCTAGAACACGCAAGACATGTACTCTACTATTTGAGTCACAGCCCTGGTAAAACATTTAAATTTTTGATTGGTACTAGCAAATTTCTTTCTTAAGTGGCATTATAAATTTATGATCTCATCAGAAATTTCTGATCTTTACCAATTTGTTAGGTAATAATATCTAGTTATAGTTTGAATATAACATTTTCTTATTGGAATGGAAAACCAGCATTTCATGTATTTAGATTGATATTTATATTTTATATCTAGTAAATTGTTTATATATGATGCTCATTTTTCTATTTTTTGATTAACAATTTTAGATTTTTTTTACACATTAGAAACATTGCTGTTTTGTAGAATTGCATGATTTTTTGCTGGGTTTTTACTTGTGTGTATGCATGTGAGTTGCATACACACAAATAAATTTTTAACATTTACAAACAAAATCTATAGAGATTTTTAACATTTACAAACATAGAAATGTTTTCCAATTGGCAATAATTTATTTATGATGATACAAGGAGTTAATAAAAGAAAAAAATTAAAACACTTCCCTCCTTGAAGATACTAATAGTATGTGCAATAAAGTACATCCTTATTCTAAATGTTTAAGGTTTTATTTTGCATCTTTAAATTTCGGATAAAGTTGGGGTCAGTTTTTGTAGAAATTGTGAGGTAAATATCTATTGTACTATTTTACCTTAATGGAGAGTCTATTGTCTCAGTATTAATTTAGTATTTAATCTTTTCCAACTGATACACAATATTTTCTGTTATACAAATTTTATGCATTTGGATTTTTCTGGTGTTTCTAATGTTTTGTTTGATTTTCCAGCATGATTATATTGTGTTGGTACTTATATAATTATTTTAGCTTTATTTAACATTTTAATATATGTTATTAAATGTGAGGGCTAATCTCAACTTATAATTTTTTTATTCTCCCCGAATTTTCTACAATTCTTGGCTTTTTTCTTTTGATCTTTGAGATAATTTATTTTGGTTCTGAAAGTAATCTACTTGGTAGGTTTTTGGGTTTGTGTAAGTACTAAAATTAACTGGATGAAAATTAACATCAATAGGGTGAGAAGACTTTTATTAAGAAAGTGAAATGGCTTTTCATTAGTTTAAATTATCATTTGTGAGATTTTGAAAAAGTACTTTAAAGCAATTTTCATAGTTCTAACACATTTTTTGTTAAGTTTATCCAAAGGTATTTACACTTTAGGATTTTTTTTTATATTGTGGTCTTTCTTTTAATTACTTCTAATTGTTATGTGAATTAATGAAGTCTCTTGATTTCCCTTCATTAATTTTTGAACATATCAATTTTATTGAATTCTCTGAATTACAAGTATTGTAGGAATAGTTTCTCAGATACTTTTTTAGGATTTTAGATAACCATTTTATTTGGAAGTATGGTTATATTTACTTTCTCCTTTATAACTCTTCTCTCTAACTTTGTTCAATTATCTAATTTTATTGACTAGCTAGGCCTTTCAAGGTAATATAAAATAGAACTTGTACAAGTGGATTTATTTTAGTCTTTAATAGAATCTCCTAGTATTTTCTCATTAATTGGACTGGAGCGATAGCACAGCGGGTAGGGCATTTGCCTTGCACTCAACCAACCGGGGTTCGATTCCTCCACCCCTCTCAGAGAGCCCAGCAAGCTACCGAGAGTATCGTGCCCGCACGGCAGAGCCTGGCAAGCTACCTGTGACATATTAGATATACCAAAAACAGTAACAACAAGTCTCACAATGAAGACATTACTGGTGCCCGCTTGAGCAAATCAATGAACAATGGGACAGTGCAACAGTGCTACAGTGTGATAACTTTTGGTTGATGAATATATTTATATATTTGCTATATAATAAGGTATTTACATTTTAGGAAAATACATTGAATTTTATCAAATGGTTATATCTAGATAGCCTGAATTGTGGCATTTATTTTTATCCTCCTGAAATTGATTTCCCAAGATGTTATAAAATATGGTGTAAATATTATGCTAGTATTTTGAAGTCCTCCTTTTCCTTTGTTCTGCAAGAATTGCTCTTCTTTTCCTTCATAGAGTTCTTTGATCTGGGCACCACTAGATATTTTACTACATGATTTTGTATGTTGAGGCTTTATGTGTTAATTTACTGCCTTATTGTGAATCATCAGCTGAGTGTTTTCATATTAAGTAGTTTTAATCTTTAAAAAATACACTGGTGAGCTGGAACAATAGCCCAGTGAGTAGGGCGTTTGCCTTGCATGTGGCCAACCCGGGTTCAATTCCCAACATCCCATATGGTCCCCTGAGCACTCCAGGAATAATTCCTGAGTGCAGAGCCAGGAGTAATCACTTTGCATCACTGGGTGTGACCCAAAGAGTATAAGAATAATAATAATAAATAGGTTGGGATATCTCAAATTGCCTTATTATTCCATCTCTGTCAGACAAAGTAGACGACATATTCCTAAATATGTTAGGAATTGAAAGGTATGTTCAATGACAACTTCATGATGTCCTCTTGGTTTCTCCGAGATGAGCTCTGTCTTTGAAATAACTATTCATTTCTCTCTATGACTGTCTTCAGACATACTCTCAATTTTGGGGGGGACACACCATGCAGTGAATGGAAGATCATGTGGTACCTGGAAATCTGACCTGTAAAGTATACTCTCTAACTAGGCCACTCCTCTCCTACCCCAGCAGTCAAATTTTTGATTTATCTTATTTGATATATCTTTTTCAGACAATTGTATACATTAAAAATTATTTCATGATTACTATATTATTTAATTCTCACCACTGTCATATGATTTGAACATTTTATAAAGGAATGTTAATTGAGAAATTATTAATTATATATATGTATGGGCTGGAGTGATAGCATAGTGGTAGGGCGTTTTCCTTGCATGCCACTGACCCAGGTTCGATTCCTCCATCCCTCTCGGAGAGCCCAGCAAACTACTGAGAGTATCTTACCCGCAAGGCAGAGCCTGGCAAGCTACTCATGACATATTCAATATGTCAAAAACAGTAACAAGTCTCACAATGGAGATGTTACTGGTGCCTGCTCGAGCAAATCGATGAGCAATGGGATAACAGTGACATATATGTATATATATACATATATATACACATATGTGTGTATATCTGTATATATATTTGAAATCATATAACTTTCCAATAGATCATGTTATGAAACAGAAAACTATCTTCACAATGTTTTCTGAAGCCCCCTTTTTCTCTATGATGTTCCAAGACTCTTAGGGTTTGGACCATGTTTTATTTCTCTTGAAATTCCCTGTATGTTCTTGCACATGAGAAGATCAAAACAAAAAGCAGAACAAATTGATAGAGTAGAATAGAGTATCTCAAATTTGTTTCCAATAAAATTTCAAAATGAATTATGGGGTTTTACTCATGCATTTAATCCCCATTTATAGTTCATTAATCCACACATTTATAAGTTCTTGGCAAAAGACTTTTCTGAGGGATTTCTGGAGCCATGGGATATGGGCTTTGCTTTCATGGTCATCCAGCTAGGGAGAATTCTGGTAGCTATTTTCTGGGGCTAGGTCAGTGGGCAGAATTTCCAGTGTTAATTGGCTGCAGTTTATCTCAATGCTGGCTGGAAAACTGTAATGTGCTGCTTACTCATCACCTCCTGTGTGTCTGATTGCTTTCTGGGCAGTCCAGAGCCTCATCACAGTTTTGCTCAGAAGTGAGTTTCCGCTTTTCAGTCCTCATAGAACTCAATCTGAAGTTCCTCACTGCTTTCAAAAATTATTTACGACCTAGCACTATGGTGAGTTATGGGCATATTTTACTCCTATTACATGGCAAAATCTTTAAACAATTGTTGTGAGTGCCACTCTTGGTGGTGCTAGGGGGGCGTGCAGCACTGGGGATTAATCCCAGAGCCTCACACTAACACATATACTCTACCACTAGAGCCAAATCCTACCTAGACCTCATGGTAAACATTTTTAGTCAAGGATCACGTTGGATTCCTTTCCATCTGGATTTACGTGGTGTCTGGCACATAGTAGGCACTCAAGACATTTATAAAAATGAATTCAAGTAGGTTCTAAATTCAGTTAATATCACTCCTCTATTTTACTAGCACTATTTCAGCATATTTTTGCTGTTGCCCACTCTTCATGTGGGTGGTATCAGCTGAAATTGCTGAAAAAGGATCTAATTTCTCTGGTTAATATAATGACTACCATTTATTATCAGCACAAAAGTCTAACACTCTCATTTTTAGTGGCCCATACACCACCAAAATTATGTCTGGAGAAGAAATTCATCATGTTTGTTTTCAGTCTCAGAGTGAAGTGCCACCAAGTTTTGGTAATGAATGATTGAAAATGGCTAGGATATTTGTAATATGCTGAGAGTGCTCACAGAATGATGGCAAACTTAAATGGAGAATCCCAGAGGACAAGTTAGGAACCAAGTCACTTCAAAACTAGGATTTCAACTGCTTCACTGCTCTCTCAGAAATATCAGTTACAAAAAGCCCTTGGCCTTTTCTAGAATTCTTCTTTGCAGTGTCTTTTATTATTTATTTACTTGTGTTAAAGTACCATAACTACAAAGTTTTTCATTACAGAGTTTCAACATAGAATGTTCCAAAACTAATCCCACTAGCAGTGTCAGTTTTTCTCCACATATGTCCCCAGTTCCCTCTTCCCCACCTATTCCCTGCCTACCTCTTTTGACAGACACATTTTAAAGTTTGGTTGTTATAGTTTGCATCTCATACTTTCAGTACTGTAGGTTCTGTGGTTACGAAACATACATATACCAAAGGTCTGAGGCCCTTGATATCTTCTCCTATTACCCCCCGCCACCATCTGCCTCTTTTTAATTCCCCACTCTTCATTTCTTTTCTTCCCTGTCCTTTTCCTTTCTATAATCTAGGGTCTGAAGGGTAATCTAAGTGTATTCTCCATTGATATCATGCATTCACTTGTCCTGTTATTATAGATATCACAGAAGTAAGATCTTCTGATATTTTTCTTTCTTCTTCTGATTTACTTTACAAGACATATCTCCCAGTTCCATCCAAGTTTCAATGCATTGCTTGTTTTTATCATTCCTTGCAGTTGCATAGTATTCCATTGTGTATAAACATCTTACCTTTACTACTGGTTCATCTGTTGTTGGACACCCTTTTGTAAACCTTGCTGGACATTATAGTTAGGCAGATTAAAAATATAGCTATCATAGTGTTGGGATGATGCATGAAAGAAACTATCAATAACAGTCCTATAAATGATGGTACTTCAATAAAAGTGGTCAGCAGCAGAGACAGGGGTGGAGAGGAGAAAGTAATCCAGACCCAGACAGGGCAGTAAACACACACATGTACATATATATGTGTATGGAGGCAGAACCCAGGTTCCAATCTTAAATGAGTGGTAAGAATAAATGATTAAGTTTCTTCAACTCTACAATGTACCTATATCCTAAATGAGATTTTTGAAAATGTCTTAGAATACTGATGGAGTTGCATTGAAAACGCAGGGGGATTTCCTATTGTTATTAGAACAATTCTGAATAGAAAATACAGGTGTCTGCTCCAGAAACCCTCTTTTGATGAACTGGAAAAGGCATTTTAGAGCCCCACTGCCCCCCCAACTCGTGTGTGTGTGTGTGTGTGTGTGTGTGTGTGTGTGTGTGTGTTTTAGGAAGCAAATGTAATTGGATGGGAAAGGGGTAGGAGGAAGCAGATTCATTCTTGTATGCATTTTGTTTGCTAGGTTTAGCTTGTTAGGACATGGAATAAAGGAGTAAAATTGAATCAGTATTGCTTTCAGATGCTTTTTTTTCTTTTTTCAGTTCTGATCCCCCTTTCTCTTTGTTTCGATGTCCTTTTTTGTTTATCATGCTTCCTACTAGCTTCTGTCAAATGCTTGGGTCAATTTAAAGTGATAGTGAATTAAAAAGATATTCATATTAGGAGGTTTTATCTGTTATTTTTATTTAAGAAAATTATTTTAGTCAGGCACCATGGTTTATAAAATTGATAAATGGCAGGATTTTATGGAAAAAAAAACATTCCAACACTACCCCTCCAAATGAGGGTCAGGTTCTCTTCACCATGTCCCAGTGTCTCTCACCCCTGTTCTATCCCCAGACTCCCGCATTGTCAAATGCTTCCTGTTAAAGACAATTCTCAGTTTCTGTTGTCTTTGAGTATTTATTGT
The DNA here is from genome assembly GCF_027595985.1 of Sorex araneus. Lineage (NCBI taxonomy): Eukaryota > Metazoa > Chordata > Mammalia > Eulipotyphla > Soricidae > Sorex > Sorex araneus. Next base: position 39,983,904 of record NC_073311.1, on the reverse strand, counting down.
TTCTTTACTATGCTACTTTATATACCAAATGTAGAGTTTATTCTATATCTGTCCTTCTGCTTCTAACTTTACACAGCATCAGTGAAACCCATACTCTCTAATTCATTCATGTAGCTGCAAATTGCATGATTATATCTTTTCTTACAGCTGTGTAGTATTCCACTGTGCATATGAACCGTAGTGCTTTTGTCCAGTCATCTGTTCTTGGACATGTTTGCTATTTCCAGATTTTGCCTATTGTGTGTAATGCTGCATTGGATACAAGAGTGCAAATGTCTTTTCTGTAAGTGACTTTGCAGTTCAGGGCCCCTGCATCCCAGGAGTTATTTGGCCTTTGCTAAGAAACTCAACTAACCTCTAAGATTCAACAGAATTAATCTACATATTATAATTCAAGGCCCTGTTAGGGATAAGGGGAATGTAGACTTGAGCAGGGGCTTTACCTCTGGTCATTTGAGAGCCTACATGAGTGTCCATCATTAGAGGGCCTTCAGATGGCAGGACACTCCCTTCCTTTTACCTTAATATCCTTCAGACATTTGGGTATGGTGATGGGAACATAGGGCATTCTCAAAAGTATTTCGCTGAACAGAATTTAAAGCTCATTAAATTCTGTAGTCTTTGAGGTCCTTGGTCTCTGCTGGGTTATCTCTGGTGTGCCCTAGCACTGCAGGTGGCCCTGAGCACAGTACATTCTTAGCCCTTGCATCAGACTACCAGCCTGGTTGACTGATTATCTGGGAGTGATCCCAAGACCTCCTAACTATTGCTTTGGAGGTTAAACAATACTTTTATCTCTCAGCTGGTAGTCAAGATTGAAGGCCAGTGAGAGAGAACAGAGGTTTAGATGCTTTTCTTGCCTAAGGATAACACTGCTTTATCTCTTGTGTATGGTTTCTGAGCACCTTCCAGGAGTGATCCTGAGCAAAGAGCCAGGACTAAGTCCTGAGCATAGCTGTATATGCTGCCCTCCCCAACAAACAAACAAATTAACTGACAAAAAATACCCACCCCAGTCAACATGATAGAGATTTCGTCAATTAAATTATGAAGTGAATCTCTTACTAGTATTTCTTGGGACATAGTCTTGTGACTCTATTGATGATTTTGGAGCTCTGATGTTAATATTGACACACCCTCACTTGCTTTGTTGACCTCCATGGGGGATTGTTCGCAGAATATCTCTGTCAATTTTTGTGTGTGTTGTGTTGAAGCTAGTATTATATTGAAAACTTTTTTTTTAAAGTACAAATATCAGTCATTGGCTCTTCACAGATAGGGAAGAAGAGGAGGTTTGCATTTCTGATGATAGTCACATGTGGGGTTTTCACTTTGGGGTTGCATTCGTTTTGGTTTATTGCTTCAATTTTGCATTTTGGATGATTTTGACAGTTTTTCAGAAAGCAGTGCCTCTGGGGACCAGCTGTGTAAGCTTTGAAATAGGAAAGGGGGAGGGAACAATTTCATGATAACAGAGAGCAGAGTGACAGTGTGGGAGGGAGGATAGAGACACAGAGGAAAGGAGAGTGCAAAGAAAAGTTCAAGCATGAAACAAAATGCCACTTCTCCTGGGGTTCAGCAGAGTCTCTGCAGAACCCAGGTTCCTTCAGTGTTTACTCATAGGGATTGGGCTTCACAGTCCTGTCCACAGTGCCCTGGGAAGCGGAGCACACTGGAAGGTGTAGTTGGTTCCTCTTAGCCGTTTTCCCGATTCTTCTGCTGAAGCTCTTGGTGCAGTGAGGTATCAGGGGTCACTTTTGTGTGCCAAAAGTTAGTAGGTGAGATGAGAGACGCCTTTGACTCTGATCAGACTCTGAGCTTTATGGCAGTTCTGCCATGACCACCTGCACCACTTTATCCAAATGGTTTAATCTTTCTGATTTTTCAGTTTGTCACATGTTAAATGGAGGGAGAAATCACCATTATACACAGCTTGTAGAATTGTTGGTGAGAATACTCACTGATCTATATAAAATACTGGCTGGGGTCATTGGTTGTAAGTGTTAACTTGATTTATTTATGGGGTACCCATATACTCGATGAAACATGAATTCTGGGTGTGTTTGTGAGAATGTCTTTATGATATTAGAATTTGAATTGGTTGACAGTCAAAGAGATGTTCTTCCCAATGCAGGTGGGTTTCATCCACTGCCACTGCCACTGTCCTCCTGTTGTTCATCAATTTTCTCGAGCAGGCGCCAGTAACGTCTCCATTAATCCTAGCCCTGAGGTTTTAGCAGCCTGTCTTTACTCTTCCTTCCCAACGGTGCCACATTGGAGGCTCTTTCAGGGTCTCAGAAGAATGAGACCCATCATTATTACTGTTTTTGGCATATCAAATATGCCACAGGGAACTTGCCAGGCCCTGCCGTGAGGGCGGATACTCTCAGTAGCTTGTCAGGTTCTCCAAGAGGGAGAACTAGACTAGAAGAGGTCGCTTCCGTGAGCTTTGTTTTATAGTCTCTGAGATCTTGGTCATTAATGGGATTACATGACACCAGGGGCAGTTTGTGGGTGTGACTGCCTAGCTACTAGAAAGTGAGGGATCTGGGTGGAGGAGGCCCAGTCCCCGTCTGAGCAGGCTTGGAGATCTGATCTCAGCCCCGCACACCTGGGTTCCTTTACTAGTTTCTTCATGTGTGAGGCTTGTCTGAGCATGTGGAGAGGACCTTGAGCATGGCTGTGGCTGGGTTCTGGAGGTCTTTGGCTGCCGGGGCTCTGCTCAGGGCGGGGAGGGAAATTCAACCCGCCAACCTCTGAGGGGCTCTGGTGAAGACAGCCAGGCATGGGGGTAGGAGACTCTGCCCAAATCCCCTATGTTGTTTCTAATCACAGGCACTTTCTTTTTTGGGATCCTTTTACTAATTAGAATACGTAAGCTCCCTCAGATATTTGAAATAAAAAACTATTTGAAACCCCCTTTATTTCAAATATCTGAGGGTTTCATCTAATTTACTGAAAATCTGAAATTAAAAAAGGTGGTGAAAGGGAGAATTTGCGTCTTTCTCTGCCACATAGCTGCAGTTGGAAATTTGTCTTCTGCACCTAAACTGGAATTCATACCATTGCTACCTAATTTGCAGACGTTTAGAATTTAATTAGATTTTTACACTCAGATCTCCAGTTATCAGACCTGAAGAACTTACACTGAATCACATCACTGGCCTTATTGGGCCTGCACATTGCAGAAAACAGATCAGTGATTTCTCAGTTCCCATAATTGTGTGAGCCAATATTTTTTTTAATTGAATCACCATGAGATAGTTACAAAGCTTTCATGTTTGAGTTTCAGTCATACAATGATTGAACACCCATCCCTCCACCAGTGCACATTTTCCACCACCAATATCCCTAGTATCCCCCCCATATCCCAGCCTTCCTCCTGCCTCTATGCCAGAAAATTTTTTTTTTAATTTTAAAATTTATTTATTTTTAATTAGAGAATCACCGTGAGGGTACAGTTACAGATTTATACACTTTTGTGCTTATACTTCCCTCATACAAAGTTCGGGAACCCATCCCTTCACCAGTGCCCATTCTCCACCACCCGTAAACCCAGCGTCCCTCCCACCCTCCCCAATCCCATCTCCCCCCCACCCCACCCTGCCACTGTGGCAGGGCATTCCCTTCTGTTCTCTCTCTCTAATTAGCTGTTGTGGTTTGCAATAAAGGTGTTGAGTGGCCACTGTGCTCAGTCTCTAGCCCTCATTCAGCCCGCAACTCCCTTCCCCCACATGGCCTTCGACTACAATGTAGTTGGTGATCGCTTCTCTGAGTTGACCTTTCCCCGGAACGTGAGGCCAGCCTCGAAGCCATGGAGTCAACCTCCTGGTACTTATTTCTACAGTTCTTGGGTGTTAGTCTCCCACTCTGTTATACTATATACCATAGATGAGTGCAATCTTTCTATGTCTGTCTCTCTCTTTCTGACTCATTTCGCTCAGCATGAAACTTTTCATGCCCATCCACTTAACTACAAAATTCTTGACCTCCTTTTTTCTAACAGCTGCATAGTATTCCATTGTATAGATGTACCAAAGTTTCCTCAACCAGTCATCCGTTCTGGGGCATTCGGGTTTTTTCCAGATTCTGGCTATTGTGAACAGTGCTGCGATGAACATACATGTGCAGATGTTGTTTCGATTGTACTTTTTTGCCTCTCTGGGATATATTCCCAGCAGTGGTATTGCTGGGTCAAATGGGAATTCAATATCTAATTTTTTGAGAGTCGTCCAAATTGTTTTCCAGAAGGGCTGAACCAGTCGGCATTCCCACCAGCAGTGAAGAAGGGTCCCTTTCTCCCCACATCCTCTCCAACAGCGGTTGCTTTTGTTCTTTTGGATGTGTGCTAGTCTCTGTGGTGTGAGGTGGTATCTCATGGTTGTTTTGATCTGCATCTCTCTGATGATTAGTGATGCAGAGCACTTTTTCATGTGCCTTTTGGCCATTCGTATTTCTTCCTTGGTAAAGTTTCTGTTCATTTCTTCGCCCCATTTTTTGATGGGGTTGGATGTTTTCTTCTTGTAGAGTTCAACCAGTTATGCCAGAAAATTTTCTCCATACTCTCTCTCTACTTTTGGGCATCATGGTTTGCAATACAGATACTGAGAGGATATCACGTTTGGTCTTTTATCTACTTTCAGCACACATCTTCTGTCCCAAAAAATATCCCTCCAAACATTATTGACTTAGTGATCCCTTCTCTATTCCAGCAGCCTTCTCCTCCAGCTCATGAGGCAGGCAACCAACCATGGAGCAATATCCCATGAGCCAAATTTTTTAATAATCTTTTGCAAGACATACACATATGTATATTGTATTTGCTGTTTCTCTGGAAGACCTTTACAAATTTTCTTGCTAATCTGTCTGAATGGCAAATAATCAACAAAAAGTAACCACTTATTGAACAAAACACTATGGATTGAGTGCAAGTTTTTTTAATTTAGTTTATTTATGAATATACATGACAGTAAAATTTACTATCATTTATTTTTGCATATTATCATGCAGTTAAATTTTGAGGGTGAATTCCATTCAACAAAGACTTATTGAGTGCCTGAAATATTACAAGCACAATATATGAAAAGGATAAGTAAAATCCAGGCTCATGTACTCTGTAGCACTGTAGCACTGTTGTCCCATTGTTCATCAATTTGGCTTGAGTGGGCACCAGTAACATCTCCATTGTGAGACTTGTTGTTATTGTTTTTGGCATATCAAATATGCCACGGGTAGCTTGTTAGGCTCTGTTGTGTGGGTGGGATACTCTCAGTTGCTTGCTGGGTTCTCCAAGAGGGATGGAAGGGAATCGAACCCAGGTTGGCTGTGTGTAAGACAAATGCCCTACTGGCTGTGCTATCGATCCAGTTCTTAAGAGTCACAAATTAGCTAATAAAGAGATATGTGCATAATCAACTAATTAATTGATCAACCAAACTTTCAGGCAGTCACCACTAACAAGACAAGTACTAAATTAGTAGATGTGCGCAACAGTCCAGGAGAGCTTGAAAATGGTGGTCATTAAGGTTGTCTGTGATATTAGGAAAGAATGAGGAGTAAAATTTTTACCAGAGTTGAAACAGGTGAACTGTTTATCCAGAAAGGACAGTTTAATAAAGGCTTGGAAGGGTGTTTTGACCTGGTGTACTAGGGACAGAGCAATTAGTTGGTGTGGCATTGTAAGCTACTTGGGTAGGAAAAGTAGAAGGTAAGGTTAGAAAGAGTAGTTGGGTCTAGACTTTGAAGTAAAGACAGTGGACTGCAAAGGTAACTGAATATAAAGTTGAATAATGACTGTCACTATCACTGTCATCCTGTTGCTCATTGATTTGCTCGATTGAGCACCAGTAACGTCTCCATTGTGAGATTTGTTACTGTTTTCGGCATATTGAATATGCCACAGGTAGCTTGCTAGGCTCTGCTGTGCTTGGTAGCTTGCTGGGCTCTCTGAGAGGGACGGAGGAATTGAACCCGGGTCAGCTGCGTGCAAAGCAAACGCCCTTCCCACTGTGCTTTTGCTCCAGTCTTGAATAATGACAACAACAAAAAAACTAAAACCAATTTCTGGAGAGAGTTAAGGGAGGTTTAATGGAGTTCAACACAGCACAAGTTGCCCTTCATCCTTGCACAGCCAGGGAAGCCTGGCCTTAGAAAAAAGATCATTAAAATCACTAGCGATGTATTCTTACTCTGAGTCTTGATGTCTCAACACTTTCTGCAGGATGACTAGAGGGGGAACTTCTGCAAAGCAAAGAGATTCACAGTTGCCCAGCTACATTATCCTTCTCCAAACGGTGCAGGCAGATGGAATTGCAACCTGTTTCACTGGGACTTCAGTGTTGGAACCACAAGGAAATGAGAAGCAGTGGGAACCAGTTTGACAGGATGCAGAAGTGTCCAGTTTATTAGGCATTCTAGGTCACATGGAGTGAATCTTCATGAAGGTTGTTTAAAAGAGGCAACCCAGGGCCGGAGAGATAGTATAGTAGGTAAGGTGCTTGCCTTATATACAGCTCACCTGGGTTCAATCTCTGGCAACTCATTTGGTTCCCCAAGTCTTCTGGAAATGAACCCTAAGCACAGAGCCAGGAGTCAGCTCTGAACATAGTTGGGTATGGCCCCCAAACAAGACAAAACAAAAAACAAGGTAACCCAGTGGAGAAGCCCACTGGGCAATTCAGGAATGTCAGTCCCAAGTCCATCCCAGGCGTCTTCTGGAGTGGAGAGTGAGAATTTCTGGTTTCCTGATCGGTATCATTTGGGTCTGGAATGACTCAGATGTTGGTCAGGGTGAGTCTTTCTGTTGGGCAAGCAGTCAACAGTCATCGCCTTTTCCCTTTCTAAAATGCCTGCAGAATAGGAACGCTGTTATGGAAATTAGTTAGCAGCTGCTGTACACGAATGTTTAGAAAATTAATATTACTCACATTATGCAGCACGGAAGCAGAATTTTAATGAAGCATAGAAACTACAGGCACATTGACCCCTTCCCCTTATCACAGACATCTCAGAATGCATAACTTTCTTTGAGAAAACTTCTCATTTCCACTAGGCTTCTAGAGGCCTATTAGTGACAAAAATAGCACATTCACAACCCAAAGGAGCAAATATTTCAGAATATATTGTACTAAAATATGACGGTGTCAGCTAAACCATTATCTATACTTACTTCTCATTATTAATTCTTAACAATTAGCTGCTCTTTGTTGCATGGTAATGGGATTTGCCGTACTATAAAAAATGCTTTGAAGTTGTTAAGTGTCAGATTTGTTTGTGCCAATTTGGTTAGAGATGATTATTATTTGCACTACAGACTATTGCGGATACGGCCTGCTTTGGGTACGAATATGGGGCAGAGGTAGGAACATGTGGTGGAAAAGGAGGAAATGACCCAGGAATTCAGAAGAGCTTGTCTTTGCAAAGATGAAAACAGAACTATTTACCATAGTTCATGCAAACGGCCTCAGCTTATTCTAGAAGACAAATGACTGGGGTGATGCACAAGGGCTATTCTTTGAGGTGTAAGGCCACTGGTGAAAGGATACAGGGGGAATTTAGTTGAAGAATATAGAGAATTGGGGTGCAAGAGCGGTGAGAAGGATATGAACAATAAAGTTTTCAGATGTTGAGGGTGTGAGAAAAAATGCAACAGCAAAATCTCAAGAAGAGAAGGCAAGCTCTGCCATACTTCTGTAATCTATGACCTCAAAACCCATGATATAGGGTATTCTCTGGAGTCAGGACATACCAGGGATGTTCTTACCAAATACAATAATGGTCAAGAAATTCAGTTGAGGAAGAAGATAAAAGCAAGAAAAATGGACCAAAGACTAGAAATCACATTGAGGGAAAGGTTTAGTTAATATTTTTGGTGGGGGGACATCTTTCACTGTATCACTGTCATCCCATTGTTCATCAATTTACTCGAATGGGCACCAGTAATGTCTGTATTCCTCCAAGCCTGAGATTTTAGTAGCCTCTCCTTACTCTTCTTTCCCAATGATTGAAGTCTCTTTCAGGGTCAGGGGAATGAGATCTATCGTTACTGTTTTTGGCATATCGAATATGGCATGGGTAGCTTGCCAGGCTCTGCCCATGCGGGCAGGATACTCTCGGTAGCTTGCCGGGCTCTCTGAGAGGTGTGTGTGTGTGTATATATATATATATATATATATATATATATATATATATATATATATTACTCTCTATGATTTGTTGCCTACTGTCTGAACTCCATCAAGTATGGTGTGGTAATTATGGAAAATGGGTAGAAAGTGTCTTATAATGTCTGGAAAGTGGTCTGGTGCATGGCGGCAGTTCAGTAGTGGAGGTCGGTGGCTGCCAGGGCTGGGTCCCTTGGGGCCGGGAGGGTTCTCACCCGCCCCTCTCTGGGGTGCCCCAGGTGAAAACAGCCTGGTGTGGAGTCCAGTGGCATGGCTATGGGGGCCTCATTTTATACTCCCGTCTGGGAGGAACAGCCATTTTTAAAGATGTTCCTCCCCTCACCCATGGGGGGACATCTTTAAAATTATTTATTTCCATACCATTCCTCCCTGTCCCTTTGTTATTGTGTTATTACAATGATGGGCATCACACATGTGCCTGGCTGTGATGCTCACACATTTGGTTTTGATGCTCACTGGTGATCACATATGTGCTTGCTGTACTTGCTCATTTGACCATAGTATGTTCACACATGCACACTTTTAGTTTCAGTCTTTACATACATCCAATTGCTCATTATCCTAAACAGCGAGCTGCTTAGGCCTCACTAGTCATATATGAGTTATATTAGGGATTGAAATTATGGCATCACCATTGTAAGTTAAGTGGTTTATGCCACTGAGCCATTTTCTAGGCCGCTGTCTTATTGTATCTGTAGGGAAGCTTAGCAAAAAGTTCAAGATATTATGTCCTGTGTTCATCATTCATCTGTATAACTAAAACAGCCCTGGGAAGAAAGTGTGTCTGGGATTGTGTGCAGATGTTTGATGCTGGTATGGATGGAAAGATGCAGATTTTTAAACTCATTATTACTATCACCACCCATATTTATTGATGACTCATTAGGTACAGGCCTTTGGGGTTGGTCCTGAATCTGGAGATCATTAGAAGGACCAGGCCAATTGTCATGAATAATTTTAAAGTCTACAGGATGTGGGTTACCTGGTTGCACCCACTCCTTGCAACTTGATGTTGATCAGGACTGAAATAAGCTATTATAGAGGTGTTTATATTGCAGAAATTGGCAAATGTTACAAACCTGGACTTCCATTCTCTTTACCCTAGTCCAAGGGGGATATTTTAGTACTTACAGAAGCAAGAATTCAGTATTTACTCAAATACTGGTATTTAACTTGGGAGACAATCCCCGGAAACACAGGTGAGGAGACAGGAAAAGGAAGGCAATTAGTAAAGAATGTGTTGCAAGACAATTTACCATGTTAGGAGCCTTGCTTGCCACGGCTGGAGAGTGCTGGGGTATTTATATACCAGCCCCTAAAGTTGAGAACTGTTCCAGGGCTATAAATTGCTTGCATTCTGGCCCATGTGCTTTAGCAGAAGCCTCTCAGAAGGACAGTGCAACTTCTTAGACAAAAGTGTGGATTCAGAGCATCAGAATCAGGCTGGCATATGGGATGTGGATAGCCTAGAATGAGATGTGGAGCACTCAGAGAATTTGCTTTGTTATTTGCATGTTTTAATGCAGCGCGTGCTACAACTCAGTGTTGAGAGTTGTGGGGTTCACAGTCTTATCACGGGTCCTAAGAAGGTTCAATACATCTAACGAAAAGAATGTATTTCCTTCATAAAACAACCAACTTAGCAGAGACCCAGATAGTAGGTCAGGTAGGTGAAGTTCAGCAACAGCATTCACGATGCTGTGACGTAGGAAGAGTTATTTCACCTATCTCTGTTCAGATTTTCTCTTATTTTCTTTTTCTCCTTCTCCTCCTTCCCCTCTCTCCTCCCCTCCCCTCTTCTCTCTTTGCCTCCTCTCCCCTTCCCTTCTCTCCCTGCTTTCCCTTCCTCTCCTTCCCCTTTCCCCTCTTCTTCCCTCTCCTCCCCTTTCCTCTCCTCTCTTCCCCTCCTTCCCTCTCCTCTCATTGCCTCCTCCCCTGTCCCCAACTCCCCTCCCTCCTCTCCCCTTCTCCTCTCTCCCCTCCTTCCCTTCTCTGCTCTCCCCTCTTCTCCTCTCCTCCATTCCTCTCCCCTCTCCTCCCCTCCCCCACCCAACCCCCTCCTCTTCTCTTCCTCCTCCCCCTCCTTCTCTCCTCTCCTCCCCTCCTTCCCTTCCCTAATCTTCCCTCCCCCCTCCTCCCCTCTCTTCTCCTGATTCTGGAATAACAGTGCTTGGGGGATGATATGAGATTCCAGGGATGGAACCTAAGTGCACTGTGTGCAAGGCAAGTACCTGCTGTATTATGTCTTCAGCCCCCTGTTCTGTTTTTCCTAAAGTAAAATGGAAGCACTCATAAATGTGAATGTTACTATTTAGAACTCTATTCACAAGAGTCCAGAAAGCTAAAGGCCCTAGACACTTGCTAATCAGCAAAAGAGACCCAAATGCCTTGCACCCCCTAGGAGGGTGATATTCTTTTCTCCTCTAGAAGAACAGAGCCAGAGGCCTTCTGGAGATTACACAGAGGGTTGTAAGCCTTGAATCTGGGGGAGAAGTTTATGTGGTTATTTCCATGAATGTACTATCCATATGTCTCCTGTCTAATTTCTTTCTTTCTGAATAATCCCTGTTTGTTGTTGGGAAAAAATCAATTTTATCGATAGTGCAGCGGGTAGGGCAGTCGCCTTGCATGTGGGTGACTCGGGTTTGATTCCTTCGCCCCTCTTGGAGAGCCCGGCAAGCTACCGAGAGTATCTCACCCCCATGGCAGAGCCTGGCAAGCTACCTGTGGCGTATTCAATATGCCAAAAACAGTAACAAGAAGTCTCTCAATGGAGGCATTACTGGTGCCCATTCGAGCAAATCAATGAGCAACGGGATGATGACAGTGACTGTGACAGTGACCTGATTCCTTGATACTTTGCCATTATAAAAAAGCAGAAAAATTGTAATTTAGAGAAAAGAAATAATTTGGGGGGGGTTTAGTATACACAAGTTAAGATGACCTCTTCCTTTTAGCAATATCTTTACCAAAATAAATCTTGCTCATGAAACAGAAGCCTCTAGAACAAAATCATATAAGAACAAATATGCTGACATTAAACTTTTTCCAAAATACCAAAGACTCCCACATTGGATTTACTATCTCATAAAAAAAGCCTCATGTTTCACTGATTGCTGTTTATGACTAAAGCTAATAAATTGGGCTAGAGGGAGCGATCCAGTCCCTCACAGCAAAAACAAACTAAAACACCACTCCCAGAAGCAAAATGTGATTTGGAATTTCATCATAGAGTCACAAAACTTGAAAGAAACTTAAAGATTTATAACTTCAATAATCATTTTACCTAGGACAATAATTAATTTTTATGTATATAAAATTAGAATATTGTTGGGACTGAAGAGTTAGTACAGTGAATAAAGCTTTTGCCTTGCATGTGGCCGACCTGGGTTTAGTCCCTGGCAGTCCATATGGTCCCCTGAAGTCCACCAGTAATGATATCTAAGCTCAGAGCGAGGAGTAAGGCCTGAGAACTGCTGTATAGCTCCAAAACAAAACAAACACCCAAAACAAACAATAAAAGAACATTTCTCAACTTAGAAATACTCAGCTGAAGGCTTTGTACAATGGATATCCAGGAAAGGACGGAGGTAGAGGTGAGCAGGTATGTAGCCTTTTTGACTGGTTAGACAGTATTTGGAGAAGCATTTGGCACAATGACTAAGATTTCCTGTTTAGAAGGTGGACAAACTTTCATTCAATCACCTCCCCAATTCATTTTGCTGCTTATTAAACCTGGCTGGGTTCTTAACGTTCTATTTTGCAGTTTTTTTCATCCACAGAATGGGAATTGTAATTCCTCACCCTCTCACTTCTTCCTCCCCTGCCTGCTTTCTGTATCATTAGTAGAAGAATAATTTAGATAATATATGTAAGACACTTAATTTTGTGTCTATATGGAGATCAGAGCTTAATAAATCATTTTTATTAAGTCCATACATTTCTTATGCAGACTTTTCATTTACTCAGCAAATACTTATATGTATCAGGTACTTTTCAAGGCTGTTGGAATACCTTGGTGAGCAAAATAAATAGAGATTTCTGCCTTATGGTGTTTACTTTCTAGGGGGAAGGAGGCTGCAGACAGTAAACAACTGATACAGCAAATAAGTAAATTATTTGTCAGTGTAGAACTTAGGCAGGGTGAAAGTAAAGGAAAGCAAAGAAAATAGGACTGGAAGAGCAAAGAGGATAGCATTGTAATTTTACTTATATTGGATAAGTTTTGCCTTACTTAGAAGGTATTTGAGCAGTGATGTAAAAAAAAAGGTAGGGGAATGATTATATGGGTGTCTGGGGAAGAATGTTCCAAGTAGAGGTACAGTTAGGAAAAAAGATCCAGAGAATGCTACCAGGTTATGGAACAAAGAGGAAGTCAGACCGAAACAGAGTTAAAAAATGAAGGGAAAAGGTGGAAAAAATATTAAGGGAGAGAGACGTGATGGAACGGAATAGTAAGTGACATCAGACTTTACACACCATTATGAAGACTTGCTTTTTTTTCTGTTTTGCTTTTTTGGGTCACACCTGGCGATGCACAGGGGTTACTCCTGGCTCCGCACTCAGTAATCACTCCTGGCGGTGCTCAGGGGACCATATGGGATGCTGGGAATTGAACCCGGGTCAGCCTCGTGCAAGGCAAACACCCTACCCACTGTGCTATCGCTCCAGCCCCAGGAGAGCTTGCTTTTATGTTGAGTAAATTAGGAAGTCACTATAAAGTTCTGATATCAATAAGACATATGATCTGAATTGCATTAAAATCGACATCTTTGACAGTTATTTTCAGAATCAACTTCTATTTTTTCAGTTCTGGGGATCTAACAAAGGGCATCAAAAATGCCAGGCATGTGCTCTACCATTTAGCCACACTTCTGGCCCCAGAATAGACCTTTCGGAGTAAAGGTACAAGTGGGATATCTCTCAGGAGGTGAACATAGTCACCTAGAAGGGATAGAGAGGTCACTCGAATCACAGTGGTAGCATGGATGATAATGAGAAGTGGTCAGTTTCTGGTAATAGTTTGAAAAGAGTTCAAGGTTTCCTTTTAAGCTGGGTATGGAGCAGTAATTGTAGAGTGAAGGATTTATCAAGTCAATACATTTGTCAGTTCATTCTATTTTAGTGACGGAATCACGCACCATTAGCAGGTGTAGCAATTTATTTTACCATTCCTATTTTTCATGGAAATTTGATTTGTTTTCAGTTTTGAATATAATTGACATTTTAATCAACGCTGTAACGAACAGTCTTTGATGCCCATGTACAATATTTCTATAGACTGGGAATCTAGAAGTAAAATGATTGAATTGAAAGGGATATGCATTTCAAATCCTGATGAACTCAGCTAGTAAGGAAGCCTACATTGGGAGTACCAGCTCCTACCATGAATCTATGGGTATTGGGACTGTATAATGGCCTCCATGTATATTATGGTCCTGTGAGTTTTATCTCTTTATAATCTTTGTCATATGGCAAATTATAGTAGAATCATAAAATAATGTCTACTGACAAAGTTGCCTGTTTCATCTGAGTCTTTTCTAAACCTGTAGATTTGCTGCCAGATATTAAACGTTGGCAAACTTTGGAGATGCTTCTCAAATGAAGCATTTAGGTATCGTTTCTTCTAGAGAGAAGGCTGATGATTTTCTAATGACAGAGCTGTGAAGTGTTACCACATTACTTAAAGGTCACCATATGTGGGATTAAATTGTCACTAATCAATTTTTTATGCCAATGTGAAATTGATCATTCAAGAGAATTGAGTATCTTTATCAGTTAAGGCCACAGCATTCAATAATTATTGTATTTATTATTTCCCTATCCAAAATTAAAATCCTGATTGGTGAAGAAGCATTTTATGAGTCTGGGGAGCTCTTCTGACATTTAATGTAATCTTCCAATAAGTCAGATGGGTAGTTGTTTTGATGGAAGCTGTGGACAAAGTGCTATTAAACCCAATGCAAGGAAGACATTATTTTGTAAATAACTATGGTGATTAAGCTTTGTTTCACATCATTAAAATGTGTTACTCCATCCAGCATTGCCTCTCCTAACCTGTTCAGCAGGAAATGCTTTGGTTAGAAGGAGAAAGGTGAGGACATACAGTGAGAGGAAAACCTGAAAAGAACCAGAAAGCTGGTAAACGCATCAAAGAAGGTTGAACTATGCCTGCCTGCAAAGCCTTCGGCGGGGCCACTGTGCCGTTGTTAGCTATCCTGAAGCTTCTGATACTTCCTTGTGGAATCTGCTCTATGGGATGAGGATTTATGCAAATGCTGTTTTAGCATCCCCTCTCTCTTTGGTCCAGTCAGATCTTATTGACCAAGCGAGAAGTTAAAAAACACGGTGTGGTCTCATTTAGGCAACATTTGACTTCTGCCAAGTCTCCAGCACCCTGCAGTGACAGCATTATTGCTCATACAATTAGAGATGGTTGCCTGGGAGAGGACCCCTGCAGCAGCCACTCTCCCAAGTCCATCCATTTCCCCTTGCCCAGCATGCTGGCTCCTGGCTCATTTCAGCTTTCATTAGCCTCTGCAGCTTCTGGGTATGAAGGTGCAGCTCACCTAATATCCACCATTCTGGAGTGCAAAATAAAACACCCCGGTTTGCCTTCCTCCCTTTGGCCCCGTCCCCTCCCTCACACGCACTCATTGTGCCACTCATATATTTAACTGGAGGCTGAAAAACTTGATTTCTTGTATGTGTGTCTGTCCCATCAGGAGGTAATCATCAGAAACTAGACATTTCTATGCTGATATTTCTCTTTCCAAACTAAGAATGAATCTAGTCTGTTCTGCCCCCAAATACTTATGGATAATGAATGGAAAAATATGCTGTAGCCTATCTGGGGGTCAATTTGGACTGGTCACTTGTGTGCATGCCTTCCAGATATGATTGTGAAAATAGTGGTAGTGACTGCTCAGCGCCAAATTGTTGGATTATTATGGAAGGCAGTACTCTCCAATTGATCATAATTATTGCTCTAGTGATTATTGTGAGTGACTGTCTCATATATCAGATATTGGCTTAAATGAAAACAAATTGCTTTATGTAATGACAAAGTCCAATTTCTGGCACAGAAGACTCTGGAAGTACATACAAGATATTCAGGAAACTTTTGTTTCTGTAGGCATAAAGTGGGACTTCCTACATAGAGACAAGTAGTCACTTGCCAGCTACTTGTCTATATGTAGGAAGTGCACAAATAACCATTTGTGCAAAATATTGTTTCTCAGTGGTGATATAGCTCTGGTTCTGCATTTCTTCCTTCTGACTTCAGCTGCTTGTGCTGTAGTCAAAAGAACTGTCTTTTTCCTTCCTATATTAGAGATGTGATATCATTCTGCTAGGCCAGATCTAGAACCCAGATCCATCTCTGAATCTCAGAATGAGCAGTTCCATGAGACTGACATACAAGGGCAGTAAACACAAGGGCCAGGAAGATTGCTTCATATTTGGAAGTCTGTCTCATGAGCTGGGGGAGAAGGAAGCTGGAATAGAGGAGGGATCACTAAGACAATGATGGTTGCACGGATCTATCGGGATGGGAGATGTGTGCTGAAAGTAGGTAGAGGACCAAACATGATAACCTCTCAGTATCTGTATTGCAAACCATAATGCCCAAAAGTAGAGAGAGAGTATGGAGGAAATTGTCTTCCATGGAGGCGAGGGGTGGGGGTGGGAAAGGGGGGGTATATTGGGGAGATTGGTGGTGGGGAATGTGTACTGGTGGAGGGATGGGTGTTTGATCATTATATGATTGTAATTCAAACACGAAAGCCTGTAACTGTATCTCAGAGTGGTTCAATTAAAAAAAAAAAAAGAATGACCGGTCCCATCCAGTGTACCTGGTCTTAGAGATGGCAGCCAAAAGAAAATTCAGGTAGTGTTTTCAGAAACTGTGGGATGGATGCTGGGTAGGGAAGTAATGGCATGAGTCTGTCTATGCTGGTGTGAGGCCTGACTGAGTCAGCCCTGGGTTTGTTTTAATGATGGATGCCTTCAAATTTGAGGAAAGTCACAGAAAATCAGTACCCACAGCACTTTTTTGGGGGGGAGAAAAATCCCACTGTTAGTAGCAGGATATAATGAAATAAATTTTGGCATACAATGAATGCACAATTAGTGGTAATGGCTTATGTGGTTTATCATAGTCCGGATGCTTTTTCATATAAGCGTATTCTATCATTTGCACTATGCTTATGGTAAAATTCAGAGACATTTCAATGCACAGGTTTATTCCATTTACAATTCTCACAGTTGACAGCATGGAGTCTCTTAGTAGATGAGTCTACTGAATGGGAAACAGAAAAGATGGCTGGGGGACCTTCTAGCTCCCAGAGAAGATATCTCTTGGTGTTGAAGGAGGAGGCTGGAATTGGATGAGGGATTACAGTCCTAGGAAAAGGGTCCTTTTCTTCCTAGATAGAGGTGTCTGAAGCACAAGAAATAGTCCTGGGGGAAAGAAGTAAAAGTCCCAGAGGATCACCAACCTGCCTGATTCTTCTAGGAAATTGTTCAAGAATGCAGAAGGAAGCAGGCATTGTAAATTAATAAACTGGGAACTGAGGCCTGGGACTCATTTTCCTTTGGTTCCCAGCTTAGTCTTTAACTTAAGTGCAGCAGATATTTCTGGTTAGATTTGACTTTTGCAATTAATTCTGAAGACGGATAGCTCCATGAAGCCTAGCTGCAGGTAAAATAAACAGGGGGCTGCTATTTAAGTTAATATGTTTTAAAAGATTACTTTGCATTGTTCGTAAGGAAGGACCCTCATAAAGCCTTTTCTTCTGGTGTGTTTATAGACTGGGGAAGGAGCAGTAGCATTTGGAGGTCCTGGGTGAGGCAATTTGGATAATGAATAGTTGGGGTTCCTTCTTCTCTCATTTCATTCATGTATTTATGTTACCGTAATGAAGCATCTCTTTTAAGCGGAGCTGGAACTAGAGCTGAAGTCTTCTAGGGTCCAATATTTACACTGGTGCTTCCTCTTCAGCTTGCAAAAGTACAGAGCTTTTGCTGACTTAGACTTTATGCTTAAGAAACCTCATTTATGTAGGCTGGTCAGCCCAAAACATTTAGATAGACTTTTTATTCAGGATTCCCACAGCATGGTTTTGCTTTTTTGTTTTCCATGTCATCTTGGTTTGTGGATTCAAGATCAATAGAGACCCCCTGTTCTTGGGGGATAGTGTTACCACCAAAATTACCATTGTTATCTTTAAGAATGAAGACTTTGACTCAGATTTTCAGTGATCTCCAGAAGCAACTATTTTACTTGGGAAACCTTTTTCCTTTTGATTTTTGGGTCACACCAGTGGCGTTAAGGGTTTTACTCCCAGCGCCAGGGTCCCTCTAGGCAGTGCTCAAAGCACCATGTGGTGCTGGTGATCACAAAGCATGTACTTAACCAGTTGAACTACCTCTCTAGTCCATTTTATGGCAGGGCAACCACTGAGAAGGTTTGGTTGTATGCAGTTAATTATCCCTTCTTTATTATGTGAGACCCCCTTCCATTTGGGCTAGAATTCATAGCTCTGCCAATGCTCTGCATATATGTAATTTAATTTATTCCCTTTTCTCCTTCTCATAGGTTTAATGTTTGGGCATCCAGCCTAAGGAGAGCCCAGAGGGCTTGAGGAAGCTTCCATGCATCTTACACTTGCCTTGCCTGTTTTCTCTGCTTGGATAGACCAAATTCTGCCTAAGGTGTTGGTATCATGGATCCAAAGAAAATGGAACGTAGTTACTGATTTCAGGAAGTTCTTTGGGAAGTTTGTGAATGATGAGGTTAAACCTTGAGATATTTTAGGTTCATTGTCTTTGCTGGAGTGATAGTACAGCGGGTAGGGTGTTTGCCTTGCATGAGGCTGACCAGGATTGGATTTCTCTGTCCCTCTCAGCGCGCCCGGCAAGCTACAGAGAGTATTCCGCCTGCACGGCAGAGCCTGGCAAGCTACCCGTGGCGTATTGGATATGCCAAAAACAGTAATAACAAGTCTCACAATGGAGATGTTACTGGTGCCCGCTTGAGCAAATCTATGAACAACAGGACGACAGTGCTACAGTCCTACATTGTCTTTGCTTGCCAGAGAAATGTAAAAAAGAAATAAGAACTTTGAAGGTCAAGACTCTTAAAATTTTGAAGGTGATAGGGAGAAGCCCAGCTGTCTAGAGTCTGCTTCCTGGTACTTACATTAGACTAGTCCTTGTCTCCAAAGAAAAAATATCACATACCATGATCATTTTATTATTAGTAGTAACATTAATATTATAATCAATGGGACAAACATAGTAAGGACCATAAAACCATACAACAAGACAATAATAGGTACATAAAAATTCTGAAAACTATATTCAGCCTGCTCGAATTCAACAAATTCATTATTACAGCTAAGATATTCCAGCCACCTTTGAGGTAAGCAGTTGTATTTAGTTCTATTTTATAGGAGAAGAGATTGACATTCAGAGTTGTCAAGCCTTGGTCACTGCATAAGTTTAGATGGCTTAAGCATCAAAGTCAGGATTCAGATCCAGGCTTGTCTGCCACGCTAACGCAGAGAGTCAGTCAAGGAGAGTGAACGTGGAGTTTGGCAACTGCTTCCCCAAACTCCTAATTCTAAATAAACACAGCATTTAATGTTCACTGTCTCTGTAATCCCGTTGCTCATGGATTTGTTTGAGCGGGCACCAGTAATGTCTCTCATTGAGAGACTTATTGTTACTGTTTTTGGCATATCCAATACACACAGGTAGCTTGCCAGGCTCTGCTGCGTGGGCAAGATACTCTCGGTAGCTTGCCGGGCTCTCCGAGAGGGGTGGAGGAATCGAACTTGGGTCGGCCACATGAAAGGAGAATGCCCAACCGCTGTGCTATCGCTCCAGCCCCATTTAATGTTGAATACACTAAAGATTAAGAGCAAACCTAATTTCCTTCCTTTCTTCCCTCCTTCTGTCTTGTTCTTTTTATTGATGAAACACTGCATTTTAAGGTTATATAATTTTCAGGTCAAATCAAATTTTCAAGACAAGAGTTCTCAGCCTTCCGAGGTAAAGACAGAAAATAAGCAGTTCTCTTGTCTCTGAAAGCCCCTCACCTCTTCCCTCACAGCTCACCTTTCACCCTCTCTTTCTCAGAAGCTGCACAGCAGAACCAACCTGGGAGAGAAAATAGAACAGCATTGGAAATTGCTGTCACTTTCGCATCGTCCTCGGGGAACAGTTACTTCCAGGCTGGGTCAGGCAGAGAGACCCTGGATTTCGGTTCTTCTATGTTAATTAGAAAGCAGAATCTTAAGAGCCAATTTTGACGAAGAACTCTGTGTCCAATTTTCTCCTGGCCCTGATTGTGAACGGCTTGATCAATATGAAATCTAATTTACAATGATGGCCCCTGTGAAGCTGGCAAATGTTATGTCAACATCCTGTAATGACTTCAGCTTCCTGAGCACACTTGTTAGTACGGCCACATCTGCCGCAACCACTCTCTTAACCACCCCACCTCTAAAGTCGCATCTGTGCTAAGGCCCCCCGCAAGTTGGCCTGCCTTCCTCCCCACCCGCAGAGGCCCCAGGCCTGTCAGTCCTTGTTGCAGCCTCCCTATCTGATGAACTCCAGAAAAGAAGGAGAACACAATTAATTTTCCTCCCACAACTGATGAACCAAAGCAAGAAATAATTGCTACTCAGTTTTAATAATGGCACATTTTATGAAATTTCCATAAAGACAATTCGGAAGGGAGCGCAGGGATTATTTCTCTACAGGGGGCCCAACTGGTTGGCATTGTTTCATAATGTTTATGTTAGTATAATTCTAGTCGTCTGCATTTGCATCCCTCCGTCTCCTGGGGCGAGTTCTTGCAAACGAATCTGTGAGGCTCTGAATAAAAAAGCTGTAATGGGAACCAGGCATCCACTTCCAAGATTTCCAGTCTGTCCTCTTCTCTGGGGAGATTGGGGAGCAACTCCACTGGAGAAAGACGGGAACATTCCAGAGATGTTTCTGAAAGCCAGGAGGCCGGTTTCTTCCTGTAGCTCCTGCCTAATTATTAGGTCTGGGGAATAGGTATGTGGGTTTCTGAAAGAATGCAGAGAGACAATTATAGGCAGGCAAAAAGTTCTATTTATTTATTTATGTATTTATTTTTGGTTTTGGGGCCACACCTGGCAATGCTTAAGGGTTACCTTTGACTTTGCCCTCAGGAATTAATAACTACTGTTGGTGCTCAAGGGGCCTTAAGGGGCGCCAGGAAATGAACCCGGGTCAGCTGCATAAAAGGCAAGTGCCTTACCTGCTGTATTATTGCTCTGGCCCCCAGAAAAAGTAAGTTCACAGGGAAATAGGACACTGACAAAATAGAGGCAAGCTCGTCTTTACTCCAGAGAGTAAAATAGTGTTATCCTTTTTCAGGATTTATATACACTCTTGGATATGCGACTGCCATACTCGGAAGCCAGCCATCTCAGATTGAGGCCTGGACTAGACCTTTCTTAGCATTCAGATACGCCCTATGTTCTAATTAAGTATTTTGCTGAGTTGCTCTAAATTATCACTTGGGATTCCAGGTCTGCATCCGGGTCTGCACAGGGGAACAGAAACCTGTAAAGACATCCTAGAGAGAAAGAGTAGGGCTTTGTTCCCCCATCCAGGCTGGCTGAGAGATTATGGCTTTTGTCTCCTAGTAGGTCCCATGCTGCGCCCTGCCCTGCGTCCTGGTCCTGATTTGTGCAGAGGAATATGGAACCTATTGAGCAGCGCTATTTTGAGCCACACGTTTAAAATTTATCTCAAAATGGAGGTTCTGCTTTTCCGTCATATTTTTTTTTTTAGTCTCGCAAAGTTGGTAAGAAAATTTCA
Organism: Sorex araneus; assembly: GCF_027595985.1. Classification (NCBI taxonomy): domain Eukaryota; kingdom Metazoa; phylum Chordata; class Mammalia; order Eulipotyphla; family Soricidae; genus Sorex; species Sorex araneus. Next base: position 39,962,860 of record NC_073311.1, on the reverse strand, counting down.
AATACCTCTTAAAATTTTTAAATTTTTTTAGAAATTAAAATGCTTAGGGCTTCCTCCAGCTTCTGTGATCAGGGATCACTCCCAGCAGTGCTCAGGAGACAATATGTAGTGCTGGTAATAGAACTTAGATCAGCTGTGTGCAAATCAATTGCCTTACCTGGTATACTAGTTCTCCAGTCCTTAAAATGGTATTTTGGTTGGGGGAGGGGCAGGTCAAGTTGAAGGATCTAGTAAGGCAACAGTGTTACCTTGTTCCTTCCCTGGCAGCATTTATGGTCCCTTGAGTACAGCTAGGAGTGATTCTTGAGCAAAGAGCTAAAGTAAATTTTGACTACCACTGGATACAACTCTACATATCTGAAATATTTTTTTGGGGGGGGCGCACACTTGGAGCAGATCATGATGTGCTGGTGACTTGACTCAGGGCTCTCATGTGCAAAGTATGCGCTCCATCCCTTTGAGCCAGCTCCCTGGCCCCAAACTCCTTCTCTCTGACCCTTCAAGATCATCCAGATGGCACGTTCCCATTGTTTGCTCTTGCCAGAAACCTCCTCCAGTCACTTGTATATATCATATTCACTCACTGCCAAAGGGGATTGGCATAAGCTGTTCTCTCTTCCTAGAAGATTGTTTCCTCTCCTTCTCCAGGAGAGATTCCTCACCCTCCAAATATCATCCTTCCACGAGTTTTTCCCTCAAGTTTCTTCTACCAGGTCAAACCCTTTCTATCAGTTTCCATTGCCTCCTTCCTTTGTCTCACTGATATTTTGGTATAATTGTGTGATCAATACTTTCCTTTTTATTTCAATGCAAGTTCTGTGCAGGAAGGAGTCTATCTTACATAGCTCAACAGTTTACTCTCCAAGAAGGGAACCTCTTACCAGTTGAGCATGGTGATCTGTAGAGGGGTACATTTTTGCTGAATGAGAAACTTATTAGTTCTGTATTATTTGAGTATTTGTTTGATTGCTATAACAAAGGAGATTGAAATAGTGACGTTAAAACAGTGGTTTATTTCTCTCTGAGATTCCATATGGTAGGGCTTCCCTTAGTGTCAGTGCTCTAGGTCCAATCTAATCCTTCCTTCCTTCTACATATATTTATGAGGCACATGATAAATCCCAGGTCTCACTTCAGGCCTTGAGGACACAATAGTGAATAAAACAGAAGACATCCCTGTACTTGTGGAGCTGATATGCTAGTGGGAACGAGGCAATTTCACATGATGAAAGTGTTGTGCATGGTCTGATATAAAGGGATCAGTGCTATATGGAGAAATAAAGCCAGGGAGGAGATACGAAGAGGGGAAGTGAATGCTGCTGAAATTCTGGATGAGGTAGTCAGAGAAAATGTCACTGAGATTGACATTTGTGTGGCAAATGTGAAGGAAGAAACCAGGTGGTTATCTTCAGAAAGAATTTTTAATAAATACAGAAACTCTGTGGCAAGAGAGTGTTTGGGGTGTCCAAGAATCATGAAGAGACCAGTTTGGCACAGTGGAATGATTAACCTCGCAGCAGTGGCAACAGCAATCAGAGAGGTTATGGAGGTTGATCAAGGCCTATCGATCATTGTAGGGGCTTGTTGCTTTGTTCTCTTTACTTCCCACTGCATCTTGTAGTCCCAAATATCTGCATAAGCTCCTGGCACTGTAGCTAATAGTGAGAGGGAAAGGTGAGGAGATGGTACTCACTTTCCTTTATGGCTTAAGTTGCAAGTTGAATCTACCATTGCCTCTCCCATACCAATAGACAGAGTGGGTTACATGGTCACACTAGGTCAAATTGCAAGGAAGGCTGAGAAGTTAGTCTCATGGTGGTCAAGGATCCAGATAAAACTGAAGGATTCAGTAATTATGAAAGAAGAGTTGAGGTTATCTGAAGATAGTAACAACTTCTATCACAATCTCTACTTTGGAAAGGAAGTTGTAAAATTAAATATCTCATGTTCACTTCAATAATAGATTTCTATTAAAGAGAAACACAATGCAAATCTTTAAACCAGAAAGTACTTTATTTTTGGAAAATGCATTGAATCCCTTCATGTTCTGGTATGGAACTTCTGTTTATGTCCCAGTAAACTAAATCAAAATCTTGACTGGGTAGATCAATTAATGAAGGGTAAAATGCCCAGATTGAATTATGTTGAATTTCTATCATAAATAACAATTAAAAATAATTCCTGCAATCCAATGTAAAAATATATGAATTCAGTTGTTAAGCTGTTTACAACAGAATCTGCTTAAACCATTTAAGGATTTGTATAGCTCCCCAATTTTGTGAAGCATAATTGACTTTGAAAATGATGCAAAGTCATAAAGCAAGGCTAACAGAAAATAGTTATAGTTCTTAAATTAGATTGATTGTCAATCATTTTAGAAACAAATAAAATCAATGGTGAATGTACTAGATTTTAATTCTTTGGGCATCCAGAGAAATGTTCCTTGATGCACAAGCAGTATAAAATAATAATTTAATTTCTGATGTTTGAAACAAAAACTATTCGTGCTGCTTGCTCTGCAGTGGTTTAAGAAAAATGCTTTTGACACCTCCAGCTAGAACCACAACTTGGAGTCATATTTTCTTCTTCAAACATTAATGTAAAATGAATAAATGCACTCCGAGATGCTGCATTATTTCTGAACCATTAGAATATCATCGCTGGCAAGAATAAAGATTAGGCAGTCATTTCTTCATTCCTTTACAACATCTAGCTAGCTAAGGCTCAATGTCTTTTGGGACACAGGGCTTGCCATTTTATATAATTGATATTCCGTGCTTATACAGAACAAATAATTAGAATTTTCTTATTGTCTTAAGCGACTTCATTCCTCCAAACCTCAATTGCTCTGAGTTTTCCTTCGAATGACTAACACAAGCAAAATTTAGTGAATTCTCTCACATAACAATGTTTCTCTTGAGAAAGGGAAGAAAGCCCAGAGTTAGTTCCTCTGAGATTACCATGATCAGGAACCAGATATCCCTTGACCTGTAGAAAGAGGACTGAGAGTTTCTTCCTTTGAATCTTTAAACCTTGATTCTTACCTTTGGGCCAGCTCAAAAAATAGAGCAAGGCAAATTAGTGGCATAAACTTGTGTCCTCCACTGGTTCTTCCTTTTTTGGACAAGCTTCATCCTCATCCTCATCTTCATAGTTAACATTATTGCTCCCAATTACAAAATGAATACTTATATGTTAGAAACTATGCTCAGGCTGTAACAATTTTCTTATTGAATACTCATCTAACATTAAATGTAGGTACTATTCCTATATCACTCTGTATCATTGTCATCCCGTTGGTCATAGATTTGCTCAACCGGGCACCAGTAACGTCTCCATTTTGAGACTTCTTGTTACTGTTTTTGGCATATTGAATACGCCACGGGTAGTTTGCCAGGCTCTGCTGTGTGGGCGAGATACTCTCGGTAGCTTGCCGAGCTCTCCCAGAGGGGCGGAGGAATCAAACCCGGGTTGGGGCCGGGTGCAAGGCAAACATCCTGCCACTATGCTATCGCTCCAGCCCAGGTACTACTCCTAATTTCATTTTATAGATGAGACTAAAGTTCAAAGAAATTTAATGGCTTATCCAAGTTTCTTATATTAGATATATTCTTTTAACTCTTCTACTGAGCTTCCTTCCTTCATCTATCCATAAAAAGTAGAATAATGCTCACAACCAAGGATATGAAGGTTGGATGGACTTGTGCAGGACCTTGGAAATCCAACAGATTTCTAAAGACAAGGCAAAGGATGAGGCAAGAGCTAAGGGACAGCTTAAGTAAAGGCCAATGAGGACTTTTGTGTTTAAAAAACAGATAATAGTGAATGTTCCAGGGGACCAAAAGTTTAGGAAACTTTGAAGATCTAGAAATATGCAAAAACAGAACTAGATATAGAAGTGATATCCCCTGGCTTCCAGGTATTATATTCTGAAGGGAACATAAGTGATAAATCACTGTCACTGTATCACTGTCATCCTGTTGTTTATCGATTTAGTTGAGCGGGCGCCAGTAATGTCTCCATTCGTCCCAGCCCTGAGATTTGAGCAGCCTCTCCTTACTCATCTTAAGTGATAAATAGGTTATAATGTCCATATCACATCAATTTCTAATAAGAACAGGAGAAACAAACATAAAGATTAAATGTAAAATCTTTAATGAAGTTCCTCTTTATTACGGGTAGAAACACCTTGCAGAACACATGACATCTGGAGAAAACTCAGCAGAGTTGAGATACATTTACTGATAACAGGAAACTAAGTATAAGTGGGTGGTGGTGGTAGGATATTGCCAAAGAAAGTAAGTAAGTGATAAGTGAGTGAAGTAATCATAACCTGAACGTAAGGATGACCTTTATTTGCTGAAATCTGGGGATGTATTAAGGCAAGCTAGATTGGTCACAGAGTCAAAATGAAATGAAATATATAGAGTGTTTGAGTGACTTTCTCATAGGATAGCTTAAAAATCCTGGGACATAAGCTTTCCTGTGGGTATTGGTCCAGAGGGCTCTGAGGTTCACCAGAAGAAGGATCTGTTTTCCATGATTTTAAGGTGACAGAGTTACATGTATTGATATTGTAAAGGTCCCAAGAGATAAAGAATGTGGAGTTCCCTGACATTGCAATGAATCAAACAGATGAAAAAGCAGAGACTGCGAGAGAGTGTAATACCTCACTGAAGCAAAGATAGGACAAAAGGGAAAGACTTATCTTAGCAATAAAAGTAGACATGCAAATGGCAAGACCAGATAAAGACCTGTGAGAGGTTCTGCCTAAATTAAAACTAAAAGGTGGTCCTCACAACACCTTTGAAATAGGGTGTATATTTGGTATCAAATTGGGTCAAATTTAAGATTTTTCTGGTCTCCCCACCAGTGGTTTAGAAGACATCTTCAGTGAGGACCACTCTCTTGTCAGGACAAGAGAATCCTTCTTTTCTGTTAATGAATACCTGAGAAGAAACTGACCTCCCATTGCTGTTTGTCAGATAGTCTGTTGTGAGTTCCAAAGGAGAAGTGTGAGGGCACACGGGATGCGAGTGTTTGGTGGCCGAGAACCATTCCCCTGGTCAGCCCATGGTGATGGATGGATGAAGGGCCAGGGAACAGAGAAACAGTCCCTGGGCCCCAGGCTGGATACTAGTCAGTTTATTCCTCTCTCCTCCCCAGTGTACTTTGATCTTCTCTTTATAGCACAATCGTAGTTGTAGTTTTGGTCATAGTCCCAGTCATCACAGTTTCAAAACCCTAATCTCCTCATAGACCTCAAAGTCCTCTACTTCGTTATGTATCCCTCTCCCCTTCCAGCGTAGTTATACAGAAATCATGAAGGGTGGGGAACACATAGGTGGGGTTGATCATTGTCATAACAACAAACAGAGGTAAAGCCACACCTTCAGGGGAAGTTCTAGGAGATTAACAAAATCTCATCTGAGGGTTCAGCACTCCTAATTATTAGGAGATCTGCTCAAGGTTGGGATTCCATTCAGAGTATATTGTTTTCTCCTTTCCTCAGCTAGTAATCCATTTAAACATAGTAAATTTACTTCTTATAATATTTCTAGTCATTTTGTATAAACACAGTAAGAGATATATTAAGCTTAAAGGTTGGCTCTTCCTGGGGACATCTCACTATATATCCCAGACCACAGTCCTCAGGCCAGGTTAGTCTTTCCTAACCACATCATGGTTCTTATTCAGTTACGTTTTTTTGGGGGTCATGACAGTTTGTACCATGACCATGCTCTTAACCTATACTTATGGTGTTTAGCTTGTACCTTTCAATGCCAGCGTTGCTTATAGTTTGCCCTAGGTCCATCCAGTCCCTTTGTCAGGACCCTGCTTTTGGAGTGCTAGGAACTAAGGGCAACTGAGTAAGATAAATATGGATGCCCAGGAGTAAATATTACTTTGAAGTCCATTAACTCCCATGCTACAAAGCATAGCATGAACTGTCTTCCTGTGTCTATACAAAAAAGACATTGCTAAATTGACTATGCAAATGATATAAAGGAAAGAGAAAAGCAACATAGGATTATTATTGATTGATGGAATTGGGTGTGCCTAAGCGGCACTGCTGTAGGAGTAGCTCAATAAACATAAGCTCCCTGTGGGAGGAGCAAGGACAACCCAATGTTATCCAACAGTCTGTCTCCTGAGCTTCTGTATAAGTGGTTGTATTAGTCTCTCTACCCGTTAGTGATAATTGGATTATGTATTTGTTTTAATATGGACTTCCCCTATCCCATAAAATCATACTTTAATCATATGTAATTAGCTTGTCATAAAGGGAAACCTGTTTATGTAAAGGTGACAGCACTCTTGAGATCTTGAACCTCACATAACACATCTTTTATGAGGCATTCCTTGATTTGATTTTGTATCATATAAGAAAATAATACTACATTTAATATATGCAATGAATTTTAGATAACTTTGAATTCAAAAATTTTAGAATATAGAAGAAAGAAAAGTATTGTTGATATTAAGAGTAAGTATAAACTGTAATTTAACTACATGGTAAATGATTAGCACCAGAACCAAAAAAGGAATCTCTGTTGGGGAAGCATCTTTTGGATTAAATATCATTTACAAAGGCAAGTGGAACACACTGAATTTTTTATTCTTATACAACTTGTTTCCAGTCAGAGTATTTTTATTCTTGGGGGATGATATGGCTGGTGGTGAGTAAGGTGGTAGTGTTTTCTCTGGAGTACCAAGATTAATGACTATGGATCTTTGGTTGGGTCTCAAGACATTGAACAAACCAGATGGATGTATCAAATTCAAGTTCAGAGGTCTTAGGGAGCAAGATGAGCTCATGTAATTTGGGGCTGTATTTGAGATGTGATTATCTCTTAAGCTCCAGTCAGAGAACTGGAGGGCTTAATCACACAGGTTCATTGCCTTAGCTTGCTCATGGTGACAAAACTAAATTTGGAGGGCATCTGAATTTTTGATCCAGTGTAATAAGTCTAAAGTTTTCCAAAAAGCTTGTAGCTTACTCAGTGGAAATCACTTAAATGGATTCTCTGTTGCTGAAGGTTCCAAAGGGGAAAGGGAGAGGAAGTGATATGGAAGCAGGAGACTGAAATAAAAAAATAAAGCTTTACTGAGAGGAAAGGGCATAGCAGTTACCACCACTTTCATTTTATCTCAAACTCCAGATAAGCATTCTAATCAAATGGAAACTATAATGTCAATGAAAATAGCACTCAATGGCACTATCCTGTTGCTAAGGTTATTTCAGAGATAGAAAAGTTTCAAGCAAATTATTGGTATATGGCCCTGAGGACCTTAAGCTACAAACAGAAAACTTAACTGTTAGTATAATAATGTATTACATTTTCATTTCACATGGCTCAGTTTTCTTAATATCAGTAGCATAAATTTCAATTATCATAAAATTAGTGTCTGAGCCTGGTTCTTACAAAGAACATTTTCTTACAAAGAAAAGAAACACATTTATTTGTAAGAAAATGATGCAACAATTGTGACCATAGTGTGTGTGTGTATATGTGTGTGTGTGTGTGTGAGTGTGTGTTCAGGCTCTTTTGTGTAGCTAAAGTTCTCTTTCCTTCAATAATATAAATGTTAAAGTGTTTTTTTTTCTGATGAGAAAAAATGAAAACCTCATTAAAACAAGGGAACTAAACTTGAACTCTCTTCATGATTCAGACACTGAACACAGTTAAGGGAATTAATCACTATGGACAACTGTCTTTCACTTTAGAGAAATCAAGAGACTTGCTTGATGAACTTGAGTGTTTTGGTCTATTCTCAGTGTTTTGCTAAACATACTCATCAAAATTGCAAAATGGTCTCTGAGTTTCTGTAGTGAAGTTTACCTCAAAATCAGGATGCCAAGGTAAACAGATGGGTTTGTCAAGAAAAGATTTCGAGGGGCTGGAGCAATAGCACAGCAGATAGGGTGTTTGCCTTGCATGTGGCTGACCTGGGTTCGATTCCCAGCATCCCATATGGTCCCCTGAGCACTGCCAGGAGTAATTCCTGTGCATTGTTGGGTGTGACCCCCCCCAAAAAAAAGATTTCGAGATTCTGTTATTATAATTGCCATAGAAGAACCAGCAAACTTTTCAATAACAAACCTACAACCTTCTGGAAAGTTTAACTTTTTAATTAAGAGAGAGAAATAAAGTAGCAAAAGATACTGAGGGGAAAAAAGAAAGAATGGAAAGAACTGGGGGCATGGGCATGATTTGAGCATAGTACAGATAAAGAACAGTTATTAGGTTTTCCCTCTTTGAAGTTAGGAACAAAATCTATAAAACCACAAAATCTCTCTTTTTTGTCCTTTCTGAAACTGCAATCAGATATCTGTTTTGCTGATTAACATCACAAGCATCTTACATTTCATAAAGTCCCTAAAAATCTTTCTTCATTCAAGGTAAGATGTGATAGACACACAAGCTCTTCTTAATACGAATTCAAAGAACCTGCACACCCATTCAAAACACAATGAGCTTAGGTGGAACACCGTGTGACAATATCAATTATCCTCACCGAATAGCGTTTCTGCCCCCTTTTTGTGTGTCTTTTTGGAATAAGAATGTATGTTGCCCTTATTAATCCTACAGAATTACTTTTTTCCCCCTGCTCCTTAGGAAATCTAGCAAATGCAGACAGTTTCAGCAAGTTAACAAAAAAACCTAATTTCCACTTGAGCAGCTCTGAGGTTAGGTCAGCATAAAAAAAAAAACTGCAGTAGCTTGTGTTGATGAATATTTTATAAGCTCTACCATCTAATAAAAGACGTATTTAAAACGGGCAGAATGCTGGTTAAGGAAACGTCCTGTTATTTAATTATCATGTAGATAAAAGTTGAGTTGAGGTGTAATGCAAGAATGAACAGCCCACAGACAAGCTCGATTTGGGGTCTTTAGATTTTGTCTCTCTGTCTCTGTCTCTCTCCACCCCCCCTTTTTTTTTGTTCCGTTCACCATAGATCTTCCATCATGGCTCCAAGTGCTGACTTGTACAATCAATGAGGCAATGGGGTGATTACAGAGCTTGACCCGTGTGGAGATTATTTAGTGGCCTCAATGGACAAGAGAAATCTTTAAAAAGCTTCTAATTAGCACACCCAGTCAATGAAATTGCAAACCTCATTATTTGAGTAAGCTCCTGAAAAGCATAGGCCGATGTAACCCCAAAATGACATCTGGGCAGAGTTTGGAGCTTTTTACCCATAGAATTCAGCATTATGCTCACCAGATCTATAATAATGATAATGATGACCATGAGAGTGACAACAGCCACCATACAAATTGCAATCTTTTTATCGATTACTTACTATGTGCCAGGTACTGTGTGAGGCATTTTATGAGTGTCATTTCTTTCAAATCTCACAATAATTCCATGGAAGGGGTCTAATCATTGACTTATTTTCTTCCTATCTAAGAAAAGTAAGGCTTATGAATGTTTAGCTAGCAAGTGATGAACTGACTCCAAAAACCAGTAGACTTGATTGGAATGGAGGTCCTTTTTTTTTATTTTTAATTTTGAAATTTTTAGTGAATTACTGTGAGATAGTTACAAGCTTTCATGTTTGGTTACAATCTCACAATGATCAAACACCCATCCCTCCACCAGTGTGCATTCTCCACTACCAATATCCCGGGTATATCCCCCCCTTTCCCACCCTCCCCTTAAGCTCATCCTGATCTCTCTTCTAATGAAACCATACTTTTGTGATTGTATCCAAAGAAATGATGACAAATGCTCGTAGAAAAAAATGAAAATCCTAATTTTGCAATTAGTTGCTCATTACATAGCCTTCAGGAAGGGTTATATAGGATCTCTCTAACCAGTAGAATTTGGGAAGTCCACTATTAAAAACACTCAGTTAACAGTGCTCCTGAGTGCTTCTGAGTGCAGGCAGCGTGCAGGCAGGTCTGCTATGAGTGTGTGACTTCAGCTGTGTGACTTCATCAAGTCACTTCATCTCTTGCATTCTTTGTGACTTATTCTTGAAAGTGATGATTGTAATATTTGCTCTCTCCTTGCAGGGTTGTGCTGAGGAACAAATGTGATAATGTACCTGAAAGCTCTTGGAAGAGTTTCAAGTGTTATGTAAATGAAAGGTGGTAATTAAAAACCTCCAGAGAAGGGCAGCCTATCTCAGTCATCAATTATCATGTTTTCTTCCTTGTCAGGAAACCTGTATTTTTCATGCTTCTTGGGGGTATAGATAGCTCTATGAAGGTTTTTATTTGGTGGAGCTTGGGAATGTGAGAAGAAAAGGATCAACCTGACAGCTCCAAACCTATTTATGATAAGAAATAATCACATATAAATTGATGAAACCAAAGGCAGATGCATTCTCATGTGAAATTGTGAAAATTCCTATCTCCATTTATTGGTTTTTATATTTATCGGAAGATGGGATATTTAGCTGTCATAACACATAATAAAGTCCAACTCTTTTAAATAACTGACTTATCAAGAAATACAGGAAGATTTGTGAAAGACATAAAAATATATACATATATCTACATATAATATCTAAATATAATATATACATAAAATATATACATAAAAATATATACACCCCCAAACCTGGAATATTCTTAATCTTTGGGACTTTGAATGTGTTGTGCACCTGAATAAGCCTGATTTTATGCATTTTTTCATGTTGTATATTTGATAACATTTACTTCCTGAATTTATCTTCCTAAATAAAAGCAAGCAACAGATTACTGAGGAGCATTTGCTTTCAAGATGGTGAAATGACATATTGGAATAACTCAGGTTTTCATTTTGGTAAGGCTTAGCCAATAATTCTGACTATGCCACTTACAAAGTGGCAATTACCCTCTCCGATCTTCTGTTTATACTCACTGCTGCATGTCAATCACCTGTTGTCTTTAACATTAAGTTACAGGAAAGACCGACTATAAAACTCTAGTAATAAAACCCTCGCCAATGTATAATCCTTGTCTAAGTGCCACTAAATGCAATGGAAATTCAGAATATTTTTTCAATATTTTTGTGGTGGTGCCGGAACTTACCTTTCTTGCAACATAAATAGGATAAATAAGGATATGTACTAGATTATATCCAATAGTACTCAGAAACTACTCCTGGCCCTGTGTACCGAAAGTGTACACTGTGTAACCCCTGGAAGTGCTTAAGGGACCATATGTGGTGCTAAGGATGAAATTAGAATCTTCTGCATGCAAGGCAAGTGCTTTGGCCCCTTGTACTATTTACACAGATCCTATTGTTAATTTTATTTTCTCACATTTTTCTTGCTTCTTCTTGCCAAAGGTACTCAAGAAAAGCAAATGGACTTCTGCTGTTGCTGAGAAATTTAGATCAAACAAGGGTAAGACAACACTTGACTCAGCAGCTTTGGTGGGGAAGAAAACTCGGCACTCACATTATCTTCAATATGTGCAGGCATAATAACCTACAGTCTAAAGTGACTGGGGTAGTGAGATCTGTACTGGATTGGATGACACTGGAGTTATGCACACGTGCACATCCCTAGGCAGCTACAAGGAATCTGTGATCCAGAGAAGTATAATGAGCGGAAGCGGACACTTTTATGTATAGTTGCTCCAAACTTATAAAAAATGACTTAAGAGAAATAAGATCTATGAAAGGATGGAAAGTCTAAATTCTGCAATTTATTCTGAGATTTAACTGCACTGATTGGCTTCCTCTTAAAGTTTGCTTTTATTTATTTATTTATTTAATTTATTTTATTGAATCACCATGTGGTAAGTTACAAAGTTCTCAGGCTTATGTCTCAGTTATACAATGCTCAAACACCCGTCCTTTCACCAGTGCCCATATTCCACCACCAAAAAAAAACCCCAGTATATATCCCACCCCCCACCCCCAACCCCCCCTGCATAACTGAGAAATTTCACTTCCTTTTCTCTTTACCTTGATTACATTCCATATTTCAACACAAAACTCACTATTGTTGTTGGAGTTTCAACACAGAACTCACTATTCTTGTTGGAATTTATCCCCCAAGAATATGGCCCTATTGACAGGGAAATATTTGATAATTAGTTTTCCATTGATGAGAATGAAGCGATATAAAGTCACGTGGCCGCTACCGCGCGTTTGCAATTTCTGTATTTTGTGATACACAGTTATAAAGCTGATTATGATCCCGTTTCAATCATACAATGTTCCAACACCCATCCTTCCACCACTGTACATTTCCCACTACCAATGTTCCCAGTTTCCCTCTTGCCACCCTCCACCCCAGCCTGCCTCTATAGTAGGCACTTCTCTTTCTCTTTCTCTCTCTCTCTCTCTCTCTCTCTCGCTCGCTCACTCGCTCGCTTTCTCTCTCATAATGCCCAAAAGGAGAGAGAGAAAGTTTGCTTTTTTTTTTTTAGCTTTTTGGGTCACACCTGCAATGCACAGGGGTTCCTCCTGGCTGTGCACTCAGGAATTACTCCTGGTGGTGCTCAGGGAACCATATGGGATGCTGGGATTCGAACCAGGGTCGACTGCGTGCAACGCAAACGCCCTACTCACTGTGCTATTGCTCCAGCCCAGAAGGTTTGCTTTTTGTGTTGTCTTGTCACAGACCTTAAATGGGGACTGCTAATGACATGACCTGAAATCACAGCTGCATTTGTGGTACAAACCATGTCTTTCCCCAGAGGTCTCCTGAGCTGTGTTCTTGCAGCACACAGCATTTGCTCTGTACTACAAATTGACTTCTAATAATCAGGTCTGATCCCACTACTTACCTACATAATCATCTTAAGTTATTCTGTATTAAGTGCAAAATCAAGTGCACATTTCTTTCTGAGGTATTTGAGGTCCGTTTTGAAGTGGCCTCATGTACCTGTCTAATTTCACTTTGTCCCACTAGTCTCAATGTGCAGATACTGTCCCACTGATTGCAGCAGTGACTTTTTTACCTTTATTTTCAGAGTTACTCAGCTTTTTTCTAGGGGGTCACTCTCAATAGAGACAGGGTCCACTCCCTGGCTATACTCAGCCTGGTGTTCTGATCGGATGGGCTCTGAGTTTGAGCCAGTGATATGATGCTCAGCTAAATGGTACCTTGGGAGGGGGGGTGGGCAGTGAACTCTGGGTTTCATGTATTCTGGCATGTGCTCCACTTCTTGAGTGATCTCCCCAGTTCTGGGAACTCATGAAGACTCTCGACTGTAAATCCATTGATCGTTCATTCTGCCAAATTGACTTTCAAGTTTCATTGTTTGCTTCAGTGCCAATGTTAGTCCTGAAATAAGCACATCAATACTTTCACTGTTTTGAAGTAGCTTTTATTGTTTAGTTTCGCTGTGTCAGTCTGTCTCTCCTCAAAATGAAAAGCCCTTCCTTGGAGAGCAGGTTTGGTTTACCATGAGTATGCCTAACTACAAGGCCCAGTACAGTATCTGTACCATTGCTACTTTCTCTCTTTATGGCGTGCCAGCTGCCATCTTTCTCTTTCTGTTTTCTTCTGGTCCTCACCTTATAAATGGCTTGTTGCTATCTGGACTTGGAGATTGGGAGGAGTTGAAAGACCAGCTTTGACACATTCTGAACTAGCAGCCCTCTGATGGAAGCACTTGTCCAAAAATCCACCTTGGTTCTGATTTTGTGTGACATTTCCCATCATGTTGAACATGATTATCTGTCTTTTCAAGTGCTACTTTAGGCCAAGTCTATTAATGAGATTTTGTTTAGTCCAGTATGAGTCCAAGCCAAGCGTGTTTGCTCACAGATGCGCATTAAGGGAACAGGGTTTGACTGGTAAGTGGCAGCCCAGTCTTTTGGGCTGAGGTAATTTTCCAAAGCCGATTTTCTTAGTGCTCAGCAAAGTGGAATGTAATTTTAATTTGCAAGAACTTCAGCTACCACAAAACATAACTATAAGCTTTTTTTTCCAAGGCATTTTTTTCCACAGTGATGCCAGGGAGGTCATAATTGAATAGTTAGACACACACATTTAATAAAAAGGAAGCCCCCAAACAAATTAAAAACTGTCTTGAAATTTCATGTTACAAAAAGGGGAGCAGAAAAGTTCAGCAAATGTTCTTATTAAATGATGTCCGAATACTCATTTAGTACAAAGGTAAAAGCAAAACATCACAGGAATATATGTTTAAAGAGATTACAAAGCTAATTTGAATAAAGTTTTAGTTCACCAAGCAGTCAGAGGCATCAAAGACATTTATCTCCTTGCAGAAGGTACTTTATGTGGAGGATTCAAATTGGCAAAACTTTTTAATTGGTTCACTTCTACATGCAACACATAAAAAGTTTATGGAGGCAACAATTCATTAGACACTGTATCATCAGACCAGAGCATCAACTATTTATAATTCAGCCTGTCATTCAGACATGCAGTCACATCAGAATGAGATATGAAAATTCACTGAGCGGGTAGATTTTCATTAACCATTCATTTTCTTTCGTAAAATTAAGGGTCATACAAATTATTCACCTTTGTTTCTCTAGTGAAATAAAACCTATAAGGGAGTGTATTATTCAAGTGCCACCACTGTAGAAAGATGATTGACTCCAAAGCAAATAAACACGCAGTAATCTAAACTCTGCTGCCTCTCTTTTTCTCCTTCTTCCAATCTCATGGCCCCTATCAGGAATAGGGCATTAGGACCCCTTTCGAGAGTATGACTTGAAGACATAGAAGACAGTATGTTACTCCATTTCTGATATCCCCTAGGACATTTACTAGTAAGCAGTATTTGGTAGGACTAGCTTAGGGGTATTTAGCCAAGAATGCAAACAGGCTATAGTGTGCTAAAATGAATAGAAATGAGGGCTATGTTGACATCTACATCTACATTAAATATACGTATATTTAAATTTAGGCACTGTATTTATAATACTATTAATGATAGGGCTTCATACATACAAAGTTTCAACACCATACTTCCTACCAGAGTGTTAACCCCCGTTAACATGATAAGCTCAGTTCTGTAGATCAGTTATTGACATATATTAAACTGCAACAGAAACCACATTGTTCTGGGTCATTGGGGTGTCATTCATTGTTCTGCTAAGGAATAGCTTGAGGAGACTTAGTTTGTTAATTTTTCTTTTCTCTTTTAAGAGAAGAAAATAAATAGCATTAAAGTATGAAAAATTAAACATTAGAAAAACCAGAGATCACTCTAAGAATTAAGAGCAGCATTACTTTTATTTAACAAACTTGACTATAAGATGATAGCTACGTTCACCCTGTAGGAACAGAGGTTGTGACAAAGGTCATCAATATGATTAGATCTGGTGGTATCATTTGCCTCAGAGGGTGGAAGTTTTGCTACAGAGATAAGGGCAAGAGAGGATCTTCCCTTTAAGCGTAATAAAAATCAGGCAGCGTCTCCTTTCAATGAGGTCAATATTTGCAGCCCAAAGGTTTCATCCTGTGACTTTTTTCTTTTCATCATAACAAGGTATCTGGTGAGTGTAGATGAAGTACTTAGATAAAGATTTATCTAATTTTCTATAGGTTCTGCTCTACAATGGAGGCTTTTAGAGAATTGCCTCCATATGTCTAGCACACATATCTCACGATGTCCAAGAAATATACTAAGAGAGTCCTGCTACTCTCTGTCGTACTCCTCTCACCCGATAGCAAGGCTGTGACTCACAGGGCAAGGCAGAGGTTGAAAAGGCTGTGAGTAGGGTATTTCTTTCTTAAATTTTTTTTATTTTATTGAATCACCGTGAGATATAGTTACAAGCTTTCATGTTTGAGTTACAATCACACAAAAATCAAACAGCCATCCCTCCACCAGTGCACATTTCCCACCACTAATATCCCCAGTATACCCCTTTCCCACCCTCCCACTGCCTCCATGGCAGACAATATTCCGAATACTCTCTCTACTTTGGGGCATTATGGTTGGCAATACAGATACTGAGAGGTTGTCATGTTTGGTCATTTATCTACTTTCAGCACACATCTCCCATCCTGACCGACTGAGTTGGAGGGTATTTCAAAAGCATTATGATTAATAGATGGTATATTCATCACAATAACTGTAACTAGTGTTTACTGAGCACTCCCTGTGCCAGAATTTTCATATCATATAGTGTCATTCAATTGACTTCCTATGCTTACAGTGAGAGACCAACTTCACAAATCCAATGTGTAGAGAAGTGAGGTTAAGAGATTCTTCTTGTTGTGTGTGGGGGTCACTCTTGATGATATACAGGGTCACATGCTCCAGCCCTTCTGGTCAGTTCAAAAAGCTTGAGAAAGAATCACACCTTCCAGGATTTAACACACACCTGTTATCCTGTCTTATAACACTTGCTGATGCTCTTAACCTCCTAGAGGTGTCCTATGGGGAAGTAATTTGCTGACTGTAGCTTCCAGCATTTCTCTGGGTATTCTCTGGCTTATGAAATATGTTCAGTTAGGGTAGGCCAGAAGCACTAAGTTCATTTTCCAGGAGCAACCCTCAAACACTGCAGGTTAGAAACAGGAAGACTGTCATCCCATTTCTCTATCCTTTAGCAATTCTGAGGTGTTCCACCCAAGAATGCCCATTGGGATGTAGCTTAAATTCCAACAATCAACCCACTATTTACTGGCTTCTCATTCTTCCCTTTCTTACTCTTCCAATTTGTTCATGGTATTTCCTGAGGTCACCTCCCAGACACTGCCTTCACCCTGAGACCTGAATTAGCCAACTATGTTCCCTTTGGGAGGTCTTCCATCTGCTGATTAATGACAGAATGATGTGGCATTTAGAATGAAAAATGAAGACTGATGATCAAGACTCATAGCATATGTATGAAGACAAGTGGGACGCCTAACCCTGGCTGTCACTGTTGCACCCCCACAAGACATAGAGGTACAGTATTGCATAGATCTTCCCACCTTTTCAGTGCAGTGACTGGGTGGAGAAGAAATATTTTTCCAAGTGTTTACACATGTCTACAAGCTAACATATTTAAGAAGTAGGGATTCAAGAGGACGAATAATGAAGGAGTAAGTAGCTTAGGAGATGTTAAAAAAATCCAGTCTAAACACCCATGTCTCACATAAATGATCCCTTAAACCAAGGAAGAGGAAATATGAAATTATATGAAGAAAAATGAGCTTGCTACATCTCATTAGGGACATACTGCTAGATTTGCATTTTTTAAATACTAAAATGCTGCCACATTATAGCTGAGTCATGACTTCAACTTCCTTTTACAAATTAAAGTAAGAGTGGGTAAATAGGCATCTCAAATACCAGGTGAAATGGTAGAGGTGATCAACTAGGACTTTCCTATAGAATAGGCATCCAATTTCCTCCAGATTCTTTGACTATGTTGTATTTATTAGACAGCATAAATTCAAGTGCTATTTCATTAGCTGGGATAAATGGGCTTATCTATAGGGAAGAAAATTGCTAGGAAAAAAAAAGGATTATAGGTACAGAGAAATGACAGCAGAATCCTGCTGATAATGAAAAAAGAAACTTCTTTCAGTATTCCTACTTTCCTATCATTATCAGAAAAAGGATATTGCCAGCATTCACTATCATATTCTAAATCGGACTTATCCTGTACTGATGAGATAATAATTCATTTACACCCAGGATCATAATGCAGTTTAGAATCTTACTTTCCCTTTCCATTTGCTTCTCTCTTTCAATATCATCAGATTCACAGTTAGTTATAAAGGAGATTTATGTTTTTAAAACGTCACCTTATTTTCTTCTTTTCTGCTAATGAGTTGTATAAAATAAGTATGATTTTCCTAATATTCATTCTGAATGTCAGAAGTATACAATTTAGCAAGGAGCATCAAAGCACTATTAATGCTGCAATTTAATGACAAAATACCTCTCACTATTTCAAGTGCCTCTTGCTATATTTCTTCATTTCAAAGGATTTATTGTATTATTTCCTTGGCTATAATGGTTGGGTCCTAGCATAATAGGCTTATTTTGATATTTTCTCCACAGTTTAAGTTATTTCAATAACGACTATCTCTACCTTTGAAGGATGCTCAGCAAACAGGAAAACAGTAGGTGTCCCATTTTGCCTCTTCTGCCTCAGCACCTTCAAGGGATCATTTCATCATTTGCAAGCATGTGCAGCATCTGAATACTGACTTGGAAGATTCCTTCCTCCCTCCATTTGAGGAAAACTGTGGCTCCCTGGCCATCTGTTATAGTTTACTTAAAAAAAATGCTAACCAACCCTTATCACAAAAGCCAGAACTTACAAGACATAAATATCAGCAACAGCATGGATCAAAAACTACTGAGCTAACCCTCAGGCTTAGGCAGTGAAGCAGAATTGAGTGCAGCACGGCTAGTGGTTTTTCTCTACTACTGTTCAATTGAAATTTGGGTGGAAGTAAAGGATAAGCACTGCTTACCAGAACTCCTTTGTGTTCATGGTTCTGCAAACATCCAACTCCCTTCTTGCAAGTCTCTTAGAATTTTACTAGTATGTGATAGCAACCAAAGGCAGAGATAAAATAAAGTTGATGCTTCCATTTGTAACTAGGAAATAGACGCAGCGTGTCCATATAGGAGCATGATTTCAGAGCTTACTTGAAGACTGGGACTGGCGTCAATAAAAACATTGACAGTGGTCTGCCTTTATAGGTTCTGTACTTATACCACGCGCAGTTTCGGAGGTTATAGTGAACTGTGTGTGTGCATCTTAAAAATATAAAAGCCAAGTACAAACCTCTCAGCTCTGACTGCTGTTGGCAGATTCCTAGGGATCATTTATATTTTTATGTATGCAAAATTTAGAGATGTTTCCATTCTGCAAACATTACAATTAGCCATTTAAGGCCTCTTTAAATGACACATTTTCAGCATTCCTTTTAAATATAAATATGTTAAGCCTACAGGAAAATAAATTTTGGCAAAGAAAAATCTTGGATAATGGGAGTGATACATGTCATTTCTCCTGTCCCCTCCCTCCCTCTCTCCCTCCTTCCCTCCCTTCCTCCCTTCCTCCCTCCCTTCTTTCCTTCCTTCCTCCCTTCCTTCCTCCCTCCCTTCCTCCCTTCCTCCCTCCCTTCTTTCCTTCCTCCCTTCCTTCCTTCCTTCCTTCCTTCCTTCCTTCCTTCCTTCCTTCCTTCCTTCCTTCCTTCCTTCCTTCCTTCCTTCCTTCCTTCCTTCCTTTTTTGGCCATATATAATGATTCTTCAGAGCTTGGGGGACATCAGTGGTACAGGGATCAAATCTGAGTTGACTGTGTGCAAGGCTAGTACCTTACCCTTTGAACTATCTCTCCACCCCCTCAATTTGCTTTTGAAATCTATCATTCATTTGAAATGATAGCATTCTAAGAATCAACAGTAGTAATTTTCATTGGCCTGGCTTCTCAGAACTTTTGTTTTTTTAATGATGACCCAATATTATTTGGCTGCAGGAAGAGGCCCTCTCATCCCTTAAATTCACTGTTGTCAGTTCAAGTAGCTCCCTAACAAGTGACCCTGCTTTTACCCATGACCCCCTATCTAGCCTAAACAAAGAGTAACCAGAGTGACCCATCTAATAAGGCCACATCATATTTTTATCAGTTAAAACCTCAAATGGTAGCCCCTTTCATTTGAAGTGAAACTCAGCATATATGTGAACTGCTTTCCGAGTTACTGCAGGGACAATTTTATCAAGTCTTTTGTGGATCCTTCTTCCAACCTGCATGAGTTGCTTAGAGAGAAACACCGTCACACCCTCCATTTTTTGAGTAATACCAATAGTGTTAAAAAAAGCTTTACCACACATTTGCACCACACATTTTCCACAAAAAAAATTGTCATTAAATCTGTGATAATGATGCACTGAAATATGTTATTTCTCTTCCACCCCAAACTCAACTAGAAATGAAGACATGTGTTTTAAACATATCTGATATTACATTAGTGCCAGTTTATATGAGTAATAGAATGGAACTTACTAATATAACTCCTTGGGTACATTCCTGGAAGGACAGTTTTCATATGTTCAATCAAGATTCCAGATTCCTTTTCCCTGGTAGTTCCTGCATCCTCTTCGACCTTCCCCATTCAGCTAAAATTTGAGGAAAGAGAAAAATAGGATGATTTTCTCCCTAATTTCCTAGTTAGAATGCAGCTATTTGGCAATACCTGACTGTAATAAATGCTGGGAAATAATTTGTGAGTTGAAGAGGAAAAGAGAATAGATTTATTCATCAACTACTAGACTCTTCCACACCTAGTCACTGTTCTTTCCCTCGGTATACCATGTGGCCTATTAAATTTATTTCTTCTTATTAATATTTTTTGGACCACACCTGAATTTTTTCAGGGTTTACTCTGCACTCAGGAATCACTCCTGATAGGACTTGGGGACAGTATATAGTATCAAGTATTTAATGGGTCAGGTACATGCAAGGCAAGTACTTAACCCCTTGTACTATCTCTCCAGCCTTCCTCTAATACTCCTTCCTCCATTTCCTAGTTGTTTAAGCTTTGCTCCTCCATAGCTATTGTGGTTAGATCTTGTCATATATTCTTATTGAATAAGCAACAGAAAAGAAAGAGCAAGTCTTTGAAGACAGACATAACGGCTTATATCACAACTGTAAATGTGTGCCTTTGAGTAAGTTATATAGCTTCTCAATAGTTTATATGTTCAGATAGAGGCATAATACCTGCTTTATGGCTGGTTATATGAACAATGCTTAGAGAGCAGCTAACAGATGTTAAGAACACAAATATTGGAGCCAGGCTCCTTGGGTTTGAATGACTGTATTGTGCATTTTCCAGATGACTTTTGATGAGTTTCAATTTATTCATCTGTAAAGTGGCAATGAATATATTATTTCTCACCAAGGTTCTTGGGGGGATGTGATAAATTCACATATGGACTTTGAATAATGCCTGAAACTTTGAATGACCTCTAGTCTGAGATTGCTCGGTGCATGTTACTTGCCCATAGTAAGTAGTATTCTCCCATGGCTGTTCTATGGTATGTACCAATCTTTCCAGAAAGTATTGATGACTAAACAAAGCGAAGCAAACAAACAAAAAGTTCCTACAAAGAGCTTGTCAAGGGTTGCATGCTAGGATACTAATGGAATGTCAAAGAGCTGTTTGTGTAGTGAGCCTTGCCAAATAACCACCTGCTTTGATTATTGAAATGCTGGTTCTGGGTACAGGACATAATTGCTAAAGAGAAGACTTTTACCCAGGTCTTTTTGGAGCGAGTTTTCAGAATGTCTGACGTGAGGTTAAATAGCACTGGAGTCATTTCCCATTTGGGTGCACAAATGGAGAGGGGAGGTTATTTAGGGTATCAGACTCATCTAAGTAGAAGATTACAGTCTAAAAAATTGTTTAAAGAGAAATATAATTAGAATAATGGGACAGCATAATGGGAAATCAATGCTATTAATGTAACTGCTAATTACTGCATTAGAACATTTATCCAAATCCCTTCTCCTTAAAACGAAAAACATGAAATTAAGTCACCACAGTCGACAATTTGTGCAGAGGGACTCGGGGATCTTGGATAATTCTGGAAAATCTGCCCAGAATTAATTGTCCTTATATTTATCACACATCAAGCTGGACACTCAGTTTTAGGGGACCCATGTTCATGACAGGGCTGTTTCCATCACCTTCCTCTTTGTCATTTGAGGTGGTACGTATGCTGGGCTATTAGGATCCTCCTGCTGTTTAAAACAGCCTTTTTTCTTTTTTCCTTTTTTTAAAATTTTTGATAATTTGCAAAATTAGGATTTTGAATGTTGTAAGTAAACTGGGAAAGTGGGATTAAGAGTTTGGGCCAATTTGTCATTGATCATGGAGAGATGGACATGGCAGCGTTCCTGGCAGAGAGGTGAGTGAACCACAACAAGCTAAAGTGAATATAGAACCCGGATACCCTGGAGACTAGGGCTCAGGTCTAATGCTTTGATTTGAGGTTCACTAGAGGCGGTGTCCTTGGTGTGGGTGTGAGCTCACATTGGATTCAGGGAGGGTTCCAGTGGGGCGATGGTAACTGCTCAGAGTTACATGTGGAGACTGGAGCAGAAGGATTAGAACAATTAACTGCTAGATAGTTTTTTTCTTTTTTTATTGTGGGAAAATATGACATAAAAGTTGCCCTTTGGGCCATTATAAGTGTGTTTCACGTCATTTCAGGGGCAATGGTCATATTTACCACATGCAGCCACGCCATCCCCAGTATTTACAGCAAGGTTTGAGGGATTTTCATTAATCCAAGCAGAAAGTCTGCAATGACAAAGCAACTAATTTCTCATTTTCTCCTCCCTTCAGTCCTTGCTGATTCTGATCTCTTTTCTGTCGCTGCGAGATTGCTTATTTTAGATATTCCATGTAAGTGATGTCATGCAATATTTTTCCTTTTGTCTCTGGGTTGTTTTATAAAGTAGAACGTTTTTAGGTTTCATTCACAGTGTAGCCAGCTTCAGAGTTTCTTCGTCTTAAGAGGCTGATTAATATTATGTTTTTCATGTTTATGTGTATGTGTGTTTATGCCATGTTTTGTTTATCTATTCATCTATCAATGGCATTTTTGGATGATTTCCACAATTTGGCTAGTGTAATGATAATGCACATTGGTATATAAGTGTCTGTTAAAGTCTTTGTTATTAATTTCTTCTGGTTTAAACCTATAAGTGCAATTGCTGCCTCCTATGGTAACTGTTTAGCTTTAGCTTTATATGGGCAGTCAAATGGTTTTCCTAAAGTCGTTCTAGGAAAATAGTAGCAGATATTAAAACTTAGTGACAGATATTCAGGAGTGAAGCTGAGGAAAGATTCTAGGAAGTAGAGTCAGAGAAGCCTCAGCTGAAAAGATCTGGTCATAAAAACATGACCATAGACCTGCACTGGCTTACCCTAGCACCGGTAAGAACCACAGTGTCTCAGCACCCCACCCCAAGTACATGTTTGTGCTTCTCTGACTTAAACATGCACAAGCACAGCATCTGGATATGTTTTAAGTGCAGCCATATGAGAGGCTGCATTTTCAAGATGTTCCAGGGACGCAAAGCCTGTTGATCCCTGGTCTACTCCATAAAGAACTGCTTGCCAGTGTAGTCTGCATGTTGGAATTATCTGGAGAGCTTCCCAAACATCCTAATCCCCGGGCCTCTACACAGAAGCTCTGATTTCATTGTGTGGTGTGGGCAGATATAGCATGTAGACTATAAAGACTTCCTTTAATGAAGTCACTCCTGAGACAGTGTGATGCAGTAGGGGTGAGGCAGAAGGGGTACAATAATTATCTAGTCTCTGACAGTTTCATAACTCTTGTGTGTGTATATGTTCTTTGGCCTTTCTTCTTATTGTCTTTCCAAACTCCTTTACTTAAAAGGAAGTCAGATTTACAATGGATTGATCTCTCTGGTTTCTGCTTATCATTAACATTGCTTCCAGATGAATTCTAAAACCAGTGCTGAATAGATTGTTCCCTTATACAAGAACCTTTAGTAACTCCACATTGATTTCCAAGAATAGCCCATGCCTAATTTTTAAGGCTTTCATCAGGTGGCTTTAACCTATTCTTTCATGTATGTCTCCCTCTCAAAAATGAATACTTTATTTCAGAAAAAGAGATAATTTCTTTTCTCCAAAGAGATCCTGGGATTTTCTCTCTTGGATATTTTTTTGGATTGACTTTTAGTCTGATTTATGGTTTCCATGTGTCTGTCAGTCAAGGGATACCCTTATTTTTATTTACTTTCCATGTTGCTTGTGTTGCTTATGTACTATTCCTTTGTCCCTTTATTTTGTGCATTTTTTTTTCTTTTTATGCGAGAAGGCCCACCAGAGCCACACCCAATGCTTTCAGAAGATTCAACCCAGGAGCCTGCTCATGTCGGCCACATGCTCTAGCACTTAAGCAATGTTCCTGGGACCGATGTGTTACATTTTTATAGTATTTCCCTCCTTTCACCCTCCTTTGTATTTATGAGATTTGCTGCTCCTCTTCCACTGTTTGCTGTATTATATTCACTTTGGGGGCCGAAATCTTTCTGGGTTGAACTCTGCTGGGCTTCCTACCATAGTACGTAGTAGGTGTCCACAAAGATGAGTTAATTCATATCAAATTGAGTGGTGCATTTCTGTGTTATTAATTCTATTTCGACCCCTCTAACATAAAACTGACATTTTAATTTCACTGCCTGACATTTAGTAAATCCTTAGGGATTTCATTTAAATAAACACTTTCTGAAAGCTCCACATGTTCCTCTCAAATGTGTAATCCGGCTTTCACGGAGTCTTCAAAAGTTTACCATCTTTTAATTGTTCCCTCTTTCTACAAGTTTATTAGCATTTTGGCTCCCTGGCATCTGGAGACAGTGTGGGATCTGCTAGGAAGTCAGAGGCCACATTCATTTCACTTTCAAAGACTCATTATGTTCCTCCAAACTTTGGAGTGCAGTAGTAATGAGCCCTGATCCTGGGAAGCCCATCCAGTTCTGATCCTCCTCACTGCTCTGGTGGGAACCTCTGCAGTAGTTAAGTGGGTGAAGGGACTGGAAGGTAATGACGTTTCCTGCAATTAAATCGCATCCGCAGCAGTCACTTGTAATCCTGGAGGAACAATTATAAGGAATCCCCTCTCATTTGGCACAATGAGATATGAACATTTTCTAATGAGCTAATTAGTGTAGTTACCATTTTTTAAGCCAAAAATGTCAATGTGTAGGATTTAATTAGTCTGCCCCAGGATTATAAGATAACTTCTTTGTCAGCCTGTCAGCATTTTTCAGCATCTGGAAGGATGCCAGAAATGATCACCTATACACTTGTATAAACTTTTTAAGACTTCTATAAAACTGCTATGTTTTGCTAGGTGAAGTTTCCAGAAATAAAATCTTCTAAGTTAGATGGGAAGAAGAGTTGTGACCAATGTAATTTTCAGTCAGTGGAAAGTATGAAAACCAAACTGTACATTTTATTGTTCTTATTTCCACATATCATAACTTACCTTAGGTAGTTCCATCTTAGATTTCAGCTTCCTTGCTTTGGCATAGTGGAACCTGATTCTGGTGAGTTAAGTTACACTGGAATTTATTAGGTGTTGTTAGAATTATTGGGCCAAGCAAAGAATGAAGAAGACACTGAATAGCTCAGTCAAGCAAAGAAAGAGATCAAGGAAGTTTCCAGGATATAAAGAAGAAGAACTACTAGGTATTTTATTTTTTATTTTTTGGTTTGTTTGTTTTTTAAGATTCAGTTGGTGGAATGAATGTGTTTTTGAGTTTTAGTTATTTTTTTCCAAGGCAGAAAAAAAAAGATGGGATTGGTTTATTCTGCGCCCTTAGGCTCTAGCATTGAGCCATCCAGCTCTTAAGCTTAGTATCACTGGGAGTAGCCAGTGGCTCTCTGAACAAAGTCTGGGAGCCCCCCTGCCCCAAACAAAAGAATGATCATTTTCGGGAGGTCCATATTTCCTCTGAAATTTCAGAAGTTTTGCTCATGTGGAATATTCCTTGGAAACTTACCAATGTGTGAGTGGAATGAACCAGAACTTTCTCTGTGCCATGAAGTGTATTGTCTGCTAAGCTAATCTCTTTCCTACTGGGGAATATGTATAATACGAACTGGTTTAGCTAGACTGAAAAATCAATCATCTAGGCCACTGATGATGCTTCAAAAAAGTCAAAAGCAGTTAGCATACAAATGAAAGTGATTCCCTATAATTCTGTGTGGGACAAATTTCCTGAACCACACCAATAAATCAACGCTATGGAGGCTGAGTTATAAAAGAAGATAGATTGAACAATTTTCCTGGCACAAACAAGCCGTTTTGTATTATGTATCTATGGGCTAGTTTTTCAGGTCTACTGTAGGAATATGCATGTAAACATGACCTTATATATTTAAATTTACTGGCACTAAAATCTGCCCAGTAATGTTCTGCACAAAAGCAACCAAATTATTTCTGGAATCCTTAAAGTGTCCTTTACATAACTATAATTAGAACTTCTTTTTTTTTCTTTTTGGGTCACACTTGATGCACAGGGGCTACTCCTGGCTCTGCACTCAGGAATCACCCCTGGCAGTGCTCAGGGGACCATATGGGATGCTGAGAATCGAACCTGGGTCAGCCGCGTGCAAGGCAAACGCCCTACCCGCTGTGCTATTGCTCCAGCCTCAATATAATTAGAACTTCTTTGCAAATAAAAAATCTTAGTCTACAGTGACCCACCCTTTCCATGTATCCTGACCATGCACTAATAATTCTTTCAGGTTAAATTTGTTTTGCTTGTTAATAGAAGCAAAATCCTATACTAGAATCATACTCTTTCAGTTATGTTATGTCATGTCCTGCTGGAATTTAAGAGTTACAGATGAAATCAGATAGATAAAACCACTTCTAGTGTTGCTCATCCCAAGGAACTTACTGGTGCTGGACTCTGCAGGTACAAAAGTTATTTATTTTCAGAGTTTGGTGGTTATAAAAAATGTTGTTTTTTTTCGGGGGGGGACTGTGAGTGGGTACAGGCTCTAAATTATTCTAACTCATCCAGAATTGTACCAAGATCCCCTCATTCCCTAAAAAGACAATGTTGTGGTATACTAGCAGGAGAATCTTTAAACATGGTTCTCATTGGTAAAATCCAATAATTTTCCAACAATGTTTAGAATTATGAAAATGTTGGAAGTAGAAGACTGCTAGATCTAAACATCTGCTCTTTCAAAAATTTAATCAGTGTGTTGGCCATGTTCTATGCTAGGTGGTTCCCTGGCCAAGTGCCAAAAGCATGGTATTTAAATCCAATAGTCTGGTTTCTAGTATGAACATTTTATCAAATGGCTGTGATGTTGGACAAGTTAATCTCTTATATATCTAAATTCATAGAACTTAATTTCTATGTACTATGCATCTTATCTGTAATATGCATTTGATGGTAGTATGCAATTTATTGAATTGTTTTAAAATTTAAACGAGATAATTCACAGAGAGTCCTCAGTGTGATTATTAGCACGTGAACATCCTGTGCTAATTTTTTATTATTTTTTATTATTCACAGCCGACCCATGTTCAATTCCTCTGCCCCTCTCGGAGAGCCTGGCAAACTACTGAGAGTATCACGCCCCCACAGCAGAGCCTGGCAAGCTACCCGTGGCGTATTCTATATGCCAAAAACAGTAACAAATAAGTCTCACAATGAGAGACATTACTGGTGCCCACTCGAATAAATCGATGAGCAACAGGATGACAGTGACAGTGACCACTTCCTCTTTTATATACTGCTCACACATGTCTAGACACATACACATACACACACACACACAAAATGTTGAACTAGATAGACCATTTGCTTTCTTTTTACAATTTCCTCTTAATCTATCCCTGTGTTTGCTTACTTCACAGTTGTACTAAAGGATCAGGTGGTGTTAAGAGTTGGTTGGACAAACAAGATTTTAGAGGAAATATTGGAAAAGATAAACCCATAGAAAATGATGTTAGCTCCTTCGATCTTTAGTTTTCTTCAGTTGGTGAAATAGTCAGAATGAATTGTCAGAGGCAGTGCTCTGTTTCCAAGTTCTAGCTTCATCCTTACCAAATCTTAAGTAGATCTCTCAAAATGTCTCTGAGACTGAGATCAATTTAAAAATGTCCTCTCTATTATGGCTTATCAACTGTTATGTTAATGTGCAGGACTGAAAGTTGTTATCTAGGCTTGTCCTCAAAACTTTCTCCTTGCCTTGGAAAGGTTCTTTTTTAAATGTTTTTTTCTTTTTCTTTTTAATTTTTTAATTTTATAAGTTAGTTCACAATATTTGATTAAATTTAATATTCAAACACCAATCCCACCACCATTATACCTTCTCACCACCAAATTTGGGATATTTCCATCCCAAGCCTCAATCTCTGTCCCAAAACACAAATGAAAGATTATATTTTGTAATCTCTGTTATGAAGAACTGCTGAACATGCTTACAAAAAAGTATTCATATAGGAAGCAGTATGAAGATTATTCTATTTGGGCAAGAGCCATTAAGACATTCTATAGGATATTACTAACATGTTGTTAAAGTTTGGGTGATGTGAGCTTTGGTATATATGTCTGAAAATATGTATATATGCATATATATATTTCCCTCTATGATTGGTTGTCAACTGTCTGAACCCCTTCAAATGTGGTGTGGTAATTATGGAGTATGGGTAGGAAGTGTCTTATGATGTTCACTCATGTGTGAGCATGTGGAAAGTGGCCTGGGGCAGGACTGTGGTGGGGTTGTGGTCAGCTGCCGGGGCTAGGTCCTGTGGGGTAGGGCGTGCTCCCATCTGCCCCCTGAGTGAAAACAACCTGCCGCGGAGACCGGTTGCATGGCTATGAGGGCCTCATTTATGAGGGCCTCATTTTATACTCCCTTCTGGGAGAAGCAGCCGTGGGATCTGGAAGGTGGCCGATGATGAGATGATCTGATGCGAGCCTAAATGTAATTTTTATTGCAGTAATATTGGTCTGCTAAAGTATATATGCTTGTATACTTTAGAGGAATAATGTTAATAACATACCCATCACCAAAGTGACTGTATCATGGTCTATTTGACACTGCTAGCCCATTGTCTTCACCCCTTTAGGTAACCTCA
Source organism: Sorex araneus (assembly GCF_027595985.1). NCBI lineage: Eukaryota > Metazoa > Chordata > Mammalia > Eulipotyphla > Soricidae > Sorex > Sorex araneus. Next base: position 39,934,316 of record NC_073311.1, on the reverse strand, counting down.
GTTTTGTGGCCAGTCTTAGTCTTTATTGAATGCATTCTGTTTCCTTGCTTGGTTTCCTTTTATACCACATGTAAGTGAAAGAGTCTGGTATTTGACTTTCTCCTTCTACTATTTTGCTTAGCATGACCCCTTCTTAGTTCCAACTATATATTTTTTTCTCTTTTATCAGCTTTATTGAGGCTTACATAATACATAAAAGATTGCAATGTTTAACATACATATTCTGATGAGTTTGGACAAATTTGTACACCTATGTATTATCATTATAAACAAGACAGTAAACATGAACATTACCTCCACAGATTTCCTGTATCTTCTTCCATCTTTTTTTTTAATAGTTTATTTTTAATTAGTGAGTCAACGTGAGGGTACAGTTACAGATTTATACATTTTTGTGCTCATGTTTCCCCCATACAAAGTTCGAGAACCCATCCCTTCACCAGTGCCCATTCTCCACCACCAGTAAACCCAGCATCTCTCCCACCCTCCCCAGTCCCGTCTCCCCCCACCCCACACTGCCACTATGGCAGGGTATTCCCTTTTGTTCTCTCTCTCTGACTAGGTGTTGTGGTTTGCAATAAAGGTGTTTAGTGGCCATTGTGTTCAGTCTCTAGTCTATATTCGGCCTGAATCACCCTTCCCCCACCTGACCTCCGACCACATTTTACTTGGTATTCCCGTCCCTGAGTTGTCCAGAATGAGAGACCAGCCTCCAAGCCATGGAGACAACCTCCTGGTACTTATTTCTACTATTCTTGGGTGTTAGTCTTATAGTCTATTATTCTATATTCCACAGATGAGTGCAATCTTTCTATGTCTGTCTCTCTCTTTCTGACTCATCTCACTTAGCATGATACTTTCCATGCTGATCCACTTATATGCAAACGTCATGACCTCATTTTTTCTAACAGCTGCATAGTATTCCATTGTATAGATGTACCAGAGTTTCTTCAACCAGTCATCTGTTCTAGGGCACTCAGGTTTTTTCCAGATTCTGGCTATTGTAAACAGTGCTGCGATGAACATATAAGTGCAGATGTCATTTCGACTATACTTTTTGGCTTTTCTGGGATATATTCCCAGCAGTGGTATTGCTGGGTCAAATGGGAGCTCAACCTCTAGTTTTTTGAGAATCGCCCATATTGAGTTCCAACTATATTTTAGTAAAAGGAAGGATTTAATCTTTTCTTATAGCTGAATATTCTGCTGTGTATATACAATATATTTTCTTTCTCCCCTCTGTGGGCACTTGGGTTGTTTCAAGATCTTGGCTATTTTAAATAACATTGCAATGAATACAGGTGTGCATAAACATTTTCAAATGAGTGTTTTTGCATTCTCTGAATTTATCTTTGAGTTCTTTGAGTTATCTAGCAGGTAAGTTGCTTGATCATGTGATAGTCTTATTTTTGATTTTTTGGAGAAATCTCCAGACTGTTTTCCACAGAGATTGAACCAGTTTACCACAGAGATTGAACCAGTTTACATTCTCATTGTGACTATGGTATCCTTTTTCTCCACATCTCTGCAAGAACTTATTATTTCTAGACTTTTTGATACAGGTAATTAGAGTCTTGCTTATTCTAACCAGAGTTCAATAGATGGTCATTTATTTACCCCATGCAAAATGACAAGCTTTATAAATAATATAAAGTTTTTGGTAAAGAAAGATTTTAGTAGGCAGTGGAAGATATAAGTTTGCTTATATGGGCAAATATTGTTGTCTGTTTTAGTAATAGTAAATTTGATATAAATAATAAAACCAATTGTTAATGATTATTAAATAGCTTTTTTGAACATTTGCATCATTTAATCTTTAAAAGACATGAACAAGTCATGCCATTAATTTTCACAGTTTTCAGAAGAAGAGATTTATGCAAATAATTGGCAGAATCAATATTCACACCAAGTCCTCTTTGATCTCAGACTTTTCAATGCTCAAGTTCTGCTCATTTTCATCATTGGGAAGAACACCCTGCCTGAAATAAGGGGCTCCATTTATGCTTTTCTATCTGCTCTTAAACAGTTGGGTATACCTGGCAAGGTCAGTTTACCAAATATACCGTTACTTCCCAATCTGACAATTGAGGGGATGGGTCCAGATGATGATTCCAAGACTTATTTGAAATTATTTTATGATTCTAAGTACTGGATTTCAGGTTAGAAACTCACTGTTAATGTTGCAAATTCCTCATTTTTCCTTTGGAGGAAGGCGTTTTATCCTGATCATCAGTCATCAAGGTTTTCATCTGCAAAACAAGAAAAAAACTGAGGAGGTGGGTTGTGGGTGTGATGGAAGAGAAGAACTTCCTCCTGCTTGCAGATATCTAGAAAATGATGAAATTTGCATTGAAAGTATATTATTAGTAGTAGAAAATAATGATTAATGCCATTTCATGTTCTTTCACAAGTCATAGTAGATAATGAATAATGATAACACTATGCATGATTGCTGAGCCTTGTGACATTCAAAACACATTCAAAATTCCTATTCCATACACAGGACTCAGTTAGGACACTATATTAAATTCAAACTTAGGGATCAGATTTAAAATTCAAATGCATATCCTTTTTGCATATCTATTTTGACACAGCATTACAAATTACTCACTATAATATGAATTAAAGATGGACTTTTGCACAATGGGGGAAACATGAAAAGAAATCCTCCTAAAATCTAAATTCCCCTTTTTCCCATTCAGATTTTTTCCATATTTATCTTTACTATACTGCCAATTATTAAAAGCATTGCCTTTTTAACAGTGATTTGCTCATTCACACCTTATCATTTTCTACTGGTAGTAACTGCTGAGAAGCATGGTTAATATACCAAATCACTATTAATTCAATGAGATGCTCTTAAATGAGGGAATTTTATAAGTACTTTGTTCTATCTACCTGTTTGTAGTTACTTAATGTATACAGCATAGGGACGACTGATGTCAAGAAAGGAGAGAGAGGGAAATAGAGTTTCTTAGGGTTTTACATTAGAGTCAATGGAATGTGCAAAATGACAAATTAAATTTAATGTTCAGGTGCATTGTCAATTTGTTTGGGGGGGTAAAAAACAGCACCCTTTGCTAACTCAATAAGAATTAATCTAGATTTTAATTACTCAATGTGCAATCTGGACTATTTAGAACATTTATGCCAAATAATCACTGGGGCATCTCAAGCCAAATGGCAAAAATTTTCCATCTTTTCAAGCCTGGACATAGTTCTCTGTTAAACCTTTCTGGACTTTCTCATTTTTAACAAAAATTCTTTGTGAACTTGTTTCTTCAGTGACACTAATAATTTCTTTTGGGTTGTTCTTTTGTAAATGAAGTTAATTTGCTAATTTGTATAAATGAAGGTGGTTTCAAAATTAGTGCTCGATCCCTAAAGTTCTTTTTCTTTTATTGTGAAAATATGCTCCTGACATTCATCTTCCAGGAGAGCTCTGTGGGATTAGGATTATAGTTTGTTACCACAGAGATGGAGACTGATATTTTGATCTCATTAGTGTGGTGGTGCTATACCAAAGCGAGTGAACCTCAAACCTAATTTAATAAAACCACCAAGCCTCTAAGATGAATCAACAAAGGAAAATAAGAGATGTTTCCAATAAACATTTATTATTAAGCTTAAAAATCTTTCTAAAAATTGTCAGAAGTTCCCAGTGTTGTGCTGTTACATAGGAAGTCAAATCCATGAACGCTAGCAAAGTTGCCACGTGTGGACCAGTTGAGACAATGAAATCCAAAATCAAATTCATTTTTGTGCTTCTTCAATTTCCGGAGGTCCTTGTTTAGCCTTCAATAAAATCAACAGTAGACTAATCAATGAGAAATTGCAGAGAATATGAATTCTGCAAAATCAATAAGTCATATAATAATTACACAAACGTGGCAGTGCATAGCCAAGCAAATGCCTGGGACCATGCTCTTGGAATCTTTAAAATTCAGCCAATAAGTTTTATAGACTTTCTTCTGATTTTGGGTAATCCTAGAGTTTAAGAGAAAGAAGATTAATATTCCTCTCTAATTCAATGCTAATTTAAAATTTGTATTTGTACACCAATACAGATACACAACAACTTTGAAAGTGGAGTTGCAGAATTTAAGTGGATCTCATAGAAAGAAATGAGAACTATTGGTTTTACCCATCAAGTCCTGTTATATGTCAGAAATAGTAAATCTGTTCTCATTCCCTTCTCAATTCATGTAGGCAGTCTCAGCTCATGGATGCATTTTCCTGACCTTATCCTTCTACAGCACAGCCTCTATGTTTTCCTTAACTACGAGCTGTAGTGTCATGAAGAGGGAAGTAAATTGAATCTCCACAAGATTGAAATTCTAGTTATGACTGTTCAGAATTCTAGGATCATTCTCAGACTCGATTTTTCACTCCTACATTGGAGCTTATAATTATGCTGAATGTATAAGGTAAAATGATTTCTAAATTGTTTACCTTCTGAAGCCCTGATATAGATTACTGACCTGAGATCATTGCCTTTGAGTGCAATCATCAAAGCAGAGGTCTGTGATTGTTAATTTCATGGGTCAGCTTGACTCTGCTAACATTGGGTTACAATAATGAGAAAAATCAACCCAGAACCTGCAGTGTAATAGGTGAGAAAGAATTTATTATATAACACAAGTTAAAATAAAATTGAAACTGTGATAAATGTAGCAAAGGGAGAGATATACTATGCTATGAAGACACATAATGGCAATTTAACATACTATATACTGGCATGTACTCCATTCTACCAGGTATTCTTGCTAATGGTCAAACTCAGAGTTTTAGGTGTGTAAGAGATAGATCCTTTATTGTTTTCAAAGTGGAAGACATAAATATGATAATACTTTTTATATAGATCAATGGTTTCAAATTTCATTGATTTTGGACGCTGCTTAAATAGTGTCAGAAGATTTTTTTTATTTGATGTAAGTGAAATTTGAATTGGTTGAATATTAAAATGAATCAGAATTTATCTTAATATATAATATTATAGGAAAAATAAATTTAATAATTGAAATAAAAGAATTGTACTTTGTAGTTCTATTTATTTTTTAAAATAAATGTAGGCAGGGTTTGTAGTGGTCAGAGCTAGGGATTCAGGTTAAATGGCATCTGCTGTGACTAATAAATGATTTTAATATTTACCTCTAGTATTTGAAAATCCCCCTTGATGGTTCACCACCTCTTTGTGGCAAGGGGTGGCAATAGTGCCAACTGATGAAGAGCGAACCAACATGCCACTCACACGGCAGAGCCAGGCAAGCTACCCATGGAATACCAATATGCCGAAAACAATAACAAAAATGGGCCTCATTCCCCTGACCCTGGAAGAGCCCCCAATACAGCAGCGTTTGAGAAGTTCGAGCAAGGAGAGTATGATAAGATCCAGGGCCAAACTAGGCTACCAAAATGAAGGACTAAAATGACTGTCCGCACTTTTAATGCACATACGCTGGCATTGGAAGCATCCATCAAGGACCTGATGGTGCAAGCACAGAGGATCAAGTATGATGTCATTGGATTGACCAAGACGAGAAGGCATTGATCACATCTGTTCCTTAGAACATGTGGCAAGCAGAGGCATCGGTGGTGTCAGTGTCCAACATGAACTTGGTCATGAGCATTGATTCGTTTGAATGCCTAACAACCTGAATTGGACGTTTACATTTGAATAGATGTGGCTCATAGCCAGCAGTTTCTATCTTTGTCATCTACACACCAACATTCAGCTACTACGAAGAAGAAATTGAGTTCAATATGGAGCTGGGGCAGTTCTATAAAGAAGACCACACCTTCTAAAAGATCATTGCTGGTGATTTTAATGCCAAGATAGGACCGAGAAGGTGATCTGAAGAACTCTACATTGAGACCCATGGCCTAGAATGGAATGAACAGGGTGAGAGACTGTCTGAGTTCATCATGTTGACCAAGACCATCCATGGTAACCCGCACTTCCAGAAGGCCGAATCTAAACATTGGACATGGAAGTCTCCTGGTGGACAGTTCTACAACTAAATTAACCACATCATATTCATTCAATGGTTTTGAGTGACCAATATCACTGTTGTCCCAAAATTCCAAACAAGATCAGACCACCATCTCCTTGGTGCAAAATTTTACTTCACAGAGAGGGGAGAAAGGGCTGCAAAGTTTAAGAAGAGAATTCCCAGAACAACCACCAAAGAACTGGGTGCTCTTTGGCACTATTGCAGCAATATGGGAAGATGCCATCATTGACAACACCAACAAGGAATATGAGAGTTTCTTCAGAAACTCTCGAGCTCATTTTTCAATGTGGTTTGGCGCAAGCCTCAGGCAATCACAAGCTAGTGTCCAAGCTCACAAAACTGTGCAGAGAAGCGATAAAGACCTCAAAGAGAGAAGAGCAGCAGTGTTGGTCGATGTGACAGAAGCCAGGAAAAATATTCGCAACGCCTGCCCGTCTTTCGCCAACTACAAGACCAAGAGGACTGTCCTCCAACGTCCTGATGGATTTATCACATCTTCCAGAAGGGCAATGGAAAAGGTTATCCATTACTTCTACTCGGATCTCTTTGATAGCCACGTCCACTTGTCCATATACCAAATTCCACAGGATGGATATGTTGTTCCAGGCATTCTCCCTTCTGAAATCTGACACATCATTTAGTTGGTAAAGAAGTGTACAGCACCCAGTCCAGACAAGGTTAGACCCTAACACCTGAAGAATCTGCTGCTAGTACTCGTTAATACACTGGCTCGGATCTTCACATGCTACCTGTCTGAATGCAAGGTTCTGTCCCACTGGAAAACCAACAGGGCTGTCCTGTTGTACAAGAAGGGAGACATCCACAACATTGGCAACCCAATCTGACTGTTGTTCATCATCTACAAGTTGTTCACTTGAATCATCCTGAATAGGATTGGCAGAACACTAGACAAAGGACAACCATGCAAGCAGCTGGGTTCCAAAAAGGATTCAGCACGATCGACCATATCCACATGGTGACCAAGCTCATTGAGGTTTTGCAAGAGTGCAAGATGCCTCTCTAACATGCATTGATTTAAATAAGGTCTTTGGTTCTGTTGAGACTGAAGCAGTCATCGAAGCCCTAGCCAAACAGGACATTCAAACTCAGTACATCAGGATCCTCCACGAGCTGTATTACGGATTCACCACCAGGATCTCACCATTCTACAAGGAAGTCATTATCGATATAAAGAGAGGGCTTTGGCAAGGTGATACCATTTCACTGAAACTACACTGCAACTACACCACCTCCGCTTCACTGATGACATTGTCCTAATAATACCAAACATTAGCCAAGCGGCATAAATGCTGGCCAACTTCAACTGTGAGTGTGGAAAGGTCCGACTGCAGCTGAATCTCACCAAGACAATGTTCATGAGAAACGGACTAGTTCCTGATGTTCTATTTGCTATCAATGGAACAAACATCTCCAAATGTAGCAGTTATGTGTACATAGGTCGAGAACTCAACATGATGAATGACCTGGCACCTGATCTGCACAGGAGGAAGAAAGGGGGTATGAAACACCTTCAAGAGCGTTGAAGAAATTATTTAGAGGATGAAGAACCTGCGGCTCTGGGCACATCTTTTCGACTCCACCATTCTTCCTGCACTAAGATATGCCTCAGAGACCTGGGCCCTACTAAAACAGGATGAGAACACTATTCAGGTCACCCAAAGAGGATCAAAAGAGCTATGCTTGGAGTATCACATCTCACTCAAGTGAGAGAAGGAATCCGGAGTTCCGACCTCCGTCGACGATTGAGAATCAGGTACACTGTCTTGTTTGCCAAGTCATCGAAAGTCAGATGGGCTGGACTCCTAATGTGATTTGGAGATGACCGCTGGACAAGAGCTATTACTGGCTGGATTCCACGGGATGTCAAAAGAACACCTGGCCGCCCACCTACGAGATGGTCAGACTTCTTCATCAAGACCCTGAACGAATGGTTTGAGGGTCTTTGTGTTCTTGGAGTGAGCAGACACCATTGGGCTAAACTTGCACATGACAGGGATGAATGGAGATGTTACTGGCACCCACTCGAGCAAATCGATGAGCAATGGGATGACAAGTGAAACAAATGATACAAGCTTTTTAAAATATTTAAATTAATTTTCTCTCTTTGTTTTTTTGGACCACACTTGGCAGTACTCAGGGATTGTTTCTGGTTCTGCATTTGGAGACATGCAACCCATATGGTTCACCAAATACCAACTCCTGGTGGTATTTGGTGAACCATATGGGGTTCAGGAGATTTGACCCTGGTCAGCTGTGTGCAAGACAAGCACCCTACCCTCTATACTATTTTACTGGAACTTGTTATTTATTTATTTACAATTCTCAATGCATTAGAATTTGTATATATTTCAAATTATACATAAACTTTCCCAGGGCTAAATCGATAGCACATCGGGTAGGGCATTTGCCTTGCATGTGGACAACCAGGGTTCGATTCCTACCCCCCTCTCGGAGAGTGTGGCAAGCTATTGAGAGTATCTCGCCCTCATGGCAAAGCCTGGCAAGCTACCCGTGGCATATTCGATATGCCAAAAACAGTAACAACAAGTGTAACAATGGAGACTTTACTGGTGCCCACTCAAGCAAATCAATGAGCAATGGGATGACATGATACCGTGATACAGTGATACATAAACTTTAAAGTTGCTTCTGGAATTTTTCTTTTTTTTTTTTTTGGTTGGGGGAGAGATAAAAATAAGTTTTGTGGATATGTTTTATTTTTATGGAGGTCTGTATATTTCTAGAACTAAATTTTTAAAAGGAAAACTGGAGGAAATTTTTTTTTCCTACCTTATTGAAAATGTGTAAATGAGCATAGTTGCTGTTCTTCAGTCATTATTTTGTTGAACAGAACATTGCTTTTGTTCAAGGTAATATGTCAACTTTCAAATAACTTTGCTCTTCACAGTAATTCAGGGTGATTTTTGTGTATGCATAATGATGTTGGAATGAATGTCACAGGGACACTAATATATTTAATAGTAATTCATATTTTACAAAGAGTTGTTTTTACTTCTAAATACCAAACTACTGAAGAAGGATATCAAAGTAAAGTTTAAAAATATCCTGAAGGTTATTCAATTACAACTACCCATAGTTTTAAAAAGACTACTTTGGATACTAGAACAGTAAATAGAAAGTTTTTTAATCGGTTTGATTTTTGGTCCTGAGGATTGAACTCAGAATCTCCACACATGCAAGGCAAGGCAAGTGCTCTACTCCTGAACTGTACCCCCACTGCAATAAAAAGAGAAGTTTGAGGAAAACTTATTTCATCTTAGGATAGAAACAGAAAGAGAGCCAAAATTTATTCAAACTATAAAGCTTATATTCCTTGTGTCTATAAATAGATGTTCTAAACCCATTTGGGAAATTCTAACTCATGATTTCTTCAAATAGTACCCAAACACAAAAACAGAATGCTTGAACTCTGCTCTTTCTGCAACTCCAGTTACATGTATGTTTGATATTGTCCCAGCTGATCACTGAGACACTCTTTTTCTCTCTAAATACCTATTCTTCTAATTGGGTAATTTATTTATTTCCCTTTCAAATCATGAATTATCTTAAGGACATCAAGTAAAAATTTTCATTGCAGATAGTATGTTTTTAACTTATTTAATTTTTATAGTTTATGTTTCTTTTTCAAGATTCATAGTCATATCACTGATTATAATCATCTTTTTAAAAATTCCTTTAATATACTTATAATATTTTCTTTAAAATTCTTGTCTATTCGAACATCTGGTATAATCTTGATGTCAGTGTCTACTGACCTCTTTTTCTCCCATTGTTGATCACATTTTCTTGCAAAATTATATCATACAAAATCAGATCAGTTTTGATTTTTATGTCAGACGTTGGGTATGATGGTTACAGAACATAGATTATGGCTTTTATATTGGTCCCGGCAGAGAGTCTCTTGCCTACATGCCTGACTATCTTCCCTGGGGCCCCTCGGAGGGGATGGGCTCCAGCTTCCCTCCCCTCCCCGAGAAGAGCTCCAAGCGGCCGAAGACCTCCGGAGCCTAGACACAGCCACGCTCAAGGCTCTTCTCCACATGTTCTAATGAGTCTCACGCATGACTGTACTGGCAGAGGAACCCAGGTGTGTGGGACCCGAGGCTGAGACCTCTAAGCCTGCTCGGATCGGGACTGGGTCTCTTCGGCCCAGATTTCTCATTTTCCGATAGCTAGGCGGTCACACCCAGAGACTGCCCCCAGCAACCTGGAATCCCATCAACGACCAATATCCAGAGACTTAAAACCAAGCTCCTGGAAGTTTCTATAAGAAGATATCTTATAGCCTACTTCTTTCTCTGGGAGAAACTGGCAAGCTACTGAGAGTTTTCTGCCCACATGGGAGACAGAGCCTTGCAAACTCCCCATGGTGTATTCATATGCCAAAACCAGCAACAAGCTGGGTCTCATTTCCCTGACCCAAAAAGAGCCTCCAATGTGGCATTGTTGGGAAGGACGATTAGAGAGAAGCTTCTAAAATCTCAGGGCTAGGACGAGTGGAGACGTTACTGAGACTGCTCAAGAAACTCGATGATCAATGGGATGATGATGATGATGATGATATTGATCCCATCTTGAGTTTTGTTTTTGTAGGTGGTTAAATTCCTGGTCAGTCCTTTTGATTGTTCTATATTTGGTTTTATTTTTTGCTTGATTGAGTCTACTTAAGTTTTGTGGTTAGCCATAGGCTGTGGCCCTGCTTTTAGGATTTTATCTTACTCCTGGTGCATGGTATGCTGTTTAATTTCAGTACCCAAGTGTTTAAATTCAGTGCCCAAGGTACTTAGCTAATACGTCCATTATGGCTATGGACATTTCTCTAGCAGTGATATTAGACCATGCTACTCTATAAAACATTTTTATCTTGATTCATCTGAGTCATTAAAAATGTCGTTAAAAATATCCCTGAGAATTGAACACTTTGGTGGAAAGTGTGATGTTAGATCTTATATGCTTGAAGCCCTGTCACAGATATTATTGCAAATCAAGGTGCCTCAAACAGTCATTTAAAAGACCATGGCTTAGCTTATAATGAGTTAATCTCTTTCAGGTTTCATAAATCTTATCCAGCACAACCTAAGGTTGGCCAAGAACCCACAGTGTGTCTTTCTTCTGAATTTTATTTCATCTATATGACTTCCTCTTGCCAGTACATGGCCCATTAGTCCACCAGTCTCAATCATTTTAGCAACCTAAGCCTCATATGCTTTGGTGGGAATGGAATAATCAATTGCATCAATCACAATAAATCAGTAATCACCTCATTTTAGTCAATCATAACTCAGTAATATTGAGTTTATAGCTGGTGTCACATCAAGTATTTACGTTGTTTTAAGGAAAATAGTTCTAAGCTATATACTGCTTGTCACTGTCACTGTCATCCTGTTGTTCATCGATTTGCTCGAGCGGGGACCAATAATGTCTCCATTGTGAGACTTGTTGTTACTGTTTTTGGCATATCGAATATGCCATGGGTAGCTTGCCAGGCTCTGCCATGAGGGCAAGATACTCTCCATAGCTTGCCAGGCTCTCTGAGAGGGGCAGAGGAACCAACCCGGGGTTGGGCGTTTGCCTTGCACTCGGCCGACCTGGGTTCAATTCCCAGCATCCCATATAGTCCCCTGAGCAATGCCAGGAGTAATTCCTGATTGCATGAGCCAGGAGTAACCCCTGTGCATGGCCGGATATAACCCAAAAAGAAAAAAAAAGATAAAAACTAGAATATATCAATATACTGCTTAATGTCTGAAAAACTGTTGTCTTATACACTTTTTCCGATTTTAGAGTTATCTTTATTAGGAGGAAAATCTGGTTCTGGTTATTTTGTAGTGACTGGAAGCAAAATTCTGTCTAGGTATTTTGCTTTAAATCATACACAATTACTTATGACAATCTTCATACATTGAGCTGGTCTAATATAACTGCTAGAAATATGCCCAACCAAAATGTGAATTTGATTTAAAAACAAGTGCCCAGAACAATGAAAAATGCTGATTTAAAATTGTAAGCTCTGATTACTAAGGAATGAGGCTTCCCTAATTTAAAGAACAAAGAGAAGTTGATCAGACAGCATTTTAATCAATAGAATTTCCAGGTGAAAATAATAAATTAATTAGCATCCCTAAAGTTTTAAATTAAGTCCCCCAGATTCAAACTGTGTATTTATGCATGTGGCAGTGTATTTATTATTTGATGTAATAAAAATCTGTATTTACAAGTTTTTTTTTCCTTTTTGTGCCACACCTGGCAATGCTTAGCTCTTACTCCTGGCTCTACACTTAGGACTTATTTCTGCCGGTGTACAGGGTGACCATATGGGATGCTGGGAATTAAACCTGGGTTGGCTGTGTGCAAGGCAAATACCTTACCCACGATACTAATCTCTCCAGTCCTAAGAACTGTAGCTTGAAAGTAAATATTGACTAATGAAAGAGGAGAAATCTTTTCCTCTCTCTCCTATTTTTCATTCACCTAGTCACATGCCTTCATTTCTACTTGTTATTTTCTATAACACATATTGAGTCATTACTGTATGTTAACTATTTTATGTACAAAAATCATATTCAATAATTTCAAAAACACCTATGGGTTATTTGACCTTTCTAAGATTAGCCAAGAGTAATCTTGGATGGTTTAAAGATCAAATCTAGACAGTATAAGTTTCTATGATACTGTTGCTACACATGTTCCACTGAATAAAGGGTAGAAGATTTTAAGGAAAGATTCTGAAATTCTAAAGAAAATGTCTGGTTTGTACACTAGTTTCTTTTTAAAAAAAATAATTTATTTATTTTTAATTAGTGAATCAACGTGAGGGTACAGTTACAGATTTATACATTTTTGTGCTCATGTTTCCCCCATATAAAGTTCGAGAACCCATCCCTTCACCAGTGCCCATTCTCTACCACCAGTAAACCCAGCATCCCGCCCACCCTCCCCAGTCCCGTCTCCCCCACCCCACACTGCCACTATGGCAGGGTATTCCCTTTTGATCTCTCTCTCTGATTAGGTGTTGTGGTTTGCAATAAAGGTGTTGAGTGGCCACTAGTTTCTTGATGTTTATTCTATCTCTGAAAATTTTGAATTATAGGTCCAGTAGCAGGAGCATTTCTAGTAGAATTCACTAAATTTACTCTCATAAGTGACCTAACTAGTAAAGAGGGAAATTTGTCACCTCACAATGTAATATTTACTTGAGGTTAGAATATTCTCTCTCCCAACATGTCTTGCCTCCTTGAAGAAACTATTATGATGTAATATATCCTTAAGGACACACTAATTTAAATACAAATGTGGCTTACTAATTATTAATCTTTTCTTTGTGTGATTTTTCACCTTTCCTATCTTGGTTCAATGTTATCTACAATAATGCACCTCCATACAGAGTTATATACACAAAGCAATATTTGTATACCAAAAACAGTTAAAAATAAAAACATCAAACAAGTCAATAAAGATTAGTATACTAAGATATTTAGGAAATTATGTGTCAGTATTTTTTTGAAAAAGATGTCAAATAATGGATATCTGTACCATAACAAAATTTTGTCTGTTGCCACATTAGATGGCACAATGGTATTCAAGAATATTTAGAATATTGAGTCTATTTTTAAGGAGAGCCCATATTTCTAGCTCACAATTTTCTTTTGTCTTTTATGAACTTTTTGTCTTTTATGAAATTTTACTTTCCTTGATATTTTGAAACTCAGTGGCTGAAATGAATGATGTTATATTATGCTCAGAATGAAGCAAGTTATGGAACTTAAAAATGAAAGCAAGGGTCACAAATAAAGCTCTAAACACAGAAGTATTTCTCATTGTTGTTTTATAAACACAAAAAGGGGTTCAAAAAATTGGCTGGTTAACTTAATAATTTTTGACTTATAAAAGTATGAACTACAAAACTGTGTGATATATCTTTTCTCTTAAATTAGTTAATATAACTCTTTTTGTTCAGAAGGAAGTTGGGAGGAGGTTGAGATTGTGTTAACAGTAACCCTGTTGGCTTACTCACTTATGTCCTGATTGTTTTCTGCAGCTCCATTAACCTGTTTTCCTTTGGGAGTCTAAGATCTGATCTGATTTTGAGGCAAGTTTAAAAGGATTTGGCCATTAGAGACCTTAAGAAGCAGAGGGTAGTTTTTTCCCTTCCAACAGAACCTCATATAGGGTTGGGCCATGTCTTTCTTCTATTGCTTCTCTTATTTCCCCACTGTCCTCAGAATCAGCCTCTGTGCCAGGTTCACTCTTAATAAATATTTATCTATTGATTTACTTTCAGATTTGGAAATGTTGAGTAGTATGAGATAATAGGACTTATATACAATGAGAGAAATAGCTTTAAATTTTTTTTTCTTGTTCAGCTGGGGATTTCGTTTTTTTAGTAATTTCTTTTGTTTCAGCAGAAACTGTTTTAACTTTGATTCTAGTTTAATATGTACTTTGAAGAGATATTTTATTTGTATGGCAAAATACAACTTTGAAGAAATATTTTACCGGTATAGTAAAATACAACTTCAGATAGCAATTTCTGTCATTTACTTTTATATAATTTTATCATGGCTTTGGTCTGTGAAGATTTCTGACAGCATTTATATACTAGAAAAATTCAGTTTATCTTGGTAGGTGAAATTCTGGTTAGGTATTCACCATGTATATATGTATATATATGTAGCTATTTCTAGTAGTAAGATACTTTCTTCTATTGGAAAGTAACCACTACAAAGAAATATATGTACATTTTCAATGGAATTTAAAAGCTTATCTGGATATGTATTTTTAATATTGTTTTGGGGTCCTCATTGTAGTAAAGCAAGGGGATTATTTTTTCTCTCAAGTTGCATGTACTATAGAAAAAAATCAGTTGAAGGTAACATCATAGCAAGTCAATATAGCACTGTATTCATTAACTCCAATAAGATCAAAAAGCATAAAACAGCACATTATTAGTATATAGAGAAAAATGGTGGAGAAAGCATTTAAAGTTTTAGGTCTTTCTCAGTGTTTTTAAAAAATATTTCCAATCACAAAGTTCCAGTTACAAGATTGGTCCATCCTAGGACCTACTATTCCAACTTGAATTTTATATTTTAGATTGAATAAGGAAAGAATATTTATTATTAGTTAAGTAACCTATTTTTGGTCATTCTAGTTTTCTGATATGATGGATATTGTAGGAAAAGTAAAAACATTTTTAGTCTCTGAATTGGGTGTTCCTTGGATCATTTCTAACACAGTATAAAATAATAATACTCTAGTTTGAAAAGATGGTGCTGTATCACTTTATGTAAATATTATCACACTCATTTTATTCCCCCCCCCCTTTTTATCTCCTCCATTACTCTTTGAGTGCTTTTTCAGTCATGGGCTGGATTTCATTTTCCTCGGTGTTACCAGGAACTAGTATTTTAAATAGAGAATTAAATTAGTGGTTATTTTACATACTAGAGTTGTGCAAAGTTCATTCAGGCTATGAAAATCTTTGAGGAAAATGGCTAGTGATCATGGTAAATGGCTTGGTTATTCATTTATTTTTTAGTTTATGAGCTGTGCTGTGGCTGCAATGAAAGTAACGTTGGAATGGTAGAAAGTCAGCTTGACTGGATATGCACTCTTGGCTCAGTTCTCCAAGGCACAGTGTGAAACCATCTGGACAGCTGTGGAGTCACAACATCATCCAAAGAGTTTTGTTTTCTTTCAGTTTTTATTAAAAACGACACAAAAATTACTACTCTCAATTAAAAATATTCCAAGGATATATTAATCTGCTAGGGCTACGATAACAAAATGCCAGACTTGTACATGAAACAAAAGAAGTGTAGATCTGCTTGTTTGGAGGGTGGAATTCCAAGAACAAAAGGTAGGTTGATTGTGCTTTCTCTGGAACGTCTCCTCTTATTTGGTGGAAAGTTGTCTTCACTGTGCTGTCTCATGACTTCTCTGTATATGCACATAGCCCCTGTGTTTCTTCCTTCTCTTCAAAGGACGCCAGTCATACTGGATTAGGGCATCACCCATGTGACCTGATTCAACTTTTTAGTTACTTTTTAAAAAAAATCCTATCTCCAAATACAGACACGTGGAGGGTTCAAGATTCAACACACTATAGGGGAACAGAATTCAACCCCAACAGAAAGTTAGTAGAAGTTACACAAAAATAAGCTCTAAATCAAGCTGTTAAAAGTTGATCACATTACTTGAGGTTCCTGCACAGTCAAATTTGCACTTTTTTCTAAGAAGCATGGTAGTCATCTATGTCTGTGCAATTGTATCAACTCTGCCTTTGCCAGTCTAGCTTCAATTGACCTTCATTTTGTATACAATTTTTTTTTTTGATCCTGTTGTGCTTGCGAGCCTCCAGGGCTGCATCATGTGTTGATGAGGATTGAGCTGAGCTAGCTGCCGGCCTCTCAACCCCAGCACTATCTCTCCATCCTTGTCGCTCTCCTTAATGGCACTGCTCATATTGTCCCATACACTGATCAAGGGGCAAGCATGTGATCTGAGTTAGGTTTCCTAGTCCTCCTGAAATTTCACTCTTTAGTGGGTCAAATGAACAAAAATAGCTACATGTTATTCCCCATTGATGGCAGCATACTAAATGGACCATCCAATCTTTCCTGCTGCTGAGCTCTGCTAACGCTGTTTGCTGTTCTTTCCCAAAGCTGTTGGCTTCCCCTTCATTTTGCTTTTAATAAATTCCATCCCTTTTCTTCTGGATAATCTCTGTTGAAGTTATTGTGTATCTGTTTCTGTTGTTTAACACCCCATGATCATCATAAGGACAGTACTATGGTAGTTACATGATATCTATCTATTATTGTTATAAAATTCTAGTCTTACATATTTATGGGGAGTGGGTGGACTTTCTGAAATTGTAAATATGTCTTGTTATTAGAATTTTGTCCATAATTTTGGATAAGTCAAGGTGTCTGCTGTTGTTATATAAAGACTGAATTTTAAAAAAGACCTCAATTAGTTGCTTGGAAGCTTCTTGCTTTGTTATAAATTCAGTGTCATTTGATTCTGCTCTGGGCTGGAGTGATAGCACAGCAGGTAGGGCATTTGCCTTGCATTCGACCAACCCAGGTTCGATTGCTTCGTCCCTCTCAGAGAGCCCAGTGAGCTATCCAGAATATCCCACCCGCACAGGAGAGCCTTGCAAGCTACCCATGGTGTATTCAATATGCCAAAAATAGTAACAACAGATCTCACAATGGAGACGTTACTGGTGCTAGCTCAAGCAAATCGATGAACAAAAGGACGACAGAGCTATAGTGCAGTTATTCTGCTCTCATTGTCAATTTCTATGGTTGTTTTTGCAGAAATGCTGTGGAGAGGAAGGTATGATGTCTTTTCTTCTATCGAGGCAGGGCATTGAGTAACACTCTTACAGAGATAGTCTACTATGTCCTTGTCCCTTGGAAAATGATGCTGAAAATATTTAAGCAGCACAGGGCTGCAACACAGTCTGCAAATACTAACCAAAGAAAGCACTGTAGCATTGTAGCACTGTCTTCCTGTTGTTCATCGATTTACTCGAGCAGGCACCAGTAACGTCTCCATTGTGAGACTTCTTGTTACTGTTTTTAGCATATTGAATACACCAGAGGTGGCAGGCTTTGCCCTGTGGATGAATACTCTTGGTAGCTTGCCGGGCTCTCTGAGAGGGATGGAAGAATCAAACCTGGGTCGGCCGTGTGCAAGGCAAACACCCTACCCGCTGCGCTATCAGAAGAAAAAAATCAAGTAAAGGTATAACTTGTCTTGTGTGTTTAATGAGTAATTAGCCTTTCTGAGGTCAATACATATGTGTGAAGAAGAGCTGCACGGGGCAATCTTTATTTTGATTTAGAAAAAAACATAAAGAGTGTGATAGCCCCCATGTGGACCAGTCTCTACAACTTTGAAGATGGCTGTTATTAGCCAGTCTGAGTGGGCCAGGTCTTAGTGAAGAAAAAACAGATTTTTGGACAACTTTGAAAGCAAAGAACTGATTTAGGTGTTTGTAATGGCAGAGAAGATTGGCCTGGGCAAAACTTCCTTATTGATCACAATAAGCCACCAGTAGTTATGACGGGCTCAAGGGATAGCACAGTGGGTAGTACATTTGCCTTGCATGCTGGCCGATCTGGGTTCGATTCCTCTGTACCTGTGATGAGCAATGGGATGACAGTGACAGTGACTTATTGTGACAAAAATAGAGACTCAGTATAGTTATTTGTGCTAGACACATATAGGGTCTAAATTGTACTTAGTTTCTTATAGTAAAAGAATTTCCCCTTCAAAGTCTAATTTCACATATATTTTTGCTTTGTTTTGTAGCCACACCCAGTGGTACCCAGGGCTTATAGCTGTCTCTATGCTCAGGGACCACTCCTGGTAGGACTTGGGGGATCACATGGATTGGTCTTTGGCTCTGTAGTCAAGCCTGGGTTGGCCATGCACAAGCAAGCATCTATCCCTCTGTACTCTGTCCTCTCTGCATATTTCCAATAATATTATTCAATCAAATTCTTCCATGTGAGGCAGGCTAGATTTTTAGTAGTATTCAAATGCTCAGTGTTGTTATCTGTGATCTCTAAGCATCTATAAAATCCCTGGTTCTTAGAAAGGTAACAGAGGTTAGTACTGTCCAAAAGCACCTAAATCTACACTTATAATGCTAGCAGAAGACAAAGATTGAGGTTATTTATTGTATTCTCTTTGTTCTTTGAAATGTGTTTCTACTTAATCATCTCAAAACTAGATGTTAGATTTACTTCTTTTATTTTCAATTCCCAAATAATATTTTGAAATAAATATTTCATTTCTATGGCACTGGAAAGACTTTACTCATGTACTAAGTAAGTAAGGTTTACATTTTTAGACATATCTTTTTGAATCCAGAATTTCTTAGAAAGGTGAAGATCATCTTAATAGCCTTTTTATAGGCAAGTTTTATTCTTTGAAAAAACAAAGGTTACTTTATTCAGGTTGAATTTGAAAGTTAAATTTCAAAACATGAACATTTTCCCCCTGCCAAATAATTTTCTTTGCTTTCTAGCTGAGCTCATTGCTTAATATTCCTTAAGCCCTTGCAAAGATTTTGGAAACACATAATTCTGGGAAGTAAAATACAATCTACTCAAAATTCCCAAGTAATTCCATTTTTCTGCATAAGCCTTGACTGATAGAATGAGTATGTGATCATAATATATAGCAGAGGAAAAAGCAGCTAAGACAGAATTGTCATGATTTTTATTTCTATCACATTGTGTTTCCCTTAAATCAAATGGAATAAGTTAAAACTATGTGTGCAAAACATTTGAGATGGGCGTGAATACAACTAACTCAAAGTACCAATCTTTTTTTTTTAACTTTTTATTAAATCACCATGTGGAAAGTTACAAAGTTCTCAGGTTTATGTCTCAGTTATACAATATTCAAACACCCATCCCTTCACCAGTGCCCATATTCGACCACCAAAAACCCCAGTATACTCCCTGCCCCCACCCCCCACCCCTTACTGTATAACTAATGAATTTCACTTCATTTTCTCTTTATCTTGATTACATTCCATATTTCAACACAAAACTCACTATTGTTGTTGGAGTTTCCACCCAAGAAAGACAGTCCTACTACCAAGGAAGCATTTGATAATTAGTTTTCCATTGCTGGGAATGAAGAGATATGTAGCCCCACTGCTCCAAGAACATAACTCTTTTTTTTTCCTTTTTCCTTTTCCTTTTTTTCCTCCCCTCATCCCTCTTCCCGTGCCTCATAGTATAGTGTACGCCATGCCGCATTTCTCCCTGAAAATGGGAAACAACCTGGAAAGAGGGATATTTCCTCTTCTTGGCCGGCGTGGGGCTTTTGCTTAGTTCACAGTCCAGAGAGGTGGCTGCTATATTCTTCAATTATTGAAGATTCTTCAATAATCTTCAATATTTCAACAAAACCTTACTGTTATTATTTGGAGTTCCCCGCCCCCCCAAATCAGACCTGTTCAAAAGGAACTGTTTCACATTGCTGACAATTATAGATGTTAAGTCTTTATAAGTTGGATTTCTGTATAAAGCCCAGGGAAAATTCTGCCAGAAATTGCATAGCCCAGCTCACAGTCCCAGTGCATTGCTGTAAGAAGTCTCTGGAATCAAAGTCTTTAGGTGCAGAGTGTCGGCTTCACTCTCAGCAGCTCCAAATTTATCTGGGCCGAGGGCGTGCTGGTTACACCCCCTTCCCATGAGTCCTTAGGAGCCCCAAGTGTAAAAATCGAATACCTCTGGGTTAGGACTCTTAGAAGATGGCACCCACCATGTAGGTGCCACCACCACTGCCATTTTTCATGCAGGAAGACAGGGTGGGGAGGAAAAATCCACCCCCAGGCAGCACAGAGTTGCAGCCCAGTTCGCAGTCCCAGTGCATTGCTATTAGAAGCTGCGCTGGATGCCCGAATGTGTTAGGTCTCTGGAATCAAAGTCTTTAGGCTCAGAGGGTCCAAAGTACCAATCTTAAGCGAGCCATTGCAGTCTTATATCTATACGCCCAGGTAACGTTAGTCTTTAGTTATTCCTTGCAGATGATTCAAATTAAGCTTTGTCCTGACTATTTTTTCAGGCTCATATGAGGGACTAATAATATCTCAACTTTTCTAGGCTATTTTAATTATTGCTTTGGTGCAGTTGCGGTGTATAGGATTGTTCTTATTAAAGAAACATATGTACATCTTGTCCAGGTGGATTACTAGGCTTGAGTAGATGGGATTATTTATTTATTTATTTAAAAAACATTTTTATTGAGCCACCGTGAGATACAGTTACAAAGCTTTCATGTTTGATGTTCAGCCATACAATGATCGATCACCCATCCCTCCACCAGTGCAAACTTTCCACCACCTATATCCCCATTATCCACTCCCTCCTCCCTCACTTCCATCCCAGTCCTTACCCTGCCTCTATGGCAGACAATCGCTCAGTTATACTCTCTCTCTCTAGTTTTGGGCATTAGATTTTGCTCGAATATTCCCACCACCATTCGTGCCTGCCTCCCAGGGGTAGACGCTAGATCATTTATTTTCCATTGCTCACTTCGCATATCAGGAAAGCTTTGGAGGAATAGTCCTGATAGCCACATACTGGAGCCATGCTTGTAGAAGCTCCTGGATGCTGGGATTCCATCTGGAGAAGGCGGAGTAGACAGGATTGGCAAGAACATTTCCAACTTCTACATACAAAACATATTCTCCCATAATTTGTTTATTTGGATGAGAACACTATTCGGGTATCCCAAAGAGGAATCGAAAGATCTATGCTAGGAGTATCACATTTCACTCAAGTGAGAGAAGGAATCCCTAGTTCTGACCTCCATCGACAGTCAAGAAGCAGGGATGCTGTCTTGTTTGCCAAGGTGTCAAAAATCAGATGGGCTGGACACGTAATGCGATTCAGAGACGACCGCTGGACTAGAGCTGTTACCGACTGGATTCCACAGGACGTCAAAAAACCGCATGGTCAACCACTAATGATATCATCTCACACCACAGAGACTGGCACACATTCAAAAGAACAAAAGCAACCAGTGCTGGCGTGGATGTGGAGAAAAAGGGACACTCCTTCACTGTTGGTGGGAATGCTGACTGGTCCAGCCTTTCTGGAAAACAATATGGACAGTCCTTCAAAATCTAGAAATTAAGCTTCCATATGACCCCGCAATACCACTTCTGAAAATATATCCTGAGGGTGAAAAAGAGCACAGTAGAAATGATATCTGTGTCTATATATTCTTTGCAGCACTGTTCACAATAGCCAAAATATGGAAACAACCCGAGTGCCCTAAAACAGATGACTGGTTAAAGAAAGTTTGGTACATCTACACAGTGGAATACTACGCAGCTATTAGGAGAGATGAAGTCATGAAATTTGCTTATAAATGGATAGACATGGAGAGTATCATGCTAAGTGAAATGAGTCAGAAAGAGAGGGACAGACATAGAGGGATTGCACTCATGTGTGGAGTGTAGGGTAGCATCACATGAGGCTGACACCTCAGGACCATAGATACAAGGGACAGGGGGACTGCCCCATAGCTGGAAGACTGCCTCATGAGTGGAGGGGAGAAGGCAGATGGAATAGAGAAGGGATCACTAAGAAAATGATGATTGGAGGAACCAGTTGGGATGGGAGATGCATCCCGAAAGTAGATAATGGACCAAACATGATGACCTCTCAGTGTCTGTGTTGCAAGCTATAATGCCCAAAAGTAGAGAGAGAGTATGGGGAATATTGTCTGCCTTAGAGGCAAGGGGAGGGCGAGGAAGGGGGGGTATACCCGGGATATTGGTGGTGGGGAATGTGCACTGGTAGAGGGATGGGTGTTTGATCATTGTGAGATTGTAACCCAAACATGAAAGTTTGAAACTATCTCACAGTGATTCATAGAATTTTAAAAATTAAAAAAAAGAGAGATTGTCAGACTTCTTCATCAAAACCCTGAATGAATGATTTGAGGCTCCTCCTGTTCCTGGAGTGAGCAGATATCATTGGGCTATAGTAGCATGCGACAGGGACAAATGGAGATGTTATTGGCGCCTGCTTGAGCAAATCGAGGATCAATAGGATGACAAGTGATACAAGTGAATTTGTTTATTTGGGTAAACTTCAGTGGTACTAATAAGGACTGCATTTATTTTCCTTTTAGTTGAGTTTTCTGGTAACTGATTTCTTGCCAGAATAAATAATTTTATTTATTGTTAACATCTTCATTTACTCAAAATATTTTAGATAACCTTCATTTGTCTTGTTTATGGTTCTATCCCTGTAAATGGTATGTTTTAATCTGTTTAAGTCATTCAACAACTAAAAACTGAATATAATGACCCAGATACTAAGCTAGGCTTTGGACATATAGTAGTTAAAAACTTTGGCTTAATAGTTTTATTGGTAATAAAAAGGGAAAAATCATTAGCCAGGCATCTCTTCTGCAGTTAGGTTTTGAAAATTTTTAAAAAAGGCACCATCTTTTTATTGTGTACAATGTGTAATAACACTGTAGGAGACTGATAGGGTGCCAGATATGGCTTTTATTCTACCTGTTAAAGGAGATTTATGGAGAGCTCAGAGAGGCTCAATAGCTAAACATTTTGATTTTAGTCTAATTGGAAAAGAGAATTTAATTTTACTGACAATTATAGGGGAATAAAGAATGCACTTAAATTGAAATTAAAAAGTAAAATAGTAAACTAGTTTAGTTTATTGTGCTATTGTAGTTTTTTCCTGATAATATGCATTATATGCTCATATTCATAATCTCAAAGAATACATTAAATTCTATGGTTTATTATAATAAGGACATTATACTATGTAAACTGATAAATTTAGAAGAAAAACACATTTTTGCACATGAAAAGATTGAGCTCTTTACCTTGAAAGGGATTTAAAAATTGGGTCACCTTATCCTTTTTCTTCATATTGATGGAATACAGGTCATTGAAGTCTAGCTTTGTTTAGCTCTTTTGCGCCATTTTGACAAAGTGATGAAGAATCTAATTACTAAACTACTCAGCTAACAAAGATGGGGGGGATCACCTTCTCAAAAATGACATAGCACCTTTCAAGTGTACTGAGGACCATCAAATGCTGGACTTAAAATTGTCTCACTTAGGTCCTAAGTGAGGAGAACATAACTCTTTGTTAGCTCCCTAGTCTGGTGTTGGAGATTAAAGAGATTATGGAAACATGCTTTATAAGAACAGAGAAAATATCTCTTAAGTACTCATTATTTGGTGAAAAAATGGGGAAAGTTTGGCAGTATCATCTGGTGTGAGATCCTGAACTGTCTTTTGAACTGTCTTTGCCTGAATTATTTTGGACAGTTTTGATGTGCAGTTGGAGGTACCTTCTTTCAGACTCAGTTTACCCATCTATAAGTGGATATTCCCATATTACTTTCTTCATAGAATTGAATAAACAAAATACTATGGGGAAGGATTATAGCATGGGGTCTGGCACACTGTGAGCACTTAATGACTATGCACCACACTATGCCTTTATATTCAGACATTCTGATTCTGCTAGTATCTGTATTGCCAACCATAATGCCCCAAAGTAGAGAGAGATTAAGAAGGAAGGTGCCTGCCACAGAGGCGGGGGTGGGATGGGATGGGGTGGTGGTGGAAGGGATACTGGGAACATTAGTGGTGGAAAATTTGCACTGGTGGAGGGATGGGTGCTCGATCATTGTGTGACTGAAACTCAATCATGAGAGTTTGTAACTGTGTCTCATGGTGAGTAAATAAAAAAAGTCTTCACTCTATTTCTTGTTTCCCCAACCTCATTGTTCCTGGTTAATTTTCACATTCTTTCTCGTTTCTTCTTTCTTTGGCTCTTTAAAACTTGATGTCTCCTAGATTTCCTTTCTTGTGGTCTTCTTGTTTGATCTCCTCCCAACCTTGGAGGGTAAAGTTGTTGATTATGACCAACTCTATATTTACACCTCTAACTTCTCAGCCCCTGGACAATTGCCTACTTCAGTGACCTGCTCTATTGTCTTATGGATGTTTGTGACAGATAGCCCTGCTCCTCTTTCCATGAACATAGGAGTACTACATTTTATAGTCTTTCCTGGATTTAATTTGGGATTAAGTGAATGAACACTAGCCCCTGGGTTGACTGAGTGGAAAATTTACGCAATGATTTTACATAACTTGTACAGGTAATTGGCTATTTTGATGACTAGAAGCAAACTAGAACAGGTATGGTGGCTAGAAGCGAAGCTTCACTAAAATGAGAGCAGCCTGGATTCCTGAGTCGCTATTTGAAAAAGAACTTTCTGGAAGAGGCCTCTTGTTTCAAAGAGCTATAATTTGGATAGAAAAAAATTTTTTGTTAAGCCACTGAAATATTGGGGTATTTGTTGCTACCACGAGGTTTATTCTTTCTCATTCAAATAGTGTCCCTTTGGCATCTTGAGCTCTGCAGGTGAGTCCATTTCTACTGCAATTGGTGGCATCATCCTCTCTTCACACACCCAACTCACAGCCCCTTAGTCTGCACCAAATCCAATTAATTACCATCTCCTGTGGCTTTAGACTACTGTATGTTATTCTTGGAATTTAGCTTTTTGTAGGTCTATTTTTTTAAAAAAAACTATAACTGATTGAAGAACTTTTATTCTTATCTGCTTGTTGACTTGAATGAATTTAAAACAAACCTGTCACTATCCTACTAGAATTATCCGTCATTAAAAGGGATTTGTAGCAGGGGGAGCACAAGAGAACTATGATAATAAAGTGACAATAGAGTTGACATCTAAAAATAAGTAAATTTCCAGGTCACTGAGGAAGGGAGTGGGGACCTCTGGGCCAATGATGCCTTGTATATATAAAGAAAAAAAAAGAGCACCACACAATGCACACAGGGACAAGTGAGGCTTAATGCAATTAGCCATGGACACCTGGATACTTTCTACCTACCATCTTCCACTTCATCTTTTCATCCACTCATACATGCTTTTGATAGAGGGTCACAATGCCAGCTGCTTACTGAGCACAGATCAAAGCTGGAGCGGTAGTCTGGCAGGGGTCTTCTTGCTAAGCTTAACCTTACCTGGGAGAGTCAGTTAGCTCAAAACACTTCTAATCACCTGTGATCCCTCCTTACAGCTCCTGCAGAGTGTGGGACTGTAGTTGACAGCTCCCACACTCCCCTGCCCATTCAGAGATGCTCCCTTGATAAAAAGCAGTTCTCAGTTATCAACTGATATTCTCTCCCACAGAAAGAAAGCCCCTCTTCAACTGAACCACTCTTATTTCGAAACTCCTCCTGGGCCGACATTGAGCAGCAATCCTTGATTTTCTTCATTTTGGGGGCTCTTTCTCCTCTTTCAAATCTCAGCATACAATGTTAAAACGAAAATAATCCCATCTTTAAAAAATGATATCCTTTATTAAAGAATGACTAATACCTTTGGTCTTCCTCATAGAATAAAAATTCCTAATACAATCTGGAATAGTAGAAGGAACATAAAAACAAATCTAGAGTTTTTGAACATTTTTATGGTGGGATTTATAGTAAATCTTGTTATTAATGTAGTTATATAAAATGCACTAAATAAATTTTCCTTTTCCTGATTAGTCAGACACTTAAAGTGTATCTATGTCCTACATCTAAAATAGCTTCCCATATAAGTATGAAGCCAGCCACATTTTTATCACCTTTTTCTTGACATTTTTCTTCCTACTGATTTTCTTTTCTTTTTTTTTTTTGGCGTTTTGGGTCACACCCAGCGATGCACAGGGGTTACTCCTGGCTCATGAACTCAGGAATTACTCCCAGCGGTGCTCGGGGGGACCATATGGGATGTTGGGAATCAAACCTGGGCTGGTCGCGAGCAAGGCAATCCCCCTACCCGCTGTGCTATCACTCTAGCCCCAGTTTTTTGCTTTTTGGGTCACACCTGGCAATGCTCAGGGCTTACTTCTGGCTCTGCACTCAGGAATTACTCCTGGCAGTGCTCAGGGGACCATATGAGATGCTGGAAATTGGACCCGGGTCAGCCGTGTGTAAGGCAAACACCCTACCCACTGTGCTATCTCTCCAGCCCCCAAACTGATCTTCTTACTCAAAACTACCTTATTTCTCCAAGTCCCTTCAGCTAGAATTTCTTCTTTTCTTTGTTTCTATTTGACTACAGTACTTTGTAGAACTTTGCAATTGTGTCATCACCAGCATACTCTGGTATAATAAAATCCTGACACCTTGTAATACCCAGGGCAGTGGACTACTTGTGTGGTTCTCCAAGCTCTGAGTATTAAAATTTTTATTATTGCAGTCAGGTGGGTTCCACTCAGCTTAGATTTCTGTGTATGTGATTATATCTAAAAAGGGCTCTTTATCTTGGGACTTTATGAAGATAATAAAAATGTCAGCTGCCTTGAAAAAAATCTGGGTATAAATAAATAATAACTGAACCCATGCTATGCTCTGAGAACTATGCAGAGTTAGCATGCAAAATTACTTCTAAATAAGGAATTTTACATTATACATGGGGGATTTTGATGTTGGCCAATTATTTCCTTACTGAGGAATTGATAAACTGGTCAGTAATGTGGCCAACAGGAAGGTCTTTGTACCATGATGGATATTTTTTTCCTCTCTGTATTATCATAAATCTACTGGTTCTTGGATTCTGTGTATCCCTCGTTGCTTTGGTCCTACATCTGCACTAAAGTGTTTCAATCTTCTACCATAGCTCTTAGAGCTATTTGCAAACAACACAGAATCCTGCTTTTTCATTTTCCATGCTCTGAAAAATCACCTTATTTTTCTTTTTTTTCTGCAGATGTGGGAAGTCCTTCAGTTTTCTTTCTCCAGGTCTGTGTTATGGAAGTCTTTCTTGACTCATATCTGAAGTGAAACTAGATTCTCTCTAACACTGACATGGTGACCAAGGCCCCTCCCCCAACACACACTTCTACTCACTATCTTCAAGAGACACTGAGGTATATGTTCCAGGAAAATTGATTAATGCCTATATACACCAAGCCCAGCCCCCAGTGAAGCACATATCTTGATGATCATGATGATGATGTGATGATAATGATCATGATGATGATATGTGTGTGTGTAAGTGTGCGTGCGTGCCTTAGTTTCTTTACCTGACAGTAACCTCTTGAAGATGTCATTAGTATTACATTCATTGCACCCTCATGAACTCCTAATAATCTTGCAAAGGATAGATGTTCATGCCATGTTTAATGGGTTGAGTTGCATTAACTAATACTCTAAGTGTACCAAAAAAGTGTGAGAATTCTAAAGACCCTTAACATCTCATGGGTTTACACAGAGATACTGTCAGAATTTGTCTATACAGCCTGCTCTTCCCGGGTAAAGTCGATGTCAATTAATGAGTAGCATCTGCAGTGAAGAGAAAAATGCATTTTCACCTAAAGGCTGATCAGTTTCTTTTCTGCTGTATGTCTCAGCGATCATAAAGCAAGAAGACCCCTGGGACTACATTCTATTTAGGCAGAGGCAGGTGTGCTGGGAAGCTTTGTATTTGCACACAAACACGGAAAGCAGGGCTTATTTGTGCAATTACTTGCGAAGGCTGCCCATGTTTTCCAGCATGTAAATTAGGACTTGAAGGAAAACATCTAATTGCATTTTGCTCCAACTAATTGCCAACTCAAAATTTTAGATTAGTGTGCACACCACACTCAGTTTGGTTGCTGCTGTTGTTATTAATAACACACTTAGCTCAGTAAGATGAGAAATAATGAGCCAGAATTAAAAAGACTGGAGGGCCACCGTATTAAGGATGTACTTTATGTAGGATGATAAAGCAACTTTCTAGAATGTGGCAAAGCCATGGCTAAAGTTACGGATAAAGATTGGGCATCGTGCTTCTCTTTTCGCTGGGAAAGGTTAGGTGGAAAGAAACTGAAAGGCGGCTGGAGTCATTGCTCGTGTTTTGCCACAAGGAGGGGCCATGGTCACAACCATGGATGTGTCCTTGACTTGTAATATACCAATAGCCTTTCTTGCATGGGAAACAAAACCGACTAAAAAGAGCTTTTGTAAAAATGTGCTACACATCCAAAAAATGGTAAGATTTTTTTGTGAGTAATATAAACATACCATTTTATCCTTATATTATTAAGTGAATATTACAGAGCATGACAGAATCACAGCCACACACAGCAAATAAAGACAAGGCACAATGTTGACTGGAAACAGAAGCTCTTTCACATATTGTCACAGAAAGGTTACCTGTGGTCTCAGAATTCTCCTGTTTTTTTTTTTTTTCAGAAGCGTTATTCTCCAAAGGACACAATGAACATTTTTGTCTTAAACACAGGAGTTAAGAAATGTAGCCTTGAAACTCAATGTAGCAACAGCAGTCTTGCAAATCTATTCACCTTGGAAGGGACTTTCATCAGAGAGGTTTATAGTTTCTGGGTTTCTAAATGAAGAGTCACAAGGAAGACCCTTCTTGGTGGGTCTTGGAAAAACAGACACACGAACCACAGTCTTCCCGTCACATCATATGACTGCATTCCACTCTGCGTGTCTTCAGTCGGTGTCTGTCTGCGCCAGCCACAACACAGCAGCTACTGCAGAGATGCAGCTCAGTAACAGTCCTGCTGTGGGGCGGGGCTAGTGGCTCAGTGGTAGAGCACATGCCTTGCAAGTCTGAGGCCTTGATTTTAATCCATGCAACACACACACACACACACACACACACACACACACACTCTCCTACTATTGGGGTTTCCAGAGAGGTGGGCAGAAGATATTAAAACAACCTGAGAAAATTTATAGCTATAAACTATGTAAAATGCTATGATGGGGAAACAGAGGAATTGATTAAGACCCATAAGACATGCGTCTCATAGAAATAGGGACAATTCAGCAAATCTTCTTTGAAGAATTTACACTTAAGCTGAGACCTACTGAAGAGTGGTATTTAGCCCAAACAGGGGGAAAGGCATTTCTAGTCAAGTGGAAAGACAAGTGCAAAAAAGTGCAAAAAGTGCAAAAAAGCCACTGCCTGGAAGACAGTTCCTGGAAGACAGTTGCAGCTTGGTGACTGAGGGCAAAGTTAGCTGGAAACAAGACGGGAGATAAGTAGAGCCAAGATCACACGGGACCTTCCAGACAGTGGTAGGAAGCTTAGAAGTTATCCTGGAAGCAAGAGGAAGCTGATGAAGGGTAGAAGGGATAAAAATCGATGCCTAGAGATCTCAATGTAGAGAAAAGAAGAGAGGTGAAAATAAGAGTCAAGATGCCCCTTAGGAGAAAATTTTCATGGCATTGGAAATGCCATGGTTGGTTATGTGTTAAATACTTTCTAAGCCTTTTTCTGTCCTTCTCTTGAAAAACATAGTATATGTTTGCAATACTCTGTCCAATATACTCTGTCCAGTATTCCCTATACTCTGTCCAACTTGCTTTCATATGGGATGAACCAGTGAGGAGACTAGAGCTAGAGACCAAGAGAAACCAAGGTATTTTCTTTAATGTCAGCTGCCCCCAGACAGACTCCCCAGGATAGTCCCATTTCTGTAGTTTTGGGTCCAATGAGATACTATTTCCCCTCGTTCCTATGTCTACTTGACTCCCTAGATCTTAAACTTCATGGTCCTGTCTTTTCGTGGGTTCCTCCAATCCCGAATATGTTCTAGTTGATCTCAGGGTTAGCATCCTGGCTGCCAATTTGTCTTTTTAGCTCTCTTGGCACCTTTGTATGTAGCTTCTAATATTAAATCTCTCTCATCTGAGCTTGGACTTGATTCTTCTGACTAGAACCTGACTGATAGAAACAATGAGCAATTTGGGATAGCTTTTGGAGTTCTGTGTGCATTGAGTGCAGAAAGAAGAGCAATGAGATGGATCTGCAGACTTGATGTAGAGTCCCAGCACCCTGAACAGGATTAATTAATCTCTGGCTAAATTTCACTAGCATAGATTTGACTGAGGAAAACAAATGACAATCGAACTACCTCCTACACACCATGAACGTGCCCCGAAGCCCTCATTAGTGATCATGGACTAGTCACCGATTGGAACCACGCTAATATCATTCTACCCACAGCCTCCCTCCTTTGTGTTCTGATTTCTAGAGCTGAGGTCTGAATAATTTTCCTTGGACTGCAGAACAGAGTCTGACTACAAGTAAATGCAACTTGGCACTCTTTAAAATAAGAAAGGGAAAGTTTTGTTGGGATATGACTTCCCCCAATTATTTCCTATTGTTTCTTTCCCTTTTCTTAAAAGACTGATACTCTTTCTTCTTTCCTTTGCTTTGAAAATGCAGATCGTGTCAGCACCCCCTGATTGGAATCCTGGTCTGTATTGACATGCTCCCTGGTTTTCTTTTCCGCTTGTGTCTAATTGAACCATTCAAGACTCTGTGAGACCACAGGATGGGTGGGCCATAAGTTGGGATAGAAAAGGGTCAGTGACATTCTTCCATGGTCTCCATTGGTCTGTGTGCATGAGGAGAGGTCAGTCACACTGCCCCTGTGGGCTTTCCTTTGGATACTTCAGACTGTAAACTATTCAGAGAGATTTAAGGAGTGTTTCATCTTAGCCCAGATTTCCGCAGCCTCAAGCAAGAGTCTGGAAATAACTGCAAGGAAATTAATGTGTGTGGAGTGGTATAGGAATGTCTGTGGAGTGGTGTGTGGAATATTGCTATTGTTCCAAAGCCTGCGGACTTGTGAAAGGGAAAAGAATCTTTCCTCTCTTCTTCCCTTCCCTACCCCTCTCTTCTCTGCAATTTTCATTTCTGGCCTTTATTTGCTCCTCCCTCCCTCCCTTCCTCCCTCCCTCCCTCCCTTCCTTCCTTCCTTCCTTCCTTCCTTCCTTCCTTCCTTCCTTCCTTCCTTCCTTCCTTCCTTCCTTCCTTCCTTCCTTCCTTCCTTCCTTCCTTCCTTCCTTCCTTCCTTCCTTCCTCTGTAAATTTATCCAAAAACAAAAAAGACATTGAGCAACTATTATTGGTTATAAGAAAAGTGGCACATTTCTCTGAAAAAAAAAACAATATAGAAGAAATAACTTGATCTCAAAGGTTGGACACAGAAAACAATCATCTCAAAATGTAATAGCAACAGTAGGGGTAAACATAGGATTAGGAATGAGAATGTCATCAGTGTTTAATCTTACAAATGCCTTTTATTAACTATTGTCTTGGGCAAGTCACTTAATCGTCCTAAGCTTTAGTTTATCTATAACATGGAAAACTAAACCAAAAGATCTCTAAAGTCATATCATTGTTCTATGACTCATTTACACATATCATACATTTCCAGAAAAGAGGTTCTTGACCATTTTGGTCTCAGCATTCTTTTATACTCTAAATTTTTTTTTGAGGAATTCATAGAGTTGTTGATTTTGTAAAATGAATAAAATTTAAATCAGAAGGCATTCAATATTCGTTAGCTCATTTCATAGTAATAAAAATACATTCATGACATCTAAACATAAAGTTATTTTCATAAAAAAAATTTTTTTAGAATAAGTGCTCACAATTTGCTTTTGCTTCGTCATTCAAATTAGCTTGACCAGATTTCAATCAGGCTTCTCTCTTCCCCACTTCTAAATTTTGGCTTGCTCCCAAGTTTGAACACACTCTACAGAACAATTTCCTAACAGCTCTTTCAGAGGAATAGCTGACCACAAGAAGAAGTCTCTTTTGTTGCGGGGTCCTGAGTGCACCTGCTTGTTCAGCCCACTAACCTATCCTTCTCCCTAACAAAGTCTTTGGCCCTACTTACCCTTCATATACAAAAAATGTTTTTTTCTGTTTCATTTTGGAGACTTGCAGAATCTGAAGTCAAAGTAGCACCCTCACTGCAAGTCACTGTCACTGTCATCCCGTTGCTCATCGATTTGTTTGAGCGCGCACCAGTAACGTCTCTCATTGAAACAATTATTGTTACTGTTTTTGGCATGTCCAATACACACGGGTAGCTTGCCAGGCTCTGCCATGCGGGCTCCATACTCTCGGTAGCTTGCCGGGCTCTCCGAGAGGGGCGGAGGAATCGAACACGGTCAGCCGCATGAAAGGCGAACGCCAAACCGCTGTGCTATCGCTCACTGCAAGTCCTTATGATTAAAATTTCTTGATATCTAAGTTTAATTTTGTTTTCAATTTGCATTTTTAGATGAAAAAATAACAAGAGGAGTGACTATTAGGTTATTACATTGGTTTTTAGAACTCCTCAAAGTCGCGCTGAATATTGGTTTCTGCAGTTCATCTCTGGCGACAGACTGCTTTGTTTGAAGTATATGGAGAAAATCTACTCTCCCTTGGCCACATTACAGAAAAGGACATTACAGACAGTCCAGAGTTATCAGCACACTTGTTGGAAACTGCTTCTCTGGGGATTGAGAAGGAGGAAAGAACCGGATATTGAACTGTGTTTGACAGTCATCCCCCAATTCCTACTGGGAGTGACCCCTGAGTACAGAGCAAGAAGTAAGCCCTGAGCACTGCTGGGTGTCGCCCAAAAAGCAAAAATAAGTAAATAAATAAATAAATAAATAAAACAAAGACCAAACAGCTAATTTAGAAATTTGTGAAGAGGGTATTTCATGAAAGAAAACAATATTACAAAAGGTAAGAAAGAGTGAATAAAGAACGAACTGTCTTTGGAGTAAAAAGAGGGGGTACGGAGTGACAAGGTCCATATT
Source organism: Sorex araneus (assembly GCF_027595985.1). Taxonomy (NCBI): domain Eukaryota; kingdom Metazoa; phylum Chordata; class Mammalia; order Eulipotyphla; family Soricidae; genus Sorex; species Sorex araneus. Next base: position 39,901,084 of record NC_073311.1, on the reverse strand, counting down.
GGCATTTGGATGTAGATGTTGTGGATGAGATTAGGGCCCTGACTCCCCCTTTCCACAACAAGGACTTTGTCATCGATTCTTAAATCCAAAGACAGCCACTGCCAGGATGTCAGAAGGGAAGCAACACAATGAATATGATGCTTTAACACAATAATGATCATGATCCTATTTGAGGGGCTGGTACCAGGATGAATAAAAAGGGGAACATGGTGAGGGTGTTTCTGCAGTCTCAATATGAAGTGAGGCAGGTCTGAGAGAGAATGGCCATGAGGAAACTGCAGAGAGATGGAGGGACAAAAGGCAATGAGCACAGCTTCTTAAAGGCTAAATGGACCTAAGAAGTCGAGTTCAAGGCTAATATTTGAACCAACTAATAAATGGAAGGGGAGTGGGTGAAATCTCTAAGGACAGAAGGAGCTAGGTAACCATGAAGGGTTGAAGGGAAGATGCTGGAGGTAATATTGATTTACTCTAGGAACTAAAGTTCAAGGTCTTCCGAGGGCCTCTCATCAGCTGGCCTCTGCCTGACTGTCCTTACTCTACTCTGACCCGCCACAAAATGAATGCTTGGTTTTCCTCCTTGGCTACACTCACCAAGGTCCTCTCTTCTTTCTTCCAGGAAAGCTTTTCCATGCCCTGATCTTGTCCTCTCTGTCAGCTCATCCCAGATTAGCTGCTCCTTTGCTTTCAGCACTTAGTTTGGATGCATCTTCACCACAAGACATCCTCTCCTCTGTTTCGTTTTTTCATTTTCCTTCTAGTTTTTTGCTGTTCCCTAAATTCACCTTGTTGCTACTTACTTATGTCTTTATTTTGTTTCTCCCCACTGGAGTGTTAACTCTATATGAACATGACCTTTTGGGTTTGTTTTTGATGTCGGGACTTGAACCCTGGACTCTGACATGGGAGGCATGTGCTCAACCACAGAGCTACATCCTAGCTACAACCTGTTTGGTCTTGAAGTTCTGCTTGGTACATAATGGGTTCAATAAAAAATATTTGTAGAAAATGAAAATGCATATCCAGCAGATTGTAGGAATTCCAGGGCCTATTCTTAAAGTGACACCAGGATATATATTATTTTGGAAGTCAAAGAGGTAGGACTTAAAATGAGGTTGGGGCAAGAGAGGTGGAGAACATCTGTCTTCTAAATGGGGCCAGACACAGAATGACAGCCGGGATGTTCAAGGTTTGGGAGTTCGTACTGCTAGGATGCAGAAAGATGAGCGCAGCTATGAAATTGTGCTTACTGGTATGAAATCCCAGTGAGCCTGGACCATGAAGCCATCTCATAGTCTCTTTTCACCCAACACAAGTTTAGTTTAGCATCAATGTTTTGATATAAATCACGATCAAGATCATGAAATCCCGTTGATCATCGAGTGGCTCGAGCGGTCTCTACATTTGTCCTAGCCCTGAGATTTTAGAAGCCTCTCTCTTCTCGGCCTTCCCGACGATGCCACATTGGAGGCTCTTTCAGGATCAGGGGAATGAGATTCAGCTGGTTACTGGCTTTGGCATATAGATACACCATGAGAAGCTTGCGAGGCTGTCCCATGTGGGCAGGAAGCTCTCAGTAGCTTGCAAGTTTCTCCCAGAGGGAAAAGTGGGTTATAAGATATCGCTTCTGGGAGCTTGCTTTTAAGTCTCTGGATGTTGGCTGTTGATGGGATTACACACACCTGGGCTTCTCTGGCAGTACCTTCATGCATGAGGCCTGTCCGAATATGTGGAGAGGGGCCTTGAGCATGGCTGTGGCTAGGTTCTGGTGGTCTTTGGCCACCGGGAGCTCTGCTCGAGGCAGGGAGGGAAGCTGGAGCCCATCCCCTCTGAGGGGTCCCGGGGAAGACAGCCAGGCGTGCGGGCAAGAGACTCTTTATATCAGGCTTTGATATAAAGCCTGAATAATATTGCGTAGTCCATCTCAACACATCCTGTATAGCTCTTACATATCCTCTTCCATATTATCTTCCATAAACTTTTCTGGAACCTTCGGGTGATTTTTAATCAATTTTCTTTGCTATAGGCTCCTTCCTAGACTCCAAGAGTACTCCAAGATGAACTGATGTTTGTCTTTCTGTTTTCTAGGCTTAGGGCTAGGAAAAAATTTTGATTGACCTATTTTTTAAAAATAGAAATGTGATTTTGGTAGAGATATGTGTCTTACTGGAGAATAGATAGTCATAAGTTAGCAGCTTTGTCTGGAAAAGAAGTCAATATAGAAGAGGGATTCCAAAAGATAGTTGTTAATAAAATACAACACAAACGATATGGAGATGGACTGATGGAACCCTTGATCTCAGGATTTGCTTAGAAATAGGTTCTCTAAGAGCATGACAGTGTTTAAACAGATTTGTTTTCATGCAAACATATTGGCTGCTCTTTTCTATTTCAACCTCTATGATTTTCAACAGATACAGAATGTATTGTGAGGAGTTGTATGGTAGGAGATTGTGATAATAGGAAGCTTTTACACATGGTCCAAGATATTCTATGACAGGCAGAGTAAATAACAATCCCAAAGAACACTTGCTTTGGAATAATTTCCTTCTGCTGAGAGTGGGTGGAGCTGGTGACTATGTTGAGGTATCACTCTGTGGCCATATTGGCCATATTTTTTCTTATTACATTTTAATATAATTACATTTAAATATAGTATATTAAATATATGGTATATATTTTAATTATATTTATGTTATATTATAAATTATATATTGATACAGTAAATTACATTTTAATATAGCATATTACACTGCAAGAAGGGTTTTCTGATGAATCTGGGTCTCTAACATGTTGAATTACTCAAGAGGAAGGTTACCTGGTGCATCTGACCTAATTTAGTGAGCTCCAGAAGAAGGGCTCTACGTGACTTGAGAGATGCAAGTGGTTCCCAGAAGGTGGCCAGTAAACCAACAGGGGCAGGAGAGAAATTAAACACTGCTAGGTTCTTTGAGAATTTGAATGAGAACCCCACGTTTCAGAAAGGAATTCAGTCCAGTTGACATCTTAATTTCAGCTTTATCAGACTCTGAACAAAGGGCCCAGTGAAACCATGCCTAGACTTCTGATCTACAGAAATCATGAGGTAATAAATAGGTGTTGTTCTTAAGCTACTAATTTTGTGGAAATTTGTAATTCATCAAAATGGGAGCCTATTACATATTCTAGTAAACATTTGTAAGTTTAATTGCCTCTCTAAACTGAACCTTGTAACCTTCCTGGTATTTCCCATGACTATGAATCTCAATAATACAGGAAAGCAACTAATGATCAAAACAATTCCGCAGCATTGTTATGTAGGGACCCACACAGGTTGTCTCTCTTCTTAAATTACTTAAATGACACTGTTAAAAAAAAGTCATTTAAAGTAGGTAATCTGTTAGCTCCTGCTTCAATTTCCCTCCTTTATTGTATCTGATCTTTATTATTCTCAAATATTAATCATTGTTTGATGGTATTTGTTTTGATATCTAGTTATTCTTTCTCTTTAGGAATCCTGGTTCCTCTACTGCTTCTCATTTTCCTTATGAGCCACTCAGTAGTCAAAGTGACCTTTAGAAAATGAACAGATGATATCATTTCCCTGTTTTAAGCCTGCTATGGACTGAATATTTGCGTCTTCTGCAAACTCATACGTTGAAGAATTTTTTAGTCCAAGCTGGTTGCATTTGGAGAGAGGATCTTTATGGAAATAATTAGGATTGAATGAGGTCATCAGAGTGAGAGCCCTGACCAGATATGACCTGTACCTTTATGAGAATAGACATGAGAGATTGCTCTATCTCCATGTGCATACACTGCAGAAAGCCCTACAGGACCCCAGTGAGATGCTGGCTGGCTACAACAGAGTAAGGGTCTGTGCCAGGAACCTAATTAACTACTGCCTCGACCTAGTCTTTACAGTGTTCAGAGTTTACTCTCACAGTTTTCTCTCAGAGAGAAATTTATGTTGTGTAAACCACATAGTCCAGGGTATTTTGTTATGAAAGCCCAGGTTGAGGAAGGCAAAGTCATTTTATGATTTCCATTGCTCCCTGAGTGCAATCAGGGCTCTTCATCAGGGACCTCTATCTGCCTTGCCCTCTTTCTTTCTTATCGGCTTCACTCACATTGACTTCATTCTAGGGTGCTCATTCTCACTGGTCTTTTCTCAGAAAGGAGAGTCCTTCAGATTTCCACACACTTGTTAGTTCCTTAGAAGTTTCTCTTGTTAACCATTTAGCATCTGAATTCTGCTCCTACCAAACGGCATCAACTTTCCATCTTTTAAGAGGTATATTCATTTCGTCCATAAGCATCCTTCTGCTGGCACCAGAAAAATCTCCTCATCGGCCACCATCCAGAACTCACGGCTGCTTCTCCCGGAAGGGAGCATAAAATGAGGCCCCCATAACCATGCCACTGGACTCCGTGCCAGGATGTTTTCACTTGGGGCACCCCAGAGGGGGGCGGGTGAGAGTTCTCCCTGCCTCAAAGGACCCAGCCCCGGCCGCCATGCTCCAGGCTGCTTTCCAAAAGCTCAGGCTGTGCCTCACATATAAGTGAACATATTCCTGGACTGCGCAGCCACAATATTGGCCGCATGACACATCATAACACACTCCCTACCCATTTTCCTTAATTACCAGACCACATTTATGGGGTTCAGACACTAGGTAACAAATTATAGAGGGATATATATCTACCTCTTGGAGAGCCTTAAAAGCTACTGAGAGTGTCCCGCCCACATTGCAGAGCCTGGCAAGCTACCTGTGGCGTATTCGATATGCCAAAAACAGTAACAATAACAGTTCTCATTTCCCTAATCCTAAAAGAGCCTCCAATATGGCAGCGTTAGGAAAGATGAATAAGGAGAGGCTTCTAAAATCTCAGGGTTGTGACGAATGGAGACGTTACTGGTGTCTGTTTGAGTAAATCGATGAACAATGGGATGACAGTGATACAGTGAGACAGTTATACAATTACTATTTCATGAATGTTATATGTCATGTATAATATAATATATACTACACCTTACCTCTAGGTTTAATGATAAAATATCATAAAGCATCTTTACATTGAATTTTACAACTCCTAATTTTATTAGCAGCAGAATATGAAAAATAAATTAACAGGTCTGTAATTGATTTCAAAAGAACAATCTTATGTTTAACTTTGAAGTTTTGGTGGAATTCTCTTCTATCTAATTCTAAACTTGTAATTCAGAAAACATTTTTTTTTATTGTTACAGTTTTCATGTTTGTGATTAGTTTATTCAAGTTTTATATTTGTGTGTATGTGCAGATCAGTCATAATATATTTTATCTGCCAACAAGTTTTATTCATTTCTAGAATCTTATGAAGCATTTTAGAATAAGATTATTGCAGGGCTTTCTTATGATTCATTGTACTACTTGGCATCTGTGAGTCTTCATGTAATCCTTTTTACAATTTTTTTCTTGCTATTTATTAACAATTCCTTTCTTTCTGGCTAGACTTGCTAAAGATTTGATAACTTTTTAAAATATGCTTCAAAGAATAAATTGTTTAAATGGTTTTTAAAATTATATTTTTGTTTCTATCTGAAAAAAAGAGGTGTATTCATTTGATTTTTTTTTTTTTGGTTTTTGGGCCACACCTGGTGATGCACAGGGATTACTCCTGGCTCTGCACTCAGGAATCAATCCTGGCAGCGCTAGGGGGACCATATGGGATGCTGGGAATCGAACCTGGGTCAGTTGTGTGCAAGGCAAATACCCTACCTGCTGTGCTATTGCTCCAGCCCCACATTTAATTGTTCTTATCCCATATCCCTACTAAGTTGTAAACTTCTAACAGCATGGGCATATTTCAATTATACAAGGTCATGCTCCCTGGATACCCTACTCAATGCATGGCACATAGCAAGTAATCAGTAAATACGCATTGAGTGAGTAAAGTTGGCATCTGAAGGATACTGGATACAGTCCACATAAACCCTGGAAACCAGATTACCAGTAGTGATACTACTATCTAAAGACAACCCCTTTAGTTTTGCATTAGAAAAAATACAGAAGTCAAGGCACTTGTCTCTCAGGCAACTGACCCTGGTTTTATCTCTGACACAACCTAAGATCCCCTTAGGACCACCAGAGGTCATTCTTGAGCACAGAGCCAGAGTCAGGAGTTACCACCTCCACTTTGAAAATACATCCTTGCTTTCTATATTTCATATCAATGTTCTTTAGGACCTTAAAAATCCCTGGAAAATGTATAACATTATGAAAGCAATAAGCAGTAAAAAAGCTATCCAGACACCAAGTTATTCTGTTTCTTGCTGAGGGTGTGTGTGTCTTTTGCAATTGATATGTATGTGGCCAATATGATCCATCATCTTTGAAACTGGTGAGGAATAAAATGGGTGTTTTTCTATAATATATATACTAAACATACACTCAGAAAACAGTGGATGGCGAAGTTGACTTTTAGTTACCTCCTTAGTGATGTTTATATACTGAGTAGTCTCCTATTCCACAGTGATGTCCTTGTAATAATTCTAATGATGTTTTACTGAAGTCATTTTCCTTCATTCCAATTTCTCTTTCCTTTTCAGAGCCAGTTATCATCCTCCTCCTCCACAACCACCACCACCACTGCCACTACCACCTCCTCCTTCTTCTCCTCCTCCTTCTTCCTCTTCTCCTCCCTCTTCTTTTTTTCTCTCCTCCTCCTCTCCTCCTCCTCCTCCTCCTCCTCCTCCTCCTCCTCCTCCTCCTCCTCCTCCTCCTCCTCCTTCTTCTTCTTCTTCTTCTTCTTCTTCTTCTTCTTCTTCTTCTTCTTCTTCTTCTTCTTCTTCTTCTTCTTCTTCTTCTTCTTCTTCTTCTTCTTTTTCCTTCTCCTTTTCGTCGTCGTCGTTGTCGTCATCGTCCTCCTCCTCCTCCATCTCTTCCCTCCCTCTCTCTCTTCCTTTTTTTTGGATCATACCTGGCAGTGTTCAGAGTTTACTCCTTGCTGTGCACTCAGGTACTCCTGGCAGGGCTTGGGGGACCATTTGGGATGTCAAGAATAAAACCCAGATTGGCTACATGCAAGGCATATACTCTACCCACTATACTATTGCTCATCTTCCTTTTGCCTGTAAAGGCAGCCTTATGCTTCAAATAATGCTATTCCCTTAGAAATTTTGTTTTGATTTTTTGTGTTCCCTAATGTTTCTAAGAGCCTTTAAATATCTTCTTGAAAATGTATATCACTATAAAAGCAATGGAAAAAATGCTAATTGCAAGTATTAGATTTTCTCAGTATTAGAAAGTGGCCAATTATTATTTCTAATATTAGAAATATTAGATGGACTAAAGGGAAAAAATCCTTAATTGACATAAGGTTTCTGAATTTGTTTGTATGGTGATTGTTTTTTAAAAAGTGCCTTGGGAAGAGGCAAGAGAGTACAATGGTAAGGCACTTGCCTTGCATGTGGCTGACCCAGGTTTGATCCCTGGCATCCCATAATGTTCCCCCAAGAACCATCAGGAGTGATTACTGTGTACAATCAAAAGTAACCATTGAACATCAATAGGTGTGCCCCTGCCCCAAAGGAAAAAGCCCAAAATTATTTTGGAAAATTGACTTTAGGTGCAGAAGAGATTCCTTTAATTATGGTAGAATCCCTACTGGAACTATGAGGTGCAGCTGTCATTATACATACTGTTATTTCTTTCTGTAATAAAGAATTGTTTGGATTTTTCTTCTGCACCTTTGATGGAGGGGAAAGATGAGCTTTTATTCTAAGTCAGAGCTCTGAGCAGCTCCATGTGTTCTTTTCTTATTAAAAATTTCTTCACTTTCAGGGAACAATTTTTTTTTCAGCATTCAGCAAGATCTTGGTGACTAATTCACAGCTTACCTTTCAATCAAATCATGTTCATCTGAGTTAGGTAGGTAACACTATCTCAAAGATTCATGAGAAAGACTGCTAAAGATGCTCGCTTACTAAGCTCTCAAATTCATTTCAAATTATATCTTTTCCACAAGTCTTTTTACCTGCCCACCTGGTATGTCCAACTGCACACTCATATACTCTGCCCTTGGGGGCCAAAGAGAAATATAATTTTGTAATTTGGATAAATGAGTAATGGGGCTTGTCAACAGAGAAAGTCTTGATTCATCCAATAATAATTGTTTTCAAATACTTGTATTGTTTTCTTAACTTGACTCTCAGTGATGGTTAATAATTTCTAATCTATAGCATGGCATTAATGTAGGACTCAAAATCATCTCGTGCCTCTCTGGATATACTTCAGAGGTTGGACACATCATGGAACTGGCACCAGGAAGGTTAAAAGGAGAAACTTTGAGGAGATATTTGTTAAGAACATGCATAGCTCCTGTTCACAGAGAAGTGACCTAAAATAGCTGAATTACTCATCCACAAGGCTCCATATTTCTTCTATAAGTAAACTTAGGTAGAGTAGAGCTAAATGGGAAGATAGGCAAAATCACTTAGGAAGTTTACTAAAGATTTCACTTTAAGACAAGTGTCTGAAGATTCAAGTTCTGATTAGATTAGCTGCTCTGGGGACACTCCTAAGATAGTTAGAGGTAAAAAGTTGCCTATTTCCAGGGCAACTTTTGTGCTTTAGGGCCCCTCCCATGAAATGAACCTTTTGTCAGACTTTTTTTGGTGATAGATTTGTGCTTCCCTCCATTAGTCTTAACTCATCTCCTACTAAGTATTAATTCAGGTATCTTTCATTTATAGGCATTTCGAGTTTGTATGTCTCTGGGTAGTTTTCTCATCTATGCTATTAGGAAAGGAATTGTGCATTATTTGTGTTTTCCTTTGAATTAAATTGACTTTCAGAGCTTCTCTAGTACCTATATAAACCTTGTAACAATACTCATTGATTTCATATTTATCAATTCCCTGATTGACACATAATTTCACACAATTTTGTTACATAGGCTTGTCCCCAGCTTACTGCAGTATAGACTTTCCCTGGGTGCATTCTGCTTAATGAAAGCTGTTGGATAATGAGTTCCATGGTCAAATAATTTTGGGAAAAGCTGAGTTTAGCAAGGTTAAAGTTTAATAAGTTTGTTTACTGCAGTATTTTTTCTATAGCCTTAAAATGTTAATGAGAACCATGCATTTTTAAAAAACCCATGATAGAGACCTCTTTCATACCTCATTCTAAAAAGCACATGACCCAGAACCTCTTCAATTAAGGTTCTGGATAGAATTCAGTTGTTTTATGTCACTTGCACTGCCATCAAAGATGGAAAATGGAGCTGAGATGCAGACAGTTTTATTGCTATTGTTAATGATGGTAAACCAAGTCATAGTAACAGGATTATTTTTGGTAGTTTTGCTTTTTCTTGCTACAGTAACAGGTTACAGACTTCTGTATCATGGCAACAGTGATGATATCTTGGACTGAATATTCCAGATAAGTCCCTTTTGTTCTATCAGTCCTCCTAAAATTTTTGAAATTATGAAATTTCTTGCATTACTTTTGTTTTCTGAATTAAACACCTACTGTAGTTTCTGAAATGTAGATAATATAAGGGCTCTCTAAATTTTTGTCTATCAATCATTTGTTTGCTTGTTTGCTCACAAATTCTTTTCTTTTCATAACATCCAAGACCATGATTCTTCTACAAATTGGGAGATTGTTCATGGAAAGAAAGAACACTTAAGTCAGTACCAGAGGGTTGGTGTTAGATTCACAACTTCAACGCTTACTAGGTTGAAGAGATGACATCCTCTCTGAGCTTTGAGTTCCTCTTCCTTATTTCAAATATAAGAACAATCATTCCTGCCCTCCAGACCTCACAAGGTTGTCATGAGAAGCAAATGAGATGATGGATGTGAAAGTGGCCTGGAAACTGTACGTTGTTAGAGAAATGTGAAGCATCATCATTAGTCATGCTGCCATCTGTGAAAATGAATGTTAGACTCATAATGCAGGAACATCATTCTCATAAGGGTTCTTTGAGAATGGCTCCTTTGAGTCTATGGCTCCTTGAAAACACCGGGGGTTTGATCGATTAATCAGTTGGGAATAAAAATACCACCAGTCTACCTGAATAGACAATGGGCCAAGGGGAACATGAACATTTCCCAGCTCCCAAAGTGGCCTCTTTAAAAAATGGATGAACACAAACTCCTCTCTCCTACCCATCTTTCCTGAAGTAAAGTCTCAGGGGTAGGGGGGTGGGAGGGTTATAAATTGAATTATTTACATCTCCAAAGTAGACCATGGGAAGCACAGCAAAATATTTTCTTCATTTGATTTTCTGTTGGTGAGATGGTTCCTTTCATTAGCAGATTGAGTACAAACAGCCCCCACAGTCTGCTCCAATAATTTCCAAAACATAATTTACATAAATTTAACTTTATAATCTTGTGGTTATATTACTGCATTAAAATGACAAATAATGTGACACATGATGCTGTTTCATATGTTGATATGGTGGCTGACTGTTTACCAACATCTGTTCAATTGGAGGTGTCTCTCACTTATCATTCGCTTCTTTCTCAGGATTTGGATATTCATGAATTTTCCCAAGTTCTTGTCCTATTTACAAAGGCGAGAAATATGCCCCTTTGCCTCAAGAACAGAAAATTTGAAGTTACTGAGTGTCAAGGGTTCATCTGACTGATTAGGATTCTTTGAAAAAACTCACTTTAATGTAGTCAGTTCACTCAACAAGTGTTTGTGCACAACTAATGTTTGAAGAATCCTACATAATAAAGATGGAAATTCAGGTTTTAAATTTTAGAGAACTAGGCAGGAGATTATTTACTTTGTCTCTCTCTTTTCTGCTGGTTATATTCTAGTCTCATTCTGTGACCTTCCCTTCCCCCTCATTTATGTGATTTTTTACCTGTGGCCTCCTTGGAATATCCTGAGGACTCAATGGAATGCCACAGAGCTTTCAGGTTTAAGTCTCAGTTATACAATGCTTGAACACCCATTCTTTCACCAGTGTACATATTCCACCACCAAGAATCACAGTATACCTCCTGCCACCCCCCAACCTCCCCAGCTCCCAACCCCACCTGTGTAATTGATAAATTTCACTTTACTTTGATTATATTCAATATTTCAACAAAAAACTCACTATTATTGTTTGGAGTTTCTCCCCCCAAAGTTGGACCTGCTGAATTTCTGGCAGAAATTTCTCTGGACTTAGTTACTAAAATACTAAAATACAGAAATCCAAAACCGTGTGGCCACCAGTGCGGCAGCTCGACCTCATATCTCTTCATTCTCAGCAAAGAAAAACAAATTGTCACCCATTACATTTAAAGTATACATGTTTTGGGGTCTATCTGCTGTTCTGGACTATAAATTCCATATTGACAGACAAGTTCTTTGTTCACTGCTATGTATTTCATGTCAAAGACAGTGATTGATAATTCTTTCTCTAGTAGATGTTTATTAAATGTCATAGATCCTTCTATTATTTTGCATTTCAATTAGCTATCTTATGTATCATATTTATTTTTGGTTCTAACTGTACCTGACTTCATTTGTCAGTGACTCTCACAGAGCCATCAATGACATGAAGAGTCAATTTCAGTCTTTTCCAATGCTTATATGACTACTCTATTGTAGTTGTTCCTATAAGGGCCCAAAATCTAAGCAAGAGATTTTTCTAGATGTTGCAACTGCAAAGTCCTTTTTGGCTAACCACTGATTTGATGAACATGAACATGATTAGATGAATCATTAAACAGGTCAGAAAAAAATGAGGAACCATATAAATGACTATAAATGACATGGAAGTTCCATATAGGAAGTTACTGCTCAGAACTGATGGAGCTGGGAAAACTAAAAGAAAACTGAACTTGAAATGGGTTGAGTTTACCAAATTCTCAATGCTGAAATTCCAGTAAAAGCACACCATATCACACGGAAAAGTAACAAAGAAACCAGCTAAACTGAACAAACAAAAACAATAACACAGAATACTCACCTAGCAGCAAACAGCTTAGTAAATCCTTAGACAAGGACTTAACTCTGAGATGATATTTAATAGTTTTCTCAAATTTTATTTTATTTTATTTCACTTGAGTTATTTCTGATAATTCCACTGGCCATTTAGTTGTAACAAGCAATATGAAATAAATTATTGTGTGCCTGGGACAGGCTTGGGTTGGTTTGGAAAATGGGACAGTGGTGGAAAGAAGGTCACTCAGCTGGTGGGATTGGTGTTGGAACATTGAAAGCCTGAACAACTGTATTACAAACAACTTCGTAAACCACCATGTTCAAATAAAGTATTTTATCTAAAAAACAAAAAGAAATGTATGGAGTTTAGAAAGAAGTAGGGGAAATAAATATAATGAAAGCTCTACCCTTGACCCCAAAATAATCCATGAAAGGGGCAGTCCAGTGGAGATATCCAGTACTAATTTGCTGTAGTGGTCTGGGACTGAGGTAAGTCCTTGGAAGGCTATTGTATACCGGGAGCAAGAGTTTAAGTGATAATGGAACCATCTCAAGGAAACTAAATTTAAAGGGTCAGTGGAAGAAGTGCTGTGTGAAAGGGATTGAAGCTTCCAAAGATGTTGAGGGAAGGTCAGGAGAGATGATGAAACAGTAATCGTGGAAAGAAAATTTCCCAAGTGGAGACTTCTACAAATACAGTAAGACAAAGATCGAATGGAATATATTGAACTTGGAAGGAGTTTATTTGTGAGGTTAGTTTCCATCTGGTAGAGACGGAGATAAGGTTATGATGCGGATGAGGGCAGAGGTGAGTAGGTAGAAATAGCCAATGTTGACTGCATCCTCTAGGAGTGTGATTATGAATATAGGGAGCAAATGAATGGTATAGAGGTAGCAATATTGTACTCAGGATGGCAATTGAAATTTGCTATGTCTATTTCTTTAGACAAAGTGATAGGTAAAGAGCTATTAATTTTGTTTATCACCACACTTACAACTAGTCCATAGAAACAGACAACAAAGCACAGAGACCCAAAATTAAAGAAAACAGAGCATATGAGATTCCAAATCTTGTGTTGTTGGTTCATTTCTATTCTTTAAGTCTAATATATGTCTGGTATTTCATTTCATTTCTTCACAGCGGTATATCATAATTTGATTTTTTCCCTCAATGTAGGTATAAATGGAGATGCTAAGGCATATTTATGCATCCAGGGTCATTTCTAGGTACATGCACTAAATATTAATGTTCTAATATCCTCTTTCCAGCTCACAAGCCAAGAAAGAAATGCATTTTTCATAGTGATGATTTTTTTTTCTTAGATATTTGACTGGGTTTCTTTGCTTAAAGAAAGCAGTATTATTGTCACTTTTTTTTTGCAGAAGAAACATTATTCAGAAAGCATGATTGGCACAGGGCTGAGCTTTATATTTTATTTCTTGTCCAGTCAGGAACATGATACCCAAATCTAACAGCTCCACTTGCAACCAATAACTAACTGAATTTCTATAATGGTGATTTTGTTGTTGTTGTTGTATTTATTGTTTTGTTTTGGAGCCACACTCAGCAGTGTTCAGGATTTTGCACTCAGGGATCACTCTTGGTAGTGCTGTGGGTGGAGGGTGGGATTTGACCATATAGGGTGCCAGGAATCACACCCAGGTCAGTCACTTGCAAGGCAAGAACCCTACCCACTTCACTCTGGTCTTTATACTGGAGGATTTAGTTTGCTTTTGTTATCGTGGATTCCCTGCTTCTTAGAACAGCATTCTGGATTTCCTTAGTGCATTACCCTTCCCTTGGGCTGGAGCCATAGCACAGAGGGTAGGGCATTTGCCTTGCACGTGGCCGACTAGGGTTTGATTCTTCCGCCCCTCTGGGAGAGTCTGGCAAGCTACTGAGAGTATCTCGCTTGCACAGCAGAGCCTGGCAACCTACCCGTGGTGTATTCAATATGCCAAAAATTGTAACAAGAAGTCTCACACGGAGATGTTACTGGTGCCCACTTGAGCAGATCAATGAGCAATGGGATGACTGATACAGTGATACAGTGATTACCCATCTCTTAGTGACTGTGGATTAGTTAAACCTGCCTTAATCTCTGGTCGAAAGCAAGAGGACTCAAAGAGGTAAATCACAATACTGTACTGTTTTATCCATAGAGACTGATTTAGTGATATTTATCTTTGTGACCCATTCAGCCACATAGAATCTTATTAAGGCTTCTGGTGGAATTATGATGAATAAGTTCTGTAATGATAAATATCTGAGCCTGAATCTGCCAGCCACCATTTAATTGCTCAAGGGAAGATCTAGTTTTAGAATAAAGTTACCACAAACTAAAGAATTTCCAAGTTCAACATGGAAAGTATCATGTTGAGTGAAATGAGTCAGAAAGAAAGAGACAGACATAGAAAGATTGCACTCATATGTGGAATATAATGTAACTGAGAAGTACAAGTTGGCAACGATGCAACTTCTGGCAGATATCTCTCTGGACTTAGTTACTAAAATACTAAATTACAGAAACCCAAAACTGAGAGGCCGCTAAGTGTGGTCACTCGACCTCATACCTCTTCATCCTCAGCAATGGAAAACAAATTATCTAATGCTTCCTTTTCAGCAGGTCTGACTTTAGGGGAGAGACTCTCCAAACAATAATAGTGAGTTTTGTTGAAATATTGTATGCAATCAAAGTGAAAGTAAAGTGAAATTTATTAGTTACACAGGCGGGGGGGGGCTTAGGATGGGGGGGGCTAGGGGCGTGGGGGGGTTGGGGTGTGAGGGGGCGGGGTGGAGCTATACTGGGATTCTTGGTGGTGGAATATGAGCACTGGTGAAGGGATGGGTATTCGAGCATTGTATAACTGAGATTTAAACCTGAAAACTTTGTAACTTTCCACATGGTGACTCAATAAAAAATTAAAAAAAAAAAAGAATTTCCAAGAGCTGGTGACGTCAGTTTAATTTTTGCCTCTAGTACTTAAAACACTAGCACTGCATTTTCCCCATTTATTCACACAAACCAATAAATGACCTTTGGAGATGCAGTTCTGTTCCCTGCAGTTGCAAGATCCTGACAGAAATGTTCATTTGATGTCATATTCACACCTGTGACCTTATGCAATTCAAACCTTCTGGGTAGGGATTATTAACTGCACTTTATAGATAAAGATCACAAAGCTTAAATGACAGAGTCAGAATTGGAAACTCTTAAGTCATATGCCGGATCCATTGTATGCCACATTTTCTCCCATGATATCTCTCTTAAGGAAATTTTTTAGAAGGACTTTACGTGATCAATGCTATCACCTTCCTTCACCCCACTGCACTCACTTCAAGGTAATGGTGAGCGCTCTGATTTAACATTTAATTTTATCTTGGTTCTAAATTTACTTTACTTTTCATATGTCATGTATTTTTTCTTGCTCTCTCCATACATAAGCATCTTTTTTTACCCTAGAGTCTCATTAACACTAATAAACACAACAGATAATCATTAATATGATATACTCTTCTCATTTAGCATATGCATTCTTCAGCTTGTCACTGTATATTGATTTGAAACTAATATATCTTATTTGCTTACAAAGTGGAGGATGACTTTTAGTACCAATCATAGAATAGACACTCAAAGTATACATTGAATGATGCCCAAAGGATGCAGCAAAGTAGTTTACCTATGGCTCTCATGAAAGATTTTTTTTGACATTTTGCCAGAGAGAATTTTTCTCCACCACCTGGCCTGATATTCATACATTTTTTTTCTTTCGGATGCTAAGCAAGGGAGTTACAATGTATACAAACATCTATACAGTTCATTTCAGATAGCCTGAATTTAAGATCTCTCTTTCAGTAGCTTCTTGAACTTCATCAAGCTATTCATTTTCCAAAGGCTTGTTTTTCCAAACAGGTAGCTTTGAGGATTAAACGAAGTAATGGTCATGAAGGTGCCATTCAAATATGAGTTGTTGTTGACACATTCTATACACTCACAGGAAGGCAGGGGAAAAAGAAAAGGATTTGCTTTCTCACAGCAATAAATCAAGCCGAATCTGTACCTCGCAACAGCCAAGAAAAATAGAGAAAAAACAGAAGAAACACAGGAAAGTTTTTGATTTTCTGACAGTTTCTCTTTGACTTTACCTTGTTTTATTTTTGTTCTATAGCATCCAGTAACTTCTAATATTTTATATATTATGTTAATAGTCTATTTTGCTTGAATGTAAGCTCCATAGGGGCAGAAATTACTTGAGTGATCACTAAACACTGTTTGTAAGGCTAGTGAAAAATTGAAGAAATGTCTGAAGAAAATCAGTTTTAGGAGGTGGCAAAGTAGGGAGAGAAGGCAGAAGAACCCAGGGCCTTGTTCTGACTGTGAAGGAGAATTAGAACCATATAGAATGTTTTCTTTCTTGCACTTATACTTTCAAAACAATTTAGGCATGCTGATTTACAACAATGTTAATGAAAGGGTTTCATGCATACAAAGCTCCAAAAACACCTGCACCCCTCCCACCACCATTAACTCAATGTCCTCCCTACAGTCCCCCCACTTCATTCCCACCCCTCACCATGGTAATTTCAGTTCTGTAGGTAAGAGTATCAACACTTTTTCAGAAGTATAAATCTTTTCAAGACTATAAAATGGGATGTACCCTCCCCCTATTTATTTTTCAGATAAAATTTCTTGCCACCCCCCCCCCCCCCCGTGCCAGAGAGATAGATGGATGGTTGAATGCATGATTTGCACACAGGAAATCTGGGTTCAGTCTAGAGTCCTGTGTGGCATGGCCCTTTGAGCACCACTGGAAGTGACCCCTGAGCACAGGGCTGAAACCACTGCCGCTGGTGGATGTGCTCCCTAAAACAATCAAGAAACATAAAATTAAACAAGCCCCCCAAACCCACAATTAATCTCCCTCTTTTCTTCTCAAAAAATTTTATTTAAAAAAGCCACATTAAATAACATTTACAATTTGACTTTCATCCCAAGGAACAATGCATTGCCAGCACAAAATTATCAGCACCTCTGATCACCATGATATTCTGAAGGTTAAGATAACTCCATCCTCACGTCTCTTCTCTTGGGCTCTGTACTCGCCTCGCATTGTGACCACCTGTGCGCAGTGACCACCTGCCATGTCATATCATTGTGTTCTTTTACTTTCGGGGGATCTTTTTAAAACCATAAGATCTAATGTGGTACACGCCTTGCAATTTAAGTAGCTTTTTTTTCCTGGCAAGTAAACAAATACTTCAAGTTCATAACAGATGCACCAGTCCACTTGGGGAGAAATGCATTATGGGCTCTGGCACATCCTGAGAGCTCTTATAATCACATTTGTTCATCTGTTCATGCCGTGTACACCTGTACGAATTTGGCATGGGCTCAGGTACAGACAGTGTGGGAGAGTCTCAGGTTCAAAGCAAACTTCCAATCATTCTTCAGTTCTCTGAATGTGGACTCCCCCTCACCTCCCCACAACCCATACAGATAGGATTCTTTGTAAATCTAGAAATAGCCCTGCAATTTTTGGTGAAAGAATTAAATACAGATGTAGGAAATCAGCTTGGATAAAAAAAAACAACATGGATCTACTTGGTAAGCATTTTAAAGTTAGAAACAACAAAAAAGGACTTCAGAGTTATTTTTTTTAATTTTTTAATAGAATGCAGGATTGACTGGCTGGTGTGACTTGGGAGGGGGCAGCTTTGAGATTCTGGAGTTTGGGGCCCTTCCTTTATCCAGACATTCATAATTAGGAAAGTATTTGACACCTTAGACATTTGGACAGGTGATTTTTCAGTTGCCATATCTTATGGTGTATCTCATCTCATCTGCATTAAATTTGGTTTGGTTCTACTTCTTGAAGAGGAGGATCTTCCAGTGACCAGGGAACTTGAACTTAATCCAGTGTAGAGCCTCAATCACATGCTTCGTGTTCTGCTTCTTGCAGTGGATGGACATGTTAACTTGGCCAATGTTGATCCTGTCCACCATATCTTGGAACTTTCCAAAAGCATCCCACATATCTGTTTGATCCTAATATTGCAGGTAAGAAGATAGGTGGGATCTTGGTATTGTAAGCTTAGAAAAACAGTACCTGAAACCTAAATCAGCCTGAAGGCACAAAGGCCTTTGACACACACACAAAAAAACCATTCGAGGAACCAGAAAGCAATTGAGATGCAAAATTCCAGACCAGGGCCAGATGGATGTCTGAGAGGAGATGTACCAGGAATGCATGGACAAAAGCTGAGATAGGAACATAGACTGGAAGTTCATTGCTTTTCCCCAAGAAAAGTCCCATTATCTCCTATTTGTATAAAAATTTGGGAGAAAGGCAGAAATTGAAAATGTCCATACTTAATCTCCCCCAAATGTTTTTTTTTTCTTGAGTATGCTACCCTTCTCTTTCACTCCCTTTATTCCCCCCAGTAAACTTGCTTTTCTTCAGTATTCTCCTAGATCCTAGATTCTTTTACTTATGCAAAGGCGATGGACCCAAAAGTTTGGGTAAGGTTTAGGACTACCTTCTCCTAAAGAGCAATTCCTCGCTCCAGACTGAGTCCATGGGTCCTCACAAGGTAGGGTGACAAGGGTCATCTATCTCTCAATACCTGGCAGAACAAATACACTTTAGGCACAGCTTGGTGGCTGCCTCATGGGACTGGTATACTTGTAATACAAGGACTCATCTCATCGCTCCTAAATTTCTCAGGCACTTTCCTAGGTGACCAAGATGGGTAAAAGGAAGCACTAGATTTTCTTCTCTGGGCTGCTGTAACTCCTCTCCCCACTTCACATAAGCCATCTGGAGAACCCTACTTTTCTGCTAGTGGGTATTGAGTCTACCATCAGTGTGATTAAAATTGGGGAAAGCATGAGCATGGCTATGAATGTTCATTTCCAAAGGCACTAAGTACAATTTATACAAATGGCAGGCTGCAAACACTTCCAAAAAGACTGCTTTCTGCAACTGAAGAGTTTAATGATCAAGAAATTTCACAGGCAGTAGAATCTGAATATCCTCCTGTATGCATCACATATATTTCACTTAGAATTATATTAAGATGTTTTGACTCTTATCTGAATCAAAGTTCAATGTGAAATATTTTCATAAAATATATGTGGGAAATAATCTGATAGTCAAATAAATGAAAGAGGGAAAAATGATAAAAGCCAAAAACTATTTCAAGGCTAAAGACTATTGTTTGATTTTTCAACATGTTTAGCAGAAGGTTAATTAGCATAAAAGAGTTTTTGGAACGTCTTGGGTTTTCGTTCTTGTTTTCCAGCATAAACATTATGTTTTTTTCTATAACGTGGGAGTGTAAAGTGTTGTGCTTTATAGACATAAAATTGAGAACTCAAATATTGGTATGACTGGAGCTCAGCTTGGGTCTTCATAGGATGGTCTCCGGAGCAGAGCTCTTTTCTCTTCATTCAAGCAGGGTTTTCAGGGAAGAGCCTGAGGATACATTGTGAGTTGATATCCTTTGGTACTATTAAGTTTGACTCAGCAGGACTGAGATATTCAAACCTACAGTTCCCAAAGAATATTCAGATGATAAGAGTGTCCTGTGGTCTTGAATCATGAAAGATCATTTATGTTAGGAACGGGATTTTAATGTGAGAGCCTGGGACCATGTACTATCCATTTGACCTTCAAGATCTTGGAGGTTGAGCAACAAAGATCAGTCACTGTGCCTAAGTGGTTAGCCCCAGGAAGTTTTGGGGAAGGTTTCTTGGTTTACTATGCTCTGCGTGTGTGTGTGTTTGTGTGTGTTCAAGGAGAATTGAGTACTTTCCATATAATTCTACTAATAGAGCACAGTGGGTAGGGTGTTTGCCTTGCATGTGGCTGACCCAGGTTCAATTCTTCCGTCCTTCTTGAAGAGCCCAGCAAGCTACCAAGAGTATCTCACCCGCATAGCAGAGCCTGGCAAGCTCCCCATGGTGTATTCAATATGACAAAAACAGTAACAACAAGTCTCACAATGGAGACGTTACTGGTGCCTGCTCGAACAAATTGATGAGCAACAGGATGACAGTGACAGTGACAGAGAACAATCAGTAATTTGTTCCTGGTCCCTTTTGAACTCTGCCCTATGTAGCTTTAACCTTGGTAGCTTTTAGTCTGTAGCCTTTCACTATATTCAACCATAAGAGTAAAAATTACAGCTTTTTTGAATGCTTTGAGTCATTTTAGTGAGTCATTGAATCTGAGGGTGTTTGTAAGGACCAATAGCAGCACCCATGTTTCAGTGGGTAGTGCTGTGCTTGTACTTGTCTTTGAAGCTTGTATTCCTACAATACCTATAAGCATTTGGTACCAACAGGGCAGTTGGTGACCAACATGGGCCATTTTGCTTTGTTTGTTCTTATGCTATTTTATGCTAGTCTTTAAATTAATTTATTGTTTTGTATTTAAACATTTATTTAATTTTTGGGTTTACAATACTACTTTTTTTTGGTTTTTGCTTTTTGGGTCACACCCAGCAATACTCCGTGGTTACTTCTGGCTCTGCACTCAGGAATTACTCCCAGTGGTGCTCGGGGGACCATATGGGATGCTGGGAATTGAACCTGGGTCGGCTGCGTGCAAGATAAATGCCCTACCCGCTGTGCTATCACTCCAGTACCTGTTTTTTTGCTTTTCAGGTCACACCTGGCGATGCTCAGGGCTTACTTCTGGCTCTGCACTCAGGAATTACTCCTGGCAGTGCTTGGGGGACCATATGGGATGCTGGGAATCAAACCCAGGTCAGCCGCGTGCAAGACAAACACCCTACCCACCGTGCTATTGCTCCAGCCCCAGGTTTACAATACTATTAATAATGGTTTCTCATGAACATAATTCCAACACCACATCCATCACCAGGGCAGAGAACAACAAAAGGTTTTGCAGAGTATAGCCCCATGGAATAGGTATATGATCCAAGACTGAGCATAGTTTTCTATAAGTTGCTGTAAGACTGGGAGAAAAATCACTGACTTGTTTTTAATGTGGTCTCTTGCTATGAGGCTTGTGGCTTCTTAAAGATGGCAGTTTTTGAAAAGTCATTTCAAGTTATCTGCCACAAGGAGGAGAAATGGTTGTCTTTCTTTGTGACCAAAGTATTGTGTTTTTGTAGGGAGATGTCAATCATTATCTGACTCATTAAAATCACCTTCAAAACAATTGTCGATTTTTCATCACCATTGTTTCCACAAACTTGTATTAGACTTAGATTTGATGCCAGGCAGTTTAATATATCTGTCATCTTTCTTTCTTTCTTTTGGAGAGGTAGGACAGTTATATTAAAAAGCAAGTAGTAAGATTGACAAAACTTCACAGGTTACACTAAAACACAGGCAGCTATGAGAACCATATTCACTATCACAGGCTGATGTCAACCTTATTTTGGAAGCAATGTGGCCTGGTCAAAAATCGAGATGAACTTACTTATTAAGACCAGGGGGATAAAACTTGGATAGAAAACAGAAAGGTCTAGAAAGAAAATAAAGGCCAAGATAATGGGTTTGATCTTCATACCTAGGTTTCATAGAAGGATTTAGATCATTTTTCACTAAATTAATTTTTTATTCTAGTTCCAAATGTCTGCTAGTCACACCACATATAAAGTACCATCTTCCTTGCTAGTTCTGCATTGGTTTCTCTCTCTGTTATTCAACTGATATTATATATTCCATTGAACCCAATTAAAATTTAGTTCTATCCAGCATAGTATTGTCCTTATAGGTAATTGAAAGACTCCTTAGTGATTCTATGCTCTCCTAACTTTAAAATTTAACCTAAATTTTGTTGATAGATATATTCCCGAAGGTGGTCAGTTTTATTATAATGGTCCCTCTGTTCCCTTCCCCCACATATTTTCAACATAAAATTATGTTTTTCTAAAAAATTTCCTTTAGAAACTCAGTAACATTTTTGAAATCATATCTAGGAGTTATTTGAATCAAACTCTTCCCAATGAAATAGTGATGCAAACAATATAAAGGTAAAATAGCTAAGTTATAAAACAGTCTTAGTAACTTATAAGTTAAGAAAAAAATTTAGTATTAGCTTATCTGAACAGAGTTCATTGATATTAAAAAAAACAAATTATTTTATAAAACCTGTAAGTAAAATGCGTGATATTCTGGATGCACTGGTATTTCTTTTTTTTTCCTTAAATTTTTTTTGGCATGGCTGGTGTAAAAATAGTTGACTTAGTTTAATGAAGAAGCATTGAAAGTAAAGCAAGGACAGGGATTCAAAACATAATAGTAAGTAAACAACCGGTAGCCACTTGTCTTGGCATAGTTTCTTCTCTGCTTTATATTTATATTTTTATTCTGTTAATAAAGGGAAGAACTGAGATCCAGAGGTTCTAGCTCCATGTTTGTGGCCCTTCTATTTTGCCATAACTTTTTTGGGAGGTGCAGGGTTTTAAAAAAAAAAGCAGCAAACAAATATAAAAATTAATGAGCAGTGCTCACTAATCTTGAAATTTTTTCCTTTTATAGATGATTACATTTATCAGTTCAATGAGTAGTGCTTTGCAGGGGATTCTAAATTAACATGACAAAAGAGGAATTTGTCTATTCTCTTAGTTCCCAAAATTACTTCTCTGTTCTGACCCCTTAGTAGTATCCTCTTCCTTTTTCCTTCCTTTTTTTCCTTTTTCCTCTTTTACTTCCTTCCCTCCTTCTTCCTTCCTTCCTCCTTTCTTTCTTTCTTTCTTTCTTTCTTTCTTTCTTTCTTTCTTTCTTTCTTTCTTTCTTTCTTTCTTTCTTTCTTTCTTTCTTTCTTTCTTCTTTCCTTCTTTCTTTCTTTCTTTCTTTCTTTCTTTCTTTCTTTCTTTCTTTCTTTCTTTCTTTCTTTTCTTTCTTCCTTCCTTCCTTCCTTCCTTCCTTCCTTCCTTCCTTCCTTCCTTCCTTTCTTTCTTTCTTTCTTTCTTTCTTTCTTTCTTTCTTTCTTTCTTTCTTTCTTTCTTTCTTTCTTTCTTTCTTTCTTCTCTCTCTTTCTCTCTCTCTTTCTTTCTTTCTTTCTTTCTTTCTTTCTTTCTTTCTTTCTTTCTTTCTTTCTTTCTTTCTTTCTTTCTTTCTTTCTTTCTTCCTTCCTTCCTTCCTTCCTTCCTTCCTTCCTTTCCTTTCTTTCTTTCTTTCTTTCTTTCTTTCTTTCTTTCTTTCTTTCTTTCTTTCTTTCTTTCTTTCTTTCTTTCTTTCTTCTCTCTCTTTCTCTCTCTCTCTTTCTTTCTTTCTTTCTTTCTTTCTTTCTTTCTTTCTTTCTTTCTTTCTTTCTTTCTTTCTTTCTTTCTTTCTTTCTTTCTTTCCTCCTTCCTTCCTTCCTTCCTTCCTTCCTTCCTTCCTTCCTTCCTTCCTTCCTTCCTTCCTTCCTTCCTTCCTTCCTTCCTTCCTTTCATCTAAATTTATTTATGTTCTCTTTGAAATAAAGTGGGTAGGGCATTAGCCTTGCACGAAGCCAACCCAGGTTCAATTCCTCCGTCCTTCTCAGAGAGCCCAGCAAGCTACTGAGAGTATCCTGCCTGCACGGCAGAGCCTGGCAAGCTACCTGTGGAGTATTCAATATGCCAAAAACAGTAACAACAAGCATCAGGATGGAGACGTACTAGTGCCTGCTCTAGCAAATCGATGAACAAAGGGACACAGTGCTACAGTGCTTGAAATAAATTTATTTATTTACTTATTTTTTTATTTTGGGCACTGTGCTTATTAGAATTTCACACAAGCCCCACACCTTTTACCCAGGTGTCAGCTTCCCTCCACCATTGTCCCAGTGTCCCTCTCACCTCTCACCACCTTAGGCTTCCTACCAAAGACAAGTTCTCAGTTTCTGTTGCCTTTTGACACTTGTTGTTCCCCTATTCTGTTTCTCCTACATATCTTATTCAGAAGAGAGGCTCATTCTGTGTCTATCCCTCCCATTCTAACTAACTTCACTCAACATGATACTCACCAACTTCATTCACATGGCAGAAAATTTTATGATTTCATTTTTTTCTTCTCTGCCGGTACCTTCATGCGTACTGGCATGAACCCACAGAGGAACCCAGGTGTGTGTAATCCCATCAACGGCCAACATCCAGAGACTTAAAAGTGAGCTCCCAGAAGAGAGTGATGCAGAGTCTCTTGCCTGCACGAGTGGCTGTCTTGTAGCCTACTTCTCCCTCTGGGAGAAGCTGGCAATCTTCTGAGAGTTTCCTGCCCACATGGGACAGCCTTGCAAGCTTCCCATGGTGTATTTATATGCTAAATCCAGTAACAAGCTGGATCCCATTCCCCTGACCCTGAAAGAGCCTCCAGTGAGACATCATTGGGAGGGCTGAGTCGAGAAAGACTTCTAAGATCTCAGGGAAAATACGGATGGAGAGGTTACTGAGCCCACTCGAGAAATCGATAATTAATGGGATTTTGTGATTGTGATTTTTTTCTTACAGCTAAGTTGTATTCCATTGTGTATATATACACCATGTATTTTTTATTCACCTATCTGACCTTGGACACTTGTGTTGTTTTTAGATTTTGGCTACTGTTTATAAAACTGTATTGAACACAGAAGTGCAAATGTGTTTTCTAAATTGAGGTGTTGGACCCGTGGGGTAGGGTCCAGAAGTGAGCTTCCATACTGGGTCATATGGAAGCTCAATTCATGGTATAGCACTGGACACGCAGTAGATATTCAGTAAATTCATTTACCATTTCTCAGCCAGCTTATCTTCTGCCCCTTAGGGGTTTTTGAAACATTAAACATTCCAATTGCCAATCTCCTAGGTACCAGCATTGGTATAATATTTGTTACACATCGACACTTGGACACTGACTAATGGCATCATCTGGGAAAGAACAAGTAGCATATTCATGAACTTCATTTCTTTTCAGCCTTTTATTGCCAAGGCTAATTGCTTGTTTAAGTAAATGCATCTGAGTTGAATAGCAATTGAAGATGTTTGGGATAGTTTGAGTATTGAATTTCACATGCAGTGACCGGACTAAGAAAATTCAGGTTAATGTTCTGAAAACTTTTAATCAATACAAAGGCCTTTCCTTACAGAAATTAGCCTTGGAAATAAACAGAGAAAATCAAGAGTCTAAAACTGAGATGCCTACAGAAGTCAAAAGTGGGTCATATAAGTGAGGATTATGGTGAATTAGATATGTTCTCTAAACTACCTTCTCCTTCCTATGTTATAAGGTGGGAAAGAAGAACCATAGTGACCTCATCCAGTTTTCAAGGCCAAAAGGTAAGTTCAAATTTTATTTAAACGTGAAATTTCAGTTTTAATTGGTAACAGCTAATTCAAAGAATATGGATTGTTCTCATGGCTGTTTGCATCCTAAAGGCCAAACAGAAATAGTTTATAGATTTTTCAATTATTCTTTTCTTACTATAGGAATTATCCATTATTTTGGGTTGACCTATGACAGCTACATCACAGAGAATAATGGAAAATTACCTAGGAGACACCTGTAGTTATTTCAAGCCCTAGCTCTCTAGCAGACAAATCTCTCCCTTCATGTAAATGTCTTGTAAAAGGAAATGTAAAAGGAAAAGAATATATATTTTTTCCTGCCACTGTAGTAATTCCTGCAAAAAATGCTAGAACTTGTTTTGTAAATAGCTGAAAGAACACTTGCTCTTTGTGAATGTGTGTTTTGGGATGCACAGCTAACTAGTGACAAATGGCCTTCTCTGTCTCAGGGAGACCTTCCTCACAGGGGTGGCTGAGGCCCAGGTAATGACATACCACAAACTGGTAGCTTAATTGCATCCTGGAAGTTGTTGCAAAGGACAGTTGGGAGAACTGACACTGTATCCTCAAAAAAGTACATATCCATATCCTGTATGACAAATTGTGCAGATTTTACATTAAAAGATGAGTTTTGGTGAATAAATATTGCAATCTTTACCTGGTCTACATTGATGCAGCTGATGAGTTGGAAAATAACCCCATGTCCTCAGAATATCTAGTCACTTTGATCAACTTGATCCTTCCCTGGGTCTCTCAGATTTCCCTAAAGAATAGACACTTGTGGGTTCATGTCTGAGCCAGTTCTGCAAGCGTCCAGAGCCTCAAGGTCATAACCAGTTTTAAATATCTAATTATTAGTTTGCAACACCTGAACTGGACTGCCGGACTCTTTCAATTGCAACATGTTTCCGATTGGAATGTTTTATTCTGACTGCTTTCCTTTTGGTAGCCACTGCTTTAGAGGGAAAGCTGAGATAAGTGAGAACAAACAGTTTCAGAACTCAACACATATTTTACTAAAAGCCAGAGGTGCTTTGTTCCTACACCAGTATAAAGTAGAGGTCCTAAGGCATAATTCATGGGTTTCATCTTACATGTTCCTATTATTGGAAAAATTTAACCAATTAATTTTAAAACATATATTTCTCCCTGAAAATTTGCAGGCTCTGCACACATGACTTGTGGTAGCTGCAAAAACAGTTGGAGAATTCCCCACGATCAGTGACCTCAAAGTCACACTTCAAGCTGTGCCGTGCTCTCTCTCTAGTACAATAAAACATACATGAGTTGTGACTGGCTGCAGAGTCAGGAGTGGGTATTGAGCAGTTTAATAATCTGGCTCCATTGATTTCAGTAGTTGCTGTACATGTTTCTATTTTTGTCTCCAGTTTGAACCATCAAGAGCCAACTAGACTTCTGCAGGTGTCTTTGTAAAAATGTCATTTGCAAAATCAACCATCAAAGACTGTGGTCACACTTCCACAGTTACACAAGCTCATCATGTGCTGGCTCATAAATGACCACCCAAGAGCCTGGGTAGAGAGCGAGAAGGAAGCAGGAAGAGAGTAAATAATGAGGAGGCAGAGCCTGGAGTCCACAAACAAGCCTTTTCTCTAATTGCTCTTCCTTTTGCAGCCGCTGCATCAGTTGCCAGACATAGCCTCTGACCTCAGCCACTAGGATGGGTCCCGGAAGCAGAAGTCTCACCACAGCAGGGAGAGAAAGAGGACCAGTGCTACCATAGAGCACATAACTCATTTCTGATAAACATCAAAAGCGCACGCTGGAGTTTGGATATTGTGAGGGGTTGAATTATGTGTGGTCCTCACAATTCATAGGTTGAAGCCTTGCTCTCCAAGCTGCCCCCCAGTGAGGCAGAGGGAGTAGCAGCTGTCGCTCTGTTGGTCTACAAATCTCAGATTCAAAAGTGAAAATATTGAGTTTATAAAGATGCTCAGATTCAGAGTTAGGAAAGTTTTATTGAAAAAGAAGAGAAAGAAGCTTCCTAGACAGAGAAGAACTTACTATAGGAGTAAGTTAAGTGTGCCTCATTTTTTTGGGGGGGGAGGGGATTTTTAATAGGAAAATTTGGGTTTTGTATTTCTTTTCAAAGTATCAGAGGGTTATATTTGTTTCACAAGCTGTCTGGTTAGGCTCAGATGTATTTCTAAGATAAGATCAACATCTTGCATTTCTACTCAGGCTGGTGAGGGCTATTTATTTATTGAAGAACGTTTTAGGTTGTGTATCTGACCAATTGGTTGTGTATCTGACCATTTGGCAGATAGAGCCAATTTTTTCTGGCCTAAGGTCTGGAGCATAATTTATGGCCTGATAAAAACTGTGAACTCCTACACTGCTAAGAAATGACAGGAATGGAATATTTAGAATGTAGGATTGTAACAGTTACAATGGAACTACTCTTGACAGCTGGTGAGGGAAAACCGAGCTTTCCTCTTTCACCATTATCAGAGAATGTAACATTACTTGGGAAAAGGATCATTGCAGATGAAATGAATTAATATAGATCCTACTGATGTCTAGTGGGCTCTTGATCTGCTATGACTGGGGGGGTGATGAGGAGGGAGGACTTTGGACAGAAACACACAAGAGGAACACACCATGTGATATTGGAGACTGGGACTGGAGTGATAAGTCTACAAACAAAATCACCCAAGGATGATAGTCCAATACTAGAATCTAAGAGGAAACTGGGAAGATTCCGCTCCTAGAGTTTGTCAAAGGATCATGGCCTGACTGAAACCTTGATTCTGGGCATTCAGCCTCCAGAACTCAGAGCCACATATTTCTGTCTTAGCTAACCTGTTTTGGTTCTGTCTCAACTCCCATGACAGAAGGCTAAGTTGTGAATTTAAGGGTCTCTTACATCTTAGATTAGCTCCTGCTGTCTAGAGGGGGGAAAATAAATTCTGTTGACTCAGTTTGATATTGGTACTTTTCTTTTTGTTGAGTTTAGCAAAAGGGCAGGAAATTCAGAGACTGAGAACATTGATTTTCAGGGTCATGCCTAGGCATAATCACTTAGGGGATATATAGTTCTGGGAATATCACTCTAGCCCTTAACTTTTTATGTACTTTACCTGGACTAATGGGATAACCAGAGTATATTTATCCCAGAAGTCAGCTCAATTAATAAAGTTTAAGCAAAGCAAAGCATTAATATGTTTATTTAGCTGTTATTTACTGAGTTATGGAATGTATTACAATTATAGTCAGGTTAAAAAATAAACAAAAAGACAATTCAGAGAATTCTGCTCTGACAAAAACTCAAGAAGAGACCAACAGAGTCTTCAAAAAGAAACTAAATGCCACCTCTTCTAGATAAAAAATTAAGAACTTCTACAAAGAGAAGAAAAATTGAGTGGACACAGATGAAAAATTACAAACACAGTTGCTAACTGGGTAGAGTGGGGAAAAGGGATAAAGGGCAGATGGAGACATTATTAAAGAAAATATAACATGTTCAAAAACTCTCACTTTGGAGCAAAAGGAAATGCCCTGCCACCAAGGTGGGGTTGGATGGAGGGGATGGGGTAGGGGCGGTGGGAGGGATGCTGGGACCATTGGAGGTAGAAAATGGGTACTGGTGGAGGGATGGGTACTCGACCATTGTATGACTAAAATTCAAGCATGAAAGTTTGTAAGTCTGTAACTTTACCTCACAGTGATTCACTAATAAAAAATTTTTAAAAACTCTCACTTAGGTGAGAGATAGACAGCTTTTGTGTTTTTCCAGTGCTACCATAAGAAATTATTACAATATCAGGGGCCTTTAATAGCCTCTCAAAGCATTTATGGGGCTGAAATCAAGCCACTGAACTTAGAAGAACTAAATTCTCTGTTAGTTTTCTTGAAAGGCTGGAACAAGGTGCTAGTCAGACTTATTGCACTTATCTGGTATTGGGGTCTTCACAGGTGGTTATAAAATTCACATCTTTTTCACATGCTTGTGAGATGTCATCTCTGTTGATGGAGGCAAAAAAAGTAGACTAAACACTTTCAGGGACTTTCATGTCTGATTATCTTGCCTGTTACTGCTTTTAAGGGTACATATGATTTATTGGGCCCACTTGGATGGTATATGATACTTTGTTAAAAAATCAATTGATTAGCTTCTTAAGTATCTTTATTGATGTGAAATGTCAACATATATACAGACTTGGTAGATACTACATGGAATCTTCTTGATGGCCATAATTCTTCATGTAGGTTGATCACTGTTGACAGGAATTTGAATGAGGCAGGACTTCCTGGTTCATGGTGAAGATTCTGAAATTCAATTTAATAGCCATAATTATGGTAATCACTATTACTCTTATGTAAAGTATTAATGTATTAGCACTGAGCACTCTGCCAAACATTATGGAAATAAATTCACTTGATCCTCCTCCTAATAGCCCTTTGAAAGAAGTACTCAATTTATAGATGAGGGCATTGACCCTCAAGTGACTTATCCAAGACTGTACATCTCTTGGTGAATCCATATTTCCACATTTAAACAAAATTCTCTTTGGTTCTAAATTATATTAGCATTCTAATTTTAAATATCCCTATTTAGACATGTTTTCAATGCATTCACATACATACACATTAAAGTTTTCAATAGGGACTTTTTCGTTCTTATGGGCGAAGCATAATTGTATCTAACTAGATGTTTTTCTGTTTAAGTCTCTTAACAGTGCCATGGGGAAACATAGGATTCTAGTTCTTAGGTTACAACCCAGAAAGAACTAGAGTAGATGTTGCATTTTATATGTGAAAGACAGATTTAAAGGATCTCTGGAACTCAAAGGGAAGAATCAAAGCCTGCTCAACATTTTATAGATTTTATCAATATTTAGTTGGGGAATTTTTAATTTTCATGAGACTAATATGTTCTTGAGCACTATTTTCTGCTTTGCCTTTGGTTATACCTTGATTTCTGTTCAGGCCATTAAATTTTGGAAAATTTCAAAGTAGCTTAGGAAGCACAAAGTGTGTAATAAGGGGCCATAGCATCCATATTAGAATCTTTTCAAAGATATCAGTTAGTATTAGTACTCTGATGACGAATTTTGGTCAGTTATATAATTGTGTGTGTGTGTGTGTGTGTGTGTGTGTGTGTGTGTGTGTGTATGGTGGGGACTCTCGAGTGATGCTCAGGGTCCCAGTGGCCTCTCTTGGGGATTCTTGCCCAGCCCAGCCAGTGTTTCAATGGATGTCCCAATAATTTGTTGTCACTCATGATCTGCAGTGCCAAGAGTTATCTGGCCCATTGCATGGTGCTGGTGGATTCCAGAGCAGTACTTTTGGGTCCACGAATGTTATTTACAGTCATACTGGGGGACCATGTGGTGTTGGGGATCTGACAAGGGTCTGTGTTTGCAAGAACCCTGCACTCATTTCTATGAATTGTAGTATAACAGAACCTTCTAGTACAGAGAACACTAGAGGGGTATATTATTACTTGAAGCTTAGAGAATACCCAACCTCCCTCTTAACCTGTTGTTCCACCCTGCTAAGGATTAAAGCTCTCGATATCTGACACAAAGCTGGAGATGGAAGTGAGGATTACTCATGTATCAGTTCCTGTTCCCCATCAGCAGCCTACTCGCAGTGGTCCATGTATTGAAGGGTGTTGCAGGCACAAAGTACAGAGGACTACAATTATAGAAATTTATGGACCGTGGAAAAGCTTTTCCAAGATCCTGTTAGGGTGTGTGGGGGGTGGGGGGGGCGTGGGGGTGGTGCTGAAGGGTATGAGAGAGAGATTCTTCTCTAGAAAGGTGGACTGAAGTATTGTAAGGTGGAAGGGAATCAGGGGTGGCATGTGACCAGGGATATTGCCTGTAGGGTGTACTTTGCCGAAAAGGTCCAACTCCAGCCTCCAGGCACCAGCTGATTCCGTGCAGCTCATCATTAGTTAATATTTCAGTGCCCACTGGGCACTGCGTCCTTTTGCTCACTGAGACTCCAGAAATGTTTGCTTGGGGATATGCTGCTGGAACCCAGGGTTCCAGGAGAGAATGAGAAACGTGCATACATTCACATTGCCAAAAACCATTTCTTTGCAGCTGCAGCACAGAAACAGTTATCAACACATTTAAGCCATGCAGGAGGGAGAAGAATTACACTCAGAATAAAACTTTGTTTGCCAAGGTTTTTTTTTTTTTTTTCTTCCAGTATTTCCTATATAGGGGGTAGGAAGCATTCCCAGAAAAAGAAAGCCAAATGAAGTTACAAGTTACAACAAACTAAAAAAAAAAAAAAAAAAAGGCAATTCACAAGGGAGCAAGATCTTCAACAAATGAAAAAGTGTAGACGGTAATATTCCAGCAAATTAGCTCCTAGAGAAGCCCTTAGGCAAAACTGTAAGCCATTATAATTAAGGATTTGGAAAATATCAGTATTTAATTAGAGCCTCTTTTCTTGCTGAAATGCTATTGTTTGGCTGTAACTTCAGGTGTAAACAACTAAACTATACCCATTTCAAAAACGTATTTTGTTGTAAGCCTAGAATCAGCATAAAAAGCGAATGTTAATTTGCTTATCACGGCTCCTCTCCCGCATTGCATTTTGTTTGTTTCTGATCAGAGCTGAATTTTAAGAGCAATTTTATCTTTAATTCCCAAACACAGCCATCTCCAGTTCCCAGACTGTTATAGGTACTTATTTGCAAACACTGGGGAACATGCTAATAATTCAGTCCAACTTCATAAACCTCCCGAGTCCCACACAATCTAATAAGTACCGTTCCTCTAATATTTTATGCATATTTATGGCAGTTGCTTTAGATAAGGAGTTTTCAAATAAATTTCCAATATAATCAAATATCGTTGGCAATAGGAAAATGGTTCAGCTCTATCTCTTAACAACAGCAAACATTTCAGAAATTGCTTTGTGCCACCTGAAATGGTGATTTAAAACAACAAAACAAAAACACAACAAGCACACAGGGACTGTCTGGTACCTGACTCACAATCAGTCTTCGCCCCCACCTTTTGCACCTGTAATTCCTGACAACAGATAAACCTGGATTTTCTGCCCCCCGCCTTTGCCTATTCAGAGATGTGTGTAACTCAAAATGTTTTCCTGTCAGGATGGAGAAGATGAGGCATTATCAAGACTAACACTACAATTTAACGCTTCAGAGGAGCAGTGTATATCATTACTCCCTCTGTAGCCAAGCACACTAATTAATATTTATTGCACCTGTCAAGCCAGGAGCCACAGCCAATCCATTCTTGTGGCAGTTCAACGGGAGACTGGACACCATATTTCTCCTTGGCAGACATGTTTGGGTCATCAGCAAAGAGAGAAGCCCCCTTCCTCAGTGAGACATCGTAAGCTCTGTCCTTTCTCTTGCAAAATTGAACCATTATTTCAATTTGTGTTCATTTTTACCCTTGTTGGGAATTGTTGTAAAAAAAAAAACAAATGTGGGGAGGGGTACGTAAAGGATGAGAAACAGCTGCGTATTCAGGAGCTGCTGTTCGAACATATTTATCAGAACCAGGGCTTTCTCTATGACCTTTGCTTTTTATCAGGCATCCCTTAAAGGTTACAGACGTGTGGGGGAAAGATTGTTATAAATCCTCATGAAGTTTAATAAAAAATGGCAAACCATGCAGCAGTGGACAAGTTATTAAAACTATTTGGCTTAAAACTTTGTTCAGCATTGTCAACAGAAGCCCCCATTGTCAACAAGTAGCTGGCAGTGGAATTAATTAAGCTAGGGTGAAATAATAAATGAATTCTGATCTTGCATGTACAGCAAGGAATTTGGCACTCGGAGAGGAGGAATTTATATCGAGGCTGTGAATCATTCTATAGTGCATCTGAGTAAACCCAGCACGACTATGGAATGGAGTTTATTCAAAAATTTAATTAGGAGAACATGTAAACCATACCGGAGAAAAGTAGGGCACCAAATGCTGCTTTATTTATTTCATTTTACTTTTTTTTTTTGTCTAATTCTATCAGGAACACCTGTGTCATGAGATGATCCAAGACCCAAATGACCAAACTTTGGCTTAACAGGAGGAAAACCCACGAACTTTCCGCTAAAGATTATGCGGCCATTATATGTTTTTTCTTTGAAATAATTGTTCTTCCCTTGAGGATGACGATATTAACAATGGCAATAACAAAAAAAAACCCAATAGCAATAATAATAAAAGCAAGTATATTCTGAGCTAGTACGATGCTCCAGGTACTAAATGATCTACATATATTATCTCATTTATTCTTACAACCCTTTGAGGTAGGAATTACTAATTCCATTAAAAAGATAAGGAATTGAGGTTTTTGAATGAGTTTTGTAACTAATGGCATCCAGGTATAGTCTGTTAAACTCCAAAGCTATTCTCCTGACTATTGCCTTTTTTTCTAAGCTATAGGTTTTTAGCAAGGGCAATATGAGTTGTGAGAAGAGGTAATAGCACCCCTGCCTACACACACACACACACACACACACACACACACACACACACACACACACACACACACACACACACACACACACACACACACACACACACACACACACACACACACACACACACACACACACACACACACACACACACACACCCGCCCCTCCTACCTGCTTGGCTCTGTTTCCTGCTAGGGTCATTCTTTGACTTTGTCAGAATTCTTCTTTGCTGACCCCTGATGTTTAACTTTTTGTATTTTAATTTTTTTCATCCTCTCTCCAGGGTCCTTCATAGCTCCTCCATTGTCTCCACTGTTCCTTGTTGATGATAGTGTCCATGCTTCTCTGCTCGATCCCTGACAACTTTCCTCAGGGCCTCCCTTTCTCTTTTCCAATTTTTCTCTCCCTTATCAACAGGCCTTGCACATTCATCCAGTTGTCTGCTGTGTTCAATGATCCCTTTCATAGAGCATATTGCAGGTCCAGTGGCGTTTAACCATAACCATCTTACAATGTGTTTGTGAAATTACTACCCCTATGGACTTTGAACTACACTAAATTTTCTTTCTTTCTTTTTTTCTTTTTTTTATGAGTAGGTCAATGATGATTTTGGAATTGATAGTTCTTTAGCTTGAAAAGATGTTCTCAAAATAAGATTGGGGCTTAGAAGACTGTACACAATAGCAGTCGTGATCTATGAGCTTTAAAATTAGACAGAATTTTCCATTCATTCTACTGGCCAGTCACTCAATGCAGCTGTTGCTTCTTTGTGAGGTGCGAATAATTCTTGCTCCTGCATAGCATGTTTACAAAAATGAGATGTGATGGTTTGCTTCTCATTCACCCTTGGCACATTGCATCCTGTATTTGAAGTTTTGCATGGGGTTTCCGAAGAATAGGCTTCAGACTCACAGCAACAGCATCACCAATCAACACATCATGATCCACATCTGAGAACTATCCCCAGCCTTACCAAATCAGAAGTTCTAGATGTAGGACCTAGTTATCACATTTAATAAGGTCTCACATGATGACTATGCTATAGTGTTGGAGGCCCACAGGCCCACATCTGGTGCTTTTTATTGGTGAGAATTATCTCTTGATATTACACGTTTGTTTTCATCTTACATCCTTCAGGGCAATGATTATGGTAATTTAGTCAACATCTATACCATGGATGATGCAATTTAGTCACCAGCCACAGCCATGTGTAAGGCCACTCTCCACATGCTCAGACGATCCTCACGCGTGAAGGAACCGGAAGAGGAACCCAGGTGTGCAGGACTCAGGACTGAGATCTCCAAGCTTGCTTGGATTGGGAATGGGCCTCTTCGACCCAGATCCCCCATTTTCCAGTAGCTAGGAAACCCACAAATTTGTCACACCCACAAATTGCCCCGAGCAGTCATACAATTCCATCAACACCCAAATCCAGAGACTATAAAACAAAGCTCCTGGAAGCATGAGGCCGAATTTGCAGCTGCACAACCTCTTACCTAGTTCTCCCTCTCAGAGAATCCTGCAAGCTACTGAGAGTATCCTGCCTTCACAGCCGAGCCTGGCAAGTTCCCCATGGCGTACTTGATATGCTAAAAACAGTAACAATGATGGGTCTCATTTCCCTGACCCTGAAAGAGCCTCCAATGTGGCACCATTGGGATGGACAAATAAAGAGAGGCTGCTAAAATCTCAGAGCTAGGACAAAAGGAGACATTACTGGTGCCCACTTGAGCAAATCGATGAACAACAGGATGACAGTGATACAGTGATACAGTTATCATCCTCTTCTCTTCAATCTGTGTTTAGGGAAGGTACTCAGATAACCTCCCTTTCCAGGGCACATTCTGTGTTTCCAGGTGCATTCACCTATTTTTCTAGTGTGTCCTGATTCCCAATGTAGTTCTACTGGTAACTGTAGGATTCTCTGGGTAGGAGTTAATTCAATGTTCTGTGGACTGTCTGTCTCACTTTTTACTCATAATGATTACTCCTAATAACAATAATTACTGAATGCTTTTCTACTTGATTACTGCATCATGCTAAAAAAAATTTCCCTTCAATTTATTTTTTGTTGCTTTTCTAAGGCATGACGAATGGTTATTACCATGCTATATCATTCACCTGTATAAAGCAAAGATTTTTATTTATGCCTCTGATATTCTTTGCTATTGTAAGAAAAACAAAATTTGTATTAAATTTCTAAGTGGGGAATTGTACTCTAAACAAACTTTGGTGGCTTTTTCCTTTTACTTGTTTGCCATATTTAATTCAACCCCGGAAGACAAGCACACGCATCATTTCCTCCTCATCTCTGTTTCACTGTTGAGTGAAGTGTTTTGAATTAATTTTGTTAAATTATTAATAGCTCATGATTGGAAAACATTCCAGCATTGGCGTTTATGTTCCATCATGCGCTGTGCAATAATCTGGTAGATTTCATGCTTACGAATGGAAATGCTTCTACTAGTTAGGTGAAATGTGGGCATCAGCCTACCTAAAACAAATTCCTGTGAATGAAAATTTTAATACTAAAGTTGTCATTTTATGTTCTTATTAAATCATAACTGTTTCCTGAAAATAAAATGATTAGAGTAAGAATGTATGCATCGGGCCATACATTTTGTCCACAGAAATGTAAGCTTTTAGGAATATTATTGTGTGTGTGTTCATATGTTGTGTGTTGTAGGGTCTTCTGTGAGAAGGAGAGAGGGGCATTGTTTCTGTGGAACTTATAGTTTGGTGAGGAAGAGACATATTAAAGGATCAGAATAATTGTAAAAAACAGAGTGACAACTGTTAAAAAGGAAAGGACAAAGATAGTGTGAGCATATGATTAAGACCTTGATTCAGTCTCCTATTCTTTCCTAGAAGAGTTGCATGCTCTGTGTTGAGGAAAGAAAATAGACTACCCCAAGTAGGAGGGCAAAGGCAAGAAGGAACACATACAAATATCCTGTGATAGGAAGGAGCATGGCATCTAAGCGGGGTTGGAATGGGGGGATTAATAAAAGCTTTTGATGCTTGAAAAGAAAATAATTAATATAATGGGGTAGAGGGAGGCATCCAGAATTTTAAAGCAGAAGAAAATATTGATAAATATAGGTTTGGATGTGAACTTTCTGATTATAGTGGAAGGTATAAATTGTCAGAAGATCAGGATGGATGTGGGCAAGTTGACCAGCAAATATTTCTGAAGAGAAAATAGGGAGAAGGGGATGTGGCAGATATGGAGATAACAACTGAATAAAACGATGAAATAAAATTAATAGGATAGATAAAATAGGAGGCAGAGAGACAATTTTCAAATCTAAATGTACATATGGATATTACTATTCATTGATCATAAAGAACACTAAAAGAGAGCTAGGGATATCTAGGGATGCTCATTTTCTTTTGAGTGGAATAATATAGAGAAGAAGCTGAATCTTTGGATCTGGACTTTAGAGAATAATCTAACATGGTAAATGTACATTTGTACTTACCTACATATTTTTGTTGATAAGGGAGTAGATTTCACTTTAAGAAGAGATAGTATTTAATGGTGAGTGGAGGAAAAGTTAAAGAAGGAATGACGGAAAGATAGAAGTTAGTGTGATTACCTCATGGAAACCCAGTAAAAATTCTCAAGAGAGAGCAGGGGTGGCTAGTACTATGAAAGCTATTACCAGTATGCTGCACAATGAGGCCAGCAGCAAAAATGTCAACTTGTTATGGGAAATACATAGTTTCATGTTTTTGACATTGGACTATAAAATAATGAGTGATATAAACAACAATGACCTTTGGAGAATGATAGCTGCTGGTGAGATGGTATCTTCGTCCTAGACCTATCCCCTTTGGGATAATGAGAATAAAGGAGAATACTCAATCAGGTCTGAGAGTTAATGAAGCGCATGCAAAATCAGGCTTTGGGTTTAAATACAGGCTTAAACTTGACTCCAAGTCATCTAAGTTGAGTGGATTTCTTTATCGGCTAAACTTTAGTTTCTTTATTATCCCATAGGAATAATCCTTTATCCTATAAGGATGAGTATAACTGCCTTATAGGTACTTGAGAAGATTAAGAAGAAGTTAATTAAAAACCTGGCACTGTACTTAGCCCATAGCAAAGGCTGAAAAATAATTATTCATTAGATAAATGAATGATGGATTACAAGCAAGAGTATGGTAAAGAGCAATACACTTTAGAAGAATGGCTATATAATTATGGAGATCATATATAAAAATATACCAATGGTTTTATCATTGGAAAAGCAACCAAGTAGAAAGGTTTTGTATTTTTCTCACCTTGGATGGAAGTTTCTAACCGTGTCTCATAGTGCTCTGTTTTATGCCCCTGAGAGCTTAACTTTTCATTTGCAGTACTTTCAAGGATATGACATCAATTTTGTAAAAAATCTGGATGGTAAAATGAAATTAACACGGAAGTGATTGTAAATATAATCTGTGACAGAATAAATATTGAAAACAAAACAGAACAAATAATCTAAACCAAACCAGACAGAAAGTAACAAATATAACTCATACTCCTGAGTTGGATATGCCAATCGTATAAACTCAGGACAGTATAATTCATGTAGTTGTTTTGGTAAATTTTAGAGCTTAAATGGATAATGATTTTATAAGTTTTTAATTTTTAATTTTGGGGGTTGCGGGGGGGGGCTTTCCAAGTGGTGTTTAGGTGACTTTGAGGGCCTTTATAGACAATCTGGTCATCTGTTCAATGTAAAGGCCTGAGGATGTGGTTCTGCTTGGACCTTCAGTGCCCAGGATTGCTTATGTCACCCCAGTGGTGCTTGGGGACCTCTGGTTCTACGTCCGGTAATGGAAGGGTGGGTCATGTAGTGCTTGGAATTGAACCAGGATTGGCCAGATGCAAGGCAAGCTCCTTAATCACTGTGCTATTTCTCCAGGACCTGAATAGTGAATTTAATATCTAAGTTCATGGTTAAAGCTATCCAAAAGAACTGTGAAGAGGCTGCAGTATAAACATAATTCACTTTATCTCTTCTTTTGGGGGGAACTTCTCTAGGCTATGTTTTCCAACTTTCCTTGTGACGAATTTTTGCCAATAGAACATGAGAAGTTGTGCTTTCCCTTTGGGCCAAGATAGTTAAAAACATTAAATTTTTCTTCATAATTTCACTTTTCATGGCATATCACAGGATCTAGTGCAGCATAGTGAGGCCCTGGGAGGTACTAAAACCTGACTCCATAAAAGACAGCTGGGAAAGGAGCTTTTCTTCAGATCTGTTGCCTTATATTATTTGATAAGGAAAGGAAGAAAAGAATAGGCAATTAAGATTGGGGTTACAATGTCAAAAATCACCATTAACTCCATTACTATTTAAAAAAGAAGCTAAAACTAAAACTAAAACTACTGTAGCCTATAGTTATATTAATAGAATAATGGCTTTTAGACTACTGGAGAATGATAATCTGGAATAAAGTCATCCACAATAAATGACTTCACTAATTTTTTTTAATCTAATGATAGAGTTGTAGACCACATTGGTAGCATAATTTTTAGTTCTTGTCTTTGAGTGAGAAAATATGGACAAAGTTATTGGATACACCAGGTAATCAATAAATATATGTCAGATGAATATATATGAAAATGTGCACATTCAATTGTGTAACCCCAGGGAGAAGTGATGACTTGAACCAAAGTCTTATTAAAGAAGTTGGAAAGAACTCAATACCTCTATTGCAAACCACCACACCCAAAAGGAGAGAGCGAGACACAGAGAGACAGAGACAGAAAGCAAAAGGGAATGCCCTGCCTTAGAGGCAGGGTGGGATGGTGGGGATGGGGTGGGGGTGGGGGGAGGAGTATTGGGACCATTTGTGGTAGAGAATGGGCACTGGTCTGAGGGATGGGTACTCGATCATTGAATGACTGAAATGTAAGCATGAAAGTCTGTAAGTCTGTAACTGTACCTCATGGTGATTCATTAAAAAAAAGAAATAAAAAGAAAGAATAATGAAACATTTAAAAAAAAAAGAAGTTGGAAAGAATCTGGATTGTTTAGTCCAGAAAAAGTGGGATAGATTGAGTACTAGTAAATGTTCTCTTTTATAGAAGAAGAATTAGGTCAGCATCTCTGAGACCCCCCCAAGCAGTCCCGTCAATAGGCTGAAGTCAGAATAAGACATTATATATGTTGCACAATAATGGAGCACCTGGAACACCCTCATCAAACAGAGATGGTCAAAGGATAAATGTCCCGCTACAGTATTGGAAATGTTTATGCAATGTGTAAATGACCATTAGTAGTTGAGCAATATTATGGAAGAAATTTAAGCATTGGATGGGACTCTGGATAAGATATCCCAAAGTCCCCCTAATATGACCAAGATTCCATGTTCACTTGGTTCTAACTTAAACTGCACCTCAACAAAAGCACTGAGTACAGAGTCCTGTGGTGAGTCACAAACATGTCTATAATAAGGAGAAAACTGCTCTATCATTTAAAAAATAATATCACTGTTCTGTTCTTCACTGAGTAGGGAGGATTAGCACTTCCCCACTGTCATCTCCAGGTTGTTAAATGCAGCCCTACTGATCATTTTCATCATAAAAACAACAATCACAGGAGGGCTCTGTTTTATAAGTGGTCCTGAACCACCATAGAGAGTTTTAATTAAAATCCAGTTGATTTGAAATGTATTACCACATCAAGTTGTGTTATACGGATTTTAGACCAAATTCCAGGAGCTCTACAGATTAAAGGCAACTTCAAAAAAGTTCTACTTCAAGCTGTAAAGTCAGGTCTGCCACTGGAGTGGGCGACCACTAGGTCCTTAGGTTTAGCTTTGTGTTTCTCATAGCTGATAGGAAAACCTTCATATCTCCCGGTATGAGGATTTTCGTTCATAAACAACCCATGGACCGTCATGGAAACTGGTTTTCATGAGAAGGGTATTATAAAGAGAAAAGAGAATATCTGTGAAATTGCTTTGTGTTTTCAGAAAATAATGAAGGAGTTTGGACAGTAGAGCAAAAGTTTGTAATAACTCTT
This sequence comes from Sorex araneus, assembly GCF_027595985.1. Classification (NCBI taxonomy): domain Eukaryota; kingdom Metazoa; phylum Chordata; class Mammalia; order Eulipotyphla; family Soricidae; genus Sorex; species Sorex araneus. The sequence goes on along the minus strand of NC_073311.1, from coordinate 39,860,449 downwards.
CTTAAATTTTTAAAATTCTTATGATCAAGGTATTATTATTTTCTTTTCTTTTTTCTTTTTTTGCTTTTTGGGTTACACCCGGCGATGCACAGGGGTTACTCCTGGCTCTGTGCTCAGGAATTACTCCTGGCGGTGCTCAGGGATCATATGGGAATCGAACTCGGGTTGGCTGCGTGCAAGGCAAATGGCCTATTGCTCCAGCCCCTCAAGGTATTATTAACATTTACATTACTGTTAAATGTTATGCTTTTGGTGTATAAGTTTTTGTACCCCACCACTGCCAAAGTGCCTCAAATGTTCCGCCCCTGTAGTTATGTCACCTTAAGTCTGCTCCTTCCCTCACTATTTCTCTAGGTCCCTTTCCCCACAAATTGGTTATCTCATTCCTGTAGTCAAAGTCCAAGGGTTTGTTATCATTGAATAGTGTTTATTTCTTGCTTTGCGTTTTTATATACCACATGAATGAGATCACTCATATTTTTATCCTCCCTCTGACATATTTCACTTAACATGATCCCTTTATGCTCCCTCCAGATTATAGCAAAAGACAAGATTTTATCTTTTCTAATTGCTAACTTGATCAAAGTTTTTGGGTTTCAGTCCCAGTGGAGTTGAAGTATTTTTTTTTTATTATGCAGAAAACTTCTCCCTCTTATCCCCATCATTACTTGTTGTTTATCTATAAATCACCCATCTATGATAGGTCATTGGATTGTTTTTAGATGCTGGATTTTCTAAATAGCACTGTATTGAAGTAGGAATATGCACATATTTACTTGGGTTACCATTTTATGTTCTTACAATAGATGCCAAGGAGTATAATTACTATACTAGTCATTCTTTTTTTTTCCTTTTTAATTTTATAGAACCACCGTGAGATAGTTATAAGCTTTCATGTTTGGGTTACAATCACACAGTGTTCAAACACCCATCCCTTCACCAGTGCACATTCTTCACCACCCGGTATACCTCCCCCTTTCCCACCCTCCCCCTGCCTCCACAGCAGACAATATTCCCCATACTATCTACTTTTGGGCTTGCAACACATCTACTAGTTATTCTTTTAAAAAATGCTTGTAGTCCAAATAATGGACCTGATTCCTTTATGGTTTGTACATCATTCTTAGTAACTAACTCTTCGGTTAAAATTAAAATGGAAGATCTGAAAAAAATCAAAGATTTACCTTATTGCTATGGTAATTTTGAAAACCAGAGCTGATTGCTAAAAAAATATTTGTCTGGGGGTAAATTGGCTGAAGAGGTGGTATTTAATAAAACCAATAAGGAGTAAAATGAGAAAATTAGTGGAAATTTCCATCCTGCACAATTGTAAAGAAATATAGAAGCAGGAGAATAATAAATGTGTCATATATTTCTAAAAGAAAGGATGTCAATTTAAAAGAATTAGTGTACTGAAATTTGATGGGAGTTTGGGGAAATATTTCAATCATTTCCAGGAGGATGCTGACCTTCCAAGGGGCAGTTAATCCCTATGAAACTTTTAATGCCTTAATATGTTCTGCAAATACTTTCTGAATAAACACTAGGAATGAATAAATTGAATTTTAAAGCAAATTCTTCATTTTATTCACAGTTGTCACACATTCTATTTCAAATACCACTCTGGCAGGAAGAGCTCTAATTTGAGAGAAACACCAGATAGTTCCACCTAATATAATGAAACCAGCAGGACTCGAGGCTCTCCACAGACTCCTCATTTGCTCTGCTAACAAAGGCTTTGCTTCCGTTCAGGAAACACTCACATCTCCCCAAAATGTTTCAGGTGCTTTGCTGGGATCGAGGGACACCAGGGATGTATGACCCAGAGTCCTGCCTCAGATAAGCTCACAGTCTATAGTCTCTGTGAGACTTTTTCCCGATGTCCTGATATTGGGCTTAGGATGAATTTGAGGTTCAATTAACCAGAAACATCCTGTGAATAGTTGCTTAGCTTTGATTCTCAACTTCTCAAATCTTTCTCTTGTCTAAAGTTGAAAAATCTGTTTTATAGAGTTTCCTGTAACCCTTTCAAGCCCAGAAATAAAATACTTCAAGTCTGAAGAACGTGTCTTTTTCCCATGTTGCCTTGTAGCGTATTCTGCATCTTGGACTTCCTTCCTTCCTTCCCTGTTGCCTTTAACTATGTGTTTTCTTTATATTTAAAGCCTATTCAGCTGGTATAGGCTAAATTGTGTTTCTCAGAATTTGCATGTTGTTGCTGGAAAGATAGTACTAGAGGTAAGGTGCTTGCTTTGCATACTTCCGACTCTGGTTCCATCTTGGCACTGTGTATGGTTCTCTGAGCACGATCAGAGCTCACTTCTGAGCACAGAGCAGAGAGCAGCTCCTGAGCATTGGTGGATGTATTCCCAATTTCCCCTTTCCCTAAGTAGCATGTGTGGAACTCTTAACACAAAAACCTGAGAATAGACTGAATCCGGAGACTTAAAAGATTTTAAAGAGGAAACTAAGATTAAAGGAGTGAATTCTAATGCAATAGGACTGATCCCACGAAGCAGAGGGAGAGGTCGCAGGAAGTTATACACTCAGAGGCCATGTGAGGAACAGTGGGAAGGGCACCATCTATAAGCCAAAGAGTGACATCTCACAAGAAACCAAACCTATTGATTGACACCTTGATCTTTCCAGCCTCCCAAACTGTGAAGAGATGGCTTTCTGTTGTGCTAGTCACCCAAGCTATGATAATTTGTTATGGCAGCTTGAGCCACGACAGCATCTATTTTGGATACGGCTTCATTTTTGGTCAATTTGCTAAATTGAGCGATTATTCCCCAATTCTCCTTCAGGTTCTGCATCAAGTTTTTTTTTTTGAATCTCCCCAATCAGTTTTCCCTGTCTCCACGATCAAAATTCTTTAATGTATTTTTCAGGCTGGCTATAAAATTTGAAATATTTCAAGGCCAAGGAAGAAGGAAAAAAATCAATTCTTTTCTATTTGACCCCTTCAAATGTCAGTCTTAACAAAAAGCTTGATTGTTAAATTGTTCTCTCGCCAGGAGACAAAGATGGAGAACTTAGCTGAGATGCCATCCTGAGTCTTCAGAGTGATGTTGAAGTATCAAAAAAATATCAAACAAAGAGTACCAGTGAGAGCAGTAGTATCTCCCTGTTCTTGAATATGGGTAGGATTGGGTTAACTTCTTTATATCCCAGGTGTTGGAAATGTACCTGCAGGGACTCCATAAAGATAGGTATAATCTAAGGCAGAAACACTAACAGGAGTCCAAATTAAAGAAATGACATAAAATAGCATTTCTTAGGGAAGAAAATAACACTCAAGAACATTAAATGATTTAATTATGCCTGAAAAAGCTTTTTGAGCTAAAAATGCAGCAAAAATGAAGTGTGTCAGGAAATAAGTTTGAGAAGGCAGCCAAAAGAAAAGTCTTAAAACCATAGTAGGCCAACTATAATCACCAGTAGTAATAATACCAAGGGCAAAAGGTCCCTGTATTAAGGTTGATTTTGTCTTTTTTCTAGAATGAGTACCTGAAATAACAGAAAGGCATTATTGAGGCTTAACATTCCTACTGTAATGAATTAGTATAAATCTTTAGATTATTCAATTCTTCTTAAATATATTAGTGTATATTTAACACAGCATTAAAGTTAATACTTACTATAATTACGTGTTCTACTTTTCTTAGACACTGTATGTGACTTGAAAATAATTTTGGATATAAATATAAGATATATTTCTATATAAACATAAATACATAAGCTATAACAACATTTAAATTTTAAAAAAATTTTCTAAAAAATATCCAACAGTGTTGGGGTTGTTTTAAGGGTGTAGGTTTAGAAGAGGTGGCACATAGGATGTTGTTGACCTGGTGGTTCAGTGTTCAACCTTGTGCAATGGTGCTTGGGGTCTGGTTGTACTGGTGACCACTGGACTCACATCTTCAATATTCCAGGGCCATATTCTGTTGGAGATCAGCCTGAAAGCTTTAAACATGCTAGGCCAGTTCTTCACCCCTTTGAGTTATATCTGAGATCCCTATACATCATTTTTTGGTATGTAAAAGTGACCTTTTTTGGAACCAACACATTACTGATGTGGTAAAAGACACTTTCTGTCATTAAAACTTGAAAGATCACCTTTCTGTATCTATCTTAATCTCTCTATGTTTCATATGTACAGAGACAGGAAGTATCAGTTGGCATATTCCTTTGATGCCAATTATTATAGTCATATTTTTCACTTTGGATACAGATCATGGTCATATTTACTTCGGAATGTTTTTCTAGTGTTGACTAACTAGTGATGTATGGAATCTATGATTTGAATGGATATTTTAAATCTGAACCCTCAGGTGTTAGTTCTAAACTTTAAACAGAATACAAAAATGGTACATGTGGAATGGGATATGTTAAGATGACTGAACAGTTCCCTGGTATGGTGCTTACTTTATTTTATGGTGCCAATTAATGTCTAACTTGTCTTTTTGCCATGTGATGAATTAAAAATGCATAATCTGGAGGCTGGAACACTAACTGGCTTCTGGATAGAATCCCCTGGACACTGCCATTCTTCCAGTTGATCTTTTTGCCCTCCCGATGTTGGCAAGTACTGACTCTATCGCCCACTGCTTCCATCTTTCCCTAACAGATGGTTCTTTTTACTAGTCAAGATCCAATCTGGTGATTTACTTTAATATGCTTTGGCCTAAAGAATACCCATGACAGACAGCTAGCACAGCATCCTGAAGCAAAATTTTGCAAAGGAAAAGTTAAGTAGACGCATGCTATCTAGTCCGTGTTCCGTTTTATGCACCCCATAAATCAGAATATTTGTCAACAACAATTAAAATGTAGTTTTCCTGGTAATAAACATGATAGGGAGGAACAAATCAAGTTTCATTTATTCTGTCAGAAACCGAAGGAGAGTGCTTCATATTATTTTGTGGATAATCTCTGAGGAGTAAACTAAGCACAATTACATTCTTGACTTTAATTAAAACTCTGGGTACCTTTCAAGTTCCGTTAGGGAGATGTCCTGGGCCTGCTTAGCTGAGGTCTGCACTGCGAAGTTAATTTGACACATAACATATTTTTCATGAGGTAACTGTCACAGGAAGCCGTTTGTAGGAGCAGACTCTCCAGTGCCTGTGGGCCCCACAAAAAGTAATGGCTTCTTCTGAAGCAGCAACTTTGCCAGGAAGTACATCTGCATAAAAGTCCCCAACGCCCTCCCAATAATGTCATTAAACTGGAAAAATCAAAGGAAAAGGCACCCAAAAGATGCTGCTAAAAATGTTTCATTGCTCACTGTATGCTGAACAACAATAGAATTGAGTCATGGTATCACTTCAAATCACAATAAAAGCAAAACCACCCCCAAATACCTGAATGGGTGGCAGGGGCAGATATGAGAATGTGAGCTGGCATTGTGACTCAGGAAGGGCCACTATGGAATTCCTGTATTCTACTTGTCTGAGATGATGCAGCACTTTAGAAAGGGGCCAGAGTCTCCACCCATGATTAGCCATTTGCTTTTATGCTACTTGACCAGAAGTTGAATTATTATGATCTGCCAATTTCTACTTGGCTTGTATCTTTCCTTTACTGTAACTGCAAGCCAGGGCAAAACTTGGCATGCCTATTAAATGGATGAAGAGAATGATTATCTTGCTTTTCTGTAAGGTTATGGAGCTATGTATGTTGGCTGAAATGTGTTTCAAAGTATTTCTACAAGGTATTGAGCAGAACTCAATAGGGTGAAGACTCCCATGAACGGTGTTGACTTGGGGAGAAAGACAGATCACACACATGGGTCCTCTTCTTGATTCCCACCAAAAGCAGGTGCAACTTCCTTCCACACATCCTAACTAGGATTTTCTTATACTTGAGTCTGAAAAGCTTTGCTTATTTGCTTCTTTTGTTTGTTTGTTTGTTTTAAATTTTTTTAAAAAATTATTGAATCACCGTGAGATAGTTACAAGCTTTCATGTTTGGGTTACAATCTCACAATGATCAAACACTCATCCCTCCACCAGTGCATATTCCCTACCATCAATATCCCGGGCATAGCCCCCCTTTCCACCCTCCCCCTGCCTCTAAGGCAGACAATATTCCCCATACTCTCTCTCTACTTTTGGGCATTTTAGCTTGCAACATAGACACTGAGAGTTCATCATGTTTATTCCATTATCTACTTTCAGCATGCATCTCCCATCCCGACTGGTTCCTCCAGCCATCATTTTCTTAGTGATCCCTTCTATATTCCATCTGCCTTCTACCCTCCGCTCATGAAGCAGTCTTCCAGCTATGGGGCAATCCCCCTGGCCCTTGTATGTGCCAGCCATCCGTGGGTGTCAGCCTCACGTGACACCCATACTCTACAAATGAGTGCAGTCCCTCTATGTCTGTCCCTCTCTTTCTGAGCTTCTTAAAATCATGCCAACCAACAATGATATGCTATTGGACTTTGGGAGAACCATCTTGCTAAATTGTTCTGTTAATTTGCAGATGGTTAGTCTAAAGCAGGAAAAGACAAATAACACACATACTGCATATATCCAACCTATAGTTGGCAAAAAAGTCAAAGTCACCTTTGACTTTAAAGTAACCTTTGATTTATACTTACATATTGGAGATTTGCATTTCTAAGAAATGAAAATGAATTCATTTTCCTTCAATCCAAGTCTGTCACATTTTGAGATGGTTAGATTGACACCTCTAGGTATTAGTTGATCAGACCTTTACACATGAATGTCACATTATCCTCATGGCAGGCCATTGAGGCATAATTTATTATTGATATTCTCTTATAAGTGAGGAAATTAAGGAAGAGAAGTGTTTCACAATGTGTTTAAGGCTTCCAGTATTTAAGTAGAAGAGTAGAATTAAACTCTAATTAGTTATACACTCAGTCAAGAGCTTGTAAGCAACCTTGAAGCTGTCATTTTTAACAAGCCATTTCTATAAACACTTCGGACTTATAGGAGTATAGAAATGAGTACAGCTTGCACCCTTCAGGTAAACCCATTTCCTTAAGGAGGGCTCGGTGCTTTTTTGCAATGACTAGCAATGGGTTTTTAGTTTAGCTAATAGCTCACAACCCTGGCTATTACAGGAATATTAATCAATGAACTATGCATTGGCCATCTGGCATTTTAATTGTTACAGTCATCACAAACATAAAAAATGGATGGCTGGAGAAATATCAGGGCAATTAAGATGCATTTTTTATATGGCCAACCCTGTTTCTATGCCTAGCACAGCATATGCACCCACAGTTACTACCAGAAATGACTCCTTGAGCACATAGTCAGGGGTAGACCCTGAACACTATCTTGAATGACCCCAAACAAAACAATTAATGCAATAAAAAGTGACGATATTCACAAGGTGAGAGGGTGGGGCTGTTAAATAATTATATATATGCATATATATATATATATATAATATGCTGGGCTGGAGCCATAGCACAGTGGGTAGGGTATTTGCTTTGCATGCAGCTGACCCAGGTTCGATTCCTCTGGCCCTCTTGGAGAGCTACCAAGAGTATCTCGCCCACTCGGCAGAGCCTGGCAAGCTATCCGTGGCGTAATGGATATGCCAAAAATAGTAACAACAAGTCTCACAATTGAGACATTGCGAGTGCCCACTTGAGCAAATTGATGAGCAATGGGATGACAGTGACAGTGATATAATATGCAAATATACATAAATCATCATGTTGGCCATCTTAAATTTATAAATATATGTTATATGACAAGGAAAATTCTATATATAACTTTGTAAGTTTGCCTATAAAATAAATTCATATAAGTAAAAATATATAGATAGTTTGGTGACATCCGATTATTAATGTAAAATAATTCATTTAACTTGCTTATTTATTGAATTAGACAAACCCTAATGAGGAACACATGACCAAAAATTTTTATAAAGCCAGGATCTAACCTAAGAGTCTGAAATGTTTAGTAATTTCTGATACTCCTCTGTTTTTTTTCAGGGTCTTTCTCTTAGGGGCTTCATATGTTAAAATCTTTTTATTTATATTTATTTATTTTTAAAATTTTATTGAATCACCGTGAGATAGTTACAAGCTTTCATGTTTGGGTTACAATATCACAATGATCAAACACCTATCCCTTCACCAGTGCATGTTCCCCACCACCAATATCCCGGGTATACCCCTCTTTCCCACCCTCCCCCTGCCTCTATGGAAGACAGTAGAAATGACCTCTGTACCTATATATTCATTGCAACACTGTTCACAATAACCAAAATATGGAAACAACCCGAGTGTCCTAAAACAGATGACTGGTTAAAGAAACTTTGGTACATCTACACAATGGAATACTATGCAGCTGTTAGGAGAGATGAAGTCATGACATTTGCTTATAAATGGATAGACATGGAGAGTATCATGGTAAATGAAGTGAGTCAGAAAGAGAGGGACAGACATAGAAGGACTGTACTCATTTGTGGACTATGGAATAACATCACATGAGGCTGACACCCAAGGACAGTAGATACAAGGGCCAGGGGGATTGCCCTATAGCTGGAAGACTGCTTTATGAGTGGAGGGGAGAAGGCAGATGGAATAGAGAAGGGTTCACTAAGAAAATGATGGCTGGAGGAACCAGCAGGGATGAGAGATGCACGCCGAAAGTAGATAATGGACCAAACATGATGACCTCTCAGTGTCTGTGTTGCAAGCCATATGTTAAAATGTTAATGCCCGTTGTGTAGCATTGAGGGGGGGTGAGGCTGTGAGAGATAATCAAATTACAATTTGAAAGACCCTTGTGCATGGAATTAGTTCCTTTATGGAAGAGAAAGAAGAAACTCCCTAAGGTCTGCCATATGAAGACTCAGAAAAGACAAACCCTAGGGGTGGGCCTTCACAGACACCAAATGTCCCTATGCCCCCATCTTGGGCTTTCTAGCCTCCAGAGTTGTGAGTATCAGTTCTAGTATATAGTCATATAGCCTTTTTGACATCCCATTAAGACTAACACATGAGTACCACAAATTATACAAATTAAATATTATAATCATCATAATAGATCACTTTATTATTCCTAGATATATTTATATCTTTTTAGATAGAAATATACTAATATAGATTTCTAATTCTAATAGCTATTAGGTAGTAACCAACTTTTTTCTCAGATAATGAAAATTATGCATGCAATTACCTGAGATCCTGTACTGAGGCAGATCTCAGAATGCTTAGGCTCAGACCAAAGCCAAGGCAGAGACTCTAGAGGCATAGAGTGGCACCTGCATGCATAAACACATGCATTCATGGACTCTGAAAGCAGAAGTTGGTCTTTTTATATGAAAAAATCAGGAAGGACAAGAAGAGCATGCAACTAGTAGTGAATTACAGTTACCTAGTAATAGTGATAGAACCGTCGATGGGAATGTCTACACCTGCCCAACTCCACTAATATTCCCTGGCTTCTTATTCAATGAAATTATGTCCTCCCCTGGAACATGAATGCGTCTGGTGTGACTTTCTAGACAGAGGGCGTAAATGTAGAAAAATAGTCTGGACTGAAATGGTATGTCAGCCAACCATTATGGATGATATGATTGGCCTCAATATTGCACTTGGTTAGACTTGAAAAATTTCCTAGTTTCCTGCTACATGTAATTCAGCTTGCCATTTAACCTCTAAAATGTTAATCTGTATAGCCACGGGATATCTTCAGTCATGAAAGTACAAATCTCTACTCTAGAAGGTCAAAAATCACATCACCATCACTCTAGATCCCTCCACCAGCATCCCTCCGCCTTATTGCTGGCTCCTTGGCCCTCATCACTTCCAATCCCCTGAAGAAATGGAACATGCAGTCTTTCAAAAAAAATACATATCATTGCAAAGGTCAGAGCAGCAAACTCCAATTCAACAGAATCTAAGAAGGATTACATTCTGATCCCCCTGTCTGGTGACAAACGTCATATTTGCAGGAGAAAAAAAGCAACGGGCCATCAATCCACTCAAATAGAGAGGGTAGAAGGCTTCCAGAACTTAACTCTTTTAGCCCCAGAGGGATTTTGGGAAAATTTCTCAAGCATGTGCAGATGTCTGTATGTCTGGCAGAGCTTTTTTTTTTTCTATATTTTTTTGCGGAGGGGGGTGGGATCAGCTCATAATTTTCATAGAGCCTGGTGGTGGCTAATGTGCCTTTTTAGAACTACTTCTTTGCATTGTAGAAAGTGCTCCATCGATGGAATGCTATCTCTCTTTCAGAGCAGAGATTTAAAAGTACGGTTTGAAAGTAGTGCATTATATAAGATGGGAGAACTAAAAGATAAGCAAGGATTCTATTGCCTTCACCAAGTATGGGCTGACACATAAATATAAATGAAACATCATGACTCCTCTTAGATGGCAGGTTGTTTATCCTCACATTTCTCTTTTTGCAAATGAGAAAATACCTTAAATAATATGTACCTTGGAGAGTGCTTCTTTATCAGAAGTGAACTTCTTTTAAAGGAAAGAAATCATGAAATGTACAAAGTTTTGCTACACTTTCATGAAAAATTGCAAATTCATATTAAATTTGAGATGTGAGCAAATTAGAATAATAAGGAAGGTGTTAGATTCATAGCTCATGCAAAATGAGGGTGGGATGTGAAACTCAAGAATGAAAATATGTGAGCAGAATGGATTGAAGATGAAGTTCTCTGTACCTTCACATTTTTACAGTCTGGAGTCTGGAAGAAAACTGGGGCATGTGAGGAATGTGCATCCAAAGTTTTTACCAGAAAGGAGAATGTTCTAAGAATATAGATTTATAATATTCTTGGTGGATAAGAATCACAGGCATTTTTTTCTTCTTTTTCTGGAACACCTCCATGTTAGTGTTTATTAGAAAATTCAGACTCATTGATCAGAATCAGAATTAGTTTTTAAATTATGGCACTGTGATTTACAAAACTACTCATAGTAGAGTTTCAGGCATCCAAAGTTCCACATCAAATCCCAGCACCAATGTAAACTTCTCTTCACTGATTTCTCATCCCATTCCTCTGCCTGCTTCCTTAACAAAGACATTTTTAAGTTTGGTTATCAAGCTTAATGTGCTGTTGACTCTTTAGTTTAGACATCTCTATATTTCATGGACTAGAGCGATAGCACAGCCAGTAAGGTGTTTGCCTTGTACACGGCCAACCTGGGTTCAATTCCTCTCTCCCTCTCGGAGAGCCCAGCAAGCTACTGAGATTATCCCGCCCACATGGCAGAGCCTGGGCAAGCTACCTGTGGCATATTCGATATGCCAAAAACAGTAACAACAAGTCTCACAATGGAGACGTTACTGGTGCCCACTGGAGCAAATTGATGAACAACAGGATGACAGTGCTACAGTGCTATATTTCATACCTCTGCATCATCCACTTACATGCACATTTGTTTGAGAAGTACTAATGTAGTCTAAAACTTTCCATTAGTACTTTGGATTAATTACATTTCTCATCTTTTTCTTCCACTGCCTATATATCAAACCCACCACACAGTAAAATTGTGATGAGAAGTGTAATTTTATCTGGAATATATTATTGTTTAAAATAAGTAAGACAAAGGCTGAGGCTATCTAATGTAGCTTTCCCTGGATGTTCCCTGAAGATTTTGTCTCTTATGTTGAAATTCTAGTTATAAATAGAAATTGCATTATCTAAACACAGAAGCCATGCCAAGTGGCAACCATGGTACCCAGTGAACTCTGTTAATTGTAAAAATGATAGTTAGGTTCATTCAGACCAGAAGGCAGGCTAGCAGTTATGCATGCAGAGAAAATGTTCTTTGGGAGTGTGTATCTTTCCAAATGGCAAAATATAATTAAAATTTGAACTATTAAATGAACTGTCAAGAAAACAGTTAATACCATCTCTCTTTCTCTCATTTTTTTTTAAAGTAAAGATGAACTAAATTAAGGGTGAAATTCAGATATTAGATCTATATGCTATTTTTGACCTGGAATTTTTCCAATCAAAGAAGTTTTCTAAGTTACTGTCTCCTTTAATAGGCAGTTTTTCTGAATCTCAGACTGTTATAAGCATATGGAGAATGTGATCTGCCTGTGGTGTATTGCTGAAGCAAATTTTGTTGAGTCTCCAATTTGCTTATAGAATGATTTTTAAGTGTATTATTTCATATTCTCTTACTCAAAATGTATTAAATATGATTGAATAAGCCAAACAGCGACCAACATAATATACTTATAAAGTTCTTTGGTCTAATGAATTTTCTTAAAATTTGGTCACATACGAGTGTCTGCTATGAAAGCTGTCCCAGGCTAAAAGCTAAGGAGAACAAACTCGGCAGTTTAAGCAGTCTCAGCAGTTTAAAGCTAATCTAGTCATTAAAATACTTATATGGAAACAATTCTGGATATTTTTCTAGACATTGAAGATATGTGCAAAAAATAGATAAAACTCACAGTTCCCATTCTTGTGGAGGTGAAAGTGGTGGGTAAAACAAACCAATAAAACATATATGACACCCTTACTCTATGTTCTGTACTTTGTGCCTATGGGTGTGAGGCGGCCTCAAAAAATGTGACCCAATAGGACGCCATAGATGGGTTAGATGGGTTAGTGGTTACATTACTTATCTGGCAAGTCCAGCACCATAAGTCCAAAGCCCATATTAATTTCTGAGGTGATTTTAACAGCTCTTCTCTCAGGGATCCTCAGTGAGAAAATGATACAAAGGTGCATCAGTAGATTAGGAATTGCCAGGGTGAGTGTGAGGCCTTGAGTTTAAGCCCTAGTACTGAGGAGACCTGGTACTGAGGTGACCCTGATACTCCATAGTCTGTGGTTATCAGTGAGGAAGGGTATGCAAGGCAAGAAATAAGGCAGAGTAAAGCTTGTCAAGAAATTAGCAACCACCTAAAACTTATATTATTTCCCCATCAGCTCATCAGAACGTCTTCTTTTATCTTAGTAATAGTGCCTTTTTATTTTGAGTGGTCATATTTATCCATAAAGTGCAATAAAGAGCAATAATGAGTTGAAGCTGTTTCTCTATGAAGTGGATATTATGTCTTGAAATTTCAATCCTGACCAAACACTCCCCCAAAACTGAACTTCAGTGCTTATGTACCAAAGAACTACTTCTTGGGGTGTGATATATACTCCCTCAGAGCTTTTTTTTTTTGCTTTCTGATTTCTCCAAGACAAGTTATTGCTTGGGTAAGTCCTCACTATATTTCCAAATAAAATATTTTGGGGGGCTCAAATTAGCAGAGCTAGTTTCTGTCTTGTGCTATCAAAGAAATTTATCAGATGAAGAAATTCATATCATAAATGGGGAAATAGATTCTGGGTAGCAAAGAGGGGTGTGAAAATTGGATGAGTAGTCTCAGGACTCCAGGAAAATACAACATCTCCTAGAATACTCTGATTATATTTTGAGAGATTTTGGCTTGTCCGTTTTAGCTCTACACGTACCAATATTAAAAGTGTGCTCTCACTACCTCATTTTCACAGCCAATTTCTATAGAATTACAGAGTTCAATGAACTTGAAAGGAGAAAAATCTTAATATGATAATTGAAAAAGAAAAGGAAAAAAGAAAGTGAAAGAGGAAGGAATATGGAGAGAAATGGAGATAGTTACATATCTTAATTTTTGGTTTTGGATTGAAAACTCTTTTACAGAGATTGTTTTTAATAAAAGAGCACTTTGACACAATACATTTTCTTATTGTTTTCGGTGGTGAAGAGCATTATCAGAAGACAAGAATGTACATCGATGCCAGCTGCCCCATTTGTAGTCTTAGCCTCTCTGTGGTGGCACACCTGTGAGAGATTTAAAAACTAGAATCTGTCACAAGCCTTTTCATCCAATAAATAACACTTCATACAGAAAAATTTCAATCAAGGCACTTTTGATTACAATTTATAGATAGTAAAATTATCAATGTTTATCAGGGGGTGAAATATTGACAAGTCTATTCTGTGTTTTATTTTAAAAATTCTATTTTTCAAACAAAAATCTGTCAAGCAAATCACATATAATGACATATTAGGATATCACTGCACAGTAGCTATTTCTAGACAATTTAAATTATATTTGAACAGGGAGTTCTAGTTGGTAATAAGAATATTAGTTTTTCAAACAACATATGTGACCTCACTGCTCCAAAGATACACAGCCATGAAAGCACAGCTATGTAGGGATAATGCTGAAAGAAAATGTGTTGTATCTGCATATCAGTGGATACTACCTTGTAGAATAGATTCACTTGTTAGATAATGTCTCATGGTAAGATTCTTTATTTTCCTTTTGTTTTCCATGTAATGAAAGACAATTGCTTCAAAGGTTTGATGCTATTTTTTTCTTTTTATGTCACTGATTGTCTTACCTGGGAACATTATACCTAAGATCCCTGTCCCACTTCATATTTTTACCTATAGAAACATCCTATTAGGGCACAGATTATATATGACATCACTATATCCTGTCATACTGTTCATTGATTTGCTCGAGTGGGTGCCAGTAACGTCTCCACTTGTCCTAGCCCTGAGATTTTAGCAGGCTCTCTTTACTTGTCCTTCCCAACGGTGCTGCATTGGAGGCTCTTTCAGGGTCAGGGGAATGAGACCCATCATTGTTACTGTTTTTGGCATATCGAATATGCCACAAGGAACTTGCCAGGCTCTGCCATGCATGCAGGATACTCGGTAGCTTGCTGGGTTCTCTGAAAGGGAGAACTAGACAACAAGAGGTCTTCCAGGCACTTTGTTTTATAGTCTCTGGATCTTGGCCATTGGTGGGATTTCATGGCGCCAGGGGCAGTTTGTGGTGTGACTGCCTAACTACTGAAAAATGGGGAATCTGGGTGGAGGAGGCCCAGTCCTGATCCGAGCAGGCTTGGAGACCCCAGCCCTGGGTCCTGCACACCTGGATTCCTCTGTCAGTTTTTTCCATGCGTGAGGCTCCTCTGAGCATGTGGAGAGGCTGTGGCTGGGTTCCGGAGGTCTTCGGCTGCTGGGCCTCTGCTCGGAGTGGGAAGGGAAACTCAACCCACTCCCCTCTGAGGGGCACTGGTGAAGACAGATGTGGGGCAGGAGACATAATAGTCACTAATTTTAGCTTTTCTCAGAAGGGGAGCTTTGAGCACTGTTTTTTTTTAAGTTTGAGATGCCAGGCCACAACACAAGAGATTAAATAGTTTATGAACAACTCATATCTATCTATTCCGTTTTTGGAGGATTTGGTGTCCAAGATCAAGGTGTTGAATATATAAGGGCCATTTTCCATGGTGGGATGAGTAAGGAAGATATCTAAGGTTTTTTTATAAGGCATCATGCCCTGTCATGAGGGCTCCATTCTCATGACCTAATCATCTTCCAAAGACTTCAAGATAAGATCGCATTGGAGATTAAGTTACAGCAATTAAGTTTTGGTGGTTGGTATACAAACATCATTACATAATAGGTTTATTACAAACATATACTTGGTAAAATTCTGTGGCAAGAATAAGCTGAATGATTAGGAAATAAAAGTATTAAGAGATGTATTTGTAATTTGGGTTGCAAAGAGAAATCCTCATCTTTTGGAAGAAAGAATGAATCTAGGTTTAGGAATGACTTTGATCTCATATCCTTGGAAAAACGGTTAGATTTAGGTGCCTTTTTTTTTGCTGGTGCCAAACAAGTAGGAATTTAGTAAACTAAAAAGATTATACTAGAGTTATTTTATTGAAACAGTGAGGAAACTAGACTAAAGAAATTGGCATGATATAATCAGTGTAGGTACAAACCTAGGCATACTCTATGATCATGTAAGGACGGATGGTAACACCAACACCACACTGTGGTAAGGAACAGAGGCAGTGATAGTATGCAGAATTATTTGTTAAACTTAGGAAAAAGGGGAAATGATTTACCATTAGAAACTTTTGTGAATTTTTGGACAATTGGAATGTACGCCTTGACAGGAAAATACTGCACTTCCTGCCCGTGTGACAGGTTGGAAATTAAGTGATTATTTGCAACAGTGAAAATGATCAGATTTTACATGTGCTATTATGTTTTGAAGCATTTCATACCACGATATTTAACATTTAAGGATTATGTTTCAGTTGCTAACTTACACATTCCTTTAGCTGTATGTAAAAAATAAATATCTTATACCATAATTCATATATATTATAGATAGCTTATGAAATAGTGTATCTTGTTTAATGTATAATGTCAGAGCTATGGCTCTATATCCAGTTTAGAATTAGCTTCTATCTTTTTATAATCTTCTTTGTGATTAACCCGATATTATCACTTCAACCTTAATGAAGTTGGGAAACTTGCAAGCACTGTCTATCAGTCATAGGTTGAGACATTTGTTCATTCATTGATTAAACACTTATGAAACACTTGGTAAATATCAAGAACTCTATATGATATAGAAGTTTCAAATATAATAAAAACGTGATGCCATTTCTAAACAAATAATTTACAAGTTATTTGGCAACAGAATCACACAAAGAGAAAAATCACATTACATGTAGTCGGCACTTCACTACAGGTATGTCTTCTATATGCTTAGAGAGGAAAGAGGTTTGAGAAACTGAATTTTGTGGGGACAACTTTAAGGGAAGGCAACATTTCAGTTCAGCTGTTTACTTTTATCAAGATGAAGGGTCATTTTCCAGATGACTAAAGAAAAGAGTAGATTAGACTGACGGAGAATGCTAAAGGATATAAAATAACTGGATAAACAAAGTGAGGCCACTCTAGCCAGTGGGAGGCATCATGGTGCAACTCAGAGTGTGTGTCTGTAAGTAATGGCATAACAACAGCTTGAGGCAGTTCTCAGTCCAGAAGGGTCTACTTCCACAGTAAAGGGTAATACAACTATTAACAAAGGAAGGAAGAAAACACATTTCTTTCCTCTTACTGTGACAGTTTACAGAGTGAGGAATAAATGAGAGATGTGTTCCCCAAAGTTCCAAACTGTGCACCGATCTGAAGAGTTATGAACAGTAATAGTCTTGTCTGTAGTTAGCTCACTAAACAGCCCTTGCAGGTGTTATGGAAGAAAGGCATCTGAAACAGAAGAAAAGAAACCAAGTATTGATGTCAAGACTGCAGTGCTAATAGTGATCAGACCTGTAAATAACATACAGATGAACTATTGGACATATTAAATGACTTTTATGAAGCCATGGAGACATTGGAATCTCTGAAAAATTTGGATATCTTTGATAAGGGTTGGAAGTGAATGCAGATAAATGGCTTTTAGTGAGTTGCATGTCATTCTTAGAATTCTGTTGTTTATTTCTTTTATTTCCCAAATAGTGCTCTGTGTCTGTGTTTGCATTCATTAGGATTACTTTCAGCTACTAGTAACAGAAAACCCTAAAACACAGACTAAATGATAAGGGTTCAAGGTTGGGGCTAAATGAAAAGCGAGTAGATTAGGGAAAACAGTCTCCTGCCTTCTTCCTGACCTCCCATTCTCAGCAAGAGGCAGCCACTCTTTTAGTGCTAAGTCTTTTTTTCTAGGCAGGAAGACAAGAGAAGAGGCATCAAAGGAGGTGTTGTTAAGATTTCTGTCTTCATCATGTAGCTCCAAACTCTCACTTACGCACATCTGACAGCCAGGAAGACTATGAAAGCATTTTTTTCCCCACCCCCAAGATTATGAAAGAATGATTTTTTGTTTTGTTTTTTCCAATTTATATAATAGTGGAATATAGAGAATAAAAGAGACAGCATATGATTAGTATGCCAACTGGTAAGATCAAATTCAGTTTCCCGTGAAAAAATGTCTTCGATCAAATACATTGAGAACAGCTTGCTTCCTCTCAGAGATTCATGGTGCGGAGCAGGGTATTAAAAACTCTGAGAAGTCCTGCAGCAAAGAAACCTGTAGTTCAAGCTGGGTTGGCCCCACATTATTTCCCAGAGGACATTTCCTCTTAAAAAGCCTCCTAACAATGTAACTTGGGAGTTATGGGAGATTTTTACGAGAGTAACAACATGTGTGTGTTTTCTGATTTGTTTTGTTTTGGGGGCCACACCTGGCAATGCTCAGGGGTTACTTCTGGCTCTCTACACTTAGGAACCACTCGTGGAAGTGCTCTATGCTCTATAGAGGATGCCAGAGCTAGGACTTAAGCCAGCTGCATGCAAGACAAGTACCCTACCCTCTGTACTATTGCTCCAGTCCCAACATGTAAGTTTTGAAGGGTGAACTCAGGTGAATTTGATGGTACAGAATGTTGACAAGGCGATTATTGGTAACCACTTAAGTAGTTCAAGCACAAAGATAACAAGGCTTGATAGTCCATAGAAATTTGACAGGGAGAGAAGAATTCAAGTGATGGGGTTAATATTCAAGAAGGAGAAAACAAGAATTAAAAAAATTGGTGAGTAAAATCACACAAAAAGTGTGTGTGGGTGATTAGAAGAGATTGAAGTTTCTGCCTCAGTAACTAGACGACTAAACACCCGTTCCTCCACCAGTGCACATTCCCCACCATGATTGTAACCCAAACATGAAAGCTTGTAACAATTTCACAGTGATTCAATAAGATAAAAAAAAAGTAACCAGAGAACTTAGGCGTCTTTAAATAATACATCAGAATAATACATACATACATAATCAGAAGATGCAGGTTTTAGAAACAAAGTAAAATTTTAACTGTTGAGTTTAATTTTATTTAACAAAGGGAAGAATTGTCAAATAAAATCAACATTAATATTACTTTAGACTAACAAGACTGGAACTTCTATTATAAAAATAATTTTAAGTACTGGTGTAGTAATTATTTAATATAGCTTTCCTTTGGGATAGGAAGAAATGTGCTTAAGCATTTTGGCATTTATTTATTTTCATTTATACCTGCTTAATTTAAGGAGAATTTATTAGGGGATTTTTATATGCTAAAGGCTGTGTTAAGACCCGAAAAAGGTTAGACTTCTATAGTTGGTCGAAAATATGACCATAACACAAAGCCCTGAATCTGCAAGATTGAGGAGGACATTGAGCAAGAAAAATGTCTAGGTTGATACTTCAGTGGAGTCTTCATGAAGAGGTACTACTTCAGGAGGTAAGAATGGAGGAATAACTCAGAATCATGTTTTCTTAAATTTTTGATGCCCTAATGAATTGCCATTGGTTAATCTTCTTTAATATAGTAAATACTCTTTCTGAGAATGTTAAGCTCCAGAAGAGTGGTCACACTATCTCTTTTGTTCCATTCAAATCTCTTCTACCTAGCATGGAACAAACGCCCTGAACTATTTTGTTGAAAGAGTGAATGGATTAATAAGTGAATGAAAATTCTTGATCTCTTTTCACTGTATTTTGCCACACAGCCATATGTTCTCTTTGGAAAACACACATAGGTCTCTTTTCTTTTTAATGAAGTTGAAAGAGTAGATGAATCAAAGAATGTGAATTGATATTGTTTACAAGTAATTTTTACTATCAACAGCTTTCCAGGGAAATTTGAATTTTTTCTTTCTATTTTCACATGAAGGGGAAGAAAGTTATCATATTTATCTTGTCCATTGCTGCATCACTAATGCCTACCAGAGTTCAAGCCACCAAAATGTGTTGAGAGAATATGTGAATAAAATAAACAAGTTGAAAAGAACCACTCTTCCACTTCAACAATTGAGACTGGGATATTTAAAATCTCCCTGCTGACAAACTGAATACCCCAGTTCCATTCCTCTAATGATATTCGACTGGCCATGGAGGAATATTTTTTTCATTTACAAAATTTGGAAAAGCTCATCAGAAACCTGTCAGAAGCACTATCCAGTGTCAAATTTGAATGCAGGAAGCAGCTGCAAAATTTTAGAATCTTCATAATGCATGCTAATGAATTAGGTTTACTAAAGAAGAGGTTAGTTTACTCAAGCAATAGGATCAAATGTTTGACACAATTTTTTTTGCTGTGTTTTTTTTCATGGCTAGTGTTGAACCCTGGGTCTTTAAACCCTTCACATAATAAATACATTACTAAGTTTTCCAACAGCCTTTTTCTGTGTGGAGAAAAACAGTAGAGGTTATTACTTCTCTCTCTATGTTCCTACCTTATTTTTGGTACTCCTTGGAAATTCTAAATACAAAGCTTTAGTCTTAGCTGAGGATCAGAATTTGAGTGTGCCTTGTTATACCTTTTTTGTCAGAAATACATTCCACAGTAGTCTGAAGAACATTTATAAAAACTTTATCAGTGAGATTTTTCCTTCCTTCCTTCCTTCCTTCCTTCCTTCCTTCCTTCCTTCCTTCCTTCCTTCCTTCCTTCCTTCCTTCCTTCCTTCCTTCCTTCCTTCCTTCCTTCCTTCCCTCCTCCCTTCTTCCATTATTTTCATATAAAATTAAAAAATACCTGTGAGTTTCTCTATGAAGTGTTGTTCACAGTTATACCTCTGGTTGAACTATGGTTCTAGATTATGGATACATAGAAAAGTATTTGGCCAACTATATGCCCATTGTCTATTTTAGTAAAATAAATGAATGATTAACAGGAGAGTATAACTTGCAATTAAGTATTAAGTAGTAGGTCATATCTTGGAGAGAAGGAAAATAGAGAGAAGAAAGAGATTAGTGTGTCTTGACAGATTTTGAGAGTAGTCAGGGATTATCAATGTAAGCAAAACCCCAGATGAAATAAAAGCACTCAGAGATGATCATTCCAGGCAGAATGAATAGACAGTTCAAAAGACATGGTGTGAGAAAGTTTGATGCTTTCAAGAAAGTGCAGTATTTTTAATGTGCCAGGAGTGAAGAGAATTGAAGGAGAGCTTGGGACTAATGAGAAAAGCAAGGTTCTAGTAACCAAGAATTCTTTGGCCTTCAATGGTTATAGAAATTAGTCTGACAGGCATAGAAGTTTTGACTAGTGGAATAATTGATCTTATATTACTTTTGAAATAATTACTTTGACTAGTGCATGGTTGAATGCTTTTGATAATATAAGAGGGAGAGAAGGACAATCTGTCAAACATCTACTATAGTACTCTACACAGATTATGATGCTTGGACAATGATGAAAGTTCATAAAGCTGGTAACGTGTCATTTTCAAAATGCGGCTTGCTATAGGTTGAGGTGGGTTTAGAGAAAATGGAGTCTCCAAGAATATTCCTTGTGTCTTTAATTTGAACAGTGATATAAATACTTCTACTTTATGACAGATTTATGTGAACTATTTGGAGAGCATATGTTTGGTTGAGTGGTGAAATCAAGAGAAAATCTGAACATGTTTGATTTGTTTATTAGAGATCAAAATGGAGATGTTTTGAAGGCATTTGGATATATGCTATCTAAGACTGCCATTTTAAGAGGAGATTAAACCCATAGGTATATATTTGAAAATAATTTATGATTAGATTGTGAGTGCAGATCAGAAGTGCATCTTAGAAAGTGGGTGAGTTAATTACTTTTTCAGTAGTATTGAGGTATTTGTGAGCTTTGTGATCATCAAAGATAACACATGTTATCATAGTTAAATGCTTTCCTCTAGTCTCACACACTTGAGTATCAAACGTTTGGATGATGACTGTAACAATGAACCAGAAGTCTAAAATGGAATTCTGGTTCTTAATTTATATGCAATATAGCCTGTAGTCTTTCTAAGCTGCTTTTGATGACATTGCAGACCACAGCAATACTTATTTCTAGGAACTGTTGCAAGAACTAAAGAGTGTAAAAGACATAACTCAGCATTTTGAGCAGAATAAGAGCTCGGTTGTTGGCAGTTGGAATCACAATTAAGGTATACATTCTCACCATTTTTAGAATGGTTAACTCCATATCAGTGTCTCAAAATATTGAACTTACATTTGAAGAGTAACATTTTGGGATTATGTCTCTAAAATGACAAGAAATATATAAGGTGATTTGGCTTAAAATTGAGAACATAGCATTAATAAGTTTTAGACAACCAGATGACCTCACTCTCCATTTTCCCATGCTTTGCAAAACCAATTATTCATATTTCACATGAATTTCTAGTGAGTCTTATTGATTTCTATCCTGTTCTTATCTCTCATTTTATCTTGGCACTATTAATTCACTTAGAGTCCCTCTCTAGATCATTTTTAGGTCTCCCATATGACTCCTTATTTTGAAGGAGTTTTATTTTTAAATTTGACTCTTGTAAAAAACTCCCTTAGAAATATGACCAAGAACTGAGAATTTTCTAACTTAGATTGAATATTTAATGTTTGTGTTTTCCCCAAAGTCATGTATTGAGTCAAACTCTCAATTTGATGGTGGAGGGCTTGGGAAGTTATTAGGTAATGAGTCAGGTTAGTATGTAAATAAAAAGAGATATAGCTATTATTTAGAAGACAAGAGATAATATGTTTGTCAAAATGTGGAAAAGAAAATACTCCTGCACTGTAGGGGGAAGTAAGAATTGATGTGGCCACTGAGGAGTGGTCTAGTGGTTCCACAAGAAATTAATGATGGAACTACCATGCAATTCAGCAACTCAGGTTTCAGGCATATTTCCCAAGAAGCAAAGAAACACACAAATTCATAGTGGAATTTGCCCTGAAAAAAATTAAGCCTTGAAAAAAAAAAGAAGAAAAACTCTGTCCTGTATAACACTGGCTATACTGGGTTGGAGCCATTTTGCTAGGTAAAATAGGCCAGACAGACATTAAAAATACAGCATGATTTTCAATTACATGTGTAATCTTTAAAAAAATCTAACTCATGGAAATAGAATAGAAAAGTAATTTTTAGTGCTTGAGGACATAGTAAAAGGTGAGGTTAGTTAAAAGGACAAACTTTCAGTTATAAGATGGGTAAGATATGAGGATCTTCTGTGTGACATGACTATAGTTGAAAACATTGTATAGTATAACTGTAATTTACTAAGAGAGTAGAACTTACAGTTTTTCTAGACCACCTTGCCATAGCACATATAGGGCAGGAAGTGACATGGAGAAGGAGTTAGAATGCATCTGGAGGGACTGGGTAATTCAGCAAAAATCTCTGTCATCATGCCTGTTTGGGGACTTCTCCATGAAGAATCTGATCTCAATAAAAATAGGTCCTGAAAGAAGCTGCTTTTCCCATCTTCTGATCCGTCTACCTCAGTCATCACAATCAGCTTGCATTGATTACTTTTCCTTTCACATCCATCTCTTTGGAAAATAGATTTATTAGTCTTCAAATGAGAACTTTTTACAAAATGTTCTCACTAGAGTGGAGAAATTAAAAACAAAAAAAAGATTCTAGAGACGTATTATAGTTGATTTATTGTACCCCTTTCTCACCTGATAGACTTTATGTTTGTGTTTTACCTGCATATATTACTTTTAGAGTTACCAGGCCAGTCTTGTGCTACCTCTGAGACTATATTCAGGAGTTAGTGTTCCATAGATCATACAGAGAAGCAAATGAATTTTAAAAGGATGTCATAAAAAGCCATTAAAAACCATAAGCTCCAAGTTCCCTTCTAAAGCTGGATATTTAAGAAGACTGTATTTTTAAGGAACACTGAAGTTAGTTCATTCTCACATAATCACAGCCTTTAAGTTGTTCTGGTTCTACAGTTGTTAAAAATGCATTTAAGTAACTGCCATTGAAGGCAATGGCTGAGGCTTCTAACAAATATCTCCAGCTTTCTCTCTCCAGTGGTATGGACTCTAAATAATATGCTTGTGTTCTTTCAAGAAGATCTGCTGAGTCCCCAGACTGACAAGAAACAAGCATTGCTATTTTGGTTCTGAAAGGACACCTATTTCTAGGGCCTTTCTAGTTAGGAAAGGACTCGGTTTCGAGATTGAATTTTGTTTTGAGAGTGTCATTTTGACTGAGTGTAGGAAGCAGGAGAAAGAGTTGGCACTGAGGAACCAGAGTGGCAGAAAGAACATGCACAGTCCTGGAACCTGGGCTAGCTTTGTGGCCCAACAGATGATGTGGATCTCAGGCTTGCAGTACTGTTGGCTCTGTAGCTTATATATGTATACCTATAGCACATATATACATATAAATACCTATATTACACTTCCAGCATCAAAGATCTGGGGGCTTGGGTTAGAAGTTTTTCTCAGAAGCTGGTGGGATTTGCCATTCTTGATTTTCTTTTCTAATTATTTAAAGGGGTGGTGGAAATGATATTGGAAATGGAAATCCAGCTGTGCAGAGTGACAGTTCAAACATAATGAAGACAAAGAACAGCAAATACAAGCAGAAAAAAAAAGATGCTTTAATCTCAGGCTTCTTTCCAGCATTGTGTGTGAAAAAGTGGGTGAGCAGAAATGCTGGAAGAGAGAAATAATCAAATGGAGGAGTCCCTCTCTTATAATTTCTTTTGACCAAATAACCTTGAATCAGTCACTGGGAAAAAAATAGTAGCTCATGAAACAGAGTGAGGAAGATGAAGTAGGTAGCTAGCTACTGTAGAATCCCTAGGGGTATAGACGAGACAAATGACAATAAAATCTTTCCCCTGTATTATACAATGTGGCAGTGAGTTTAAAGAGACTGCTTGAGAAAAGTGAGAAAGGGAAAAAGTGATCGTATGGCAAGTTACACACTTCTGTCTTTCTATTCTCTCTCTTACTCCTTCTTCCTTGTCTCTCGGCCTCTCTCCTTTACACAGTGTTGAAATAATCCCAGAGCTTGAACAGCTTGGGAGCTGCCCACAAAAGTGTTGAGAAACTGGAGTCTCGGGCATTAAAATAATTCACAGACTATTCTCTTCATGTGTCATAGACACAGCTTGAACGACAGAACAAACTTCCTACAGAAATGCAGATCCATTTTGTCTCGTTACTTTAGTAGCTAAAGTTTTGCTGATTACATCATGTCCTATTTTTAGAAAGACTTCACTGTAACCATGGAAACTGCTTTTGCTGAAAACTCTCACACTATTTCCTTCGAAATTAACCATAAAGAAGAAAACCTTTACAGAAAACTAATAAGAAATAAATGAGTTAGATTCAAGAGGGAAACCGCCAATTTAGTAGGTCAGAATAATGTCTAGGTCCATGTAGACATTTATACATTTATTTGGGATGAAGTTGCCATCTGTAGACCTATATTTGTATGTAAATTCCCTTGAATTTTTGCATTCTTTTTTGACTAGGAACAGCCTGAGCACATGACATAATGTAGTTTATTACAACAGAACACAACTGCATATAAATACGAGGGGAAGCTTGTTCCCGAGGGATTAGGGACCACAGTTTCCTAGCAACAGGAGATGTTGGAAAGTTTCTCAAGACAACCCTTCTGACCAATCAGGAACTTGCTGGGTTGTGTGCAGTAGGTGTGAAGAGAACAGTTTTCCGTACCATGCTTGAAAAGGCAGAGTAAGTCCCCCTAAACATTGCTGTGGGGAAAGGGGGAAAGAGGATAGTCAAGTCACCTGAATGGAGTTTATGCAATTTTGTGGTTCTATCCTGGATAGGTAGATGCACCCCCCCACACACACCGTACATATCCCCCCACATAAAAGTCTCCACTCCCATGTAGCCCATGAATATGCTGTAAAACAATACACCTAAAGAGGATTTGATGTATTATTCTGCAACTATAGCAACTTTGAGACTATTGTGGACTTTTGAATCTTGATTTAAAAAAAGGCAACAAAAATAAATTTCAAAAATTTAAAAATGAATAAAAGTACTGTAAAATACGCAGTTCTATATTATCAAGCAGAGCCAGTCCAATCATGTGAATTCTTGAAAGCAAAGAAAATTATTTAAAATTTTTTATGAAAAATGGTAGCATTGAGATTTGCATGGTTATTCATAGTTGAATTTTAGGTGTACAGTATTCGTACACCAATCCTATCACCAGTGTCTAATTCGTTCCACCAGTATCCCCAAGTTCCCTTCTACACACAATCCAGCTTGCATCCTTGACAGGCACATTTTAAAGTTTTGTTGTAGTTTGGATCTCAGTATTGTTGTGTTTGTAGTTTACATATGTGTACTTATACATATATCACATATTTACATGTAGTGTACCACACCTCTGAACCACTGATATGATCAAGGTTCCTAACCTCTACTACTGCTACCTCTTGTTTGACTCTTTTTACTTTCTCCTTCAATTTACTTCCTTCCCTGTAATGTTCATTTCTATGATCAAGGGTCAAGGATAATCTGGGTAACTCTACTTTGAAACCATGAATACCCTCCTCCTATTTTTCTTCTATATGTCACAGATAAGTGAAGTAATCCAGTACTCAGTCTTTTTATTTTTTTTTGCTTTTAAGGTCACACCCGGCAATGCACAGGGGTCACTTCTGGCTCTGCCCTCAGGAATTACCCCTGGCGGTGCTCAGGGGACCATGTGGGATGCTGGGAATCAAACCCAGGTCGACTGCATGCAAGGCAAAACCCTTACCCGCTGTGCTATCACTCCAGCAATAAGTACTCAGTCTTATTGCTCACTTCCTTAGTCTCCAGTTCTATACAAGTTGCAGCTGCATAGTATTCCACTGTATATATATATGCCATATTTCATTATCTGATCATCTGTTGTCGGACATCTCGGTTGATTTCTTATCTCAGCTATTCTACTGAGTGCTGCAATGAAGAGCGGCATGCATGAATGAATGAATGTCTTTGTGTCCTAGAGACAGATACCAAGAAGTGGAATTTCTGGGTTATATAGTAGCTTTATTTTTTCTTCTCTGAGAAATCTCTCTACTGTTTTTTTCCCATAGGTGTTGAGTAGAGTCAGAAATGTTGAAGGAAGAGAAGTCAGAGATATTCCAAGTATAATAATAACTTGGTCCACTATTGCTGACTTAAACTTGGAGGTAAACACAAGAAAACTGAGAAAGAAAAAAAAATTATGACAGTTGGATGAGCATGGAATTCTTTCCCCAAAGCCTTAACATAAGAAATGAGACTGACAGACACCTTTATTTCAACACCATGAGACACTCAGTGGAATAGCAGCCTAGGCATGCCAGACATGAATAGAAACTGTAAAAACAAAAGTTTTGGGAAGTATGTGACTAAAAGCAATAGGAAACTAATACATAGTCTTGCGACTAACCCTCTCCCCATTCCCAAACTGCTATGTAAGGAATGGAATTTAGTCATAAAACTTCTTTCCTACTGGTATGAAAAGGGTTGGTCATGGGATGTTTTAAGAGTAATCTCAATCAATAGATCCATTTTCATTTTTTAAAAGTGTTGAGAATTTATATCTTTTAACAGGCAATTATATTTAAGGAACATAAGGCATATAATTATGTTTAAAGAAAATACATTCAGAAATTAATAATGTTATATATCCCAGTTTAATATTAGGAGCAACCTAAAATGTTTGTCAATATGACTGTGGTTTATTTATAGACCACCTGATTAATATAATATTATGATTACTTATAGATTCAGTGCAATTCCTATTAAAATTTCAATGGAATTAGAACAAACATGACTTGAATTTGCATGCAATTACAAGGGAACCTGAAGCCATCTTGAGAAAAATATGGTAGGTCTCATATTTTTGGATTTCAATGCATGTTACCAAACTATAATAACCAAATAGTATGGTATTGGAAGAAAAATTGAGAAGAAAATTAGTGGAAGAAAATTGAGAACCCTGAAAAAAAAATCCGTATGTTTGGGCAATTATTTATCACTAAGGATGCAAGGTCATATACTAGATAAAGGCAAGTCTTTTCTACAAAGTTGTTGGAAAAACTAAATAGCAACCTGTTAAGGAATAAAATTAGCCTATTATATTTATATCTGAAGAACAGAAAAATCTTTAATTTGAAAGGATCTATGCACTTTTATGTTTATTTCAGTGCTATTTACAATAGCTAAAATAGAGATACAACCCATGTGCCCTTAAACGAGTTGAAAAAGAATGTGTGGTATTTATACGCTGTGGAACACTACCCAGGTATGGGAAAATGTGCAATCTTGCTATTTGTAGCAACATAGATGAAGTTGAAGGGTATAATGCGCAGCAAAATAAAGCAAAATAAATCAGAAAAAGAAAGACAAATACCAGATGATCTCACTCATATGAAGGTATAAAGAAGCCAAACAAAGTAACAGACAAAAATCACTCCGAAACTAACCCTTGGATTTGGAGTACAGATCTAAGATGCCAGAAGGGAAGGAACTTAGAAGGCACAAAGGGGAGAGGATATTCAGTAAGTGCTGAATGAGGGATACCAGCACTTTGGTGGTAGCATGATTTCACAATTTATTTTTGAAGTGGTGTGATAAAACTTCCTGAAACACATATAGTGATATAAACCAATGTCCTCTCAATGAAAATTTAATTAAAAGATGATTATTATGCTTTAGTAAAATTAGACTGCACAGAAATATTGACTTATCTGGGAAAATATTTATGATGTACTTAAGTTAAGAGACGTGATGAATTGGTCCAGAGAAATAGTACCGTGCATAAAATGCTTATCTTGCATGTGGCACACCTGGGTTAGATCCCTGACAGCAGCTATTGTCCTCTGAACTCCTGAATTAGGAGTGATTTCCGAATACAGAGTGGGAAGTAATCCCTGAGACTTCTGAGTGAGGCCCACAAAATAAAACAAGCAAACAAAAAGTAAAACAAATAAAGCTTAGGGGCGAATAATTTTAAAAGTTATGTAGAATTAAGAAGTCTAAAACATGTTAAGGTGGTTAATGCTATTTCTAGGTGATGGGAATATGTGTTTTTCAAAACTTTCTTTGGTTAATTAAATAACTTTCATAATGAGAAAAATCTAATATCAAAATCATAGATCATTTTATTAGACTTGACACTGAGTGGGGTTGCTGGTAAGGAAGCAGTTGGAGGCTGGGCAAATCGTTGCATTGGGAGTGGGACTGTGATTTCAGCATTCAGTCACCTTATCCTTCTTCATCAAACCCCCTGCAGAAGTGTAGTTGAAGCATGATCTCTTTCCTATGAGATAGAATTTGTGCAGTTGCAATTAAGAGCAACAGTCAATTCTCAGCTAAAAAGGCCTAGGGCTGATAGTAGTTTTAGGTAAATTGAAACCTCAACAGTGTCTTCATGGTTTGACATTTGCTTCCATTCTTGAACAGGCTTTTTCTCTAGTCTATCAGAAGGGACTTTGAGAGCCATGTTTAAGACTCTAACAGTCTAGCTCACAGAAACCACACAGAAGTCATACCTAAGGCAGGGTTTTCCAGTCAGGAGAAAAATCTTTTCTGGAAGAAATACAGATTATGCCAAGCAGTAGAATGAAGGAGAGGACAGGAAAAAGCAAGATCCATGCCTTAAAAACTCTGTACCTGATCTTGACTCTTGACATGGACAACCAGCGCTCTCATTTGATATGGATTCTGAGCCTAATTCAGGTTTTTTTTTTTTTAGTGAATCACCATAAGGTAGTTCCAGACTTACAAACTTTCATGCTTGCATTTCAGTCATACAATGATCAAGTGCTCATCCCTCCACCAGTGCCCATTTTCCACCACCAATGGTCCCAGCATCCCTCCCACCACCCCTACCCCGTCCCCCCCACCCCTCCCCACCTCTGTGGTGGGGCATTCCCTTTTTCTCCCTCTCTCCTTTTGGGTGTTGTGGTTTGCAATAGAGGTATTGAGTGGCCATTGTGTTCAGTCTACTTTTGGCATGCATCTTTCAACCCGAATGGGTCCTCCCAACATCCTTTTCTTGGTGGTCCCTTCTCTGAGCTGCCTTTTCCTCCAGCATGTGAGTATGGTTTCCAAGCTGTGGAGCAGACCTCCTGGTCCTTATCTCTACTACTCTTGGGTGTTAGTCTCCCATTGTTCTTTCAATGAAAAGGCATACATCTAAGATCAACTGGAATCTTCCTAATTTCTAACCAGTATGTGGGTCATTACCACCATCTGTTCCATGGTCTCTTGTACTTCACCACTTCTGAAACTTAAAGAAAATACTTCTGACATTTGAGAAACACCATGAAATGTCAAATTAAAAATGATTCATGACTACAATAAAGGCTGAATCTTTGGACTCCTTTCTAACTCATAATTAATTCCTTGCCTTTCTAGCACAGTGTCTGACTCACAGCAAGAAGTCAGTAAATATTTGGTGAGTGAATGCAGGTTTCTGACTTCTGAAGTTGGGGTAAATATTTATCTCCCTTCTTTGTTTAGATCTTAACCTTATATCACAGGATCTTTACTGCCAACTCTAATGTCTTCTTCACAGAGCCATTTCCTGGGTTCCATGAAATGCAGATTTTGGGTAGTCATTCAAATCATATTGTTCATACAAACCTTAGAGCTATCAATTATATCTTAACTACGAATTGTCTAACCCTCTACAAAATAAAATTGTTTTTCCATAGGCCTCTCACGTACATAAATAGTTACTAAAGATAATTGTGTGACTTTAAAGACAGCATTAAAAAAGCCTATAATAAATTTCTGCCTTTGCATTCAAGGCAAGGACAGCAGAGTTTCTGGACTAGAAAGAAGAAAGGCTAAGTAGTCTTTCAGATAAAGATGGAAATATCCTAATTTACAAATCTTCTTTATGTTTCTCTACAAGTACAATTGTGTTGCTGCTTAGTTTCTTCCAAGAAAATTGCATTGTGTGCCCTAATATTAAGGTAGTAAACAAATAGGAGAAAATGAGGAGTCGCTACATGCTATACATATTGGATAATGATCTGCACTGCCGCAGAGAGCTGGGACGGGTGACCTCTGCTCCCTTCTCCTTAGAAATTGCTTCTGGTGCTTTGTGAGGATCTTTGCACCAAATCTTTTTGGGCTGGCAGCAATTGTCTTGCACTTTCTTGAACACTCTTGAAAAATACTCTGGAGTATATGAAAAGACCTAGAAATCAGAGGCAGTGTGTGCTTTCAGATTATTACCCATCCCTTGAATTCTCTTTGGAGGATACTTACCAGATAATTACCAGAACAAATCACTGAGTGACTGGAGGGCCCACCAGGAGAAGGCTGTCCCTAGACAGATTGCAAAGTGGGCAAAATTGTCATTTAGTGCATTTGGTCGGCTATGCCCCATCCCTACTTTCTACCTCTAGCTTTCCTATAGCTTCACGTTACCTCCCCCATTTCTCCTTCTCCATCTCCCTAGGACTTCAGCTGTACACTCTATTAAAGCATGAACTATTCTAGTCCTGAGCTCTTTCCTAGTAAATACTGATTGATGCTATACTCCATTCCCCCAGGCATCCTTCTACAATGATAACTCTTTTTGAGTGACAATTAGCTCATCTGGAAAATGTACCTTTTCTAAGAATTAGTGTTTCCTGTATCATTTGCAGGTTAGCAGGGGCTCTCTGGAGATATCATGCTAAAGTGCTAAAGCCTGATCGAAGTCTAAAGGACCTTTATTTCACACTATTTTACTTTAAGTCACAAACACATTAATCTCTTTTACCAAAAGTAATCTTAAGGTCTGTATTTGAGTGTATGTTTCAATTTTTGCTCTCATAATTTGTATTCCCTTCTTGCTATTCCATGATTTCTGGACACTCAAAATTTAGTAGTAGTTACCTAATTGCCAAACTCTCTTGGTTAAATATATTGGTCTCTCCATAGCAGTAGACCATGCTTCCTCACAAATTCTCTTCTTCCTTTTTAATAAAACCCTGGTTTCATTTACTGGATTTCCCTGTATGGTCCAAATGCTTCAAATTGGGACTGTTACTTGTTCCTCTTTCTACTGCACTATAACTCATCCAGCTGATCTCAAAACCCTCAATCCAACATCTACCAGATGTCAGCTAAAGACTTTGAGGAAGGTGCTGATCATTTCTTCGCACCTGGCTTGAGCTATCCCAGAACTGCAGATTGTTGAGACCAAATTGCACTTTTATATTTAACAAATATCTAATACTTAGTCTATCCAGAATAATTTATTTTCTGCTCTAAGCTTTTTTCCTCTTATTTTTTTGCCACACCCTATAGTGCTCAGGGACTACTCCTGGCTCTGTATTCAGAGGTCACTTATGGTAGTATTCAGGAGACCACAAGCAGTCCTAGGGTTCAAACCAGGGTTGGCCACAAGCAAGGCAAATGGCATCTTACCTTCTATACTATCTCTCCGAAAGCTAAGTTGTCTAATTTTAATTATTCTCACCATGTGCTAAGTTGTTTTTACATTATTATTCAAAAAGATTGTGGCGTCATTTGTATCTTTCTTGGATCCCATCCTTATTCTTTTCCTACTCCCTTCAGTCTCCACTACTCTAAGGGTGTTCCTTAATTTTATTTATTTATTTATTTATTTATTTTTGGGTCACACCCGGCTATGCACAGGGGTTATTCCTTGTTATGCACTCAGGAATTACTCCTGGCGGTGCTTGGGGGACCATATGGGAGGCTGAGAATTGAACCCAAATCAGCTGTGTGCAAGACAAACACCCTACCTGCTGTGCTCTCACTCTAGCCCCCTTGATTTTATTTTTGAAAGTATCTCCTGCATTATTTTCCCATGGCTTCTGGAGTAGGTCACAACGAACTGGATGACGAATAGCAGAAGTAATTTATCTTCTCAAAGTTCTGGAGATCTTGAATTGAGCTTGCTAACTGTGGGCAGGACCAAGCTCTCTGATGTTCTATGGAAAAACTCTTTCTTATATGTTTCCATTTCTAGTGCTCCTAATTTTCCTTTGTCTGTAGTGGAATCATTTTATTTTATTTTATTTTATTTTTATTTTTATTTTTTTGAGGAGAGAGCCCGGTTTATTCGGAAATCACTAACAACTTTTGTGAGAGCAGCTTCACTGGAATTGAGCAAATGGAGGCTTGATTAAACTGGAATTACATGTGGGGGATGAATCAAGACAGTAGAGACACATTTTAACAAGATTGTTCATGAAGGGAGCACAAGGATTGAATGAGCAACTAGAAAGAGAACTCTCTGGAAAATGGGCTATCAGAGTGCAATCCTATGTAGTTCTTTTACACCCACATCCTTTTATGTTAGGCTGCTAAAAAGAGAGTTGATGTATGTCTTTTTTCTTTTTTGCTTTGAGCATCTACCCTTTTTTCATTATTTTGCTGTTTTTGAGTTATACAAGTTGGATACATACTTTGGATATTAATTACTTCCCTGACATGATATAAAAATTCTATCTCCCACTCAATGTGCTGGGTTTATTTCATTTTAGTGCTTTCGTTCATTTACAGAAGCTTTTTAGTTTGATGTATCGCCATTTGTTGGTCTTTGTTTTTGTTTACCTTGCCACTTGTAAGAAATAAATCC
Source organism: Sorex araneus (assembly GCF_027595985.1). Classification (NCBI taxonomy): domain Eukaryota; kingdom Metazoa; phylum Chordata; class Mammalia; order Eulipotyphla; family Soricidae; genus Sorex; species Sorex araneus. The sequence goes on along the minus strand of NC_073311.1, from coordinate 39,827,296 downwards.
ACAAAGATGGCACAAGTTGAAGTTGTAGAGTTTGTTGCTACTTATTCAGGTCTTACATTCAAGTCTTTGGTTCATTTTGAGTTAATTTTTATGTCTTGTATAAGGTAGTGGCAAAATTTTATTCATTTGCATATAGTGGTCCAGTTTTCCCACACCAGTTAATAAAGAGATTTGCTTATTTCCTTGAATAGCTACTTTGTTATAAATTAGTTGCCTGTACATGTCTGGGTTTACCTGGAATCTCAATTCTGATTCCTTTGAACCATATGTCTGTTTCTATTCCACTATCATATTGTTCTTATTTTATTATAACTTTTTAGTATAGCTTGTAGTCAGGGAGCATAGTACTTCTTTTTATTTATTTTTATTTATTTTTTTATTCTTTAATTAGTGAATCATCATGAGGGTACAGATACAGATTCACACATGTTAGAACTTGTTTTTCCCTTATACAATGTTCACAAACACATCTCTCCACCAGTGCCTGTTCTCCATCACCAATAAACCCAGTATCCTTCCCCCCATCCCATCTCCCCCCCACCCCACCCTGCCTCTGTGGCAGGGTACTCCCTTTTGATCTCTCTCTCTCCAATTAGGTGTTGTGGTTTGCAATAGGGGTATTGAGTGGCCATTGTGTTCAGTCTCTAGTCTACTTTTAGCACACATCTCCCTTTCCAAGCGGGATCTCCAACCACATTTTACTTGGTGTTCCCTTCTCTATCTGAGCTGCCTTTTTCCCCAGCATGTGAGACCGGCTTCCAAGCCATGGAGCCAACCTACTGGTACTTATTTCTACTATTCTTGGATATTAGTCTCCTATTCTGTTATTTTATATTAGTGGAATCATTTAAAATCCCTATTTCAATCACTTTATAATCATTTCTCCATAGTCTTTGTCTTCTTCTTTGTATTATAAAAAATACTTGTCTTTGGATTCATGGGACACCTACATCCAGGGTGATCTCATCTTGAAATCCTTAACAAAGTAACATCTCTAAAGACCTGATTTCTGAAGGTCAAATTCACAAATAGGGGAGCATAGAATTTAGACATATCTTGGGTGGGGGTGGGGGGGCTGCGAATGGTTACTATTTACTCAACCTACCCTCCTAGTGAGATTTGTTTCCTTTGCAATAACAAACTTCCCCCTTGAAATGGTCTCTCTGACATTTTAACTTGTCTAAAGCCAACACAAATTTGAAACCTAACCCCCAAACCAACTTTACTATGAATTTTTCATAGGTTTTTGTTTTTTCAAACTCTCCGTGTACCTTGTACATTCTCCAGGAGAACTAAACTCTTTTGAGACAATTTATGAGCCTATTCATCTTTCTACTTAAATTTTTTAGTTTTTGAGGGCAAGACCACCCACAAACTTCTAAGTTGTGCATATTTATATGCTAGTTGAATTGAATGGACCGTAAAGACATTGCTTTAATAAGGTGAATTTCATGTAGGTGGGTGTATAAGGGATTTCTAGGGCTAAATAGGAACTATGGATTCTTTTGATTTATCAATATAGAATCTTTTGGGAGGAGTTGAAATTTAAGTATGTTACAGCATTTAAGTAACTCCCATTAATTTTGTTTGGTTTGTTTTGGGGCCACCCCCATAAGTGCTCAGAGAATACTCATTGCTATGTGCTCATGAACCACTCCTAGTAGTGCTTAGGGGACCAAATATAAGTGCCTAAAATTGGGGACAGCTGCATGCAAGGTATATGCCATAGTCCCTGTATTATATTTCTGGCCCAACTCCTATTAATTTTGAAGACAACAATAAAATGTTAAGAGAAGAATCATTTTTAGGGTAGGGCATTTGCCTTGCATGTGACTGACCCCAGTTGAATTCTTCCATCCTCTCAGAGAGTTCGGCAAGCTACCAAGAGTATTCTGCCCGCACGGTAGAGCCTGGCAAACTACCCGTGGCATATTCAATATGCCAAAAACAGTAGCAACAAGTCTCACAATGGAGACGCTACTGGTGCCCACTCAAGCAAATTGATGAGCAACAGGATGACAGTGACAGTGACACCTGAAATTACTATGATGTATAACACAGTATCACTTCATTCAAAAATAAAATAAATAATAAATTAAATTAAAATTAAATTAAAAAAGAATAATTCACAAAAGATCTTTTTGAAGGTCTTGCACACATACAAGGATTTCTTATCATCAACAAATAAAAAAGTTCTTAAGGGGCCGGAGCGATAGCACAGCGGGTAGGGCATTTGCCTTGCACGCGGCCGACCCGGGTTCGATCCCCGGCATCCCATATGGTCCCCCAAGCACTGCCAGGAGTAATTTCTGAGTGCAAAGCCAGGAGTAACCCCTGAGCATCGCTGGGTGTGACCCAAAAAAAAAAGCAAAAAAAAAAAGTTCTTAAGTTTACTGATTACTTGACACTAAAGGTGCTTAGTACTATTACTGAAGTATCATGAAAGTAATTCATAATTTATCTAAATCCAAATAGACACTCCATGATAGGCATGAGAAGAGAACCTAAGTGTTCTCAGTATAAACCTAAAGAATGATTTTTATTATCATTTTCCTGTTGAGATATAACCAACTTAATTTTCTTCTGTTAACCTCTAAGCACTCTCATAGCCAATAGGCCAAATTTACCTTATTGAAAAGATGTGTTGCATTCCCAAATGGCTCTGATAGGAATATCGTAAATAGAAAAATAACTGAATACAAATAACTAAGTACAAAAATTAGAGAGCTACACAGAGATGCAATGACTCTAAATTTAATGCATAAAATGACTTATTTATCATCTCATCTTTTCACATTCTTACTGGTAATCAAAAATCGGAAGATCATGTATTTATTGGGTCTTGTAATCATTACTGTGAATGAGAAAGGTATACTTTAATTGCTTGGACTCTTCATAAAGCACTCTGCTGCACAAAGTGCAAACCAGCTTCCTTAACAACAAAGTGAATCATGAGGTCAAAGCCCATTCCTTGTAATTCTTAGATGTGTTATTACCAAAATGGGAATCATTAGAGCCTATTCTTTTAAGATTACATATACTTGTTATAATCATTTTCAGAATGAAAAGTCAGGACCCAAAGAGTTATGCCTGATGTATAAAATTATGTATTTGGAATCTAACAGTCATATACAAATTAAATCTAATTTTGCTATGTGTAAGAAAATCAGGTTTTTTTTTTTTTTGTAAAAAAGGGACAGATCAGGTTATCCAAGATAATCTGGGACATGTGGCTCTTGAACTGAGCTTTTTCAGATTTATGAAGAGTTACATATAAATAATATAAACACAAAACTCAAATATAAAGAATACACAACACAAATACACTGAAATATAAATACACAACTGAAATATAAAGAATATAAATATACAACTCAAATATAAAAATATACAAAATATTCTTTATATTTTGAACATACAAATTCATACAAATGTGTGTATATATATAAATTGAGAGCATGAAATGATCATGAGAAGTAGATTTGGAAAAAATCATCAGAGCATAGGGACTGGAAGTTTTCTTATGATCTATCACAATGCTATGGTATTAAAATTTTGTTAATAAAAATCAAAACTAATAGCTAAATTTACTCAGATCTAACTATATGCCTCAGTTATACTGTTGCATTGCAACTTAGGAAAGTGGCATATTATTGTTCTAATGGATTCATGTCCATTTGCTTCTCTAGACTTCAAAATAATATAGGTTGTAATAATAAATTAGGTACTATTCTTATTTACATTTTATATAACTTTACAAATGAGGAAATGAAAGCACAATGAAATTAACATGGTCAGAGTTGCAAAGTAAGGACAGATTATAGAATTTAGGCTCTTGAGTCCAGTTTTTTAACCAATATCATTGTGAAATGTGTTTAAATGTCACCTACAAAGAAATTAAATGCAAAACAAGATCATATAGATGGGCCCCATGACTGGTATCCTTAGAAGAAGAGATTAGGACATATTCAGGCACAGAAGAAGGACAAGGAGAAGACAGCCACAGAAAGAGGTCTGGAAGTCAACCTGCTGACATCTTGATCTTGGATTTATAGTCTCCATGAATGTAAGATAATAAATTTCTGTTGTTTAAATATGTACACATGTAATGTAATGTACACATTTGCTCTCAATGGAACAAACATCTCTGAATGCAGCAGCTATGTGTACCTGGGTCGAGAATTCAACATGAGGAAGGACCTGACGCCAGAACTGCGCAAGAGGAAAAGAGCAGCATGGAATGCCTTCAAGAGCATCAAAGAAATGGTTAAGAGGATGAAGAACCCCCGGCTCTGGGCGCATCTTTTCTTTTTTTTTTTTTTGTTGCAAATGATCTATTTGTATTTTAAACATGTGGTCTTGAGGAATAGGCATTACTTGTTACAAATATATCATAAAAAGACATTGAGTAAAAATTGAGTAAAATAAAGTCTAGATTTACAATAAATGTATTTTCTTAATTCAGTGTATTTGAAAACTATACTTTCAAATGTGCTGCCCAATTTTCTGTTTCATTATTTATTACTTGACCCTAACAATTTCTTAAATTTGGTACTTAAATTAGGAATAATGTTTTTTTTTTTTTTAAATTTAAAAAATTCTTTTTATTTTGGCGGATTTTTGCCTAGGGGCCATGGAATTGCTCTATCAAGTGGGCCACACAGTACAATGACAGGGCCGAGCCCTGTGGTACTGTGCAGTGACAGCCTCCTAAGTGTCTGTTCCTCCAAAAGCTCCTATTATTCAGGCATCTGAGCTCTTAGTACTTCCTGTTCTACTTTCATTGTGACTTCTGCTTTCTGTACCTTTTTTTTTTTTTTTTTTTTAAATTTATTTATTTTTAATTAGAGAATCACCGTGAGGGTACAGTTACAGATTTATACACTTTTGTGCTTATACTTCCCTCATACAAAGTTTGGAACCCATCCCTTCACCAGTGCCCATTCTCCACCACCCGTAAACCCAGTGTCCCTCCCACCCTCCCCAATCCCATCTCCCCCCCACCCCACCCTGCCACTGTGGCAAGGCATTCCCTTCTGTTTTCTCTCTCTAATTAGCTGTTGTGCTTTGCAATAAAGGTGTTGAGTGGCCGCTGTGCTCAGTCTCTAGCCCTCATTCAGCCCGCAACTCCCTTCCCCCACATGGCCTTCGACTACAATGTAGTTGGTGATCGCTTCTCTGAGTTGACCTTTCCCCGGAACGTGAGGCCAGCCTCGAAGCCATGGAGTCAACCTCCTGGTACTTATTTCTACAGTTCTTGAGTGTTAGTCTCCCACTCTGTTATTCTATATACCATAGATGAGTGCAATCTTTCTATGTCTGTCTCTCTCTTTCTGACTCATTTCACTCAGCATGAAACTTTTCATGCCCATCCACTTGACTACAAAATTCTTGACCTCCTTTTTTCTAACAGCTGCATAGTATTCCATTGTATAGATGTACCAAAGTTTCCTCAACCAGTCATCCGTTCTGGGGCATTCGGGTTTTTTCCAGATTCTGGCTATTGTAAACAGTGCTGCGATGAACATACATGTGCAGATGTTGTTTCGATTGTACTTTTTTGCCTCTCTGGGATATATTCCCAGCAGTGGTATTGCTGGGTCAAATGGGAATTCAATATCTAATTTTTTGAGAGTCGTCCAAATTGTTTTCCAGAAGGGCTGAACCAGTCGGCATTCCCACCAGCAGTGAAGAAGGGTCCCTTTCTCCCCACATCCTCTCCAACAGCGGTTGATTTTGTTCTTTTGGATGTGTGCTAGTCTCTGTGGTGTGAGGTGGTATCTCAAAGTTGTTTTGATCTGCATCTCTCTGATGATTAGTGATGCAGAGCACTTTTTCATGTGCCTTTTGGCCATTCGTATTTCTTCCTTGGTAAAGTTTCTGTTCATTTCTTCGCCCCATTTTTTGATGGGGTTGGATGTTTTCTTCTTGTAGAGTTCAACCAGTGCTTTATATACCATTGATATCAACCCCTTATCTGATGGGTATTGTGTAAATATCCTTTCCCATTCTGTGGATAGTCTTTGTATTCTGGTCACTGTATCTCTTGCGGTGCAGAAGCTTTTTAGTTTAATGTAGTCCCATTTGTTGATCTCTGTTTTTACTAGATTGCTTAGTTCCGTGTCACCTTTGAAGATACCTTTATCTTCAATATCGTGGAGGGTTTCGCCGACCTTGTCTTCAATGTACCTTATGGTTTGTGGTCTAATGTTGAGGTCTTTAATCCATTTTGATCTGACTTTTGTGCATGGTGTCAGGTCAAGGTCTAAACCCATTTTTTTGCATGTGGTTGTCCAGTTGTGCCAGCACCATTTGTTAAAGAGGCTTTCCTTGCTCCACTTCACATCTCTTGCTCCCTTATCAAAGATTAGATGGTCATACATTTGGGGTTGTGTGTAGGGATATTCCACCCTGTTCCATTGGTCTACGGCTCTGCCTTTGTTCCAGTACCATGCTGTTTTAATTGTTACTGCTTTGTAGTAAAGTTTGAGGTTGGGGATGGTGATGCCTCCCATCATCTTTTTCCCAAGAATTGTTTTAGCTATCCTTGGACGTTTATTATTCCATATGAATTTTAGGATTGCTTGATCCATTTCTTTGAAGAATGTCATGGGTATACTTATAGGGATCGCATTGAATCTGTATAATGCTTTAGGGAGTATTGCCATTTTGACAACATTGATTCTCCCTATCCACGAGCAGGGTATATGTTTCCATTTCCTCATGTCCTCTTTGATTTCATGGAGTAGCGTTATGTAGTTTTCTTTGTAAAGGTCTTTTACTTCCTTGGTTAAGCTGATTCCGAGGTACCTGATTTTCTGGGGCACGATTGTGAATGGGATTGCTTTTTTCATGTCCCTTTCCTCTGCCTCATTGTTTGCATATATGAAGGCCATGGATTTTTGGGTATTGATTTTGTAGCCTGCAACTTTACTGTATAAGTCTATTGTTTCTAAGAGTTTCTTAGTAGAGGTTTTAGGCTTCTCTAGATATAGTATCATGTCGTCTGCAAATAGTGAGAGTTTGATTTCTTCCCTTCCTATCTGGATGCCCTTAATCTCTTTTTCTTGTCTAATAGCTATCGCAAGTACTTCCAGTACTATATTGAAGAGGAGTGGTGAGAGTGGGCATCCTTGTCTTGTGCCTGATCTCAGAGGAAAGGCCCTTAGTTTTTCCCCGTTGAGGATAATGCTTGCCGTAGGCTTGTGATAGATGGCTTGGACTATCTTGAGGAAAGTTCCTCCAAACCCCATTTTGGCAAGGGTTTTCATCATGAAAGGATGTTGGATCTTGTCAAATGCTTTCTCTGCATCTATTGATATGATCATATGGTTTTTATCTTTACTTTTGTTGATATGCTGGATTATGTTGATTGATTTCCGAATGTTAAACGTTCCTTGCATCCCTGGGATGAATCCCACTTGGTCGTGATGTATGATCTTTTTGATGAGTTGTTGGATCCTATTTGCTAGTATTTTGTTGAGGATCTTCGCATCGGTGTTCATCAGGGAAATTGGTCTGTAATTTTCTTTCTTAGTGGTGTCTTTGTTTGCTTTTGGTATTAGGGAGATATGTGCTTCATAGAAACTGTTTGGGAGAGTTCCTGTTTTTTCAATTTCCTGGAAAAGTTTGAGGAAAACAGGCAATAGGTCTTCTTTAAATGTTTGGAAGAATTCGCCAGTGAAACCATCTGGGCCTGGGCTTTTGTTTTTGGGGAGGTTTTTGATTACCGTTTCAATTTCCTTAACATTGATGGGTCTATTCAGGTATTCCAGGTCTTCTTTCTTCAGTGTTGGGAGATTATAGGAATCAAGGAATCCATCCATTTCTTTTAGGTTCTCCTTTTTTGTGGCGTAAAGACTTTCAAAGTAGTCTCTAATGATCTTTTGAATCTCACTGGTTTCTGTTATGATGTCCCCCTTTTCATTTCTGATTCGATTTATTAGAGTTTTCTCTCTTTCTTTCTTTGTGAGACTTGCTAGCGGTTTATCAATCTTATTTATTTTCTCAAAGAACCAACTCTTTGTTTCATTAATCTTTCGGATTGTTATTTTGGTTTCGATGTCATTAATTTCTGCTCTAATTTTTATTATTTCTTTCCTTCGGTCTGGTTTGGGGTCCTTTCTCTGGTCCTTTTCTAGGGTCTTGAGTCGTGAAGTCAAGCTATCTATGTGGATCCTTTCTTCCTTCCTGAGGAATGCTTGGAGAGCTATAAATTTTCCCCTTAACACGGCTTTAGCTGCGTCCCATAGGTTTTGGTAGCTCGTGTCTTCATTCTCATTTGTTTCTAAGTATCTTTTGATTTCTTCCTTGATTTCCTTCTTGACCCACTCATTGTTCAACATGGAATTGTTTAATTTCCAGGTGTTTGATTTGATTTTCCGTATTTGTGGGTGGTTAGCTTCTATCTTCAGCGCATCGTGGTCTGAAAAGATGGTTGATACAATTTCTATTTTTCCGATTCTATTGAGGTATGTTCTGGGGCCCAGTACATGGTCTATTTTTGAAAATGTTCCATGTGCACTGGAAAAGAATGTGTATTCTTTCTTTTTGGGGTGTAAGGCCCTGTATAGGTCTATTAGGCCTCTCTCTTCAATTTCTTCATTCAGAGTCAGTGTTTCCTTGTTGAGTTTTGTTCTTGTGGATCTATCTAGAGGTGATAAGGCCATATTGAAGTCTCCGACTACAATTGTGCTGTTAGTGATGTCCTCTTTGAAGTCTGTTAGGAGTCGTTTTAAATATTTAGCCGGTCGTTTGTTAGGAGCATATACGTTTAAGAGTGTGATTTCTTCCTGTTGTACATATCCCTTGATAAACAGAAAATGACCTTCGCTGTCCCTTTTGATCTTTTTCATCCTGAAATCTATGTTGTCGGATACCAGGATGGCCACTCCAGCTTTTTTAAGGGGGTTGTTTGCTTGGAGGATTGTTTTCCATCCTTTGACTTTGAGTCTATGTTTACTCTGTTTGTTCAGGTGTGTTTCTTGCAGGCAACAGAATGTTGGGTTTAATTTCCGGATCCATTTAGCCACTCTGTGTCTTTTGATAGGTGCATTTAGGCCATTGACATTGAGAGAGATTATTGTGATGTGGTTTTGTGTCATCTTTCTGTGGGATTTGTTGTTCTTATGGGGCTCCTCCTTGTCTTACAGTAGCCCCTTTAGACCTTCTTTCAAGATTGGTTTTGAGTCTATGAAGTTCCTGAGCTGTTGTTTATCCGAGAAATAGTGTATAGTTCCTTCGAGTTTGAGTGAGAGTTTAGCTGGATAAAGTATTCTTGGTGAGGCATTCATTTCGTTGAGTTTTTTCACTATGTCCCACCATTGTCTTCGGGCTCGGAGGGTTTCTTCTGACAGATCGGCCGTAAATCTGAGGGGTGCTCCTTGGTATGTGATTTCCCTCTTTGACCTTGCTACTTGTAGAATTGTGTCTCTATCTACAGCATCCGCCATTCTGACTATGATATGCCTTGGAGTCTTTTTATTTGGGTCTCTTTTTGCTGGCACTCTTCGGACTTCTTGTATCTGGACGCCTGCCTTCTCCAGCTCTGGGAATTTCTTAGCGATGATGTCTTTGACTATGTTTTTTTCATTGGGGTTACTTCCCTGTGGTTCTGGTACTCCAATGATTCTTATGTTGTTCCTCTTGAAGTCATCCCCCAGGGCTCTGATTCGCTCTATAGCCATTTTGAGGTCTTTGGCCATTATTTGTTGCTGTCTGTAAGCTTTCTGCAGCTCATCCTCAAGCTCGCTGATTCTGTCTTCGGCTGTAGTCATTCTGCTGTTGAGGGCATCTAGTGAGATTTTTATTTCATCTACCGATAGCTTTATTTGTGAGACTTCGGTTCGAAGGTTTGAGATTTCTGCTCTCATTTCTGCTCTCATTTCTTCCTGTATTTTCTTGGTAGACCGTTCCAGCGCTTGATTCATCTCCTCCCTTAATTTATTGGATGTCTGTTCCATAGTTGCTTGGAGTAGGTCGACTCTCCTCCATATTTCCTCTCTGAATTGTTTATCTGAGAGGTCGTAGATGTTGGGAGACTCTTTTGAGGTTTCTAGTATCTTTTGTTCTCCCTCTCTTGGTGGAGGGGATTTTCGCTGTTTCTTCATATTGTCACGGAAGTGCAGAGTTGGAACCTTGTAGTTATTTATTCCTCTTCCTTTTCGTGGGAAGAAGGGGCTCCGATTGTGCTAAACTTCCCTTATTCACTGATAGCTTTTATAGTGTCAGCCTAAGCTAATGACTATTTTGCGTAAATGTTTGAGCTCGCAAAAGTGAGTTTTCAAAGGAATACACAGTACGGATTGAGCTGAGGTAGCAAAGAATAACTGCGGCCGCGTTAGCGTTGGCCGCTCTGAGAGGAGGCCACGCCCACTTTAGACCACGCCCACTAAGACACAGATAGAATGAATTCTATCAATTGTGGCCAAAGGAGAAGGCATGGAATGGTAGAAAAAAAAAAAAATAACTGCGGCCGCGTTAGCGGCCGCCGCTCCAGAAAAAGGCCACGCCCACTTTTTAGGCCACGCCCCCTGAGATGAGGACACGCCCCTAAGCAGCAGAGTGGGGATTGGTCAGGATCGGACGGCGGCGGCGGCAAGGTGCCAGGCAGGGGCTTCAGGAGAAGCCCCGAGCCGCGGCGGGCAGAGGGCGGGGAGGGGGGCTTCTCCGCGCTGAGGCAGGCTCTCCAAGGGATTGCCTGTTTACCTGCAGGATGGAGATTGGTCAGGATCCGACGGCGGCGGAGGCAAGGTGCCAGGCAGGGGCTTCAGGAGAAGCCCCGAGCCGCGGCAGGGCGCATCTTTTCGACTCCACCATTCTTCCTACACTAACATACACCTCAGAGACCTGGGCCCTACGCAAACAGGATGAGAATGCTGTTTGGGTATCCCAAAGAGGAATCAAAAGAGCCATGCTAGGAGTATCACATTTCACCCAAGTGAGAGAAGGAATCCTGAGTTCCCACCTCCGTTGATGGTCAAGAATTAGGAGTATTGTCTCATTTGCCAAGGCATCAAAAATCCGATGGGCCGGTCATGTAATGCAATTCAGAGATGACTGCTCGACTAGAGCTGTTACCAACTGGATTCCATGGGATGTCAAAAGACCGTGTGGCCGCCCATCAATGAGATGGTCAGACTTCTTCTCGTTGAATGAATGGTTTGAGGCTCTTTCTATTCCGAGCAGATATCATTGGGCTACAATAGCACGTGACAGGGACAAATGGAGACGTTACTGGCACCCACTCGAGCAAATCAAAGATGAAGGAGATGACAAGTAACAAGTGACAAGTAAGGTAAAGAACGTAAAGTGTACCAAGAAGATTGGTTAAAACACCTCTGAAGAGAGTGAGCTAGGGATGAAAGGAGAGAGAGAGAGAGAGAGAGAGAGAGAGAGAGAGAAAGAAGAGAGAGAGAAAGAGAGACAGACAGGAGAGAGAGATAGAGAGAAGAGAAAAGTGCCTGCCATAGAGGCAGGCAGGAGGTTGGGGTGGGAGGTGATGGGAGGGAACCTGGGGACACTGGTGCTGGGAAGTATACAGTGGTGGAAGGATGAGTGTTGGAATACGGTATGACTGAAACTCAATCATGAACAGCTTTGTAATGGCCTATCTCACAGTGATTCAATTAAAAAGTTAAAAAAAAAAAAAGTTCTGAAAACATATGTGTGCATGACAAGGATGTATGTATTCACTCCCTTGCCAGTAGTTCTTGGGAAAGGTACACAGGGAGGAAATTCTTTTCTTTCTCTTGTGTTTTACTTATTTATGACCCTGAGCTATAATCAGGTCATTTGACAGCCACACATACAAACAAAACACAACATGAAAAGCTTGGGCAGCGACTCAAGGTTCTAGCTCATGTGGCTAGAGCATACTGACATCTGAGCTGTTCCACTGTGAAGCCAGGTGCTCTGGCATAAGGCACGTGGAATAAAACAGCTTGCCCTTAGGTTCTTGGATTCACCCAAGTTCTTGGACCCACTTAAATGTAGTTCTTGACTTCATGATCGTTTTGACATCCAACACATGCTGGAGTGGCCTCATCACAAGGAGAGGTTGAGTGAGTTAGCGAGAAAATGTGAAACAGTGATGTTTGAGGAAAGAACGCGTTAACTTTTTTTTCTTACCACTCTTCTCACACCTCCTGCTTCATGAAAAGAAAAGTCATGATACTGCCCGATATCTTTCTGGATATCAGGCAGGTTCCCCCCACCCAAACACACACACTGATGTTGTATAAGATTCAAGTGAAAAAGAACCTACCTCAACAAAGCTTACTTTAAACAAATTTTTGGAGTATTTTGGGTCACATTCAGTAATGCTCAAGGCTTACACCTGGCTTTGCATTCAGAGATCACTTCTGGTATCCTCAAGGATTACATCGGAGTGTCAGGGATTGGACCTAGCCTGAGTGTGTGCAAGGCAGATGCCCTATCCTCTGTACTATTGCTCTGGTCCCTCCCCCATCAAGGGTTATTTATCATTAATGTCATCATTTAAAGTCATCCTGAGTTCCATGGCAAAAATCATAGTAGCAGATAAGAAAAGTCTCTGCCACCTGTTGTCATTAGGAACTGTTTCTTTTTTTTTAGAGCAGAGATGTGACTATCAGGGTGGCTGCTATACTAGGGTCACAATATGCTATTTCTTTTAATAGCTATGTAAGAGGCCAAATCACTTTATTTTATAGCTGTGGAAATGGAGGTTTTAGAGGCACTTTCAAAGAGTTAAAGTGGTAAAATGGGGATGTGACTCCCTTCCTGGGCTGAGTATGAAGTGGCTATGTTCATGTTAACTGAGGGTAGTGGGTTAGTTGCTTTTAACTGAGAAAAAGATCTTAAAGAGAAGAGACTGAGTCTTTCAGTTTTGGACATCAATACTATGTGGTTTTTTTTTTTCAGATTTTGTTGTCCTAAAGTTATGACTTAGATTTAGAAATTTGATTTTACTTGGTGGGTAATCTGATGGTTCAGTATAACTAGTTTTGTACTACATAAATGAAGGAGAGCTCTCCCAGGGAATATAAAATTGGTGCATTTCACATAATCACCAACTCTTAGAGCTAGGGATGACCTTTCAATTAAAGAAATCTCTGTATAGGCAATTACTTGCAACTAGCAACAGATAGAAACAGGACACTTAATGAGTGCACTGATAAGTATTTCATGTTTACTTACATTGAATCATAGTTCAGTCATTGACATTATTCTCTGAGTAATGTCTCAGAATTATGCTAGGTAAGCACTATACTTAGATATCTACCTACCTGGAGGTGACTTGTCGTCTTGATACCTGCTCACCTGTTCTTTGGTACTCATGCTCTCATCAATGAAGAGTCATTCAAATTCTATCACTTTATAATCTTTCCTGTGAAGATGATTTCCAATTGATAATCATCCTTGTTTCATTCCAGTAAATATATCCTTGCTTACTGAATATTTCTAATTGGACATTTTATAATCACTTCAAGCTCAGTATTTCCAAAACCACAAATTGTCTCTCTTAAAGATTTTGCTTTCTCCAAACCACCCAATTTTTGGTAACTCAAAAATTCTAATGACTTTAGAATTTGCTGTGATTCATCTCCTCCTTTTATCTCTCATTTTATAACTAAATAAACTCTTTGAGACATTTTTTCATTCTGATTTTTGTGACACCATTTCATCACATAGACACTAGATAGAGGTTTGGCGTGTGCTCTGGTAGACCCTGTCTCTCCTGCACCTGAAAACTGGATACTAACTCTAGAGTCACCCCATTTTATAAAGGAAAATTAAAGTACATTAGGCCAATTATTTTATTCCCCATAAGGAGCAAACATTATGGTCTTAATTGTGATTTCAAACATTTTAAAATAAATTTTTATTAGTCAAGTAAAATGTGAATATTCTCTTTGTGTGATAAGCATAACTAATAAAGCCAAATTCCTCATTGACAATCTCTACTGTGTCCTGATTGGATTTTTAGTTTATTTTTATACTTCTAAGTATTAAACTTAAAGTATATTCTTCTGAAATTTAATACGAGTATTATAGAAAATACTATCTTATTTTTCCTAATATAAATCATCACATATAAGAGTATCATAAACTACACATTCTGGAGCATACTTAAAAATTCAACTTTTTACTCAAATACTAAAATACAGAAATCCAAAACTATGCTGCTGCTAGTGTGGCCTCCTGACCTCATATCTCTTCATTCTCAGCAATGGAAAACAAATTACCAAATGCTTTCTTTTCAGCAGATCGACTTTAGGGGGGAGAAACTCCAAATCAATAATAGTGAATTTTTTGGTTTAAATATTGAATTTAATCAAAGTAAAGTGAAAGTAAAGTGAAATTTACCAGTTACACATGCGGGGTGGGGGCTGGGGAGGTGGGGGGAAAGGGGGAGGTATATCGTGATTCTTGGTGGTAGAATATGTGCACTGGTGAAAGGATGGGTGTTTGAGCATTGTATAACTGAGACTTTAACCTGAAAGCTTTGTAACTTTCCACATGGTGAATCAATAAAAGAATTAAAAAAAAATTCAACTTTTATTCAGTGAATAATTTTTGCTGGATACTAAACTTATCATTCAAAAAATTATTAGATAACCAATAGTAGGGACAAAAGGAAAAGTAACTTGAGTTCCTAAAAAGTTGAGTAAAAAATCTAGTCAAGTGGTGTACACACACACATAAATATATATATATATATATATATATATATCGAGAGAGAGAGAGAGAGAGAGAGAATTCTTTTTAGTAACTATGTAGTACTTTACAGTGCACATTGAAGTTTATTTATTTTTTTATTCTGGAGGTTTGGGGCCATACCTGGCAGTGCTCAAGACTCACTCCTGGCTCTGTAGAGAGGGATCACTCCTGATGGGCTTAAGAGACCATATGGAATGCCAAGGTTCGAGCCCAGATTGGTTGCATGCAAACAAATGCCCTCTCTGCTGTACTAATACCACAGCCCCAGTGCAACTGGGGTTTACTTAGCTATTCCTTTATTTGTATTACTTCCAGTTTTTTACTGTGACAAAACTATTATAAATATTCTCATGTAAATTTTCTTGGGTAAATGGTTTATTTCTCTTGGGTAGATGCCAAGAGGTGGAATTGCTGAGATAAGGGACCTCCAAGAGATTTTTGCACACTTCCAATTTTGTCTAGTATATGATCGGTCTCACTGCCCTACATACTTGCCAATGCTTGATCTCATCAAATTTTTATGCTCTTGACCCATCTCATGTAAAATGGCATCGTGATGTAATTTAATGCCAATAATGGTTTGATAAAATTGTCATCTACACACAGTTGTGACTGAAATGTACAGATTGAGTAAAAATCAATAGAATTTCTTACATTTACAATTTAACAACTCAAATATTGATGGAATCAGATGTGAAGGACAACACAGGAAAGACAATGAATGAACATCAAAGAAACATAAAATAAATAAAATAGTTTTTGATCTACTTGATATCAGACCCAAATATTTTAGGTACATAAGAGAAAACAGGCAGAACTCTTCATGACATTGAAGCTAAAGGCATCTTCAAGGATGAAACCACTGTCTAAGCAAGTGAAAGCAAAGATAAACAATGGGACTACAATAAAGTAATAAGCTTCTACACCCCAAAGGCAACAATGATTAGGATACAAAGACAGTCCAGGGAATGGGAAACATTATTTACTCAACACTTACTTATAAAGGGTTAATATCCAAGGTATATAAGGCACTGGTAGAACTTTATTTTTTTTTGTTTTTTAATTTTTAAATTTATTTTTAATTAGAGAATCACCGTGAGGGTACAGTTACAGATTTATACACTTTTGTGCTTATACTTCCCTCATACAAAGTTTGGGAACCCATCCCTTCACCAGTGCCCATTCTCCACCACCCGTAAACCCAGTGTCCCTCCCACCCTCCCCAATCCCATCTCCCCCCCACCCCACCCTGCCACTGTGGCAAGGCATTCCCTTCTGTTTTCTCTCTCTAATTAGCTGTTGTGGTTTGCAATAAAGGTGTTGAGTGGCCGCTGTGCTCAGTCTCTAGCCCTCATTCAGCCCGCAACTCCCTTCCCCCACATGGCCTTCGACTACAATGTAGTTGGTGATCGCTTCTCTGAGTTGACCTTTCCCCGGAACGTGAGGCCAGCCTCGAAGCCATGGAGTCAACCTCCTGGTACTTATTTCTACAGTTCTTGGGTGTTAGTCTCCCACTCTGTTATTCTATATACCATAGATGAGTGCAATCTTTCTATGTCTGTCTCTCTCTTTCTGACTCATTTCACTCAGCATGAAACTTTTCATGCCCATCCACTTGACTACAAAATTCTTGACCTCCTTTTTTCTAACAGCTGCATAGTATTCCATTGTATAGATGTACCAAAGTTTCCTCAACCAGTCATCCGTTCTGGGGCATTCGGGTTTTTTCCAGATTCTGGCTATTGTAAACAGTGCTGCGATGAACATACATGTGCAGATGTTGTTTCGATTGTACTTTTTTGCCTCTCTGGGATATATTCCCAGCAGTGGTATTGCTGGGTCAAATGGGAATTCAATATCTAATTTTTTGAGAGTCGTCCAAATTGTTTTCCAGAAGGGCTGAACCAGTCGGCATTCCCACCAGCAGTGAAGAAGGGTCCCTTTCTCCCCACATCCTCTCCAACAGCGGTTGCTTTTGTTCTTTTGGATGTGTGCTAGTCTCTGTGGTGTGAGGTGGTATCTCAAAGTTGTTTTGATCTGCATCTCTCTGATAATTAGTGATGCAGAGCACTTTTTCATGTGCCTTTTGGCCATTCGTATTTCTTCCTTGGTAAAGTTTCTGTTCATTTCTTCGCCCCATTTTTTGATGGGGTTGGATGTTTTCTTCTTGTAGAGTTCAACCAGCACTGGTAGAACTTTATAAGGAAAAGAATACATTCGGGCCCTACTCTACCATCTCGCAACTGAACTCTGTAGAGATGTCAAACAAGTACACTGGTCTTCAGACTGAGAACTCTGGAGACTTCTCAGAGTGGGAACAAGTAGCCTCCCTCTAACTATCCTCCACTCTGTACTTCAGGAGTCCCTTGCAGCCACACCCTTTCCTACAACTACTGCCTGTGAAGTCATTGTCCGGTTAAATATTTTGGAGTTTCTGAAGTGATACCTCCAAACTCTCTAATACTGACAGCCCAGTAGGTGCACACAAATTAGGTGGGACAGTAACATAGAAACCAACTAAGCTCAATAAACAAAAACATTAACACAGAAGGCTCAGATATCAACTACAGGTTAGCAAACACTCAAACAAGGACACAATGTCCTGATTGTGAGATATAATAACTTTTACAGTTTCCTTTTACTGTAGAATATTTTGATCATTGCATCAGACAGTTAGTTGTAATAAGCAATACAAAATAAATTAATTTTGCATCTTCTAAGGGGGCGGGCTTAGGCGTTGGCAGGTAAAATGGAGTCAATGGTGGAGAGAAGTTCACACTGGTGGTGGAATTGGTGGTGGAATATTGAATGCCTGTAACAAATGCAACATGAACAACAACAAAAAATCCAATCTCATCAAAACACTGGGAGAAGAAATGAACAGAAACTTCCTCAAAGAAGAAATACAGATGGCCAAAAGGCACATGAAAAAAGCTCTACATCATTAATCATCAGGCAGATGCAAATCAAATAACATTATATTTGTTTAAGTAGGCAGAAGGCTCTGAGAGTGACAGGAAGAGAGCAAGAGTAAACAGTGCAGGTTGGAGGATGGAAATATTCAAAGTTAAAGGGATAGAAGATGCAAAGGTACCAAACCCAGGTGCCCTTTGGATGTTTGGGGGACTTGGGAACGAATATGAGTCATTTGTTACATGCTATTCTTGAGTGCTATAGTAATAGAAAAGCAGATGAAAGTGGAAATATTTCTGCTCTTATAAAAATGACTTCATGAAATACTATTTTTATTGATGTTTTTTTCTTAGAGCCTATGTTAATTGCAAAGCTGCCTTAAGAATGTGCTTAGTCTGGGTGGCTTAAAGAACAAAACTCTTATTTTCTTAGAGTGCTAAAGATCAAATGTTCAAGGTAATATTTGAACAGATGCTTGTTGGTAGCCTTATTTTCAATGGTGCTTCTTGTGGTTTTCTCCTAGTGCCTGACTGATAATTTCCTCTTCTAGGGACACCAGTAATATAAATGTAGGGCCCACTTACATAATGTAATTTATCTTAGTTATTGTTTAGGCCCTATCTCCAAATACAGTCACATTCTGAGTTATGAAAGTGTTAGTAGTTTAACATATGAATTCTGGGGTGAACATAATTTAGGTCAAAATAGAATTGTGCTCTTTTCTAAGATTAGTTATAGGTCCACTTGTCCATAGACCCCTTTCTTTTTCTCAAACTTCCATCTGTCTTTAAATTTTAGCTTAATTCTTACCATAAAGTTCCTCTTCTCAGTCTTAGACTAGTTTGTCTCTCTTCTCCCTACCAGTGTTGTCCAAGATAAGACAAGTCTGCCTCTGTTATAGCCTTCACTGAATTCTTGTATAAACCTATTTGTTCATTGTTCTGCCAAACAGAATGAGTCTCTGCTATTTTGACCACTGTGACTGTTTTATGGTACATTAAGAGTGTTCCATATAGAGGGACTGGAGTGATAGCACAGCAGGTAGGACGTTTGCCTTGCATGTGGCTGACCCAGGTTCGATTCCCAGCATCTCATATGGTCCCCTGAGCACTGCCAGGAGTAATTCCTGAGTGCAGAGCCAGGAGTAACCCCTGTGCATCACCGGGTGTGACCCAAAAAGAAAAAAAAGAGTGTTCCCTATAGATCTTCACTGAATAAAGTCATACACAATCTGAATCCATACAGTGTCATTTTCAAAATATAGGGAAACCATCTTGCATTCTTCCTTAAAGGACTGTACAAGGAGGGTTGGAAGAACTTCAAGCTAGAGGAACTTCCCTGGGGCCAAGTCTCTGGTCTTTTTTTAATTTCAACTCTAAAAGGAGATAAAAATAATCTTCAAATGACTCTTCTCAATCCTGGACAGAGGAGCTAATTTATCACCAGGAATATGGGTATTGAGAGGGCCTGGGCTTTAATAAAATTAACTACAACGGTCTAGACTTTGTAATAATCTTTAATTCCTATTTTTCTATGATATAGAACTGATACGTGGGTTGCAAGGCCAGGCATGGCTGCTAATGAACGTGGTTTATGTCTTCTCAGTACTGGTCGCAGATGGCTCTTACTGCTTCTTTAGGAAGTGGTACTTTACATAAGGTTGAGATATCAAAGAATCCTCAGTCCTTCAAGTAGTTGGTTATAAATTTAATGTTTTTCCTAGTAGTCCTTATCTATCTCTATGAGCATGGCTGGAAATTTTACTTGAAATAAAGAAAGAGAATGGATTTGTTCCAAAGGATGACTGGCTCTCCTGTAAGAAGTAATCAGGTGTAAGGTTTGTATGTTTTGATTTGTTTTCTTTTAAGAAGAGGCCATTTCTTGCTTGTAACAGTGATTGCCATTTTTCTGAGCTTACTCTAGAGGTTCTGTGAAGTTGCTTTATTCCATTTAACAACTCAGTAATTGGAAGTGTTCAGAGTGAGAAGAACCAGTGACAAGAGGAAGGGATTAGCCACTGAGGGATAATGGGAGTGAGGGCAAAGGCAGGGTGGGAAGGTTATTAGAAATACCACAAAGGGGATTTTTCAAAGAAGTGGCTCCACTTTTGATGGCCCCACAGCAAAGTTAAAATGGGCTTGGTAAATCATGTAGCTGTCAATAGCAAGATGCTTGAGCTATAAGTAGATATATCCTTGTGCGTAGCTACAACAGTCGCTTTGCTATCTGTATGTCTTTATCACATTGCTTTGTAGGCAGTCCTTAATATTGAATGAATTATGTCAAGTTAGGTCTCAGGTTGGTTGGTGAACTTTGAACTATCAAGTTTCTCCACTCTGCACCCACCAACTTACTCATGTGCATTTTGGGGGTTGGGGATGCAGGGAGGGGACAGAATCCCGAATTGAAGTTCTTTTTCCATCACTTAGCAGTTTTGAGTATTGGAATGGGTCAGTTCCTCAAGAGTGAAACAAGAATAATCTTAAACATTTTTATTTTGTAAAATTTTTATCTTATGGGAAAGAGGGAATCCAGAAGCTCTTCCAGCCTGGTACTTAGGATGGATCTTTGGGGCAACCATTGAATCTATCTGGTCCTATTTTGTGAAACTTCCGCCTCCCCCATCTCTATTTGTATATAGGAGCTTGGCATTTAGAAGAATAATTTCCAGAAAATCTATTTTCCAGAGGACAAGAATTGAAAATCTTGCTATATATTTCAAAACATCAAACAACCTAGTTTGTATTTTCATTTATCAAAAATATTTGTTTAAGGTTTGGGGGCCAAATCCTTTGGTGTTCAGGAGTTATTCTTGGCTATGTGCTTCGGAGGAACCCCTTATAGTGCTCAAGGGATCAAATGCAGTGCTGAGGGTTGATTGGTGCAAGGCAAACCGACTGGTTATGGTATATTTCCCCTCCTATCAAAAAGTGTTTTTTTTTTCTTTGCCACAACTTCCCAGAGGATGCTCATGACCTTATACCTAGCCAAACATGGGCCTTTAATAGGACTGGCTCTGGGGATAGCACACTCTTAGAACACCTCTGCCTTTCCAGGGAGTCCAATAACATCATAAAAGGGTGTTAAATTATCTTAAGACCAGGCCCATTAGGAAGAAATCTGACTTTCAGGTCTGAGCTGCAAAGTACATCCAGCTACAGAAAACTGGGCATTTTCTGATCTCAAAAGCCAAGCTCATAGAATAGGGCCACATGGGGAGGAAGTTTCTTCCAACCATTCTTCATATTTCTCATAATCAGTTCCTTTTCTTTTCTTTTTCCTGCTTCTTTCTCAAAAAAACAGGCTAACAATGTCTACAGAATTATTGAGCTTTGTTGTTTAAATTCATTTTCAGGAATTATTGACCCAATAGAACTTAATGACACTTCAGAGTTGAGGCCCTTTGGGTAAATCCTTCATCCTTTGCAGATTAACAGCCAGATGGGATCTGAAAGGATGCCAATGTCCAAATGCTAAAATCTATACCAGACTTTCAGCTAAAAGAAAGTTACTGCTTCTGCATTCTGGCTTGATTTAAAAAATAAACTGGAACTCACCAACAACAACACAATTCAATTGATATCCCTTTCTTCAATTTTTTTCCCCCTTTAAGCCAGTATACTGACCAACTTGCTGATCAATCATAAACGCAAACTAACAACTTTCTCTTAAGTGTTCTTTGTTCAGGGCTTATAAAATCCTATTTATGGCAACATTAAACTATTTAAGTGTCTATAGAATGTTATAGTCACTCAGAACAAATTTTCTTCTAACCTAATCCATGAATAACGGTCAACAGTGTATACCTAGATTCTGTGTAAAACTTTATCCTTATATTTTTAGGATAAAATAAAATGTGCAAATTAAAATTTCTAAAGTGAAATTTTAATTTGCACATTTTATTAGCTGCCCCTCTGGCCCCCTGCAACCACCCAGCCCACCAAAAAAAAGGGAAAAAAAAGAAAGGGGGTATGAGATGCTGAATTTGTTTGCCTTTAACCAAGTTCTGGTGAAAATGTGAGATTACTAAACTCAGTGCTTAGTTCTCCTGGAATTAGAAGATATTAGAAGTGGGAGGAAGGGCTGCTTCCCCACTATTGAAGCCCATTTTTCCATAAAATGAGCCCAGATTGAATGTTGACTGTTTCAGCCCTTTTGGAAAACAATATGGATGATTTTCAAAAAATTAGAAACTGAGCTCCCATTTGACCCAGCAATACCACTCCTGGAAATATGTCCCAGAGAGGCAAAATGGTATAGTAGAAATGACATCTGCATTTGTATGTTCATTGCCGCACTGTTTACAATAGCCAAATCTGGAAAAAAAACAGAGTGCCCAAAAACATATGACTGGTTAAAGAAACTTTGGTACATCTACACAATGAAATACTATGCAGCTATTAGAAAAGATGAAGTCATGAAATTTTCATACAGGTGGATCAACATGGAAAGTATCATGTTGAGTGAAATGAGTCAGAAAGAAAGAGACAGACATAGAAAGATCGCACTCATCTGTGGAATATAAAGTAGCAGAATGGGAGACTAACACCCAAGAGTAATAGAGATAAGGACCAGGAGGTCTGCCCCACAGCTTGGAAACTGGCCTCACATGCTGGGGGAAAAGGCAGCTGAGATAGAAAAGGGAACACCTAGTAGAGAATGTTGGGAGGACCCACTTGGGTTGAAAGATGCATGCCAAAAGTAGACTATAGACCAAACATGATGGCCACTCAATACCTCTGTTGCAAACTACAACATCCAACAGGAGAGAGAACAAAAGGGAATGCCCTGCCGCAGAGGCAGGGTAGGGTGGTAGGGGTTGGGGTGGGGGTGGTGGGAGGGATACTGGGAACATTGATGGAGAGAATGGACACTGGTGGAGGGATGTAAATGATCACTGATCACTCTATGACTGAAATGCAAACATGAAAGTTCATAAGTTTATAACTGTACCTCACAGTGTTTCACTAATACAAATTAAAAAAATAAAAAATAAATAAAAATGTAAAATGAGTCCACATGTACAATCTGGGTCCTGTCTGACATGCACAGTTCGGTCTGGTGATCCTATGGTCCAATCAAAGCCTCTTTTTATTTCCAATCCTTCAGTGCAGAAGAGACCATTCCACCATCTCACATAATATGTACAGCAGAAAGGATCCCAATTTATCAAGAAAACTATAAATTGCAGGATACCAGGCTGAATCTCAAGCAATAAACCTCGTGATCTCTGTATCATACATTTTAGACTGTTATTTAAGGTCTCCAAGGAGATCGGTGCCATAAAAACCATTTCTCAGGAATTCTGCCAGCTATAGGAGCATGCTGCAACTGTTCATGCTAATATATTACAACTTGTTTATTGCACTCCCAAAGCAGCCGAGGCATCAGCAGCATTACCTAGGGAGGGGAAATGATGCGCACACCCTCTCCATAGGCGGCCAGATTTTTGTTTCCCTGTATACATAAAACGAATGCTTTTCTTTTTCTCGCTGTGCTCTCGCTCTGCTCCCGCCTTACAAAAGTCTCATGAGCTCAAAGGAGACAGACTGGGCCTCTATTAATCTTCATATCTCCTTGGGAGCTCTCACTACATTCAGCATACAGAGAATCTGCAGCATTGTGGCAAAGACCTTACAAACTTTGGGGGAAAGTGTATTAAGAGTCAGCTAGATCTGGATAGTAATTTCAGGTAGTATCTAAGTGACAGGTTATTTAAGTAATGGGTCTTAGTTTTCTGTGCCTGGTTCCATGCTTATGGGTCCATCCTCGTGGCGCTCAGGGGCTCCTACAGTAACAGGGATTAAGCCCAGGGCTCCTGCAGGCTGACACACACTCAGTCCTTTGGGCTATCTGCCCTGCCCAGTACCTTCACTCCAGGAAACTCCCTCACTTCCCATCTGGTTAGAACACAGCCACCACTCATATCTTTTTTGTTGTTGTTTTGGTTGGTTGCCTTTCACGCGGCCGAACTGGGTTTGATTCCTCCTTCCCTCTCAGAGAGCCCGGCAAGCTGCTGAGAGTATCCTGCCCGCACGGCAGAGCCTGGCAAGCTACCTGTGGCATATTCAATATGCCAAAAACAGTAACGACAAGTCTCACAATGGGGATGTTACTGGTGCCTGCTCGAGCAAATTGATGAACAATGGGACGACAGTGCTACAGACCATGCAGTGCAGTTTTTCTTATTTACATAGGATCAGAAAGGCCTCTTGTGAAGAATTAAATGAGTTTCTGGTGAATAACAGGAAGTTGAAAAATGTTTCTTTGACCCAATTAGTTGGGGAAATGAAACAGAATGTAAGACATCAATGTACTGCTTTTATAAGAGAGATGAGTACATTGGATACAAGACTTTGGTACATTAATTCTGGTGATTTTCCTGGTAGAGAAATCTTAGCGCAATATCAAAAGTGCTGATAAAAAGACTCCTCCATGTTAATTCTCTTTGAGGACTGCCATTACACAATATGGCAGTTCAGATTGCTTAAGCAATCAAAATTCTTCCTCCTAGTTCCAGAGGCTGGATTTTCAACATGAAGATGTCAACAGGCTTGGTTTCTTTTGAGCCTCTCTTCTCTCTCCTGTGCAGGAAGATGGCTTCTCTGTGTGTCCCATTTGCTGTTTATTTCCTCTTTGAAGGACACTGGTCATATTGAAGTGGACCTATTACAATGACCTCATCTAACTTATTCTTGTTAGGAGACCCTAGTCCCCCCAACAGTCACATTCTGAGGTACAGGAGCGAGAACTTCAACATAGGAATTTGAGGAGAATGCAATGCAGCCTTTTACCTTCCCTTGTTTTAGTAATAATGGGAGAAGAGAGGCCCTGACTCTTCATTCATCAGAGAGGCAAGTGTGAGTGTAGATGCCATTGTGTGCTCATTATAATCTTTAAAAATATGAAGTGCTTTTGAAAATTTCACTCATTATTTTGTTGAACACATGAAATCAGTCTAGCAGATGTAGACAGTGAAATAAAAATGTTATCTTATGATGTCCTCTGCCTAATTGGTTACCTAGTGAAGAAATTTAAGGAAAAATGTCAAGCCTTCCTAATAATGGATTAGCAATCTGATTACTGCAAAATCTTTTAGATTATTGAGAAGTCATTTCCCAGTTAATAGAGCTGGTAGTTATGTAGAGTGCCGTCATGGTTGGTTTGACTTATGATGAATAATGGCTGGATTACAGAGTTGGATAGCTGTGAAATCAAGAGGCCCACACATCAGTTTTGGAACTTACTTCTCTGCTAAGGTTTGAGATCCAGATTAGCTTCTTATCTCTTAGTGACCCATGTAGCAAGACAAAGTTGGAAGGACATTAGCATCCAAGTTCCAGGGAAATATAATGATTATCTATTTCTTCTGTAACAAACGACCACATATTTGTTGGATTAAAAGAGTCTATGTGTTTTATTAGCTTACATTTTTAGAGGCCAGAATGTCCACCATTGTTTCATAGGAGTAAATTATGTTGTTGGCAGTACTGGCTGGTTCCTTCTGGAAGTTCTAGAAGGGAATATGTTTTCTTGATCTTTCCAGCTATACAGGCCCTCTGTTCCCTTGGCTAGTGTCTTCCTCCCCCACCTTCAAAGTCAATAGTACTGCATCACTGTATCACTGTCATCCCATTTCTTATCGATTTGCTTGAGCAAGCACCAGTAATGTCTCCATTGTGAGACTTGTTACTGTTTTTGGCATAGCGAATACGCCACGGGTAGCTTGCCAAGCTCTGCTGGGTGGGTGAGATACTCTTGGTAGCTTGCCAGGCTCTCAGAGAGGGGCGGAGGAATCAAACCTGGGTCAACCACATGCAACGCAAATACCCTACCCACTGTGCTATCGCTCCATTCAGGTTTGCATTATTAAAATGATTCTTCTCTTAACATTTTATTGTTGTCTTCAAAACTCCTGCCTGTCAATATCACTCCGGCCTGTCTTCAAATTTCTTTGTGAATCTCTAACCTTGCTTCCATCATCAGTCTTCCTCTTGCATTCTAACCCTTTTCCTTTACCTTTCAGTGTGTGTTTATGTGTGTGTATGTGTGTGTGTGTTTGTATGTGTATAGGGAATAGATCATACCAATATAGGTCCATGGAAGTTCATTACCTCTGTCTCACTTGTTCATTTATTTAGTTCATTTATTCCCATGAAAATGTTCCTCTCTTTAGATTCTCAGAGGGATTTTTACTTCTGCTATCTACTTTTGGTCCCACACAAGAGAAAGCAGGTAGATCCGACAGATCCAGCACTCCTGAAGGCACTGTGATTCATATTATTGCTTCTTGTTGCAAGTTATATATTTTTCTTCTTTCTTCATTTTGAATTTTCCCTGGCTATAGTTTACTGAATTCTTGCCATGAGTAGATAACGTATTAATGCTCTGTTATTTATTTTGTAATCCTTGCTGCATTTCTTAGCATGAGACATCTTGGCCATGCCAAAACATACCTGACAAAAATTGTAGTGGCTTAATATCAAAGAGGATTAGCTCTGGTCTGAGCTTTCTTTTACAGCTTCATTTGCTCCCAGGCCTTATCTATGGTGCTACTCCATTAGAACCCCAGGCTCCATAAGCTGTTTGGTTAAAATTCCAGTAGAGAAAAAAATTTCATCCGGAAAACATAAATGTCATTTCTGTTTACATCCTGTTGTCCAAAAACATGATTTTTTTTTTTTACTTTTTGGTTCACATGTGACAATGCATAGGGGTCACTCCTGGCTCTGTGCTCAGGAATTACCCCTGGTGGTGCTCAGGGGATGCTATGGGGTGCCGGAATTGGAACCCAGGTCGGCCGCATGCAAGGCAAATGCCCTACCCACTGTGCTATCGCTCCAGCCCCCCAAAACATAAAATGTTTTTTTTTCTTTGCTTTTTGGGTCACACCCAGCGATGCTCAGGAGTTACTTCTGGCTTTGCACTGAGGAATTACTCCTGGCGGTGTTTGGGGGGACAAAAACAACACTTACTAAAGTATACTATAAAATCAACTGTTCTTTAACAACTAGTTTTTCCCCGAAGGGGTGCACCGTTCCTGGAGGTACTGCAATACCAGGTCGATGCATGGAGTGGACGGAGCAAGCTCCTATTCCAACTCCTAATTCCAGGGCTGGAGCGATAGCACAGCGGGTAGGGCGTTTGCCTTGCACGCGGCCGACCCGGGTTCGAATCCCAGCATCCCATATGGTCCCCTGAGCACGGCCAGGGGTGATTCCTGAGTGCAGAGCCAGGATTAACCCCTGTGCATCGCCAGGTGTGACCCAAAAAAAGCAAAAAAAAAAAAAAAATCCAACTCCTAATTCCAAAAATCCATTTAATATATTGTCCTCGGATAGAGGACGTATCAGATATTAAACTGATAAGAACAGATACTACACTTGATCTTAGCCAAAAGGCCGAGAAGCGATAAAACATAAAATATTTAACCATAAGGGTGACTATGAAATACAGTGCTTATCTGGGCAGTTTCTTACCCATTGTACTATGCATGTTTGGGAAGCAAGTTTTTGATGAATGGCTGTCATCTCTTTCATCTTCTGAATAACTAACTCAATTTGGTAGCATTATTTCTATTTATCAATGTACAAATCAAGACCTAGAAACTGATAATGTGACCCACTTAAGTAAGTGCCACAATCAGAATGGCTGCCCAGGCCTGTTGAAATTCTGATTGCAAATTCTATCTTTGAAGCCAGAGCCTCATGTCAGCTCTCAAGCCCTCTTCCTGCTGAATGCTTATCAACCTCCTTTTCATTTGATGATCCGTGGAGGGGTCAGCCACCCCCAACTCCAAACCATAGGGTGTCAAGTGTGCACATCCTATTTTAAGAGGCAGCCTAGAATCAGTCTCTGCTGCTCTCCTTCCTTAAGTCTATTTTTTTTCCTGCAAAAATTTCAACCCCTCCCTGCCATGCTATTTCCAAGTTCTACCAACCAGACACTTTTTGATTTTCCATCTTCCTGAGTCAACAACATGGATCCATGATTGTATGCGTTGTCAAACCTGGTCCAACGACATTGCCAGACATTTACTTCAAACACCCCGCACTTTTAACTCCTCTTCTCCACCCATTCTCTTACTCACCTCTGACATTTATCCCATGTCTATTCATCAGCAGGCACTATTTGGTAGTAATATTATCTGGGCTGTGGGCATAATAGGCGCAGGTCGTTTCAGAATCCACTGCTACTAATATTTATTCTCTCTGTTTCCACTGTTAAATGTTCTAGTTCATGCCTTTATTCCCACTTACTTAGAACACACCAAATTCCTCACAGGTTGCCTAACTTACTAATCTTGAATGTAATTTTGCTTTCATGCCTTTATAGTAACAGTTGATATTTATCTTGATTAACAGTTATCATATCAATTTTTCAATTCTAAGCCCTCTATTGCTCTCTCTAGCTGTAGAAGCTTAAGTTTTCTTAATAGCACATGTAAAACCTATTATTATTTCCCAGTTTTCTCTTCCATAAATACCATTCTGAAAAAAATTTCTTCTGTATTTCTTCACACTTCTTTTTATCCCTCATAAGCAACTGACATAAAACCCTACTTTTCTTATATTAGAATCTTTGGTTCTTTGTTTTATTTGCTTTATTTTGGATATGATCACATGGCTATGCTCAGGACTTACTCCTGGATCTGTCCCCAGGGATCACTCCTGGTGGGTTCAGGGGTCCAATATGGAATGATGTGGATCAACCTTGGTCAGCTACATGCAAAACAAATACTCTATTTGTTTTACTATATTTCCACCCGAAGAGTTTTTGGTTCTTATAAGAGAGATCATATAGATTCATATGAATGAATCCATCTACTATTTTGCTGGCCCCCCTTAGCAAATGTCAACTCTAATTCAATACAGATTGTAATATTCTTATTTATATCCATATCAATATCTTATGACTCCTTCTTGATGGTTCTCAACACTGTATGAGTTACGTTTCCTCCATATACTAAACACTCTCCCTTCAAATACAATGTGTTACATATTGCAGATTTTCAAAACTTTGTATGTGTGTGTATGTATGCATTTATAAAAGGATTATCTGAATAATGAGATACTGCTAAACTGTTTTAAATATTATAGAGTCTATTTTAGGCACCTGACATGACTTACTTAACACAATAGAATCTCATCTAGAAACATCATCTTAAAGAAGTTTGTGCCCAGCCGTATCTACAGGAACATCTGATAATAATATATAGAAATCAGTGCCTAATTTTAGGGTTTTTGGACCAGAAATTAGAGGCATCTGGGGGTAGGGTGTTTCTAATCATCCCATATGGGTAATGGAACCCTCAGTATGGGAGCAGGTCATCTGCTTACATTGGAAGCAATGTGTGCTTGGTGGAATTAACACTACAAGGTAACTTTGGCTGTTGTTGGACTCTGAGACATTGGAATAGAAGTTACTGGGTCATCTATCATTCACAGTTGGACAAAATATTGAACAAGTAAAAAGATATCGAAGCAAAAGCATGAATTAAAAATCTAGTGTAGGGCTTATTGAGATATTTGCCTTTCTGGATAATTTTTGACTTATGAAGGTGGGAAAGGACTTAGGATATGGATTTTCATTGCTGCCTCATTTAGCAAGCGTGTAACTCGCTATACTGTTCTTGTAACTGCATGAGTTCCTGTTTTCTTCAGTAGGTGCTAGTCCTCGGGACACAGAAACAGGCTGGGGGTTGTGTATTTATTAGAGATATTAACCACCGGGGGAGTCTGCTCAGAGCTTCCCATGTTTTTTCTGCTGAGCAGGAGGCTAGCAAAGTCACCAGGCTCCACATGATTTAATTAGAGATAAGATTTCAAGCCTTAGTTTGTGCTCCCTGGCTTTGGCATTATGGTACAGCTAGGATTTTGATATCTCGCCCTTCTCTGTTTAGGTAATTGATGCAGCAGGGAGAACTTTATTGGACCAACGGTAAATTTTTTCCACCAAAAGTTTCCAACACCCAAAATACATTTAACTGACTTTAAATGAGTCTCTGGATACAATCCAGTCAACGAAGGTATGTGTTTTTAGAAACTCTTGCTTAAATTCTTCTTTAAGTTGGGGTAAAGGCAAGATTTGAAATCCCCAACACACAACTTTTACAATGAATACAACTTCTCTTTTTTGTGCGTGTCAGTTTTCTCTGTGTAGCTCATCTCCTTTATACATTTCACAGGGTTGTAAATTCAAAGTGAAAGAATAGCCCCCAAATCCATTACTTCTAAATTCCTTGTTGTGAGTCTCCTTCTGTCCTCTGACATAACCTGTCCTTCCTGATGTTGTTCTCCTTGCCTTGGTGATCCCCTACTCAGATGCCCCTGTTCTTTCAAGAGGAGATGACATTTTTTGGCCTATGCACTGTAATTGATCCTGTCTGCACCATGGTGGATGTCACTAGTGAATTGATCACAGCACCATTTCTCCGGGCGCTGGGGTCTTGTGTGGGGGGGTTCTACTCAGGGAGCTCCAGGCAGCAATCACTTATCTGTGAAAGTTAGCATGTGAGAAAAACCTCTCTTTCCAATTAAGCAGCTTCAATTGTCTCTGAAAATGAAAAAAATTTTTAAAAATGGATTTATTTCACTAAAACTATTCCATACCTTACTGTTTGTCCTCCAGGAATTTTAGGTCTTTTCGGATCATCTTTGTCATTTTAAATAATACAGTTAAATTCTTTTTTTTCCTCAGTCAAGTTTCAGCAGTATTTCTTGATTTCCCACTTGGTGAGAATAGAGTAGTAGCTTTCTTCTCTTTTCTTTCATCTTTCATTTCCCATTTATTCCCCATAACTTTTACATTGTTACGTTATTAACATTGATTTTTAAAAATTTTCATATAGTTCTGGTCACTTTCTATAATGTAGCCTACTATCAGCAAGATTTTTTTCTTTAGTGTGCTTTCTTCCACAATTTTCTTTTCTTTTTTTCAGTGCTGGGGATTGACCCCAGAACTTTATATATGCTAATATATATATTTTACCACTGAACCACAACCCCAGCCATGTCTCATTTCATTTTATAGTACTTGTAGCCACTTGAAATACTTCACATTTATTTTTAGATTTTTTAACTAGGATTTAATTTTTATAAATATAATTTTAAATTTTTGACTGTAGAATTTTATTTATAGTCATAGCATGTAGAATAGTGCTGGTCTAGAGAAAGAGAGGATGAACAGAACCTGTTTAAGAAATGCATAGACTCTAATCATGCACTGTATCCCATTTAACTTTCATTGACAAAAATAAGTTTTTTGTTCCTGAGAAATGCACTTCACACTGTGGAATGAAGAGACTATGTTACCGTCAGGTCCACTAAGAATTGACAACTTCCATTGAAGGCATTCTCCAAAAATGGGATCTCATTAAAAGGAGATTCACTTAACAGATTATCTAGTTTTAACCTTATAAAACATAGTGGCTTCTTGAGGGAATAGTACTCCCTAGCAGGGAAATTGTGATGAGGAGGAGGGAAAAATTGTTTCAGAACATTTTCTTAAGGTGGTCTAAAATGTGGGAATTGTGGGATTCTTTTTCATTCTTTTTCATTTATAAGAGCATAAATGAAAAAGAAGAATAAAAAATAGTTAGATTTTTAGAATATTTCCAGCTACTTTGTATAGCAAGATACTCTGAAAATGCTGGGTCCCAATCCTTTTTTGCTATTTCTTGACTGTATTGAATTGCATGAATTACTGTCTTGCTGAAAATAAATTTATATTATTTACAACGATTTGTTATGTTGATACTAAGGTATCATGATGTAATGGGGATATCAAACCAAGGATCTCAGACATGAAAGACATGTATGTATTCTACCTCTTAAGTCAGATCCCTGGTCCCTAGTATTATTGATAAAGGTGGGCACATATTGGATAATATCTGAATAGTCCATATCAATGACTGAAGCACAAAATAGAAAACTTTTCATGTGCTATAGGAAGGCAAGAAACAAGACCTACAAAGTTCAGTTATAAGTAATGAAAGGGGCTTCAATGGTAACACATTTTTGCCTATGAAATACTACCACTTCTTACCCATGTAATAGACACTTTACAGACCTAAACTTACTTATACTTTTCCGACATCTCATAAAATAGCGTTTTTGCCCGATTATAGAGATACATAAGCATATAGCAGCTTCTTAGGGATGCCTCGCTAGGAAGCCAATGAGTTATAATTTGGATCAATATTTTTTCTGACTCCTTGTGTTCATTGTACACCTTTGTCTCTGCCACACGCTTTCCAAAATACTCACCTGCAATTGCATTTGGAAACCACTAGGAAATGTGGTTTTCCTTTCTGAGGCAATAAAGTGACTAAATTATTGCTTTTAAAGACCTATCCAAAGTTGCTCATCTATATAAAGTGGACATTCAGAGATGGATTTAGGGATATTTTGTTTTTAATTTTCTTGTATTAAACAAAAAACATTTTTAAAAAAAATGTATGATTAGGTATGATTCAGTGATTCTCAATACTTTCTTTTTCCATGTTTAATGTTTCTTCCTGACTGCTCTACTCTTGTTTGCAGCTCCTGTGGCTGGATATAACCAGGGCAATTCTTTGGATGTCAATCATTCTGAAGGGAGAGTTTCTTGCATGACTTGGTAAGATCTGAAAGGAGGATAACCACAATGGAGAGGCTGTGGTGAGGCGTCCCCAGGCAGCTGGTAGTCTTGAGTATCCAAATGTAATTGCTCTATTTTATTCACCACGGCCTGCCTGCTGTGTTCATCAGACTGCCCAGTGGAACAGAAGGTAATCAGAGCTGAGACAGCTTCAGAGAGTCAGGCACGCATAACCAAAGTTAAAAATATGTAAAAAATTACTTGGATGTGATTTGCTCTTTTAGAAGTCAATTTCTGGATAAGAACAAGAGGAAACAGTGCAAAACTGGGACACTAAATTCATCTTTGCTGAGGAGATGTAGGGAGAGCTGTGAACATTTAATAACTTTAGTATCCAACCGCCCATAGTAAGTGCTTGCTTAATGTATAGACAAGACAAGGAGATTTGGAAAGTAGGCAACTCAAGGCATTTCCAATTTATTTAAGGAACTCTTTGATCTGTTTTCAAATTTAGGATTCTGCTTTTGACTTTGCTAGATAAAGCTGGAGTAAAAATGAATTATTCATATAAAATATTGCCTCAATAACACTGCATCAAATAAACATAATGAAAAGCTGCCCATGTTATATAAGGGAAGCTAAGTCACAACTCTTTTGAATTGCAAAGTTAAGCACTTGGGGCTAGACTCTTCTCCACCATTACTCTATGGAAGAATCTGCTTAGGAAAAGGTAACATTTAGATTTATTTTATTACTGGTTAGACATGCATTTTTAGTTTATGGGTTTAAAGGACAGTTGTGGCCATGGTATTATTAATTCTCATAGTTTTTATCCAGATTTCATCCAAGTCACTGGAGACCAGAGAGCAATTTCTACAGTAAAGCATCCCATATCATTCTAGCACTTAACCTCACCATGGAAATATGATAACTAGTATTTTCCCCACCTCAATTCCATGATCCGTGCATGTGACAATATTTTAAGCAGTCACCCAACGCTTAGTGATATACATACCTTGGAGGAGAAAAAAAATAAAGGCAAAAGAATGGTCCATTATCAGTGATGTTTCTTTATTTACAGTGCTTTGGCTAATAGATTAAAAGATAAGGAAGAAGAAACTAAATATAAATAAATAGTGTATGTCATGGGAATTGAGCTCTGCTGAAATTCAATAGGTAACACTTCAATTCTTGCTGACAATTCAATTTTAAAGAATTGTAGTTCAATAAATGTGCAGGAAGTTGCCGGAATCACCTTGGGCAAATGGTGAGGAAGGAAGATTCTGTCTTCAAAGTTGCCCTTATTCCTTGTCCTCTATGTTATGAACATTGAGCCCCAAAGGAGCAGGCTTCTTATGTAAGAGGGTGCTCTGTGTTCCTAATTATTGATGCAGTACTAACAAGGGACTGAAGTAGGATTTCCAGAGCATAGTCCACAATTGAATTGGTGACTCTGGGGCTGGGGAGCATTCTGTATTGTCTAGACATGAAGCCCATCAGCAGAGTGAGGGCTGAGGGCACAGACTCACTCATAGGTTGCAAGGAAACTTTAGGCAAGTCCGTAATTGATCTGCTTCAGGTTTTACCTCTGTGAAATGGTGAGGCTTCACCTGAGCACTGATGAGAAATCAAGAAGTGATTTCTGCAGCCCATTGGATAGAGTTCTGTTTGTGTCATGGCTTCAAGTGGAATGTGCATCATTTCATAGATGGAACCACTTATGTGTGAGAGAGTCTTGGGTCTCTCAAGGGTGAATCTGGGTTTTTATTATTTTTATTTATTTTGATCTCTTTCAAGATGTAAGAGTTTCTGGAACAAGGCCGGTAGATGAAGTTACATGGTGGTGGCAATGAAACGTGGGTGTGGCTCTATTTCATTTTTAACATGATAATTCTTGTTCATTCTATCTCAAAAAATTGTTCTGAAGAACAGTTAAGATAGTAATAGTGCTTCACATGACAAGATTTTTAAAAAATAAGCAAATATGTGAAAAGATTATATTATGAAACATGGTTAACATAATTTTACACAACAAATTATGGATCAATGCACATGGAAAATAGCATAAGAAAAATGCATACATGATGCAATGAATAACAGTAGATATAAGTTATTAAACACAGATCACCTATTAGGCACCATGATTCATTTTTTTTTCCTTTTTCTTTTTGGGTCGCACCTGGCAATGCACAGGGGTTATTCCTGGCTCTGCACTCAGGAATTACCCCTGGCAGTGCTCAGAGGACCATATGGGATGCTGGGAATCAAACCCACGTGAGCCGTGTGCAAGGCAAATGCCCTACCCGCTGTGCTATTGCTCCAGCACCACTTCATGTTTTAAGTTCTGTATACTTCTTCTCAAAGAAAAAAAAACCTAGAGTTTATGGAAGAATCTTATTGCCCTTGCACCATGTAAAGTATTTTCTAGCAGTTAAAGCAAGTACTAGTAAAGCACGTACTAGAAGTCAGACTTTTTACCAAATGCTTCACTCATATGCATTTATTCAGCCATCAACCCTTCAAGAAAGCCTTACT
Source organism: Sorex araneus (assembly GCF_027595985.1). Classification (NCBI taxonomy): domain Eukaryota; kingdom Metazoa; phylum Chordata; class Mammalia; order Eulipotyphla; family Soricidae; genus Sorex; species Sorex araneus. The sequence continues at coordinate 39,792,565 of NC_073311.1, read as the reverse complement.
TCTTCCATATTGTATAGATAAGAAAAATCAGATCTGAAAGGTTAAAAGATGTACCCAATGTTACAGTAAGGGACTAGAACTGTGATTTTAACCCAGATATTCAGGCGCTAGAACGAGTTTGAGAGCACATTTCTGAACCACACTTTGTGATAAGAATTTAAAAATATGACGCCTAGTAAAGTTTGTCAAATGAATGGTTAAAATTTGCTTAGAACACAAAACTGTGTTGTGTGTGTGTGTGTATGTGAGTGTGTGTGTCAGGTACCACAGTAAGGTCCAATCTGAGAGTTTAAAGGCAATAAGACAATACAAGATTTGTCCTCAGATAGCTAATCTTCTTGATTAGTGTGTGTGTGTGTGTGTTTGTGTTTGTGTGTGTGTGTGTGTGTTTGGGCAGGGGTCACACTTGGCAGTGCAAAGAGCTTACTCTTGATCTGTGCTCAGGGGTTACTCCCAGCGGGATTTCGAACCATATATGGTGCTGGGGCTCAAACCTAGGTCAGCTGAATGGAAGCAAGATAAATGCCCTATACTATTGTTCTGGCCCTGAAAGATAATGTTCTATTGAAGAAGAGAATCAATGTGATGATGATTCATTACCAAACATGTGAATGTGAAGTCTGGGGAATTGAAGGTTACTGTGGGAGCAGATGACTGATCTTTTAAGTGACAAGAAGTTGTCCTCAAAGCATGAAAAATGACCTTGAGGAAGTGCTATCTAAAGAAGATGGGGTGGAATTGTTGGAGAGGACTGAAGGGATAGTGTCTCAGGCACAGGAAACGCCATGGGTAAAGGCCTGGGGGTAACAGAGGCTAGCTGATTGTAGAAATGAAAGACATTGTCATGGTCTAAGCCTAAATATTACCAAGGGAGCAATTGGAGAGAAATGAGAAGTGAGAAGTTAAAAGGAGACCAGATTATGAAGAGATTGTGTTAGAAAATATAAAGGATTTAACTTGCAATATGGACCTGGGATGGATTTTTAGCAGGATATGATGAGATATGAATTCTGGTAAAGGTATTGACAGCAATTAAAAGCAGTCATTGGAAGGATAAAAGATTGGGGACAGAGAGACACACAAGAGGCGAACTTGGTAGCTGGTAAGGGATACCCTTAGGAACTCTGGGAGTGCTAAGAGTCAATGAAGAGAATTGAGCCTATTTAATCAGAAGAGGTAAAGCAAAGAATTGATGTGAAAAGTATTTCTAAATATTTTGCATGCCAACACTCTTAAATATTTGCACTAAATTTATGTCTCCCTCAGAAAGAGCATCTATTAAAGCATCATGTTGACACAACAAAACAAGTCATTTAGAAGTATATGAAGTCCTGCTGTGAATCAGAGAATTAGGAGAAGCCCACAAATATTTCCAAGTCCAAAGGCGCCAACACATATGGGGTGACGAGTGGGAGAAGAGTGGTGGGGAGCTGAAGAAAAGGGCAACTGAGTTCCCGCTATCTGTTGTGTCTGTTGGGCATAGGTGGATATAGAATACATGCTGCTTGAACTGAGCTACACTGAGCACATGGGGTTTCGAGGGGGATAATTAAAGCCACAGGAAGAGAGATAGCAAGCGTGCAATGGTTTCAGTGAGATGAGTGACTCCTTCCTGGATGTATTTCTCATGCCTGGAGATGTTCAAGCACATGCAGCTGTACACATGCTGCGAGGCAGGGCTCCTGCTGAGGACTGCATCACATGATCCCCAGTCGCTCCTCAAACTGTAAATTGATGACTCTAAGGCATTACACTTCCTACCACCTGGGGAAACTGTCCACTTCCAACTTATAGCTGCAACATCACAAGTCAGTTTATAGAATTATCCGTTACTCTGTCCTTCAGATATTGCTTTTTTTGGCTTGTTGATACACATGTTTATGATATTGCTTCTCTTCTATAATGTATCTTTGCTTTTCTTAAATAATTTGAAGATAAGATTCACCTTTTGTCCAGTAAAAAGTTCTACAAAGAGTTATTTTTAAGATTCAATGCAAGATCTGCATTTGAGTAAAAATAAAGATATGGAGGAAAATCTGCCTGTATTAACTCTTCCACTAGTTTGGCCATCGTACAATAAAGAAGCAGAGAATCAATCTGATATTAGGGCTCCAAGTGAACACGAGTTACATGGGTTACTTACAATTCCTTTTGAGAGCACTTATGTGCCCTTTATAATATGAATAAATGGCTGCTAAGGACCTTCCAAATGCTGTCAAATTCATTTTACTTATGTCCAAGATTTTACCTGGGTTTGCTAAGTAAATGGAAGCTTCTCTCTCCTCATGCCACCACTTTTCCTCAGGGTTATGCTTTTAAAAGCATTCTCAACAGGAAATAAGTTTCATTAGTGCTTGGAAAATAAATTGGTGAAGTGACAGATTCTGTGATTCGATGGAAGCTCAATTATAATTGTATAACATAATATAGCAAGTGCAGATGAAATCCTATTAAGGTCTGGAAATCCAATATCTCATCTCTATGACTTTTAATTGATCTTTACACATATTGTCATTGCAGTCAAATATCTGAGCTGATTCCAGTACTCATAAACAAATGTAAGCACATTAACTCTGTTAATAATTTTAACAAGTAATCTGTATTTCCCATTAGACTATCTCCAGTTTTTCCGTGGCATAATTAAAGATATCACCAGTGATAAGCCTAATGCGTTATTTAAAGTATGCATGTATTGAAGTCTTGCTTTTATCGTTAACAACATCTTGATGTAATCTATGTAGCCATCATTCAAAAATTAGACCTTCTTCTCAGAAGCAAATTTGAATGATGATGCAAAGAATGGGGCTCTCTGAGGGTGTGTGTGTGTATGTGTGTGGGGTGGGTGGGTGTGTGGGTGTGTATCTGTAAGCCAAAGATGATATTATAGTTTATGTTCTAGTCTTGGTTTTACCTCTAATATAGCTGTGTGAGAACTTTTGACATTTCTGGCCTGGTTTTTTAAACTTAGTCCTAGTTCCTCCTCACTGGGAAGTCTCCTTTTCTTTCCTTTTCTTCTTTTTTTAAAAATTAATTTATTTTTTGGGGCTGGAGTGATAGCACAGTGGGTAGGGCGTTTGCCTTGCACGCGGCCGACCCGGGTTCTAATCCCAGCATCCCATATGGTCCCCTGAACAACGCCAGGGGTAATTCCTGAGTGAAGAGCCAAGAGTAACCCCTGTGCATCGCCGGGTGTGACCCAAAAACAAAACAAAAAAAAAATTAATTTATTTTTTAATGAATCACCGTGAGATATAGTTACAGACTTACGTACTTTCATGATTACATTTCAGTTATACAATGATGGAGTACCCATCTCTCCACCAGTGCCCATTCTCCACCATCAATGTTCCCAGTATCCCTCCCACCCCCACCCCACTCCCCACCCTACCTCCCCCTCTGTGGCAGGTACATTCCCTTTTAATCTCTTTCTCTCTCTCCTTTTGGGTGTTATGGTTTGCAATTCAAGTACTAAGTGGCCATCATGTTTGGTCCATAGTCTACTTTCAGCACGCAGCTCCCATTCCAAGTGAGCCGTCCAAGCATCATTTACTTAGTGGTCCCTTCTCTATCCCAGCTGCCTTTTCCCCCAGCATGTGAGGCTGGCTTCCAAGCCGTGGAGCAATCCTCTTGTCTGGCCAGTTTTATAACTAAGTAAATAAAAAGATGATTGTGTACATTTTCCCTGGTGCTGAAATTCTGGCTCCAGTGGGATAGTTAATTACTTCTTCTTTTGTTAATAATTGATAGATGATATCCAAACAGGTACTTTTATGTTTTCTTTTGCTTAAGTTTTTACAGGTAAACAAAGTAAGCTCAGGGGTGTGTGTGTGTGTGTGTGTGTGTGTGTGTGTGTGTGTGTGTGTGTGTGTGTGTTAGAAGGAGATGGTCAAGGAATGAATTTCCCTTACCCTTACACCTCTGTGCCTGGCACTTGCTTCAACATTTGTTGAATGAATGGATGAACAAATGTCTTCAAACCATCCTTTGAAGATGGTTTGGCACTGGCTAGATATCCTCATTCAGTATCCCCTGTGCGATATCCTTTGTCTAGCGAAAACATCACTAAGTTACTTCTGAAAGTACACTTTTAATGGAATGACGTGACATGGCACTGTTTGCCTTCTCACATCCTTAATGAAAGGAACTGCACTGGAACTAACCACTGCTTTCCAAACTGCTCCCCACATGCCTATTAGTCAGAGTACAGGGTGGAGGTGTTCTGTTAGTCAAGGGCAGGTGGAGACTTAATTTGTTAGCTTCCAGCTTGCTCAGAGCAGGAACTATTCTTGTGCTACAGAATGACATTTGAGAATGTTCTTTGAGTTCTCAGAGAACATTAACGTCTAAACCATGCTGTAAACAAAAACAACATTTAATATCAGCTATGACTAATCCAGTGCTTTGTTTATTAGGTAGGACAAGCATTCTGATTCTCAATCAAATATCTGCAATTACCATGAGTGCCAGGAGAAAAATCCTCTCCGTTAAAAGATCTTATCTCAGTACACAGAACAGAGAAGATTCATTCTTTGATAGACAATCTCCATGCACAGGTGATCCCAGTAAACAGTCTTTTTGGAGTGATTTTTGGCAAATGGATGGCTTATTTCAGGGTTTATCTGTTTAAGTTCATCACTTTCTAAAATCGTCTTTGCATATATTAGCATATATTCATTTTCACTGACTCTTTGTTTCTTTTGATGGGGGATACTCTAGTCTGCTCCTCATTTCATCTGATTCACGTTTGATGTGAAGAATGCTTTTCTTCTTTAGGTATCCTTTGAAAATAAATAGAATTTTCTGTATATTAAAAAAATAGTAGAATTCAAATAAGCAAGGCTTCATTAAGGGTAAAAGCCCTATGGAAAAATTATTAGTGCACATCTTCCTTCATCAAAGACTTATAGAAAAGTGTGGGGAGAAGCTGTGTGAGTGTATTAGGGATTCCTGAAGTGAATGAGCACAACTCCAAGGTGACTCCAACCTCTCTTGGATTAGTGACCTTTAGCTTGCTTCTTCTTGTTTGCACAAGCAAAGGCCTTTGACATATTCCCCAAGACTCTTAATTCCGTTCTGTTTGGCACATAATCAGTAACATAAAAAAGAGAGAAAGGGAGAAGCTTTCATTTTATCTTTCAGCTGCTTAAATATTTATGTTCTAATTTGTTATTGACTTCGTGTGAAGTTTTATCAAAATATAGATGGAAAAGTTTAAAGATTGCTCCTGGGAGAACATTTAATCCATTTAAAAATAAATTTCGAATGGCCAGATTTTCTGGGCTTAAAACATGAATCTATTAAAAAAAAAGGCAAAACTAAAGAGCCCAGTTTATGTGCTGACATTTGTAGGCAAGGATAAAGAAAATTTGGTAATGAAAATGCTAATCAAATATCATTTTGAGTGCTCACTTTTTTCATTTTTTAAATATTTGATGGAAGCCTTTACTAGATTTCTATTTTAATTACTTTTTATTGGCAAAAAAATGAAACCTAATTAAAAACCACCCAGACTAAACCCTGGGGATAGGTCTTTGTTGCATATTACCTCTCATTTCTCTCACTTGTAGTATACACATGCTTAGACACCTACTATGTAAATGAAAAAGTCACTGCATGCTAAATTCAAGGAGAGGAAAATAGGTATGACAAAGAACTGAATTGCTACTTGTGAAAATTTGAAGAATAAATTTAGATGATCATATACATGCAAATTGAGTCAAATGGATCTATACTTGCATGGATCTATATTGCATGGATCTATATTGCATGGATCTATATCATCTCACCACTGTCTTTCTGATACAGCCAACACTACTAATCCTTCTATTCTGAATCCTTGATGACTTTATAGCTTTATAATATGTGCATATATTATTGCATATGTATTTTGTTTTTTGAGCCATACCTGGAGATAATTGGAGGTTATGCTTCTGACTCTCAAATCCCTCTTGGAGGTGCTTGGTGGACAGTATAGTGTCAGGGATCAAACTTGAGCCAAACGTGTAAATCATGTACTTGTCCATTTAGCTATTTCTCTAATAACAACATTCCTTTAACTAAAGTTCTTACATAAAAATGTTATATATTTCAGTAAATAACCCTTATCTAAGCAAAGGAGTTTCTGAACAACTACCTCAAATTACTGGCTCACTGATCATTTTAGTGGCAAAAGCACTAAACTATGTTTTGCATAACTCATCTTTATACGATAAATTCTAGATTCTGTTTTCAGTATTTTGATCACTCAAAGATTTTTTTAAACAGAGTTTTCCATGTTTTGGTCCTCAAATTCAATCAAATTCATATAAAAATTTTATGGGTATTAAAAAATAAACATAAATGTAAAAGATGAAAGGAAGGGGTGTGAGAGAGAGACAGAGAGAGGGAAAAAGACTATGTACTCTGGTCTCTTGTCTGGCCCCAGAGATGTGGAACCCCACCATTTGAGAAACAGGAAAGCTTTTTCCCAATGAAACGGAGGCAGAAAACTACATAAGTGGGATCCACCCTTTCCAATCTAGCCATCCACCAACCTGAGCTCAGAGTTATATCTGATTCAAAAACAAGGTAAGTTTTTGAAGATCAGCTTCACCCTCATCCTGAAGCTGATCTGCACTCCAACACATACCTTCTCCAAATTACACCTTCTTTTGGGCAGTTTGAACTTCATAGTTTTCACCACAGTGCACAGGATAGGGATATCTTACAACTTGAAGGTTGTTGAATGAGCAGCGCATTAGAGATATCTAAACTCTTGGCATGTTGTGTGGTCTCAAGGTGATGATTGTTTCTTACTGAGAACAGAAATCAGGAGGAATAGGAAAACACCCAAAGGGTGCCTTTTCAAACCCTCTTTTTGCTATTTCATTTTACTTTATTTATTTATTTATTTATTTTGTTGTTTTTAATTAATTTATGTTTTATTTAGTGAATCATCATGAGGGTCATTTTACTTGATTTAATACACAAATTCTGGCCTAATTTCTTAGTGCTGCATCAGGGCCATATTTGCTATTCATTTCAGACATCAGACATGTGGGGTAGAAGTCTTCCATAAAAATGCAATCAATAGGATATATGTATATTTACCGATGTCACTTACTAATTTGTTTATTTAGAGGACTGGGTATTGTGATTCAGAGACTCATGCTATGCCTTCTGCAAGCTGGAGAACCAGAGAAAAGTCTGTAGTATGACTTGAAAACTTAGGAGCTGTAGTAGCAATGGTGGAGATGCTTTCTTTGAGACTGAAATACTCAAGCAGCTACTTAAGAAAGCAGTGGAAGGTCTGAAGTGGTTGTTTGTAGGAAATAGGAATGTGAATGGCAGGTGAGTAGAGGCAAAGATGTTTATCTGCTATTTAAAATCTTTGGCTCTGGTTTGATTATTAAAAATCAGGTATATGTATATACATGTATATATATATATACCATTAGACACATAGGTGATGCAAGGATTATGTACTATGCACATATAAATGTAAATATACAATGTCCACATATGTGTGCACACATGTACGAATATTTATGATACTTTATGTAGATATTTATATATGTGTATATATTTTTCAAAGACATAGGACTGTGTTGATCAAGCACAGTTGACTGGAGACTCACCTGCAATGATAGGCGTTAGAGAAGGCTTGGCCCTAGAATCAGGTGGAGCTGAGGATAGTATGATGATGAAGAGAATAATTTTTGATGTTTTTTGATGCTACGATGGAAAACTCTCACTCACTTTCCTCTTGTGCAGTGGAGTTGAGTGAGTAGGAACAAGTTTAAGAGTCAATGGGTAGGTTATTGAAGCCACATGGAGTAATTAAGACGATGCTAGGACAGGGGGAGGGTGGTACCCTCTTATTATGTGGATGTAAAGTGTACTTAGCTTTCTGGAGCAGATATTTGTAATTCATAAGCATAATCCCTGTTTGTTCTAATGTATAGACTTGTGCACAAGGTTTTGAGTGTTAACTCTCTTTAGCTTGGCCTGCTTTGCTCCCTTCTTATTCTCAATACAATATGTACTTTGTGTATGATTTTTCTGTGTATGTTTTGGTAGACAGGAGACACTAGGGAGTTTTCTATTTAAAACAGTTGAAAATTCAAAAGATTATACTCGAATGGGCACTGGTGAGGGGATGGGTTTTCGAACTTTGTATGAGGGAAACATGAGCACAAAAATGTATAAATTTGTAACTGTACCCTCATGGTGATTCACTAATTAAAAATAAATAAATTTTAAAAAAATAAAAAGATTATACTCAATTTCTATTATATCTATTTTTATCATGTACATATACATGTATATGATTTTTGTCAAAAGATTTATTGATCTATCTATCTATCTATCTATCTATCTATCTATCTATCTATCTATCTATCTTTCTATCTATCTATCCTGTCTGTTGTCCATCTATCCATCCACCCATCCATCCATACTTCTCTCTTTTTTTTAAACTTTTTTATTGAATCACTGTGAGACAGACCCTTACAAAGCTGTTCATGATTAGATTTCAGTCATACAGTATTTCAATATCCATCCCTCCACCAGTGTACATTTCCCAGCACCAGTGTCCCCAGGTTCCCTCTCATCACATGCGACCTAACTCCACTTTTCTACTCTCTCTCTTTCTCTCTCTCTCTCTCTCTCCTCTTTTGTGCATTATGGTTTGCAATATTAGTATTGAAAGTTTATCAAGAATATTCCTTTCATCATCATCATCATTATCGACATCATCATCCCGTTGATCGTCGGTTTTCTCACGTGGTCTCAGTAATGTCTCCATTTGCCTTAGCCCTGAGATTTTAGAAGCCTCTCTTTACTTGTCCTTCCCAATGGTGCTGCATTGGAGGCTCTTTCAGGGTCAGGGGAATGAGACCCATCATTGTTACTGGTTTTGGCATATGAATACACCACGGGGAACTTGCCAGGCTCTCTTATGTGGGCAGGAAACTCTCAGTAGATTGCCAGGTTCTCTGAGAGGGAGAACAAGGCTATAAAATGTCACGCTTCTGGGAGCTTGATTTTATAGTCTCTGGATGTTTGCCATTGATGGGATTAAATGGAGCAGTTTCTGGGTGTGACCGCCTAGCTACTAGAAAATGGGGAAACCTGGGCAGATGAGGCCCTGTCCCAATCCAAGAAGGCTTGGAGATCTCAGCCCCAGGTCCCACACACCTGGATTCCTCTGCCAGTTTCTTCATGTGTGAGGCTCATCTGAAAGTGTGGAGAGGGGCCTTGAGCATGGCTCTGCCTGGGTTCTGGAGGTCTTTGGCTGCGGGGCTCTGCTTGGGGTGGGGAGGGAAACTGAACACACCCCCTACAAGGGGCCTCGGTGAAGACAACCAGATGCAGGGCAAGAGACTCTGAATATTCCTTTACCCACTTTTATTTTATTTTAAATTTTATTTTATTGAATCACCATGAGATAGTTATAAGCTTTCATGTTTGGGTTACAATCTCACAATGATCAAACACCCATCCCTCCACCAGTGCACATTCCCTACCACCAATATCCTGGGTATAACCCCCCTTTCCCACCCTCCCCCTGCCTCCGTGGCAGACAATATTCCCCATACTCTCTCTCTACTTTTGGGCATTATGGCTTGCAACACAAACACTGAGAGGTCATCATGTTTGGTCCATTAAATACTTTCGGCATGCATCTCCCATCCCAACTCGTTCCTCCAGCCATCATTTTCTTAGTGATCCCTTCTCTATTCCATCTGCCTTCTCCCCTCCACTCATGAAGCAGGCTTCCAGCTATGGGACAATTCTCCTGGCCCTTGTATCTACTGTTATTGGGTGTCAGTCTCATGTGATGTTATTCTATATGCCACAAATGAGTGCAGTCCTTCTATATCTGTCCCTCTCTTTCTGACTCATTTCACTTAGCATGAAACTCTCCATGTCTATCCATTTTTAAGCAAATTTCATGACTTCATCTCTCCTAACTCCATTACCCACTTTTAACCCTCAGATCTTGTCCAGTGTGATCATTCCCAGCTATTATTGTCATACTGGTCTCTTCCCTATCTTACCTAACCTCAGCCCCACACACACTTATGTCCATGGGCAGGGAAAACAAGAGTTAGGAGAACTGGTCAATGGTTGGATTCATAGTTTTCTTTATCCATTTGACCAAGTTTTCTGTCATGATCAAGTTTTATTTACAATACTGGTGCACTGTTGATGGGATTAGTGTTGGAATCACTGTCACTGTCATCCCGTAGCTCATCAATTTGTTCTAGTGGGCACCAGTAATGTCTCTCATTGAGAGACTTATTGTTACTGTTTTTGGCATATCCAATACACCACGGGTAGCTTGCCAGGCTCTGCCGTGTGGGTGAGATACTCTCGGTAGCTTGCGGGGCTCTCTGACAGGGGCTGAGGAATCGAACACGGGTTGGCCGCGTGAAAGGGGAAAACCCTACCACTGTGCTGTCACTCTAGCCCTTACAATACTGACCATGCCCTAATTCTAGCTTCCTTTGGGGGACCATAATTTGTATTTGACAATGCTACTTCTAGAAGTTAAAAATATCTGATCCTTTATCATTTTCCACGGAGTCAAGAATAAGTTATAGCAATTTAATTTATGTGTCAAATATTAATTGAGAGTTTGAAAGTCAGACACTGTGGTAGTTCTCCCACTCATATTCCACTCTCTTTCCCTACACTACTTTCTGTAGAAGCTGCAAAGTTAAATACATTTTTAGATTCCTTCAATCCATGGGTGTTCATGTAACATTGTCTGGTTAATGAGACATAAATTGAAAGTCTTACTGGAGGTTTCTGTGGAAGCCCTGGCTTTTCTGAGTCAATGGATAATAGTGCTTGCTTTTATTCCATATTTCCTTTTATTTCCTTCCTGGAATAAAGCTATGATGCCTGATGATCTAGTTTTTCTAATGTTCTCTTGAGGTAAAACCAAGAAAATTCGAGATCATGACTATCAGCTATCTTATCTAATTAGTAAAAATAATTACCTTTTATAATTTAAATAGGCATATTAGCATTCGTATATACAAAGATACAATTGATTGCAGTCCCTGACTGATAGAGGCAGGCATTTGAAAATATATAAATTGGACAAAATGAGGTCTTCGGACCATGATTGTAGTCAGGAATACTCTACAGGAGTTGAGATCTTAAGAAACATCCTCTGCAGACATGTCTTAGATGCCTAGGGTTTATTCCTGCCTGAAGAACCTGAAGAACAGAGATCCATAAAACGCATTCCTAGCTATTAATGCAGAGTTGGTGGCAAATTCAGTGTTAATCCCGCAGGCTGGAAATAAATTATGCTCTGTCTTTACCAGACCGAATCTTTACTAAAACAGCATTAATCCCTATTTATATTTCTCTATCAATATTTCATAAATTTAAAGAGAAACAGCTTGAAAGAATTCAGATGATTTTTCTGTGTGTGCTTTCAGAGCATCAATTATTGCTGTGGGGGCACCAACAGCATTGCCTAAAGCTGCAATAAATTCCCTAGTTCTAACTTTGAAGATTTTAGAAATGCTAATAGGAAGATGTGTATGAATTATTATTCTTGACTTAGCACAGTGGTACTCTCCTGAAGAAAAAACAAAATATTCATTTAATTTGAGAGTGGAGCTTTTTGACTTGAGTTAGGGGAGAGGTTAGTGGAGTGGGGTGTCTGTAGTGAACCCAAATCTGTATTGTTTTAAACTTAGTTTTTCATTGAATGAAACTTATGTATAGGTAAAAGAAGAGTATAATATCTTTGAATGTTTTCTAAATATTTAAACCTATGACTAATATGATTTTTATAAAAATTTTATTTGGCATTTCCATTTTACAGATAAGGAAATTGAAGCACAAAGTATATTTTTCTTGAAACTCTTCTCCACACTTTACTAATACAAAAATTGCTATTCATATTAGTTGCAAAATGGGATTGTATTGGTATTGTCTATTGCTTATTGTTCTTCAACTTTTATAAATAGAAGTATCATACAAGCATACCATACATACATCTAGATAAGGCCCCAAACCAAAAACAAAATGTACACATTATATAAGTGTAGCTTCAGTTTATTAATTTTACTTCAATATAAGTGTTTGAAAGAGTTTGGTTTACGTGATCTGAAAGGGATAAAAAATGGACTTCTGTGAAAATTCATATCTGTCACCCCAGTAGTTAACAAAAAACTTAGAAAAGATGAAATTTTAGTTTTGCAGTGACAACTATATAGGGTGTCATGGTTTTGAAATTCAATTCTCTCAGTTCTTGGCTCTATTTATGTATTATGAGTGAATTTCCTATTTTCCTATCTACTTTCATGTTATCTTTTTATTATTTTAATTAATTTATTTTTATAAATTAATTCTTTTATTGAATCACCATGTGGAAAGTTACAAAGCTTTCAGGTTTATGATGGATGTTCGAGCATTGTATAACTGAGACTTAAACCTAAAACTTTCATGTTATCTTATGGTGATTATTCATACAACTCCCAAGTAACTATAAATTCCTTTTGTAAATATAAGAGTATAAATAGCATATAATAATTTATATTTTATAAATATACAGTATAGATGGGGCTGGAGTGGTAGCACAGTGGGTAGGGCATTTGCCTTGCGTGAGGCCGACCCAGGTTCAATTCCTCCATCCCTCTCGGAGAGCTCGGCAAGCTACCGAGAGTATCCCACCCGCACGACAGAGCCTGGCAAGCTACCTGTGGCGTATTCAATATGCTAAAAACAGTGACAACAAGTCTCACAATGGAGACATTACTGGTGCCCTCTCGAGCAAATCGATGAGCAATAGGATGACAGTGACAGTGACAGTATAGATGATTTTATTATGAGTGAATCCACATGAGGGAAAGTTTTGACATTGCTATAACCATATGGCAGAAAGAGAACTTTGAGTGAGCAAAGGTTCCTTATCCATCCGGGTACAAGGCCTTAATCAGGTATATGATTTGCAAATATTGCATGAACCATTTTTAGGTTGTCTTTTTACTTTGTTGATAATATTCTATGAAACAGAAAACTTTAATACTTAGGTGAAGTCCATTTTATTTGTGCTTTGTCACTTGTGATTTTGGTTTTTTGTCTGTAAAGTGTTTATCTAACACAAGATCATGGAAATTTATTACTAATTTTATTAAAGACATTCATAGCTTTAGCTTTGAATGTTTTTTAAATTGAGGCTCTGTGATCTACAATATTGTTATTACTAGTTTCTCATGTACACAATTCCCATACTACACCCATCATTAGTGTATCCACCTTCCTCCTTCAATGCCCTTCCATTTCCAACATCCCTTCCCACCCTCTTTTTCCTGCCCCCAGTTCAATTGTGTGGCTCATGTTTCCTCTTATATTGATTTTGACCTTTTGTTGCTAACTTTCTGTGTAATTGTAGATAACACACATTAGTGTGAGCATATTGCATCTATATAGTTATTTTTTTTGATGGTGGGGATCAAACCCAAGGTTATGAAGGAAGATTGCTCTTCACTGAACTGCATCCTCAACATCTAGTTCTATCTTTTACATATAGGTTGATAATTTATTTTTAGTTTGTGTGTATTTTTAGCTTTTATTTATTCTCTTGCATGTGGAAAGTCAACTATTCCAATATCGATAGCTTTTTCTATTGTTAACTTACTTTTCAGAAATCAATTGACCAAAATGTAAGAATTGATTTTTGCACTCAGTTTAACCTATGTATCTATATTTATAACAGTAACTTGTAACTTGGTCTCTTGATTACCTTATCTTCGTAGTAGGTTTTGAAATCAGAATATTTGTTTTTTCTTTTTCAGAAGCTTCAAAAGCTTTTTTCTTTTTCAGGATTGCTTTGGCACTTCTAGGTTCTTTGTATTTTCAAATAAGTTAATTTCTTGAAAAAATGTCAACACATATTTTATGAGAATTTTATTGAAAATGTAGATGAAAATGGGGAGTATGCTGTTTAGCAATATCCTAATCCAATTTATGAGCTCAAGATATTTCCATTTATTTAGGCTTTCTTTCATTTCTTTCAATAATGGTTTGCATATTGAGTGGACAATTTTTGTAACATGCTAAACTTATTTTTTATTTTTTTTATTTTTTAATTTTTTTTAAATTTTTATTAAATCACCATGTGGAAAGTTACAAAGTTCTCAGGTTTATATGTCAGTTATACAATATTCAAACACCCATCCCTTCACCAGTGCCCATATTCCACCACCAGAAACCCCAGTATACCCCCCGCCCCCACCCCTTACCCCCTACTGTATAACTAATGAATTTCACTTCATTTTATCTTTACCTTGATTACATTCCATAATTCAACACAAAACTCACTATAGTTGACATAACTCTCTCTCTCTCTTTTTTTTCTTTTTCCTTTTCCTTTTTTTTTTTCTTTTTCCCCCTCATCCCCCTTCCTGCGCCTCATAGTATGGTGTACGCCACGCTGCGTCGGCTAACCTGGGGCTTTTGCTTAGTTCACAGTCCAGAGGTGGCTGCTACATTAAAAACCTTCAATATTTCAACAAAACCTTACTGTTATTATTTGGAGTTTCCCCCCCAAGTCAGACCTGTTCAAATGGAACCGTTTCACATTGCTGACAATTATAAATGTTAAGACGCGCGGACACAGCAGCGTCCGTGCGGTTTTGGATTTCTGTATAAAGTCCAGGGAAAATTCTGCCAGAAATTACATAGCCCAGCTCACAGTCCCAGTGCATTGCTGTAAGAAGTCTCTGAATTCAAAGTCTTTAGGCACAGAGGGTCCTATTCGCGCTCAGCGGCTCCGGATTTATCTGGGCCAAGGGCGTGCCGGTTACGCCCCCTTCCCATGAGTTCCTGGGAGCCCCAAAAGTAAAATCCGAATACCTGTGGGTTTGGAGTCACAGAAGATGGCGCCTGCCACATGGGTGCCGCCAGCCCGCCGCTTTCCGTGCAGGAAGACAGGTTTGGGAGGAAAAAAAAAATCCACCCCCGGCAGCACAGAGTTGTAGCCCAGTTTGGTGTCCCAGTGCATCGCTATCGGATGTTGCGCTGGATGCCCGAATGTGTTACATCTTTGGAATCAAAGTCTTTAGGTGAGAGGGTCCCTAAATTTATATATAAATGTTTTGTTTGTTGCAATGCAATTTAATGGATTTTTTCTGTTTCACTTGAAACTATTCATTTCTTATTTATAGAAATAGAAATAATTTTTAATATTATTAGAATTTTAAATTTAGATAATTGTAAATAGTTTAGTATTGTCTTGGGTCCCAAAACTTTACTATACTCACTGATAAGGTTTAAAAGTTTTTAGTGGATCTTTTAGGACTTTCTACATAAAATATGCTATCTGAAAATAAGGATTTTTACTTATCCTTTTTGACAAATAATTTTTTTAATATGTTTTCTTGCTTATTTCAGTCTAGAATTTTGGATACTGTGTTGACTCGAAGTGGTAAGGAGGACATCTTTTCCTGATCTTGGGAAGACTTTAAAACTTTTTTTTTTTTGCTTTTTGGGTCACACCCAGCGATGCTCAGGGGTCTCAGGGGTCACTCCTGGCTCTGCACTCAGGAATTACCCCTGGCCGTGCTCCGGGGACCATATGGGATGCTGGGAATCGAACCCGGGTCGGCCACGTGCAAGGCAAATGCCCTACCCGCTGAGACTTTCAGACTTTTATTGACTGCATTTTACCCAACATTGAGAAATCATACAATAATTTCACAAACTTTTCAAAATAGAAGAACACATTTTGTTATTCTAACGGGGGTCAGTGTCACCCTAACAATCAAACCAAACATACTTCACATGAAAATAATGTTACAGACAAATATCTTTTTAACATAGCTTCCCAGACCCTCAACAAAATGCTGTAAAAGAAATTTGGATATATAAAATATTAAAATAAACCAAAACCAAGTGATATTTATTTTGATGATGCAAAGTTTCTTTATATCTTAAAATCAAACAATGTAATCTACCATATTAATAAAATAAGAGAAAAATTCATATGGTTATCTCAGAAGACACAAAGAACCATTTAAAAAGATCTAACACCTTTATGTAACTTAACCAAAATATTTAAGAATCTAGGAATGAAAAGAATCTTTTCAATCTGATAATGAATGTTTACAAAATACCAAAAATATATTATATTTAGCACAGAGAACTTTCCACCTGCTCTTCAAAACTATTTTCATTGTGTTTAACCTTATCGCTATCTGGCTCTGGCTGCTTTCAAAGGAAACTGTAAATTTTATGTGTAAGATGATTTTTTTGTTGGTTTGTAAGATTTATCTGTTAATCTTAAATCCTCTTTTCAAAGGTATTTGACTAGATGGATTAAAGCTCTCAGTTTCTGCATTATTTTCTCTTCATAGTAGAAATAAATTTAATTAAATAAACAGTAGTTTAACAACTACCTTGTGTATTAGATTATAGGATATAAAAGAATAGTGGGTATCTGGAGCAAACAAAATTATGAACAGGCCGCTGTCCTGAAGAATTTTTATAGCTAATCAGATCAGCAAAAGCAAGTAATAAAGTATACACAATCTGGATGAAACAGTACCATAATAAAGATGCAAAGAACGTGATAGCAGGAACAATTAATTCCTGCTCAAAATGTGTATATTACTATTCTCAATATCACCTCTAAGTTTATTTCTAGAACCCTTTAGCAAATCACTTTTATCCTATTCTTAGAAGTTATACTGTGTTTATCACAACCTATAAAAGATCTTAAATTGCCTAAAATTTCTCAGTAGACTGAAAACTAGAGGAAAACTTTTTTCCTAGGCATGGGTTCCTGAACAAAGCATCATTATCTCCATTTCTTGAGTCAGATAAAAGTCTAAATATACATGCATGTAGACATATACAATAAATATAAACATTGTACAAGATAATAATTATTCTTACAACATTTATTCCAAAATTTTTCTTCCACGCATCCTTGATTAACTTTTTGAATTGGAGATGGTTTGTCACCTACTAGTTTCAAAATGACTGCTACAGGTAGTTTAAATAGCAAAAATTACAAAATCATTATTCAATTCCCTCATGTGGCAGCACAAATAAATTAGGAAAGAATCTAAAAATATCAATACTTTAAAGACATATAATACGTAACCCTTACAGATAAAATGTTATCTACATGTAAGCATGAAAACATTCATTAAATTATGTTCAAATAACAAAATCCTGCTCTGCAGAAGATAATATGTACGGTTATTTAGTTACTGGTATAGATTGACATTTAAATTAATTAAAAGAAAACATAATAATATGTATCATGTATATTAATTAAAACAATTAAAATATTATGATTAGAGTCAAATCTAGAATGTGGAACAATGAAGCCAATGAATGAATAATTTTTATTAACTATTCTCCTTTAAGGCACATAATGCAGATGAGTTTTGAGGCAAATGTTCCATTATAAAAGACCTTGCCAATATAAACTTCTTTTCCAGAATTCACTTTTCATTTTAAATCCAGTGTCTGGTGTTCTGTATTTGCTATTTTCTATGGGATTTATGGAG
The DNA here is from genome assembly GCF_027595985.1 of Sorex araneus. Taxonomy (NCBI): domain Eukaryota; kingdom Metazoa; phylum Chordata; class Mammalia; order Eulipotyphla; family Soricidae; genus Sorex; species Sorex araneus. Next base: position 39,775,037 of record NC_073311.1, on the reverse strand, counting down.
AATTTATAGGACCTATGTACTGCATATCTCTCCGAATCAAATAAGGCTACATTCCATTTGTAGTGTTATTTGTTTTGATTCCCAAAGTATGTCCAAATTGATCATAGATACCATGAGCTCTTACAACAGTAGGGATGGGGAAGTTTTCCAGGAATTGAGTGGAAGATGAATCCCATATTTCCAAGAATTTTTCTCCATCCTAGTTTTCTTTTGTTGGGTCTTTCAGGCTCAGGTGTTCAATGGGGGTTCTGATAGTTTTAAAGAGAAATTAATTTTATTTTGTAGGATTAACCTACTTGTTAAAAATAGGATATTCTTATTTTGCATGTTTTTTCTTGTTTATTTTGGGTGACTGGGAATCTAATAGAAATTGGTGGTAGTATAATATAGCTACCAGCAATTTCTATTAGTATCCCAGTCACCCAAAATTGGTGGTAGCTGCATTCACAGAAATAGAGCTTACTTCTGACCCTGTGCTTAGGGATCACTCCTGTAGGTGTTTGGGGTGACTGTATATGGTGTCAGGAATCAGCAATTGTGTTCAACTGTTTTGAACACATATGTTTAAAAGTACATATATGCATCATTATTTGTTGCAGTACATAGTTCGATAACTGGGATATGGAATCAACCCAGTTTTCCAATGAACAACAGATAAATGTATAGTGAAGGTGAGGTAATAGGCACACAGTGGGATACTTTGCATCTACAAGGAACAATGAACTCATGCAATTCGATACAACTTTGATGGAACTGGATGGTATCATGTGAAGTGGAGTAAATTAAAAGAACAAAAACAAATACTGGATGATACCCAGATTATGTTGGACCCTACATTATAGAAATGAGAAGGACAAGGAAGGAATACTTCAAGTAAGATGAGGTGAATGGGAGATAACAGGGGCAGAAGTCAGGGGCCTTCAGCATATCAGTGATGTAGATGTGTGGAATAGGTCTATGTATAAACCGCAGAGTCAACAGTGTAAGCATGAAACCCAAACAACAATAATCACATTTAAAAATGTCCCCATTAAGGAGACAGGCTGGGGGATTGGAAGGAGTCTGGGAACCTGGGGACCTTGGCAGAAGGAAAGTTAACAGTGGTGGTGGGATTGGTGTTGGACCACTCGACTCCTAAACTCTATCATGAACAACTTTGTAAAGCATGGTGCATTAGTATAAGGAGGAGGAGGAAAAGAAGGAGGAGAAGGAGGAGGAGGAGGAGGAAGAAAGAAGATTGATATGATAAAGCCTTAGAGAAACCAGTTAGGAAATAATTAAGAAAATTTACAGTTTAAAAATACTTAGGGCTGGAGCTGTGGTTCAAGTAGAAGAGCACGTGCAAACCTTGATTCAACCTCCAGATCCACGTCTCTCCCAACAGTGTAAATGATAAAAATTGCAAAAAAAAAAACCCCTAAATGCATGTATATATGCACATAAGCATATATATGCATATTTTTATATTTCCATCTAAAAATCTATCCTATTGAAATATTAACTTTGTATCTAAGTGTTGACATTTCATTTCATGCATCCATCTAATGTTTAAATTTAAGCCATTTGGATTACATAGTTGGTAAATTCAAACCAAGTAAAGACTCTGAATGTAGAATTCTGCTAGTTTCAGAATTGCTAAGATGACAACATGAACTTTAAGGTATTTTGGGGGGGAGAGGGGCACAATCAACAGTATTTAGGATTTGCTCCTGCCTTTGTATTCAGGGATCACTTCTGAAGGGTTCTGGGGATGATGTGAAGTGCTAGGAGCCCACCCAAGCTAGGAATCCACACGCAAGGCAAATGCCATATCTGCTGTTCTCTCTCCAGTCCTGAGCTCTTAATTCTGTTTTTTCCCCTATATAATTATGAGTTATACACCTTAGACCATGTAAATCACTTGGAAACTAAGCATGTTTTAAGTTCAAGTGATAAAAAATATGACCTCAACTCTATTGGATGGGATTTTAAAGATGTTATATGTCAGATACTTTATATACTTTATGAGATAGGTTTTATCATTATCCACAATTGAAGATATAAAAAATGTTTAAATGGAGGTTCTGACTAAATTAACTGGTCCGAAGTCAATTATCAGAAAGCAGTGGAGAAAAATTCTAAAAGGCACTTCCAAGTCAAAGTTGAGGTTCTTACATCTCATTGTTATTGCCTCTCTAAATAATTAATAGAAATTGAAATTTTTACATACAAATCTTGTTTGAATGCTCTACTATATTTTTCCTATATAGTGGTTGCCTTTCAAAATTCATCCTGAAAAATCTATCAGGAAGTTAAGAGGTCATCTCTAACTTCCCTCCTCCCCCACTTGCCAGCTTTTGTTTTGCATTTAAATGATCAGGAACTCAGCTAAAGATAGGGTTTGGTTTGTAAAACAGGAAAGTTGTAGCTTCTGTTTAGGAATTTTATTTATTGTGCAGTACCTCAGATTTTTTTCAAGCCAAATTTGAAGTATTTATATATTTCCAGCCAGTGGTGGGGTTGATGAAAGCATACAGCTATAAGAAATAACATCTTCTGTGTTTGAAAGAAAGAAAAGGTGGGAAAACTATAATAACAGGCAAAATAAAAATTACTTAGGAAAGAGTATTTAAAAGACCCTTTATTGGCAACAGTAGACATATTTGTCTCAAAAAAAATCCTTGCATGATAATTGCTTCTTTACAACCATTTTAAAAGGAACTGGTGCTTAGAGATACACAATGATGTTTTGGGGACCAAGTAAAGGACTAAAATATATTCTAATTCTTTCTTCTGGGAGCTAAGAAAGTATATAATGCATATGAGAGTGCTGAAATCCAGAATGGCTTTAAAGGCTTCAAGGAATATGCTTCAATTATCTGAAAAATTCACTGACTTGGAATAAGCATCCCAGTGTTATTTCCTTACTTGGTGACCTTAGAAAAGCTACTTAGATCCTCAGAGGCTGTTCTATACTCTGTAAAATGAGGTTAATAACAATTCAGGGTCAGTTGTTTGGATTAAATGAGATCAAGTACCAATATAGTTTCTAGTATGTGCCAAGGATGAAAAAAAGAGTTTTGTTTTATAGATTCTATCAGTTTGCATTTCCCCTGTTTTTCCTTATTCGATGGATCTAGCATTTTGCACTTTAAACTTCAAGAGTTTCTTCAGAGATGTATTTAATATGGACTTTGCTTGCTGTATTGAGATCCATCATTGCATGATTTCCTTATTACTTTCTACAATTATATGGACTCAATTCATCTATCATCTCCATTTTTTTCTCACCCAATCAACCCATAAAAACTACATGGTAGCCATGATTGAGTTTAAATATCTCTAGGCCAGCTTCTGGAGACTCAGATTTCATTTTGTTTCTGCCAGTAACTCACTGTGTGGAATTGGAAAAGCAGCCTAACTTCTGGAAGCTTTGATGGCTGGGATAACTTTCTATTATTTCCATCACCCAATTTAATAGCATTTCATGTTAGTCTTTGGAGTTGCTTAAATACTTTCTTTAGATGATCTGCAATCTATGCATATATTGCAACCTATGCATTTATTTAAGTATATCTCTGGGCTCAGTCTGATCAGTTCCAGTACTTTCCTGCTCTTTGAAGAGAGTCAAATGAACTAAGTGACTATCTTTACCTTACTTATTAATAAAATAGGAATAAGTATCTAACTTGTTAAATTGTTGTGGGGATCAAAAATTTACTACAACACACCTGCAGCATTTGAAATCACGCTTGGCACTTAGTAAAAGTACTATGAGAAATATAGAGATAAAAATGTTTATAGAGTTAGTAATTTAGGAAGATGAAGACAAATACTGATAGTTTTTAAAAAGTATGGTACAGAGGAAGTAAAAGAGAACTGGTAGACACTGGTGGGAATCAGAAGGAGCAGAACATCTCTACTGAGTGCATCAAGAGAGGTCTTATGACTTTAGGTTGATTGTGGTTTGCACAGGAAAGAGGAAACCTCAAACTGGGAAGGGATTTTTTGATGGTGGAAGAAACAAAGAGAGTCACTGTGAAAGATCACAGGAAATACCCAATTCAAAGCATTTTTTAGATAAATGAATGAGAAGTCACCTGGGATTCTATCAGGAAGCGTTGCTTTGCTAAGGAGTGCAGAACTGATACTGTAATAAGAAGCATTAAAGGATGTTAAAACTATATGATTCTGTTTGTGATATAGAAAAAAACCATAAAATTCTGTAAAAGTGAAGTTACAGACAGCAAAAATGGAGTCAGGGAGAATGGTTAGGAATCACTGACTAGTGCGGGTGGGAGATTAAATTGAGGAAGTAGTTGTTGGGTGAAGAAAAAAGCTGACTGAAAGCTGAAAAGATATCGGCTGTCTCAGCAATTCTACTGCCTGCTGGTTGTTTCTTTTCCTTCTTCGGTTTGTTCTGTTCACATTCTTAGGACCTATGCAGTTGCCTGTGCTGTCAGCCTCTTGTATAGAGCTTTCGACATGTATCTGAGCTAAAAAAGGTTATCTGCAGATCCTGTGCAAGTTAGAAAGCCAACAGCTTTTATTTCCATCTGCTTACTGTGGAACATTTTCCAGGGCAGAGGGTGCACAGCTGGCAGTGCTCAGGGATTATGCTGGTCAGAAATCACTCCTGATGGGCTCCAGAGACCATATGGTGTACCAGGAATTGAACTCAGGTCAGCTATGTGCAAGGCAAACAACTTACTAATATGGTACATATTTCAGAAGCATAAAAAATCATCTAAAATATATTTTATTTAATGAGGGAGAGGATTCCAAGCAATAGTTAATCTGAAAAGTCTTACTTTTCTTATAGGAGCCTATTGAGAGGAACATTTAAACCTCAATATTATATACATTGCAATAAATATTGTGTAGCAGGAATTTCTGTGTGGTGAGGTGGGCATCATCTAGGATTTAAAGCACAAAAGTTTTTCATCAATGACTGGGCTTATATAATAACAAATAAGGAAGGAATCATCTAAACAAAAGAAACATCATTAACATTGATGATCTCTGTATTTGAAGAAGTGAATTTTAAACAACCGAAGATTATGAAGATACTATTTAGCTAGTTATAATTGCTCTGACAAAAGGTGAAATTCATGCATCTGTGAAAAATAAATAAGAAACTAATCAGTGAGCTTTAAGGCAATAGAACAAAAAAAGAGAACTGAGACCAGATGGAAACCTAAATTTAGAGTGACGATGATGCCCCGGTAAGATGAGATTAATAGTGAAATCTATACTATAGCAACAATTCACCATGGACATATATATGGACAGATACATATACATATATGCATAGATATAGATGCATTTATGTATAGGTACATATACATAGATGCATATATGTAAAGAACAATTCATTCCTAAAATATATTACATAATTACTGTGCTCCAGACATTGTTCAAGGTATTGGATTCATGCCAAACCTTGAGTACTTGGTACAACAGTCAACAAAAACAGATCAAGTTCTAAAGAATTATAATAGGAGAGACAGAAAACCTATACCAAATCAGCTAATGACAAGTTCTAACAGTAAAATATAGAAAATAGTTGTAGAAGATAAAGAATGAAAGAACAACGAAGTTTTCATTTTATATGATATATTTGGAAGAACCTTTAAGTAAGGTTCAATATAGATTTGGGGGGAGGCTTACAGAGACCTAGATGGAAAAGTGCTCCAGATAGAAGAGATAGAAAATGCAAAGTCATGAGCTGTTTTTGAGAACTAGAGATGAGACAGGGTAATTGAAAGAGAGAGGAAGGAGAAAGTAGGAGATAGTGGGGGATAGTAGGAGATGAGGTTAGAGGAATATCTCAGTCTCCTTGGCCATGGTAGGACATAGTAAGGACTTGACTATTGAGAGGGAAAGCTCACAGAAGCATGGATAGAACATAATTATGTAAAGAAATAAGGATTAGAGTTTGATTCTAGGATTAGAATGTAGTTCCTCATAATCCTATTTTTTTCTATAAATTCATAAATAAATGTCCTCACCCCATTCATTTGTTGTGCTTGCCTAATTTTTTCCTCCTTTGTTTCTTTTTAAATTTTATTTATTTTTAATTTTTTTAATTTTTTATTGAATCACTGTGTGATAGACCCTTACAAAGTTGTTCATGAAGTGGATGCCTTCTTATGAGGAGTACCGCACAGCTACTAAAAACAGTCTCTCTCTGAGATTTAGAGAATGTATCATCCTTAGACAATTTAGTAAAACAGCTTTCTGGTTCATTTCTCCTATTTCCAATCCCTATGTATCTACTGTCACCGAACTAATTTTATTAATGATTTCATCATCATCCCATTGATCGTCAATTTTCTCGAGCAGTCTCAGTAACGTCTCCATTCCTCCTAGCTCTGAGATTTTAGAAGCCTCTCTTTACTCATCCTTCCCCATAGTGCCACATTGAAGGCTCTTTCAGAGTCAGGGGAATGAGACCCATCATTTTTACTGGTTTTGACATATGAATACACCACAGGGAATTTGCCAGGCTCTCCCATGTGGTCAGGGAACTCTTGGTAGCTTGCCAGGTTCTCCGAGAGGGAGAACGAGGCTATAAGATTGTTTTTAATGATTTAAAAACAATAAAATAATAAAATATGAGTCTTAATTGTTACTACTATGTTTCGTATCTTTACATGATTGTCCGAGAACTTAGCATAAGGAATGTATATGACTATGATATGTAGATGAATTAGAAAGGTAAAGGTGGGAAGATATAAAACATTCTACAGGTCATTTTAGGTTGAATATAGGCACTCCTCAGAGATATTGCTGGTTCATTTTCAGATTAGCCACTGTAAAAATGTGAATCACAAGATTCACAACAAGATTACGTTTTTTATTCATAAGGTATATACAACTTATGTAATGTATGTACAAGTCACATTTGCATTTTTCAGCAGTGTATTGAGTGTGCGATGACATTTTACATGTATTATTTTTTGGGGGGTGAGTGGAACACACCCAGCTATTTCTATGGCTTACTCCTAATTCTGTGCTCAGAGAGAAATTCTCAGGGAACCATATGTGGTGCGGGTTGTAGAACTTCAATTGGCCGCATGCAAGGTGATTGTCTTAATTATCCTCTGTACTAGCTCTCATCGTCACATTATATATTTTAAAACAATGTACATATATTAACCAAAAAATAATTTGTTTAAAAAATGGTAGCTATCATCTGACCTTAAGCAAGATGTATTCTTTTTTTTTTTTGTGGCAGAGGTTTTTGTCTCTTTATTGAAGGCTTCTGGTTAATCAAGGATAAGGTTTGTTGAATGTTGGGCTGATTGCAGCAATTTCTGAAAATAAGAGAACAATAAAATTTGCTGCATGGATTGAAACTTCTCTTCACTTGGATACTTGGAGGCCATTGGAGGGTTATTAATTAGCCTAAATTTCCATCTTGTTGTGGGTTAGATAATCAGAAGGCCTGAGGAGAGAGGGAAAGATGGACCAGTCAGAAATCACAGGCTTATGGATTAAATTCATCACTGTATATAAGGGCATAGTTCATAGCTCACTTAAACAACTACAGTTGTAATATCAAAAATCACTGACGAAAGATAAGCATAGCAGAGATAGTAATAATGAAAAGAGTTGAAATATTGCAAGAATTACCTACCTGTGTCAAAGAGTTATGAGGTAAGCACATGCTGTTTAAAAAATGTCACTGGTGGGCATGCTAGACACAGGGTTGCCACAAATCTTCAAATTGTCAAAAAACAAAACAAAACAAAGCAAAACAATAACAACCCAAAGCCAAAACCAAACAAAACACCAGATATCTGCAAAGCACAATAAAAGAAGTAAAATAAAACAAAGTAACCCTGCATAATTTTATTCACTTAGTTCAAATAATGCTTTCATCCAGAAAATAAGTTACATTTGTCTTCAAAATGCTCCTACAATACTCTAAAAGCTATTTTAATGCTTAAATAAGAAAGTAAATTGTTCATTCCACTTAGACTTGCATGCTTGATGATACACAGTCGATATATATTTAATTATTTCCTTCACAGAATTTTGCCAACAACTTTACAATATGCCTTCTCAGAAAACCTTGCAGGATGATCTGAGATACTTCTCGTGTATGCTTTGAATTTCACTTTTGGAGTAGTTTATTAGCTTAGAAAGGTCAGAAGTTCTTTCTCTTTTTGTATGCCTGTCCCTGGAGGTGTGACTTTGCAGCAGCCCCATCCAAGAAGTGGTATCTAGGGCCTAGAGTGATAGCACAGCAGGTAGGGCGTTTGCCTTGCATGCGGCCGACCCAGGTTCAATTCCCAGCATCCCATATGGTCCCCTGAGCACCACCAGGAGTAATTCCTGAGTATATGAGCCAGGAGTAACCCCTGAGCATCGCCAGGTGTGACCCAAAAACCAAAAAATAAAGTGATATCTATGACTCCACCCTTGAATCTGAACTTGGCTATGGGACTTGCTTTGGTCAGTGGGGCATTTAGCATGGCTGATGACAATAATGTTTAAAAAGTTCTCACACAGAACTCTTTCTTATTGTTCTCGATAACCTTTCCTGTGACTACTACCACATTAACAGCTCAGATTTACCTGGTGTGTGTTAACATATGGGCAGTTACCTCATTTGCTTTTGTTCAACAGTTGACAGTAAGACATTCTGATGAGGCTATTTTAAGCCAGCGGACACATGTTGTGCCTGACCAACACATCCATTAGGGTTGAAGCATTGCAGCTGAACTTAATCTAAATTGCTGAGCTACAGAATAGGGAGCAAATCAAGGCTTTATGTGTTAAGTTTAGGAGAGAAAAATCTAAGAGATATAGTTCATATACTTGTTTTTTTTTTTTTGAGGGAGCTGGGGACTGAACCCAGGTTGGCTGAGTGCAAGGGAAGCACTCTACCCACTGCACTATTGCTTCCGTCCCTGTTCACAATCTTGAAGTCCAAAGTATGTCTTCCTTTTGCTTCCTTTTTCTCCTCAATACACTCAGGGGGAGAAACAACTTATCCTCAATGTTCATGTTTTCTTTTGTAAATAAGAGACCAAACTGTGTCCCCTCCTTCCTACCTTTGAATTTGAATTTTATCAGGGCAGATAGCTATTTAGGTTAAGTGTAAATTTCCCAGCTTCTGTTGTAGCTATGTTGGTGATGAAACAAAGAGATTAATGATTGAAAGAAATGTGTATTAAAGGTACTGCTTATTCTCTAGTCCCTCCACCTTCCATTCTACTTCCTGTTTTCTTAGCCTGGTTGGAGGGGGGGAGTCATCTCAGACACAGAGATAGACATCGTATGCAAAGACTGGCAGGGATATGCCAGCAGCTCTTTGCACTGGATGACTTTGCATTGGCTTGTTATGTGAAAGAAAAATATACTGTCGAAAGTATGCCACTGTAGTTTCAGGTCTCTTTGTACAGCAGCTTGACTTTTTCCTAACTCATGGCTAATAGAGAACAAACACACAAGAAACAGAAACACACACACACACACACACACAAACTACCTAACGAATGCTAAGAACACAGAACTCAGCAGACTTGATTTATTCACTTATTCAATAAGTGAGTGAGTTCCAGGAACACAGTCAAGATAGAGTTGCATTGATACTTATACTTGGGGGGTTGGGGGTTGAGGGAGGAGATGATGAAAGCTGGCAAATAAGGACAGGGAAAGATAGAAAAAACTAAGGGGAGTGGTTGTGTAAGGTGAAGAGTAGCATCACAGAGAACTCAGTCAGGGATAGCATCCAGAGTAAATGAAAGGATTTGAACATCTCTTAAAAGTTGGCTGCCGCAGGATGAGGCACAAATTGTGAAACGAAGCATCCATTCAATGTGCCTGTGCAATTACCTTCACAGAGTTTGGAGGCCTTCTCTCATTTGTTTCTGGGTCACTGACCCTGAACTTGGTGGGGGTAGGGGTGGCCACTGACTTACTGTTTTCTCACTTCAGACTTCCAACACTAGCTATCAAAGGTTTTTGTGTGTTTGGTATAGGGGTGGCAGTAGGGATGAAGGTTAGGTTTAGAGGATTACTGACAATCCCGTAATAACTTTTGAAATAGCTTTTCAGATCAATTCCCATTCATTTCCCACTTTACAGAGAAAAGAGAACTAGGGAAGGATCAACAGTTATGAGAAAAACTCCACTCACCATATCTGGAAATGGAAGATATCTCATTGTTCTCTTGTTCTGTTTTCTTCCTCCTATCACCTCCTATGACTTATTTTTGTTTTCCTTCTAACATTCACTGTTAAAAAAAACTTTCTTATCCTCAGAAAAAAATACTAAGTAATAAATTATTGCAAAAGTTAAAAAAACATATATAATATCATGAGTCTTGACTAAGAAGTGCTAAATATGGAAAAGAAAGAATTTTATTGAATTAGGTAGTTTTGTCTATTTCATCTAAGTGTCCTGTCATACCCACTTGTAGTTGTGGTACTTTTCTGTCATAATGGCCTTTCTATTTATGGATTCTTTGTCCATGTGTGACTTAAAGTTTCAGAATATCTTTAATTTTCAGATTACAGAGGGTATACTTTTATGTGATCAATTCATTCTTTCTATGCCTCAGTTTCCTCATCTGTAAAATGACTAGATGAACTTTGAAATCTCCTTGATTACCAACTGTAAATTTGAGTTTCCTTATGAAACATATTGATTAAAGTCTGGTGACAACTGTAGCTACAATGGAAACAGAATGATGAAGCATATTAACATTAGTGTTAATGCAATAATCAGCTGTGTTTTGTTCCATATGGCAATTTATTTCTACAATTAAGTCAAACTCCATCTGTTTTGGCATAAACAATTTTTCAGATGGGTTACTAAACCACATCTTTGGAAATCATTTTACATTTTTCAAATATTGCTACCATCAATAAATGATGACTGTGTGGAATCTTTCTGATTAAAAACAAAAAAAAAATCACCAATGCCAAAGCCCATCTTTTTTCACAAAGGAATTATTCTGATAGTTGACCTCATGGACACATTGTATGGTCTAATCAATAGTCCTGAAAGGGAAAATAAATCTTCCCGTTGGTATGAGGGAATATGCATAACAGCTAGTTTCTGGAACCGGCAAAGCAAATCTTAACACAATCAACAGCAGATTTCTATTTTTCTGACCTGAGGATCCTGTTGGGACAGGATGTGCCTCAATTGGTGATGGAGACAAGACAAATGGCACATTCCACACATCCAGCAGGGGTGCCTTTCTTTGGCTTGGTTGAGCTGCATTGACAGAATAGCAATAGGGACCATTTGTCTTTATCTTTATAACACTTGACAAGAGGCATGATTACTGCTGTAAGGGTATCAAAATAAAGAAAAAATGGGCTGTCTGAAGGCTCTGTTATTTATCACATTCAGAAACGCTAACCCAGACTAGCAGGATAGAAACTCCTTGTTAAATTGCCTCTAAAAATCATTATTTTCCTCCTTGAGATATTATGTGAGCCCATGGATCTCACCTGTGTTCTCTTCCGATCTGACCTCATCCCCCTGCTGCAGGTTGGGAACAATCTTTGGAGCCAGTCTGTCCCTCTGCACATAAAGAGTTGCCTCTATAGGGCTCATTGCAGTTGCCACCCTGACAATACGTGCTCCATTCCCTGTGTGTGCAGGAAATACAGGGAAAAATGCTAACTGGCAGCTTATTAACAAATATTGAATGCATACAGAAAAAAATTCGATTTATTTTGCAGCAAGTGTTAGGATGTCTCCAGGCAAATTAGAGCTAGGGCGACTTTGTTCAACCCCTTTATTTTCCTGTTTCTTGTTTTCTAATTAAGCAGGCTTTCTTCTGCCTTACAGACACCCCCTCTGCCTAAATCATTGCAGGTCTATTGACTCCTGAACACAATAGGCTTCTACATGCACATGAATGCAGTAATAGAGAGGTATAATTCATGCTTTTGCATAGACTTCAAATTGTTTTAATATACTAAACACCTTTACGACACAGCATGCATTTTTCCCCCTGTTCTAACTTGTACCTGCATATACTACAGACAATTATTTTCCCCCAAATTTGTTAATGGAATCTGAGTCAGTGTTGTTTGTTTTGAAAGGCCAGCTCCTTCAGTGTATCTCACCAAAGTAGTTGCCTCCAGCCCCCAAGTGTTCTCTTTCAGTAGGTCTTTGCAAAAGAGAGCACTTGCTCACAATTTCTCATGAAGAGCAACTCAAGAATTAAATCAATGGCCATGTCCTAAAACTTGCTCAGAAGTCAACGCTGTATTTGGACTTGGCATTCTTTTATAGGATTTAGAGCAGTGGTTCTTAACCTTGGCTTTCCATTAGAATCATGTGAGGACCTTTAAAAAAAATGATACCCTCGTCCTTCTCAGTCAATTAAACAAGACTATCAGAGGATGGGACTAGGGTATTGATATTTCTAAGCAGCTATTCAGTTGCTTCTAATGGGCAGCAAAATTTAAAAGTTAGTGTTCTGTAGGGCTATCTAGCATTAGAAGATATCCAAAGAATTTTTTCCTTATCTGATTAATAAGTATTTGAATGGTTACTGTTAGTAAAGACAAATAGGTTTTGAAAGTAAGAAAAAGACCGGTAATGGCTAATAGACTTAAAGCCTATTGGGGCTTCAAAGATTGCAAAAGGAATTTCTGTTCTCAAAGTGGCTACTAATTTACTAGGTGCCACTGGTTATCATTCATTCCATACATAGTTAGTAGCTGAGTTCTATTATATGTGTTTTAGGGAAGCTAGAGGAGAAGAAAGCATATAAAGTTCAGGTGATCATTGAGCTTACCTTCTAGTTAACAGCTTTTACAAATGGGAGAATTCACAACCCTCATACCTGGAGAGGGGTCAGATGAAAGACATCCTGAAGCGACCTTTCTTCAGTGCTTGTCCATCGTTTCCCCTCTCCTTGCAGAGCTAAAAGAGAAGAATGAGGTGTGTGGGGGTAACTTGGAGTTCATGGATGACCTGTGAGAGCCCATCTTACATAGCTGAAGAGGCCTGTCCAGTATCTCAGCTGAGGCAGAACTATCATTCCACTGAAATCTCTTTGGCCTCCTCCTCCTCCCTCTCATCCTCCCCCTCCTCCTCCTCCCTCTCATCCTCCCCCTCCTCCTCCCATCCTTCTTTCCCTCCCCATCCTCCTCCCCATCCTTCTCCCCCTCCCCATCCTCCCTCTTCTCCCTTCCTCTTCCTCTTCCCCTTCCTTCTCCTCCTCCTCCTCCTCCTCCTCTCTGTCTTCATTTCCCTCCTCCTCTTCCTCTCAAGCTGACCAGAGCCTTTGCTCCCCACCTGGCTACCTTGCCCAGACACCACTGTCTAGGAAGGGTGGGGTGGGGGGGCCCTTCGGCGATAACTTCTGTTTATTTCTCTTCAGTTCAATTTTAACCATCTTGCACATCTTATGGAGAAGTGTCTTTGAAAAAAAAGTGAACCCTGAAATGTATATTTGGGATCACAAGGCAAACTGAAGACAAGAAACCTCGGGTGTCCTGCTTTAAGCCAACTAAGTCCTGCAGAGCGGAAGTTAGGGAGGTAGATGGGGTGTAAACGTTCTACAAAAAGATAATTTTGTCAGAGAAAAGAAAGTGACAAGAGTTGAAGATGCAATTTAATGGTTCTAGGCATTCAGAGGGAAAGAGTGCTTTGGAGAGAAAATAGAAAAGATATTTCCTTGATGCTTATGGAAAATGTGGCTTTGAATTATATCTTGGAGACTGCTGGAAAAGTTAGAGGGGGGGAAGAGTATTTTACATGGGGAGCACTTTCTTCAACAACATAAAAAGCATAAAAATGTAGAACACAAACAGAATGGACATTTTGTTCAGTCTGCTTGGAATGAGGGATACAATGATGGGAACTGCGAGGTTGAGGTAATAAGAACCTTGACTAGAAGAGAGCTTCTGTCCTAAAGACAAAGGGAAACCCAAATATATTTTCTGTTTACTTCTTCAGGCTGTTATCTGGCAGATTACTTCCTGCATTACCCTCCATACTCCAGCAACTTGAAGCTATTCTTTACTGCCTATCTCCACACACAGAGCTATTCCAAGATACTGGTTCTTCCCCTCAGGTTCTCACAATTTCCTTTTCCTCTGTTTGAATATCTTTCACACACTTTTGAGATTCTTCCTATCAACATGTCAAACTCCCACTCGTTCTTTGAATTAGCTGTAGTTTTCTGTGATTCTGTAAAATAAAAGGTGTTTTTTTTTAAAAGAGCATCATGTTGAGTTGTTAATTCTTGAGTACAAGTGATGTTCTCAGTCCTTACATTGATAAGACAATAAGCACAGAACTTATTTTAGCTTTTTTTTTGGAGGGGGGGTCATACCTGGCGATGCACAGGGGTTACTTCTGGCTCTGCACTCAGGAATGACTCCTGGCAGTACTCAGGGGACCATATGGGATGCTGGGAATCAAACCCGGGTCAGCTGCGTGCAAGTCAAAAGCCCTACCCTCTGTACTATCACTCCAGCCCCTAAGCACAGAACTTAATAGCACTGTAGCACTGTCCTCCCATTGTTCATCGATTTGCTCAAGTGGGCAGCAGTAACGTCTCTATTGTGAGACTTGTTACTGTTTTTGGCATATCGAATACGCCATGGGGAGCTTGCCAGGCTCTGCCATGCGGGTGGGATACTCTCGGAAGCTTGCTGGACTCTCCAAGAGGGACAGAGGAATCGAACCCAGGTCAGCCGTGTGCAAGGCAAAGAACATAATAACAAAGTAATATACTTTTAATAAGATGGTAATATAAAAAAAAACTAGGGAGAGGGTTGAAATATTGAAGATAGAACAGCACAGAATGACAGCTGTATTCAAACTGGAATTTTGGGGTCAGACTAACTGAGAAAGTGAAATTTGATCTTGGTGACACTACTCAATCTTCAGCACTATAAGAAACATATGTGAGTGTGTAATCTCCCCTGCATTTCCGATGAGATCAGGCGCCTTCAGGGTGGTATGGCTGCAGACTTCCCTGCACTGCAGAGAAAGGGTAAGACTTTCAGTGAGCACAATACTAAAGTGTCTGAGTACCACAACCAAATGTGTAGGCACTGCACAGAACAACTGTTTTTATGGTTGTTGTTTATTTATTTGGCCACACCCAGCAGCGATCAGAGTTTACTCCTGACTTTTACTGAGAGTTACTTTTTGGCAGTGCTAAACAACCACAAGAATGGAAAGGAAGGGGGTGATCAAATGTTTTTTAAAGACAAGAACTTAACAAATGTTGCTTTTCTTGTAGGGTCTTTTATAGTCCTTGGGAGAGACAATACCTTCTCAATGGATGTATGTTGAATCAGTAAATGAATAGATAACAAAATAATCTATCATGTGATAGACTCTAGACTAACACAATATAATAAGGAATTGTCTATGCTTTCAAAAATATCACAATATGTGAGCATGAAATAATACAAACACCATATTTCAGCTTACCACTGCTATCTTACTCTACTACACAATCCTTATTCCCCTTCCATGTTGCACATTTCAATTGAGCTTGTAACCTTCAAATATGTTGTATGATTTTCACATCACACATATCCCTACTGGTATGCAACTCTTTAACATAGGAACCTTAGTTATGTTCATTGATATGTCCAAAATGCCCGGAGCAGTACTTGGAACAGAGGAGGTTCTCAGTATTTGATAAATTGATGTATGAATATTCCTTTTGATTCAATAAAAGCTCTTAAAGGGGTACATGCATGTAGGATAACATAGCCTAAGGAAGTTTAGGTGTATTGGGTTACTGCCATCACAGTGCTCACATTCCTCTGTGTTTATTTGTAATTTCTTTCTTAGTATTTTGTTGACTTGTAAATATTGTTTTTCTCTTCTCCTTGAGTCCTTTGCATAGTTTATTCAGAGCAATGTCCTTTTTGTATGGACACAGGAAGACTTAGCAAATGCCATGCTTTTGTAAACTAGGAATCATTTGACTCTACATGATATTTTCCCCCTGGGCATCTGTTATCTCAACCTAAGCCTCAGCTGCCCTTACTTCCTAGCACCCCCAAAAGCAGGGTCCCGACGAGGGATGAGACGGACCCAGGGCAAGCGGTGGTTGTGTGCTACCCTGTCATCGAGATGGGCCTGGCCAAAGTGCCTAATGCTTAACTATAAGTTAAGGGCTTGGTCATGGACAAATGCTGTCATGATCCAAAGAGTGATGACTAGATTTGTACCTTGCTAGGGTAAGGAATAATTAATCTGGCCTGAGTGCTGTAGTCTGAGTCTGTGGCAAGATGTTGCCAGGAGAGCTGCCTTGCAAGCCTCAATGTATCTCTTGCTATGTCCATCCAAAAATAACTAGTATTAAGATGTCAATGAGTGTTTGGACTAAGGAAAGGAGAAAAACACCTTGAGAGTTGGGAAGGGCTTTGGAATGCCCAACCCTCAGGAAGGGCTTTCTTATGATGATTTTGCTACCTGGCTGGGTGTAGCCTAGAGGGCAAGGTGGGAGAGACAAGTAGGGAGAGAGACAGAGAGACAAGGGATCCAGAAATGCAGCAGTAGATCCAGAGAGAGGACGGAGCCGGGAGTGCGGGAGAGGAGAAAGATGGAAGATTGAAAAAACGGTAACTGATCAGAAACCAGCTTGGTCCTCATTCTTCCTTTGCCTGTCTTTGGCCAACAGCCGTCCCGATCCAGCCCATACACAGCGGTTCCAGAGCACCGAACGCGGGCGGAGACACAGCCACCAGGAGAGCCCAAGAGTGCACACGCCCGTCAGCGTGCCTTAGCTTTTTACACATGCGTGGCCTGAATTACTCATTTTTTGGACAGATTCAAAGAAATTTTCCCATGGCATTTTAGGTTGACCTTGAAGGCAGCGTAGTGTTTCCTTAGGAAGAGAAGATATGAAGGCATCTCAGGTTCAGAGCCTAGCAAGAAACCCTGCCAGTAGCCAGGGAATACTAGTTGAGGGAAAGTAGACAGAGGATTAAGAAGTTGATCTTGAAGTCTCCCATGTTGAAGAAAACATCGTGCATTTGGCTGCAGAGAAGGCTGAAAGAGGTATTTGGTGCATTGGTGCTGGTGACAAGTGTACCAATGGATGAAGCAGTGTGTGGAGAGCAGTATGCTACTAAGAGTAAATTTAGATGAAAAGATTTCTTAAGCAACAGGTTCTAAAAAGAGTGAGGGACAAATAAAACTGAATGGACAGAGAGGAATAAATTGCTTTAGAAAGAAAAACTCATCCACAGAGACAAACATAAGTAAGTAGGTGAGGATGACATCTCACTGGTGTGAATTCAGTATTGATTTATAGAAGAAGGCATTGTTACAAGTTGAATCACGATTAGTGGAAAAATTGTATCTTGCAATTCTACCTTTTATCTAATAAGAGTTAATAAAGATGGCAACTGAGAGACGTTCTAGAAGAGGGATTTTTTGAGGAAATTATGCAAATATTAGGGAACACAAAAATTGGAGTTTTCTGGGTGCTGGAGGGATATACAGCAGGTAGGGCATTTGCCTTGCATGTGGTCAACCTGGGTTGAATTCCCTGGCATCCCATATGATCCCCTGAGCTCTGCCAGGGAGTAACTCCTGAGTGCAGAGCCAGGAGTAACCCTGAGCATTGCCATGTGTGACTCCCCCTCACCCCCAAAAGAGCCAAAAGTATTTTTAAAAACTTGGAGTTTTCTGTCTCAACTAATGCAGATTTCACCAAAAATTATTTGTTCACACCATCATTAAAGTGATGGTGTAAACCATATTTTTTTCTTATTTTAATGACAATGGTAAGTTGAAAAAATTTTTCTAAATGCCTCAGAGATTTGCTCCTAATTTTAGGTCTAGTGATTTCATGTATCTGATATAAATGGTATAAGGTATTGGTATTGATAAGTATAGCAAGCGTAACATTTGTAACTGCCTTTAAAAATAGAAATCTCAATTCCAGTTGTAGAAAAATTGGTACCTTGAATGTCTTGATTATTTAGGCTTACTTATTTTTGGAACATATTACTTCTGAAAGTTAACTTCTAAGCATTAGGAGTTTGAGATTATAATAGTGAGTGGACATTTGAGATTAAATTTCTGCTTCTGAAATTTATATTGGGAACGTAATCTTTATATTCTGCCATCAGCCAAAGAAGTTGGTTGTCTTTGAGTATAACTATTACATTATCAGCCATAATAGTTTTTTCCTCAAGGGCAATTTCTCAAACAAATGATTCAAAATCAATAAACACCCCATAGCCTTCTGCTACAGAATTTACTTATTCATGAGATGCTTATCTCTCTGTAAATTCCCAGGAAGAATTTTTATTGCTTAATCCCACCATATTGGATTGAATGCTTATCAGTTCAAAATTAGTTCTTATTAAATTTTCTTGGCAACTTTGTAACTGTCTCAGGGGTTTTTCCCCTCGAGAATTATCTTACTTTTACATTTAACATGAGGAGATATTCATTGTAACATGCAAAAAATAATCAAGTATTGCTCATCTGCAGCAAATTCCATTTCAATGTAAGTTGGGGCAAAATCCATATGCCCACAAACTGCCTTTTAGAGACTATCTTGGTTATATGTTTTCATTATGAAATACTAACAGTCTCCAAAAGTGACTGTAAGGACAAATGGACAGCTGAAGCATAGTGGAGATTATTATAATGTCTTCTCATGTAGGCTGTTCCTACTATCTTTTTGTTAAGTCAGAGGATCATTGGTTACTTTTCCCCAAATCTAGATACGTTATCTGGTGTTCATGAAATATTAGCACGTCCATGGCTAGATAACCAAAGAGTGATCATTTGCCCTGACCACTGGATGGTAGGTGGTGCTTGCTCAAGATGGTGAGAGCCTCAAATCTAATGCTCAGCTTTGGGGCTCATTTGAATAATCTCTCCACTCATTAAACACAGCTGCGAGGCAAGAGGCAGCAGAGTTCAAAAGGCAAGCCAAGGGAATATATTAGTAATAGAATTATAGTTTAAGCCTTCAGGCATGTTTCCCCAATATTTTTGTACTCCATTAATTACAACAAGAACCCTTTTGTCATTTACTAAAAAGGAAAAAGAGTTAGCAGGAATATTTTGACTTAGAAACATAAGTAAAATGTATATGTTTTAGCAAAGTGTTAGGTACGCTGCAATTAAATTTTAAGACAAACTCTGGAAGTTATCCAACGAGTCATTTCTCTGTTGTGCAATTTAAGTCCCTGGTGAGCTGGAATTAAAAATTGTCTTCATGATTTAGCTACATGAGTCACTTTACCCTCGGCACAGGACATGGGTATCCTCATGTGGCCTTAGGTTGTGTGTACGTGTGTGCATTTGCTTTATTCTCTAATTTCTAGCCTAAGTCCCAGAATATCTCTTACTCAGGCTCACTCAAAATATCCGATTTATTATAGAATTTGAAAATATTTAATGTAAGGGGAAAAGAGTGGAAATACAAGGTAGAAATAAAAATTAAAGGCAATAAAAATACAAACTTAATTTAAAAATTAAAAGTAATTCTATGACTAACTTCCTCTTAAAGACCTTACTGACAGCATTACTCAATTCAGTCTATGAGGATTAGGATCATGTTTGGCTCTTCAGAATTTATAGGCTGTAAGATCATGGTTTTGGCTCCACATCTCTCCCCGACTCTCCTCTAGTATGCCATCTTGCCTGGATGACACATCAACATGACATTTTAAGATATTAGGAATTTGATGTATTTAAATTCTGAATGATTTAAGTCTGAATCCAATTCTCTATCCTCCCTTGGGCTGTGGATTGAATTGAATTGCATTTTATTACCCCAGGGACCCATGTCCTCTTCCGATATGCAAGAAAATAACTTTCACTTTGTCACAGATGTTCCATGGGGATTTTAAGGATATATTGAAGTCCAAGGATGGACAACTTCATTCTTTTTACTCTTCTTACATACCTGCCTAAATGAACAGCAGGGAAAGGTTCAATGTAGCACAATTATTATTTGGAGAGGAGTTTCTGTTCATTTTTCTTTTTCTCATTTTAATATTAACTTCTTCCTAAGGCTTGATGCAAGCCTAAAGATAAACTCCTAAGAAAAAGACTTTGAAATCAAACTGCAAAGATTGAAAAAGTTTTTGTTTATAGGCATCTTGCTCATCCACTATTATATAAATTAACAGTTTCTCTCAGGTAAAATTTCCAGTTTATTAAATAGAACAAAGTTGAAGTTAACTAGCTTAATATTTTGTCACTTAGTTTTGGATTTGATTTCTATGTCTATCTATATGTCTTCATATAGGTTAAATGACAGCCAAGAAGTAATCTGGAATTGTGAATGTTACATTTTATGGCAAAAAAGTCCTCTTTAAAAGAGAGTTCAGAAACATTTGATCTCAAGAATTTTGAGATGGCTCCGCCCAGACGAGATCCGGAGCAGCTGTGCGTGAAACGGCTCCTCTGCTCTTTAAAGACTATGATCCTGGAGGGCTTCTAATCACTTTGGGCACCCAACAGCTTCTTATAAAAATGCATCTAGACTGTGAACTGAGCTACAACCCCATGCCGTCCCGGGAGGGGAAAGGTTTTTCTGCTTCTTTCATCAGGGGTGACAGCAGTGGCAGCGGCGGCACCCACGTGGTGACCGCCATCTTCTAGAACCCCACTACCCAGAGGTACAAGTTTGCAGTGACGTGGTGTGCAGGAGATCTTGGGATGGGGGCATTACCGGAACGCTCTCTGCCCAGACAAGATCCGGAGCAACCGCACACGAAACTGTGAACGGAGCTAATATATCAGAAACCCAAAACCTGAATGAAGGTTCTGAGTATATGAGAATATGTGAATATATCTTCATTCTGAATATATGAGAATGAAGAGCTCATATATTCTTCATTCTCAGCAATGGAAAACAAATTATCAAATGATACCTTTTCAGCAGGTTTGATTGTTGGGGGAAAACTCCAAATAATAATAGTATTCTGTTGTAATATTGAATGTATTCAAAGTATAGAGAGAATAAAGTGAAGATCATTAGCCACACAGGTGGGGGGGGGTGGGAGGGGGATATACTGGGGTTCTTGGTGGTGGAACATGTGCACTGGTGAAGGGATGGGGATCTGATCATTGAGTGACTGAGACTTGAGCCTGAAAGCTTTGTAACTTTTTTTTACGGTGATTCAATAAAAAATTAAAATAAAAAAAAGAATTTTGAGATGGGAAATTATCTTGGATTATCAAGTTGGGTTTTAAATACAATCATGTATATCCTTGTGTGAGGAAGGTATTGGGTGATTTTCCAAATATAAGAATTTGATGGAAATAGGAGAGAAAGAGAGAGAGAGAGAGAGAGAGAGAGAGAGAGAGAGAGAGAGAGAGAGAGAGAGAGAGAGAGAGAGAGAGAGAGAGAATCTTAAGATTCTCAGCTTGATGGTTAGAATGATGTGGCCACAGCCAAACAATGTCACATCTACTGGAAACTCAGAGTCAAGAGGTGTATTTTTTTTTTCCCTAAGAACCTTTAAAGGGAGTATGCTCCTGAGGACAGTTAGATTTTGGACCAGTGAGACTTATTAGAATTTCTGAGATCCAGAACTATGAAAAAATAATTTTCCATTGTTTTAACTAGCCAAGAATGTTGTCATTTATTCTAACATAAATAGGAAACTTCAACTTACTACTCACTAGATAGTTTTATTAATTTACTTTTAAACTCCAAGAAGTAGTGTCTGACAGCAAATTGATTCTACACAGTTTAAAAATACCATCTCTGCAAAATGATTACATTTGTTGGAATGGTTTAATCGCCCACTTAAAATTCAACATTCATAAGGCCCAAGGGCTGGAGTGATAGCACAGAGGGTAGGGCGTTTGCCTTGCACACAGCCAACCCGGGTTTGATTCCTCCGCTCCTCCCAGAGAGCTCGGCAAGCTACCTACCTAGATATCTTGCCTGCCCAGCAGAGCCTGGCAAGCTACCCGTGGCATATTCAATATGCCAAAAACAGTAACAGGAAGTTTCACAATGAAGACGTTACTGGTGCCCTCTTGAGCAAATCAATGAGCAATGGAATGACAGTGAAAAGTCCAAAATATTTAACAAAAGGAAAACAAATCTACTGATTTAATGGCTACAGACCAAAAAGAAGACATAGGTAGTTTTCATTAGCTCATCCCTTTTATTTTATTCCAGGAAAATACACACCACAGCACTCTGCTTCTGATGAAGTATATCTCAATTTAATTAATATGATCCCCACGTAAAAAAGTGACTCTGAGCTCTTAAGATTATCTACATAAAGTCTGTTAAACCAAGAGAGTGTAGGTAAGTCTTCTTATGCTTTTCTCCTAAGACATCCTGCTTTGGGTTCTAACAATTTACATAGAGAGACAAGATCAGGAAGAATATATCAAAGCATCTTTGGGGCTCGATTGATGGAATCAGGATAAAATGTATTTCTAAACAAAAAAATCGTGAAATATCAATTTACACATACATGTTTACTTTTACTTCTGTGAGGAGGAAGACAGTAGAACTTTCTATGGGACAGTCCCATTAAATGGATAATGCCGATTTTGCATTCTATTCTTGAGTATTGGAAATCCACAAACAGAACTCCAGCAGCTATTGGATGTAATGCTGAACACATTTATAACACTGACAGCAAGATTTCACTACCTTTAAACAATAAATTAGGATGGATGAGGACAATGAATCTAAGACTAATGGCAAGTTTTTAAGGAAAACCAATTTGGTGTGAACTATAATATCTATTAGATAGTAAGATATAAAACATATGTTAGTCCATGAAATAAATTAAGTTAATTTAAACTTCTTTCACACTGGACAAAAAAGATAAAGTTTACTTAGTATGCAATAATTTCTTTTGCCTTTGTAGTATTGTGCTGTAACACGTCTGAAAACATCTTCACTGAGCCATTTTCCATTTTTTAGGGACTTTGTTTGGAAATAGCTACTGGTTTTAGACCAGGCATTCTCTTTCTGAGCTGGTGTTCCTTACCAGTGAAAACTTCAAAAAGATTTTCCAGGAACATATTGTTTTCAACTTGCAGTAACAGATAAAGTGAACAAATATCTCCTATGAGATTTTAAAATCCCAGTTCTCTCATTTAGAACCAAGCTTATTATGAATGCTGTTTCCTCATACTGTCTATGTATTCACTATTTTTCAAACTTCTATCCACTGTAATTTTTCATCTTTCTTCCCATTCCATCAAAATTGTTCTTAGAAAGAGGAGCAGCAAGGGTAGTTATTAACCCTTTCAACACTTTCTGTTTTTATTTTATTGGTTTTCTTAGAAAAAAGGTACAACTTGCGCTCCTGCAGCCATCACAGCAACAGTGTTTTCTGGAGAAGAATTCTGCAGTACTGGAGCAAAAGCAAAAGGCCTGAAGTCTCCATAGCCATCACGTTGACCCAAGCCACCAGCTTCCTGCTCATCTTCTGGTTTCTCCCATTCAGCTCCAGTGCTACCGAGAGAGAGAGTAAACCACTGAGAGTCAGCTATTCTGCTATCTGAATCACCTAAGTTCTGACTTTGGTCACCTACGTTAACAAATCCAATCACCAAGGGAAGTCCAACAATCCTTTCAGACCACTGGTAGAAGGATGGAATTGCTACATAATATCACAGGGTCTAAGGTATACTTTTCTTCCTCATATTTTGGCATGTTTTGGCTTTTTTTTCTCTTGGTTTGGGGGCCATACTTATTGATGATCATGGGTTACTTATTGCTCTGCACTCAGGAATCAGTCTTGGTGTTGCTTGCGGGGGGCATATGGAATGCTGGGGAATCAAATCCATGCCAGCCACATGCAAGACGATTGCCCTACCAGCTGTACGATTGCTCCAGCTCCAACACATTTTGGAATATTAAAAAATAATCCTTGTCATTTCAAGTCACTGACAAACTGGATTGATATTGATTTACCTGCTCAGGGATTTGTATTTTGTTCTGCTAGTCATTTGAGTCTACCACCAACCTGAAATCACTTTAAAATAAATTTTCTGCTTGAAGATTTTCTTGGCCATGCTGATGGCATGATTTTAGATCAAAACTGTATTTTGGCTCTTATTCTCAGTGGAGAGTTTTTCATTTCTTCCTCACCCACTGCCAGCATGAAAGTAGCCATTCTTCATTGTGATTTTCTGTGTGGTGGGTTCATTTTTCAAGAGATGGTGTTGTCATTTGGGCTTCCAGCTTTATCCTGTTATGTATATTCTCTCTTAATATTTCATTAAATAATGGCATGTGATTTGTTCAAAGGAAATGAGAACAAAACATTAGTACTGGACTTGGGGAAATAGCCAAATGGGTTGGAGGAGATTCTTTGCATGCACAAGGCCCAGTTTCGATCACTGGCACCATCACTGGGAACAACCTCTGGGCATGGAGAGAAGAGTAGTCCCTTAGATCTGCTGGTGTGACCTTAAAATCAAACTAAACTAGCAAAAATAAAAAATACCAAAAGGTTAGTGGTGTGTCTAGAAGATCTCCAACATGTAG
This sequence comes from Sorex araneus, assembly GCF_027595985.1. Taxonomy (NCBI): domain Eukaryota; kingdom Metazoa; phylum Chordata; class Mammalia; order Eulipotyphla; family Soricidae; genus Sorex; species Sorex araneus. Next base: position 39,750,592 of record NC_073311.1, on the reverse strand, counting down.
GCTCAGATGAACGTTTTTGTATATGCTTATCATCTTTGGCTCTTGACCATATCTCTTATTTTATTCAGTTTTTTTTGTTTCATTTTGTTTTTGGCCACATCTGGCTGTGCTTAGTTTATTCCTGCCTTTGTGCCCAGAGGCCTCCCGGTGGTGCTCAAGGGATCATACGTGGTGCTAGGAATTGAACCTGTGGCATTCAGATAAGTGACTTACCCTCTGTACTATCTCTCTGACCCTGACGATACCTTTTAAACATAGCACACAGCCCCCTATCTCCCCCAGAACCTTCCTAGCTGTTCTTCTTCTTATTGTTATTTTTGGTTTTGTAACCACACAGAGTGTATTCCTGGCTCTGTGCTCCTAGTGACCTCCGGCAGAGATCTGGGGATCATATACCATGCTGGAAAAATAACTGGGCAATGGAGGCTTTCTCTTAAGGTAGAATCGATCAACTGAATATCACATCTTCATCTGAGTTTGCACTTCATAATGTAGCCACCCTACCATGGCTACATCAGCGAGAGTAGATTTGATCTCTATTGGAATATTTTATAATGTATAGTTTAGCCTTTATGGAAATGAACCTCACCCCTTTCTGGTGGTGCTCCCACTGTGTTCTTGCCCTTCTCACTGCTGAGTTGGTCAGAATACACTACAAATCCTGTTTCTACCATCTTTTTTTCCATTCTCCCCCATCCCCTTCTCTCTCTCTCTCCTTCTCTTTCTCTCTCTCTCTCTGTAAGCATGTGTGTGCCAATATGCATTATCCCCAAATCTACTAATTTAACTCCTTATATTTTAATGAGCTAGCTTTGAAAGTTTTCTCTTGAACTATGTACAATAGAGTAACCTTTTGAATTTCCTCTCTCATTAACATACTTCACAGTGCTGACACTTCCTATGTCTTGGAGTGTTCCTTTTTCTTTTCTTTTCTGATATCTTGCTCTCCAGGTGTTTTTCCTATTGCACTGGCCACTCCTGACTCTTAAATGGTTTATTTCTCATGTTTGTTTCCTTCTGCTATTACTCTGTAGACATTTTATGGGCCACTCTAGTTACTCTCCTATTTTATATCTTACTCATTACCTTAATGACTCTTATTCATTTGGTTTTTTGTTTGTTTGTTTGAACGGTGGTTCTGACTGGGCTCAGAGTTTACTCCTATTTTTGAGCTCAGGAATTAATCCTGGCTACATCTGATGCATACAAGGCATTCACATTACCAACTGCACTATCTCTTTCCTTCATTATACTAATGAATCATATCCCAGTTTCCATTGAAACATCTTTACTAAACTATAAAACTGTCTCTCTAGTTGCCCTCAGATATGATTCACAGGTATCTGAGACTTAATAATTCTAAAGGAGGAGCCTACAACCTTTTCTACAAGGGATATATTTTTTTTCTGTGTATCTAATCTTGATTAAGGACACAATTGTTCAGCTGTTGGTTCAGCCTCAGTAACTTTACAAATGAATTTTGTGCTTGTCTTCCTAAATCTAATTTCACTTATTTAGAAAACAGGAGTAATAGACCTCACCTCATTTATATATGCACAGTGACTGTTTTATAATAAGTGCTCAATTGCTCAAGTAATAGTATTTTTCATTATATTGGATTCTATTCTTTCTAGCATCTCCACATTAAGTTGATCACATTTTTTTGGGGGGAGGGTCACACCCAACAATGCTCAGGGTTTATTCCTGGATGTGCACTCAGGAATCACTCCTGGTGGTGCTTGGCATCCCAGTACCCACCCTACTATCCCTCGGGCGCCCGATGACATTTTTTTAAACTATCAATTTATCCATTTCTACTAGAGATGTCTTTCTAATTCACTTCTTATATTCCCATTGCTAGGATTTTAGTTTAAGTCACTAGTAGTCCTTGAACAACAACCCTTTATAATCATACATCTGACCACATAATCCTGCTCTCTAGAAATCTTACCATTTCCTCCCATCCTAAAGATCCAAAAATCTCCCTGCTCTGGCATCTGCCTATTGTTTCTTCTTTATCACTTCAGGTCCTGTCACTTAAAGCAACAGTGAGAAGTATGCAGCATCTTTTTTCTCTATGAGAATTTTGTACTTGTGTGTCTTCTTGGAAATCTATTACCTCTTTCTCTTTTCCTGCTTAAACTCTTTATTGCATCTCCTTAAAAATTTCTTTAGCATATGTATTACTCATCATGTCACACTAAGCCAAATTATCTTCTTTTATCTACAGTTGATAGATTAAAATCTCAGAATACCTATTTATAATTAACTTTTCTATGAAAAATTAAATACTTCTCTAGTATGTCTCTTGAAACTTATTTATCTTCTCATTAGCTCTCTCTTGAAGTGAGGGGTCATCACTGTTTCCTAAAACCCACCATTTGCTAACCCACTGCACACACTTTATATATTGTTGATTAAGCATATAAACTAATTCATGAAATCCAAATGCATATTCATTCTTTATATATTATCTGCTGACACATTCCAGTTTTATGCTACTGTTGCTATTTTAATTGAGAAACATGTTTTTCTATTGTCTTTATCTTTCATATGCATTTTAAAGCAAGCTCAGGAATTGACCACCCAACACAATTTGCTTTTCCATAAATGATTTGAAACAATCATGTTTGAAATCTTCACTGTTTAGTAGAAAAGTTGAAATTTTCACTTTTCAATATATTTTTTTGTAAACAAATTTAAAGTCAAACATAACTATCACAACTCAATCGTCTTTTTCCTTTTGGAGCAGTTTGATGAGCTTTTGTTATTTCTAGTACAAGTGTTTTCTGCTCATGCATAACAGAGATATAATCTAATCTCTAAGGTTTATTTGCCACAAGAATCACTAGATGTGGAAAGGAACAAGGGTTTGAATTTTTATTAATTTGGGATACAAGTTTACCTGAGAATTAATGTGCAGATCTCTTTTAAGAACCTTTTCAAAATAAGAGTGTAACTAAGAGAAAAGTTCATAGGCATTTTCCAACCTTAGTACTTACAAATTTTAGCTATCGTGCCATTTTAATTATTTATTCTATTTGTAGAATGTATAGAATAAAAGTATAGGGGACTGAAAATTTACCAACCCAAAACATGTTTTTGGTAGAAGGGTAAATTCATGGGAAGGGCCCTGACTGCAGAATGGACTTTGTTTTACAAGAGGTGTTACATGTGAACATGTCTTTTAAGAATAAGATATAACAAATAAAGAAGACAGAGCTAAAATTTTGCCTTTAAAATATATATTAATTGGACCGAAGCAGTAGTATAGTAAGTAGGGTGCTTGCCCTTATATGTGTCTGACCTGGGTTTGATCCCTGGTTTCCTGAGACTATCAGGAGTGAACTCTGAGCACAGAGCTAGAAGTAAATCTTAAATATTGCTGTTTGTGGCCCAAATGCTAGTGCGCACACACACACACACACACATAATTTTTTTTGTCATACAAAAGGTTGTCATAGACTTCTGGCATATGTCACTATGATTTTTAAAACTTGTGCCTTTTCCGGGAGAATCTTCCTTTACCGTTTTTCCACTGTTCTCAGCATTAGCTAAGTTATTTAAAGATGGCTTCTAAGACCACAGCATGAGTTATTCGGATTTGCTTGTTTCCCCAAATGAACAGGATGTATAGATGTTACTAACAATCTTACATCTACTTTTCTTTTATCAATCTGCTTTGTAATTATTCGATTATTGTTCCAGACTTTGAGCACCTCTATAAAAATCAGTTTCAAGGTATATTCTTTCTCTGAATCACTGATTGTCTTTCTTCTACAGAGAAGTACTTAAAATCTTTGTAAAATTTGAGAGTACCATGGCATTCAACCTCTATGCTTTCTGCAAAGGTTGACCAAATTATCTTTCCTTTAAATGTGATTATTCAGCAGTCTCATTTAACAAATAAATGTTAAACTGTTTTAAAAATAGAACAAAATATCTTATTATATTTTCCAATATCCTATTCTCTCCTCCTCCCCTCTTAGAGAGCCCGGCAAGCTGCCGAGAGTATTGCGCCCACACGGCAGAGCCTGGCAAGCTACCCGTGGTGTATTCGATATTCCAAAAATAGTAACAATAAGTCTCACGATGAGAAATGTTACTGGTGCCCACTCGAACACAGTGATGAGCAATGGGTGATGGTGATCCTATTCTCAAGGCGAGTAATCTTAGAGATAAAACCCTTTGCTTCATAAATGAGATGAAACAACTTTTACTTGTGGAACAAACCTCACTGTTTTGGGTTAACAATAATGCCACAGATTTTAGTCCTTTTGTTGCTATATAATTTAAACAGATCTGAGCCAAAATAAATCTACAAAAGAAGAACTCGCACTAACTATGTTTCCCAGATGATTAAGTATTGTAGGCATATTGAGGCATTCCCATTGTAGAATTTAATTAGGTGATTTTTCAGTAGTTGATATTTAGTTTGCTTTATTTATATTTAATGTAGGTGTAAGTAAAAAGACAGTGAATTGGGTCTCTAGGCTAATTAGGCTGACGTTTTCAGGATGGATCTTGGGAGCTTTGCATAACAGAGTCCTGCGGTCAGATCAGCACTGGATTATTGATTCTTCTGAGTTGAGGATGGGCTGTGTGAGTATAATCTCCTGATAAGGAAAAGGAAATTGCGCCTGGAGGCAACTGGTAGAATCAAGAGAATTTGCAGTGAATGAGCAAAATGAAACCCTGCAGAAGATCACTTTTGTTTTCACCAGGAGGTGTCAGTACTGTCAATATCCATTACCTTAGATGGAGGGAAGATAGGAGGCTTTGACTGGCCAGATTTGACAATAGAGGACAATCTGTTTCTCTTTCCCTCCTTCCTTCCTTCTTTCCTTCCTTCCTTCCTTCCTTCCTTCCTTCCTTCCTTCCTTCCTTCCTTCCTTCCTTCCTTCCTTCCTTCCTTCCTTCCTTCCTCCCTCTCTTCCTTCCTCCCTCTCTTCCTTCCTTCCTTCCTCCTTCCTTCTTCCTTCCTTCCTTCCTTCCTTCCTTCCTTCCTTCCTTCCTTCCTTCCTTCCTTCCTTCCTTCCTTCCTTCCTTCCTTCCTTCCTCCCTCTCTTCCTTCCTCCCTCTCTTCCTTCCTTCCTTCCTTCCTCCTTCCTTCTTCCTTCCTTCCTTCCTTCCTTCCTTCCTTCCTTCCTTCCTTCCTTCCTTCCTTCCTTCCTTCCTTCCTTCCTTCCTTCCTTCCTTCCTTCCTCCCTTCCTTCCTTCCCTCCTTCCTTCCTTCCTTCCTTCCTCCCTTCCTTCCTTCCTCCCTTCCTTCCTTCCTTCTTTCCTTCCTTTGCATTCTGAAATTTATATTCTCTCACTGTGTTACATATAATGGTTAAGGCTGTTAACCATTAAGTCATTAACAATTGTTAAATTGTTATTGCTGACTTAAGGGGGGGAAACTCAGTAGCTGGCTGGGTAGAATGAATTAAAATTCATGTAGTGTTGGAGTCACCAACAAAGATATACCAATGTTTCTTGCCTTCTTATTCAGGACTTAGTGGTCTAAAACTAATGAAATTATAATATGTGATTGTGGGAAATTATCTCTTTGCATTTATCTATTCCTGTACAATCAATAAAGTCTGTTAAGTTAACACATACACGTTTGAAGAGACAGTCTTGTGGGTTTAGGTTCCATGCTATTTAAGTTTTTTTCAAATGCACTCACATGCACTATAAACATTTCAGTCAGCTTATGTTTTGCTTAGGCACCAAAGTGAGACAGTTTGGGCTGAGACTGGCTGTATATAACCTACCTAAGTAATCTTCTTTGGAAATTAGTGACTCTACTACAGCCTTAATTTTCTGATATATAAGATGAAGTTAATAATACCACTATCCAATCTCCTACAGATATTGGGGATATTGTTGAGAATAAATACATATTGGGAATAAATAGGATGATACATACAAGCATGTAACACAATGATTACATATTAAGAAGGACACATTCTACTAGTAAACATTCATTTTGATATCTGGACAGTACAGTGATAGAGCTTGAGAGTCATAATGTCTTTCAAGCTTTCCTATCTTATCAATCATTTGTACAAAGGGTTCTGTAGAATTTCATAGACTATATTGTTCTTACCCTTATAACTTGTCCCATTATTCATTTGTCCAATGTTTTATAAAACATATTGGTGGTTGGGGACAGAACAATAGCACAGTAGGTAAGGCTCTTTCCTTGCACATGATGGAACTTGGTTTGATCATTTGTGTCACAGATGGTCTCTAAGCCTGCCAAGAATGATCCCTGTAGAGCCAGGAGTAAACCCTGAGCATTGCAACTCCCAAATCATAACCAACCAACCAACTAACCAACCAACCAAACAAACAAACAAAACACCCAACCAACAAACAATACCCCCATATTGCTGGCACTTTCTGAGAAACACATCTTGTTGAAGATCGTGATTCTGATGCTCTGCCTCTTTCCCTTCTCATGTCTACAGGTCCAAGTCTGTTTTTCCTTCATTAGCCACATCAATATCTCGCTTCTGTGGAAAGTCCTACTCATCTTCCATCAAATTCCCTTTGTACTTATTCTACATGCCACAAATTTTATGTCTATTGTTAGTTTTTTCCTTACTAGTAATGTTCGAATTTGAAAATTGTACCTTCTCAGTTTTTTGTTTGTTTCTTCAGCTTAAGAAGGGCATCCAATTCTTCCTTTTATATTTTGCACCATTCCACTTAGTTCTGAAGATGAGCAGCAGAAATTGAGTACACCCATGTCATGGTTTGACTTATTGAGAATTTATAATGTCAGAAAAACCTGATAAAAACCCAAGCAATGTGTTATATTCTAAGATATTTCTTCTAAGATCTTAGATTTTATAAGTCTAAGACAAAGTTATTCAACACATACTCGGGAGAGAATGGAAAAGTAGAGTTTGAGAGAAATCAGAGTGACGAAGTCTGGCCATTTGAATGAGGGAGATTAAAACAAATGTTTGCTCCAGAGCTATCATTGGTGGTTAAAGGTATCTTGCTGCCAAAGAAGTGACAGGTTTTTTAAGAAGAAATGATGGAACTTCAGACTAGGTCTTGATTCTATCATTAGTGGTTGTGGCCTCTAGAGAAAATAAGACTCTTTCTCTCTGGGCCTATGTTCCTTTAATTATAAAATGAAACCTTTATTTATTTTTTTATATCAGCTGGAAATGAGTCTCACCTGGGATGGACCAGCAATCAGAAGGTCAGGAAGAAGCTGTAATTTGGGCTATCCATATTTTCAAATGCTTTCATCTATTAAACATAGTACAATTTGATGTGAATTAATCTTACAAAATATTCTGAGTGAGGCTTCTTTCATGTTATTTAGTGATAAATGAAACTTTTGATTAAATATCATAATACCTTAAGTATCAAGTGATTCTAAAAAATTTTGTTTATAGTATAGAGGAGAAACAATTTTAGGCAATGGAAGACAAATTCTGGGTTTCCTGATTTTTTTCGTCACCCAAAATGTAAAGAAACCAAGCAAAATAAATAACCAGTTTTGCTCTGTCATTAACTGGGCACCACTCATTAATTTAGCAGGCAAGCATTTATGGAGCCCTACTATGTGGTAGGCATGGGACTAGTACTGGAAATGAGAAAGGTCATAACATGACATGCCCCTGCTCTTTAATTCACAGTGCACTGTAGCACTGTAGCACTGTCATCCCGTTGTTCATCGATTTGCTCTTGCAAATTGTTGTTACTGTTTTTGGTATATCGAATATGCCATGGGGAGCTTGCCAGGCTCTGCCACGCAGGTGGGATACTCTTGGTAGCTTGCCGGGCTCTCCGTGCAAGGCAAACGCCCTACCCGCTGTGTAGTGGGTGAAAAATAGACCAAGAAATGTAAAATGTGAGCTGAGCTGAATGAAAGGAGGCACATGAAGGTGATGGGCAAGACGTTCCCAAGTGAATCTTGGAAGACTTCTGAGTGAAATTACCTAAGTTAGAAGGCAGGTAGAGGGGAAGAACATATGGGAAGGTCCTGTGGTGGGAGTGGATAGCAAGTTTGAAAAACAGCATGGAACTCCAAGTATTCAAGAGGGTAATTATTATGCTGGGCATTGTCAACCATATAAGAACACCGATCTTTATCCTAAGAGCAATACAAAGTCCTGAGTGGTAAAGTGGGGTGAATGGAAGGCTGGTGAGTGGATTTGAGAAGACATTGGAAGTGTCTGTCAGATAGTTGGGAAGAGGTGAGTGATAACTCTATTATGTTCCAGGACCTCAGTTTCCTCACCAGCAAAATAAGGTTGGCTCCTTAACAATGGACTCTACTGGAAATTTCTAGTTTGATAGACTGTGAATACTTTAGGGGAACTGTGTGTCCTTTTCTGCCCCGTGATTGGTAAACAAATATGTACTTTCACAGATTGTCTTTGAGTGAAGTTCTTTTTCTCGATTTAGGAATTCTTAGAACTCCTCAGATAAGACTTCACCAGAACTTCAGCTAAAGCCCACATTTATTTATATACCTTCTAAAAACTTTTATATAAACTTCATTTAATTTAAATTTTGGCCCCACTGGAAAAAAGTAATGAGACCACTTTGTAAACCCCCCAGGACACATAAATCCCATGAAAATCTCTAGAATTTTATTCCACAATGTAATTTTTCTGGTATAGCAAAAAGAATCTAAAAGGAAAATATATTGTCAATTTTATATTTGACCCTGACTATGAAAATATATTCCCATTTCAGAAAAAAATGGAAAATATAGAAAACTGTATGAAATAAAATTTGGATTGCTTCTTGGTTTATGATCTAGATAAAAAGCTTAACATTTTTATTTATTTTGACCCATTCTTCCCTACCAACATAAACATGTTGGCACTTTCTTTTGGGTCTGCATCATGACGGTGATGTAGCATTTGAAAAAGTGCACTCTCTGGTTAGGCTGCCCAGATTTAAATTTATTAGGTCTTGAGTCAATTTTGGAACTTTCTACTTCTGCAAGCCTCAGTTTTCTTATTTGCAAAATATGCGTGATATTAAAGAGAACACCGAGGACATTGTTAGAAATAGAGACGATGAAGTATCTAATATCCTCAGTACGACACCTGGCGCCAATGCTTCAATTTGTATTAATAAATATTTGTTGCTTTTCTTATGTCTTTTTTTAAGTAGTTTATGTTATATATTTTTTTCCTTTTCCCTTTGTTTTCCGTTAATTTCAATCTCTGTCATTTTGGAGGTACTTATTTATTTCTATGAACTCTGAGTTTTATTTAAAAATGCTGCTAATATATCTATAATTATCAAGGACTAGAATAAAGTAGTATTATCTGACCTTCCCCTGCTATGAAAGAAGTGGTCTGTCTTAAGGAAGAAAGGTCCTTTTATCCAATGCATTACTTGGATATCTTTTTGTGAAAAGTTCGCTGCTAATTTCATTGCAAGGTGAAGAAACTGAGGTTTAGAGAAGTTAAGTTGCTTGCCCACGGTCATACAGTTTTTAGAGTATGATGTTAGGGATCAATTAAACTTCATGTAATTATAAGCCTTTTAATTTCTGGAATGTCTTCATTGAGAAGGGGTCATTGAGTTTCTGGAGACAAAGGTCTCACTGCTTTCTGAATCAGTCTAATTCACTTTCAGTTGCTCTGTAAGACTCTTTGCTTATATTAAATTAGAACATTGTTTTCCTGTAGGCCTTCCCTGAGGTTCTTGTCCTTATTTCCTAAAAATATAGCACTTATATGTTTTAAATAGTTAATCAAACAGTTCTTTATTGTGTCCTTGGATTCAAAGCAAGTGACGTGTTGATAGAATACATGATCTTTGCCTTAAGTAGCATTCTTATGAAGTAAGAATTAATTAGATAAAGTAATTAGAGAACAATATGAAACTGTAAAGAATTAGAGTAAAGATATATTGAACAAATTATCAGCTTATGAAAATTCAGCAAAAAAATAAGAGAAAAGCATGGGGGGGTGCAATTTCCATTTAAGGTTTATCTCTACTCTGTCTCTTACTGCATCTGAAGGATATAATTATAATCATGAATTGGGTATTCAAAGGCCATTATTAAAGCTAAATGGTTATGCAGTAGCGAAAAAACTTCTGCAGGGGTCCTTGGATGTTTGATGTAAATGTAAAACAGATTCCACTAAAATAATAAATGTCAAATATAAAATCCATTGTTTCCAATTACTGCCACTTCACAGACTTTAACTACCTAATTTAGCCAAAGCATGAGGGGAAAATATTTTGTGCTTGAAAATGTAAATTAAAACATTTTCCAATGCTGCAACAATGCTGCATTATTGAGCTTGGCAGACCCCTGCTCCATCTCCTATGGTCCATTACCCTGGCCAAATGCCTTGGAGTTTATCTGGGCTGCAAGACCTTCTTTGCTTCAGACTCTGTGTCTTCGATAAGGGTTATCACTTTGCTAGATGGAGAGCTCAGAGGTGCCAACTTGGGGGCTTTATTTCTATATTTATTTATTTATTATGAGGAACTTTTGGTGAATTGAGAGACAGACAGATTGGTTTCTTTCAAAGCCTCCACATTATTACATTATTTTTTTGTTGAAGAATATTTGCGTACATAATTTTAATCAAGCTTTTGTGAATTTCCTAGTAGAAAAGGCAAAATATTTCCACTTCTTCAAAGTTTTTCTGGTAGCAAGTTTTAGATTCTTTAAGTGGCCCAGTTCAGAGATTGGGCAAGTGGATCCATCCTCTACAAAGTTTATTTTAAGGAGATTAGGATAGAGTGAGTCTAGTGACAGGTCTTGATACTCTAACTCTTGCATAGGTCATGAGCTATGTGTAATACACGGTTACTCTTTGCAAAAGCCCCTGTCTTTAGAATTGACTGACCTTCTGTACTTTCTTATAGTATACACTTTCTTATAATAATCACAGGACTATTCTTGGCCTTGGGTCCTTCCTGATAATTCAAACCATCACTCACATGCTCCTAACCATCCTGTGAGTCATCTCAAGTATTTTCCACATTCATTTACTTTCTGAATACTAAAACTAGTTCAAAGACAGATTATAGTATTATCTTTATCTTACAGATAAAGACAAATAGATGCAGAGAGGGGAAGTGCCTTGCTTAAAAATCACACAGGGAACTGACAGAGCTGGGCCTATGGACCCAGGCCCTTTGAGTATGGTGTGTATGGTGTGTCTCCTACTCGAATTGGCTTCCTAATAGTATTCCTTCAGTTCTCTCTTCTAACTTGTCCTGCCCCTTTTCTAAGCATCTATTAGTTTGTGTCCTGCTATAAACTGAATGTTAATATGTTGAAATTTGTAACCACCAGGTGATTATATTAAGAGAATCTTTGGGATGAGGCCATGATAGCGGAATCATGTGCCCTGGTTAAAAAGTTCCTTTCTTCTTGCATGTTGTAAAAAATTGTAAAAGAGAGCCACCCATGAGGAAGTGTACTCTTATGAGAATAAATCTCTAAATACCTGATCTTGTATTTCCTCACTTCCAAAGCTGTGTAACATAACATCTGTCATTTAAAAGTCACATCATCTATGATGTTTTATTATAGCAGTCTCTATTTACTAAGGGTCCCAAGGGAAATGTCTGATTTAGCCAATTCTTCATTTTTACCTAGCTACTTAATACATTGATTCCTCTGACTCATTCAACTGTGGAGCTGAGTAGAGATGAGAAGAGTCATACATATGGTTTGCAGTACTGCTACCTTGGGTTTTTTTCCATTTCAAAAGAGTTGTATGGAAGGTAAGGCTATCATATCAGGCAATGTAGGAGAAGGCTTACAAAGTGAGAAGGCTCTCTCATTTTGGTATGTAAGATTAAAATGATCTCCATAGGTATGTCTATTATATTGCTGAGTCTGTTAGTTTGGGTACTTGTCTATCCAATTGTTCATTTACATTATGGTGTTCATTGAAGTGTTCATTTAATTATTGCTACCTGGTTGAGATGAGAACATATGGCAGGATGCAAAATGATTAAGCCTACTCGTTTGTTTGATTTGTTTCCTGTGAAGCTCTTCTCAACTCATTGTACTAGTACATCAAGAACTACCTGATCACAAGTGCTGTATTCAGAACAGTGTACGTGTCTTTGCTGTAAGGAACCTAGAATCTCCCTGAAGAGAAGTCATGCATTGGAACACAGAAAGAAATAAATCCCCATTGATGAATACCAGATTAAACCGATATTATCATGTATCAGCTATATGTCTCCATAAATGGTCCCTCACTTTGACTTCACCATCACTTTGTGAGAAAGGTGATGTCTGTGCTATTTTCAGATAAAGAAACCATGACATGGAGTTGAGTAACTAGCCACTCCAAGATTCAACTGATCTGTAATGGTCAGAGATCTCAACTGCAGGTTAATCTTGCTTGTCTTTAATGTCATCTTGTCTGCCTTAATGAACACTCAAAATGTTTTCTTCTAAATTCCCATTTCTGCTCAGAATGAGCTGCGTGGATTTTGGTTTTATGTAACTCCCTGTAAAACCTGCCCAAAGAAGGAGTTGGTTTAGCAAAATTTATATATATTTTTTCTTTTGGAAGGGGAGGGGAGTGTGATTGGACCACATCAACCTGTGCTATGTTCAAAGGTTACTCCTCTCTCTGTTCTCGAGGTCACTCTAGTAAGTCCTTGGAGAATCATATGCTGTTCCAGGGGTCAGACCAGGGATAGTCACATACAACGCAGAGCTGTTGACTCCACTGTCTGTTCAGCCCCCAAATATTTCTTAGAACAGCAAAAAGAAGGCATTTATGCTACAGCAGAATTTTGGAAACCTTTGCCTTAGTTCGTCCTTTGTTTCTGAGATGATAGCGGCAGCATTTATTTGGCTGTAGTTCAGTCCTCTCAGCTGGAGCTCAGGATTGTGCTGAGGTGAAGTGTGTCTAAACATAGAATCCACAAAAGAATGGATTCAGAGCTAAGTCCAGTTTACTCTACCTTTCCTTAGCTTACATATTAAACATGGATACATAGGACTTGAATCTGTATGATTCCTTCTCTGGTATTTTCCATAGTGTTTAAGAGCTTAGACTTTGGGGAAATGTATATCCAGATGTATTCTTGGCTGTGATACTTTACTGATTTTAATTTAAGCAAATTATTATATCCAGAACTGTCATGGCCCTGGCGTGTGCTTAATAGATGGTGTATATATATATATATATATATATATACACACACATATATATGACCGTTAGTTAGTTATTATTATCTTTCTTGCCATTTAATCTGGATTCTAAGAAAACCAGCTTCTGAAGTTTTTTCTTTTTTTAAAAAAATACTGGACTGCTAAGTATTCATTTTTATTTTGTTCTCTCACTCTTGAAAAGTAAGGTTTCCTTCCGCTTGGAAATTTATCTGTTGGAATCTGGCTGTGAAGAAGCTTCTTAGGGTAAGTGTTTTAAAAACACATGAAAGCACTGATGTCAAGTGTCACTAGATTTTTAGTGCAGAGCAATTCATTAAGCATCACATGTGTAGTCCCTCGTGATGCTATGCAGACAGGCAGCAGATAATAGGCCCCTGTGTCTCCTTGCACAAAAAAATCTACTTATCTACTTATAAGAAATAGTTTTTCTCTTTTTTTAAAAAAAATATTGAATCACCATGAGAGGAGCTTCAAAGCATTTGGGTTTAAGTCTCGGTCATACAACAAGCAACTTGATCAGGACCCAGAGAGACCGTTCATGGGCGGCGACTCGGGGTCTCATTGGGGTGAGGGAGGAAAGGTCCAGCCCCACCCCCATCCCATGAGACCCCGCATGCCTCCTCACTGCGGGCCCAAACCTGTCTGTCCATTGGCCTCTGGAAGATCACGGCCCCCGAACCACCAGGGAAAATATGTGGTGGATCGGCACATTTTCCCATCTGGGGTGGCCCGGGACTGGAAACCTAATGCAGAGTCCAGACACATTGCTGCCAAAAGCCTCCGGGTTCCGGGATTTGTTTCTGAGTCTCTGGAATCATGGCCGTTAAGCAACTTGATCAAGAGCCTGAAATAATTTTTCTCTTACCCAAATCATGTGGTTTGGTTGAAAATGCACCCTTTTTTGGTGGGAGCTGGGAAGGGGGCACAACCTTGTGATGCTCAGGGTTTGCTCCTGGCTCTGTGCTCTGTGCTCCCTGCAGAGCTCAGGAGATCATAATAGAGTGCTAGGGATTGAACCTGTGTCAACCACATGCAAGAAAACTACCTTACCCATTTGCTTTTGCTCTGGCCCCAAACTGTACCTACTATTATGTATCCTGCCCACTCGTCTTCCATTGATTGGTCTTTCAGGGCTACATGATTTGTACTAGATTAATTGTATCACTCTGGATTTTCAAGACTTGGGAAGGAGGTAGTGCTGTAATTCTTGAATAGGGCAGCTACACTTCCTGCCTCATTGAGAAAGCCTAATGAATAGCATAGTCCCATTGTCCCAGAAGTCATGTGCCCCAGATCTTCCTGTAGTTATATGGGTTAAAAGGTTCCAGTCTGTTTAAAGTTAGTTCAGATTAGGATTCTTAGAGTACCGTCTGGATTGCTATCTAGTGCTAAAAAATATACCATAAAACTCAGTGGCTTACTATAAGGCATTGTAGGTTAGGAATTCAGATGCAGTTTTGGCTTGAGATTAGTTTGTTAATCAGATGGTGGTTGAAACTAAAATCATTGGACAGTGGGTGAGCAGATCTGTTTTAAAGGAGGTTCAGCCACATGTAGTTACGCTGATTCTGGCTCTTGGTGAGAGGTTTCAGTTACTCTTCTTGCAAACCTGCCCACTAGGCTGCTAGTGCTCATATGAAATGACATATGGATTTCCCTCAGAAAAGTAATCCAGGAGACCAAGTGAAAGTTGCCACCACTTATTAAGACCAAGCCTCAAAAGTCATATACCATCACTTCTTTAATATTTATTTCATCTTTCATATAGCTCAGTTCTGAATCAGTATGGGAGAAGACTGTTCAAGAATATGAATACCAGAAAGTAAAGGCTACAGGAGAGCATTTTGGAGACTGGCTACAAAAGAGCTCAAATAATTCTTTGTTGTTACTGTTAAATTTTTTTGATTGAATTGGGCTGGAGTGATAGCACAGTAGGGCGTTTGCCTTGCATGCAGCCGACCTGGGTTCAATTCCTCCGTCCCTCTTGAAGAGCCCGCCAAGCTACCGAGAGTATCTGACCCACACAGCAGATCCTGGCAAGCTATCCATGGTGTATTCAATATGCCAAAAATAGTAACAAGTCTCACAATAGAAACATTACTGGTGCCCGCTTGAGCAAATTGACAAGCAACAGGATGACAGTGATACAGTGATTAATTGAATCACTGTGAGATACAGTTACAGAGTTGTTCTTTTTTTTTTTAATTTAATTTAATTTTATTAAATCACCGTGTGGAAGATTACAATGCTTTCGGGCTTAGGTCTCAGTTATACAATGCTGAAACAACCATCCCTTCACCAGTGCCCATATACCACCACCAAAAAAAAAACCAAAAAAACCCACACAGTACACCTCCCATCCCGCCCCCCCCACCCCCTACCTTGTAACTGATAAGTTTCATTTTACATTCTGTTCACTTTGGTTACATTCAATATTTCAACACAAACCTCACTATTGTTGTTAGGAGTACCCCACTAGATTCAGACCTACTGTGAAGACAAATAAGGTCGCGCAGCCGCGGTAGCGGCCACGCGGTTTTGAATTTCTGTACTTTAACAAGAAGTCCAGGGAGATTTCTTCCAGATATTAGATAATTGCAGGCTTGAAAACCCAATCTGTGGTCGTCTTAATATGGCGGCCACCGCGCCCTTCATCCCCGGAGAGAAAGAGGCGAGAGAGAGAGAAATACCTTTCCCCTCCCAGGCGGGCACGGGGCCGAGGCTTAGTTCTCAGGCTGGAGACATTCTGCGAGGAGTTGCTCACACCGAAAGAGGTTTTGCTGGGTCTGGATTCACGCTTGTACAGCTGCAGAGAGGCCGCACATGCGTGCGGACCCCGGGATCACATCTCGGTGGTGGGTCCAGAGTTGTTCTTGATAGTCATTGGTCATACAATATCCTAACACCTATCCATTCATAGTGCATATTTTCTACCACCAATGTCCCCATTTCCCTCCTGTCTCCCCTACCTGTTGTTTTTTATATCCAAGAAATGAGTGCTTTTCCTGTCCTCCTTCTGACTCATTTCACTCAGCATAGTACTCTCCATGTCCATCCACTGATAAGCAAATTTCATGACTTCATTTGTCCTTGTGGCTGTGTTGTGTTCCATTATATGAGCTCAAAAATTCTAACTGGTACAGTATAGTGACAGATGCTCTACCTCAAGGTTAGACTTTGCTCCACAAAGGAATTCTGAGCACTATAATATCAGTATTTATTTTCAAGATAATGCGATTTATCATTCATCATTTTTGGAGGTTAAATTGACATAATATATATTACTATATATAATGCATAAATAATTCACGATTAGAGGAATTACTATTTGTTCTAAGTAGACATTTCTTTGGTTTAAGTTCCTTACTAGTTGTATATAAACAGAAAGATCTGAGATAATATTAATAAGTTTAAAAGGAATTTTCAAGATATGCTACAAGTTCTGTCATTTCAAGTTTACAGAAAATAAATATAAATAGGAGTAATGTAATTAAATTACCTGACTACTAGTTTAGAATTTATCATGTTAGCTGTATGAACTTGGCTCAGTCACTCATTTAATGTTATGGATTTTCTTCTTCATATTTAAAAGAATGGTTGGCAATTTTTTGAATACTTCATGAAATAATGCCTTATAAACTTTAAGATATTATTTGTTAGTTTCAAAAGGTACCATGAGAATCAAAAATTGAACAGTTTGAGAATCAAAACTAGATTTTATTCCTAGCTTCACATGAGATCTCACTTGGAGATCTCATGCTTTGTTTTATTTTGCTTTGGAGGCCATGGTCCACAATTTTACAATTATTTACCCACTTTGAATTTCTTCCTCTGTAATCCTGATTTAATAATAATAATTTCAATTCGTGAAGAAATGGCACTTATAATTCTGTCGTCAAAATTTGGTGTATAATTGTTGCTATTATGTCGTTAATGTAGAAGGGCTAGAATACATTTTCTATATATTTTATATCAAAATTATAAGGAATTTATTTGATGAATAAATATTTACTGAAGGTAAGTAAATTACTGCAGTTCTGGCCTATGAATTCCAAGGGAAATAAAACAGATATTATTCCTGCCTTCTTACAGCTAATGGAGGTCTTGACTGACACACAAGGAATTGCAAAGCAGTCTGTGGGGAGGGCATGTAGGTGCTATGAAAACAGATAGCAGCATTGTCTGATTCAGAGTTAGAACATCATGGTAGGCTTACCTGGGCAGTAAAGTCTAAGATAAAAGCTGAAAACTGAGACTGGGTTAGTTAGGTTAAAAATAGTGGGTGGTAGATTGGGCAAAGTGTGCTACATTAGAAAAAGTTCTAATACTGAATGAGGTAATAAAACACAGAGGATGATCAAAAATTGTCTAGTGTAGCTAAAGCCAAGAGATAGAAGCAACACTGTGATGTGTGACCCAGAAAATACAAGAGATGCTTAATTATATAAAAGAGTCTTGAATGGATGCTCAGATTTTATTTTGAATTTTATCTTGCAGGCAATAAGGATTCCATGAGAGGATATTATAGCAAGAAAGAGACATATTCAGAGTTCCACTTTAGAAAGATTACCCACAGAATATTTCTCAATAAGTTGCTATTGGTATTTTTGATATAATGATTCTCTGTTGTAGATATTATTTCAGGTGTGGTTGGAAGGTTAATAGCCCCCAGCTTCACCTCAAGTTTGTTTGAGTCTTAACTCCTGGTACCCCTGATCATGTTATATTGCATGGGGAAAATATTTGAAGACTAGAGTAAGGTTATGAATTTTAAAATAGGGAGGTTGTCATTAATAATCTAGATTGAGTGGCTACAATAGAATTTCATGGACCCTTAAAAGTTTTTTAAAAAATCAAATAAAGATGTGGCAGAAGAGAATATAGGAGCTAGGAGGTACAAGAAAGATTTGACTCACTATAACTTGCATTTAAGATTATGGAGGTCATAGGCAAGGAAACATAAATGATTCTGGAAGCTCAGAATGAACCCTATTGATAGCAGAGAAACTAGAACTACAGTCCTACAACCTCCCGGAACTGAATTCTACCAAAGACTCTATGAAACTGAGCATGGAAGGGGATTTTACTCAAAGGACTATGGCAAGGAATGTGCTTCTGGAGGAATCTGATGTATCTTAAGTAGACTTTTGCCAGATTTGTGACCTAGAGAGCATGATTTTAAGTTTCTAAATCTGTAGTGCTCCCATTTCATAGCAGTGTAACTCAAATTCCCTGGATATTGCAGGTCTCTTGCTCCTTCACCCTTAGCAATAGCATATTCCTCCCCAACTCTCACATACCTTGCAGACACCCAAACTCCATACACTTGATTTGCAAATGTCTTCTTATGCTGAGGGTGATGATGGGGGAAGGGGGGTTAAGGTAGCTGTATCCTGACTGAAAAACACTACTCTGAAGAGTTTGGGATATGAAGAAAGCCGGGTAGAAGGCAAATGAGCCAATTAGGATATTGTGATATTCAAGCTGAGAAATGAAATGGCTAGAAGGAAAATAGTAAAGCACTTCATGTAGCTAAAGAAGACGATGCAGTTGAGAGATAATTGGGAAGCCACATCAATAGTACTTACCAGTGGTGGTTTAATTAGTGTTGCTGGTGAGAAATTTTCTCTGTCCCATCCCCCTTTCCACCACTTTTCCTCCATGCCAGCATCATGATGCACAAAAGAAACATCTTATTTTATATTTTTTATGGGGCATGGAGGAAGGATATGGAGGGTCATACCTAGCAGGGCTCAGGATTTACTTCTGACTCTGCTCTCAAGTATCCAATAGGGCTTGACCATGGTGCAAGGCAAGTACCTTCCTGCTGTACTATTGCTCTGGCTCAAAATAAAGGTCTTAAAGCTAACTACAGTTTTGCAGGCAATTCATGTGCCTTCTAAGGAGCAAGAGGATAGACTCATGGAGAACACAGAAATTGTACCAGGATCAGCAGCAAAGAGAAATGACATAACAGAGTCATTGCAACCCCCACAGGTCCCCTATGACCAAAGGCACCCAGTTGGTGAAACACAGTAATTGCCTGAACAATTTTCAACCTCTCTATGCTGCAATTCACAATAGGAAATGAGCAGAGATTTTATACTTCCCCAAAGAAGCATGCTAGACAATTCAAATGGCTGCAATGCAATTTGAAGAAGGATGTTTGGCTAAGCTGACCAAACTTCTGTGTAAAGTTTCAAAGCATTTTTCACCCTGGAGATTTCTATTTACACCTTGTCCCAAAGGGCCTCCATTGCTGCCCACATTGCCAGTTCCTTATACTAAATCCCTTCTGTGTGATATACTTAGTGTAGTTTCTGCTTTCTTGACTAGCCTCCGATGAGCCGGGCACACAACACATAATCCACAACAGGGCTATTTCAAACTATGAGTTTGCTCTCATTTGAGATGTTGCAGCCCACTGGCTCTCCAAGTCGAATCATACTGGCTCTGAGTTCTCTAGCCCACTGACTGGGAAGACCAACATTGAATAATTAACCCCTAATCCTGGGAAGATGTACACCACAGAGCATGTAACCAATTACCCAAGACAAATGCAACTGTCATGGGAACCTTTTAAAGTTGGTTGTAGGTGGAAAATGAAAATACCCCCTGCATTTGCATTTTTCTCTATATTAAAAACAGCCGCAGTGACATGAATGAAATACCAAGTTAGAAAATAATGATTCAACATAATTCATAGGTCATAGCAGAGGAGTTGCAGGTTTTATTTCTGCATTATTTTATGCATAGGCATTGACGACTCTGCAGGTTTTCTGGCATCTGCACTTTAGGTGAAGTGTTCAGCATGCAACATTAAGTCTAATTGGCAAACTTGTCACTCATGCGAAGGTTTTCCCTATCAAAGTCCAATAAAAGTTGATCACACTCTCTTTTTATTGATATATCTGAAACCAATCCTGGCACAGTGTTGTTTGGTTCTGGTTCTGATTAAGCAAAACATTTCTCCTTTCTGTCTTTTATTTTTGGAGGTTGGGGGGATAGAGGACTATGGTGTTAGTATGCTTTTTCACTTGTTTTGTGGTTCAAAAAATGGAACCAATAACCTCACTCATGCAAAGCATGTGCTCTACCACTGAGATACAACCCAGACTCTTTCTGCCTCTTGATTACAGTCCATTAAATTTTCTTCCTTAAAGACAAAACCATTTAACACTCAAATTATTATAATGATGCTAAGTTTCAGGTTCAGTCCTAACACAGGAAAACCTAGAGTTCAAACTTATTTGCATTGTATACTTGCTTTGGGGTTGCTTTTCAGCTCTAAGAGACCTCTTTGTTCACTCCCCAGGCCAATGCAAAACGTAAGAACAGAAAATAGGCCTTAGTTTCAAATGTTGTTCACATAATTTCTCAATGCTGCCTATGTGCCAGTATGTGGGACTTTATAATTACAGCTGTTTATTTGATCTTGCATAGGCAGTTTGGCTTAGAAGTGTAGGGGATACTTTATGTTAAGATTCTCTAACTTAATTGGCAGTTATCTTCAGAATACTTAGGAATAGTGTTGGTGACAGCCACCGCTCTGTTCTGGAATATATTTCTGGCACTCCTAGGCTTCTAGGAAGAGGGTAGGGATCTCCTATACAAGATGAGTTAACTATTCAAACTATAGATTTGGAATTTTTTTCTATAAAAGAAAATCCATAAGTGACAAAATATCTCACCAAGTCATTTTTTCTCCCAGTGTCTCATGTGGTGTGTGTGCTTGGCAAATGTACAAATTAAGTTTACAGATTCTGTAAAGCAATTCATCCAACACGGAATCTAATGCCAGTAATTTTTCAAGGAAGTCAGCAAAACATAGCCCAAGTAGAAAAATATTGCAATTATTTTTAAATCTATTGTTTTAATCCAATCTGTGACTGAACTATAACTGAATCATTTAATCTTATCATTTAATTTTTAATTTTATGGTATTCTTCTCCTCAAATAAGGTCGAGTCTTATGACCTTATACCCTAACATCACAGCTGTACAATCATATAAGAGGTTTGTTTCAGTAAAAATGATTATTGGTATCTATAATAGAATTATAATAACTCAATACTGTTTTATAAATTTTTGATTCACTCTGCATTTTTTATTTGACAGCTTGCCAAGTTCCAGTTTTATCTGATCATTTTGGCATCAATAATACATGAGGCCAAGATCTTCTGAAAAGAAGATACCATTTCCTCTCCCCACCCCGCCCTGACTGAGTACTTTGCTTTTGCCAGCAGAAAATATTGATTTGGATTTAATAATCTGTAGTCCTTTTGGTTTGATCACACTTAGCAGGAAATCCTGAAAAGCCTTGGCCACATATCTGCCAACATAGAATCAATTGCTGCTCTCTAATAAATGCAATCATTGAACACCTGATCCATACTATTGCTTGTTATGTGCAATTGATTAAAGGTTTGACACAGTCGAGATTTGAGCAGCCCTAGGTTTTCCCATTCAGATCCTCTCGACCAAAAAATGACAATCAACAAAGATTATGGCATAGAAAGATGGTGCTTCTGATTGTAATTTTGTTGCCTCCATCAGCCTGCATTTCGTTATACCACTCTTAAACAATTGCAGTGGTGCTGCTGATCTCAGTCTGCTCCTGCTCCGAGCTGTTAAAGACCACTGTGTGAGTAACAGGTCCGTCCCATCACCTGCCTCCGGGATTGCTATAAATAATCAGCAGCCTGTGAGGAACTGAGCAGGAACTCCAAGAGCCCTCTCACAACACGTCTTCATCCATTGCCTTATTTTCTGTCTGCAAGGCATGCAGCCAAGGGCATCTTTTAAAATTCAGCATGCCTTTCTCAAATAAATGAGAAATGCTGGTAAGAAAATCACTAACCCAATGGTTGTCAAGCAATTAAATCAGAATCCCTGGGGGGTGTAACATGGGCATGGGCATTTGAAAAAAACTGCCGAGTTGTTTCCATATGCAGGCAATGTTGAGAGTTAAAATCTGATTCTGAAACCAGGCTGCCCTCAGTGCAGCTGGGTGCCAATCCCAGGGGCTTGTTAGCAATGCAGAAACTACTGAATCCCATAGATCCTTCCATAGGGCCTGACAAACTTGATCTGCTGAACCAGAATCTGCGTGTTAGTAAAATCTCCCAGATGATTTGTAGACACATTAAAGTGTGAGAAGCATTGGCCTAAAGCACTATTAAAAGAAGCATTAACAACTTAGGCAAGTCAATTACTAAACAAATTGGCAACTTTCAGTTGAAGTTGGAAGTGGTAGAGGAAGTGGGGTGTAGCTGTGGGCTCTGTTGTCAGGCAGTCCTGAGTTTATGCCCTGGTTATTATCCCAATTACCAGCTATACCATTTTGGGTTAGACTGTCTTAACTTTGGCAAGCTCATATGTATAAGGATACTATTAATTTGGATCTATCTCCATAGACTGAGAAAATTAATCAAAACATTGCATGCAGATAATATAGGACAACCTCAGGTACATTGTGAATAAGCAATATGTTTTGGTAGCTAATGCAAGCAATCAAATGCTCAGACATGTAATGCAGATAATAATTCTTTATATTTTTGTATCCGTTTACCTGTAAAAGCCAACTGAAGCTTTCCTGGAAGTACCTCACACTCACAACTCACTCTTGTTCAATTAAGCAGTAACCCACATGAAGGTTCAGGATTACCTGGATAAACGGTCCAGTGGTCTGCTAGAATGCCTTTCCTAGCTCTCAAGTTTGAGTGTGACTTCAGTTCAGTTTTCTTTGGAAGCTGCTGCCACTGTGTGTAAAAGGACTCAAAACTGGTTTCTATGTCATGCTAACGCTGTTCACCTAAATTTGGCCCGATTTGGAAAGCTTTCTTGGCTCTTTCCCACCAAATCCAAACAGGACAGAGGATTTTATTAAAATGACTTGGGTCCATCCTGTTCTGTGCTCTGAACCATTGAAAGGAGCCAGAAAAGTCCCTTGGTGTCCATAGAAACATTGTTCTTATTTTTCAAAATTAATCCAGTTGAATTTGTGAGGCTGCATCACCTCCATCAGAGCTGCAGACGGCCAGGACAAAGAGCTGTTTTGATGTTCCCAGCTGGGAACCCTGCCCTCAGCAAATACAGTTGATATAAATAAATGGTCTCTTGCCTGCCTACATTCATGCCCATCTGTTTGGAGGGCATGGTGCCCAATCAAAAGTTGCCTAGACACTCACCATGGGCACCCGTGCCAAAGAATGTCGAGTTTGTGGCAGTCTGCCTAAGGCTGTGAGTGCCATCTTTTTAGTAGCAGGTTCTCCTCCTGGACCTGAAAGGGAGCACTGGCACTGCGTGTTTCCTTACTGTTGCTCACACCTGTTGACAGGGCAGTGCCAAACCAAATGAAGAGGGAACGGGGGAAATTTGGGGGAGGAGCATCTTTGAGCTCCCAGAGACAGTTGAGCCCGTGAAGATAGGATTTAAGTAAAGAAAAGCCTCTTCCCATAGATGTTCTGATGGGCCAGTCAAACTTTACTTGGATATAGTCACAAAGATAGAGGGCAAGCTGCTCCCAGCAGGCAACTCTGCCCTATCTAAGATCAGACACATAATGAAACACTGGTCTTTGATGTCCTCAGGTGCCAAGTATAGCAGGAGGTATGACTCATGCTCAGGTCAGCCCACTCTCCCCTAAGTTCTAATTTTCACCTACCCACTAGCAGCAATAAAACCTGATGTGTACAAGCCACAGGATGTAAAACCCAGGAGTTGACTTTATTTTAGATTTGTTGAACTTAAAAAATAAAATGAAACCAGTTAGGAAAAGCATTGTGTGGGGACATTTTTAAGACCAAAAAGGTGAATAAATTCCCTCTTCATTTGTTAAGCATGAGCAGAAATAAATTCATGTTCTCAGGTTACCAGGAGCCCACAAAAGAGAGCAGGAGAGAACCCTCACATCAAAAGCTAGGGAGTTACTAACTGCACCGTATTCTGTAAGCCCTAAAAGAACTGAATACAGAGGTTATCAGCAGTAGTATGCAGTGGATATAAAGGAAGAGAGCAGCTTTGTTGATGAGAAGTTCAGGCATGAACCTTTTACCCTTGGAGGGAAAAACGGATTGAAAAATTACTGACTGAAAGAATCAAAGCAGCACGCCTTAGTTAGTCTGAGAAGGGCATTGGTTAGTCCAAGATTTGTGTGGTTTTTTTTTTTTTGATCCAAATTTACACCATTTATTTTTGAATACTCTATCAGTTCAACTTGTGGCTAATATTCAAGGCTAGTCTTTCTTTGTGCTTAGTCTAATATTTAAGGTTAATTTTGTGACTAGATAATGGTCCAGCAAGGAGATACTGTGACAGTCTTCAGAATTTTGGATCATGTGAATTGACACGAATGTACAGATGTGATTAAGTAAAGTATTTTGAGATAGGAGAGTTTATCCTGGATTATCTGGTGGGGTGGGGGTGGAGCTGTTATAATCATCAGGGTCTTTATCAGAGCTGAAGCCTGTGATGAGGGCAACAAGGACTCATTATGTGCTTTGAAGAAGCCAAAAGCCAAAGAATACAAGTGGACACTGACACTGAAAGTGGTAAAGAATCCAGTTTTATCCTCAGAGCTTACAGACGGAGCCAGTCGTGTAGACATCTTGATTTTGTTACAATGAGAATGATTTTGGAGTTCTCCTGATTCCTCCTGGACTGGGAAAGAATGCATGTGTTTTTATAATAAACTAACATGTTTTTTAGCAGTATGTTAGAAAAACAGTAGGAAAATAGTACAATCTTTATCCTCATGTGGCAGACTCTGGGAAAACCAAAATGGAAGAACCCCAGGCTACACAAAACTTGAAACAACATTGTTCATTGGCTGTTCTGATAAAGCCAGCTAATTGTCAGCTTCTCTTCCCCTGAGGATCAGTGGCCTTTAGTTTTTCCTTCTTGAATCTGAAAACCAAAATCAAATACAATATTTTTGTTTTTTTCTTATGTCCCAGGTCACATCCTTAAACTTTTAACATTTCAGAAAACAAGAAGTTAAATAAGGTAATGTCAGTTCTAATTACAGTGTCTATCAACAAACATGCATGTTTCAAAAGGCTAGAAAGAGTTTTATACTAGCAGTTCATATTAAGTTTGTTTAGCACTAATGTATCTCCACTATGTGCCAGAATTGGGCATTTTATGTTTGATATTATTTGAAGTATCTTCCCAGGTAACACAGTGTGTTACCTGAGAAGTTATTGGACACTTGTGTGATGTGAAATAGCCTTTTTGTTAGAGGCAAATCTTTAACTTATTTCTCTAAGCAACTCACATAATATGGTAGGGCAGCTGCCATTCTTAAATGTTAGCAGCAGGTGCCCATCCATATATACATCCATCACCCCATCTCAGTGGTTGGATTGTGCATCATTTGCCTGCCTGAAATTGTACACATCTGCTGACAGCAGGGGGGAAAAAAAAGACCTTTTGTATGGTTACAATATGCTTTGGCCAGGTTTAGTATTACTAACAGTGGGTCTCTTCTGTTTTTACTTCTATTTGGCTACAACATAAAACTCAGAGTAAATACTACATCCATAGAGTAGGAATAAAAAAATCAACTGGTACTCTCTTATGGACTAATTATGCACCTTTAAATGACAAAGATCCTACAACAGGAAGTGGCAGTACATTTGTTTCCTTTCAGGAAATTAAATACCTTTATATTCTATCATGCAAAGTTTGAGAAATTGAGAAACTTATTATTGTATTTTTTAATATCTATTAAATAAAGTTAAATAACATCTTTGCTAAGTTGGATGAGTTTTATTCATGATTCCTATTAATTAATCTATTATAGTATGCATTTCTAGTAATTGGCATACTGAAAATAATTACTTTCTTAATCCAATATTTGGACCTTACTCTGTCAGGGTTTTCTTCTAACAATATAAGTAAATAAGATTTTTTTCCTTAAGCACAGATATTTCTCTCAATGCTATTTATATAGTTTTGCATGTTATCTGACTTAGATATTTCAACCTTCTATTATAATGATAACTTCAATATTTGAGATGTCTATCAGAATGAAATAAAAGACATAAAAGACTCTGCAGAACTTTTGGACTAGAAAAGAACTAATTAAAATTCTATTTGTTCATTCACCTATGAACAAATATGCATTGAACATTTACTTGCCCTGATTTCCCCCATATTGTTTGATTCTTTCCTTTTTTAACCCTCTCCCTCTTCTAGGAAATTGATGCTGTATTTTAGAAACTGAATTTAAAGGGGAGTAAAATAGAGCCCCTATCCATAAGGACTTAGAACTTAATAAACCATAGCAAATCAATCCAATTATCTCTTATGATAAGATAAAGGGATACAATAGGGGTATCAAGAGGGAAGTCCATCTGTGGCAGGAAACATGATGGAAGGCTTCACAGAGGTAAGTAACTTTTTTTTTTTTATCTCTTTGAGGTTATCCATTTTTTTTTTTTTTTTGAAACACCGTGAGAGCAGTTACAGAGTTTTTGGTTTAAGTTTTGGTCATACAATGGTGAAACACCCGACCCTTCACCAGTGCACATTTTCCACCACTGAAAAACCCAATATCCCCCCCCCCCGCCCATCCCACACCCTCCCCCTACCTGTGTGGCATATGATTTCCATGTTACTCTCTCTCTACTTTGATTACATTCAACATTTTGACACCAAATCCACCATTATTATTTGGAATTTTACCCCAACATTGAGATCTGCTGAAGAGGCAACATTAGACAATTTGTTTTCTATTGCCGATTATGAGTTGCATATGATGACATGTGGCTGTTATTGCGGCTGCGCGATTTTGGAATTCTGAAGTTTTAATAATTAAATCTAGAGGGATTTCTGCCCAACGCCACTGTGTTCTGAACTTTGTTTCTGAGTCTCTGGGATCATGGTCGATAAGCAGCTCGATCAGCAGCCAGAGGGCTTGTTTGTGGGTGGCAACTTGGGGTCTCATAGAGGCGGGGACAGGGGGTAGGTGGGAAGGACCAGCTCTGCCCCCATGCCATGAGGCCCCGAATTCCTCATCAGTGGGCCCCTCCCTGGTTGTCCCTAGGCCTCTGGAAGATGGCAGTGGCAACCAAGCGGCCAGGAGAAACAGGGCAAGGCACGAAACCCATTCCCACCTGGGGTGGTCCAGTGCCAGAAACCTAATGCGTAGTCTGGCCACATTTCTGTCAAAAGCCACTGGGTTCTGAGCTTTGTTTCTGAGACTTTGGGATCATGGCCGATAAGCAACTTGATCAGCAGCCCAAGGGTTTGTTCATGGGTGGCAACTCGGGGTCTCGTAGAGGCGGGGAAAAGGACTGGCTTCACCCTCATCCTATAGGACCCCATGTTCCTCGTCACTGTGGACCCCTGCCTGTCTGTCCCCTAGGCCTCTGGAAGATGGCAGGACGACCGAGCCATCAGGGGAAACAGGCCAAGGCACCAAACCCATTCCCACCTGGTGTCGGAAACCTAATGCGTATTACAGACACATTTCTGGCCAAAGCTGCATGGCTGATATTCAGCAATACAATGATCAATCACCCAACCCTTCACCAGGGCAAACTTTCCACCACCAATATCCCCATTGTCCCCTCCTTTTCCATTTCAGTCTTACCCTGCGTCTATGGCAGACAATTGTTTAGATACTTTCTATTGTTTTGGGCATTATATTTTGCTTGGATATTCCCACCACCATTCAAGACAGCCTTCTAGGGGCAGATGCTAGATCATCTATTTTCCATTGCTCACTTCACATATCAGGAAAGTGGCTTACGCAGCCACGCAGTTTGGAGAAAAAGTCCCGGTCCCCATATACCGGAGCCATGCTTGTAGAAGCTCATGGTTGCTGAGATTCCATCTGGAGAAGGTGGGGAGACTGTGCCTGCTCCTTCTGGGACACCCCAGTAATATCAGCTTGGTTTGGGGCACGGAGCATTCTCTGGTATTGTGGTGCCCACCGGCCAGGCACAGAGTAACTCTTGAACAGAGGTTGATTTGGAGTTCAGTAAGTGAGCAGGCTAGAGGTGTATTAGTTTTCTATCTCTGTGAAACAAGTGACGATAGACTTAATGATTTTAAAAATAAACTTTATATCAAAGATTCTTTATATCCAATAACCCAAACACAATTTAACTGGGTGCTCTAACATCTAAAATGATGCTCAAGATTTAGGTTTGCTGAATTCTCCTATGGAGGATTGGTGGAGGATGATTCTGTTTCCAAGGTCATTCGGCTTGTTGGGGAATTTTTATTTTCTTGTGGTTATATGACTGGGACTTTCATAATTTTGCCAACTATTAGATGAAGGCCATCTCAAGGTTTGAGAGTTCTCGTAGAGTTGGAAGCTACCAGAAGTTCCAGATGCCACCCATACTTCCTTACCATGTGGTCTTCTCTAACACAGTTTCTAACTTCACTGTGCCTACAGGCAGAATATGTAGTCCAAATTGCCAAAGGAGAGTCTAACATAATGTGACAAACTTGTAGAAAGATATATCACAACCTTTGACATATTATATTTGCTGGAAGCAAATCAGAGGACTCACCTTTATCATAGAGGAAGAACTTATCACAAAGATACAGATATCAGGAGGAGTGTTTCACTGTGGAAATAGTTCATCTTATTATGTGCACACTACATGGAGTGCTGGAAGGATGAGGAGGAGAAGACAGATAAAAAGTTATGCAGGGAACTAAAAGTGGTCTGGTGTGGTGGCAGAAGAACAGAGAAATTAAGGAAGACTGGCATAGTAATCATTGCTAACCTTTATATAATAATTACACCACACTTGAGTATATATTAAAAATAATTTAATCCTTATAAAACCTTTTTAAGGTGATATTGGCCTCATTAATGTACAAATAAACAGCTCAGCAAAGTTAGGTAATTTTGAGAAAAAATTGTAGAGTATGTAAACAATTGAGTTAAAGTTGTCTGGTTCCTGATTCTATGTTCTCAACCACTAAGTCATGCTCCCTGTGCTCAATTTTGAGGTTTACAAAGAGAAAATTGTTCCAGGAATTACTAAGGAAATAAAGGTTTAAATCAAGAGCATGGGTGCTAAGATAAATATATCGCCAATAATATAGAAGAGGAACTAGGACAAAGTGCAAACAATAAAAGATGAGTTGCTGGAGGAATTCATGGGTTTTTAAGTTAAAAAATATAAAACATTGAGAAATTTTTAAGTATACATTTAAGATTGTTTATACAATTAAAATGTATTTAGGGTCAGATAGTAAGTGCAGTGCATACTATGCTTGCCTTGAATGCCGTCAACCATGGTTCGATCCCCAACATCACATATGGTCCCCCTAAACTGGAGTGATATCATAGCGGTTAGGGCGCTTGCCTTGCACTCAGCTGACCTGAGTTTGATTCCTCTGCCCCTCTCGGAGAGCCCAGCAAGCTACCGAGAGTATGTAGCCTGAACGGCAGAGCCTGGCAAGCTACCCATGGCATATTCAATATGCCAAAACCAGTAACAACAAGTCTCACAATGGATATGTTCCTGGTGCCTGCTCGAGCAAATAGATGAGCAACGGGATGACAGTGACAGTGACTGTGAACTCTGTCAAAAGTGACCCCTGGTCAGAGAGCCAGGAGAAAGCACTGAGTTCCACAAGTGTAATTCCAAAACTAATAAATTAAATTTTATTTTAAGCTTTTTGGGTCACGCCTGGCAATGCACAGGGGTTACTCCTGGCTCTGCACTCAGGAATTACCCTTGGCAGTTCTTACGGGACCATATGGGGTGCTGGGAATCGAACCTGGGTCGACCATGTGCAAGGCAAACGCCCTACCCGCTGTGCTATTGCTCCAGCCCCATAAAATAAATTTTAAAAAGAATAAATAGAATGTGTTCAAGTAACTTCCATGTTCTTATTACATATTCCAGATGATTTGTTGTATAGAATCTGTTGGGTGACCAGAAAATAGGATCAATAATTACAATAGAAAGTACAATAAATAAATTTGTTCTTAGTGTGAATAACTTTGGACAAGCCTTTAGATTTAATAATTTTCATCCTAAGGATATGCAGAAGTGTCTTACATTTTTAGTACACAATGCTATGTCTTTCCAATATGAAGACTGGGTGTTATTGGCATTTTGAGCATCTTGTACTCTTGTGCAGTAACTCTCAAGCTCTAGGTGGTTCCCAGTAACCAATTGTGAATTATTTATTCCATCATTTGTAATTTTTAAGTTTTATTTATTATCTCATTTGATACTGGCCTCAGAAAAGATAGGAGTCATGGGTCCTGATATAACTATAAACATTGTGGCAGAGGAAGTGGCCGATTGAATCCTCAAAGTTCAGTTGAGATCTAGTATCATTCTTCCTCATGATAACAACTTCAATCTAGACTAGAATAATGGGGACCACTGAAAATGCCAATTTTCAGGTTGAAATCCTCAATGTAATAGTAATTCTTTGTGACTTTGTTATTTTTTCACAGACGCATTAGTAAAATAACAATGACATGAGACCCAGAGGTGAACTGAAAGTGAAAAAAAATCTCAGGAAAGTATTGTTATGGGCAATAAGTTATAAAAAATGTATATTAAGTCTAAAGAAGACTTCTTTTTATTAAATAAATTAATTAAAAATAAAAACCAAGGGGAACAGACTATGACTGCATCTTTACTTCAGCCTTTGACACATATCCACTCCTCTCACTGTGACCTTTATCCACTCACTAATTCAAAGTAAATTTAGAAAAATTAGCCCCCATCAAAAGTATGGTTCTTAAACCACTCCTCAGGCAAGACTAAAAGTCTCTGCATTTCCCTTCAAAATTCACCCCTGTTCTCTTATCTATACAATTATCTCATTTCCCTCCATTACTAAAAGTACATATCCCCCCCACCTTTTCCTTTCAAGATAACACCAGAAGAAATAAGATAGCCTATTTAACACCTTTCCTTTATAATCTTTTCTTCGCTTGTCCAGTCTCACCCATAACCCTTTACTTTTCTCCCTTGTAGACTGATTTCATCTTTTGCTTCAAGAATAAGCTAGGGAATCTTTTTAGGATAGGCTGACTTGTGAAATAGTTACCCTAAACTTCTATTATTTATGCTTGTGTATAATGCCTTCTTTTTGCTGTTTGTGGCTTGCCAAATGCAGTGATTTGCAAAGCATTGGCAAAAGCAATGCAGTTATTAGTGTGGAAAAAGTGGTGGGGTGTCTATTTGATGATAAGGATTTAAATAATTATGATATACATCTTGCAAATAGGTTTTCTCTTTTGTCTTCTTGACTTGTATTTCCATGAAGCAAGCTGCCATATTGGAGAGGTCTGTGTGGCAGGGAACCAAGGGTAATTTCCAGTCAGCAGTTAGGAATTGATACCCTCAGCCAAAATTTCACACTGAATTCTGCCAACAATCGAAAGAGCTTAGCAGTGAATACTTCCTCAGTAGAGCTTTCAGATAACACTAGATATCTAGGCTAATACCTTAATTGTAGTTTTGCAAGAGCCTTGGAACCAGTTAAGCCATGTTTACTTTAGGTAACATAAGATTCCTGAAGTATTGATACAATATGATGTGTGTTATTTTATGGCACTAGGTTTTGGAGTAATTTGTTACAGAGCCATAAATTACTAAGGCATCTCCTTTCTAAGCCCACACCTTACGTACCTCTACTTTATCCAGCCATTTATATGACTCTCTCTTTGTACTTAGAACACTGTATTTTGATGCATATTATTCAAATAGGTTTTATGTCCTGTTCGACTCTGATCTTCTTAATGGAAATTACTTGAGCTCCAAGCACAGCTTTATCTCTGAACCACCTGGTTCAATGATAGTTGTGTCTATATATTCAATAGCCCTATTTGTTCCCACTGGTTTTCCACCAATCACTTGCAATTGATGTCAATTGGACAAGAGAAGATGGTGCAGTCCAACCATCACAGGTAACTGCTATATGTCTTCTTATACTTCAATTCCCATTATCCCTTTAAGCAGCATATCATGTTAAATGAGAACAGATTTCAGATACATTGGTTTTCCTGGGCAATCCTATGTACTAGATATCAGGATTCAATGTATAAACAAGAAATCAATGAATTGTAGAATGTAGCAAAACTTGAAAGTAGCCGTCAAATTTAGTATTTAATGATGTTTGATTCTGATTTAATGCAAGTTTTAATTTATAGTGATGTCATGTTGCAGGATTGTGGACAAAGTTTACTATGCACTGAAACAATATTTAAATGAAGATAATAGCAAAGGTTGTGAAAATCAAAAACATTTATTGAGGTATTCTTGTACGTCAGGCATTGTTCTAAGTCCTTTCACCATACTATGAATTTATAAGACCAAACTGTTCAAAGTTTCTATCAGAGATTTGTCTTTCTAAATCCCAGCTTCTCATTATTAGAACGGAAAAGATTGTATAGTGGGTAGGGCACTTGCCTTGCTCACAGCTGACTCAGGTTCAATTCATAGCACTGCATATGGTCCCCAGAGCCCTGCCAAGAGTGATCCCTGAACACATAGCCAGTAGGTAACCCTAACCATAGCCAGGTGTGGCACACAAACAAACAAAAATACAACAAAAACTGCAAGAGGCAGAGACAAGTAACTGTTATGTTATTTTTCTAAGGTCATATGCTTGAAAAGTGGCAGAGCAAGAATGCAACTCAGGTGGTCTGATCTAGAAATTAGATTGACTTTACAGGGAATGATTCATCTCAGTTAACTTATATTTGCTCCTACAGGAGAGTAAAATGACAGACCTCTGCCGCAGGTATTTGAATTCTGTGTTCCCAAGACAAAATTAATTTGGAGAGTCATTTCTCCCTTGTTAATGAGCAACAATTTTTTCTCTGTAGAGAGGACCCCTCCTGTTATATAAATTCCCACCACAATAGAGGGACTCTAATTAAGCCAGTGCAAAGTACATTTAAAAGAGAAATAATGAGAAGCTAGAATTTAGAAAGACAAAGCTCTGATAGAAACCTTGAACGCAGTTTGGTCATATTTTGTCCCTTCCTTTGAGCATCTGTGGCTATGAGCAATGGGAAGGAGATGCAACACAAATTAATTTTTGAGAGAAGAAAATTTAATTGGAAGATTTTCTCAATCAAGGGCATGAAGTATCATGTTAACACCCAATTCATTTGTTGAGAAGAATTTATAACTTTAATTTTATATTTTTTATCAGTTGTAATGTCCACAGAAAGAATCAAATTGTTCTAAGAGCAGCTGCCTGCCCTGTTCTGCTTCCCTCTCCCCAGAGGCTACCTCTTTAAAGCCCTTTCAGCTGTTTCTCTTGATATTTACCTACATATGGCCAAATAACTTGCTCATACTGCTATCTCTTTATTAGTTCAGTTTTAGGCATTGTGCTGAAGAAGGATTTGTCACTGGCATTTTATATGTCAAGTTAGCATTTCCTTTTTAGAGATTTCCTCAAGAATAAAGAAAATAGGCAAAGGGGTAATAGTTCCTCCACAGAGTGCATACATATTTATACAGAACTTTAAGATAGGTGTGTTAGGAAGAAAGTACTGCAACACAAAATAGAAATAAAGAAGTACATGGGAGAAATATGCACTGTATAAGCCAAAGAAGGCTTGTGGTGCCATTGTAAATGTAACTAATTATCAAAAATGAAGTTCAAAGAAGCATCCAGTAATGGTGTGGTGGTTGTGACTTGAAATATTCAGATGCTTCTAATTTCAACTCTATAAGAGCAATATGTCAATATCTACTAAGTCCCATATAAATGGTCAGGCTTTTGAGCCCATTTAGAAATGTATCATAAGAAAACAATACAATATGACACACATAGATATATCCATTTATATTCCAACCCATTCATTGTAGTATTAGCTATGGAAGAAGAACAAAATGAGGAGAAAACATGCAGAGGAGAGACATATAATTTAAATACAAGGCTTAATGCATTAGTATAAATAATTTGATGTTTTACTAGTTGTTAAAAAGTGATAAACATGAAGTCTATATAACATTAAATATTTATAATATCCTAGTAACTGAATAAAATTCTGCATGAAATAATATTCTCTGATTTTAATTTTGTATAACAAGTATGAATATATGTATGAACACATACATATATATGATGTATGACTCCAACAGGAGGAAAAATAATATTCGAAAAGGATAAACTGATCTGAAATCTGGCTCTTTTGATTTTTTAGCTGCAGGCTCTTGACCTTTAAAAACTACTTCTCTGAATCTTATTTGTTGAATCTATAAAGTTAGAAGAAAATATTAACATTTTAGTGTTGATGTAAACATAAAAGAAATATATTAGTAGCTAATATAGTACTTAGCATTTACAGGAAAGGCTTATCCCAGTTTCTAAGCATCGCTAACATAGATCCAAACCAGATGATTCAAGGAGGGTGAGGCAGTTATGTTAGAAGGATAAAACTATGAGTTTTTCAAAATTTATATAATATGTTTTATATAAACTTGATATTTCCACATAAAACATTTGTCTATAGGTTTAAAAAATATAACAAAGCAAATATGCACTATATATTTCTATGCTAGTATGTAGTATGTATAGTTGCATTAGCTTTCTAATCATTGAAGTCAGAGCATGCTTTTGTCAGTAGAAGTGCCTATGTTTTTGAAGGTGCCATGTGAATTAAGCTCAGAGTGAAGAGAAAGCAAGTTGGAAGCCTTGGTCTGTTACATCTCTGTTCTCTATTGCCCTTGGCTTTTCTAGCTCTTTGTTCTCCTTGGGCAGTTGTTACTGGAACTGGTGCAGTCCTGTTAAATGGCATTTTAACCCTGGTATTCCCATCACTCTATGCTATTTCCTTAACTGACATTTGCATGGCAGATGGCGTAAATGGCCTAGCAAATATATACTGGGTCAGTGTTAAAGAACTGCCAGATTGATGGCTTGGTTGGCTCTGTGCCTTCAAGCAGACAGAGACTGGAAATTTCAGAGACTCACTCTTCCAGACCAACGTGTGCGCTTTCTGTTACTCTCCTGCAATGGGCAATCAGTAGGACAGGTGAAGATGGGGCTAGTCTGATTGGCTTCACTTTTAAATAGACACTGATGTGGGCAGATGGGTTGGCATACAATGTGCTGGACTGGGAGCTAAATCTTTCTACTTCTAGTCCTGCCGGCATCAGATTTGCTCAGGGATGAAAGCCAGAATCTTAACCTGTTAGTCTCCAGAGTGCTCTGTCAGATGATGCTCAGCTTTTTTTTCATGCAGTGTCACATAGGGTGATTCAGAACAGTAGCTCAATATTTGAGCTCAGTGATTCTTAGTCCCTAACTGCTGTTGAGAAGAACAAACTAATGGCTTGACTTCTCCATCTTCTTTGGTGTTTAGAACTCTCATCTTTGTGTTTGTGATCTTTCTGACAGCCTTTGAGCACAGACATAAAACTCCATACATATTTGTCTTCCTCAGATTACTTAGTGGAACCTTTTGCTAATGTGACTAATCAAAGACCAGTAAATGTTTTGATAACAAATACCACTTGTTTGGTTCGTGATGCTGTGACAATAGTATCCCTCCTCTTACTGGCTCTCCAATGACTATAGCTTTACTCTTGGGACAAAGAGCTCATATTTTATTATCCTAATAGATAAAATCTGTTGGGCCACTCTCCACATGTTTGTACGAGCCTCACACATTGGGGAGCCAGCAGAGGAACCCAGGTGTGCGGGACCCAGGGCAGAGATCTCCAAGGCTGCTCATATTGGGACTGGGCCTCTTCCAACCAGATGCCCCATTTTCCAGTAGCTAGGCAGTCACACCCAGAATCTGCCCCCGGTGCTGTGTAATCCCATCTAGGGCCAACATCCAGAGATTATAAAACCAAGCTCCCAGAAGTGATATCTAATAGCCTAGTTCTCCCTTTGGACAATCTGACAAGGTACCGAGAGTCTATTGCCCTCTCGGGAGAGCCTGGCAAGCTCCTCATGATGTATTCATATCCCAAGTATAGTAACAAATGTATACATACCTCTCTGAGAGCCCGGCAAGATCCCGCCCACACGGCAGAGCCTGGCAAGCTACCTGTGGTATATTTGATATGCCCAAAACAATAACGATAGGTCTCATCCCCCTGACCCTGAAAGAGCCTCCAATAATTGGGAAAGATGAGTAAGGAGAGGCTTGTAAAATTTCAGGGCTGAGTGTAATAAAGACGGTACTGGTGCCTGCTCAAGTAAATCGACGAACAACGGGATGACAGTGATACAGTGAATAGAAAACTGTGGCCATTTCATAAAATATAGATAATATTCTACCTATGTTTTTCCCTACCTCTCATCTACTAGACCTTCTTCTTCATATCTATGTCCAGAAATATCCTGTACCAATGACCCCAAAGCCCACTTCTAGAGTTGAGTGGGCTCTTCCAAAGGAAGAAGCTCATCTGCTTCCCCAAGGGAAAGCTGCAGTTAGAGTGACTTTTCAGGCCTGGGATGGGGGGGACGAGGTAGAATTAGAACTTGGACATGTAAGTTAGGAACACAATGGGAATTTGGGGGGAATGGGGAAGGGACAGGGTGATAACACCAGACAGTTCTCAGGGCTTATTCCTGGATCTGCACTCAGGGATAATTCCTGGTAGAGTTGGGAAGCCATATGTTGTACCATGGATAGAACCTGGGTGGGCTGCGTGCAAGGTAAATGCCCTACCTGTTGTACTATAGCTCCAGCCTTGGAAAAGCACATTAGAAGAATATGACGACCTCATTGTGCAGAAGGGTGCTGGGATTGGGAGAGCAAGGCAGGTGAATAGCAAATGAGCCCTCCATGTCTTTGTGGACCATGTTTAGGTGGAGCGTATGGTGATCCAAGGAGTTCAAGTTTAATTCTGGTTCTCAATTTTCCAAAGGTAGGGCTTTATTACAATTTATATTCAAAGTAAACAGAATATAATTTATTAAATTTGTGTTAATGTTTAAAAATTTTTGACATAGTTATTTACATCTTTTATTGGGCTGGACAAAGTGCCAGGAAGCTTGGGAACCAGGTGGCTATTCAGTGGAAGAGCCAAAGGATCTGGAGCTGCTCAAACACTGTGGTGGCAGGAATTATCTGGATCACACTGGTGGTGCTAGGGGCCTCCAGCACTGCATTGGCAATATCCCTGGGACCCTTTCTGTGCAGGGCCTTTAATCAGGCTTGCTTTAACCTCAGTACTATCTCTCTGGCCCTAATGATGTGAATAAATATTTGAACAGAGAGTACGTAGATTTTTCATTTGCATTCTCATGCCTCAGACTTGCAAATTTTTAAAGGCAGGCTGATGTCAAGGAGCTCAGCTTGCAAGATAGTTAATGTTGATACAAATTGACTTGTTAACTATCCTATTAGATAGGTACTTTCAAGTATAGTAAGGGATAAAGAAAAATAAGCTAAAAACACTTCCATTTCATGCATGTTTTACTAGAGATATATTTTTATATAAACACGAAAACACATTGAATTGACCCTAATTCCTGTAATACTGGGAAAGGTCAGCCACCATGATGGAAAAATCTGATTTGTAGAAGAGTTTGAAAAACAGCAAGATTTTGTTACATATCACCCAAACTGATGATAACCCAGTATTGCCAAGTTGAAGTCCTTCGGGCCTCCTTTAGTAGAAAGATAATTGGCTCATTAGTGACTCTGAATAAAACAAAATGAAAGCACTTGAGAATTTCTAAAAGAGCCTCAATATTTTGCTTGTACTC
This sequence comes from Sorex araneus, assembly GCF_027595985.1. Taxonomy (NCBI): domain Eukaryota; kingdom Metazoa; phylum Chordata; class Mammalia; order Eulipotyphla; family Soricidae; genus Sorex; species Sorex araneus. The sequence continues at coordinate 39,712,765 of NC_073311.1, read as the reverse complement.
TTATATCAAACAAATTTGCTCCTGTCATTTTTCCCCCCTGACCTTTGGTTTTCTAAGATCCGTGAATTGCCCGGTCCAAGTAAGAATGATGAGGAATCTCAGACTGAGTGGGCCTCCGCTGGCAAGTTTTGTATCATTGATTAATGTTTGCCAACACAGCAGGACCAGGTAAAATTCCAGACCCAATATAAAGTGTCCAATCTTTCCTTTGGGATATCTTTGGGAGAGAACCATCATTGAGATAATGATTATTACAATTTATAGAAACATTTTATTGTTCTTTTTCAAATGATTACCACCCCCCCCCGAAAAAAATCCCACTTTAAGCAGGAAGAAATTAAATTCAGAGGGAAAACAAGAACTTTATAGGCCATCTGCTCAGACTTTCAAATTTAAATTTTATACATAAGAGCACATTAGCTGTGGGGAAAAAATGTGATCACATTTTGTCGCTGTCGGAGCAACGAAGAAATTTCCCTCGCTGGGCTTTCGGTGTGGAAATAAAAGGAGCTGTTTTGCTGAAGAAAATGAAATGGCTTCAGTATGGGGGAGATTTGTTATTCACCATTTTATATTTATGGGGAGCTGAACTTACTCTGTCCTTTATGAAATATGAAGGAAGTGGTCCGCGCCTCGAGGGCTCACAGGTGACATTAGACAAACAGTATTTGAGAGCACCTCTGGAGGAGAGAACTGAAGTGGTGGTACCTAGTTAGCTGCGGTGAGTGATGGGACAGGTGGAATGTTGCGGGGGGGGGGGGGGGGGCTTCTAACAGGTGGGTCCTTATGGGAAAAGGACCTGAGTCCAGACTGCCCCTCTGTCTCCTACGCTCACGCCGCTGAACTGGATCCTTAAGGCCACATCTCCAGGAATCTGCTTGCTCACATGAAGAAGGAGCATGAATGCTTGGGGATGCTCCCAGCAGCCAAGAGTCAAGGATGGAGCTGAGCGAGGAGACAGTGACAGAGCACTGCTCGCACAGGCCCTGACCCCTGCGAGGCCCCAGCTGGTGGCCTCCCTAGAAATGGTCAGGACAGCGTTTGATTAGGTCAGGCTGCTCCTGCTGCCTCCAGCCTACCTGTCTAAGGCCCTGTGACAGGGGAAAGAAGGTCGCGGTGAATACAAGGACAATTAGTGTGGACGCCGGTTTCACTCTGCCTCCTCCCTCGTCGGGCTGGCAGCTTAGGAGAAAGCTTCCTTCTGATTCAGCCAAATGCAACCTAGCAGCGGTGCAGCAACCCTTTCTCTACCCACACGGCCGTGGCTGGGGCAGCAAAGGAAGCACAATGCACACCCACACTGGTGGGATCAACCGACCCTGCTAGGAAACTGGCCTTTGACCGCTCAGAGGACACCTTAAAAGAACTAGTTTACAGAGGAATGAGAAATTGCTTTAATTTTTTTTTTAATTAAGGGGAACCAGTTAAAGGGAAACTGGTGAATTGAGAGTCATTAGGAATAAATTAAATTCATTCAAATGGTGCTATTTTAGAAAAACCTAGAAAACCTTAAATTAACCTGATGATAAATGGGTGATGGGAACAAGAACTCAATAAGAATGATAAGCACAAAAAATCAGTCCCAAGATCTTAAAAGCAGAATATTTTATTGGTTCAAAGTGGTCAGTAGTCAGAAGACCTATAACAGAATTTTAGATTTCCTGGGTTCTAGCTAAGTGATCTTCTAGCTAGTAAGTTGATTACCCACACTGTTTTCATTTTCTTATTTGAAAATGGAGTCATAGGGAAGTTATCCTTGATTTTTTGAAAGCTTGACTTATGCTTCATTTTTATAAAGCACTGGTACCTCAAATATTTTTACCTGTACTAGTATCTGAGTTTTGCTAACCAAAAGATATCTGAAGAGGATTGTTTGCCACTTTTACAGAAAAAGCTAAAAGGAAAAGACGGCAGTGTACAGAATTTGTTTTGCAATTAGTCTTAATATCAGTAGCAGGCATCCGCGGTTTAGTAAGATTGGTTGTGGGGGCTTTTTCCCAGGGAACTACTTTATACAAGTTATATATTTACCACATGGTTTCCATTTGTGATACGTTAGTATTACCTGAGATAATGCTTTGCATTATTTGATGTGATTTGATAGGTTATTTGGGGTGCCTGGGAATAAAAAAACTTTTTCCATATGAATTAGTGGTGATTTTTTCTTTGCCTGTGCAATTGTGACCGAGAAAAGATTTCATAGAAATGCTCTGAATTCAATTTTGGAGTAAACCTGTATTTTATACAGTTATGGAGAGGATTAAATGAAATAATACATTATAAGAGCTTAGCAAAGCTCCAACGATTTTGAAAGTGCTAAATAAATAATAGTGATTTTGAGTCCAGTGATTTTTGAATTAGGCTTCAAATATTCTTAAGTTCTCCCAGTCTCACTCTCAGGACATATATAAATTTAGAGAATGGATACACAGGGGAGACGTTGTCTCTGTATGCAACTATAATATTTGCTTAGATTTGGAGTATTTTATTTTACTTCTTTCTTTTTTTTTCCTTTTTGCTTTTTGGGTCATACCCGGTGATGCACAGGGTGATGGACTCTTGGCTCCTCACTCAGGAATTACTCCTGGCGTTGCTAAGGGGCCCATATGGGATGCTGGGAATCGATCCCCAGTCGGCTGTGTGCAAGGCAAATGTCCTACCCACTGTGCTATTGCTCCAGCCCCTTTATTTCTACTTAAGATTTTAGTTGATGAAAATCACCCATTATGTTAGTTGATCTAGTCTATTTTCCAATTAGCTCAGGAATTTTGTCCCCATCTGTTGGTCATGCTGTCTTTAGAAACCTCTTCAAATGATATTCTCTCCCCAACCCAAAGTTCTTTACAACCCAGAGTTATTCTGATCACTATTTATCAGCCATAGCATGACACCAGGGGTCAACCAAGAGCCACACGAGGGAAACATCTTAGTAAGGGAGTCTTAGTTGGTTATAAAAGACTGGTATGCACCCTTTCAGAGTTTTAGAAAGTTATTTTCTATGTTGACTTAAATACAATTTTATCCTCAGGTTCTAGATTGCTTTCTGAATATGATAGCAATGTTCTTCAAACTATTACTTAAAACAGTGACAAAACATCAAAAAACAACAAAACTAGACAGAACCAAATACAAGTATTGTATCTTTAGAGAGTTTTTGGTGGCAAGCAACAAAAATTTACTTTGTTAAAGAAAAAAAATTCTTGGAGAAACACTAGCCTGCTCATAAAATCGAATAAGAACCAGTCATAGAAGAAAGAAAATAACAATCAAATCTTTCGTGTGTGGAGTAAGATTCTTGGCATGATGAATTATATACATCTTCCTTTCTCAAGTACAATTATTTTTAAAAATAGGTAGTTTTCATGTTCACTACCAATTTTGAACCGTGTTCTAGTATACTAACTTCTCCAAGATTAGGGTTCTCAAAGAACACAGTAATCAGGATGTGTTCTACTGACTAATCATTATCCTTCCATTCAAATATTGCAAAACTGATTTACTTTTCTGAGCACCCATGCCTGAAGGCATATATGAGTGTTCCACCAATTAGAACCTCAAGGTTAATGCATCCAAATTTATGAATAAAACATAACACTGGATGAAATGTAGATTTAAGATAATAATGCCCTAATTATTAAACATTTACATAAATAATCATTAAATAATTAAATGACAAGTAAGGACAAGTACATTCACATAGTTTATCTGTCAATTCTAGGTAAGAGCATTTCTTGAAATAGACTTTTCTGTTCAACCATTGCTTGCTTATCTTCTATGCTTTATTTTAGAAGTTAAACTCAGAAATTTACTTGTCTCAATTAAATTTTATCCTACAAGTTTTAACATTTCTTCTAACTTCTCAGAAGTTTTAAACCTCTGGATTTATGAAGTTGGTATAGTTACTATAATTTTCAAACTTGCATCCCTGGTTTGCAAATATAGTTTTAAAAGGGAAACAGGCACTGGAGGGAAAGGTAGAAAGACTAAGTATAGAAAGGTTTGTGATGGATATGGCTTAGCTATTCAGAAAGAAGGACCTTGGGTAGAAAAGGAGGGGTGCATTTTAAGAAAATTGGAGAGTCAGAAATAATTAAATAGAAAAAAATTCACAGTTATCACTTGAGTTCTTCATTTCAAGCAACTAACTACTGAATTTTAAGCAGAAAGAAAAGTAATTAGATAAAGATACAGGAGGCTCATACACTCATTAGGCACACTTGGCACAAGTCAAGTTCAGGATGTGTGCTTTAGGGCACAGATCAAGAACTAAATCCGAGGTCATGAAGTAGAGTCAGGCGAAACTCAAGGTCACCTAGGCTCTCCAAAGTTGATGAGTGAACTTCACCTCCTTGCACGACCTTGGGGTATAGGCAAAACTCAGTCAAATGAGACTCCCACTGAGCTGAAGATAATAGCCCAACCTACTGTAAAACTGAACTGAGGAAACTAGTTAAACTCTTTGGTCTCAACACAGTTTTCATAAAGGGATCAAATGCAATTTGGGAGGAGTATATTTAAGACAGCCAAAAATCAATAAAAATCAATTAATGAGTCAATCAAACAGTCTACCACTGAGCAAGCAAATAAACAAGTGAATAGTCCCCAAGTAGAGATAAAAATAATCGCCACGAGCAGATTGTACATGACTAACTCTAGGATGTCTCCTGCCCAGGCCTCTCTGCTGCTCAGCGGAGTGAATTAGCTTCTCAGAATCTCAAAGGATATGTATAAGTCAAAACAAAGGCAACAGTCTCTAGACAAATTCACAGCTTGCCTCCACTCTACTTCAAGCTTGAGTCTTTCAGTGTGGCTGTCTCTATGAACATCACACGTTCCAAATCCAGTATCAGCCTTGAAACTTCTCACTCCTTTTTCTAAACGTGTCCCATTGTTCACACAAGAGACACTTCCAAGTTCTGATAAGTTTATTCCTTAATATCATGTAAATATTTTTGTGCTGTCTTAATCACCGCTGCCCCCTTAGTTTATCCTTACACTATGCCTCACATTTATTGCTATAATTACCTTATAACCCATACTTCTGTATCTACTTTGCCCCCACCCCCTTGGAATTGTTTTCTAATCTTTTAAACTAGTGAGATATTTTTGTTGTTTTTTGCTGGGGGAACAGGACACATTCAGGTTGTTTAAGAATTACTCCAGGCTCTGTGCTCAGGGATCTCTCCTGGGGGCTGGCGGCGGGGGGTGGGGGGTGGTGGGCACATGAAGTACTGGGGGTTAATCTTGGTCAGCCTCATGTAAGACAAACCCCTACCCACTTCACTGTCTCTCTCTGGTTCCACAGAGTATTTTTTGAATACACTGATGTTGCTATTATCTCTGTCCCTTACATCACTCTACCTAAAGTAGTTCAAAGACTTTTCATTGCTCTTAGGTGAAGATTAACATCTTTAGTGTAATCTACAAGATTGTAAATGTTTTGATTATCCTCAGGACCCAATATCATATTATATACCTGGGGGTGGTAAGAGATTGTAGGTACTAGTGGTGGGGTTTGATAATGCCTAATGGGGATATACAAAACAACAATGCTTTCTAAATATGACTAAGTCTCTGGGTTTGGAACAATTCCAGTTTTATGGGACAATTATGGAGTGTATAATCCTATAATCCTCATATTGTACTTGTGTTACTTATTAGACTAGAGTCTGGCTCATACTTCCTTCAGTTTACAGCTTTTAACTGACTACTTGGAAACTCTGGCCACTAGGGGGCTGTATTTCTCTCCCCTGCCCCATCTCCCCCCCACCCCCCACCACCCACCCCCAGTCCTTTAAAAGATATTAGAATACAATGAAACCACTTACTGGGCTATATATCTTGTTTTCCTCTAGGATATGTGACTATGAGCACTTTAAACTCTGTTTTAAATGTTTGAAAGACAATTTTGTCATCATTTTGTATTTTATGTTAGAAAACAGATAAAAGTGAAAGGAATACCTATATGTACTCCTCATTTGTGGGTACATTTGGCAGCTGGGAAGTTCTTGGGTGCTTAGCAAAATATGATCCTTATGTTAGTCTCCTTTCTGCATGTGTTAAAGAATAAATTTAGGGTTGTAGAGAACAATCTTAAATTTGGGTTTGATTGCTACCATACCAATTACCAATGCTCTCATTCTCACCACCACAATCTGCCAAAGCGATCTTCAGATCAACCTGATCATGAAATTCAACTGAAAGGAAAAGACGTGTCTTGGTCTGCTTAATCTCGACACTCTCTTTAACTCCTCTCAATTCCCACTTTGAATGATAATTTGTTACCTGATTTATCCCTGTTTTCATCAGACCTTATAAGAAAGTTAAGCCTCCCAGGCTACCCCCCCTCCTCATGAATTCTTATTCTCGTGTATTGCTATATTTGACCCATTCCCATTCCTTCTCAGTATCAAAATTCTGTCCTGTCTATTTTCCAATTGCCCCTTCAATCTCTGGTGCTCACTGAAATATGACTCTCCTTTGAAGGGTTTGATTTTTTTATTTTTCCATTTCACTTCAGACTGAAGATATGAGACAATGAGGTTCTCTCTACATTGCTACCCCAGCACCCATTCCTAGACTCCACTTTCACCCTCGCATTCCCTTTTTTATCACTTACTCCTCCTCTTTCTCCTATGATCAGTAGACTACCAAGGCAGTCTCACTCATTCCTTGAATACTTAAATTATATCATTCATTTTTACTTGCTTAATTCCTTCTGAAATTTTTTTTAGAGAACTATTTAGATGAGGTGACTTCCAAATTACCTCAGAGAGAGGTAGTTTCTGATCATTTTGATCATTTTGTATCTTACCTTTTATTCTCTAGTGATTGCATTTCAACATGCCTCATTCACCATGGTCATGCATAGGTATTACATTAGCAATAGTTGCATTTATCTGATAACATTATTCATGTCATTCATATTTGACTGTTACTGTCTTTCTTGTTCTCTTAAGGACCTCAACTCCAATAATTCTTTGATGACTGAGACCTATGTTGACTTTATCTCATTTTTTTTTTTAGTATCCTATATCCCTCTGTGTTATTATAGACTTAGCAACAAAAGTTACCATTCTAGATTCTCCTTCCTCAGAGAAACTCAACTACCTGGCCCATTTGCAATTTTTTCATGTACCAAATGTTGGTTGAATCCTGCTCTCTTCTTTGTCCATGTTTTGCACTATATAACTATGACTAAAGAGAAAACACAATCATGTCAATTCATAGAGAACTAAGTATGACCTTACCTTTGCACTATGACTTTATCATCTACAAAGTTATTTACTCACAACAATTGTCTTTTCACCAAGGTTGACTTTGTGCCGTAGGGGATATTTGACAATAACTGATGACATTTTAACTTGTTATAACTTAAGAAGGGTGTGCTATTGGCATATAATGAATAAAATTAAGAGAGCTCCTGAACACCACACAATGCTCTAGCTAACCCTCTATGAAAAAAATTTACCTGGTCCAACATTTCAAGAGTGCTGAGATTAAGGAATCCTATTAAGAGAGCTGTGCCTCAAGGTGTGGTACACAGAGCAACTATACCTGCATTGCCTGAGACCTGATTTCAGCCCCACTTTAGACTTATTGAATCAGAATATACATTTTAACAGAATTCCTTTGGGTTTCATATCACTGTATCAATGCCATCCCTTTATTCGTCAATTTACTCGAGCAGGAGCCAGTAACATCTCTATTCATCGAAGCCCTGAGATTTTTAGCAGCCTCTCTTTACTCGTTTTTCCCAACGATTAGAGGCTCTTTTTAGGATCAGGGGGATGAGACCTGTTATTGTTACTGTATTTGGCATATTGAATACACCACAGGGAGCTTGTCAGGCTCTTCCCTACCAGTGGGATACTCTTAGTAGCTTGCCAGGCTCCCCAGGAGAGTTTTATATACATGTGAAAATTTGAGAATGCCTCCAATAATCTTTCTTCAGTTCAATAACACCCTTTTCCTCCTTCTACTTTCTCCTAATATTTGTTGATTACCACATTGAAAAAAAAAAGAGACACATTTGGAAAATGTTGGTTATATTTTCATCATCAAACTTTCTCACAAACTGTATATGTGCCCAGTTTCTCTGCCTTTCTTTTAAAAATCACAGATAAAGTTTCTGTTATCCTGTCTGAGTTCAACTCCTCCTCTCATGCATAAAAAACACATATTTTGCTCATTAATGGCCATTATTCCATGATCTTAGCATCACCATTTGTTCATTTCTACTATATAATTCATGATCGCTAATGATCATCATGTTTTTTAATCTAATGGTTGTTTCTAAGTTCTCATCTTTCTTGACTATTGGCAATATTTGACACACTTAGAAACATTTTCTTCACTTAGGTTTTAAGCATTTATCTTTTATTGCTTCTTTCTTTTATCCTATTCACTATTGACCTTTGTTAATGACTGTTTTATCAAAATCTTTATTTTATAAAGATTTTTATACACCCACTTGACTGTACCACCTGTTTCACAACACATTTAACCAGATACACATGCCAATACTTTACATATTTCATGCATTTCTTTGTTTATAGTATAAAAATTATGAGGCAGGTATTATTTTGCTCATCATTATATTTGTAGCTAAAACAGAGACTAAAACATAGTAAAGTCTCAATAATGCTTTATGAATGGAAGGAAGGATTTATTCAGCATTGCATGTTTCTCCCAACCAGTGATGCTATTAATGTAATAGTAATGCCAGAAGGGTCAGTTAGGTCATTTAGAATATGTGAGGAAAGATGGGACATGAGTTTTCAGAGGTATCAGTGTTCTAATGACTACTCATGACTAAAGAAACTTTGTGTTCTATGCATGTTCAACAAATCTTCCTTTTACTCTGAGGAAGGCTACATCTCTCCATATTAGGACCACGGGCAAGAAAGAAGACCAATTCTTAATTTATCCTTCTCTTACTGAATGGGTAATTGGGTGACTTCACAAAACTGTACTCATTTCCAACATTTATAATTGGTGCTACTATGCTGCTAGTTATCATATGGAGTCTGTAGTGATTGCATATAATCACTGTAGTGCCATGTCTACCAGCCCCGTGGTATGACAAGGTCCACGCATGGTGGAAGGACATTCAAGGAATGCTTCTTCCTGGAATTAGACAGCGACATCTCCCCTTCCCTCCCTAATTCTCAGAGTCAGTGTACTCATAATGTGTGTGCTGTGCTTAATCTGTATGTTTAGTCTCAGGAGTTCTAGGGAAATGATGACTAGAGACTCAGTCCTTGTAAAATATGCTTCAGGAGATAGCCAGTTAGGTCAGTAACAAAATCGATGAACAGCTTACAGAAATGTGAGCTAACCAATATACAGAAACCCCCAAATATATTAAGCAATTTGAATACAAAAGACAAGGTAAAAATAGGAAAAGTCCTACAAGGCCCTGAGTTAGGAGAAGTGCTGTACCCACCATGATGACTAAAAATGGTCCTACTTAAATGATTAATAACAAAATATGGTATCCACCCAGAGTAATAGTACAAGCAGTCCCTGATGAGCCTCTACCCTTAACCGGGGCATATGGCCCAGGGGGAAATAGGTATGTAAAATAAATGGAAAGCATATAAAATATGACACATTGAACCTTTGGCAAAAAATAAGATGCAGTGAGCCATTGTGGTGTTTGTTAGGATTTAGAATGGAAAGAGTTATTCAAGCCATGATCAGATATGAACTAATGTTTTACAAAAGTATTGTACTGCTCTGATGCAGTTCATGAGCTGTATGTTTTGAACCTTGAGTACTATAATTGTGCAGTTTGTATTTTTAAAATACTATATGGCCACAACTGTCAGAGCCAAGTTCGGAATGATGACTAAGCAGGATAGGAAGCTGCTTGCCTAATTCCCTGCTGTCATGAAGTCATGCATTAGATGCATATTAAGAAAATGAACATATAAATATAGACACCCAATGGAATACTATGCAGCTGTTAGAAAAAATGAGGTCATGACGTTTGCATATAAGTGGATCTACATGGAAAGTATCATGCTAAGTGAAATGAGTCAGAAAGAGAGAGACAGACATAGAAAGATTGCACTCATCTGTGGAATATAGAATAATAGACTATAAGACGAACACCCAAGAATAGTAGAAATAAGTACCAGGAGGTTGTCACCATGGCTTGGAGGCTGTTCTCTCATTCTGGGCAACTCAGAGAAGGGAACAGCAAGTAAAATGTGGTTGTTGGTCATGTGGGGGAAAGATGATGCGGGCCAAATATAGACTAGAGACTGAACGCAATGGCCACTCAACACCTTTATTGCAAACCACAACACCTAATCAGAGAGAGAGAACAAAAGGGAATACCCTGCCATAGTGGCAGTGTGGGGTGGGGGGAGACGGGACTGGGAAGGGGGGGTGGGATGTTGGGTTTACTGGTGGTGGAGAATGGGCACTGGTGAAGGGATGGGTTATCAAACTTTGTAAGGGAGAAACATGAGCACAAAAATGTATAAATCTGTAACTGTACCCTCACGTTGACTCACTAATTAAAAATAAACTATAAAAAAAAATAAAATAAATAAATAAATATAGACACAAAAATTGAATAAAGTAGACCTCCTTCAACATCTGAAAAGGACTGTTCTTATCCTTCTGCTGACTCCACCAGCTACCACCTGCAGGGATCCTAAATCTTTGCCACAGCTGGACTGTGTCATTGTAGTGATTGCATATAATAACTGGTAAGTTGACTGAGAATGTTAGAAACACTGATATAGATAATTTTTGTACCATTGTATCCATAATTTGACTTCTATCGTGTCACCATGAAATTATATTCTCACTTCATTTTGTAGCTACTTGGTCAAAATAGTGTCAGAGTACAAACACATTTCTGAAGAGCTGTCTCTGTAAGAAATATTACACTATTCCCAAAGACACAGAGGTAGGTCTACACATTAGGAATGACTGAGAGTCATCTAATACTTGTTCCTTAACCTTGGCATAATGCTAGCACTTGAGTAGTCAAGTGGAAAGACCATACTGACCACAAGTCAGAATATATTATATATATATATATCATGTGATATATATATTATATAACATATCATGCACTAGTTTAATTTGAGTCATGAACTTTCTTGACCAATGATTCAACCGCATGTAAACAATTCTAAAATTTACTTACTCCAGTCTTTTTCTAATTGAGTGGGAGGATTATTGCCTTTTAGGCTTTTATACCCTGTTCAAGTCAATCCATATTTGATGACTTCTTATGCGATTTATCAGTTAGTTGGAATTTTGTTTGTAGTAGGATTAATTATTCTCTAGACAGTTTTAGAGACTGGAGTGAGAATGGTGAAATTTGTTGGAAGTATATTCTGTGACTGGTGAGGATGCTCCTTCTGATTCCTGCAACAGCTGATACTGTCTTGCCCCCTTCCCCTCTATGCTACTGACATATAGTCCTTTATTTTTCTACATAGGACTTCATTTCCACTCTGTGGTAACCATGTCTAACTCTTTGCACCTTTGGTATCTGTTATAGCCCTTCAATGGTCCTCACTTAGGGGAGTAGATAGTCCTTGGTTTGCCACTTTCTCTGAGTCAAATACAAAGACAACATCATGGCAATGGGCACATCTTATAATTCCACAATTTGTTGCTGAACAACCAAGGGCAAGACACTGGGTTTTTATTGTACAAAGAGGGGACATGGCATGCTATAGCTTTCCGGTAAGAGGCTGCCTAGTTTCGGGCTAGTTTAATGTGTCTACTCTCCAAGCTGGATGCTATGCTAGACCCTTCATAGAGGATACTTCAGTTAGCTATGCTTTTAGATCTAAAGAGGCAAAATAGCATTAAAATGGGAGAGAGGTGGGGGGACTTGCATTTGATAATGGGCTCATTATGGTCACAGTAAGGAGATAGTTACAACAGGTTTCAAACTCAGACCAAGCAACAGCAAAATCTGTGTTCTTATTTGTTCAGACTGAACATTTAATAGTCACCAATGTTGTCATTCGACCCTGTCCTTAATTACCAACTTCCTCTGGAACTCTATTGAGGAGAAGGCTCCCTTCTATCACCACCCCCATTCTACAGGAATTTCTTGAGAATTGATTCTATATAGGCCTTTCAGTGTCTCACCTCAGAAAAATGAACCAGACAAACATAGTTCCTGAATTCCTGGAATAGTTCAGTGGAGAAGATGTCTATTGAACAAATAGTACCAAATGATGAATTAATTACAAGTAAATAAAAAAAAGCTAATATGAAGGGGGAGTTTTAACCTTGGCAAGAGTAGGCAGGAAATAGGAAGTGCTCTGGGTCAGAATAATTCCTGCTTTTCTGTCAATCTGCAGGGGTGAGCTGCCAGTGGTTTTTAATTTTTTTCAGATTTAGAATAGGCTAGAACTTTTTTATATTAATTTCTTAATCTTTAATAAAAGAACAAAATGATTCAGAGGTTCTAGAAATAATAAGGCAGATCATCTAGAGAATTGAGTTCATAATGTAGGTTAAATATGCAAATACGATGAAATTTCTTAGAATCTTTCCCTATGTGAGTTTCTTCTGCTTTGGAAAACCCTAGCTTAACTCTATTCATATGAGATCCCATTTGGTCTGTTCTATAGCTTCCCTGTCCTGACAAATTAAAGGAATACTGAAAAAGGCATGATTATTCACTCGGCCTCTTGACCCTAGGTATTCAAATTCTAGATTATGCCTTCAAAACAGATTTTTGGCTTTCTTTCAATTTACAACTATGCCAGTGTATCATCACATATTTGTTAAAATTGTACACTTGCTTAAGGTATTAAAATAGTTAACCTAGACAAGTCAGGTAATTCTCCAAAAAATGTTTTAACTCTGCATATTGTATTACCACCTAAATATAAAGATTTGTTAAATATTTAGGCTAGGGACTATAACACAGACTTAATTTATAACTTGTTATAAATGATAATGAGGCAGTTTTCTAATTAGAAGCTGTTTCCCCAACTAAAGACATATTACAGTAGTTTATTTCTGTAGTCTTAAAAATTAATTCATCAGCATATCTGAATCCATATATCAAACTGGCAGTATATCATGGCCTTAATTTATATGGCAGAGAAACCCCCCTAAAAATTTCAATTTAAATATCTCTATCTTGGATTCATTTCAGATCCTGATTTTAATTCAGGGTGGAGTTCAATATTTTATAGCAGAATCCAGAGAATTAGATGAGACTTTTTTTTTCCTGACTCATATTATCTTGTTGATACACTTGGTTTTAGAGTCTTTACTTGGGAGTATGAATTCCCTGTTGGGTGTGGCCTAGGTGCCATGGCAAGGGGCAGGCAGAGAACCCCCAAAGAAGATGTCATATATGATGCTGTCAGAAGGAGAAATAAAGAAGGAGAGAAAGGATGAGAGGGTGAGGTGGAAAGAGATGGAAAATGAGAGAGAAACAGACATACAGAGTGTCAGGGAGAGACATAGAGAATTCACATGCACTTGAGGGAGTATGATATAATAAATAATAGATGAAATATTGCAACCAACATGATCTTTTAGTTTCCTCTCACTTAAACCCTCTTTAAACTTTCACTTGTAATTAATAAGGACCGCTATTTAAAATTTTTCAGAAGGACTTCTGTTCAGTGTTGAAACATGAAAGAAAAATATTGGCCTTTCATCATCTCCAAAAGGAAAAAAAATCCTCCAACAATTTATGTATATAAGTTTGGAATCAAAGCTCCTTTTAAGTTTCTCAGAGCAGATCATAAACAGAAGCCAAGTCTGATCTCCCCAAACAGTTAAATGTGGGGGAAAATCATAATACTCCTACAACTTAGGCACATTGACTGACTTCACCATTAGGCACAGATCATATAAGAGACGTTACGTTAGGGGTCTGAGAGAGAGTACAGGGCTAAGGCACTCTCCGTATATGCTGTTGACCGTGTTTGATCCCTGGCATTATGTAGGATCCCTGAGCATCACCGGGAGTGATCCCTAAGCACAGAGACAGGAGCAGTACCTGAGCACCACTAGGTATGATCAACAACCTCTACCCATCTAAAAAGAGATGTTAAATTAATCTTAAAAATGAAGTAGACTGGAATTTTGGAGTGAAGATTGTTTTTTAGTATAAGTCAGTATATGATTGTTTTTCAGCAACAGGAAAACTTTCATGGTTGCTTTCTCAAGAGCAGCTGGCATGCGCTGAGCTTACCCCTAACCTTTCCTCATCCAGTATCCCTTGGGAGTGCTATTGGTTATGGTTTTGCCTCTAAAGGGGAATTTACAATTTCTGCTTCTTACTCTGTAATTGAAGGACTTACTCTCGACATTTTAATGCTACCACACTATTGAGTGATTACTTACAATAGGGCATATTTTCAATGGAGATGGAAACTTATCCTGGGAGAATAGTTAGGCAATGAAGGTGGCTAGTTTTTTTTGCCAGGAAGGCCAATTGAGATGCACAACCTGAAGCATGTAGTTAGCATATGATGGAGAACCTGCTGAAGAGAAATTAGGCTTCACACTGAAAGGCACGTGGGAGGTGGGGGCAGTTCAAATAGAGATAAACAGCAATCTAAGATTGGGAAAGCATCCTTGGAGACAATCATTTCTTTCGACGGAAAGCAGAAAGGCTTATGTATACAGCTGGTATTTACATGAATTCCTCCCACGGATGCTGGGGACTTTGGAAGACAGACCAAGAAATAGGAGGTAAGCAGATGTCTGTGCAGATGTTGTCAACAAATAGGATTTGGAATTGTGATTTATTCTATAAAAGTCTGTACCAACAACTTTTACCTGAGGATCTGGGGAAAAGCAGCTAACTGACCTCTCAAAGCTAGGGTATTCCAGGCTTATTTCTGAGCTTCTGTCTTACTTTCTCTTTTCTCCCTAGGTGAAATCACCCAGTTCCACGTATATTAATGTAGTCTATGCTGATTTAATGTTTTTAAAGTGCTAAGAACCTTGTTGAGCTTATAGCAAAATCCACACAAATGTCAGCTATCTTTATTTATTATTGCTAATTGCCTAGTAACGATTTCCACTTGTATATTTGAGAGGCATTTCTAAATTAAGTCTAAAATGGAATTGCAGATTTTACTATTCTCACAATTAATCTTCTCTGTGTTGTTATTTCCATCTTTATAACAGAAACTTGACCTAGTGACCCAGACTCAAAGCTTAGGAATCATTGTTGATTCCTCTCTCTCTCTTACTCTTCGCATCCAATTCATCAGCAGGTCACTATGGTTAAACCCCTGAA
Source organism: Sorex araneus (assembly GCF_027595985.1). Lineage (NCBI taxonomy): Eukaryota > Metazoa > Chordata > Mammalia > Eulipotyphla > Soricidae > Sorex > Sorex araneus. Next base: position 39,697,503 of record NC_073311.1, on the reverse strand, counting down.
ATAGAAAATAAATTTATCCACCTCTCTCCATCTTCACAGTCCCGGCTCTTAAACAAGATTTCCCTTCTCTTTCTTGCCTAGAAAACAGCAATAGCTTTTTACTTGTTACCTTTGCTTTCTTTCATCTACTGTGATGCTCTTTGAGTTTCATAATCAAAAAACATCTTTTTAATGTATGAATAGGGGCCAGGCTATGACACACAAATGGTTTTCCAGTGCACTGAGCTTCAAACCAAACCTCCATCTGTTTTAGTCCATTTGGACTACTGTCACAAAGCAACCATAGGCTAGGGAAATAAACAAAATACATTTATTTCTCTCAGTTCTCTCATAAGCCTCTCATTTGGATGCCTCATGGGACACCCCAAATCAAGGGCCTGGCAGATTCTATGTCTAGTGGCAGTCATCCTCCTGCTTAACCTGTGTTCATTCCTGTGTCCTTACGTAATGGAAGGTCATTCCTGTGTCCTTACATAATGGAAGGAGAACGGAATCTCCATCATCTCTTTTGGAGAGTACTCCATCACATTCTTCCGGATACTGTAACATCATAGCTTTGGATTTCAGCATCTAAATTATGAGGGCACGGGGACATTTGGATCTCCAACTGTTTCTCACACGGAATGAACCTAAACCTGACCTCCTCTAGCACCTTCCTATCTCTTGCTCAATACATGTCAAACTGCTTTCTCTCTGATATTTATTTTGGCTCCCCTGCCTCACAGCACCTCCTGTCCTCTGCCTCTAACCTTCAGCCCCACAGTTTTCACTCAAACTTCATGTTGAAAATCAAGTGCTAAGGGTTTTCTCCAACCCTCTGTGTACCTTTGGCAGTATGATATAGCCTTTCCCCATCATCTCGCTATCCTTATCTCTAAGCTCCTCTCTACTTCTTCATTCTAGTTCCAGTCTCTTGTTCTTCTTACTGCATACTGAGATGTCAGGAATATTTCTGTCTGGGAATTGTAACATTCGCCATACCATTTTGCAATCCACTAACCCAGGCACCAGCATAGCTTTCTCCTAGGCCTCATTTTTTCTTTTACACTAAAATTCTATTTGATTAAAGCACCATGAATTAGAAAGTTATTTATAGTTGGGCTTTTGACACACAACGTTCCATCACAAATCCGTAGTGTCAACTTCTCACCACCTTGTCCACTATCCTTTACCAATATCCCCAGGTTCTCTCTCCTAACCTCCTACCAGATGCCAAGTGCCATCTCAACAGACATTTTTTAAATTTGGTTATTAAAGTTTGGCACGCCTCGGCCCAGATAAGATCCGGAACTGCTGCTCGTGAAACAGACCCTCTGCTCGTAAAGACTATAATCCAAGAGGTCTTCTAACCCATTTTGGCACCCAGCTCAGCTTCTTACAGACATACATCTAGACTGTGAACTGAACTAAAATATCAGAAATCCAAAACCGCGCGGCCACAACACGGCCGCGCCAGCTCATAGAATCTTGATTCTCAGCAATGAAATTATTAAATGATGCCTTTTCAGCAGGCCTGATTGTTGGGGGAAAATTCCAAACAATAATAGTGAGTTCTCTATTGAAATATTGAATGTATTCAAAGTATAGAGAATAAAATGAAGGTCATTAGCTACTTAGGTGGGGGCTGGGTGGGAGGGGGGTATATTGGGGTTCTTGGTGGTGGAACATGTGCACTGGTGAAGGGATGAGCGTTCAATCATTGTATGACTGAGACTTAAACCTGAAAGCTTTGTATTTTTTTTCTTACAGTGATTCAATGTAATAAAATAAAATTCAAAATGTTAAAAAAATAAAGTTTGGGTCTCACAATTTCAGTGTTGTTGACTCCGTGGTTTGGATATTTATCGCTATCATTCCATAATACCATTAATGTACTTGTATTCCCTGCCCCTATTCTTCTCATCTCTTCTCCCCTTCTACTTACTCTATTTCTTTCCTTTTGTTCCCTAAACTCTGGGGCCAAAGGTGATCTTCCTTGGCAACTCTTAACTCTTCACTCAAGCAAATCCTTTTATTTTTTTAATAAACCCTTTCAAAATACTTAATCCCATGCTTGTACCAGTTTTATCTTTTAAAAAATATTTATCTCCATATATGTGGTTACTAGCACACTATAATTTTATGCTTTTATTTGATTGCATAAAACAGCTTGAGGAGCTTTGGTCTACAAGGCCATTTGCTAAGTGATCAAGACTTCTATTCACACCTGGCACATAGCAGGCTTTAGTACTGTGAGTTTCAATAGTTGATCTGTGGACCAGTGCCTGCAGAAATTTCCTACTGGTCCTTGAAAAAATGTGATTGCTACTGAACACAAAGTCCACCTGATTCATGTAGCACAGTGGGATGGGATAGCTGTCTGAGACATTGAGTCTAAGTTGCAATATGTATATGCACATTGCTTTGCTAGTACATAAAATGCTAAGTTGAATCTTCTGATCTGTAGTCAGACATGTTATCCATTGTGCAACTGGCTCCACACATTACAATGTCAATTTGTCTACTGACAAAACCTCATAGTTATGTTCTGCACATAATATAAATGTCCTCATTCTAGAGTTCAGTGTACCCCATCCACACTATTTGCTTGTAACGTGTTCACAATGTGATAGTTTGGAAAGCAAGTTATTTATTATGTCATTGCATTATAAATTTTGAATCTTGACAACATGAAGACAAATAGTCAAACAACAAATACGTTTAACCCTTTTTAAATAAGAACAAGTGGAAAGAAATGATGACACTGAAAGTAAGCAAGGTACAGGTGCTTCAAGTTTAGAAAAAGAAATGTATAGGTACTTTGGAATATGTAACAGAAATTATAACCAAAAAAAATGGAAACTTAGATATGATGAATTGGAGGACTTAAACTTTCACTGTCATGGCCATTAATGAGCTCATATGGAGCCAGAGGCAGTTGTGGGTGGGACTGCCAGGCTCCCAGAATAACAGGGAGATAGGAGGAGGTCATCTATGACAGACTCCCTAAGAGCTGGAGATTTTGGTCACAAAACCTGCATACCAGGGTTTTTCAGTAGATTCATCCTCATGGATGAGATTCTTCCTGAGCTTGTGAAGATTGGTCATAAGCATGGAGGTGATTGGGTTCTGGAGTTTTTTGGCTGCCAGAGCTTTGTTAGGACAGGTTGTGGGACTTACCCTCCCTTCTCTGGCATTCCCTGGTTGAGAGAAGAGTCTATTCTTTACCCTCAAGTTTTGGCTTTTTTGGCCAAGATCCTACACAATTTGCATGAATTTATTTCTGGGTTCTCTATTCTGCTTCATGATTTATGCTTTTTTTTATGCCACTGCTTTTGACTTTATAGCTATTAATTCTGGTTTTGAATTAATCTTTAATCTTCTGCATAGCATGCCTTCTAAAAAAGTACTCTTCACATTAATACATTTTCATAAACTTAATAGATTATAGGGGGGAAAAAGAAAAGGCTGCACATAATTTTATTTTATTGATTTTATTTTTTGTGGCCATGATAACAGGGTTTTAAGCTTGTGCTCTCTCACTAAGCCACATTTCCAGTCACCATGCTTCAGAGGAAACAAGGAAGGAGATCAGAAGAGAGGCAGATGGTCAAGATCATCTAATTGGTCCTTTTAATCCATATATATAGTTGTAACCAGTCAGCACAAATAGCTAAGGGTGAATATAGGCTGTATGTGTATATATATATATACATATATATATATATACACACACATTTCAGTGTTCTTGATGAGTATATATACACACAAACACACATTTATATTTCATGTACATTATAGAACATGATAAAATTAGGGAATATGATACAGAAGTTAAAGAGAGAGCATCTCTGGAGCATATAAGCTCATTAATGGCCATTACCTAGAGACTCACAAACAAACCTTGGAAGAGAGCCACAAGCTGCAGAGATGCCTCCAGACCACAAAGTCATCATCAAGGTAAAAATTTAACTCCAGCGCTATCATACTATAAATTTAAAAATCCTAAAGAGCATAACCACATTTGCGGCCATGAGACATCTCATACGCCACTAACAAAAATAGCACACCATATTTGATGCGGTGTAAGTAGAAGGCAACTGATATTGATTAAAAAATATGTAGCACACAAGAATCGACCTGTAACTTATACAAGGGCTTACTGATATTGATTGAAAACTATGTAGCACAGAAGAATCAACCTGTACTTATAGAAGATTGTTGAGGTTGAATACGACAATCTTCACACAATTTCCTCTAAGGAAACTTTTTGGGTCATTTTTAGTGGATTACTCATACAAGCAATACAAAAATTATTTAGGACCTGCTTTTCAAGCAGGCTTGTGTGGTGGTGGAAAGTTCAAAATAATGGTGGTGGGTGGTGGGAAGGTGTAATTAATGGTGGTGGGATTGGTGTTGGAATATTGCTGTAATAAATTATTGTGAACAATTTTCAGTTAAGAGATTGGAATGTTGTTCCTCTGCAGAAAATGGAACTTAAGAATAAAACATTTTAATATTATTATGGAAAGTTTTGCAGATTACCCACTGCATAAGAAGTGACAGATGGTGCTAGTAGTATAGTGGTGTTACTACTCTGGGTCCTTTGACTCTTTTATTGCTACAGTGCTGAGGTTTCTTATATTTCTGCTCCTTCTTGTCTTCCTAGAATAATCAGATCCAAGGGGCTGGAGCAATAGCACAGCGGGTAGGGTGTTTACCTTGCATGTGCCTGACCTGGGTTTGATTGCCAGCATCCCATATGGTCCCCTGAGCACCGCCAGGAGTGATTGATTCCTGAGTGCAGAGCCAGGAGTAACCCCCTGTGCATTGCCAGGTGTGACCCAAAAAGCAAAAAATAAAACAAAACATAGAATATTCAGATCTATACCAGCCTGTATTGGTGTCTGTGCCATGAAAAGATGGTTGTTTCTTGAAGTATCCTATATTTATCATATCGACAGGGCAAGTGATAATGGGAATACAAATTATCTATCACTAAGAAGTCTATTTGAATTGTAAAGTTTTGTTGTATTTAGGTCAGCAGCAGTGAGAAATTAAGGAAATGAAGTCAGTGAATATACCGAACCTTATACTTTGGCCTTTTTCATTTCATAATCCCTGACTCATGGCAAAGTTCATGTTGACAAGGACATTGACGCCACTGAGCCTCTGTTGTCACATGTTCTGAGGAAGAATTCTTCTGCAGTGTCGAAAATGGCATGATGTGATTGATGCCTTCTCATTTCAGTGAGACCAATGATGTCGTACTTGATCTTCTGCACTTGCACCATCAGGTCCTCAACGGATGCTTCCAATGCCAGTGTACGTACATTGAAAGTACAGACAGTCATTTTAGTCTTTTTTCATTTCAGCAGTCTAGTTCGTCCCTGAGATTTTATCAGCCTCTCCTTGCTCTCCTTCTAAAGCTGCTATATTGGGGGCTTTTCCAGTGTCAAACAAATGAGGCCCATTGTTGTTACTGTTTTTGGCATATGAAATATGCCACAAGTAGCTTGCCAGGCTCTGCCTTTCGGACAAGCTACTCTCAGTAGCTTTCCGGGCTCTCCGTGAGGGATGGAGGCTATTAGGGAGGCCTCTAATCACCCTTACAGGTGTTCCCATGGTTCATACCATATTTGAAGTCCATCAAATATGGTGTGAAAATTATGGAAAATGGGTATTAAGTGTACTATGCTGTGTCTATCATATCTTCCAGAAGGGCAATGAAGAGGATTATTCACAACTTCTACTTGGGTCTCTTCAACAGCTACTCCACCTGCCCCCATACCAAATTCCACAGGATGGATGTATTGTTCCCAACGTCCTCCCTTTCGAAATATGACACGCCATGTCATCAGTAAACATGGGTACAGCACCAGGTCTAGACAAGGTCAGACCTGAACACCTGAAGAATCTGCTGCCAGTACTCATCGATACACTGGCTCGGCTCTTCGTATGCTACCTGTCTGATTGCAAGGTTCCATCCCAATGGAAAACCAGCAGGACAGTTCTGTTGTACAAGACGGGAGACATCCATGACATCGGCAACTATCACTCAATTTATCTGTTATCTGTCTACAAGTTGTTTACTTGAATCATCCTGAATAGAATAGGCAGACCAATAGACAAAAAAACAGCCATGTGAGCAAGCCAGATTCCGAAAAGGATTCAGTACCATCAACCATATCCACACGGTGACCAAACTCATTGAAGTTTCGCAAGAGTTCAAGATGCTGCTCTGTCTAACGTTCATTGACTCAAAGAAGGCCTTCGATTCTGTTGATACTGAAGCAGACATGGAAGCCCTAGCCAAACAGGGCATTCAAACTCAGTACACCAAGATCCTTCGTGAGTTGTATTATGGATTCACCACCAGGATCTCACCATTCTACAAGGAAGTGATCATTGACATAAAGAGAAGGGTTTGGCAGGGTGATACCACTTCACCGAAACTCTTCAGTGCCACCATTGAGAACATCATGCGACCACTGGAACGGGAAGGAATGGGAGTGAAGATAGACAGTCGGCAATTACACCACCTCTGCTTCACTGATGACATCATTCTCATAATGCCAAATATTAGCCAAGCGGAATGAATGCTGGCCAACTTTGACCAGAGTGTGGAAAGGTCGGACTGCAGTTGAATCTCAGTAAGCAATGTTCATGAAAAATAAACTAGTCCCTGACGTTCCATTTGCTCTCAATGGAACAAACATCTCCAAATGCAGCAGCTATGTGTACCTAGGTCGAGAAATCAACATGAGGAATGACTTGGTGCCAGAACTGTGCAGGAGGAAGAGAGCAGCATGGAATGCCTTCAAGAGCATCGAAGAAGTGGTTAAGAGGATGAAGGACCTCTGACTCTGGGCACATCTTTTCGATTCCACCATTCTTCCTGCACTAACGTATGCCTCAGAGACCTGGGCCCTATGCAAAAAGGATGAGAATGCTATTTGGGTATCCCAAAGAGGAATGGAAAGAGCTATGCTAGGAGTATCACGTCTCACTCAAGTGAGAGAAGGAATCTAGGGTTCTGACCTCCGTTGACGGTCAAAAATCAGGGATGCTGTCTCATTTGCCAAGGCATCAAAAATCAGATGGGCCGGACATATAATGTGATTCAGAGACAACGGCTGGACTAGAGCTGTTACTGACTGGATTCCCCCGGATGTCAAAAGACTACATGGCCGCCCACCAATGAGATGGTCAGACGTCTTTGTCAAAACCCTGAATGAATGGTTTGAGGCTCTTCCTGTTCCTGGAGCAAGCATATCATTGGGCTGCATTAACACGAGAGGGACAAGTGGAGACATTACTGGCGCCTGCTCAAGCAAATGGAAAATCAATGGGAAGACAAGTGATACAGATAATGCTGTGAGTAGGACAGGACACTGCACAAGCTCAGGCATCATTGAAAAATTGAAGGATCTAGCTCACACAAAAATTTTGTCCATTCATTGTATCATCCACTGGGAAAAATTTTCTGCAACAATTTTTACTGAACTAAGTACTATCATGAATCACATTGCTAAGATGAAAAAAATTGGTATTTCAGCTCTGACTACACTTGCTCTGAATTACACACTACTCATGACACCATGTGAAAGTATGGACTGACAACACCAACATCTCCCTGCAGAGGGTGGTGGCTCTTAAGAATGTTCTTTCATGCCTTGGTGAACTGAGGAAGAAGTGTAGTAGATTTTGTGAAAGAAAAACTCTGCCACAGCAGTGCCTTTGTTGGACAAAGAATAGATGGCTAAGTTTATACATGTGTGAGCTTATTTAACTTATCACTGTACTTACTTCTTTTTAGAGGTGTTTGCACATCATTTTTATACTGAAAAAAAATAAAGTGCATGCGGTCATAAAGAAGCTCGTTAACATTGTCACAGACAAGAGGAAGGTGTAGAAATGTTTTCACTTCTGCAAGATATTTTTTTGGCTGCTGATATCAATCAGAGAGTCAAATTTAATATAAGTCAACTCTTTAGGGTAATAGCTCAAAACTTTCATCTTTCTTATCATGAACATGAAGAGCATTTTAGAGGTAACCTTTGAATTAATAATCCCTTTAAAGATGTCATCTCAAGCACACTTGATACATGTGAAAAAGAAAACCTGGTCAAGTTGTCTTCTAAAGTCACTCTAATATCCAAGCAAAATGCAGTCAACATTTCACTTTGAGATATCACTGAAAAAATAACATTCATCCCTCAGTTATATAACTATTGTATTGTTAGTCATATTTTGACTATGTATTTTTTGTGATAAAGAAGACTAATCCTTGATAGAAGCCAGAAAAAGCAAATGAATGTCATTGCAGTTCTTGTTTCTCTGAAACAATGATATAGCCACAATGATAAAATATTCTAGTGCAGGAACAGTAGCAGATTTTCCAAGGATATTGTTTGAATTCAATATTACTTCTCAAAAGTTCAAGATGTGCGCTTATTGAAAATTTTAAATTACCTCTCAGTTTCTGGTTATTTTAAATTTAAATAATTATGAAATTTCCAGTTATAAAATAAGATTCAAAATCTAAAACAAAATTATATGTTACAAATAATGCTTTTTATTTCTTCCCATAACATCTTCAAGATATTTCTCCTGTTTTCACTGGTCTGTAAATGTAGGAAGGTAAAGAAACATCTGCTCTATTAGGTATGTGTTAAGTGGGTAAATGAGGTTATGAAGGATTTGAAATCTCAGTTGCTTAGGAAGATTGAAATACAGGTTACCTAAGTAATTCTATTTTTTCTTTACTTCTCACAGAAACTTATACATCATATTACTATACCACTGTTAGTTATGTTGAGAAACTAAGAACAAATCTTGTGCTAGAAAGTAGTGGGCATTGAAAAAGGTTGTTCTTGTTTTTAAAACAGAGTAAAGTATATCTCCAGAAAATTTCAGATTGGTGATTGTATACTGTATCGACTGAAGCCATGGCACAGCAGGTAGGGCATTTGCCTTGCATGCAGTCAACCCGGGTTCGATTCCTCCATCCCTCTCAGAGAGCCCGGCAAGCTACTGAGAGTATCCCACCCACATGGCAAAGCCTGGCAAGCTACTCATGGCATATTTGATATGCCAAAAAGAGTGACAATAACTCTTACAATGGAGACGTTACTGGTGCCTGCTGGAGCAAATTAATAAACAGTGGGAGGACAGTGACAGAACAGACAGTGCTTGTATACTGAATAGAAATTTGGAATTGGTTATTAAGATTTTTGTCTGCCTACTGGAGGAAGTTTAGCACTGTAGCACTGTCGTCCCATTGTTCTTCGATTTGCTCGATTGGGCATCAGTAGCATTTCCATTGTGAAAATTATTGTTATTGTTTTTGGCATATCGAATATGCCACGGGTAGCTTGCCAGGCTCTGCCATGCGGGCGAGATACTCTCGGTAGCTTGCCGAGCTCTCTGAGAAGGACAGAGGAGAGTTTATCTCTAAAAAGATTTATATGTATACTAAGAATCTAAGACCTGGGGCTGGAGCAATAGCCCAGCAGGTAAGGTGTTTGCCTTGCACATGGCCGACCCAGGTTCGATTCCTAGCATCCCCTATGGTCCCCTGAGCACCACCAGGAGTAATTCCTGAGTGCAGAGCCAGGTGTGACCCAAAAAGCGAAAAAAAGCAAAACAAAACAAGAACCTAAGATCAACATACAAAGTCATGTTGGCTAAATCAAGGTCTATTTAACATTTTAATTAAAAGCACTGTGGTTTATAATACTGATGATGATAGGGCTTCATGAATATTAAATTCTAGCACCACATGCTCCACCAGTGTCTACTTCCTCCACCATCACTTCCGTGGCTCCCATACCTTATCACTTTTTTCCACCACATTAAGCTTAGTTCTGTAGACCAGTTCTCAAAGGCAAAGTTTTGTTGCCTTTGGTCTTTTGTTAATCATTTCCTATGTTTTCTTATATATCCCACATAGGAGAGAGATCTCACTATTTATTAGTCATCTAACTTCATTTCAGATCTATGTAGCCACAAATTGCATTATCTTGTTTGTTAGACATGAGTAGTATTCTATTCTGTACATATACCATAGTATTTTTATCTAGTAGTTTGTTCTTGGGCATGAGTATTGTTTCCAGATTTTTGCTACTGTGAATAGTACTGCAATGAACATAGGAGTGCAAGTGTTTTTTCTTAGTAGAGTGTTTTGGCTCTTGAGTTACTGCCAAGAGGTAGAATTGCTAGGTCATACAAAAGCCAGTTCTTAGTTTTTTGAGAAGCGTTCATACTAAATCAATATTTTATCTGCATTATTGAAACAAGAGTTCCACAGAAATTTGAGATGCAGTATAATTGTAATTAATCAATCCATTAGACATTTCCTAATATTTTCATGTGAATCAACTTGGGAAAAGACAAGCTAAACCTGATGTAATTATATGGATTAACAATTTGTTTGATAATTAAAATCAAACTGACTTTAGTCAAGCAAACTAGGCTGATTATTTTCAGAATATATAGAGATTCTACTAAAAATGTTTTAAACCAGTACTGTATGTTTTATCCATTTTTTTCTTTTCTTATCAAAGATAAGAAATCATATGTGCCTTAATTAAATGGCACATATAATGGGCAGCAGAATCTGGATCCAGTGAAATTCAGATTGGTCTGGGTAGTAAGTTGCCCCTAAGAAAATTGAGTAAGGCTGATTCTAATGAGTTTAAAAGTTTCTTGTATCCATGACACGTGCAGAAGATGTAGTTTTTTGGCAGTTCCTTTGAGAAGTATTAGGAGTTTGACAAGTAAAGTGGAAGTACAGCTGTTATGAATAGTAGACTCATGAATGGTAGTTTAGTTACACAGAGGATTTATTCAGGAAATCTATGCTCTCCATGTACTACTTTGCCATTCTTTTGGGTGTTACCCTGATTGGTACAAGCAAAATGGCCCAGGATCCTAAGATGTAGAAGGAGGAATGGCCTGAGTAAATAATTTATAATTGATTTTGCTTCCCATACACTGATCAGGAAGCCATGTGGGACACTTTTCAGCAATTCTTGGTCAGACTGAGCCAGCTAGTGGAATGCAAGTACTCTGTGCTTTGGGAGATCATGCAGGATATCCTAACAGCATTTAGAGACCTCTGGGGTCATATCCAGCAGTGGTCAGGGGCCTTCTGAACTGTACTGGTAATGGTCTGGGGAACATGTTGTATAAGGGTTTCAACCAGAATCATCATAACCTCTCTACCATTTATCCAGCCTGATAGTAACTAACTTTCAAAAATTATTTTTTGTATTTAACCTGTGCATTTTAACACAGGCATAGAAATAGGAAAGTGCATCCCCTAGCTTCATATAATGGGACAGGCTAATAGTTATTTTTCTAAAGAGGAATGAAGAACAGGATTTGGAGAATCTTGGTAACTTGCCAGAGCAGTAATAATAAAAAATGTGTTCAAAGCAATTTGAAGGAAGATGACTAATAAGATCTCACATTGCATATTTACAAGCAGGCTGTAGTAGGTTAAATATGATGCTCTTGCCACCATTTCATCTTAGTTTCCAACATAATAAATGCTAGAGACCAAAGTAAGAGTTAGACAAATCACTGTCTACAGAGTCATAAAGGAAATAGCTACAAATGGGATCAGAATATGGAATTTGGGGATGGAAAATTTCTTCTCCCTCCCTCCCTCCCTCCCTCCCTCCCTCCCTCCCTCTCTTCCTCCCTCTTTTCCTTCCTCCCTCCCTCCCTTTCTCCCTTCCTTCCTTCCTTCCTTCCTTCCTTCCTTCCTTCCTTCCTTCCTTCCTTCCTTCCTTCCTTCCTTCCTTCCTTCCTTCCTTCCTTCCTTCCTTCCTTCCTTCCTTCCTTCCTTCCTTCCTCTTTCATCAAAAGTTGTTACACATCCATCCTGTTGAGGGAATCATCCATGAAACAATTTAAAGAGTACATAATCATTTTAACTTGGTGAGCGTGTGTGTGTCTTTGTGTGTCTGTGTGTATTGCCGAGGATTGTGCCTGACTAAATCCTGAGACACAGTTAGTTACCTGAAACTGTCTTTTCTGAAGTTTGTTGATATGGACAGTTTACCATGGATGGACCATACTGCAGAAGAGAGACTTTTGGATCTGTTTGATCTGACTATCTGGAAGAGAGGAAGGATTTCCGAAGCAAGAGATCTCTGAAGTAAGAACATATATGAAAATGCTGGTTCAAAGAGTTGAGGAAATCCTTCAAACAACAACTGATACTCTGAGCTCAAGTTGAGATATCAATGGTAGGGTCAGTGGTAGAGATTTTTAGGAAAATGGTCTTCAGTGGTGGCATTATTAACACTTTCAATGTAAAATAAAAAACATTGAATATCTGCAAAACCCAGAAAAGAGTAAAAGCAGATTATTATTCAAAATATTTTATTTTATTTTACCCATTATAGCTCTAGCAAGGTCATAAATTTACTAGCAAGTGGTAAGACCCCAACCTCCATTCCACAATTATTCAAGAGTCCTTGAAGTTACCACCCTTTACCTATTACAGTTTTCCATCTTAAAGCTAATTCAAATTGAGGCAGTGAAATTAGGCTGAGTTGATTATTTTAATTGAAATAATGGACAGGCCATTTTTATCCCTTTTAATGGAGTCAATATTATGAATTTAACATGACCATAGGGATTTTTCACACTTAAGAGTGTGAAAAAAATTAAAGCATTTCAATTACTGCTATTGATTTTTTAAATTTTATTTATATTTCTTTCCTATTAAAGTAACGTTGCTTTACTGCATAATTTTTATGGTGGCAATTTTATCTCTTAAAAATATGTGACACCATGCCATACCGCTCACCAAAATACCCTTATCCCTCCATCACCATCCACACAGTCCCCTTTCTTTGTGGGTCACTCTTTTTTGGTAACTACAATTCTTGGGTTAGAGATCAAGAATCTGTTTTCTTTATGTTTGTCTGTTTCCCCCTATCCCACATATAAGTAATATATCCATATATAATCCAGTATCTGTCTTTCTTCTTTTGGTTTATTTTGCTTAGCATGAATCCCACTCCGCCCCACCCCCCATTACCATCATGTTGTTATCTTTTATTATAGGCAAATAAAATTGAATTTTGTATATTTTAAAATATTCTTTAGTCATTCATTGTTGGGTTGGAGCGATAGCACAACAGGTAAGGAGTTTGTCTTGCACTCGGACGACCCAGGTTCCATTCCTCCCTCCCTCTTGGAGAGCCCGGCAAGCTACCAAGAGTATCTCACCTGCATGGCAGAGGCTGGCAAGCTACCCGGGGCCTATTCGCTATGCCAAAACTGTAACAAGTCTCGCAATGGAGGCATTACTGGTGCCCACTTGAGCACATCGATGAGCATTGGGATGATAGTGACAGTGACAGTGACGGTGACACTCATCTGTTACTGGGCATTTGACTTATTTCCATATGTTGGGTATTGTAAAAAATGCTGCAGTGAACATATCTTCTTCAAATTAGTGATTTTTCTTCTTTGGCTAGATATCTAGGAGTAAAATGACTGCATCATATGGTGGTTCTATTTTTAATTTTTTGAGAAATACCCATGCTGTTTTTCTTAGAACTGGAACCAGTTCACATTCCCACCAACAGCATACAAGCATTTTTCTTATTGCATTTTAAAAGGATGACAGGAGACAAAATATTGCTGCAATTTCATAATGCTACAAGTTATGCCTTATCAATACATCAACTACACATTGCTTTTAGATGCAAGAGAATCAAATTTTTTATATTCCTACATAGAAATCTTAAGTACCACACATTAAGACAGTTAGGACAATTTGTATCAAAGTAACCAGAATAAGGCAAGAATTAAGGACAATCATGTTGCTACTTTCTTTCCTAAAGTGAACATGAACTTTCTTTCCTAAAGTTTCAAGAACTGTCATGAAAAAGATTATGCATGCTCTGAAGTTGACCAGATACACCAGGTGGGAATGTCACAGAATCATACATTTAATAAAACAATTACTTCTCTTTTCTTTGTTTTTGGGGCATACCTGGCAGTGCTCAGAGCTGACTCCTGACTTAGCTCAGTGATCACTCCTGGTGAGCTCAGGTATATGGGGTGGCAGGGGTCAAACTAACTGGGGTTAGCCATGTGCAAGGCAAGTGCCCTACCCCCTGTACGTCTTCTTGGCCCAGTAAAAATGATTAACTCTTTAATAATATGGAATACAGCCTGTTGAATGATCTGCTTTGAGTATGCAACATTGGAGAAGCTAAATGATCATTGAACCATTGTGTGAAAAGCTAGCTTGTGTAAGGGAGGGTATTTGAAGATAATGATCGTCAACGTCCCTCATTTGACACTGCCATATTATATAATTTTTCTCAATAGCCATGCTTGTACATTTGAGAAATTCTACTATTTAATCTTAAATATTCTAAATTAATTCCAAAGGCATATGTATCCTCTCATATAACAAATATCAACTCTCATCTTTTCTGTCTTAACCTCATAGGAAACTGGATGACTGAAATTTAAGCACACTTACAAAATCAAAATTTATAACAAAACAATCCTTGTATAATTACAGTGTAGCTAATTCCAAATAATAATTAAATTTAGCTTTTTTTAAACCACCATAAGCATTCTAGCTTATCCTATTTCTCTCATCATTTTTTTCTTGTCATTAACCCTCTCTCAGCTATCTACTAGCTTCTTAAACCTAATTCACAGAAAGAAAATAAATAAATTCCTGTTTCAATGTGCCAGGCCACTGTCCAGATACGTTTCTCTGGAATGAAATAGAGGAAGCACAGCTGTTTCTATCTAAGGATGCAGCATACATGGGCTTCTATGAGATTACCTGTACTGTTTAAGAGTTGTCTACACCGGTGGTTCTTTTGTTATTTTCTGATTATACAATGGTGGGGTGTTCAAGAAATAGGGAAACAGTGATTACCTCATATTTTTATCTCTCACTCATGGGAACTACTGAGAGAAAGCCAGTTTGGCTCACAGAGAAAGCCAAACAGCTTTGAGAAATGCCAGGTATCGCTTTTATGCTAAAATACTATTGACTATGTGGATTATAAAGACAAAACAAACATCTGTGTGACAATAATGTAGTTGGAAGATAAAACTTGGAGAAATGGCCATGATACTGATATGAATATGGTAAATACTGTGGCTAGGAGATTAGGATCTCAGTTTGGAAGAACCTTGGGGATTAGAGAGTTCTTACTCTTCTTTTGACTCTTGCATAAACCAAAGCCTTCTCAAGTCTGCTATCAAACATTTTCATCTATGCACTGCATGAAGAAATCCATTCTTCAGAATGATTGATGTTGTTACTTGTCTTCTTGTTACCTTTGCCTTCTCCTTGTTGATGTGATTCTTTTGTTTGGGTAGCAAGGCACCCAGACTTAGGGATGAATCATAATTGATTTAAGTCATGGTTTTCCTTCCCTGTGTCAATGATCTAAATATAGGAATGAAAGTGTGATAATAGGATTTAAGGGAAGTCAGATAAAGGTGTCTGAGAAAAGTACTTCCCTCATTAAAAAAATACAAAGTAAGTGAGAAATACTTTTCATTCTTTTTATTTTGCTTCAAGGATAGATTGCTGCTATCTGAAAAAATGACACTTGGAGATGGAACAGATATTGAACCATGAGAGGAGACATTGCTACACATGGTAGATCACAAATTCACATGATCAAAGGAACCTAGAGTCCACCCCTGTCCAGATGTCTTCTTAGATAATGACAAGTATTCTTTGGTTTATTGTGTTTAAGTTGCAACCATAAGCATTATTTTAATTTTATGTAACTTATTATTTTATATTTTTACCTTTAACTCACTTTACTTTGGATACTTTGTACCACAAATTATATTATCAATAATTCTGAAACTATCACAAAAAATGTCATGTGTTTTGGCCTAATCTGAATGACCCTGGTTCTTCTAAGAGGGCACTGAATCTGCTGCAGAGAATCATGTGGTTCTCCATTTTCCAAATGTCACAGGAATTTCAGGTAAGGATGGCATTATATTAGAGCCCATTGCTTTGATACACTATTAATTCTCGACTATTGTGAGATAAAAAAAAAAACTCTACTTTTGAGAAGGCAGGAGGAAACAGATTGTGATTATACCTGATTATGCCCAATAATAACTACCATCTGGCTAAGATACCGTCTACCCTGGCATGCTGTTGCTATGCATACTCCTCCGCCCTACCTTCCTTATCTCAAGACGGCCTTCATATCCCTTTTCTAAAGTCTCAGATTTCCCTTATTGCTCCAACCACTGTCATCTTTGAGGCGAGTGAAGCATCCATTCAGATGTCCTTTATAATATTTGAATTCTAGGAAAACGTGTCCCAGCCTCTCACTGAAATAGTCCTTTCATATGGATTTAATGATGGAGTAATTTTAACGGAACTGGCAGTCATTGTAACACGCTCAATTAATAGGTGAAGTCTAGACTCCTGTCTTTGCACTGAGCTCGATTGAAGGTCTCTCTATTTGGCAATAATATACATTAGAAATCCCCTTTAAGGTATCTGAGGCTAGTTTAAAAGACGGTAGCTTCTGACTTTGTTGTTGTTGTTGTTATGCCACTTTTGAGGAGGTAAATCCCCATGACAGAAGTCCGGTTACCCTGAGACAGCTCTTCTGCAGAGGCCACGAGCAGGTGCTCACACCAGGAGTCCCAGGTAAACCCCAGCTGACAGAGCATCTGTGAAGATCCTTGCTAGAAAGCGAGCTTGAACATCTAGCTGAGGTTTAAGATGATTCTATCCCTGGGCCATCAGCTTGCCCTGAAAGCATCCGAACCTTTCCTACGGAGGTTTTAAATATCATGAAACAGAGACCAGCTATGCCTGCTGTGCCTTGTCTGAATTTCTGACACAAAACTTGTGAGCTTAATAAAATGGTTGTTTTAAGCTGGTAGGTTTGTGGATAATTTTGTATGCAGCAATAGCAGTTAGAACCCCTGCCTTGGGCTTCCAGGGAAATGCAGTATATTCAATGGTTAGTAAAGTCCTTAAGCAAGGACCTTAACAAAGGAGGGAGGCAGGACAGAACAGACTGTGATTATACCTTATCACATCTAATAATACTAGAGTTTTGGCACTACCATTGTGCCAGGCTCTGTGTTAATGCGAATTCTAATGTCAAACAACTGTGAGTTCAAATATATGCCCTGCAACTTACCAATTGTGTGATTTTTAGCAAAAAAGTCTTTCATATTTTTGAGTTTCGATAAGTGGGAGCTAATTTTTTTCTAATAACTCAAGTATGATATGATTGTTATCAGAACAGAAGTGAGAGATGAAATCATATTTGAAGAAGGTGAACCTATGGACTCGAGTATTGAGCCAAGAAATGTGGATGTGGGTGGCACTATATTTTTAATTTTAGTTCTTTTAGAAGTTATCCACTTTGTAATAGCCTGTGATGCACTGGCTTTAGTATTGTAAAATTATACTTGAGACTGACAATAATATTTATTTATCTATTTATGTTAGTTAAAGAATAACAAAGTACAGAAAAATTCACATGCATTCACTAAGGAGTCCCATCGGCCCCAACCAAAGCTAATATTTAGGTGCCTTTGTGCTTTTAAGAGGTGAAATTGGTAAGTGGTGTGAAATTAATTGAAAGGTGGAACTTTGGAGTAGAAACTAGTGAGGATACTTCAATTCTGCTACTATTGAGAAGTAATTGGTTATGATTCAACAAGGGGTAGAAGGGAGAGTATGGGGTGAGAGAAGTTGTGAAGGAAGTTTCAGCAAGATGACTTTTGAAGATACCTGCGGTCAAGTACCTCTCGCCCTACCAGCTTCCAATACTATGTCATCAATCATTTTTCTCTTTCGCTTCAGAAAAAAAGTTAACAGTGCAACTACTAAACTGATTACACTAAAATGTGTGAGAAATTTTGTGAGAAATATCAATGCTACATATTGCAGCAAAGGAAACATGGAATGTTTGCCAAGTTCTTGTGAGAAATCTCAGTCTAAAAATTGTGCCAGCTTGCTAAATATAGAGTTGTTACAAAGAAAAAAGCCAACTGGCCTGTTAAAATCACCTCCCCAAAGATGATAGGGTTATGCTGGATCTTACCACAGCAATTGCTCAACCCTGAAGGATTTGGAAATGGTGTCTGAGTAGCTTCCTTCTGTGGAGCTATGTTCTTTCCCAGTGTCTTCAGCTGACCCACCCCATGAAATTATTGGCAAGCCTCCATATATCCTCATACACCTGAGAAATGAAGAAATCTCATATGCAGATGGCGGAACCATTGCTGAATGCTTTCTGGATATCTAATATTTTTATGTAAAAAAATATCCAAAAGGACAGCAGAGAAACCCTGACTTTTCTCTTATTTCCCTGAGGTCTCTGTGTCATTGCTTCATTTTAAAGAACAAATTTATAACACCCCTTAAGTTGGAAATCATCTAAAAATTTTACTAACGTGGTGGAGGGATATCACTATACTTTGGTTTTAGGTGTAGTATGGTAACATTGTCGTCCTGAAGCAGAAAAAAATTTCCATATTAAGACCAATGTTACCACAACAAAGAGAAGTAAACTAAAACTGTTAAAATTAATTGAACAGAAAGTAAAAGTCAAATGGCTTAGAGTGTGAAGGGTATGCTGGGAGAAGGGTTGGGTCATGGGAAAGAGGTATAGAAGTAGTTTGGATATCATGATGGTCACTGTCACTGTCACTGTCATCCCATTGCTCATCGATTTACTCAAGTGGGCATCAGTAATGTCTGATTGAGAGACTTATTGTTACTGTTTTTGGCATATTGAATACACCCTGGGTAGCTTGCCAGGCTCTGCTGTGCAGGCACGATACTCTTGGTAGCTTGCCGGGCTCTCCGAGAGGGTTGGGAGAATCGAACATGGGTTGGCTGCATGCAAGGCAAATGCTCTACCATTGTGCTATTGCTCCAGCCCTGAATATCATGATGGTAAGCATGCAAAGTGTTCACTGGGGAAGTAGTTTAGGCAAGAATCCTGAGAGAGGGTCTGCTTGTGAAATAAATGCAAGAGTTCTGTACCAGTTGCTTGAATTGCTTCCCCCTACCCAAAATCATGTACAGGCTGTAAACCACCCCCCCACCCAGTACCCATGTATATATCCTTATTTGGAAATAGTGCCTGTGCAGATATAATTGAGTTAAGAACCTTAAGATGAGAACATTGTGGATTTAGTCTAGATCCTAAATCCAGTACCAGTGCATTTATAAGAGAAAGAAGAGGAATATCTGAGACATGTAATCATAGTGAAACAGTAAAGCAGGTGATTGAAGACAAGTAAGATGAGTTTATATGTCAAGGACTATCAAGGATTACTGCCAACTATTGAAAGACAGGGAACAGGTGCATAATGGATTATCCCTCTGAACCATCAGAACAGAAAATGCCCAAAACTTCATTTTGTACTTCTTGCCTCCATAGTAGCAGCAGAATACATTTATTTTATGCCACCAACCTTGTAATAGCTTCTTACAGAGGACTCAATAAGAAAATAAAGCCTTCCACAGAAATACACAAAGAAGAGATTCAAGACTAGAGAATGGGACTGTGGTTGATCAAGAACTGTGCTGTTCCATTTGGTGTCACTAGCTGCATGTGGATATTTAAATTTTCTTCACTTGTAGTATCACTTGTAGTCCCGTTGATCTTGGATTTGCTCGAGCGGGCTCCAGTAACAACTCCATTTGTCCCTGTCGCGAGCCAGTGCAGCCCAATGATATCTTCTCGCTCCAGGAACAGAAAGAGCCTCAAATTGTTCATTCAGAGATTTGACGAAGAAATCTGACCATCTAGTTGGAGGGCTGCCACTAGGTCTTCTGATGTCCCGTGGAATCCAGTCGTTAACAGCTCTAGTCCAACAGTCGTCTCTGAATCGCATTACATGACCGGCCCATCTGATTTTTGATGCCTTGGCAAAAGAGACAGTATCCCTGATTCTTGACTGTTGACAGAGGTCAGAACTCCGGATTCCTTCTCTCACTTGAGTGAGACATGATATTCTCAGCATAGCTCTTTCCATTCCTCTTTGGGATACCCTAATAGCATTCTCATCCTGCTTGCATAGGGCCCAGGTCTCTGAGGCATATGTTAGTGCAGGAAGAACGGTGGAATCGAAAAGATGTACCCGGAGTCGGAGATTCTTTGTTCTCTTAACTACCTTTCAACGCTCTTGAATGCATTCCATGTTGCTCTCTTCCTCCTGCGCAGTTCTGGCACCAAGTCATTCCTCATGTTGATTTCTCGACCCAGGTACACATAGCTGCTGCATTCGAAGATGTTTGTTCCATTGAGAGCAAATGGAGCTTCAGGGACAGTTTGTTTTTTATGAACATCGTCTTGTTGAGATTCAGCTGCAATCCGACCTTTCCACACTCGCAGTCGAAGTCGGCCAGCATTTGTGCTGCTTGGCTAATGTTTGGCGTTATGAGAACGATGTCATCAGCGAAGCAGAGGTGGTGTAATTGCCAACCATCTATCTTCACTCCCATTCCTTCCCTTTCCAGTCGTTGCATGATGTTCTCAAGGGCGGCACTGAAGAGTTTTGGTGAAATGGTATATTACCTTGCCGCACCCCTCTCTTTACATCAATGATCACTTCCTTGTAGAATGGTGAGATCCTGGTGGTGAATCCACAATACAGCTCTCAGAGGATTTTGATATACTGAGTTTGAACACCCTGTTTGGCCAGGGCTTCGATGACCACCTCAGTCTCAACAGAATCGAAGGCCTTCTTTAAGTCGATGAACGTTAGACAGAGCGGCATCCACTACCCAGACACCGCCACCCTCCAGGTTGCTCTCCAGACACTTGGGCCGAACCTCACGCACTAGTGAAGGCCTGCAAAGCCAGGTAAGCAGAACTTTGTGACCTTAGCTCTAGGTTCAATGAGACCTGGAAATAAGATCCTCTGTCTGCCTCATCCAATCCCCGACATCTGAGGGAGGGGTCCAACCCAGATGCCCCACCCTACCCAAGATAAATACCTCACTGGCCGACCCCCACTATATCCACTACCCATACCCCGCCACCCGCCAGGTTGCTCTCCGGACACACCATAAAACACTTAATACCTATTATTCCCATACCATATTTGATAGGGTTCAAATTTAGTGTGAACTATGGTAACACCTCTAAGGGTAATTGGAGGCCGCCCTAAAAGCCTCCATCCCTCTCGGAGAGCCCGCCAAGCTACCGAGAGTATTGAGCCCTCACGGCAGAGCCTAGCAAGCTACCCGCCGTGCATTCAAATTTTAATTAGTTAAAATTAGTTGATCAGAAACAAAATCAAAACCTACCTGCTCAACTCTGTTAGCCACAGTTCCAGTGCTCAGTGGCTGCCTGTGGCCCTCAGTTATCTAATGTTACAGCACAGATGGAGAACACACCCTAGGAGATTACGGGTCAAGGTTCCCTATTTCTGGGTAAGTCAAATACTCAGGAACTGCTGATTTCAAATCTGTTCACCCACACTTGTACCAGAAGAGAACAGTTATTGCTGGTAATGTCACTTCTGATTGTGAAAGAATAAAAAGAACAAGGTGTAAATATAGTATAACCACCTGTCTCAGGTTTCCTCCCACACACTATCTTCTAAATCAGCAAACTTATTAAATGATAGTATTGATAGACAAGTCTCTCTCAAGCCAATATCCTAAATCACTATGACAGAAACTGTCAAACATATTGTTCTTACTTTTAAATGCTATGTAAGTCATACTCAGGAGAATGCATTTACTCAATACTCTTGCTTGCATATATATATATATACATAAAGATATATATATATATATACATACATATATATATACATATTTTTTCTCTCAAATTTTGAAGAGAGACAACCCCCTTATGATAATGTACCCTCTGAAAAGCTCTGTGGTTATTGGGAACAGTAGGGATTCTTTGATGGGCTTAGAAAATGAGGGAAGATTCTTAACAGGGGGATGATGTGATATACACTTGATTTTTCCCAGAAGATGAATCTGGCAGCAGTGTTAGGATGATTTGAAGAGGTAAAGACTGTCGGCTGGGTGGTCTTGATGAAAATAGGAAAGAAATTATGTTCTGAATTGCAAAAGCTGCAGTAACTAAGATCCACCTGTTCAGAGCTATCTTTAGCTGCATTTGGGAACAATTTATCCACATAACCTTTTTTCCCCCTCACTTCTCTTGTATTCAAGAGGAGGTACACAGGAGGAGGAATTTGCAACATTAAAATAGAAAACAACATTATAGGACTTTGTATGTGGGTGTCTGTGTGGAAATGATAGAGGATGGGAGAGAGATAAAGAGAGAGAATGTAGGATATGGATTTACGTATGGTGGTGCATTTGTTGATTAAGGTAGTGGTGATACCAATATTGGCATGTAATATTGACAATCAATTATTTCTTACAACTTTACTACAAACACATTATCTCTTTATCTCATATCCCTCTCTCTCTTTCAGCTCTTAGAACCAGAAATTCCATCTGCTAATATGCCATGTGCTGTTGCTATTCTGCACGTTGTCTAGAATGGAGCATTAATTCCTACAGAAATTCCTGGTTTCTACTGGAAACCTGATTTAGGCCAGTACACATGTAGCATCTGTATAAATCTCTCTCTCTCTCTCTCTATATATATGTATATATATATATATATATATCTGTCTCGCTCTATCTCTGTCTCTCTCTGTCTGTCTCTCTCCTCTTTCTTCCTCTCTCTCTCTCTCTTGCCAATTTCACTTCCTTATTTGACTTATTTGACACGTGACTCTGGCCTATTCTTATTCAATTAAATTTATAGGTCCATAATTTAGAGGTGGCAGGCCTTTTTACATCCAAATAAATTACTGGTGATAGGTAACAATTCTTTTCATGTAAAAAGTATCCCCAATTCTAATCAATTGTGAAGGCCAGAAAACTGAGGTCGTCCTTAATTTTTTTACTTAATCCCACATATGGCACCCTGAGAACTGTCAGGAGTGATCTCTGAGCATAAGAGGCAGAAGTAAGCCTTTTGCACCCCTGAGTTTGGTGCCAAGCAAAGAACTAAACACTCAAGATGCTTAATTTGACCTTCTATGTTGTTTCTTAAATCTTTGATGTTTAGATTTAATATACAGAGTAGTTTAGGAGAACAAGATTAAGATAATATTTAGGTTGAATCCTTATCTAGGGTTTGTAGGATCCGTCATCTTTGTGATAACCTTGTTGAATCAACTTAAGTTTCCTGACTTTGATTTATTTACTTATTATTTTTAAGTTTCGGGTTTTGGAACCACCCTTGGTAGTTCTCAGAGGCTATTTCCTGTTCAGTGCTCAGGGACACCATTTGTTGCAGTGGATTGAGCACCAGCTTTGGTCATGCAATATGTGTTTAGACCACTGAGCTATTTTTCCAACCTAATTCCCAGAATGTTCATATACCGAAAAATATTTCCAAATTCATTTGTAAAACATGCTTGCTACATCTAAGGAAATTCATTGAGCGTTGATAACTACTATTATATTGGTTCATAATTTTCTACATATTTTAAAATAATTCTCTGAAA
This sequence comes from Sorex araneus, assembly GCF_027595985.1. Taxonomy (NCBI): domain Eukaryota; kingdom Metazoa; phylum Chordata; class Mammalia; order Eulipotyphla; family Soricidae; genus Sorex; species Sorex araneus. Next base: position 39,673,959 of record NC_073311.1, on the reverse strand, counting down.
GAAAGAAACAGTGAGTCCCAAGTGGCATGATTAAATGTGTTTGATGTGTTATATGGACTAGATAGACAGCAACTTGATATTAAAAAATACCTAGATTCTTACAACATAAGAATCTGGTCTCACTTCCTAGATTTACTGCTTATTGGTTATGACCTTGAACATTTCTTAGTTTTTTAAAATCTGTTTCATGACATATCGGAATGGTACTATCTCAACAGGGGTGTTGTAAAGATTAAAAACAATGTGTGCAAAGGCCAAAGAATAATTTCTAATTATAGCAGAACAAAATTCTTTTAATATTAGATCTATTTCTCTCAAGTAGGACTGAAACTTAATCAAAGCAGACATGATTCACAAATCTGACACCACCAACTATGGTTGCTTAACTCCTCTTATTTTCTTAAAGCGGCCAAATTTATTAGAACCTTATAAGAAATAATTTCATCATAGTGGTGGTTAAAAGGTATGGGCTATCTGCTCTAGGTAGTAGTTTCAACAAACCTTGAAAAAGATGTGCATTGAAGGTGAACTCTATGTGGAACTGAGTTAATACTAAAACATGAGATTATAATGGTTATAACATTAACACTAAAACATGAGGTTGTAGCAGTCCTTAGTCAACTGAGAGACTAGTTTAGAGATCAATATGAAGGGAGGTAGTTATTGAAGAAAAGATCAATGAGTACCTTATCGCTTTAAAAATGGATATTTATACATTCTAAATGTGCAATAATAACAAAAGTTTTATATGCAATTAAAAAATTAAATAACATTTTAAATTTATACTTTTTTATATGATAGGAACTATCCTTGGTAGAATAGTACCTCATCAAAGTTATGGCTACTTGAAATCTGTAAATAGACAATGATTTGAAGATCAAAATGATACAATAAAGGAATAGTAGCTAAAATTAGTTCATTTAATTATATCATATTTGGTTAGTTGATTCTAAGTCCAATAATATTTTTTATTTTATAAGAAGCAGTGACTACAAACACAGCCTGACACTATGAAAGGAATACTTACATGGAAGATAGTGACAGATCAGAGTGATATTTCCACAACCTAAGGATTTACAAGAATTTCTGGCAGCTACATTCTATAAACTACTTTATGATTATTCCCTAGGATTTTAGAGAGAATATGATAGTGCTGAAATCTTGATTTGAAACTTCTATTCTTTAAAAACATAAAAAAAAAACTCTTGTTGTTCAAAGCTATCCACTTTGTGGCAATGCTTTTTTGTTGTAGCTATGGAAAACTAATATAGACTGAAATCCTGAGTATTAAGCCATGAATTATTTCCTTTTGTTTTTGTTTTGAGGCCACATGTGACTGTTCAGAGATACTCCTGGCTCTGTGCTCAGTAATCATTTCTGGCAGGCTCAGGGGACCATATCAGGTGTCTGGGATTGAACCTGGGTCAACCCTGTGCAAAGCATAAAGCTTTAAAAGCAGCACCTTACCCACTTTACTATCTCTCCAACCCCCTGAAACCAGGAGTTCTGCCAGATATTAGATCTGGACAACCTCTCCAAGTCTGTTTCTTTGGGAAGAAATGTGTTGTATCAAAGTCAAACAAATACAATTACAATAAAAAGATCACAAACCAAATTTCCTGATAAATATAGATTCAAGAATCCTCAACAAAATACATGCAAATTGAATTCAATGACACATTAAAAGCATCTTACACCATAATCATAAGGGATTTATTCCTAGGATGGAAGAATAGTTCAACATATGCAAATCAATAAATGTGACACATTACATTAACAGTATGAAGAATAAAAATCATATTTCAGTAAAAGCATTTGAAAAAAATTCTACATTCTGGTAGTGAGCACATCCTCTCTCACACACGTCTACACACAAATTCTCAACTAAATACAAATAAAAATAATATACATGAGCATGATAAGGCCACACTTGATAAATCAATGTAATGTCATACTTATCAGAGAAGAACTGAAAGTCACTCCCCACCCCACATCCAGCTCTAGAAGAAAATGAAAATTTTACACTTTCACTCCCTCTATTCAATACGCAACTGGAATCTGGGAAGTAGGCAAGAAAAAGCAAAGTTATCCAAATCTGAAATGAATAAGTTAAATTACTTTCATATAACTTAATATATATTGCAAATTCTAAATATTTTAGTCCAAACCATTGTGAGATCTAATAAATAAATTCAGTAATGTTGCAAGATTCTAAATCAACATAACAAATCTGTTGCATATTTCTACACTTGTATTAACTCTGGAAAGAAGATAAGAAAACAATACTCTTTACAAAAACGTAAAATAATAAAATACTTAGCAATAAATTTAACCAAGGAGATAAAAGTCTTGCATTCTGAAAACTACAGTGTATTGATTTAAAAGTTAAAAGAAGATAAATCAATGAAAAAATATCCAATGTTCATGGATGAAAATAATTAATATTGTTAAAAGTACATTATATTCAAAGAAATATAAAGATTCAATGCTATTCTAATAAAAATTGCATGACATTACCTACTACTATAGATATAAGCCCATTCTAAAATTCTTATGAAACAACAAAGGACTAAGCATAGTTCAAGAAATTTTGAGAAAGAACTAAACTAGAAGCATTGCATTGTCTGATTTCAAAATAAATAACAGAACCACAGTTTTTAAAAAGATGATACTGACATCAAGTCACAAATAAGTAACAATAAAGTATAGTGAATCATGGAAATATTTGCATATACAATCAGCAGATCTTTCACAAAAGCACCAAGAATAAAAAAATGGAAAAATGATAGTGTCTCTGACAAATGATGTAGGAACTGAATATCCACATACAAAAAGGATAAAATTTGACCCTTATGTTGTAACATGCATAAAAATAAAACTAAGCTGAAACATGCATTTCTTCCTGGCTTACCCCTTTTAGACATGTGAGGCATCTGCCGAACTCATTGTTCTCAGGTATTTCAGCCCTGAGAGTAGTATGGTGACAATATCTATAGGTATCGTATGGTGACAAAATCATTTGATTTAAAAGAATATAATCCAGGAAGGGGAAAAGGCTGATATGTCCCACTACAGAATCACATAGATAGTACTGGGATGTTCTCTGCTTAAGTTCTCTGAACTGTCTACATCATTTAGAGCCCCAGTTGCCCACAGAATAAACCAGCCAGATAACTAGGAGTTGACTTTCCCCATTCTTCTGCTTAACTCATCCTACTTCTCACTCCTCTGGCTTGTTTACTTCTCTGTGTAAATTGCTTGCAATCAAGAGCTGAAACAGACTCTTTCTATAACCTAGACCAAGTCAGTGGTAATCATGGTATTGACCTCACAGGGTGTTTTTTCCTTTTCTCTGTAAAAATAAACACATAAATGTATGTAAAGTTTTAAAATATCTGGCACGTAGAAAGCACGCTATAAATGTTAGCCATTGTCCCTATATGAGAGGGAATGTTCTGGAAGATGAATTTGATATGCACTATCATCAATCTCTCTAAGTGTTGAGTGAATGCATAACAGTAAAAGTTCTTGTGATTTTTCAGCTTCAACTCCCATCTTCATTAATATAAGTGGGGTTATAATGGTAGAGAACAAGAGATATCAGATTTCACTCCTCCTTATGATATTTACTCAAAACCCTGAACCCAAGAACTAAAAGCAAAATAAAACTATTTACCAGCCAGAGGGAAAGGATAATAACAGCATGTGGCTTGTAAACTTAACAAATGTAATCACAGTAATTGAGCAGCTCAGGAAATAATTTGGCCAGCATAATTATATTACAAATTACATATTGCACAATTAAACAATTGCATTTTGACCACAAATGGAACTTCAAATATACAATTTGTGGCGAAGTGGAGAGGTAATTTAAAAGGAGAAAAAAAGCAAAGGCCTAGAATTGCATTTACATTTATATCCACATTAGATGGCATATACCAAGTAAATTAAGAAAGGTTAGTGTTTTCAAGAGAAAAAAATAACATATGAGTGAATTTTTGCCAGATCTTAAGTAGATGTCTTGCCACTATTTGAACATTATAGTGTGTATAAATCTCAATGCCCTATTTTTCTGAAAATGAGTAATTACCTATTAGGGGGCTCTTGGTCTGGTCTTTTAAACTAGATAAACAAATTTCTTCATTGTGGGAAATTCAAATATGCAATTATCATAAAACATGGTGGAGAGTCTCTCATTTTTTTCTTGTCAAATACACATATATCTTAATATTCTGATTGGCAGATTACCAGGAAAAATCAATTAGTTTTCTGACTCTGATATTCAAAATTCTTGGAATTTTGGGGTTTTTTTTTTTTGGTAACTTGATCAAATAAAATATTTATTATGATCTTTATACAATCTAAGTTCCCTTCTATGGTCTCCGATGAAAATCATGCTACACAGTACAAAACAAACAAAAATTATTACACGTAATAAGCAACCATGTGATGATTTCATGTGATTATGCAATGATTGCAAATATGTCAAATACAGAAGGGTCAGATGGTATTCTAAGCAAGTGCTATAGGAAAGGGAAAAATAAATCAGGAGAAAGAATCTGAGGAAGTACCCAAAATGAGACCTTCCTGCTTTTACAGTGGGAACACACACAAACACACACACACACAACACACACACACACAACCAGAGACCTCCAAATTTTAATTCTTATTGCTGCTAAGACTCATAAAGGCAAATACAACTGGAATAAGTATCTCCTACCAAAATAAGACTCTTAAAGGAGAGATAACCTCAAAGATTTTAAAATGAGTTCTACAATCTTGCTTTTTCTTCTGGGAGTCTGGATACGTAATATTTTGCCCACTGGATTTTTTGCACTACTTAAAAACGACTGATTTTGTGCTACTTAAAAAAAAAAAAACACCAGTTTTTAAATGCTATTTAAAACTGTCTCTCTCTCTCTCTCTCTCTCTCTCTCTCTCTCTCTCTCTCTCTCTCTCTCTCTCTGTCTGTCTCTCTCTCTCTCTCTGTCTCTCTAGGGGGGTCACACCAAGTGATGCTCAGGAGTTACTTCTGGCTTTGCACTCAGGAATTCCTCCTGGCATTGTTTGGGGAACCATACGGGATATCGGGGATTGAATCCAGGTTGCTTGCGTGCAAGGCAAACGCCCTACCCACTGTACTATCGCTCTGGCCCCAAATCCCCAGATTCTCTTCACTCAGTGTTTGGAGCAGAAGGAGGTCATCAGCGGTTTTTGAAAATTAACAAAACAATAGCCACTGAGGTCCATATTAGTTGAGTTTTATTGTGAGTCAGAATCTCTGTTTAGAGTGTGGTTCACTCTGCACAAGAGTCCATGTGAGGAGCTCTTGCTGTCCTCCTGTGTGCATGGGGACAACTGTGGTTAGTGAACCCAAGTGTTCACTCTGTAGTATTTTACTTATCAGTTCTTTTATGTGTGTAAAAAAAATAAGAAAGAAAAACGAGAAAGAGCTTCATTCACGTGAGATTGGCACCAGGCAACAGTTCCCTGTTGCTGGGTTCTCAAAGTCCACTCACTCCCCAAGAACAACTGCCATCAGGATTACCTGGAAACTTGATAGAAATACTTGGTTGATTAAATCTAAAACTTTGGTGCTAGGATTCAGAAATATGAGGAAACAATATGAAAAAATCTACAGGGAGGATAATGCCGGTAAAAGCCTGAAAAACACTAGTGTAGGCAAATGTGGAGATTGAGGTAGTCTCCACATTTGCTTGGGGACTGATGGCCTCAGATGACCAGACAAATTTAATTCGTTTCCTTTTGCTGGGACAGCCAAAATCAAGAAGACACCATTTTATTGAAGTTGTGGATTCACAGAATTTGCAGGACCCAAGATCTCTCTTCTTGGGTCCTGCAAATTCTGTGAATTTCTCTCTTTACTGCCTACCTTACACTGCTTTATAATTTATCGTTGGTCCCCTGAGCTGTTCTATTTTTGATTCATAACATCTGCCTCTTAAAACAGATGACCTCATTAAGAAACTTCTGTGACCCCATCAAGGTCCTGACTTTGTATTTGAGTGTGTGTCTTAATTGCAAAATGTATCAGACCTTGCTTAGAATGGAAAAATCTTACTGATCCTGGAAATACATAATTTGTAGGTGAACTTGATAAAGGAAATTTTTCCCCTAAAAAGAAGGAGACCAATGCCACAGGCATAAATCTAGTAAGAGGAATAAAAGAAATAAAAATCCCTGTAGGATAACATGGATTTATCCTTTCCGCCTTGCCACAGGAAGCTTAGGTTTAATGGGTTACTCCCATCACAGTGCTCCCATTCCTCTGTGTTTATTTGTAATTTCTCTCTGTGCTCTGTTAACTTGTAAATATTGTTTTTCTCTTCTCTTAAGTCCTTCGCATAGTTAATTCAGAGCAATGTCCTTTCTGTATGGGCACAAGAAGACAGTTAATGCTATACTTTTGTAACATGAGAGTTAATTGACTCCAAATGATATTTTCTTTCTGAACATCTGTTCTCTCAACTTACCCTCAGTTGCCCTAACTTTCTAACTTCCTCCCACTCCCAAAAGCGGGTCCCGACAAGGAACTGGATGGACCCAGGGCAAACGGTGAGCTGTGTGCTACCCTGGCATCAAAATGGGCCTGGCCAAAGTGCCATAATGCTTAACTATAAGTTAAGAGCTTGGTCAAGGACAAATGCTGTCATGATCCAAAAAGTAATAACTAGATTAGGACCCTGCTGGGGTTAGGGAAGATTAATCTGGCCTGAGCACTGTAGTCTGAGTCTTTGGCAAGATGTTCCCAGGAGAGCTGCCCTGCAAGCCTCAAAGTATCTCTTACTGTGTCCATACAAAAATAACTAATATTAAGATTTGGACTGGAGCAATAGCACAGAGGATAGGGCATTTGTCTTGCACAAGGCAGACCCAGGTTCAATTCCTCCGCCCCTCTCGGAGAGCCCGGCAAGCTACTGAGAGTATCCTGCCCACACAGCAGAGTCTAGCAAGCTACTAGTGGCATATTTGATATGCCAAAAAACAGTAACAAAAAGTCTCACAATGGAGATGTTACTGGTGCCCCCCTCAGCATATCTATGAACAATGACAGCAGAGCTACTCTGCTATTAAGATGTTAATTAAGATGCTAATCAAGTTATTGGACTAAGGAGAAAAGGAACACCCCTGGATGTGTTTCTGCCCTGGAGCCTGATGGGCAGTCAGAAGGGCTTTCTTATGTTGATTTTGCTACTGGACTGGGTGTAGAGTTGGCCCAGAGTGCTGGGAGGGGAGAGATAAGGGAGGAGTTGGGAGAGAGAGCAGGGAGCAGGATGGAGTGCAGAGAGATGGGTGGGAGACACAAGAGGAGCTGGGAATGAGGGGCAGTGTGAGACTAGAAGAATGGGGGGCTTGGAGAGACTGGAATGGGCATGTGGGGAGAATGGGATAAATGGCAACTGATTAACCAACCAGCTTGGCCCTTGTTTCCTCCTTCGTCTGCCCCATGGCATGGGTTGCCCTGGCTGGGCGAGCAGCCCGAGACCACCTGAACCTGGACGGTGAGGGGTAGAGCCATGGGGGCCTCCCCTGGCTACCCTGGAGATTATACACATCCCAATAAAAACAAAAATGTTGGATAGGTTTAATTAGTCTTTTTTCTCCTAATTGAAAATAAACAAACAAACATTGAGCTAGACAAGTGACTTGTCCTTGGCCAGAATTCATTTTTGATTTTCTTTTTTTGTCCTGTACATTAAAACTGCTCTGAAATTTGACTGCACATGACTTTCAGTCATATTAAAGAAGAAAATGAAATAATCCCAGGAAAACTTACTCTTTCACAGATAAGAAAACAATAAAGACAAATTTGAACATCTATATGCTTTTTCTCCATCTTGGTGACATCAGTACATATTAAATACGGTCTCAGTTTACATGTCCTGTTTTCAATTTTCCAATTGTTATTTTATTTTAAAACAATTCTTAGAACAGTATCTGTTCACATTTTGACATGAGTAACAACTGGTAGCTCACATTTGGATCTGACTTAATACAAATTGCTGGCATCAGTGTATCAATATCTTAAGAACACATTGTTCTAAGGTCATCAAGTACCAAATGATTCTTGGTTCATTTAGGTCAGTGTGGCTGTGTTTCTAATGTTAAAAGCATTTCACAGATTAACTCAGGTTGATGCTGTTCTGTATCACTGTGTCTAGAATCCACAGTGGCACTTAGGAAAGAGACAAGAGATGGAGCTATTAAGTAAACATGATTTAATTCAAAGTTTCTCTTATATTTGTGGATTGGGTCAAAATGTCCACCTGCTGAGACCATTTATTAGATAAATTTCCACTCAAGAATTTTTCAACTTTCTGGCCCTTATTGAAAAGCTGTGCATGATGACTTCTTGCAATGAATGTTCTTCTTTGCACTGTTAAGTTTGGAGATGAGGATAATGAGGTTCAGTCTTGATTAGAGAGTTTCAAATAAAATGCTATTTGAATTTTAGAGGCAAAATTTTAGAGGCAAAAAGGAAGACTAGAGCATAGTGAACTTAGTCTAAACCCTACCAGACTCTTAATTCTTGGCAGTGAGATATTTGCATCAGTCTAACTCATTTGCTAAATGAATTTCTTCTCAACCTGGTCTGTGAGATTTTGTCTGGCCAGGACCCTGCTCACTTCAGTTTAATGTCTCACCATACTTCGATACTGCCTAACTCTCTTTATTTTTATAAATGCATAATTTTCTGCCTCTAACTTCCCTGAATCATATTTTTCCTTCATATTTAAAAATAAAATATTTTTATTTTCTCCTTTTCTAGCTAACCCTCAGCTTATTTTTTTCAAATCCCAGTTTAGAAATCATCTCTCTTGGGGAGCTATTTATATGCTTTTGTCTATTTTTATTTTCAAGTTGTAGAAACAAAATCTGCCTTATTACGCAGAAAAGTTTATTACATGGCTCATAAAATTTGGGGGCATTGGCTTAATTCTGGAACCTGACTGAACTGGAACTGCTGCTGCTGATAGCATTGCTACTAAACCTAATTCAAGAGTTTCATATTTCAACCAGTGGATTTTAGGTGCATGAAGAGTCAAAGTGTTGTATGAGGTTCGGGAGCTTTTCTCATTTCTGTGTGTCAGAAATAAGTCTGAGTATGGTAGCCTAGGAAATATACCTGTGCCCCAATTACATAAGAGGCTGATGGTAAGTTTTACAGGTTCTATCTTAGGGAAGAAGCAGGTGTGAGACTGGACTTTTTTTTTTTTAAGATTTATAGAGACCAAAGATGCTGGACTAGCTCTTAACAAATGTTTGCCATCTATTTTGTGATCCCGTAATATGATTAGGTGCTCCTCAGTGCAGTAAACTTCCATATCTTGGTATCTTATCTCTGCCTCCATATTGCAATCAGTTTACGGTCTTATAATTTTCCCCAGACTGCTTGTGAGATTAAGAGCCATGTAATATGAATTATTTTTTTATTCACAATTTTATCTATATTCCCTGACCTAGTATTACCCACACATAGTAAGTGTCCTATAAAGATCTATTTAGATAATACATTTAACCCAAATAATTTGGGCCTTATAAAGTTGCCATCCAAGGAAATTTCTCATGCCTTCTGCAAGTTTTCCCATTGGGATTCAACCCCAGCACTCTTTGTTTTTCTCAAGCTTTATTGAGATATAGTTTAGCAAACAACACTACAAATTTAAGGAATACAATGTGTTGACTTTATACACATATATGTATATATATGTGATTGTCATAGTAAGGCTAATTTACACATTAATAACCTCATGCAGTTATGTTTTTGTGTGTAAGAACAATCTAAGATCTACTCTCAGAAAATTTCAGAAAGCATTTTATTGAAAATGATTGGTCTCCAGAACTTATTTATCTTAAAATTTTACTGCTTGGCAAACATATTTTTTACCCTACCTTAATACTTGCCTGCCTTTAGTTCCTTCTATAAAGACAGGAGGAATGAAAATAGTGGATCTTTCTGTTGGCCCATTGTTGAATATTAACCTTAAGTGTTTTAGGCTTCATCAGTGAATTTCCCCTTTTCTTCCTTGTAGAGAAGTTTATAGTGCTCTTATGAGCACCCCTAGCCCCCTTCAACCCCAAGTCTATTTTTAACCTTTTATTTGTGTTAGTTACTAAATTTCCCAAGTCAGGCTTGCTTATGTGTAAATCAAACCTGGTGACTCTGAACTTTCTATTTGCAGTAAATTGCTTGCTTTGTATTCGTAGTGAATGACTTGCTTTTTTATTTCCCTTATAACCTTTTCATATTTTAGTATAGAGCAATGTTCTTTGCCTAAAAACAGAAAGACCATTAATGCTGTGCTCCAAATGTATGGGAATTGATTGACTCTGAAATATATCTGCTTCTGGGCATCTGTCATAATTACTTGACTCAGGTTTCAGTTGGTGTAGTTCTTAACACCCCAAGAAGTGGGGTCCTCACTGTAGTCCTTGGATGGACCTGAGGCAAACCTACCTGGGCACAGAAATAGGACAGTCTAGAAAGCATAAAAGTGCAGTCTTGATGCAAGACTTAGAGACAGGACCCCCTTGGGGTAGAAAAGATAAATCATTCTGAGGACTTAGTCTGGGATTTATGGTAAAAGTCTTGCTTGTCCTCAGAACCCAGAGAACTAAGTTTTGGAATCTAAATCTCTTAATGTGTTTATCCAAATAACTGCAAGTATAAAGTAGCAAGGGAAGGAGAAAAGCAACATCGATGCCCCTGGGGAACTGAATGGCTCCTTTAGTTAATCCCCCCAAAACAATTGCCTTCATTGAAAGGCTTTAACCTCTGTAAAAAATCAATCACACCTATGTGCAGTCCTGTACCTCTAACCCCCTCAGATGTTTGATAAGTATGCTAACAGCTCTGCTTTAAATGGACCACTTTGACCATCTATTCCTGGGTCCCCTGTCTCGTTGTTCCTCTACAGAAGAGGTCTGGAGAGGTGGCTCTCGGTCAGCAAACGCATAGCACACCCCCAAATCCACAGTCCAAGATTTCCAGGTTCTTCAATATTTTCAAGAGTGAAAATATTGAGCACTAAAAGTGCTCAGGCTTAGAGTTAGGAAGTAGAAAAGCTTATTGGAAAGTAGAGGAGAGGAAAAGTAACTCCCTATATGGGAAGGACTAAGTATAGAACTAAGTTAACTATGGTTTGGTTTATGGTTTGTTTTTTTTTTAATCAGGAAAACTGGTTCTTTGTGTTACAGAGGATGCAGAAAGTTAAATATTAGGGTTTTTTTTGTATAGACCCTTTTAAATGAAAATTAGGCTTTTCATTTCTCATAGATTGAAAAGAATGTTACTGAGAATGCAAGGATCAAACAAAGATTAGTCTGGCCATTTGCCTTAGGTATTGTCCATTATCTGAGCCTTCATTATCTTAGTTCCTTATCTAAGCTCTGGGGCAGAATTTTATGTTGGACATTGTTAACCTCCTCTTTATCAGAAAGAAATTCTAACGAAGTGAAAAATGTAGGAAGGGGCAATCAAAAATGTGATGCTCACAGCAGTTGACAAGGGGAACTGAGGCTTCCTCTTTCTTTAAAATCATTGAACTTTCTGTTTCTATGAGTGGGGTACTTTTAGGATACATGTAATAAGTGATATAATTTATATTTTTCTTTCTCTGTTTGATTTCATTAGACTTCTAAATGACCTTATGATTCATCTATGCTGTTACACATGACATGTTTCCTTCTATTTCTATAACTGAGTAATAGTATATGAACTGTAGCACTGTAGTCCCTTTTGTTCATCGATTTGCTTGAGTGAGTACCAGTAATGTCTCCATTGTGAGACCTGTTACTGTTTTTGGCATATTGAATACGCCCTGGGTAGCTTGCCAGGCTCTGCCGTGTGGGCATGATACTCTTTGGTAGCTTGCTGGGCTCTCCAAGAGAGATGGAGGAATCGAACCCAGGTTGGCCCTGTGCAAGGCAAATGCTCTAACCACTGTGCTATCACTCCAGTCCAATATACTATATATGTATAATATTATCCAGCAAGTCAACCTATACCTGTGGGGCGAGTGGATCAGCAGCCTGATAGTGCCTTGAGACTTCCAGATACCCCAAAATTGCTGCTGTGCCTGTGGCCAGACACCCAACAACTTTGGGCCAAGTTTACCAAGAAATTAAACCGCCAAAAGTTAGGTATGTGGGAGACACACCCATAAACCACCTCCAGCTCAGCTATATGAGCTCAAAAGCCTCCTTCCCTCTCAGAGAGCCTGACAAGCTACCAAGGATATCCCACCCGTATGACAGCCTGGTAAGCTATCTATGACATATTCGAGTTGGCAAAAACAGTAACAACAATGTGCTCTTCATGTTCCTGGAGTGAGCAGACGCCATTGGGTTACACTAGTATGTGACAGGGATGAACAGAGAAGTTACTGGTGCCCGCTCGAGCAATCTATGAGCAACAGGATGACAGTGATAGTGATTAATATTTTATATTATAATGCTATTCATTTATATATACATCAATATACAATTTTGTTAATATTCCATTGTGTATATATACCTATAATTTATGCACATATTTGTATGTATATTTTTTCATATTCCACTGTGTACATATGTCTGTGTGCACATGTCTATATATATGTATATATACATATATATAAAACAACCAACCCCATCAAAAAATGGGAAGAAGAAATGAACAAAAACTTCCTCAAAAAAATTCAAATGGCCAAAAGGCACATGAAAAATGCTCTGCATTGCTAATGATCATACTAATTATTATCTTATACCACAGAGGCTGGAACACATTAAAAAGAGCAAGAACAACCAGTCTGGCATGAATGAGGGGACAAAGGGACTCTCATTCATTGTTGGTGGGAATGCCAACCGGTCCAGTCTTTTTGGAAAACAATATGGACATACCTCAAAAACTAGAAATTGAGCTCCCATTTGATTTAGCAATACCACTTCTGGAAATATACCCTGATGGCCCAAAAGCACACAGCAGAAATACCATCTGCACCCCTGTGTTCACTGCAGCACTTCAAAATAGCCAGAATCTGAAAACACAAGTACCTGAGAACAGATGACTGGATAAAGAAACTGTGGTACATCTACACCATGAAATACTCTGTAGCTGTTAGGAAAGATAATCATAAAATTTGCTTATAAATAAATGGACATGAAAAGTAAGAGTATAAATAAAAGTATCATGCTGAGTGAAATGAGTCAGAAGGCAAGGGACAAATATAGAATGACGAACTCATTTGTGGGATATAAAAAAATATTATGAGACTAATATTCAAGGCCAGAAAAAACAGGGACCAGGAGGACTGGACAATGATTGGAAGCATGCTACAAGTTTGTGGGGGGTGAGTGGGGGGGAGGAAGGGCAGTTAGATAGAGAGTGAACCAGTATGACAATTAAAGTTAGGAATGATCACTCTGGACAAGAACTGAGTGATAAAAGTAGGTAAAGGATATACATGATAATCTTTCAGTATCTGTATTGCAAACCATAATGCCCAATAAAAAGAGAGAGGGGCTGGAGTGATAGCACAGTAGGTAGGGCATTTGTTTTGCACCGGCTGACCCATGTTCAATTCCCAGCATCCCATATGGTCCCATAAGCACCGCCAGCGTTAATTCCTGAGTGCAGAACCAGGAGTGACCCCTGTGCATTGCCAGGTGTGACTCAAAAAGCAAAAGAATAAAAAATAAAATAATAAAGAGGGAGAGAGAGAGAGGGAGAGAGAGAGTCTGATATAGAGGCAGGCAGGCAGGAGTGGAGAGGGGCGGAATGGAAGTTGTGAACATTGGTGGTGGGAAATGTACACTAATGAAGGTGATATCAGTGGGCCCCACTGGTGACTTATGTGAAGCAGGAAGGAGAAAGAAAGATGGTCATTTTCTCCCCATCCACCTCTGCCACACGGACCCAGGGAAACTGGGTTCTTATCTCACCTCTCAGAAAAGAATTTTAGGAGTAGATGAGCAGTGAAGTAAAATAAACTTTATTTGGATTTTTTTTTTTTTTTTTTTTTTGCTTTTTGGGTCACACCTGGTGATGCACAGGGGTTACTCCTGGCTCTGCACTCAGGAATTACTCCTGGCGGTGCTTGGGGAACCGTATGGGATGCTGGGAATCAAACCTGGTCCAGATGCATGCAAGGCAAATGCCTACCTGCTGTGCTGTCACTCCAGACCCTTTTTGGAGGTTTTGAAGGGAAGAAGGGAGAGAAATTGGGAGACAGTAAAGACTAATGTGCTCAATGGAGAACATGGGCTTCTCCAAGGGTGGAGAGAGCTTCTACACACATCCAGCATTAGACATGAAAACATGAAAGTACACATCTCAAGAGGGAGATGAGGGCGACACATGTGCTCAGGCACCACATGTGCTCAATCACGTGGGTGCAAGCAGCACATGGGCTCAGGCAGCATATTCATACCCTTTCTTTGTTCAAGGTGACCTTTGTAGGGTTTCTCCAACCTGCCCCCATGTGCGGCTTCTATCTAGGTAAAAGTCCCTTGCTAAGGAGGTTACCAGAGGGGCTTGGGAGTGGTAATGGTCTTCTTTGAAATTCCTCTTTTGGCCTTTTGTTTCTGTAGGAGCTTCTCTAGGTCTGTTGCTGTAAATAGTTGAGGCTCTTATCAGACTTTAGTTCCTGTTTTTTCCTGTTTTCTGCAAGGTTGGCTTTGCCATTGTGTAGAAGGGGGCCTTCCCTATCTGTCTGCTTGCCTACATTCAAGGGATGAGTGTTGGAACATTGTAAGACTGAAACCTAATCATACACAACTTTGTAACTGTGACCCAATTAAAAACAATTTTTAAAAAGCTATCATATATACATATATGTATATATATGCATATATATTTTCCCCTTAATTATTTATTAACTTATCATCAGGCACTAAATCACTCTCATGTCTCAGTTGTTGTAAATAATGCTTCACTGAACATGGGGGTACAGATATCTTATCAAGATAGAGATTTCATTTCCTTTAAAGAAACACCCACAAGTAGGATTACTGAACTGTCTTATTTTAAGTGGATACTCAATCCTATCAGTGAGCCATAAAAGGGTCTGAGTCCTTATACTTCTCTGTGATATTACATACCTATTTCTCACTTGACCGAATGTAACTGTAAGCATAAGACCAAAGCGACAACCATTAAACTTAAAAATGTGTCTGTCAAGGGGTCAGCGCAATAATACAGCAGGTAGGGTGTTTGCCTTACAAAATGGCCAAGGCAGGTTCAATCCCTCGCATCCAATATGGTCTCAGAACACTGCCAGGAGTAATTCCTGAGTGCAGAGCCAGGAGTAAGCCCTGAACATCACTGAGTATGCTTTGCAAACAAACAAAAATTAATGTTTGTCAAGGACATGGTGGGGGATGGAAGGGAACCTGAGTCATTGGTGGAGGAATGTAGTCACTAGAAGTAAAATTGGAGTTAGGAATGTTGTATGGCTGAAACCCACGACTTTGTATATCATGGTATCCAAATAATTTTTTAAAAAATTTGGCTTCAAGTGAGCTTTGAAATATCACTGCCTTGTCATTATTACTTCTGAAACATTGTTATTGTACTGAAGCAAAATTTATTAGATCGTTATGGAACCAAGCTTTCCTATAAAACTATTCTAAGTGTCCTTGGCTTCAAGTCCAATGTCTTGCTCTGAAGTAGGTTTGTCATGCAAATTATTCATTGCCTGAAGAAACAGGGTCCATAGGAAGCTAAAATTAGAACACCATCTAAGGAGCTGTTGTTGAATATTTCAAGCAGCTGATGTTCTCCTCCATCACAAGCATGACAATATTCAGAGAGGGACCATGGAAACACTTTTCAAGGATGGGTACTTTTCTAGGCTACTTGTTTGTTTGTAAATTATTATTTTCAAATGGGTACTTTTCTAGGCTACTTATTTGAAAATTATCACCAAGGGACCAAGTCACACCAGCTGGAGGCAGTATAAAATGATGAATATTAAATTTAAATCAGAATCTGCAATCTGCCATTTTGTGGTATTGTGCAAGTGACTAACCCTTTTATGAACCAAAGTCTCCCAAACTGTAAAATGTATGTTACTAAACACATTTGATTTTCATAAAGAGTGAGTGGAATTTTTAGCAATGTGTTTAGCACATTGGGTAAACTACAAAGTAAGTCGAATTTTGAGCCAACATGTTTCATTTCTTCTCAGGGTCATGTTTCAAAAAAATTAAGTGGATCGATTCATGAAAAAATAAACATTTTCTATTTTAAATCTCTCCTTTGCATAGTTTGGCAATAGGATATCAAATTGATGGGCATATGTAGGGAATAAATGTCCTATAATAGAATTTAGTTGATACTATTATTTATTGTATACAGTAAGCCAATGAATCAAAAACAATGAATCCAAAAATGAGTCCAAATGAGTCCAAAAACAAGAATATTGACTTCTTAAGACATAATGGAAAGCTCATATTCTGTCTTACAGTATTCAAACAGCTTCTTTCTCTCCCAATTTACCAGATTTAGCTAACAGACCTCCCTTTTGTGAATAGAGCCTAGTATTTTTTGTTTTTTGTTTTTTATTTTTTTTTGGTTTTTGAGTCACACCCGGTGATGCTCAGGGTTTACTCCTGGCTCATGCACTCAGGAATTACTCCTGGCAGTGCTTGGGGGACAATATAGGATGCTGGGAATTGAATCCGGGTTGGCCATATGCAAGGCAAACGACCTACCCGCTGTGCTATTGCTCCAGCCCCAGAGCCTAGTGGTTTGACTTGGCTTTGTTGATAAAAAATAACTAAGTATTTATGAATATACCTTTACTATTGGTATTCACCAACTTCCAGTGCAGTATAGTCAAAATTCAGTGCAGGTATTTTCAACTTGACTAAATTTCATCTTTGACTGTATAGCCATTTGTCATAAAGAAACAAGTTGTTTTTTTCATCCCATGAGATTTCTTCACACCACAAGAAGGAGCTGAGAACAGCAAAGGACTATTGAGATGTCTTTCCTGGGGTTAGGCTGACTTATGAGTGAAGTAGTTTGTTCTCCTAGATAATTTTAAAAAATCATCTGAGACTGAAATTTTTGTTTTAGCAAAATAAAGAATCGGTACATGTGACTGGATGTTTAGGGTCTTTGACTATGGTCCTGGGACCTGGTTAGATTTTGGATCCATGCTTTGTTGACTGTGTCACTTTGGATTAATTGCTTAACCTCTCCAAACCTCTTTCTTTTTTCTACTAGAAATTTCAGTTTGGCAAGGTCAGTGATTAGTAGCAGTGGTCAGAGGGGTTTAAAATTCAGGGTGAGAGGCTAAGCCTCATTTAGGAGAAATTGAGTTCAACCAAGAAAAAATAATATTTTTAATACAAAGAACAAAACAGTTAAAAAATGGAGCTAGAGTTACAGAGATCAGAGCCAAATAGAAGTGGGAATAGAACAGGGGGCAAAGAGGCAAAGGAGTAATAGGTGGATAAATTTTCCGGAGAGCAGGAGTTAGGCACTTGTTTTGATCAGACACTAAATGCTTTCTGATTCGGTTCTCAGTTGCCTTGCCTTAGAGCAGAAATTGCAAACTGGAGCCTGAATATCAGCTGCAGCTTATAAACAAAAGGCACAATAATAAGAAAAGTTAAATAATGTCTACACAATTATGTTAAATTATGTTAGATAATTGTTTAGACAATTTTCCCTCCCATGTTCTAAATGCTTTATATATTTTTTCCTTCACATGTTCTAGATGTTTTACATATATTTTCTCATTGAAACTGTGCAGCATTCTTTTCAAGTTGTTATTGTTGGTATCTTAAATGTATAAATGGGAGAATTGGACAATGGTTGGTAAAGTTATGACTAGAGCTAGGTAGACTGACTTTAGGGTCCACTTACTTAACTGTCATCATATAATATGGCCCATATCCAAATCTTAGGGAAAGTATACTCAGGAGATGGGATGGCAGAATGAGGTTCATCCTATCTTCTTTATCTTATGTCTTATGTTCACAGTCTTTTCTTGGACATATTTGCATCTCTGACTTAGTTATCATCAACACACCTTCTTATTACTTTGAAATAAAATATTACTTTCACACCCACTTATATAAATGAGGCTCTGCTTTTATGGTTAAGCATATATTTTGTCTACCTCTTTTAATGAGTGATAGCACAACAGGTAGGGCGTTTGCCTTGCACATGGCAGACCTGGGTTCGATTCCTCCACCCCTCTCGGAGAGCCCGGAAAGCTACCGAGAGTATCCTGCCTGCACGGCAGATCCTGGCAAGCTACCAATGGGGAATTCAATATTCCAAAAACAGTGACAACGAGTCTCACAATGGAGACATTACTGGTGCCCGCTTCAGCAAATCGATGAGCAATGGGACAATAGTGCGACAGTGCTATGTCTGTTTTAAAACCATTGGAAGTAGTTATTGAAATTTAAATTTGGAATACTTCTCATTCAAATCTCACTTCTGATTTTGCTCAAGTAATCGGAGGAACTTGGAGAATTTTGGAATGCTGTTCCCGATGACTCCAATCAGAGTCCTCCATTGCAGGTGCTGCTCCCCAGGACCTTGTTGTGGTTCCCACCCTTCTGCAATGATCATTTATATTTACATCAATTTCTTGCCACAGTAGACCTTAGTGACCTCTGGTTTAAAGGTTTCTGGTGGGCATATAGTATGGGTGTCAAAGTTACAACAAGGACATTTGCAGAAAACAATGTAAGATGAAACCCAGAGTACCATGAGGAATGAAGTTAGAAGGAGAAGACAGATATATCTACAAAATGCATCTACATATTGATGTCTCTCAATTGTGGGATACAAAGAAACATAAGCAAAGAACAAAACCTGAGAAATGATCTGCAGAACTGAGCTTACCATGGTGGGGGGGCATGTAGAGAGGGTTGGGGAGAATACTTTAGTGAAGGGTATGGTATTGGAATACTGTATGCCTGAAATTCTATAATTAACAATATGGAAAATCATGGTGTCTGAACAAAACAAACACACACAAAACACACACTTAAGCAATTGAAATGAAACTGCTCAATCAGATATACCTATTTGTATAATTTTAGAGCTTTGAATTTTATTCATCATGGCATGTATGAACACTACAGCAACAGGAAAATATTCACCAGTTTGGTTGACTCTCTGCTGGACACACAATCAGGGCTATACTGGGCATTCCATTGGTTTCTAGGATCTTGAGACTAGTTCTGGGGAGACTGGCAGTCATTCCCAAGCCTAGCCATTATGAAAATTTTCCAATTATAATTCTTCTGCCTCTTTTCCTATGGCATATTGGATACTTGCATCAGAGATAATGACATTTTAAGATAAAAGTATCTCGATTCTCAACTCATTGCTTATATAATAGTCACTGGTACGACCTTCTATACTGAAGAAAACCCTTTTATCTTGTTGAGTCATTGAGCTAGGAGGCTTACTACTGATGATTACCACAACTAATATTCTTAATATTGTTCTGATATAAGCACTTTATATATAGAAACATGTTTAATCATAACATATTCTATCATTTCACTCTGTAGATAAGGAAACTCCAGCAATGAGAGATTAATGACTTGTCCAAGGTTGCAAGATTCATGAATAAAAGATCCAGGATTTGAACACAGGATCCAAAGTTTTGCCATGGCTCACACTGTTTCTTAATAAATATGTACAGAATATATGTGGATGTCCAGGCAGAAATTAGGGTTTTGGGGATGCAAACTTCATGAACGCTCTATCCTTTAGCTTAAGGAGAGTGCAGTACGAGTGGAAACAGCCTCATGAACGAGTTCAATAATCCATGTGCACAGTGGGTGATAGGCACCATTGGAGGACCCAGGACAGCCTTTCTGAAATTGTGGAGAGAGACTTAGAATGAAAACAGTGAGGAGGGAAGATATCACTTCTTGCAGAAGATTCTTCTATGAGTACACCAGTTCACATGAATTCTGAGTACTGCATTCACATTCCCCAGCACTAGAATAATTCAGGGTGTCTTTAGGAATGTCTTTTTAAAAATTTTTGAGTCACACTTGCCCATTCACAGGGGTTACTCCTAGCTCTGGACCCAGGTATTACTCCTGGCGGTGCTTGGGAGATTATATGGAATGCTGGAAATCGAACCCGGGTTTGCCATGTGCAAGGCAAACATCCTACCCGTTGTGCTATCACTCCAGCTCCAGGAATGTCTTATTTTTTCTCAAGCGTTTGTTACCACATCTCTTTCTCCTCTGACTTACAAATAGCATTTCATCTAGTGAAGTGATTATCACTGCATATTTACTTTAAGAACACAGAGAACAATTAAAAATCATCAATTACTATAAATAGACGTGACAGTTAATATCTCTCATGATACCATAAACCTATGCAGCTATCGACTCACTAACAGGTAAATAATTCTACAAGATCAATGGTGACAATAATGCTTTGCTAAATTTAGAGCCACCAAAATAAACATATAAGTACATAGGGTCAAAACAATTCTTCATATCCACCAGGGAAATTTTCATCAAGTTAATATGCTATGATAAAGCAAAAACAAGTGGGAAAAAACTGGTTTCTCCTTGAAATGTACTTTTCTTGTAGTGGATTCTAGAATTATTTTATTTCTTCCTAAATTTTAATGATATTTTGAATAGCTAAGACATGATCTGAGAAAATGATGATGCTTCAGTATCAAGAAAGAGGCATGTTTTAAGAAGTATTTGTAAAAGAGTTTAATAGACATTAGCATCCCATGACTAAAACTTGGTTATTGCAGAAGTTATTTGTATTCCTTGGTTTTTGATATTTTCCCATGTTACAAGTCATATTAGCATTTTGGGTATTCTCCTACTAAAGTGTAAAGTTTTAAAAATATTTTTAACAGTGGGGTAAGCTGAACATCTATATGAACTTATACATTAAAACACTTATTAACATCTCTATTTGTGTATGTTGATACATAGAGCTATGCACTGTAACTAAGAGTAAATGCAGAGAAATGTGAGCTTTAATTGTGTCTCTGCATACTTCTAGCTTTGTGCAAACTCTGTTACTCTCCTGAGCCTCTGTTTTCTGATCTCCTAAGTATGCAATGAAATGATATTTATCAGAGGATAGGTAGGATGAGTGAAGGGACAGTAGATAGGGGTAAATAAATGAAGAAAAAAGGAAGTCACTGGGCTTGGGTTAAGTGAACAAAAAGACAAGAAACTTCCTTTATTACATTTTTGAATAATTTTATTCCACCTGCAAAATAATGCCAAAATCTAAAATTTCAGTCTTATATTTATTTCTTACTTGTACTTGTCTTCAGTTTTTTCTTCCTATAGTAGTTCAGGATTAGATGAAAAAAGATCTGATTTCTAGTTCAGAATTAACCACTTGTTAGCTATGTAGTTTAAGCAAGTTGTTGAATGAAAATTGATTTTGGATCTTGGTTTTCTGAACTGAAAAATGTAGATGGTGATTATCTTGTAGGTAATGGTGACGACTGAATGAGCCACTTGACACATAATCCCACAAATTAAGTGCATACAGTAAAATATTCTTCTATTTCACTGTATGCAAGTCTACCCCAAACTGTAAGACATTTGGAAGAGTTGTATATCATCATTATTCAGGCAGAGCAGTTGGCCTGAGCAACGTTGTATTTATAGATTTCATAGACATTGAATAAATGCATCAGTGCCCAGTAGAATGCAGATAGATCTCACTTCCTCAGATCATTAAACTTTTAAAAGTTGGCAGCTATGAGTGAAAGACTACTCAGTGGGATACACAGGAGAATGATGCCATTAGAAACCCAATTATGACAAAAGAATGGAATTGTGAAGATTAAAAACTCCATCCAACACAACAGTGCAGGTCAGCCAGAAAGTGTAGTGTGGGAGAAAGATAAAAAGAAAATTGTGCATTGGACAGGTTTTCCATTTGGGTGAGACCAATGATTCCTCCCCAGAGAGCCCTCCTGACAGAATTCACTTGGGTCTCTGCCGGCATATCCTGTCAACTATGCCAAGACTTCCCTCTCGTGAACTCCTTGGGTTAAATCAACTGTCACTTTTTCCTGGAGCCATAAACACAGTCCCGGTGATCTTTTAGAAAAGCAATTCTGTTCACCATTCAAAGCAACTGCTGCCTAATCCCATTACATTTATGGGTGTTGGTCAGACTTTGTTTAGTAGCTATAGACATCAGTATTTCAAGTTCTTTTAACATCTCTTCGGTTTAGTTCAAATGACCTATGAAAAGTAGTGACCCATCCTTAATAAGACAGTCAATTTACCTTTTCATTCTAACACCAAAAAAAAGTCATCCATTTGGTATTTATAAAAATTACTGTTGAATTCCAGTTCCATTTCACTTCCTATTAGACCTCATGCCAAATCTTGTTGGACCCGCATTCAATCTGCTTTCACATAATAGAAACCTTGTGCATCTGGAAGGAAAGTGGCCTTTATTTTTCTGATGCTAAAGAATTGCTCCTTCTCACACATGCATCAGGAGAAGTAGCTCCTTTCACAAATTCCAGAAATCATTTGTAAGAAGGTGGCTTATGCCCTTCCTGATAAATGACAAAACAAAAGAAATACAATAATTGTGACAGTGGGAAATCATAAGATAGCAACCTTTTAATATTTATACTTGAGCCAGTTTAAAATGCATTTTCATTAAAAATAGATTGAAGAGATATACCACTTGTTAAATCCTAAGCAGGCAGAGATAATATGTTCCACTCTTACAAGATTTACCTTGTTTAATCTTTGAAAAGTTATGAATTAATATTGTATATTTAAGTGAGTTGTCTAAGATCAAATACCTGTAAGTTACAGAGCTATTTAAACTCAGGTCTACGAGATTTTAAAACTCATATTACTTTTACTTTGCTCTGCTGACTTAATTTAGCTATTAAAACATAAGAATCAGTTATGCATATGAAACTTCCATATGACTATGGAAACTTCTATATGAACCATATTTTTCCTTCAGAACTCTTTATTTGATTATAAAACAGCTTATAAACTTGGGATTTATTGGAAAGGACACTGGTTGGATAAAGAACATTACTTGGAGTCAGAGTGTTGGTGCAGAGGGTAAAATGTTTGTATTGCAAATGGCCATCCTTGTCCAATTTCTAGTACCACATATGGTCTCAGATTACTACTGGGAATGATCTCTGAGCACAGAGCCTAAAGTAAGTCCTATACATAATTGGGTGCCTCACACCTCCCCTAAAGAACACCACTCAATTTTGAATTAAATTTCTGTAATTTGTAAGCCCAGTGATCTCAACCAAGTTTTCTTTTTTTTAACCAAGTTTTCTTTTTTTGTTTGTTTGTTTTTTTTTTTTTTGCTTTTTGGGTCACACCCAGCGATGCTCAGGGGTTACTCCTGGCTTTGCACTCAGAAATTACTCCTGGCAGTGCTTGGGGGACCATATGGGATGCCGGGGATCGAACCCGGGTCGGCCGCATGCAAGGCAAACGCCCTACCCGCTGTGCTATCGCTCCGGCCCCACCAAGTTTTCTTGATACTTGAATCCTCAATGTTCTTATCTATAAAATAGGGTAATGCTATCACTATTTCAGAATTTTGTAAATTTACAAGGAATAAATGCAATCATGCACAGAATTATTTTTTTGAGTTCAATAATGAGGCAACCTCATTATACACAGTATAAACTGAAAACATTTTTTTTTTCAAGTGGGTGCTAATGTGCTGAACCAGAAAATTAGAATGCCTCCTTTGAAAGAATCTGGAAAAAGAAATGGCTGAGAAATGCCTTCTTCATACACATAACTCCTAGCGCTTTTAGTAGAAGTTGAAGAATTACTAATGCAACCTGCAAGGCAAATAGGTCTGTAAAAGATCGAAATAGCAAACACATTACTTTTTATTCTCAAGCTTAAAAATGCTTATGGTAAAAATAAATTTGTAGTTTTCCACTGAGCCTTTTTATTCAGAGTTTTTATCTTAAAAAGCCATATCATAAATTTAGAAGGTCCTAAACTATAAATTGGAGTAATTTTTAAAGTGGTAGGTCAAAATATATAAATTCCACCTAGTAGAATTTTCCTGAAAGGGCTAATAATGCACTAAGTAGGGTCAAATAGGAAAAGAAATTAAGAGCAGAAAAGAAACATTGCAAGCATCTGATTATTATGTTTGATTGTCCTTTGGCTTTAGTCTTTTATGTTGAAAATATTCTGTGTAATAAGGATAAGTGAAAGCAAACAAAGATGACTTCTCTTCCTCCTCTTACTCTATAATAGAAAAAAATATGTAGATGCTGAAATTTTCAACTTGGGGTTTTCTTGTGGAGTAAAAAATTCTCTGAAATGAAATGAAAATTTTTATTTTAAACTAAAGGAAATCAAAAGTGTTGAAAAATGTGATCTCAAGCTTCAGAATGTTTGCATACCTTTTGAAGTATGCTCTCATTTGTTGGTCTATAATAATAAAATTGGGGCAGGATGAGGGAGGCAGATGTGATTGATTTTCCTATTGCAAATTCTGTACCATAATCTAGAGGAGATGTTGGAATTTTAACCATTGTTCAATTTTTCTAGACAACATGCATTTAGTGTCCTAATGAGTGAGTCCCTCTTGCTCTTTCTCTTTGACAAAAATTCTCAGAAATTTTGAATGGACTGAATTATATACAGTCTTTTGAAACTCTAAGAACCACTAATGTTAAAGGGTAATGAAGAACCTGGATTTAAACCAAGTCTTTTGACCACGAAAGATTGTCTATTTCTGAAGCATTATATCTAGAAAAACCATAATTCAAACCACCACTGTTCTATCATTTTGTCCAACAAAAGACCCTCTAAAATTGAGTTAATTTTGATGAGGATAGTAAAGAGGAGTACATAAAACAGATACTTATGTTCACTGTCACTGTATCACTGTATCACTGTCATCCCATTGCTTATTGCTTTGCTCGAGGGGGCACCAGTAACATCTCCATTTTGAGACTTGTTGTTACTGTTTTTGGCATATCTAATACACCATGGGTAGCTTCCCAGGCTCTGCAGTGTGGGCGAGATACTCTCAGTAGCTTGCAGGGCTCTCCAAGAGGGGTGGAGGAATTGAACCGGGGTCGGCCATGTTAGTTTCGGAAAATTTAAAAGGACAAGAAGGTGAGACTAGCCCTGTTCATTCAGCGTCTGGGAAAATATGACTCAAGGTTCTTTTTCTACAGAGTCCAGTAAATATGGGAAATCCTATAGTAATGAGAAGATTTTTATCTCCATGCTTGACAATACAGAATATGCTAGAACATTATCTACTAGATCTAGAATATAATAGATCTTCCAACCTCAGAACTAATAGTATCACCTCTCATAATTATTATATTGGCTAAAAGATTCCTATAAAGTGCTTAGAAGAAAGTGTTTAGTAAAAAACTGCTTAGAAAAACAATTACATAAATAATTACTAAATTAGGGATAATTGCTATTTTATAATGTCCATTGTGATAGTGTGTGGGTTCATTATTGTATATTTAGAAAGCATTATGTCCAGTAAATAAATAGTGATGCTCAATATAGGTCTCATAAATATGAACTAATTTTAGTAACAAAGTAAATATCACCACTACTTCATTTGCACAGAGGTTATAAAACTTCTCCAAAGCTACCAGGTTGGTGTCAGAGTTAGATTCAACACCAAGAAAAACTGTAATTCAAACCACCGCCATTCTATGTTGTTTCTCAAACAGGAGCAGAAACAAAATGTATATTATGCACCACCTATATTTATAAATTTAGTTTATCTATATATTTTCCTCTTGCTACTTGGTAGTGTGTTTTAAAAATAGGTTTTGTCAATTTTTTTTTAAATTTTATTATTTAGCACTATTGGAATCACAGCAATTTTAAGGTAGGGAAAGTACAGGAAAACCATATATTGGTAACTTATCCATCCTACATATCGTGCTGGATGTAGTCTTCCCAGTTTGATCTTTAGAGCAAACCAGTCAGGGTTTTATTTACACCATATTGTTATTATTTGGGAGGTGGAAGTGGGCCATAACTGGCAATTCTCAAAGATAACTCCCAGTTCTGCCCTCAGGGGACCATATGATGGATTCAGATCCAAGTCGGCTGCATGCAAGGCATTCTAACCTCTGTAAAATTTCTCTGGCTCCTATTTAGCCCCACATGATGAAAAGGAAAGGAATTGTCTTTTAAGTGCCTATTTTCATAGGATTTTCATTAAAACAATTATGATATGGTCCTCAGAGTGAAAGTACAGCAGGTAGGGCACTTATCTTGCACTTTGTGGACTCAGGGTTGATCCCCAGAACAACAAATGGTCCCCATACCTACCAGGAATGATCCATGAACATAAAGACAGGAGTACCACCAGGTGTGGTTCAGAAACCAAAAGAAGAATTGTATAAGAGAAATTGCATAGCAATTTAGAAACAACAATGCACCATAAGATGATCTCACTTGGTGCTACAAATGAGAAAAGAAACATGAAGAGAAGGAATATCATGCAGTATATAGTAGGTCAGGGTCAGGGAAAAGTCTAGCTTTCTTGATTCCTGTTGAATTTTTTAAAGACAACTTCTCCTCCCTTCTCACATAATAATTTAAATGATCACACTTTCCCTACTAGTTCCTGTTTTTGCTATTCATCTGTTCTAGGCATAGAAGAGACATAAAAGCAATGTTTCTAAGAAGTCCATGATTCTAGGCTTAACAGTATAACCTCTATAACCCAATTGATTGCCATACCGTCTTCCACATCCAAGATCACCCAATATCTCTTTTTTTTTCTCTTTTGGGACCTACATGATACACTGAATAAATTAACTTCAGACCAAATGAGTTGGATTTAGGAGGATATCTCTGATCTATTTTAATATAGCCAAGATTTAGATGAAATATGGAAGGTATAGCATGGTTTACAGAGTAGGGGGCATGTGGTTAGAAATTTTTCAGATATGATACAACAGAAAATAAGACACTGGGCATCTGGCTGATCAGGTTGGAAGTATATAAAATGTATTCTATTTGTATTAGGGTTTATCACCTGTTAAAACTCTGTCTGCACTGTCTCTTGTAGTTGTATAATCGCCCTAGTTATGATCACTCCCCTGAGGAAGAAGGTGAAATTGTCATGCTAATTTTATTTGCTTTGTAAAGCTAAGTATGATGTGGTTATTAATTTCTTATTTTCTGTGTTTTCTTTCTTTTGTCAAAGCTAGTAAGCACACTTACAGAAAATAACAAAGAACTGTAGCACTGTAGCACTGTCATCCCATTGTTGATCGATTTGCTCAAGCAGGCACCAGTAACGTCTCCATAGTGAGACAGGTTGTTTTTGGCATATTGAATACACCACAGGTAGCTTGCCAGACTCTGCCGTGTGGACAGAATACTCTCAGTAGCTTGCAGGGCTCTCTGAGTATAACAAAGTACAAGATTAAAAAAATGAAACTAAACAAAATGATTTATCTGGACAGACCCAGGCAACAAGAGGTCTGTGAGTTTATCTTAGTCCGTGCTAATGAGGTGAACAGAATGTGGGAGAAGGTTATCAATAAGAGTAGAGGTCAGCTGCCATCACATAATAGAGGAGCAATCACAGTGGCTGCACGGATTTTTAAAGAATGCATAGTCTTATATAACTATAAACCACCACAAATTGCTTCTATAGAGATAATAAGGATAATGGGAAAACATCTCATTTATTCACTCTGTTTTTAGAATTTAAGATAATAGTGAAAGCATGCAAAGCAATTTGAAGGGTTACTTATTGCCATTCTGCCAAATGGAATTCCTCCACTCTCTGACTCCTATGGCTTATTTAAATGGGCATAGATCATGGCCTGTGGTGGAAACTGTGATTGAATGTTTCATGAATCAGTTCAGGCTCTTGGACCTTGACTTTGTAGAGATAATGCTTTAGAATTTTTCCACTGAAGCTATTATGAAAGGGAAAAGAGTTGGCATAGTGCTTAGTATGATTTTGAGTACATGTAAAACAGAAAGTGTACAGTATATATGAAAAGAACTAGAGATGGTATTTGGCCAATGATGGGAAGGTAGAACTTGGCTCTGAATACTTGGAATTACATTATTTATGGACCATAGATTCCACCATTTCTATAGTTAAATAACTTTAAAGTTTATATGTAAAAGTGTCATTATTTTTAGTTAGCATACAATTACCATAGCAATAAATAGGACCTTGAACTTTGAAAGTTTTCTTCATCCACAGGAAGTTATGTTTAGTGATATGGACAATGAGTTTTTGAGACAGACATATTTGGGTTTAAATCTGCAGTTTGCTTCCTATGTAAATTTCAGCAGATAACTCCAAAGATTTCAGCTTTAATTGCAATTTGAAAATTAAAATACTAGTACCTAGTAATACCTAGTACATACTGATAGCATATTAAAGATGCACATATCTCTTTGAAGACCATTTTGCATATTAAAAACTATATATAAGTTACCTGAGGTATTCCAAATAGTGGGTATTTTAGTTTTTATTTCAAGAAAATATTAAAAATAAATCTGATTTTTTATAAAATATAGTGTCAAATTAAAGAAATTCAAGAAAATTCTTGTAAATACATCTGTTAAATATACAGCTTTTATCAAACAGGTCATAAAAGAAAATTTTTTGTGATGCACTTTATTTTTTATTATTTAAAAAATTTTATTGAATATCCATAAGATATACCATTACAAAGCAGTTCATGATTGGGTTTCACTCATACAATGATCCAATACCCAGATCTCCACCAGTGTACACTTCCCACCATCCATGTCCCCCATGTCCCTCCTACCATACCCCAACTCCACCCTTTTTCACCCCCCACTCTTAGCCTGCCTCGATGGCAGGCACTTTTCATCTTCCTCTCTCTTCTTTTGTGCATTATGGTTCACAATACTATACTAAGAGGTGATAGTGTTTGTTCATGATGTTCAGTATTTTTATCAGGAAGGTAAGGCTGGAGTAGTTTTTTAAACTGGTGGCAGCTTTGAGGTGTGGATGTGACTGCCAAGGCTTCTGGAATTACAGACAGATGGGTGAATAGCCCATCCTGACGCTGGAAAAATTTGGAGATTTTAGTCACAAAACCTGAATACCCAAATTTTCAGCAGATTATATCTCTGTGAGTTCCATCCCAAGATGGTGGAGTTCGACCAGAGGACTTAGAAGAGATTTTGGAGTGTGGGAGCAAGTGGCACCGGGCTGACCCACCCCCCTCCAATTTACCCTGGTCTCTTCAGCTTTGTGTGGGCCCAAGATAAACTATAGTTTTTGATCTCTTTTGAGATTTATTTATGGGTCTCTGGAGCAAGGCTTATGAATGAGCTTGTATAGCTGAGGTGGAGGTGGTTTGTGGGTGTGGTTCCCACATACCTACTTTTGGCTATTTAATTTCTCAGAAAATTTAGTCCCAAGTTGTTGGCGTTTGACCAGAGACACAGAGGCAATTTTTGGGTATCAGGAAGCCTGAAGGCACCATCAGGATGCTGATGTACTTTCGCTGCAGGTACAGGTTGACCTGTGTACAGCAACGCACTCCCATGAACAATATACTTTAAAAACTTCAGTATCACTGGTTTCTCTGATATAAAATGTAAGAAAGTATAATTTTTATAAAATATATGAAAGAGGAGTATATTTTTGTCACATATATTAAGAAATTATTAGAAGTTAGCAATATACAGTGCTAGTTTTGTGAAAAATAATTAGATCACCTCTATTGATGATGAAAACACTGTGTTACATAGCAATTTTATGTTAGGGATCAATTCTGTAAAATCAAAAACCATATTCTGCATGTGAAACAACTGCTTAATAATAAAAGTACTGAAATCAGAATACATTCTATAACAAAAATGTTATATATTAACCAAGAAAATATCTGCAATATCAGCAAGTATTGGATATTGAATGACAATTCTATTTTGTTTGGTTTTTGTTTTGGATCACAGCCAGCAGTGTTCAGGGATTACTCCTAGCTATGAACTCAGGAATTACTTCTGCAGAGTTTGGGGGACTACATGCGGTGGTGGGGATTGAACTCAGGTAGCTATGTGCAAGGCAAATGCCCTACCTGCTGTATTAGCTCCTGATCCCTGAAATTGAATGACACTTCTAAGTATCTATTCAAAACTAAAGTTGTAAGTGTAGACAGCCTTTCAATAACAAAGTGTCAAAATTAATGATACAGTTATCAACATTTATGAGAAATTTATAACATGGAACATTATATTAGAAAAAAAAGAGAAAGATATTAAAAGTACTTAAATTTTCACCATTAGATAATATTCCCCATACTCTTTCTCTGTTCCTGAGCATTATAGCTTGCAACACAGACACTGAGAGTTCATCATGTTTGGTCCATTATCTACTTTCGGCAGGCATCTCCCATCCCGGCTGATTCCTCCAGCCATCATTTTTTTAGTGATCCCTTCTCTATTCCAGCTGCCTTTTTCCCTCTGCTCATGAAGCAGGCTTCCAGCTATAGGGCAATCCTCCTGTCCCTTGTATCTACTGTTGTTGGATGTCAGCCTCATGTGATGTTATTCTATACACCACAAATGATTGTAACCCAAACATGAAAGCTTGAAACTATATTACAGTGATTCAATAAAATTGAAAAAAAATTAGAAATAATATGTGATAGAAAA
This sequence comes from Sorex araneus, assembly GCF_027595985.1. Classification (NCBI taxonomy): domain Eukaryota; kingdom Metazoa; phylum Chordata; class Mammalia; order Eulipotyphla; family Soricidae; genus Sorex; species Sorex araneus. The sequence goes on along the minus strand of NC_073311.1, from coordinate 39,643,293 downwards.
GATTAAAAAAATTTCACCAATAGGATCTATTGAACAGAAAAGCTAAACAAGCAAGTAAGGGACCAGAGAGGTAGTACAGAAGGTAAGACTTGCTTTACATTCAGCTGACCCCAATTTGATTCCAAGTACCTGGTTCCCTGAGCACTGCCAGGAGTGATCCCTGAGTGCAGAGTCAGGAGTAAGATTTTGAGCATAGCATGGTGGAGCATAAAACAGAAATAAAGCAAAATAAAAAACCCCAAGACTCCAAAATAAAAAGAAGATTAGAAGAAAACACGAATTACTATAAAATTTATGATAGAGATATCACTATAAGTGTTGTATACATTAAAGAATAGAAAATAAAAATTAAGAAAGAAAATTATGCTAACAAATTTGATAATTTACATAAAGCAGATAAATTCTTTAAAAAAATAAAATCTACCGAGCCCATTCTCTAAAATTTTCTCACAACATAAACTATAAGCTTAGATGTCTTCACTGGTGTTGGTGAATTTTGTCAAGATTGAGAGTAGTATCAATTTTGCAAAGTCTTCCAGGAAATAGAAGTGTGAACATTCTCAGTTTGCTTAATGAGGTCAGTATGACTACAACAGCAAAACTAGACAAGTTATTACAAGAAAAGAAAATTACAAACAAAACAAAGACCAATATAAAAATATCATCATTATCATCATCATCATCATCATCATCATCCCGTTGATTGTCAAATTTCTTGAGTGGTTTCAGTAATGTCTCCATTCATCCTATCCCTGATTTTAGAAGCCTCTCTTTACTCGCTCTTTCCAACGGTGTCTCATTGGAGGCTCTTTCAGGGTCAGGGGAATGAGACCCAGCATTGTTACTGGTTTTGGCATATGAATACGGCACAGGGAGCTTTTGAGGCTCTCCCATGTGGGCAGGAAACTCTCAGTAGCTTGCCAGGTCCTCCCAGAGGGAGAACTAGGCTATTAGATATATCAATTTTATAGATTATATAGATATCAATTGATATAGCTATATCAACTTTAATATTCAATATTAACTTATTAATGCTAGAATTACTAAATATAAAAATATAGTAAAATAAACCTATACAAATCTATAGACCAAATAGACACCAATATAAACAATTAAATACAATGTAACTCTATATAAAATAAATAAAATAGCATATTCAGTTAAGATTTATTCCAAAATTAGGATTGGTTTAGCAATGCAATCAAGCAAAATCCACAGTAATGATATACATTATTAAATGTTGAAAAATATTTTAATCTGAGGTCAGAGAGAAAATATAGCAAGAAGTCATTTACTTTGCACACTAGGTTTTATGGTCCTCTGAGCACTGCCAGGAGTGACTCCTGAGCAAAGCCAGGAGCAAACCCTGAGCACAGTTAGGTGTAGTCCCCAAACAAAGAAAAAAAATATATTAACAATAATAGATTTGGAAAAAAGTTTTGACAGAATTCATCATTTACCAATTTTTAAAATTAATTGCAGCAAATGAGGAATTTTATGTAATTTTTAAAACAATGTGTAATCTTTAAAATATCATAGATATCATTATACCTAATGGTAAGTGTGGAAGCTTCCTTCTCATATCACATATAGGGTAAGAATCTATATTCACCACTGATTAACATTGCATCTAAATTCTGATTGGTAGAACAGAGAAGAAAAATATACATAAAGATTGGCAAGGGTAAAGTGACATCATATTTTTTGAATAATTCTGTCTATATGTATACATATAGATAGATAGGTAGATAGATAGATAGATAGATAGATAGACAGACAGATAGATAGGTAGATAGATAGATGGATAGACATATGAAAAGTTTTGTGGAATTTACAGTTGCAGGTTATAGTACCAGTATTTAAAACTTAGTGATGTCTTCTTATACTAGTTATACATAATTGAAATTGAAAATACTTTTAATAGTATACACAAGATAAAATTTTACATACAACTAAAAGCTACACAACCTCATCAAAAGAAGGTAAAACTCAAAATGAAAAGAGGTATGCTATGAATTGGAGAGTCAGTGCTATTAGGTTGTCACTTCTCTTCAAATTGATTTATGAATTTAATATGACCCCAATAAAATCCAGGTGGAATTTCTATAAAGTTAGAGAAATTGATTCCACAACTGTATGGAAGTATAAAAGACTTGGAGTACATAGATTGCCTTGTTAGAGCAAAGCTGGATTCATACCAACTTGAATTTAAGGCAAAGCAACAGTAATAAAGAAAGCCTAGCATTGGTGTAGAAATGTGAAATCTGTCAGTGACACTGTCATCCCGTTGCTCATTGATTTGCTCAAGTGGGCACCAGCAACATCTTTACTGTGAGACTTTTTACTGTTTTTGGCATATAGGTAGGTATATATGCAATGGATGGATTTTTAACAGAAGTGACTAGGCAAGTCAATGCAGAAAGATGGTCTCTAAAATAAATTATTCTACAATGATTTGTTTACATGTAGATATAAAAAGTAATGCTCAATTCTGACTTAAAATATGAAAGCTAGGTGAGAAAGTTTCATGTATAAAAACTAGCTTGAACTTTATTATAAGTCTAAATATAAGAGCAACAAAATTTTCTTCCAAAAAAAGATATTTGTTGACTTTACTTAAAGATTTGCTAAGACACAAAATGTACAAACCATAAAATAGTACTTGCATAATTACAGCTACCCATAGGGTGTTCGATATGCCAAAAACAGTAACAACAAGTCTCACAATGGAAATGTTACTGGTGCCCGCTCAAACAAATCAATGAGCAACGGGATGACAGTGACAGTGGCAGTGCATAATTATAATATACAGTAAACAATATAATAGTTTGTATTTTTTTAAATAAGAAACTTCTACTCTCAAATGACACTAGCACCAAAAAAAGTAAGCAAGCCACAGTTCAGAAGGTCAATTTTAGAGAACAATCATTTTTTGGTTTCTAAAAGCTAAGAGTAAAATCTATATACTAAATCACAAATTGGTTTTTTTCTTTTTGGCTTTTTGGGTCACACCTGGCAAAGCACAGTGGTTACTCCTGGCTCTGCACTCAGGAATTACTCCTGGTAGTGCTCAGGGGACCATATGGGATGTTGGGAATAGAACCCGGGTCCGTAGCATTCAAGGCAAACGCCCTCCCCGCTGTGCTATCGCTCCAGTCCCCTGTTTTTATTTATTTGAAATTTAGCAAAGATACAAACTCCACTCATAAGAGTAGATCAGTGATTATGAAGAATTAAGACTGAAAAATAGGATAAGGAATCATTTTGAAGGTGGTAGTATACTATATTCTGCCTGTTTTGGTATTTTCATGGCAGTGTATATCTTGTATATATATTTGCTAAAATATAATAAACTGTAAAAAACTAAAGCTCGCCGAGGGGCGAGTGCACTCGCGGGCTCTCCGGGCGGCTCTGTCTCACCACCCGCGTTCGGTGCTCTGGAACCGCAGTGTGTGGACTGGATCGGGACGGCCGGTGGTCAAGGACAGGCGAAGGAAGAACGAGGACCAAGCTGGTTGCTGATTAGTTACCGTTTATTCAATCTTCCATCTTTCTCATCTCCCGCACTCCCAGCTCCGGCCTCTCTCTGGATCTACTGCTCAACTGCTGCCTCTCTCTGGCTTCTCTCTCTCCTCCTACTTGTCTCTCCCACCTTGCCCTCTAGGCTACAACCAGCCAAGTAGCCAAAATCAACATAAGAAAGCCCTTCCTGAGGGCAGGGCACTCCAAAGCCCGTCCTCACTCTTCAGGTTTTTTTCTTTTCCTTAGTCCAGGAACTTATTAACATCTCAATACTAGTTATTTTTGTATGGACATAGCAAGGGATACATTGAGGCTTGCAAGGCAGCTCTCCTGGCAACATCTTGCCACAGGCTCAGACCACAGCACTCAGGCCAGATTAATCATTCCTCACCCTAGCAGGGTCCAAATCTAGTATCACTGTTTGGATCATGACAGCATTTGTCCATGATCAAGCTCTTAACTTATAGTTAAGCATTAGGCACTTTGGCCAGGCCCATCTCGATGCCAGGGTAGCACACAACTCACCGCTTGCCCTGGGTCCTTCTTGTCCCACGTCGGGACCGTGCTTTGGGGGTGCTAGGAAGTAAGGACAGCTGAGGCTTAGGTCAAGAGAACAGATGCCCTGGAGGAAAATATCATGTAGAGTCAAATGACTCCCAGGTTACAAAAGCATAACATTTGTTAAGTCTTCCTGTGTCCATACAAAAAGGACTTGCTCTGAATAAACTATGCAAAGGACTCAAGGAGAAGAGAAAAACATTATTTACAAGTCAACAGAACACCAAGAAAGAAGCTACAAATAAACAAAGAGGAATAGGAGCACTGTAACGGGAGCAACCCAATAAACCTAAACTACTGAGGCTATGTTATCCTACAAACTGTACCTTAAAATTTCACTGGATACTTTACTGGATATGTTAGTGCACAGGGTATTTCCACCTGGAGATTGTCTTTCCACCTGGAGCAAATTAACTTCAAATTAATTAGTAGGGAAAAAAGATCAAATTTAATAAATATATATAGAGAATTCACATGGCTATATTTGCTAAAGTATTTGTCCTGAGTTAAGGTGGCTTGGGGCATGAAAGAGAGGTAGACTAATACGACAAAGTATTACCTCTGTGTTTTTCCTGCTTATGCTATGTTTTTTCCTATTAAAAAAGTATTTATCTGGATGCCTATAAATTTAGGTAACAGGCATTCTTTTATCAATAGTCATAATTTATTCCAAAATATTGATTGACCTTAGTAAAAGGTCGAGGTGCAGTATATTGGAAAAGGTTACTCTGGATCTTGAGAAAAACCTGTTTGAACCACTGGGTTAAGGCTGGTTTCACAGATAGAAATTGTCCCTCAGTAAAGCTGGTTAAAATAAACAGCACTTGAAATTAGGATTAAATGCATAGAGATTTTTTTAATTAAAAATTTTAAATTATGATTTATTTTTATAAGAAGCACCAAAACATAAAATTTAAGTTTTAAACTGATCTTTGCTCTATAGCTTATCATTGATGGGGACAGGGACGTGTAAACTGGACAAAAGAGGTTAATTATATGGCAAAAAACAAAATTGGGCTTCCATATAGTATAGCATATACAAATATTGATTTAAAACAATATCTAAAACTTATGCCATAATGCAACGCCACTTTAATAAAAATATTCAAATAAAATTTTAAGATATAAAAATATTTAGAAAAAAAACAAAAACAATTGGAATTGATGCTCTGGTGGTCTTTGCTTTACTGAAAATAATCATCATTTATGGTGCATAGGAGTTGGCATTGTTCTCCAAATGTATCACATGGCCTTTGGGTTGTTGCTGTAATTTGATTTACTATGTTATGAACAATGAAGATCAGGAAGGAATCATACTCAACTTTGAATCTCTGGGCCTGTCATTATCAGCTATTTGCTGTCACCTCTTTAGTGCCAGTTGCTATCATGAACTTTGTTTTTAGTATGTAATAGAGTTTCAATTAGTTCTTAATTGCTAAGTTGAGTTTGGGTGTGTTTATATTTCACAGGGCAGAAAACAGGAAGAAAGACATGAATATACCATTTTACCTCTAACAAAAGTGCAAAAAAAAAAACCCAAAACAAATAGAAACTACAGTATCTGCCCATTTGTCACCAACTTAAACTGGATTTGGCTCTACAATGTGAGTGTGAAAAAAAGAATTTGGGAAATAAAAAATTACATAAAAATCCAATTTAAAATTTTTTAAGAAGCCATATGGTTGTATCTGGTGCTCTCTGCTCCTGCCCATCTCCATAATGCTATAATTTAAGACCATAAATCTTAAACTCAGTAAAAATGAGGACTATGCAGTTTCAGTAAATTTTATGTTCTTGAAAAATTAAGTATATTAATCTATAGGTATTCCAGTAGAAGAGGTCTCATCTAGTATGACTTAAATTTAACTCTTTTCAAACTTGTAGACCAGGTAGCCCCAAAAAGCCCGCAATTGCCTTCACAGACATTATGTCTACTCCAATGCTATCTTCATATATAGCCCATGGATATAATAAGAAAAAACTGCACCTCTCATTGCCCACACACAAACATGAGGGTGGTGGTTTAAATATGCTTTCCAGCTCCTGACAGGATTCCTAAGATTTAAGATTTGAATTAATATCCTATAGTGTCTCTGTACCCTCGGGGAACTTTCTTAATTTGCCACTTTACACATTGGAAATTATAAAAGAAATTTAAGAATTATTCACAGTGTAGGTTGTTGTGAGAGTTAATGGCTTGTAGGAAACAATCCTTGGTCCAAGAAAAGTACTTGATAAGGAAAGAAAAAAGTGTGCCGATGCCGGGAAGTCTGTTGTGGTTACTGTGAGTTTGTGTGTGCCCGTCAGCAGGTGGGAAGGTCTTGGGGAGATCATCTTGAACCAACTTCTGTTCACTTAACCTTGACATTTTTGCTTTCTCTTTCTTAACCAGGGTTCCTACACACACACACACACACACACACACACACACACACACATACAGAGAGAGGGGGGAGGGAGAGAGGGAGAGAGAGAGAGAAAGAGAGAGAGATCAACCAAAAAATTACTAAAAGTACTAAATGAAAATATTCAAGAAGATGTAAACAAATCCTTCCCATGCCAAATTTCCTCATTCTAGGATTCTGGGGCTGGGTCTTTGTCACAAATTTGAGCGATGGTGTTATAAAACAGACTGACAAGGCTGAGAATTGCAACATGACATCAAGCTGGAGTCCTGAATGTTGTACTTTTCTCTTTTTTTCCTCGCTTTGTGTTTTTACCCCATATGCTTAGCATTTATGCAGACATACTTTTATGCATGGAGATTTCTATTTCTCAGGCTGAAAATCCACACCAGGGTTTAAATCAGTTAGGATTTCACTAAGTCTTAGAGCAAGAGAGTTATGACATTTGGGAATTAGAAGGGAGAGCACAGTGGGAGGAAAATCTTTCTCTTCCATCCCTTTTCTCGAATCTGTCTGCACCAGCATTATTTAAGCCTGTTTCAGTTCGCCTGCTATGTATAAGTCTTCTGGGGTAGAAAGTAGGTCTTGTTTATCTCTGAATAATAAATGGTAACTTAATAATGACAACAGGCAATGCTTACTACGTGTCAGAAAGTGTGCTGAGAGCTTAATATGAGTTAACGTATTTAATACTTGCAATCATTCTGGTTATTGCTTTAACTCTAGTTAGATGGCTGAGAAACTGAGGCTTAGAGAAAGAAAATTAAGGTACAGGTTTTATGGCTGAATGACGGTCATTTTTCTGGAGCAAGGTTTTTCCACTTTCAAACTGCCTGCCCTTGACAAATACCTTGTTCAATATCACCACGCTGCTCAGGGTTAGAGCTGGGAACTGTGAACCTACTAGGAGCTGATAAAACAAATACTCCCTCCAGACAGAAACAATATTGAGAGAAGAAAGTGGTAGGAGGAAAAGAATGTTTATGTATGCATGCATCCCCTTATGTAATTTCAGTTATTAACATCTTCTAGTATTTCTGAAATATCTCAAAATAATAAAACAACAGGAAACTTATTGTAGCATCGTTGTAAAAATTGCAGAAAATAGTTAAAAGCCACATTTGACTGGTGTTGCAGCCCAAGTGAGGTGGTGCTCATCAGAGATGGAGAAATGTGATATTGTGGAAGCATTTTGAGTTTGTGGTTCAGAGGACTTATGTTGGGTACTGACTCCACTGTTTAATTGCCGTCATCCTTAGGCAAGAAACTCAGCCTTTGTGATGTTAATTTTCTCATCTGTGAAATAGAGGTAACACCTTATAAGAGTGCTGATGATAAGAACTATTATGCAGGAAGGCATTATTAGCAAGCAGTCACTCTATTCACATTCTTCCTCATGGGTCCTCTTGTCCTCAAGCTGCTATGGCATTCAAAACAGTGCAGATGCTTTTTGTTTAATTATTTGATGGAGAATCACACTTGGCAATACTTGGGGCCAGACCTGGCTTTGTGCTCAAAGGTGATACCTGACTCTCTACTCAGTGGTCTTGCTTGGCAGTGCTCAGAGCAGTGAATATCACTGCTGGGATTTGAACCATAGCCATGGCATACTAAGAAAGGGCCTGAAGCTTTGTACTATCTCTCTGGACCTAAGATTCAAGTCCTTGGTAAAACAGAGCAGCAGATCAGAGATGTTCCAGACAGGAGACAGAGATATAGAAGAAGAACATTTCCTCGGATTGATGCTAAAAGCAGCACAATCATTTCTTTGGTCATGTCCATTGCCCTTTCCAACTTCCTGGATGACAACTGGTAATTTGATTTTAAAAAGTCACCCCAGAGCTTACTTTCCTCCCTTCCCTGCCCACATGTACTCACTAAAGAAAGGTCATTTGAGCACATGGCCAGAAAGCAGCTCTCTGCAAGGCAGAAAGAGAGGACTCTCACCCCATCTGCATGATATTGGGTCCTGATCTTGGACCTCCAGTCTCCCAAATCACATGAAAATTTATTTTGTCATTTAAACAACCCAGTTAGGGATATTTTGTTACGGAATCCCAAATGGACTAAGACTGCTGCGACAAAAATCAGGTAAATTTTATAGCATAGAACAAAGTAGACCAGTAGTCTTATTTGCAGAAATAACAGATAGTTTGTGGAAAACAACTATTTGCATAAAAACATGAACACATGGGGCTAGAGCGATAGCACAGCGGGTAGGGCGGTCACCTTCCATGTGGCTGACCTGGGTTCGATTGCCAGCATCCCATATGGTACCCTGAGCACTGCCAGGAGTAGTTCCTGAGTGCAGAGCCAGGAGTAACCCCTATGCATTGCTGGGTGTGACCCAAAAAGAAAAAAAAAAACCAACAACAACAAAAAAACCATGAACACAGATCTATTGGTTTGTATTTGGGGCTATCTATTAAGTGGAATACTTTTTAGTGTTCAATCCTTTTTCTGTCCTATTCTCCACTGAAATAGAATTCACTCAGCATGGGCCAGATTTACTAATTTTGGATTTTCAGTGAGAAATAATACTTTTAAATAAGAACCATTAAGTCTAAATACCTATCTCTCTGCCACCTTCCCTACAACTTCTCATATATACAAGAAGCTTTGCTTAAATGCATAACTTTTTCTATCAACCCATAACTCAGTAGTCTACAGCTAGGGATTAGAGAATGAAAACTTAGCTTTCATTTTTCTACATTCAGGTAATGATAAAAGTAGGGCTAATAAAGATATTTCAAGTATGGGATTAATGAAACTTTTTCTACTTTGAAAGAAGTGTTTATTTCTTATTTAAAAAACAAAATCAGCAAAAGCAACACAATCAAAAATAAATAAATGGAACTATATGAAATTAAAGAGCTTCTGCATAGTAAAAAGAAGACAGGCTAAAACTAAAATACATCTAACTAAATGGGAAACAAATATTTTTATTCAACACATCAAATAAAGGTTTGATATCCAGGATATATAAAATGCTCACAGAGACCAACAAAAAAATTCAAAAGCCCTATCAAAAAGTGAGGAGAGGAAATTAATAGACACTTCTCAGAGGAAGACTGGTGGTAGGCATATGAATAAATGCTCAATATCTTATCATCAGAGATATCCAAATCAAGATGACAATGAGATACCTTCTCACACTAGTGAGAATGTCACATATCAAAAATAGCAGGAACAATCTGTGTTGGCGGGGATGTGGTGAAAAAGAAACTCTTCTCCACTGCTGGTGGGAATGTTGTTTGGAACAACCCCTGTGGAAAACAATATGGAGTGTTCCCAATAATCTTGGAATTGAATTACCAACTAATAACACTTTTGGGCCTCTGCCTGCAGAACATAAAAATACTCTCTCAAAAGGACATATGCACACCATTATACATTGCTGCACTCAGTATGACATACTGAGTGCAGCATACTCAACCTAGGTGTCCAATGACAGATGAATGAATTATGAGGATATGGTTTATATACATATATAATATATATATAAAATATGCTATATAATGGAATGTTATGGAGCTGCAAGGAATGATGAAATCATGCAATATGTAATATATGTGTGGCATGTATTATATTATATAGTGTATATATTATATCATATAATATATTATATGTTATATCTTATCTATACAGTGTGTATACATACACACATACATATATATATATTTATATACTGGAATACAATGGAGCTGCAAGGATGAAGAAAGTATGCAATTTGCTGCAATGTGTTTGGATCTGGGAGATATGCAAGAAGACAAAGACAGAATTATCTCAGTTATATGTGGTATATTGAATACTGGATGAAGAAATGTAGTAAAAGAAAGATGACTAGATGACCCTTTGCCCTGGTGTTTAGAGAGAAGAACATAGAAGGAAGGAAATAAAGGGGGTGGAAGAGAACTGGAAGCAGTGGATGAACTGGCATCTGGACTTCAGTTAAACTGTGATATAAGTGAGTGGAGTAGCCAGGAATTCCAAACACATACTCAGAAGAACTGAAAATCTGAGACCTAAACTGCAAACACTGAAACCTTGCAATGTGCCTATCAAGTGATAAGCTGGGATGGGGTGCGGGTTGGGGTGGAGAGGAACATGGGAACACTGGTGGAGGGAAGTTGACACCGGTGGTGGGATTGGTGTTGAAACATATTGGTGAAAAATAAACTATCAATAACTTTGTAAATCACATTTCTTGAATAAAAAAATCAGTAGTTTACATGCATTACAAGAATCCCCACTATAAACCACAGTACAACTATAACATGTCAAAAAACGCACGAAAATGCTGACAGGATTGGCGAGCAGGAAATCAACAATGATGTAATGAAAAAGACATTTCACTGTTTTACGATCAAGAATTCTCTTTTTCTGCAACTTTTTTTCCAAAGAATTAAAAAAATAAAGAGATTGAACGTCAGTTTCTCAGCTGAAGGGAAGAAAAAAACAGGCTTCAAAAGGAAACATCCAATACCTGTATCATGATAAGTTACTTCTGGCAGATTGACATCACTGATTGATCATGGCTTCAGAAGCATTTCTTTTTTGCCTGGAAACTTAACCTTCAGATTTTGTTAGCAATGAAGACTGACTTTGTGATTCTCATGGTACAGTCAGAGTAATTCAAAGAGGAGAATTGCAGATCTTATCCCATTGTGCTACTAGAGACACTGATTTAGAAGCCTGTTTGCAGAGAGCCGTTTTAACTATATTATTGTCCAAGATTGGAAAGTCTTTTTGAGAAGAGATGAAATTTGATCCCTTTGTTAGTGACAATAGAGGGTTCATTGCCCACACGATAGAAGCTTGTGTGTGGTAGATGATTCCTCAAAATTTCTCAGCAGTTATAAAGCAAACACAATCAACTCTAAGTAATATGATTGTGAAGAAACTCAAGATTGTGTGCAGTGCATGTCTCTGCCTTCAGCAAAGAGCCTGGTTTGACATCCACAGTTACACACTTTTTCTTTGATACCTCTGATAGAAGAGCTTCTTACATAGTACAGACCAGATTTCTCCCTTATAGCCTTCCTGGGTTACAAAAAACTTCCAAAAAATCACTGAATTAATAACATTGACATACTCAATGGTACTACTCATTAACTTGCTGTATTTTATGCCCAGTTTTTCTTTGTATATCCTAATAATGGAAGCCAAGTCACCATTTTCAGTATCATAAATCCCTTTGACCAGAAGTTTCTGAAAGTAGCTTACATTACTTTTGCTCCTCCTCCAACTTCTTGTTCTGTACCCTTAAATTATGTAAATATTCTTTTCACAAATCCTGCTTTCTGTCTTATAACTCAATCTAGGATTAGCCATGGCTTTTGAAATATTTCTAGAGTTTTGGTTGGATCTAACCAAAGAAAACCTTGATAAATATATTTTAACAATAAATCTAAATGTTGTTTCCTCAGGAGTCTCTTTAATCGAACTTCTGAGTTCTGAAACTCTTTAACAAAGTTATCCCTTGTTCTGGTATCCAAAACACCCCCTATTAAAATGCATTAGGATAATTGGAAAAGAAGAGGGATATGTCATTCACAGATATTGATGTTGAAGAACAATTTTTGGTGTGGAGAAGTTTAGCTGACTGGCTTCATGTTGTAAAAGGTAGCAGTATGACACAGCACAAAGAATAATGGATCTGGAATCCACATATAATGTAGAATTTTCTCACCAGGAAACTCTTAGACAATTTAGACTCACCCCCATCTCATGTAGGGTGAGGCAGGGCATAAGTTTAAATTGTAATAAAAAAATACTGTTGGCATTGACTTTGCAATCTCACTCATGTATGGCATTTGAAAATTTGTACCTTAATATTAAACAAGGCTTAAAGATAATGCAATACAAATTCTTTTCCCAAGATTAAAAGGTATATTAATGTACTTCAGACAGTATACTTTTAGGAGGGCTGCAGTATAGGACAGCTGAGAGTATATGGGTAAAATTTTGAATCCTAGAAACTGAGGAAGTGGATAAGACTGAGCACCCATTTCTTTCAGGGTCTTAGCCAGGGTAGAAGTTGTCTTCTCTCTTCTGTGGTTCCTTATATAAGCCCAGAGGAACTGAAATAGATCTGAATGACACTGGGGACATTCAGTGTTGTTTTCATATATACCTTTGAGGAAAACCATATTTTTCGGGGACAAAATCATCTCTTCCATTATGATAAATATCCTGGCAGGAAGGTTGATAATTATCTAGTTTTATAGTAAACCCAAGAAACAACTAAATATGTTTTCTTCTTTAATTTCAAGATGCATCACTTGAAATTTTTGAGATATATAGGAGTTATAATTCTATCCAATGCTATTATTAATGGTATCAACAAGTGATAGGACTCTCAAATGAAATACTAAATGTCACTGGACCTTAGATTCAATGAGCATTTCTTTGTTTTGTATTTTAGTTTTTTTGGACCACACTGAATGGTGCTCAGATGCTATTTCAGTCTTAATGTTATGAGGTTGCTCCCAGAACTGTTCAGGGGATCATGTGGTGCTTGGAATTAAACTCAGGCCTTGCCCCCTGCAAAACAAGCACTCAATTAATTGAGCTGTATTTCTGGCCTGAATCAATATTTCTTTAGTAAATCAAATCAATTTAGCAGAATGGGTAGGGGTATACATCCTGGACTCACTCAAAACGGGATTGTAATTTTGATTTCTAATTAATATAAGTTGATCATAATGAAGGCTAAGGCTTTAGCTTCTGTTTATCCTCATCTATCTGAAAATAATAATAAAAGATAATCCCATAAAGTTATCAATTAGGTGATATAATAAAAGGTTATTAGTTCAATGTCTGGCATTGAAATGTCCAATAAACCAAAAAGTTTCTTTTCATCACTATCAACTTAATTTTCTAGGAGGGGGTAAAGCAATAGCATTGTGGACTTAATGAATGCAAAAATCACACTCAGACAAAAGAGGTGCAGACTTATAATAGGCTTCCCACTTCTGCTGCTGGATGTAACTCTTGAAAATGAACTAAAATGTATCATATCTGAAAAATACAAATCTCAGGAAGAAGACCACTTCCAGCCAAAATCCTTAGCCTATATCACTATCTGCTATAAAAGTTTCCCTGCAGTTATATTAAAGCATTATTATTATATATTGCTTTGAAAACAAAAGCTGATACCTATATCCTCAAAGAATCTTTTAAATGATGATGATTAGTTCAAACAAGTTTCTTATTTTCTGGTAGAATCATTGGTTTGATGATCAGGAGGTAAATAGATAGTTGATCAGTTAAATAGTGTGCTAGTATTTTAGATTATTTCATTTTTAAGACTATCAATAAGGCAAATAAAAACAACTATCACTGTGATTATGAATCTTCTCAAAGATTGTGGTCATTATATTTATAAGACTGAAAGAAAATGAGAATAATATTATAGTTAATATTATCACAGTGAAAATGGTAAGAACTTTGGATAGTAGAATTAAGGGATGTTGAAATACTGTATTGCATTCAATATGATATCAATATATAAAGGTTGAATATAAGCTTTTTATTCTTACTAGGATTTTTCTGTCAATTCAAAATTTATGTTTTTATTTTTAAAATATTGTGAACTTAAACAAGTTCAAGCTGCAAAAATGACATCTGTGTTTGTATATGACAACAGACATCATTTGAATGTATTAATATAAAGTATTTTACACCTAAAAGAGACCCAAATAACCAATGTAGCAAGCAGATGGGAAAATATAATAAATAATCTGTTTTTCAATGACATTTATATGTTTTCCTTATTCAGAAACAGCAGACTAAATAGACAAATGGACTTTTTTATAGTCATAGCAAAAGAAAGCATCTTTGAAGCTGCTTTTATCAAAAGCTTATTTTTAATATATTACACACAGCATCAACTCAAGTGATCTGTATTTTATGATGCAAAAGTTTTAGCCATTTTAGGGAAAAATGACTAATTTACAAAGGTGTTCAGATGTAAATAAAATTCAAAAATGTTTTCTGAAATGGAGAACATTAAAGTGAAAGCACTTCAACCTAAGGCATTTATTTAAATATAAATTTTTCTTTGAGATTTACTTGTTCTAATAAACAAAGCAAAAGATCTAAGAGCAAAAAAAAAATAATGTGCTTGGTATTTTCAGTTGGAAGGAGGTAAAATCAAGGAAAAACATAATTCAGAAGTCTTCAAAAAAAGGATTCCAAAAAGTGTATGTAATGAGAGAATGGTTATATATTATTCTGTCATCATTTACTTAAAAATATCTCAAATCTTAGGAAAATAAAATCTATGAAAGTTATCATATGGACTTCTTTAGTTAGATAGAAGTCATAATTTTATGTCAAGAGTTTTTTCCCTGGTTTAGAGAATGTATAGGAATTTGAAAACATTTTGTAAGATTCTGAATTATAATTGATTTCTTTTTTTTATTGAATCACCATGTGGAAAGTTATAAAGCTTTCAGGTTTAAGTCTCAGTTACATAATGCTCAAACACCCATCCCTTCACCAGTGCACATATTCCACCACCAAGAACCACAGTAAACCTCCCCCCCACCTCCCCACTCCCCCCAACCCCCAAGTCCGCTGCCTGTGTAGCTGATAAATTTCACTTTACTTTCTCTTTACTTTGATTACATACAAACAAAAAAGCTCACTATTATTGTTTGGAGTCCCACCCCCCTCCCTCCCCCAGAGTCGGACCTGCTGGAAAGGAAGCATTTGATAATTTGTTTTCCATTGCTGAGAATGAAGAGATATGAGGTCTTCTGGCCACAATAGCGGCCTTGAGGTTCTGGATTTCTGTATTTTAGTATTTTAGTAACTAAGTCCAGAGGGATTTCTGCCAGAAGTTGCATCATTGCTAACTCGTACATCTCTGTTACTTTATATTTCACATATGAATGTCTTTCTATGTCTGTCTCTTTCTTTCTGACTCATTTCACTCAACATTATACTTTCCATGTCGATCCACTTGTATGCAAATTTCATGATTTCATGTTTTCTAATAGCTGCATAGTATTCCATTGTGTAGATATTCCAGAGTTTCTTTAACCAGTCATCTGTTTTTGGGCACTTCGTTTTTTCCCAGATTGTGGCTATTGTAAACAGTGCTGCAATGAACATAGAAATGCAAATGTCATTTCTACTATACCTTTTTGTCTCTCTGGGAAATATTCCCAGGAGTGGTATTGCTGGGTCAAATGAAAGCTCAATTTCTAATTTTTTGAGAATCGTCCATATTGTTTTCCAAAAGGGCTGAACAAGTTGGCATTCCCACCAGCAGTGAAGAAGAGTCCCTCTCTCCCCACATCCTTGCCAACACCGGTCACTTTTGTTTTTTTGGATGTGGGCCAGTCTCTGTGGTGTGAGATGGTATTTTATTGTTGATTTGATCTGCATCTCCCTGATGATTAGTTATGTCGAGTATTTTCTCATGTGCCTCTCAGCCATTCGGATTTCTTCTTTGAGGAAGTTTCTGTTCATTTCATAACCCCATTTTTTGATCGGGTTGGCAATTTTCTTCTTGTGAAGTTCAGTCAGTGCCTTTTATATCCTTGATATCAACACCTTATTGGATGGGTATTGGGTAAATATCCTTTCCCATTCTGTAGACTGTCTTTGTACTTTGGTCACTGTATCTTTTGAGGTGCAGAAGCTTCTTAGTTTAAGGTAGTCCCATTTATTTATCTCTGTTTTCACTTGCATGGCCAGTGACGTGTCACATTTGAAGATACCGTTGGCTACAATGTTGTGGAGGGTTTTGCCGACCTTGTCTTCAATGTACCTTAGGGATTCTGGTCTGATGTTGAGGTCTTTAATCTTTGATCTGACTTTTGTACATGGTGATAGGTGGAGATCTGAGTCCATTTTTTGCATGAAGCTGTCCAGTTTTGCCAGCACAATTTGTTAAATGTTTTCCTTGCTCCACTTCACATTTCTTGCTCCCTTATCAAAGATTAGATGATCATATATTTGGGGTGGTGTGTCAGAATATTCAACCCTGTTCCATTGGTCTGCAGCTCTGCCTTTGTTCCAGTACCATGCTGTTTTAATTACTACCGCTTTGTAGTAGAGTTTGAAGTTGGGGAGGTTGATTCCTCCCATTTTCTTTTCCCCAAGAATTGATTTTAACTATTCGTGGGGGCTTATTGTTCCATATGAATTTCAGGAGCGCTTGCTCCATTTCTTTGAAAAATGTCAAGGGTATCTTTATAGGGATCACATTGAATTTGTACAATGCTTTGGGGAGTATTGCCATTTTGATAATATTAATTCTTCCAATCCATGAGCAGGGAATATCTTTCCATTTCCTCATGTTCTCTTTAATTTCCTGAAGTAGCGTTTTGTAGTTTTCATTATATAAGTCCTTTACCTCCTTAGTTAAGTTGATTCCGAGGTATTTGATCATTTGAGGCACAATTGTAACGGGATCGCTTTCATCATGTCGCTTTCTTCTCTCTCATTATTTGTGTATAGGATTGCCATGGACTTTTGGGTGTTGATTTTATAGCCTGCAACTTTACTATGCAAGTCTATTGTTTCTAAGAGTTTCTTGGTATAGGTTTCAGGGTTCTCTAAGTATATTATCATATCGTCTGCAACTAGTGAGAGTTTGATTTCTTCCTTTCTTATCTGAATGCCCTTAATACCTTTTTCTTGCTAACCACTATTGCAAGTACTTCCAGTACTATATTGAACAGGAGAGGAGAGAGTTTGCATCCTTGTCTCTTCCCTGATCTCAGAGGGAAGGCTCTTAGTTTTTCCCCATTGAGGATGATGCTTGCTGTAGGCTTGTAGTAGATGGCTTTGACTATATTGAGGAAAGTCCCTTCTATAGCCATTTTGGCCAGAGTTTTCATCAGAAATGGGTGCTGGATCTTGTCAAATGCTTTCTCTGCATCTATTGATATGATCATATAGTTCTTATCTTTGATTTTGTTGATATGATGGATTATGTTGATTGATTTCCGAATGTTAAACCATCCTTGCATCCCTGGGAAGAATCCCACTTGGTCGTGGTGTATGAGCTTTTTGATGAGTTGTGAATTCTGTTTGCTAATATTTTGTTGAGAATCTTTGCATCTGTGTTCATCAGAGATATTGGCCTATAGTTTTCTTTTTTTGTGGTATCTTTGTTTACTTTTGGTAATAGGGAGATATGAGCCTCATAGAAACTGTTTGGGAGGGTTTGTGTTTTTTCAATTTCCTGGAAAAGCTTGAGAAGAACTGGCAACATGTCCTCTTTAAATATTTGGAAGAATTCGCTAGTGAATCCATCTGGACTTGAGCTTTTGTTTTGGGGAAGACTTTTGATTACAGCTTCAATTTCCTTGATATTAATAGGACTGCTCAGGTATTCCTGGTCTTCTTGGTTCAGTCTTGGGAGATTGTAAGAATCCAGGAATTTATCCATTTCTTCTAGGTTCTCTTGTTTCATGACATACAGCTTTTCAAAGTAGTCTCTGATAATCTTTTGAATTTCTTTGGTTTCTGTTGTGATATTCCCCTTTTAATTTCTGATTCTGTTTATAAGGGTTCTCTCTCTCTCTCTCCCTCTCTCTCTCTCTCTCTCTCTCTCTCTTTGTGAGTCTTGCTAATGGTTTATCAATCTTGCTTACTTTCTCGAAGAACCAGTTCTTGGTTTCATTGATCTTTCAGATTGTCTTTTTGTTTTTCATGTTGTTGATTTCTGCCCTAAGTTTTATTATCTCTTTTCTTCTGCCTGGTTTGGGCTCCTTTTGCTGGTCCTTTTCTAATATCTTAAGCTGTGAAGTCAAGTTATTTATGTGGGCCCTTTCTTCCTTCCTGAGGAATGCTTGCAGAGCTATAAATTTCCCCCTTAATACAGCTTTTGCTGACTCCCACAGGTTCTGGTAGCTCGTATCTTTATTCTCATTTGCTTCCAGGTACATTTTGATTTCTTCCTTGATTTCCTTCCTAATCCACTCATTGTTCAACATCGAGTTCTTTAATTTCCAGGTGTTTGATCTGGTTTTCTGCGTCTGTGTGTGATTAACTTCTATCTTCAGTGCATCATGGTCTTGAAAATATAGCTGATACAATGTCTATCTTCTTGATTCTCTTTAGATCTATTGTGTGGCCCAGCACATGGTCTATTCTGGAAAATGTTCCATGTGCACTGGAAAAGAATGTGTATTCCCGTTTTTTGGAGTATAAGGCCCTGTATAGATCTATTAGCCCTATTTCTTCTATTTCTTCCTTCAAAGCCAGTATTTTCTTGGTGGGTTTTAATCTTCTTGATCTATCCAGGGGTTATAGGGCGGTGTTGAAGTCTCCAATTACTATTGTGTTGCTTGAAATGTCCTTCTTAAGGTGTGTTAGCAGTTGTTGTAGGAATCTGGCTGGTTCCTCATTGGGTGTGTACACATTTAGGAGTGTGATTTCTTCCTGTTGTACATATCCCTTGATTAATAAAAAATGTCCTTCCCTATCCTTTCTAATATTTTTCAACCTGAAATCTATCTTGTCCGATACTAGTAAGGCCAGCCCAGCTTTTTTGAGAGAGTTGTTTGCTTGCAGGATTTTTTTCCATCCTTTGACTTTGAGTCTGTGTTTGTTCTGGTTATTCAAACGCTTCTTGCAGGCAGCAAAATGTTGGGTTCAGTCTCTGAATCCATTTTGCTACTCTGTGTCTCTTAATTGGTGAATTTAGGCCATTGACATTAAGAGAGATTATTGTTATGGGATTTTAGGCCATCTTTCTGTAAGGGTTTTTTTGTGCTTGTAGGGGTTCTTCTCGTCTTAAAATAGCCCCTTTAGTGCTTCTTTTTGGTTTGGTTTTGAGTCTATGAAGTTCCTGAGCTGTTGTATCATTCCTTCAAGTTTGAATGAGAGTTTACCCGGATAACGAATTCTTGGTGAAGCGTTCATTTCATTGAGTTTTTTCACTATATCCCACCATTGCCTTTGGGCTTGGAGGGTTTCCTCTGATACATCTGCTGTGAATCTAAGGGGTGCTCCTTTGTATGCGATTTCCTTCTTCGACCTTGCTGCTTGCAGTATTGTGTCTCTATCCATGACATCCATCATTGTAACTATGATATGTCTTGGGGTTTTTCTGTTCTTTTAGCTGGCACCCTTCGGGCACCTTGAATCTGGATGCCTGCATTCTCCAGCTCTGGGAATTTTTCAGCAATGATTTGTTTGACTGTGGCTTTTTCATTGGGGTTGGTTCCCTGTCTTTCTGGTACTCCAATGATTCTAATGTTGTTTCTCTTGAAATCATCCTCTAGGACTCTGAGTCACCCTAAAGCTATTTTGAGGTCCTTTCCCATTGTTTGTTGTTGCCTGTAGGCTTCTTGCAGGTGATCTTCAAGCACACCCATTCTGTCTTCTGCTGCAGTCATTCTATTGTTGAGGGCAGCCACAGAGTATTTTTTATTTCATTTACTCAATCCTTCATTTCTTTTTGTAGGTTTTTTATTTCTGCTCTCATTTCTTCCCGTATTTTCTTGGCTGTCTGTTGTACTGTTTCTGTCAGGTCCTCCTTTAAGTTGTTAATATTTCCATTGAGTTCATTGACCATCTTGAGGATTTCAACTCTGAATTCTTTATCAGAGAGCTCAAGTTTGCAAGAAACGCCTATTTAGGTTTCTGGACTCCTTTCATCATCCTCTGCTTGTGGTGGGTATTTGCACTGTTTCTTCATGTTGTTGTGGTGGTATGGAAGAAGGACCTTGGAGATCAGTATTCCTGTTCCCTCTTGTTGTGAAACAGGATTCTGGATGGGCTTGGTCAATGGTAGATGCCTTTTTATTTTTCCCTTCTAGCAAATGGCCTCCCACTCAGATGTTCCTTTAATACTTATGTGAAGTCTTGTGTTTTATTGTCCTACTATTTATGGATAACTAGGATGTTACTCTTGGACATGACATAGGTGATGAAGGTTGAGATGAAAAAACATATTGATGGGTTTGAGGAGAATATCTGCGGCTGCATTAGCTGTGGCGAGCCGGAAAAGAGGCCACGCCCACTTTGCCCTGGTCACGCCCCCACAATCAGGCCACGCCCCTTTCTCACAACCTGACGAGGCAGGCAGGCTGGGGTGCTGAGGGTCCGAGGAGCAGGCTGGGACGCGGAAGGGCTGATTTCTTTTTTAACCTGGGCTGAGCAGAGAGGATATTTTCCAAATGCCATTCTCAATCTCTTCAAATTCTTCTGATTCAGCCTGCAGTTTTGACAAGTTGTGTTATATTTCTAAAAAATGTGGAGGGGAATTTTAGCTATGGTCTGTTCAACTAATTAAAAAAGGAATTTAACTGGGATCACCAATGCCAGAGTGGCATAAGTAGTGACACCAAAGTACAGGCTTGTAAATGCCTCGGATTTAAAAAGTTGAAATTTAAGGTCAAACTTACAGAGAGTTAACTTGGTTTGAAGCTACAGATAATAAAATTGTTTCATTTTTGTCATCTTGTAAGTCCCCAGACTTGTGATGGTCTACTGCTCCTAAATTCCAGGTTGGTACTGTCACTGTATCACTGTCATCCTGTTTTTCATCGATTTACTTGAGCGGGCACCAGTAATGTCTCCATTCGTCCCAACCCTGAGATTTTAGCAGCCTCTACTTACTCGTCTTTCCTAATGCTGCCATACTGGAGGCTCTTTCAGGATCAGGGGCATGAGACCCATTATTATTACTGTTTTTGGCATATCGAATATGCCACAGGTAGCTTGCAGGGCTCTGCAGTGCTGGCAGGATACTCTTGGTAGCTTTCCAGGCTCTCCAAGATATATGTATATGTGTGTGTGTGTGTGTGTGTGTGTGTATGTATGTATGTATGTATGTATATACATATCCCTCTATAACTTGTTACCTACTGTCTGAATCCTATAAATATGCTCTGGTAATTATGGAAAATGGGTAGGGAGTGTGTTATGATGTGTCATGTGGCCGCTTTTATACTACCCAATTAAAATCATTTTTTTGAAGTAAAGTCTGAACATTTATTTATTTATTTATTATTGAATCACCATGTGGAAAGTTACAAAGCTTTCAGGTTTAAGTCTCAGTTATACAATGCTCGAACACCCATCCCTTCACAAGGGCACATATTCCACCACCAAGAATCACAGTAAACCTCCTCCCCACCCCCCAACTCCCCCAGCCCTCCACACCGGCTGTGTAGCTGATAAATTTCACTTTACTTTCACTTTACTTTGATTACATTCAATATTTCAACAAAAAACCCAATATTATTTGGAGTTTCTACCCCCAAAGTCGGACCTGCTGAAAAGAAAGCATTTGATAATTTGTTTTCCATTGCTCAGAATGAAGATATATGAGGTCGAGTGGCCATAATAGTGGCTGCGCAGTTTTGGATTTCTGTATTTTAGTATTTTAGTAACTAAGTCCAGAGAAATTTCTGCCAGAAATTGCATCATTGCAAGCTCGTACCGCTCTGCTACTTTATATTCCACATATGAGTGAAATGAGTCAGAAAGAAAGAGACAGACATAGAAAGATGGCACTCATGTGGAATATAAAGTCTGAACATTTTTAATATGTCTCAAAATATCTTTTAATAGTGAAGAAATGTTTATCAGAGAATAAATCCTTCTAATTTTTTTTTATCACACTCAGCGATGCATAGGGGCTACTTATTCTTGGCTTTGCACTCAGGAATTACTCCTGGCGGTGCTTGGGGGACCATATGGGATGCTGGGAATCAAACCCAGGTGCAAGGCAAACATGCTACCCACTGTACTATCACTCCAGCCCTATTTTCTACACTTTTTGACTCATTACTTAACAAGATTTCTTTTATTGACTGTCATGATTTGTTTTTCCCAATTCAAAAATAATCTAAAATGTAAAACCTAACTAGTTAGGGGACATCATGTCCATGACTGACATTGTAGAACAAGAGGCAAAGAATTCTTCAAAGCCAAGAGGCAAACTGGGTTTATACAGCCTTTTGCTTTTATTCATTTTCAAATATTAAACAATCTTTTAGAGTTTTTAAAACATAAAAACTTTTGTATGGTGGTTTTATTCAACATAGGAACTGGTATAAGTTTGTGTTTAGGCTTCTTCTACGTCAAAGCCTCATGAAGACAGTATAAAGCTCAGATGCCTAAATTTTATTTATCTTATCCCAGATATATTCAGAGTGATTCAGTATACTTTTGAAGAGCTGATAATTTCCTTCTTGTTGTGTTGCCTATATATAGGCATGATAGATGTTTCCTTCATCATGTATTTCCTTGCACACGGCCAACCAGGGTTCGATTCCTCAGCCCCTCTCGGAGAGTCTAGCAAGCTATTGAGAGTATCTCGCCTGCAGGACAGAGCCTGGCAAGCTATCCATGGTGTATTCAATATGCAAAAACAGCAACAACAAGTCTCAAAATGGAGATGTTACTGGTGTCTGCTCAAGCAAATCGATGAGCAACGGGATGGGAGTGACAGTGATGTATTTTCTGGTGATAATTAGAAAAGCAGGCAAATATTTGGTAGAGAGGAACTGAACCTTTAAAATCAATAAGTTATGAAAAGATATAAAGCCAATTGGTCTTCAGGACCTTGTGACTGGGGTAAAGTGATAGAAGTAGGAATCAGGGTGCAGAAAGCACTGTTATGAAAACATAAATATCATAAATTAGATGTGATTGATAGAAGACTAAACAGGGTGGAATTTTGAGTGCGAACATGCATGTGTGTGTGTGTGTGTGTGTGTGTGTGTGTGTGCGTGTGTCTGTGTCTGTGTCTGTGTGTGTATGTTATCTGTAAGCAGACCATGCAGACTTCTAAACATTTTCTAAAACTGAGAGGTGATGAAGGTTTTGAAGTTTGAGATAAGATGTTTCAATTAGTTAGCAAGTCACTTTATCTCTGAATTTCTTTTTAGGCAAAATGAAGATCATATTAGCATTTATCCCTAGAATTATTGACAAGGTTAATGATTAATTCTAGGACATATCAATGCTTAATATAATGCCTATAATCTAATTTTCTCCAATAGGTATTAGCCATTATTATAGTACAATATTTAGTGAAAAATGGAATATAAATAAAACTAAAACAAGATATCTGTAATTGCATGTCTAGTATGTTTAAAATGTCAAGATAGTCCCTTCATAAAGGGTACTACCTTTATGGTTTAATTTTAGTGAACATAAAACGTTATTTATAAGGTTTACTTGATATCATTTCTGATGTTTTCCGTTCTAGTACTCTAATTGTAATGCATATTTATAATTTATATTTTATAAAATAGCAATACTAAATTACTTTCCTCTTATGTCAGTGGTCACTTTAAAATTTTATGATTCTAATTTATAATTTTGTGACACCAGACACCTGAAGGATTTATAGGAATCTCTATCTCAAAATTCTGCCATTTAAAACTGATTTTTAATGCACAATGTATGGAAAGTAAGAGAAGAAATTACCTTGAAGTAGGTCTTCAATCTACACAGTAAAAGTTATTTTTTTTTCTGTACCTATATGAAAATTTTAATAGTTTTATACATTAAAGAAACCAAAGAAAATGGGGAGGAAAGCAAAATCTTGTTTATATGAGAATAAAAGAATTCATGTAACAGGTATTCTTTCAACTAAAATTATGGAGATGAGAATGAAGTGACTTCTTTTTCAATTGATGAAAGAAAAATATCAAACTCAGACTCCTTACCTAGTAAAATCAGCTTTAAACTCAAGAAGGGGGGAAAAAGGAGGAAAATGAAAAGAATCTGTCTCTAGAAGACAAGCCTTAAGTTATTTGTTTTTGACTCCTTAGGAGTTAAGAAAAGCTAGAGTACAATTAGGATATGGGGAGGGAAATTTGGAACAAATGTGTTAAATAGGATACCAATATTTCATCACAGCAATTCTTTTGATGAAATCTAATTAAAAACTCGTCTACACACTTAATTAGCTGATAGAAGATTTCATTTTAAGTTTGGCTTCAACTTCAACTAAAAATATATTGAACTGATAGTCAACTCCAAATTCTAGTCAAGCTTCTTTGAGAATCTGAATAATTTCCTAATTTCTATGACAACCAATTTGTGTTCTTTTATAGCTCCTACAAAACTTTGCATGATGCTGACCTAAATTAATGCCACCCTTAAAAACAATATCTTAAGGTGTTTAAACTTCTTTAGGCTGTTTGAATGCTGAAGAAAAATATCTATGCCGTAAAAATTAAGCAGAGGTTCATAAATTGATTATAAAGAGAAAAATTTCAGAGAGTAGATATTCAAATTTTAGGTTTTTCCAGTCTTTTTTCTCTATGTCAATTTATTCTTTCCAGAGCCATACATTTCTCCATGTTCTCACTTATTTCAACCTCACATCCTCCCTTTGAAATGTAATTCTTGAACAATTCATCTGTTATCACTGTTTTTTCTGTTTATTGATTATATATCATATAGTGGGTTTTAAAGAAGCTTTGGAGATGTCCAGATGAGAACAAAGAAACAGTTTCTTCTTTCAGAAAGCACAGTAAATAGATGAAGACCAATCATGGAACAATCAGTGTAATGGGGTAAGAGCTGGATAAGGCAATGCCTATACAGTCCTCCTTCCCTGATAAGATGGTATAAGTTTCCTGTTCTGAAAAGATTCTTCTTTTTACCCTTTCAAACCAAGCATAAAGACAGAGACAGTTCTAGAACTTGTTTTTCTCTAATCATTGGCTTTGGGGTCTTAGACAAGGTGATAATCTTCAATGTGTTTGTAGTGGTGTTGGTGGGTAGACAGAAGCCATCTTGTTTACTGAAGTAACAATAGTCCCACATGTCAAATAACTTGCCAAAAAAAATTCTTTTTTTCCTCTCTTTTACTCCTGCTTGTCAGCACTTCTTTCGTCTCACATCTAAAGAGGAGAAAGCTGAATTTGGCTCAGCAGCACACATCTCCAGCAAAATTGTCAACATAATAGAACACTCAGATCTTATGAAGAGAGCTGAAAAATATAGAAAGTTTTTTTTTTAACTTCAATTCATTTTTAGAAACATATAGGGCAGTCAGTTAAACCAAGTGAATATGGAATTGTACCTCTGATTCCATTTGAACTGTGCATATGTAATTTCCTCTAAGTGCATACTATTGCTAATAAACTATCAGATTAACAAAATAAATTTAGAACTGGATATCACCAGTCTTGATAGAATATTATTAATTATTTTGACCAAAAATGGCATTAACAAATTTAGAATTTTGGTCTTTCCCTCCTCTCTTCATGTCTTCATCACTGACTGAAGGACATTTATTTTTATATATTTATAAATTTTATATGAAATATTTATGATATTTCTTATTATATATACTATATAAATAAACTTAATTTATATATTTTATGCATAAAGGAAATATAAATTTTGATGTATGAGATATACATTTATAAATATATATTTGCCAGAATGCATAACTAGACCAACAATAACCTAACTGATGAATAAATGTTTAATAGTATATGTGGCTAATTGATGGAGGAGTGGAACCCTCATCTACTGTAGGTGAGTATATTGGTTGTTCTAGACTTTTGGGAAAAAATACTTCTAAAGGAACTATAAATTTGTCCCCCATATGATCTAGAAGGGACAGCCTTGCAAGCTTCCCATGGTGTATTCATATGCTAAATCCAGTAACAAGCTGGATCTCATTCCCCCGACCCTGAAGAGCCCCCAGTGCAACATCGTTAGGAGGGCCAAATAGAGATGGACTTCTAAGATCTCAGGGAAAGAACGAAATGAGATGTTACTGAGCCCGCCCGAGAAATTGGTGATTAACGGGATTTTGTGATTCGTGATTTGTGATGATCTAGAAAGCCCATTTCTTGGTATTTACCCCAAGGGCCCAAAATCTATTTTCAGAAAATATATCCGTACTCCTGTTTATGGTAGTTAACTTCTGGAAATAGCCCAAATATCCAAGAATAGATGACTAGATAAACTGTGGTATATATACACAATGGAATACTGCTCAATTGTAAAACAAAATTATTCAACTTCAACTATTTCTATGGCTCTGGAGAGTATCATGCTGAGTAAAGTTAGTCAGAAAAGATGGACAGACACAGAATGATCTCCCTCATATGCGGGATATAAGGAAATATGGTAAAGAAATAACAAACATGTAAAGGCAGCAGAAACTGAGAATTGGTCTTTAATAGGAATCATATGGCAGAGAGATGAAATGGTAGTACTGGGTAGGGATGGACACTGGGATATGGTGGAGGGAAGATGACATTGATGGAGAGTGTAGTGTCGGAATGTTCTTTGCATAAAATCCTGCAATTATTAATATCGCAAATCATGGTGACTTAAAATGAATTTTTTAAAAAAGAGAGAAAAAAAAAAACATACCTTTCTACCTCAGCACATTAAGCATAAAGAAAGTAAAAAGCTGTACTCAATAATTACAATTGGTCCTAATTCAAAGGCAATATTTTTCAGCTTTTTTTTTTTGGCAGACTTGTCATGTGTTTAAGTTCTGACCAATAAAATTCATTCATTCACTCAAATAGTTAAACTGTATTCTGGACTTTAGAGGAAGAATTAGAAATAAAATAAGCCCAGATGATACCAATATTTGCCCCTTTTGTCACAAAATTTATAATATGCTGGAAGAAAATATATAACTTAAAGATGTATTGTTTCATGATGACAAATTCTATGAAGAAAAATAAAGTAATTGTAAAGAGGTAGGTGACAGAGGTGGTGAGAATAACCTCACTGTTTATAAAATTGGGAATTAGAAACTTGGGGATGATATCAGGTCCTGGTTCAGGGTTCTGGTGGTGAGTGATGTGAAGGGGATAAAAAGTTCAGAGGCATAATGTCAAAATAGAGATTGGTGGTGAGAATGAGTATGGGCAAATTTCAGGGTGAGATTTAGAATCCTGGGATCCCTTCTTCAATTTCACAGCAGTGTACACATGTGGGGGCAAGAACAGAGTTAAGTACAACACAGGGAGCTTCCTCCTGAATCCTGTAGGCAGGTGGACTAGAAGCAGGTAGGCATTTTTTTTTTCTCTTTTTGGGTCACACTGGTGATGCACAGGGGTTACTCCTGGCTCTGCACTCAGGAATTACGTCTGGTGGTGTTTGGGTGCTTGGGGGACCATAAGAGATGCTGGGAATTGAGCTTGGGTCAGCCACATGCAAGGCAAATGTCCTACCCACTGTGCTATTGCTCCAACCCCAAAGGTAGGCATTATTGCTCTTGGCAGATACCCTGGTTTTATGAGCAGTTTCCACAAACCCACTCAAACATCATCCTGTGTGTGTCTTTTGTCTTCTTTATTCCTAAGTCTTTTATCCAACCTTATGCTAGGAAAAGAGATCAGATAACTGAATTTCTAGCAGCCTTATCAAATTGAGATGACAAAATTCTAGGAGGATCTTGGTTCCCAATGGTTAGTCACCATGCTAACTCAAGATGATTCATCTTATTTACTTGAGGGAGAAACTCATCTCTTGTTTAAGTGACTATGTAAAAAAATTGCTACTTTCAACTGAACTGAATATTATTAAATATAGCATGTCGGTACAAAATCTACCATTTCTGGAATACTTTCTTAGAGTTGATAATATATCATGTTGGACATACAAGTCACCTGGGACTGTTCCACAATTTCACATACATTAAAATATCATTTTATTTTTGAAAGATAATATAAGAAGACATTATTTCTCATAAGTAATGCATAGTAATACTTAGAGAAGAAAGAAAAAATTGTCCAATTTAAAGAGTTGGAGTGTGCCTTAAGTGTAGCTACCTAAACATGCAATGAGCATTTGATAAGGTGACACCCAACCCAGGTCTCAGGACAGGTCAGATTAAAATGTTGACCAATAGTTCAAACTCCACGGAATAGTAAGGAGTATGATATCTCCAGGTTTCTGTCAATGCTGCATTTCCCAATCTCACCTTTCACTGTTTATTTTTATTTACTTAGGTTTATGCTCCCCTCCAGTACACTGACCCGTTTGATATTTTGCTATTATTAATGTTGGTGGCAATAGTATTAGGGTCACAGTCAGGCCTCCTGTGGCTATTTTCAACTTACTCATCTGCTTTTAGACTTTTTCTCATGATATCTTTTCTGCCATTAATGGTAACACATAACTTCACCTTATCTCATATAATGCCTACCTTTTCTTTGTATGCTTTCACATTCATCTAGAGGGTGAATTACCTCATCATCTAGGATTTTATGATAATATATTTATTATTAATACATATTATCTACTCTAGGTTGAATAGTTGCCTCTAACCTATGAGTGTGATGGTATTAGAAAAGAGAATATTTTCAGATATAAATGATATTTTGGTTTGGTTTTGGGGTCACATCTGGCAGTGGTCAGGTTCTACTCCTGACTCTCTGCTCAGAGATCATTCCTGGTGGGCTAGGAGGCCACATATGGTACCTGGAATCTAAAGATTGAAGGATCAGTCCTGGGCTGGCCACATGCAAGGCAAACACCCACTGCTTTATTAAATTCTGCCTTGTAAGTTAAGATTCTTGATATGAGATCATCATAGTTTATCTGAGCACTCATTATAGAATAAATACGGGTGAATAATAAACAGGCTAAATGATAATAAACAGGTTAAGGTGTTTGCCTTGCATGCAGTGGATCCTGGTTTGATTCCCAGCACTGAATTTTAGTCCCTTAGATGCCTCCAGGGGTGATTCCTGAACATGGAACCAGGAGTAAGCTCTGAGCACTATGAATTCTGGCCCAAATACCAAATTAAAAAGAGTGAGCCAGACAGAGACAGAGGAGAATGATGGATAAGAGAAAAAGGCCATGTGGAGAAGAGGCAGACGATGTAGTTGTGCAGCCATACAGCATGGAACACAGACTCAGCCTTGAAGAGGTGAGGAAACATCTTTCCCTAGAGTTTTGGGGGGAAAGCATATCATAATCCCTTGATTCCAGACTTCCAACTACCAGAACAGTCAGAGAATAAAATTGTGTTATTTTTAGACCACAAATTATTATGTGGTCTAAAATATGTTATTAGGAAACTAAGCTTGGAGAATTATATATATATATATATATATATATATAAAGTTGTTTTTGAAGCTAACGATTTGTTATGTCTCTTGCAAGTACAAAATGAAAACTCCTTGAGAAATATTTCTAAGTCACCTCACACATCCTGTTTCTAGCCCAGCATCTGTCAGATAGCTGATATCTATTTAAAAAATAAAAGAATGGACAAATTATTGAGAATTAAACATTTCAATATTAACTATAAAGTATTTTTAAAATAGACCTACAAATATAGGGTGTTGGGAAATGACTCAAATGGTGAAAAACATGCCTATCATGTAGGAGCTCCATTGTGATTCCCACTGCCACATAGTCCTCTGAACATTCCTATATGTGCTCTTATTAAGGCTAAAAAATAGGTTCAATTTCGGAAGCACCCTCTCCTTCATAAGGCTTATTTATAAGCTATCTCATCCCTCTCCACCACTGTCAGTATGTCCTGCAGTCTCTGATTTGTGCTGAGTTTTATTTAGCATCATGCCAAATTGAAGGAAATTAGATGTTCTTGCCTTTCCTTGCATCCTGGAGTTTAACCTTCCTTTTGAATAAGTCCTTCCCAGTTCTCACAGCATCAGTGCCTCCATGGACACTGAAATGCTGTATTCAGCACAGTGTGGGGCCAAAGTATTCTTTGCCTCCACCTTACCTCTTTCTCTTTTTCTTTCTTCTTTTAGAAAAAAAGAAAAAGCTGAAGCAAATATTCAGATATGATATAAAAAATAGGTGGAGGTGGATGTGTACTTTAATGCTCTCTCCTGATTGTATGACATTTTCACTTCTTGACCCGGTGAACGTTATGCCACACCCTGGGCACCCAGCCATGTACTTCGCAGTTAGGCTCCTTACCTGTTACCTCATACTAGCTCACTCACTGTGGCATTTGCTTCAGTTTGATGTTTTCTGAGACCTCTATTTTCCTTCATTTGCAAAGCCAAACTCAGGACCAGGGGAAACAGAACACATCGCAAATCTAAAAATGTATGTTCAGGGTCAAGGGAGAAACCTCAGCATCCTCCTTCTGTCTCACTGGGGATGGTCCTTGCATGCCACTGCTGCTCATTCTCCTGGCTTCTCTCAGAAATGCACCAACTCTTTACCCTGTGATCAGGCACTAAACTAGGCTCTGGGGACAAGCCAAGATAAAACAAAGAAACAATACCAGCTCTTATAGAGTTTACATTCTAGTGGGAGGTGACAGCCAAGGAGTGAAAAATTTTAAATCAAAATAAAATGAATGGCACATGTGAGATTTTACACGTAGTCACCCCTTAAGACCGTGGGGCTTGGGAAAGATAATGAATGTCTAACCTGTCTAGTATAACATTCTCAACATTTAACACTTGTTCTTTAAGTTCAAAGTCCTATTCCTTCTATGAAGTTGGTGCAATAACAAGGCACACAATTAACTTTATAATTAAATTAAAATATGCAAAAGATAAAGATAATGAATGTGCACTGGACAGTTTTTAAAAATAAACAAGTTCAAATACATTTGGCGAATTTTTCCACACCCTATGTAGGTCTGCTTCACCTACAAAGGTTTCCTTGTTGGTACTGATGAAAAGGATTTACTAGTTCTTTATAAGAATGGATAGATCAGATAAACTGTTTCTCTTTTTGAGCAATTCCACTCATGTTTTCAAATTATGCTATTTCTCATAACAGAGTGTATTTGGTTCTATAGTTTCCACCATTGAATTCTTGTAGTAACAAGTCATATTTTTGGCTACTATTTTATTCTTATTTATACTATTTGAAAGGTAGCATTAAAAAATTACTGGGAGTCTTATTTTTTAAATTAGTAGACATTAATTTATGGGTGGTTTTTATTTACAGATGATTTCTTGGAAAAGGAGATTAAAGGCACAAACTGAATTACCCCATATTTTACATTAAAGTACTATGTTTTTTAATTGAAAATAAAATTGAAAACTAATATTTGTGGGGGCATAGCTATACACATGAAATATCCAGAAAGGTTAAGGCAAAGCAGTGTGGTAGATACAATTCACAAGTTAAAAACAAAACAAGACAGAAACAATCCTAACACTAAACTGGAAGCATTATGCAAATTTATGATAATTTGTATTATAAATATCCTAAAATGGGAGAAAATATTATTTAGTGGCAATTGTGTGCTTGTGGAATCAAACAAAATAAGCTTTGCAATTTCTGTATCTGAAAAATAATTAGTGCTAACCTGTCTAGTATAACATTCTCAATATTTAACACTTGTTCTTTAAGTTCAAACTCATTCCTTCCATGAAGTAGGTGCAACAACAAGGCACACAATTAACTTTATAATTAAATTAAAATATGTAAAATGCTTTCTTTCATAAAAGTATTTTAGTTGTTATAGTTATTATAGTTGCTATTTACAAGAAAGAACCAAGTTAAACATACTCCTGCAACTTTTCTGTTATGTGATTTTTTTTTTTTTTTTTTTTTGCTTTTTGGGTCACACTCAGCAGCGATACTCAGGGGTTACTCCTGGCTTTGCACTCAGGAATTGCTCCTGGCAGTGCTTGGGGGACCATATGGGATGCCGGGGATCGAACCCGGGTCGGCCCCGTGCAAGGCAAACGCCCTACCCGCTGTGCTATCGCTCCGGCCCCTGTTATGTGATTTTTGAATGGTTGTATATTAAATTTTTGTAAGGCTCAGCCGTATCAGAATTATGAAATTGTCATGACTGATAAGGTTTTCGTTGTTTCTTGTGCTTTTTTGTCTATACCCAGAACACCTTACCTCTATACTCTCTCTTCAGCCCTCTCATAACTAATTTATGAAAAAATTTATCAAAAGCAGATAAATTAGAATAATTTCTGGAATATGAAAAGTCATTAGCTGTGGTTCTCCCTACAGTAATCTGAATATGATAAACTAGAAATATTTTATTTTTATTTAGAGTCACAACGCAAATAATATAGAGTCACAATATAGCTACAAAGTTATGTTTCCTTAAAATTTTTGCAGTGAAAATATTTTCCACAAAATTTTGCACTTTTTAACTGTATTGTTTACAATAAAAACTTAGGCATTTAGGTCTCCAGTCATATTAGTCCTATTTCGAGGTTTTAGCAACTTTATGTGACTGGTAGTATTCCCATTAGGAAATCAGATCAGTACGTCCCACATCAGGTAACAGTGGTAGAGCAATAGGACCTTTACTCTGTTCTGTCTAACTCCAGAGAGCTATTGATGGTTTGGCTCCTGAACTAAACCCTTAGTTTGACCAAGAAATCTGCAGACTGTTAGATGTTCTGCATGATGTTCGACCAAAATTCAAGACTCTTAGAACCAGGGAGACTTTGCAATTCAATTAAACTTATGTGTAGAGTCCTGATGTCCATTTCCTAAGCTGTTTCCCAAATACAATGAAATAGCCATAGTCCCGAGAAAGAATAAATAGGAAGAAAAAAATTGTGATTTTGTAAAAAAATGTTCATTGTCAAATAGAAAAATGAAAACCTAGAGATATTTGGAGACATACGGGAAGACAGGTAGTTTGAGAAAAACAGCAGGATTTTTAATTTGTAATAATAGATTTTACTTAAAATTCTAGTATACAGCAGGTGGGTTTCCAGAGAAATAAAGGTAAGAGAAAGATATTAAGTTGGGATAAATGGAAAGATATGCAACTTAGAAATCAGGAGCTTAAAGAAGTCAGAGTAGTGTTGGATAAGCAATCACCTGTGTAATTATGGGAAAATCAAATAAATATTTGACATCAAAGAGACATTGTGATTTAGAGCAAGAATATTTGGTGATTTTATTTGAAAAAAAGTCTACTATGAGCAAATCTGTAGAGCAAATAAATTATAAGAATTAAAAGACAAAGGGAAACTACGAATGTTTTTTCATTGACTCTTAAAAGGAAAAAACAGATATCCATCCCTTATATAACAAAATACAGAAATAGTTCAATGTACATGGGCACCACCAGGGAATTAAATCTAAAGTCTCCCCATGGCTATTATTGTAAAAATTTTAGAAAACTGTGACATGCTTGTATGAAATTTATTTCTTAATTCAACTTTATATGAGATTGCATAAACAATTGTCATTTTGGCAAACCATTTAACTAAATGTGGGAATTATTCTGAGTTTAATGCATAGCAGAGATGAATACAATGCTTGAGGCTGTGCCTCAGATCAAGTGTGTGGTCAACAGTGGAACTGATACTAGAACCTATGTTTTTATTTTCTGTAACTTGTCCTATGCCAATGAAACAGATTTTTGCTTTCCACAATAAAATGGGTAAACATAGGAATAGTACACAGTCTAAAACAACTATCTGAACAGATTTGAAATTTATCTTGTGTTTATAGAAGTTTCACATGAATACATATTCCCAAGCCATTCTGAAAATGCACATAAAAACACCATTATAACTTTAAAACCAGCATATGTTAGTATTAATACATAATGACTTTATTATCTATCTTAATTAGGGTCATATGATGTAGTCAAAGAGATTGAATTTTACTAGTTACTCATTGAGCAATATGTCTGAAATAAACTTTTCCGTATTTCAATGTGACAAATCTTATTCTTTCAAAATGTTTGTTTGGGGAGTCAGAAAGATAATGTTGTGGGTAAGGCACTTGCCTTTCACTTAGATGACCCATGTTTGATCCCCAGCATACTATTTCTATCCCTAGGCTGCCCAGGAATGATCCATGAGTGCAGATCTAGGACCCAGTCATTTTCAGGTATAGTCCCCAAAACAAATAACACATTTCTTTTATTTTTATCCTGTTACTTAGCAATGGGGATACATTCTAAGAAATATACTGGTAGCTTACTATATTTTCACTGTGTCAGTGCAAAGTTTACCTATACCAACCTAGGTGCTGTACTTTACTATAAAACTAGACTACTTTCACAAACCCTATAAGGAACACTGTGATTTATGCCATTTGATGGTAAAAATCTCTTCTTGTACTTATGACTTTCTATTGTGAATTATAATTTTATTTATTATATTTATTGTTTATTTCCTATCTATCAAAACAAAAATTTAAACTCTAGGAGAATTACTTCCTATCTGTACTAAGCCTTATTGGTGAGAATTACCTAATCTATATTCAGATTTCATAAAGTTAGCAGCTAAAAAATAAATCCATACATGAAAATTGTTCCAAATGCACTTATAAAAGATTTGCTGAATTTAATGAAAGAACGAGATTTCTTCTGAGGATTGAGGCATGACTTCATCCCAGCACTGATGCAGAGGAATTGGGAATGAGGAGGACATTGATCATGAAGAACTTCCTTTCTCTGTCTTTCTTGTCTATTTCATAGGCAGCAGAGGGTTTGTCATCCTCAATGGCTTAGGAAATGATGTAGCTTGATGAAAAAGTGAAAATGAAGTAACTAAACAAAGTTTGGGACTAGGGGACATGAAGCAATTTTAGCAAAGAAAGTGGGAGGGAAGAATCCATAAAAGAAGAAGCTTCAAGTTGCAATATTGTACAAGACATTTGACTAAAGAAAAGAAAATCTCCATTTTTTTTTAATTAAAGCAGTATGATTTACAAAGTTATTCACAGTTGGGTATTTTGGAATAACTGGGTGAGAAGAAAAATTTTAAAAAAATTATTTAGTTTCCAGGTTACAAATGGGTATCTTCAATTTTGAAGAGCAGTTAGGAATTAATATTCAATTACTTTGAGTTTGTTTTATTCATCTGTACATTGGGAATAATATCCACAATAAGACAATATTATTATTGTCAAGTATGTACTTCAATTAATGAACAAAAAAATTGTTACTGTTAAATATTTCTTATGTTTTTCCTTTCTGTGTTAATGAAAAATATAAAAATGTCTTGCAGAGGAATATATATGTAAATTTATTATATGCATGAATGGTGTGTATAAATATGTTACAATTATGATCAGATTTATCAAAAGTTGTAGTTCTTAATTTTTCATTTAAACACAGTTTATGAACATAAACCCACATTACATTTTTTTCTAAAAAAAATTTTAAAGAAAAAAAATCATTCTTCCCTACCTTTCTTAGATGTTTCCACCTTACCAAGCCCTTTGATTATTGTCTCATTTCCATTGACACAAAATTCTTCTTGGCTGGCTGTTTGTGTATTTGTGATGCTCATTTATTTATACTTATTGGAGCTATGATTGTCAGTGTTGTGTCTTCTTGTCTTCTGTGCTAAACTCAGAGTTTCATATGTCTATGCAGAATGTATGTTGTTATTTAAGGAGTAAATAAAAAACAAAAGTAAATGAAAAGCATTCCCATCCCTTCTCTTCTGCTAGCTAAAATATATTGAATTGTTCCTACAGCTTCTTAAAATTCTAGTTTGCTTAATTTAATTAATGAATTGTAATTGATTCAGCACCCCATACATATATATTTGCTGAATGTCTACACTCCTGTCTTTGTGATACTTGGTAAGTATACAAATTTGAGGACAGAGAATTGCTTCCCTCAGTGAGTTTACAAATCCGACAAAATCTAGTTGTCTGAACAAAGCACAAAAGTAATAAGAGTGACTGAAGAAGACACGCATCCTGGGAGAATCGAGGAGAGCACCTCTTTAGAATAGCACTTATGCTCAAATTTGAATATAAGTTTGACTTTGGGGTAAGACATTTGAATAGAAGAGACAGTAATAGACATAAATACTGAACAACAAAGAACACTATAGAGCTACTAGATTTGGGGGTTGTGAAGTTCAAGGTGAAATGTGCTGAACTTGAAGTTGGACTAAGAGAGGTAAGAGAAATGAGGAATATTGTATTGAAATTGAGCATTTTGTACATTATCTGAAGGTGATAAGCAATCATTGTAGGATTCTAAGCAAGAGGGATATGATTGGTGTGTTTATAAAAAGATATTTCTGATAGCAATGAGGCTAAATTGAAAGAGGTTAAAATCAGTAAGAAGAACTGTGAGTATCTTCAATAGTTCAGAAAGTCCTGAAATAAATGAATTATTTAACAGTGATATTCGTAAAACAAAATCAGGAAGGATTAGATTGTTTGTATTCTGGAAAGGAAGGGAGAGAGCTAGCTTTAATTTCTAATTATGGAAATTTAGTTGGTATTTTTGTTTCTTAGAGTTGTCCTAATAATATGTCATAAATAAACTGAATGGCTAAATACTACTAAAACAATTTTATTTGCAATGAGCCTGCCTCTAAAAAGGTCATATTATGAGGTACCAGGGAACATAATAGAATTTCAAAATAAATTTTGCAGAACCAGGTCATCTTTTTAACAGGTAACAAGATAGAGAATACAACATAGGGAATATAAAAGAAATTTGATTGGTTAATGGTAGTGGTGGGAAAGAAGAGTATATTTTCTTTTGAATAAATTAAATTTACATTTTCTGTGGGATATCTTGGAGGCATTGTTAGAGAATAACTTGATAAATGGAAATAGAACTCAGCAGTGGATTTGGGTTGTAGTGAATATTGGTATGTATCATTATCATATAGGTGACACTGGAATAAGTGAACATTGTTTGGAAGGAGGAATTAGGACAGAAGAACCCAGAGACAGGACAGATACAGATACATTCAATGTTTTGGAAAGAGCAGAAATAAAGAGAGAACAGAAATTCTTGAGAACAAGTCAGTGAGCCACAATGGAAGCAATGTCAGGTGAAATTCTTTCTGTTCATAAAAAAAAAAAAAAACAGAAAAGAAATTCTTTCTGTTCAAAGTAGCCAAAAAAAATTTCACCTTAAAATCAACTGAAACCAACCTGAGAACCAATTTGTTTAAGGAAATGAAAGAAATACACTGGTACATCTAAATACAGAGCCCAGAGACAGAATTCATGCAAGATCCAGAGATTAACAATAAATGGAAAAATAAAATAAAAAAGTCTTTCTTATCTGATTTCTAATTTTATTTTCCATACTTATTTCATTTAAAGACTCAGAGTCAAATGTCTGTGAACATCTATATGTCTGCTATACAAAGTAACTCTTACTTTTTCCTACAAGTCTTAAAATTGCATCTCACATAAGGTGAATTACCAGTACTCGGATCATTCACTATGGTTCAGGGATAATGGTGCTCTGGTTAAGCTTAAGACAAAGACCTAGTCTAGTCCTGAAGGTAAATTCAGCACCACAAAAAATGAGGAAGGGGTGGATCTGTAAAAAAAAAAAGCTTCATTACCCGAATAAAACTCTGATAAAATTTAACATATGACCATCATAAAATTCATGAGAAGAGGAAGTTTTGAGAATAAAAGGCACATCACCACTATAAAATGCTACCGAGGATGATAGAGTTTTTACAATGTGCATGTCATTTCTAACCTTTTCCAAAATATGATTGAGGAGTGGTAGCCGGTGGCAGGCAGCAGAAGATTAAGAGTTTAAGAAGATTTAGAGTTAAGACTGGGAAAAAGAAGATGTCTTGGAGGGACTGAGCATCTTGTGTTTGGTCCCTTTATTCCAATAAGGAAGAGAGATAAAGAAAAGTACCTAGAGGGAAATGAGGCTTCAAGATAGAGTCTATTTATTTAAGCCAAAACAAAAAAAAAAGACTTGAAGTTGTTTATATGCTGATTTATAAAGTTAGCATAGGCAATTGTAGATCAAGTAGAAAAAAAATGCGGCCATGATGAAAACCAATGCTATAGAATAAATAAACCCTCCTCTGATATCTGCATTCTAATCCCTAGAACCCGAGAATATGTTACCTTACATTGTAAAATAGATTTTGCAGATGTGATTCAATTGAGAATCTTGTGGAGGAGAGATTATCTTGGATTATTAGGGTAAAGCTGATGTAATCAGAGTCTACACAAGAGGGATGCTGAAAGTTAAAGAAGAAATAAGATGTTGTATTTCTGGCTTTGAATATAAATAAAAGAGAGCCAGAGCAAAAAATTAATACATCGTCCAGAATTTAGAAAAAAAAAAGATTCTCCATAAGAGTCTCCATAAGGAATGCAAGCCTTTGTAACTATTTTAATTCTCCATGTCTACAAAATCAGTAGATAATATGTAATTTGTTATAGCAAGCATAAAAAACTAATACAGCCTTAAAAGTGAATTTGTAAAATTTAGGAATGTAATAGCCACATAAAACTTTTAAATATAATTATGTCTTCTCTTTATGAGAAATAAGATTGGTTTAAACATATTTGTAGAAGTAATAATATATATTAGTTGGTAAGATATAAAATATATTATGTGCTGTATCCTCAAGATTTCAGCAAACCTTGAGATTCACCAATAATTTGCATGTTTTCTTCTTCCTGATCTAAATTGAAATGAAACTCCAGTACTCTAATAGAAAATTATGGAGCTAAACAAACTTCCATATTTTTATACACAGAACTTCTAATAATAGATATTTCTAGAGTTAAAAATAAAATCAGCCTGATGAGGTAAGCAGCACTTCCATATTTAAAGTATGAGATCACAAAGTTCAGAGAGCTGATTGATTTGGTCTTTTCTTATTACTGGTAACCATAGAGGTATTTCTATTGTGAGAGCATCCTTTTATAAAGCAGAGACAAGATTGTCTTGTTGCCTCTTTTAATCTTAGAGCTTAGATTGTCCTGTATCATTTTCTTGTTTTGAGGGTCACTTTTCAATATAGGAGCACAGCTGTATGAGAGCCCTCCTTCTTAAAAAATATAAAAATAGTCCAACTTCTTATTATATCTCAGTTTCATTCTAGGACAATTTTAGGCTAACCCAGGCTGTGTGATTCACTAATATCCAATCATCATGTGCAGTGGAGATAGCATAGCTAAGAGTCAGCCTTTCCTTCAACTGGAAAATTTGCAGACAAATGTTTATTTTATGAGGATGTTTTCCTCTTCCCCATTGAGCTTATAGCATATAACTAATGCTGCCTGAATTGCAGCATTAAAGGCAGTATATCCAGAAACCACTTACATTTTCTGCTTTTTATAATTTACTACGGGTACCTGAATCACATTATTTACTTGCAGCCACATTTCATAGGTAATTGCCCCATTATGAATTCCTAAGCCACCAAATGGGCATCCACATCCATTTAAATTGTGAACACATCCCCCTCAGTGCCTTAAAATGATGTACAAGTATTCACCTTTAGGCCACCAGCCTTAAGAAATACCTCTCTGACATGTGTCTCTCATTCAAATAGGAAACTGCTATACTACCATTAGCACTGTTATAATATACATGATTTATTCTGTTTTTCTTGAGGTCTGAGTATTTACTACTAGCTTTTGCCATTCAGTTTGGAACTATACGCATTCTAAATTCATGATTTATTGCAGAATTTAGGAATTGTGTCTGAGTATCTGCAGCCACACCCATCCCAATTATAATAACTGGCATCATCTTGAATGCATACTACCATAGCTTTCATAATTTGAGTACTTATTATGCCAAGATTTGTACACATGTTATCTTTTTGTTATCCTTACCACAATACTGTGAAGTTAATGTTATCAAACGTATTTTACAGATGATGGAATGCAAGCTCATAGATGTGTACATAGAGGTGTAGCATTTTGCAAATGGTCACATGTATCATAAAGGCAATAAATCTTGCCCAAGTTTCTAAAGCCAAGTCAGAAATTAGAGTTGAATATCCCTTAGTCAGAACTCTTGATCCTGAGTCTTCATTATGTTGCAGTGTTTTATCAACCCAGAATAAGTAGTGATTGTATGATCAACATTTTTAAATTCACTTTTACAATGAGAATAAATGTTGCATATAAAAACAGGATGACTTTATAAGCATTGAATCTACTAGCATTTCCTTAACATGTGATAGTTTAGACAATCCAGAGCTAAGGGGAGTTTTGTTGAAGACCAATTCAATCTTGTCTAATTTCTATGACTTTCCTATAGCTTTAAATTCAATGCTATTTCCTTTTTGCTGCTTCAAAACAAAAGAAAGGTTATTAAAAGCTATGAAAGAACAGGCATAAGCACCGTGGGTTTCGCACTCAGAGTCTGATTCCTTACTGAATATAAAGAGGGCTCTTATGGGTCTTTCCCCTGTTGAAGGCGTTCAAGCTGAAAATGATGAGTTTGTGTGCAGTACCTAATGTAGTACAAGCTTACACTCATTTGGGATCCGCAGTTTTACCCTGCTGCTCAAATCCTTAACAACCTTATGTTTGAATTTGTGCTTTATGTATGGTGTCTGAAGACAATGAAACAGCAGCTGAAAGTTGGGATCTGGTTCACAGGTAAGATTGTTTTGGCTGCTGTTTCCTCCAAAATGGAGGTGAAATTGTGGTTTTCTGGTATCATTGCAGATAGAGGGTCATTGATTCTCCAGAGTATGCCCGATGTGCAAAATTATGTTGGGCACTGGGTAACTAGTGAAGGTGGCCTTGCTTTGTGTGTCCCCATCATCAAGTTAATATGAAATTACATGCAAATTAAGAAGACACTGTGACAAATTGAGTAAGTATTCAGAAGGAAATAAAGCTTTTACCTGGCTTTTGCTCGAGAACTCCCATTTTAATTTTGTGTTAAAATCAACAGATTATGAAAGATGAATCAGACTTTAAGGAGGGAAACGTGGCTTCCAATGTTGGCTGAATAATTTTATTTTAAATCAGTTGTCACCTTTTCTTGGGCAGACATTTGTCAGTTACCCATCAACCCTCATTTCTTTACTGAGCACTTCTTTCAGAAAGTTATAACATGTTTAGTCTCTCTCTTATAGTGAGCTATGGCTAATAAGATGGGCTCAGACTAACTTGATGCCAACTTTTTTGTTGAAGAGGATATAAGGAATCCTAGAATATGGGATTGCTACAAAGTAAAGGGAGATAGGACTCTCAGATCACAACAGGAAGGTTGACCACCAATGTGTGTAAGAAATACACATTGGTGGCGTCTGGCAAGATAGTACATTGGGTAGGGTGCTTAGCTTGCATACACAGCTATCTTCAATACCTGGCAACCCATATGCTCCTTGAACACTGCCATGACTAATTCTGAGTGCAGATCCAGGAGTGACACCTGTGATCTGAGTGACGCACATTACTGGTGTGACCCCCAAAATTAAGAAAATAAAGAAAAACATATTGATATATTCAAGCTCTTGAGAGTTTGGTGTTGTAGAAATACTGTTTATCATTCAATTATTACTCATTGAACAAAATAAATAGCTATAATTCAAAATATAAAATCTATAGTTCTCAAGCTAAATTACATAAGAATCTTTTTTTTTAAATAAAATGTTATTAGGAACAAAGTCTGCTCATTTATGAATGTCCTTACCTTTAATGCCATGGTAAGCATTGTACAATGTGACAGATATAGTATATCCCACAAGTACTAAGAATTTTTTATTTTTGCTGTAAAAGAGTATAAGAAAATACCTTGTCTTACAAAATAACTGAAGGCATGATTGAACTGACTCTCATCAAATGTCTCTGTACTGACTTGGATGACACTTTCAAAAGACATAAAGATTGATTTATTTCTGGACAATATGCTTCTGATTCTTACTCTTTCCCCCATTTCTAATGTTGAAATTAGTTGTATTGCAAGGGACAATGAGATTAAATCCTGCATCCTGCAACATTATTGTTATTGTATAGGTGATCCCTATAATAGTAGTAATTATACAAAATCATAACAAGAATATTTACTGCGAATATTCAGAGTAGTTTATAGTATAGCTAAAATTGACTAATTGTGGGTAGTCAATATGTTAAATATTACATGTGCACTATCTGAATTATTATAACACTTTAGAGATAAGAATCATTATTCTTTTCCAGTGATAAGCAAAACTTGGAAAGATCAGTGACTTGTTCATAATACTTTGTCAGGTGGAAAAGTCAGGACTAAATTAACACCTTTGAATCTTAAAAATCCAACGTAGTATTACTAGCTCAGCACAGTAGAGATTGCAGTGTCCAATACAATTCACACATAATTACCATTGACATCTCTTCTTGCACCTCCAAATATTTATTTTTCAGTGTTCAAGTTTGCGAGTGAGTACAAATATTCTAAATACCAATTGTAGGATAACATTGGGTTTGTCCTTTCAGCCTTGCCACAGAGAATTTAGTTTACCTTAGAGCAATGGCCTTTCTGTATGGACACAGGAAGATAGTTAATATTATGCTTTGTAACTTGGGAGCTGATTGATTCCAATAATATTTACTCCCGGGCATCTGCTTTCTTAACTCAGTTGCCCTTAGTTCCTAGCACCCCAAAAG
This sequence comes from Sorex araneus, assembly GCF_027595985.1. Lineage (NCBI taxonomy): Eukaryota > Metazoa > Chordata > Mammalia > Eulipotyphla > Soricidae > Sorex > Sorex araneus. The sequence continues at coordinate 39,600,580 of NC_073311.1, read as the reverse complement.
CAGGGTCCCGACGAGGGACAGAATGGACCCAGGACAAACTGTGAGCTACCCTGTCATCAAAATGGGCCAGCCCAAAGCACCACAATACTTAGCTATAAATTGAGAACATGGTCATAGACAAATGCTGTCATGATCTGAAGGTAATGACAAGACTAGGACCCTGCTGGGATTAGGAAGACTGACCTGATCTAAGGACTGTGATCTGGAATATATAGTGAGATGTCCTCAAGAAAGAACCAAACTTTAAGTTTGATACATTTCTTACTGTACTCATACAGAATGGCATTGCTAGAAATAGTTGAAGTAGATTTGCTACAACTATTTTTAAGTGGATTTCTAGCTGAGGAAGGAAGAAAGGGACATACCCTGACACACCCTTATTTGGACCCCACCCTTGAGCGGATCTCTGAGTAATCTCCTTAGATGAGATTTTGTTAACCTTCTGGAGAAATGGTCCTACCCTTCTTTGTTGATTTGTTAATGTCCAACCAACCCACCTTTGTGTCACCGCCCTATGTGATTGCTATATAAAATAAGACTGTGGGGGAAGAGACAGAGGCAACACAGACAGAAGAAAGCACAGCAAGGAGAGGACAGATGCAAGACAGAAACAAGGAGAAGACACAGAAGTGGAGAGAAGACACAGAAGCAGAGACAGAGAGAGGTTGGAAGAGACTAGAGGAGAGAATACAGAGACAGAGACAGAGATAGAGAGATGGACAGACAGCAGAGAGCACAGCGACACACACAGAAGCAGAGCACAAGGAGGAGCCATCCTTATCAGATCCATACACAGCGGCTCAAGAACACCAAACTCGAGTGGAACTAGAGCAGCTCGCAAGAGAGAACATCCCCGAGAGCCAGCCAACAACACGACTTGACACACATCACATCACACCCTCCCGCGGGTACATCTTTGTAATTTTTTTCAACCAATGACACAAGATCAAGTAAGTTAACCATAGTGAGTGACTGTAAAATTATAAGCTAGATCCCCAAACTCACTTCCTTATCCCAAACACCAGGAGATTAGCCTTCTTCTACATAATTAGGACATATTTTACTAGCAATATTCAGCTTTTAGTGATATAAATGCACTGGAGTTGGTAAAGGAGAAAGAAAGTATAAAACAAAGAAACCAATAATGATACTAGGAAGAGCTTACAAATTTCTACTTATAGAATCTGGCTCCAAGGATTATACTTTCCAAGAAAGATAGTAAAGTGTTTGAGAAAAGCAGAATCTTCTAAAAATAAAAGCCTATAGTTCTTATTAGTCGGTCACTGTGTGATAGTGTTATCGGTGCTTTGGTCGCAGTTGTGGTGCCATTACATAGGTTTTTAAAGCAATGCAAAATTATACCACAAAAACATATTCTATAGTGTAAAATAATACTCTCAATAAATAAAAATAATAAATTGAAATTGAAGAAAATATACAAAGCAAATTTTTAAATTATAATGATAAACAATTCCCTTAAATAGATAAAAGTGAACAGGTTCCTACATTAAAAAGTTAAATATAGAGAGAACTCTTGGATATTAAAAATAAGCTACCATAACACTAAAAAAGGTAGAAGAATTATTTTTTCAATAGTCTTTCAAGAAGACCCACAAATAAAAATTTGACCCAAAATTCTCTTTTAAGAAATTTTCTTAACATGAAGCAAGATATAACCTAATTGGTTTGTTATTTTGTCAATAGAACAGATAACAAAAATGGAAGGAAAGAAACAGAGATAAAAATTTTCAAAAATTAAAGGATAGACATATATGTACTGAAAGAATGAACTAAATTCCCATCTTAGAGAATGAGGTAAATATCTATGTAGGCACATTTTCATGGAGTTTTAAAATACTTGAGAACGGTGGAGTAACACTTTAATAAATCAAAGAAAAAATATCCAACCTGAAGAATCTTAAAAATCTTAAAAAATTTCCCACCCACTACTGCCCAGAAAATTTTTCAGGAAGTACCTAGAGCTATAATCACAAAATACTAGAAATACTAGAAGATTAAATAAAAATGAGGAAGCCATGAATTCTGATGGATAGGAAACCAGCCTGAGAAAGTACTTATGACAGTATCAATAAAACAGATAAATTGTGGCATAAATATGCAACAACATAGCAGTATAATGAGATAAAAATATATAGTGAACGAACAAATAGGTAAGCAAAGCCAATATAAAAAACAATTAAAAATTTAAAAAAAATTACAGTATTGCAGGTCCACAAAAACTTACTGCTGATTGATTGACAGTGGTTTCCAATATAAAAAGTTTGAGAGATGTGATCCTCACTAATGAACCTTTATTACTTATAGTCTTGGAGAATACAAAGAGCAAGATCAAGGTGCCAATAGACAGTTCTTGGTGAGATGCTCTTTTGCTGACTTGTAGAAAGCTAACTTTTCAGTATGTCCTGCTCACTTGGATGGGAAAGAGGGAGGAAGAGAAGAAGAGAGAGAGAAAGAGAGAGAGAGAGAGGAGAGATGAGGAGAGAGATCTTGACCACATCTAAACTTCCCAAAGATCCCAAATCTAAGCCCCTAATGAGTTAAGGGTTAAACAAAAAATATTGAAGTATATAAACATTCAGTCTACAACAAACAACATGCATATTTTTAATGAAAAGAAGTAAAACAAACTATTGGCAGGGATAGGCTGGAACAAATCTAATTAAAAGAGAGTGATGCATTAGGTGTCCCATAGACTATATTTGATTTTCTTTTACACTTGAATTTCTGTTAGTATAGATCATGTAGAAAAAAGAATTGTCTTAAAGAAAACCTAGTAGGTTTTTTTTTTTTTTTTTTTTTGCTTTTTGGGTCACACCCAGCGATGCTCAGAGGTTACTCCTGGCGTTGCACTCAAGAATTACTCCTGGCGGTGCTTGGGGGACCATATGGGATGCCGGGGATCGAACCTGGGTCGGCCACGTGCAAGGCAAATGCCCTACCCGCTGTGCTATCGCTCCGGCCCCAAGAAAACCTAGTAGGTTTATCAAAATTTCTTGGTAAACATATTTTCCCAAAGTTTGTTGTCTATGTTTTGATTTGATGTGAGACAGTGTAGACATTTACAGACTGACCACTCTTCTCCTGTGTGCTGATGTGAACTTAGATAGCATTTCTGCATCTGAGTCCCATTTATCTATTTAATTTTGATAATAGTATGTTTTCTACTCATGATTCTAAGTAGCTGAGAAAATATAAGTGGTGTGCAGTGTGACTTTCCAGTTTTATTCAGTTTGACACCAAGATTACTATCCCTGCTGTAGCACTGTCATCCTGTTGTTCATTGATTTGCTCGAGCGGGCATCAGTAATATCTCCATTGTGAGACTTGTTACTGTTTTTGCCATATTGAATACACCACAGGTACCTTGCCTGGCCCTGCCGTGCGGACAGGATACTTTGGGTAGCTTGACGGGCTCTCCAAGAGGACAGAGGAATCGAACCCGGGTCAGCCTCTTGCAAGGCACATCCCCTATCCACTGTGCTATTGCTTCAGTCTAAGAAAAAATTTTTAAAAAAGAAAGTGTAGGACCACTTGGCCTCACTGGTCACAACCATTAAAGAGTAAGGTGCCACGAGGACAAAATCTGAAAAAGTTAGGCTAGAGCAAAGGACAGCAAGTTGTCCCTGCCCCTTCTAATAAAGAATAACCATTGACTTAGTGTAGGCCAAGAGAATCCAATGGATGACAATTCAGCCATTGTTTCATAAACTCTAAAGTGCAAAACTTTAACTGTTGACCATGTGCTTTATATATAGTCATTAGACATCATCACTCGGATCTATATTATTAGCATGGAACTAATCTTGGTTCTAAAATGGCCTACTTTGTGTGATTATATGACATTTTAGTATATAGAAGTTTTTGCAATAATCAGAATTGCCTGTGAAATGCTGGTGGGGCAGGTAATATGGGAAAGGGGTGGGTAGATAATCCAGCAATTATTTGATGTTCAAGGTAAATCAATAATCCTACAAAAATTGAAGGGTTGTATATATTGAAAATAAAAATTTTTTAAGGCCAGAGAGATATAACAACAGGTAAATTGCTTGCCCGACATGACTGACCAGAGTTTGATTCCAGATATCACATATGGTCCCGAGAAGAGGCCAGGAATGATCCCTGAGCACAAAGCTAAGAGTCAGCTCTGAGTAGCACTAGGTGTGGTCTCAAAATTCATTAATTCATCCATTGAAAAAAACAAAACAAAATTTCTGCTAGGTTGTGTTAGTGTAGGAACAGAAAATAATGTTTTCTTCAAAAATTACTCACCACAAAAATAGGTATGTGGTGGGATATAAAATAATTTTATGTATAGCAGTAAATCTTTGTGGAATAAGATCCTAATCTTTTTATGAAAACATAGGGCATGCTTCTAGTTGCTGATTAGCTCTATGCAGAAACTACAGAGAATGGTAAGTATTCTTGTCATCTATTCTAATTAAAATTTAAATTGAAATCTGGGTTCTAATGAAGAGAAGCTTAGTGTTGGTCCTATGGGAACTCTTCAGAGGGTAAGAGGAATAATGCACAAAGACAAAATGAGATTTCACACAGACATTTTCTTTCTATGTGTTTTATTTGAGCATAAAGTTCTTAGTTTATATAGAAACATATATTTCCTTGATGGAAGCCAAACACAGTCCTTTTGACATGGACATTCTTAAAATTGTGTCATCTCAATAGCATGGACCCAACCATGTCACTTTGGACATATTGGCATTATCCCTCTGTCACCACGTCTCAGGGAAATTAGGTGACAGCTCAGCTCTACCTGAGTATTGGATTCATTACTATCAATTTTAGGCAATGTGATCTGGCTCAGAGAGAACTCAGTGCCAAAGGCTACTGCTGTGTTAGGACAGCAACAACAAGATAATGTTGGGTTGCTAAAAGGATAATAAAAGAAAAATAAAACTTACAACTTTATACAAATCTTATCAGAAAATTAATTTTAAATTAATTTTAAATTAACTGGATGTCAAATTATTTCATATTTTACTTTTAAACTGGATTTGTTAAGCACCACACACAATCACAGTCTCAGAGAGCATATTCAAACAAATAAGTTATTCAAAACAATGACAAGAAATAAAACGTACAAAATAAAGACATTTCAAAAGAAAGGTACCAAACACATTATTGTGAAAAGCAACATAAATACAGAATATGCTAGCATTGGAAAATTCTTTATGACATTTTAACAGACATATATGCACTACTGCAATTCAAATCCAACTAGCTTTTTAAAACCACAAGCTGCATTTATTTCTAAAACATGACACACTGAGCGTGTCATCTGTCTTGTAGACTATTTCCTGCTATGTTTCTCCACATTAATTCTCTTGAGTTAATTGGGGTAGTGAAATTAATTCTCTTTTAAGGATTCCTCGTCAGTGAAGAGCAAAGACATTTCTCCTATAGGAAAATATCTGAAGCAGAGGTGGTTCTAGAAAAGTAATAAACATGGGGTTCCGGCATCTTTCCCTAGCTGTGAGCATTTCACAGATGAAAGTTAGCAGCTGTCTGTTGGACACTGTGAGTGGCAGGTTGCCTGCCGGAGAGAGAACTCACAGCTAATATTTCCTGAGCAATCCGCAGCACCTCCTCCGCTGAGTGGGGGCTGGGAACGGAACCAACTTTCCTGCAATACTTAGAGGCACAGCACAGCCAAACTCAGCACACCACATAACAAGGGCACATCTGACAGAGTTCCAGGGGAGCTTGATTAAAATGTACCAACACTGTAATTTTTTTCCCTTCCCTATTTAACTGTAAGACAGTCAACTTTACTTAATGTCAAGGCTGTTAATGAAATTGTCAGGCTTGTCACTTTCATTGAATACCGACTTTACTAAGAAACTGGTACTACAATTACCTTGCGCTCCGTAGGATTGAATTCATCAAAGCAGACCCAACCTTCAGATTGCAACCCAGCGTTTGAAGAGTGTCCTTTGGCTTTGGGGTTTGCCCCAACAGAACAATTTGACATGGCCAGGAAAAGGTAGAAGTGTAAAACAATAATCAGGAAAAATATTCAGAAGTTTCTCTTCCAAAGTGATTCCGCTGGAAACTCCTTTGTCTGCCCGGAGAATCAGTTTCATTCACAGGTTTGGGGACGCTTTTGCAGGCTTGTCAGGACTCCGTGTCCCTGTTTTTGTTTTTATCATCTCTGTCACAAGGGAAATGAAGGTCTTCCACTTTCCCTTTATTTGACCGTTAATTCCTTTAGACTCTCCCTCAAGAATTTTGCACCTGGGGTTCTGGAGAGATCGTACTGAAGGTAGCGCACATGTTTTGCATATCGATTTAATCTCTGGCAACCCACATGGTCCTAGGACCCCGTCTAGGAGAGATCCACCAGTTCAGAGCTAGGAGTATGCCTTGAGCACCACCAGGTGTGGAGCCCTAAAGTTTATTAGTTAAAAAATAAGATTTTTTTTGTATCTGTATTAATTTTTGAATAAGTATTTTTGGTGATTCAAAGAATGGCCAATCTTTAAGAATTGAACATTCTAACATGGTAGAAAAGGCCTGTGAATGAAGTAGTCAAGTTATAAAGTGGCAAACACTGCCGAGAAGATAAAGTATTATGGGCTAGAATTCATGTTAAAGTTAAGAGAAAGATTGAAGCTCAGGGTACATCTGAACTAGACTTTCAAGAGTATGCACTATTTGAATATCAGGGAAACTTGTCTGTATTCCTGGAACTCTTTCATCTTCACATGACTGACTCTTTTATATTTGGCTTGAGATTAAACATCATCCACTTGAAATGCATTTTCCAGTGAAATGATAGCTCTTCCACTCATTCTCTGCTGTCCTGGTTTATGATCTTCATAGCACTTACCACTATGTGAAATGCTTGTTTACTTATCATTTTCACTCACTAAGATAAAAGTTCTATGAGAGTAGATACCTTGATCCACTTGATTAATGCTGTAGTCTCCAGACTTAGAATCAAGACATGCCTTCAGTAAATGCTCAAAAATAAAGTGTAAATGAATAAACTAAGTGAAAGAACTGAGGGAAGTAAGAGTGAAGGTATGGTAAAATAAACAAAATGCACAAAGATTTTAGGCAGGAGAGAGGAAAATAATAGCACAGTTGTAAGATCAAGGTGGAAAACATATTCCTAATAGTAGTTTGAGGCAGACATAAAGGAATGTTAAGAAACTTGGTTTGTTTTTTTTTTCTATTTAAGTGGACATTCACATAAGTTGTAATATGAAAGTCACTTAAAAGCAACTTTGGGGGCCGGAGCGATAGCACAGTGGGTAGGGCATTTGCCTTGCACTCGGCCGACCCAGGTTCGATCCCCGGCATCCCATATGGTCCCCCAAGCACTGCCAGGAGTAATTCCTGAGTGCAAAGCCAGGAGTAACCCCTGAGCATCGCTGGGTGTGACCCAAAAAGCAAAAAAAAAAAAAAAAAAAAAAAGCAACTTTGGTGGCTTCTTTCAGCTGGACCAAAGAATACTTATGTACATTGAAGGGCATTGTCTTTGGTATTTGTACCTTTTGTAAGAGTGAAATCTTGGCAGGTCCAGATGCCAATGCCAAATTCACTGCTATAGAAAAAATATTTCAATTCTTTTACTGACAGGTGGAATGAAATAGCTTTCTCCATGCTGGCCACACATGGAGACATTGTTTTGATGGTCTTGAACTTCAAATTAAAGTATAAGAGAACTCCCTGCTGTGAAGGCAACCTAAAATGGATTCTAAATAAAAACTGTAGCTTCTCTGTACAGTTCCCATGCCTCAAGAATCTAATAACAACTCATCATATGATAATCTGTGCAATAAATTATGAACCTGAACAAACAAAGCAACATTGAAAAAGTGAGCCTTTCAACTTATGTCCAGAGTAAAAGCAGAGGAAGTTGATGTTGGAGGGTACAGTAATATTTAATGATTGAAGTGGGAAGAAATTAGATTCATTCTCTTTGAAAGACTAAGGACTGTTAATTAGTCCCCTACCTTTTGTGCATCAGCCTTCCTGGCTCTGCTAGGAATGATGCAAAAATGTAGCAAAACATTTTGAAAGAGTAGTATTAGAAAAAAAAAAGCCAAGTAATAAGATTAAAGAGAAAGAGAGAAAGATTTGGGTGCGCCTATGCTCAAAGAAGCCAGAGTTGACTGGAAAGGTCTTTATGGGTTTGAGGAACACCCAGTATCTGGGGCCTAAAGAAAGGATTAGATAGACTTGAAAGGACTTTCCAAGATAACACCTGGCTTTAAATGCAGAGAAACTTATTTGGTCTCTGATATTCATCCTATAGGATTAAGAAAATGGCATTGTGTTATACGCTAACCCCTGATACATCCCATTAGTCTACATACTCTAAAAATCAGATATCACATTCTTGTTATTCTTTAAGAATATCTGGTTATGTAGCAAAATCCTTAATCTACACCATCAAATTTCAAATTCTGGCTCCATTGATTTTGTTTTGCCCTTTGACAAGTAATCTAAATGGTATTTCCTTCAGTTTTTTCAATTGTGAAACTATGATAGCAATTATATTTCTTATGACATAGAACTTTTGTGAGAAGAATGAATTAAAATACATAAAATTCTTAGGCACACAGAATATTGAACAATCTTAGTTGTTACTATCACTACTATTATAACTTCTTATGTCATTCACAGGATCTAGCATAATATGTAGCACATGTTCACTTTGAGCATTAATTATAATAAATGTATTATGACTTTCATGAAGTAGATGTTTAGAGAATTATTTAAAATAATGTATACATATTCTACCTCCATATTAGAAATTGCTTCAACAATTTGTCTACAATGATACCAGGTTTTCTTTCCTCATGAGTGACAACTCCTGGCACATCTATATTTCATCATCATTGTCATTATTGTAGTATCATGTTTTGAATGTTTGTAACAGATATTTCTGTTTGATCCAAATAGTTATTTTATGATGCACATAGTGTGTGCTTGCCAAAATTCACTGTAACAGTGAACATAAGCAATTTCTTATGCTCAAATGAGCTTATTTTTTTTTTGTTTTTGTAAATGTGATTTAATTTAAACTTCACCAAGGTAAAAATGCATTATTACTCCTCTTGATGGATGAGAAATCTGAAACTCATCATAGCTAACAAGATGTGAGAAAGCTTTCAACTAATAGACCATAAATGTGGGATAATTATTCCAGGACTAACTTTTTAAATTTTTTTTTAATGAATCACTGTAATATATAGTCACAAAGTTGCTCATTATTGAGTTTCAGTCTTGTAATGCTCCAACACCTGTCCATGACAAACTTTATTATTTATTTATTTTTCTCTTCCTTAGTTGGTATAGTTTTTTTTTTTTAGTTGGTATAGTTTTATTTATTTAACTTTCTATTGAATCACTGTGAAATAGACCCTTACAAAGCTGTTCATGTTGGATTTCAGTCATACACCCATCCCTCCACCAGTGTACATTTCCCAGTACCAGTGTTCCAAGGTTCCCTCCCATCACCTCCCACCCCCCTACCCCCTGCCTGCCTCTATGGCAGGCCGACACCTTCTCCTTCTCCTTCTCCTTCTCCTTCCTTTCTCCTTCTTCTCCTTCCTTCTTCCTTCTTCCTCCTTCATCCTCCTCCTCCTTCCTCCTCCTCCTTCCTCCTCCTTCCTCCTCCTCCTCCTCCTCCTTCCTCCTCCTCCTCCTTCCTCCTCCTCCTCTTCCTCCTCCTTCCTACTTCCTCCTCCTCCTTCCTCCTCCTCCGCCTCCCTCCTCCTCCGCCTCCCTCCTCCTCCTCCTTCCTCCTCCTTCCTCCTCCTCCTCCTCCTCCTCCTTCTTCATCCTCCTCCTCCTCCTCCTTCTTCATCCTCCTCCTCCTCCTCCTCCTCCTCCTCCTCCTCCTCCTCCTCCTCCTCCTCCTCCTCCTCCTTCTTCTTCTTCTTCTTCTTCTTCTTCTTCTTCTTCTTCTTCTTCTTCTTCTTCTTCTTCTTCTTTTCTTCTTCTTCTTCTTCTTCTTCTTCCTCCTCCTCCTCTTCCTTTTTCTCCTTCTTGTCTCTCTCTCTCTCCTTTTGAGCATTATGGTTTGCAATATTAATACTGAAAGTTTATCAAGAATGTCTCTTTACCTACTTTTAATACTCAGTTCTTGTCTAGTGTGATTATCTGGACACACTTTAAAGTGTCTGTTTCTTCCAAAAAGCTTTACTGTTCCCTTAAAATCTTGAATAAAGTAACAAGCATTCATTTTTAAGTGACTACAGTTTCTGTAGAATAAAAGTGTGTTTTTGAAGCTCTGTAAAGATTAAATTTTTGAGATAGAATATGAAACTGAGATAGCAGATTGATCTCAACATAATTTCAATAAAATGTTCCTAGTTATCTTTTGCAAAATTTAAAGTGTAAAGCATTTAGACATGTTTAATATGAAAGTGATGTCAAATTGGTTGGGGTTGAGATTGGGTCCTACTGGTTTGGCTAATGAAATATTAAAGTGATGTCTGACTGGTTTGAATTGAGATTTGGGGCCTGTTGTCTTGGATAAAGAAGGATAAGAAAGTTTTATCTTAGTGTGTCATATAATACAGCTTCATGAAAGTTGATAGATTCATTTGTATTTAGAACCAGATGCTCAAGAAATATTATCAAGTTTGGTCTTATCCCCTCTGTTTACTAGACTGGTTTTTCCACTTTAGACACGAAACTCTTTCTATGACTATTTATAATTATTTTCAGAAACAAGACCTTCTTTCATGTTTCTCTGGTCTAACTCCTGAGGAAGACTCTGTTTGTGCCAACCTGGGTTGTGTCCTCCAGCTCTGTGTCAGAGGAGGCACTATGATGCAAGATCATGCTCATATCTGAACTTTATGTGCTGAAATTGATTATTACAGAATGACAGAGATCTAGACATTACCAAAAGAAAAGAGTGCGAATAACTAAAGTCAGTATAATTAGGAAAATTTAGAGTGACAAAATATAGACCTTGGGACCCTATATGGTTCCCTGAACACAGCCAGGAGTGATTTCTGAGAATAGATCCAGGAGCAACCTGTGAACATTTCCAGGTGGTTCCCCTCCTGCCTTCCCCCCATCAAAAAAAAAAAGCGCAGAGCAGGCAGAGATTATAAAATATTTCAATAAAACTAAGCAAAAGATAGTCATAGTTCATCACTAAAATGAAATATTCTTATGGTCATTCTTAATTTAATTGTTTTGCAACAAAGTTTAAATTACTCATCTGAGAGAGAAAAAGAGAAAGAAGGGAAGTGCCTGCCATTGAGACAGCTTGTGGGGAGGGTAGTGGGAAGGCAACTAGGGACATTGGTGGTGGGAAGTGTTCTCTGGTGGAGGGATGGGTGTTAGAACACTGTGTGACAGAAACCTGACCGTGACCAGCTTTGCAACTCTATATCTAATGGTGATTCAATCACTCTCATCCTGTTGCTCATAGATTTGTTTGGGCGGGCACCAGTAACGTCTCTCATTGTGAGACTAATTGTTACTGTTTTTGGCATATCCAATATGTCACGGGTAGTTTGCCAGGCTCTGCCGTGCAGGCACAATACTCTCGGTAGCTTGTTGGACTCTCCGAGAGGGGCAGAGGAATCGAACACGGGTCGGCCGTGTGAAAGGCGAATGCCATATCGCTGTGCTATCACTCCAACCTGGTGGTTTAATAAGAAATAAAAAATAAATCAGTAAATAAAAATAAAATACTCATCTAAATTTAAAACTAAAAAAAAATGTGAGATTAACTTTTCATTGGAATGATAAATAAATGCTAAAAAAAAAACCCTTCCAATATAAGCATGCACTCCAGATGGGTTAATCTATTAAATAATTTTAAAGAATGTTTTTCTTAGCAAGTTCTTAGAAACTTTCACCCTTGCACATTTTTAGTGTTACCAAATCAAATCCTCTTCTGGTACACATTTATGACTGAAGAAAGCAGGTAGATGATGGATTTTATGCTTCCTCTGGGCTCATGCTTATTATTTTTATTTTCCTATATTTTCATCTCCTTATCCTCTGTACATTTCCAAATCACTTAGTTCTCTATTCTAATTCTCAGTATCAATTAACCTGTTTGATTGTTCATAAGTCCCTGCCATCTTGCAGACAGATATTACCTAGAGCACAGTTAAAGAGTTGCCCTAGAAAGACTTCCCAAATAAGTAACTCCACCACTGTGTGATTTTGCTAGAGAATTGATACCTGTTCTAATAAAAGTTCACTTACAAATGTAGAATAGACAGAAAAAGGACTCAAATTCTGAGACATGCATTAAATACTACATGAAGATCTGTCCATTTTCTTCTACTGAAGTCACCCTCTTCCTATCTATTGAGAACTAGAAATAATCATCATTTCAAAAATAGTAAATTTGTCAATAAAGGTAAAATCAGGGGGTAGAGTTATAGTACAGAGGTAAAAATGCTTTCCTGATATGTGGCTAACTTAGGTTCAATTCTTGAACCTAATTCCCAGAACACTGACAGGAGTTATTCCTGAGAGCAGAACAAGTATTAAACCCTAAGCACTAATGGGTATAGCACTAAAACAAAACAAAACAAAGGCAAAAGCCCAAACTTGAACATTATGTCTAATTTCAGAACCCTTGTATTTGTTTCAGGTCCATTTACTGTGCTTTTATGTTTTGAACACCATGATCGTCTCATACTTTCTCCTACATTATTTTTCAATTTCAAATTTTATTTTGTTCATAGTAGTCAAGCTGAGGCTTCCTCTTGGTTGGACTACAGCATTAATTCCTTAACAAACCTTTTTGATTCCTCCTTTCACCCCTCTTTCCATTTTTCACATTGTCTAGTGAACATTCAAAATGCAGATAAGCTGAAATCATCTACTCTTTTTAAAACCCTTACAAGGCTCTCTGCACTCTTATAGGCAATTCACAAGTCTTTTGTATGATGTGACTTTTACCTGCCTTCTAAGCTCTCTTTCCCTTCACTTTGTGTTTTAGTTACTTTCATTTTTCTCTGGTCCTTAAATTATGCTTATTTTGCACACTCGTGACTGTCCTTACTGTTTTCTCTGCCCCCTGTCATTTTCTCCTTGCTGACTACTAATATTCTTCAGGACATATTGTAAATGTCACTGCCTCTGGGAAACTTTTACCATCCTCTTAAGCAATGTTAAATTCTACTTAGCACCTATAGTTTATTAGCATCACTTCCTTGTCTGGGTGGAACATTTATCACACTCAAACTGTATGTCTAGAAAGGAAGGTATCATGACTGTCTTTCTGATAGCTCCCTAATAGTGTGATATATGACCATCTTCAGTGGTCACTCATTTAATATTTGTCAAATGTTCAATGAAGTCACATTGCATTTCATGCCTATGAATCTAGTCTAAATAGATGCAAGAATATGCATACCTGACAAATTGTGCAAACATTACATTACCAATGGTACATACTGTGATACAGTCATGAAATTCAAAATGAAGGGGTCTAGAGAGAAAGGATGTAGTGCAGCGGATAAGGTGCTTTTACCTTGCATGTTGTCAACCAGTGTTAGATCCCTGGCACCACAGAAGGTTACCCAAAGCCCCACCAAGAATGATCTCTGAGCAAAGAGCCAGGAGTATGCCCTGAGCATAGCCAGATGTGGACCCAAAACCAAAATAACTAAAATAGAAAATGTCAAGGAAACAAAAATGTAAATTGCCTTGATGACCAGAACAGAGGAAGATCAATCTCAGCTGTCATGTCTAGAGGAACCAAATGAAAACTGTAGGCCCTGATGGAGAGTTGGATTGGAGAGTCTGGAAGGAGGCAAGGTATGGAAAGACCATGACCTGTGGCAGAATCAAAGATGAGTTGACTCACCTGGAGTGAAAGGTTTGCCTGGAGACAGCAGAGACAGAATTAGACAAATGGAAGGGTTTGGATTTAATTAGCAATGATAACTAGAGACTCTCATTGATAACTAGAGAGTCTCTTGCCCGCACGCCTGTCTGTCTTCCTCAGGGCCCCTCGGAGGGGATGGGCTCCAGCTTCCCTTCCTACCCTGAGCAGAGCTCCCGGCGGCCGAGGACCACCAGAACCTAGCTACAGCCATGCTCGAAGCCCCTCTTCACACATTCGGACAGGCCTCACGTATGAAGGTACCGGCAGAGGAACCCAGGTGTATGTAATCCCATCAACGGCCAATATCCAGAGACTTAAAAGCAAGCTCCCAGAAGCGCGTGGCCGCGATATCTTGTAGCCTACTTCTCCCTCTGGAAAAAAATGGCAAGCTTCTGAGAGTTTCCTGCCCACATGGGACAGCCTTGCAAGCTTCCCATGGTGTATTCATATGCTAAATCCAGTAACAAGTTGGATCTCATTCCCCTGACCCTGAAAGAGCCTCTAGTGTGACATCCTTGGGAGGGCTGAGTTGAGAGAGACTTCTAAGATCTCAGGGAAAGGACGAATGAGTGGTTACTGAGCCTGCTCCAGAAATCGATGATTAACGGGATTTTGTGATTCGTGATTCGAGCTAGAGAAAGAAATTTAATACTAAAGAAGACAATTAGAGACATTGATTTCAGCTCCTCCATTCCAGGTGAAGTTTGCCTCCAGCTGACATCACTGGCAAAAGTGGGAATGGGAGGCAGAGCCCAGCTTTCTGGCTAGTTTGTAGCAGTCTCCACCCCTAATCTACACAATATAAGCAAACGCAGATCACAGCTTCTAAACATGCTGCTGGGTAAGATCTACTCAACAAACTTCATGTTCCTCACATTATTCATCCTGTCATTTGTTCAAGATGGGCAGAGAAGAAAGAGAATGACTCCAGTCTAATCTCCCAGTATTTTTCAGGGGTTCTCACTCCCAACACAAGAATGATACAGAGCTTCATGGACAGGCAACAGCTTAGGGAATTCATAACCTTAACACTGGTTTTGCAAGAAGCATTAAAAGAGTTTCACTATAGGGAAGACAGACTCCCAACATAAGAGATTGAATATGATACTTACTAATGGTGTATATGGTTGCCATCTACTAGATTAATAAAGGTATGTTTAGTCATAGCTTGTTAAGGGAGTTTTTAAATTTTTGATAATGAATAAATGTCTTATTTATATTGGGTAGAAATCGCAGCAATCAATCATTACAAATTGACATTTATTGATTTATTTTCTGGTAATTCCATTTGCCATTCCTATATTCTTTGAAGCAAGTAATCACTGTATCACTGTGTCACTGTCATCCTGTTGCTCATCGATTTGCTTGAGCGGGCACCAGTAACATCTCCATTGTGAGACTTTCTGCCATGGGGGCAGTTTAGAAAGTGGGAGGTAACTTGGGGACATTTTTGGAGGGAGGTGGACACTGATGATGGGAGTGGTGTTGGAACATTGTATTCCTGAAACAACTCTATTATGAACAAGTTTGCAAACACAATAGTGTCTTAATAAAAATTAAAAGAAACAAAATAGAAGGTAATTAGAAATTTTTTATAGGAGTGTGGCAAAACTTGTTACCTAAGATTAATGGAAACATTTTCTAGATTTGAGTCTCTGTTTTTCTGATGATCCTAAACAAAATTTTACAACTGCTGGGTTAATATTCCTGCTTCCCACTGGACTGAAATTTCTTTAAGAATTCAATTTTTTTTATATTCTTGGTGTTCAGCTCAATGTCTAGTATTTAGTGGGCATATAATTTGTTGAGTAATTGATAAATTATATCAATCCATCCCTTAGTACTTGTGCTATATAGTTTGAAATTACATAGAAGAGATACAGGAGGTATATGGTTAATAACAATAAATTAGGCATAACAGAGTAGATGCTGGGAGTAGTTATGGACACTAATGCTAGAAAGGAAAAAGTAAATGACCTATACATGGGGATATGTGAATTGCAAAGGATAATGGAGGAAAATAAGTACAATTTAAAAGTAGAGAGAGAGTATGGGGAATATTTTCTGCCATGGAGGCAGAGGGGGGGTTGTGGGAAGTGGGGGTTGTACCGGGAATATTGGTGGTGGGGAATGTGCACTGGTGGAGGGGTGAGTGTTTGATCATTGTGTGATTGTAACCCAAACATGAAAGCTTATAACTATCTCACAGTGATTCAGTAAAATTAAAAAAAAAGAAACAAACAAAAAAATAAAAAATATATATAGTCACTAATTAAAAAAGTTAAAGTCACTGTCCACTCCTGATGCCAGATGTCATGCCCACAACCTGCCTCTGGGCGCCATCTTGGTGCACCAGCAACCCGGGCTCAGAGACACAGTAGCAGTGAGTCCCGGAGGGAACCACAGTGCTGGAGATTTCTCCGGGCCCATACCAAGTTGATTTCACTTGAGCACCCTCAATGGAGCAGATGCAGTCTCCCTGCCTTCTCCAGATGGGATCCCGGCGACCATGAGCTTACACAAGCAAGACCCAGGTATTTGGGTGCCAGGACTAAATCTCCAAACCGCATGGCAGTCCTGCCCTGGCTTCCCATCTGATCTTGAGGCCGGATGTCACGCACACAACCTGCCTCCAGGCACCATCTTGGTGCACCAGCAGCCCAGGCCCAAAAGCTCCTAACTGAATCCCAAAATAAATTAGCTCCCTACAGAGATGTCTCTGGAACCCAATCATTTGCAACCTTAGAATTTCAGAAGTGCCATGTCACTTATGAAACTGCATGACCTCTCATGACAGGTAAAATGAACAATGAAAAATAAATGATCTATTGTCTGCCCTGGAAGGCAGGCTTATATGGTGATGGGAAAATCTGAGCAAAGCATAATGCCCAAAATTAAAGAGATAGCATCAGAGAAATTGTCCGCAACAGAGGCAGAGTGAGAACTGGGGTGGTGGGGGGTGGATAATGGGGACATAGGTGGTGGGAAATTTGCACTGGTGGAATGATGCGTGTTTGATCATTGTATGGCAGAATCTCAAATATAAAAAACTTTGTAGCTGTATCTCATGGTGGTTCAACATAAAAATAAAATAAAAAATGTAATTTTGTATTGGGAAAAATACAAGTTAAAGTCATTTATACAAAGATGAGATTATAAAATACAGTCAGATATATAATGCAACCAAGAAAGACAAATTGGAAGAAAGGAAAAGTAATAATTTTTGTTGAGATATCAAGTGTATGAAGACTCCAAATGGGAATCCATTGAGACAGCTAAACAAACAATATAATAAAACAGACAAAATCTTGAATGACAATTTGGTGTTAAAATATATTATTCAAGTAAGAGCAGGACAGAAATGATTTCTAACAATTTTCATTTTGATCCTTATAAAAATTTTCCAGCAGAAGAAACAGAGCAATCATGTTTGATAGCTCTGTTATTAAGGAAGGAATATAAAAATATGGACTATGGGATGAGGTAGCTGAAAAATATTTGTGATATAATGTTAAATAAAATAATAAAAAGTTGAATATCCAAAAGCTGAATCTTTATCTACTATATTTGTCCATTAGGACTATAAGATATTTTGGTTTCAATTTCACTTATTTAAATTTTTAGAATTCTCTAATAACTACAAGCATCTTGCAAGTAATAAAATTGAATCCCAATACTATTACAAAATTATTAAAGGGTTAACTCAGAACATGTTTTATGTTTTCTGAAATGCTATGGATACACCTGAACATAACCATAATCATCTATTTGTGAAATGTGAAGATAAAAAATTCAAGCTCTTCATTTTTTATGATCATCAAGCTCCTTTACTTTATAATATTATTTTCAATCACATTCTCAAGTGGCATTTTAACTGTATAATTTAGGACAGTATACTGGATAATATATATATCTCAGAATAGTTATAATACATCATAGTCAATGGAAATAAATCATGGACCTTTCCACTATTGTGTACTTATCTTGCAAATCTCTACTAACTACATGAAGGCATTATATATATGAGATGTGACTATTTTTTTATTTATTACCACTTGGTTGGAATTAACTCAGGCTTCCCCTGCTTACTGGTTTTAGTGTACACTATGCAAAATGTAGCACTGTAGCACTGTCATCCCCTTGTTCATCAGTTTGCTCAAGCGGGCACCAGTAACATCTCCATTGTGAGACCTGTTGTTACTGTTTTTGGCATATCGAATATGCCACAGGTAGCTTGCCAGGCTATGCCGTGTGGGCGGGATACTCTCAGTAGCTCGCCATGCTCTCTGAGAGGGATGGAGGAATTGAACCCGGGTCGGCCATGTGCAAGGCAAACACCCTACCCACTGTGCTATCCCTCCAGTCCATAAAATGTAATCTTTTCAAAATCACATCCTCTGTCTGTTCAAATGTGGCTTAGCCTGTTGCTCAGGCTGCAATTTCTCCTTGCTTTCCAAATACCCACCCACTGTTCCCTGGTAGAACAGCTTCTGAGAGCAGTATCCTCCCATCAGTTTAGTGAACAGCTGGATTTCCTAGGCAGACCTTTTGGTTGGTGAGCAACTGTGTGATCTCCAGTGACTCATACACTCATAATTATGTGCACTCAGGAGCTCTTCATCCTGCGTTTGTTTTTTCCCCTCCTGTAGTGTTTAAGTCGTAAAGAGAAGACTTTCCCCCATTCTCTAAACCCCAAACAACCTGTTTGGGAGCAGCCTTCCTGAGTCCTTTTGTAAGTTTCTGTTTTCCCTGTCCCTGCTGATCCCTCTGGCTTTCAACCAAGGTTTAACCATAAGACTCCCACCAGAGTCCTTAAAGGAGAAAGGTTTCCAGCATGAGTACACTATATTAATAAATGAAACCCAACCTTTTAAAAATTACACTGTCAGAAAAACCCATTAGGCTGTAAAAGAGTTGAAGTAAACATTAGATTTTAATATCTACTGCTGCTTAGATTTTTCTGAACCGAAAAATCCCTGGTGAGCACTTAAAACTTCATTACTGCACTGAAAGGTTGTGAAAGGCTATTTAAAGGTTTTCAATTTTGTTGAAGTCTAGAGGTTATTACAGCTGGAAAGAATACAAACCCTAATATTACAAGGAATGAAAGGAATGGAATTTATGTTCTCATCTTCCCTGCAGTTTAATCCAGGTCTATTAGATTCATTGGTAAAAATTAGGGCAGGTTGAAAACTTTTCTACAGGTTTGATGAAAAATAATATTTGGACACTATGAAAAGTATTACTCTGCATCACACTAAGAAATACTTTATCTTCTAGCTCTCTGCCCTGAAGTTATTTCAAGAGCAGGCTCTGCTTAACATCTTTTTAACAGTTTTAAAACTGAAAAATTTAAACTTATGAATCCTACACAGTCCTCGCTATAGGAAATTGGACCTTAAACAAAAACTCACAAAATAGGTAGAACTTTTTTATGACTTTAGAAATTCTTCTTTTGAGGAGTGGGAGCACATCCAGCAGTACTTAGGGTTTATTTCTTGCTCTGTGCTCAGGGATCATTCCTGAAGGGGGTTAGGGATCATACGGGGTGTTAGGGAATAAAACCAGGTACAGTGATGTGTAGAGCAAGCACCCTGCTTTCTGTACTATTACTTCAGCCCCCCAAATTTCTATTTTTATAGAACTAATTTGTATCTAAATTTTCCTTTCACATGTCTTTTTCTTTCTTTCTTTCTTTCTTTCTTTCTTTCTTTCTTTCTTTCTTTCTTTCTTTCTTTCTTTCTTTCTTTCTTTCTTTCTTCCTTCCTTCCTTCCTTCCTTCCTTCCTTCCTTCCTTCCTTCCTTCCTTCCTTCCTTCCTTCCTTCCTTCCTTCCTTCCTTCCTTCCTTCCTTCCTTCCTTCCTTCCTTCCTTCCTTCCTTCCTTCCTTCCTTTCTTTCTTTCTTTCTTTCTTTCTTCCTTCCTTTCTTTCTTCCTTTCTTTCTTCCTTTTTTGCGTCACACCGGGTGATGCACAGGGGTTATTCCTGGCTCTGCTCAGGGGACCATATGGGATGCTGGAAATCGAACCTGGGTCAGCCACGTGCAAGGCAAAAACCCTGCCCACTGTGCTATCACTCCAGCTCAAAACACATGTCTTTTATTTTCTTTTTTATTTTGGGGCTGCACCTGGCAGTGGTCAGGGTTTATTCCTGATTTTGCACTCAGATCACTTTTTGGCAGGGTTCTGGTAACATATGTGATGATGAGTAAGCCCTGTGCAAGACAAATGACTTTACCTGCTGTACTATTTCTTCGGTCCCTTAATATTCTTTTATTTTGCTAACTCTGGTGTTGCTATCTTGACTATGTAGTATTAGACACTCTGACGATCCCCTCCATTTACTCTCTTGTTTCAAAGAACGGCTGGACTCAGTTCAGTCTCTTATTTGTGAATAACTTTGATTCTGTTATTAGCCATGAGCTCTCCCACCCATTCATATATCTACCAATCTACCCATTTTTCTAACAAACATGGCGGACATTTTGCAGGGGCTAGGGAATCTTAAAAATATTTCTGACTGTTATGAGGCAGACAAAATAACAATTGGAACAGTGCAGAATGGAATGACCACACAGGGAGCTCTCAGCAGAAGAACCTGGTATTGCTGCCTCAGGAACATTAATTGGGGCAGAGATATTTAAATGGAATTTTTAAAAATGATCCATGGAAGAATCAGTACAAAAGGAACAGCATGAAGGAAATTTTATACTTAGGCATAGTGTGCATTAAATGCAAAGCATTTAATTTATATTCATGATAGGTTGATGTAGAGTTTTTATGTGGAATGGGTCTGGGAAAGTGCTCTGAAATGAAGGGGTGAAGAAATATTGCTGTGAATTGCGCATTATTTGACTAGAGAATAATTATGAATCTGTCCTAATTATAAAAGTAATGATATAGATTTATATTAACTAAAATGTTGAGAATAACAAAGACAATTTTAACAATCTCTTGCTGAAAATCATACCACAGTGGGTAGGTGTTTGCCTTGCATGCGGTAGACCCAGGTTTGATTCCACTGTCCCTCTCGGAGAGCCCGGCAAGCTACCAAGAGTATCCTCCCCACATGGCAGAGCCTGTCAAGCTACCTGTGGCATATTTGATATGTCAAAAACAGTAACAACAAGTCTCACAATGGAGACGTTACTGGTGCCTGCTCGAGCAAATCGATGAATCGGGACGACAGTGTGACAGTGCTACAGTGCTACGGTATGGTTAAAATCAAATAACTTACACATACTATGGTTCTTTATGTTATTTTAATTCATCATAACCAATAGGCAACATTTTTAACCATTAAATATTTATTATCATTTGTTTTTATTTTGGGGCCACATGCAGCAATGTTCAGGACTTTCTCCTGGCTCTGGGCTCTGGGATCTCTTCTGGCAGTGCTCAGAGGACCTTGTATGACTGGAACACAAGCATGAAAATATGTAAATCTGTAACTGTACCTCACGGTGAATCATTAATAAAAAGTGTTTTTTTGTTGTTGGTTTTTTTCTTTTTGGATCACACCCAGTGATGCTCAGGGGTTACTCTTGGCTTTGCACTCAGGAATTACTCCTGGTGGTGCTTGGGGGAACATATGGGATGCCGGGGATTGAACCCGGGTTGGCCGCATGCAAGGCAAACGCCCTACCCGCTGTGCTATCACTCCAGCCCCAATAAAAAGTTTTTTAAAAAATGAAATTTAACTATTAGTGCCCATAAGTAAATATTTATTGGAAAAATTTAAAAAAATGTGAGTGAAAGGGGTGAACATGTTTTTTATTTACATTTATCAGCATCAAATTTATTTTCACATAAAAATATGCATTGATTTTTAACAGAGATTAGGAATTATGTATATTCTTATTCTCTAGAGAGTAGATAAACACAAATAATATAATAAATACCTTTTGGTGGGGGCTCACTCAGCGATGCTCAGAGTTTATTCCTGGCTCTGTGCTTAGGAATCACTCCTGGCAGGGTCAGGGGACCATACAGGATTCTGAGGGTCAAACCCAGGTTGATTGATGCAAGGCAAGCTTCCTACCTGCTGTACTATCTCTACAGTCCTTAGTAGAGACTTCCAAAGAAAGTTATAGAAGATTATAAATGAGCAGCAGGGAAGACAGCTTTGAGGAAGTGGTATTTAAACTGAGATTAGAAGATTGAGTTTGGAAAATGTTTAGCCCATATCACAATATTTTAGGGATAATTTAGGGTGTTCAAGGAGAGATTGTGAAGAAGAGAAGAACATAAAGGGTTTGAAGAATTGTAAAGAGCAAAGTAATTGAAACCAAGTATAGGTTAAGAATTAATTGAAGGTAAGGAGAGGAAATAAAACACATTATTTAATATTTCCAGATTTTATCTGACATGCAGAAATGCTATTCATGAGTCTTTTTGAGAAAATGTATGGAGTGGTTCTAACATAAGGTGAAAGAGTGGTTTGTCATAAATAAGATAAAAAAACAACTATGAAGGACTAATGTAGAAAACTGATCAAAATTTCCCAAATTAATGGGGATCTATAGCTTAAGGATTCTGTGTATTTGCTGCTGCTGGAATTAGAGTCCAACTGGCAGATGTTGACATTTTGGGGAATTTATAATAAGTTTAGCATAGACAACAAATTAAACATTTTAAGTTTGGGAGTGCCAGGAGAACAGGATTTCTATGATAGCAGGATGTGTTGAAGGCTGGAGGATAGGATTTAACTCTTCTGGGCATTGAGAAATACTGGTAACAGAATGTCAAAATCCTGTGTTCTACTAAGGTAAGTAGAGGCAATGATAGAATTAGAGTTTAAACTGAAACTGTTATTAGGAGGTTATTTTAGGCATCCACATGCCAGATAAAAGATGTCCCTCTTGGAGAGCCCGGCAAGCTACCAAGAGTATCCCACCCACATGGCAGAGCCTGGCAAGCTACCCGTGGCGTATTCAATATGCCAAAAACAGTAACAAGAAGTCTCACAATGGAGACATTACTGGTGCCCGCTCAAGCAAATTGATGGACAACGGCAGGACAGTGATAGTGACAGAAGACATGGAGTGTTTTTTTAGTTAAAACACTAAAACACTATGTTCCTGAGATAACATATCTCTCACACTTGGGTCATAAATGTCTGGGAAATGTTATCAAAGAACCTAAACACATACTTCTTTTCTAAGAAGCTTCATGGCACATGGGTCACTCTTACCAGGTGAGTTTTAGGCTATTTTTCATCTGAGTAAGCAAATATAGATCAATTCCAAGCTATCTATACCAATAAATACTAAAGTCGTAATTTCTTGAAACAAGAAATAGGAGATGTACTTATGCTAATGCTCTATCTGCACAACTAAACTTGAACTGTTATCAGTAGTCTCTCTTCATTTTGATAATATTATTCACTTTTCAACAGGGATCATGGTGAGCCATAGGTTTTGAAGGTTAGAAGAGAGGTGCATTTTTACAACCAGAACATATGTCTAAAAGGCTGAAATACCATAGAGAGGGTGTGGGAATCCCTGGGGGAAGAGGGAGATATGGCTATGGGTAGAATGCTGTAATTCTAGTCATTGGAAATCACAGAATATCAAATAAAAATCTTAAAAAATAACTTTTTTTTTTTGGTTTTTGGGTCACACCTGGCGATGCACAGGGGTTACTCCTGGCTCTGCACTCAGGAATTACTCCTGGCGGTGCTCAGGGGACCATATGGGATGCTGGGATTTGAACCTGGGTCAGCCGTGTGCAAGGCAAACGCCCTACCCGCTATGCTATCACTCCAGCCCCCCAAAAATAACTTTTACATTACTTGATATAAGCATTACATTTCCTCTGTTGTTCTTTTTTCAATTGGTGTATATCTGGTAGGGAAAATACTGGATAGAATCAATTAAAGGCAATGAGTTTAAAAGATTGAGTTTCTTTTTTACTCTAGAGACAGTGAATATATGAATGGAAAGAGAAAGGAAATTAGTATAAAGAGGACATGATATAAAATAATTGATGCAGAAAGGGATTAATTTGGGACCTAGAAACAAAACTATCTGCTTTTATCCATATATGAACTAGGTACCATTCTGGTAGCTAAGTAAGCAACTTATTGTAGTTTCGATCATCTCATATTTAGAACTATATTTATCTCCCTGTTCAACATGCATCATTTGTGTGAATGTATCTTATAACTCTTCTGAAATTGTGCACCCTTCAAGGATGTGTGACACATATCTTCTGACTTTCTCTCTCTCTCTCTCTCTCTCTCTCTCTCTCTCTCTCTTTGGGGGGTCACACCTAGCCATGCACAGGGGTCACTCCTGGCTCTGCACTCAGAAGTTACCCTTGGTGGTGCTCAGGGGACCACATGGGATGCTGGGAATCTAACCCTTGTTGGCCGCGTGCAAGGCAAATGCCCTAACTGCTGTGCTATCGCTCCAGCCCCTCTTCTGTCTTTCTGAGGCAATCATTTGCACTGAGGTCAAGGATGAAATTTCCTGGACTTTTATGTGGAACTTGGATATGTTTTCTAGATACTTTGTTTTATTTACCACCACACTTTCCGTAATTATGTTTTTTTCTCTTTCCAGCTCTTTCTCCATTCTTCCTTCAAAAATGGACCATGTATTAAGTATAAAGAGTCTAATGTTTCTTGGCATGCTATTGAGGTATTATTGCTGTTATGAAAGAAATAGGAGAGAGGAACCAGATCACCAAGATCCCAGTTAGTCCTTTAATTTTATATGTGCTATCCAATAAATTGATTACTGTATTATTTTTCACAGAGTATATGTGACTGATCAGTCAGTTCCACAAACCCTCAGTGACAGAAGGGCAGCCAACGGGAGGATGGAAATTGATGCTAAGACTATGTAAGTAGATCATAGACGGTGGGAGTTGTGTTCATCTAATGGGAAAGGCATGTGCTATGTGTTTTCATGTGGTTGCTGTGTTTCAGATGTGGAAATGGTGGTGGTGCTATATATGAACTGTAACTAGAAAGTTGTGACAGAAGATATCTAGTGCTCAATGTGTTAATCTTCTTGGCTGTCCACAAGAGTCCAAAAAAAATAAATTACATTATCATGATTCTACCCTGTCATCTCAGGAGTTGCATCCCTTTTTATAAATAATCCTAATTAAATTACTTTAAATTCTATATTACAAAGCAATCTATTTGTGGTGCCATGTTTCACACCATTGTGGCAGATCCTCTACAATCATTCAGTGGGAGAATACTTATTTCAAATACAATAAGATTGAATGCATGACTTTATGATTTTTTTTGCCTTCAAGTGTTTGATTTTTCTCCACAGGTGCTAGACAACTTCTGATTTTGACAGCTTCTTACCAAAAATAAATACATCTCGCTTTCCAGTTATTGGAACCTCCAACTATAAATTGTTCTTTCTAATAATACTAGTTTTTTCTTATTTAAATGACCTGATTCTTGGGAATATTACTATAATAAAAAAGTAATTGTGCTATGATTGTATAGATTTTTTATTACCCAAATAATAACTTTACAAGCACAAAATTAATGTTGCTAACAATAGGATGTTTTACACTGTATTGCTTGTCATAAAATACCTTTTTCCTAAACACTGTGGCCCCAATATGTATGTACCTTTAAACTTTCTTACTGCATGCTCACTCAAATAAAATTCTTGGGGTGTCTAACTTTGTAAATTTAGAATGTATTTAAAAACAAATTAAAGCCTTTGATTTACTTGACTTTATTGCCTCAGTAAGATTGGTCTAAAGCTATAGAAATCCTACTAATAACAAATGAGTATTACTTAGAAATTAAATGATAATCCTATATAAAATCAAGTTCCAATTTTGTGAGCTTTTAAGTTACCACCCTTTTCACTTGACTTACAGAGTAACTGTTTTAAAATTTGATTACTAATTCTTTTAAAATCAAGCACATTATCACAGCATATTTCTTTACCGACTTCTCTCTAATCAGAAGGCTATTCCCCTTTAAACATCAGAAACCTTTTCCCTGATGGTACTTAAATCATTAACTGTTGGATAATGTTTCCACCCTCCTTCACATTCACTTCATTCTATAACTTATCTTAATAGAACTTGACCTTGTTCAGAAACTGGTGAATTTCTGGTGAACTATTGTCAGTGACAAAAAACAGGACACAAAATCAGAAAAAAAAGGTAATTTTAACATCTTGTAAATATGTAGTGACTAGTCCTATATTATTTTTCTTTGCCACGGATTATCTAAAGAGACTTCTATGTGAAGTAGCCATAATCAGAGAGACTCAAAGTGAGTCAGCTAGGAGCATTTTGACAGAACTTTATGTTCCTATAAAAAGCTGACTAATAAGTGACTGCTTTATTTTTCCTCTTTATTTTATTGCATACTTGTGGAGGTATAGTGTTAGGATATACTTCTTCCAGTTGCAGCAATCATTTTAAACCATAATGGAAGTTCTGGCAAATATACTCTTGATGGCTGGAGAAAAGGGTGGAAAGTGTTCCTTCTTGAAGAGATCACAGAAATGCATTATCAGCTGACACTTTTGATGTGTAGCACGATCACGATCACGAAATCCCGTTAATCATCGATTTCTCGAGCGGGCTCAGTAACCTCTCCATTCATCCTTTCCCTGAGATCTTAGAAGTCTCTCTCAACTCGGCCCTCCCAATGATGTCGCACTGGAGGCTCTTTCATGGTCAGGGGAATGAGATCCAACTTGTTACTGGATTTAGCATATGAATACACCATGGGAAGCTTGCAAGGCTGTCCCATGTGGACAGGAAACTCAGAAGCTTGCCAGTTTCTCCCAGAGGGAGAAGCAGGCTACAAGATATAGCTTCTGGGAGCTTGCTTTTAAGTCTCTGGATCTTGGCCGTTGATGGGATTACACACACCTGGGTTCCTCTGCCGATACCTTCATGTGTAAGGCCAGTCTGAACGTGTGGAGAGGGGCCTCGAGCATGGCTGTAGCTAGGTTCCGGTGGTCTTTGGCCGCCGGGAGCTCTGCTTGGGGTGAGGAGGGAAGCTGGAGCCCATCCCCTCTGAAGGGATGTGTAGCAAACTACCCCAAAACATAATGGATTTTTTTTAAACGAACTATTTACTCAATAAGGAATTTTGTACATGGTAGTTTGGGCTGGTGGGCATTGATGGACCTTCTAGACACAACTTTTCTGACTCAAGTATCCCCGGTTAGATGCTAGGGCACTTGAATAATATGCAGAGATTGGAAGAATGCACAGCAGAGTTGGTCCATTTCCACTAGAGATCGTCTCTCATCCTCTAGTAAGAGTTGCTCCAGTTAAATTCATGAAGTTAGTCTGGGCTTATTTAAGGGATAGTTACAATTCAAGAGTATCACAAAGAATAATTTTAAAATATGGCCATTATTGCTTCTGTGAATTTGACGAGCTCAAGAAAGTTCAGGCAATCTAGACATTAGAAATAAAAAATATGCTCAAAAATGGTTTCTTTCAGAAATAGCTAGCCCTCTTGCTCTGGAAATAAGCTCAGTCTCTTGATATGAGGATCTCCAAAGAATTATGATCATTTTGTTCATCTTCCACAGGGTCACTGACCTTTGGACTTCTTGCTATGTATATAATACTTCTCTTCATGATTTAGGATACAAGGCTTCATTTCTGTTACTTTCTGCCAACACACTCTAATTGATCTAGCTTTAGCATTCTAGCATCTGAGGTCCAAGAGAGAAGTAATCTTCACTCTCCACAATACTAGGGGGTAAGTCCTTTAATTTTCAGAACAAAACGCCCTGTGTGCATCTTCGGATGTATACTTGCTGAGAAAATTTCATTGACATAAAGATAATTAAAGACCCCACCAACTAGAGCAATTAGCAAAAATATTTAAAATTCAAACATTCTTCAGTAGGATAAAAAGAGTTCTAGTTAATTTATATCTTGTTATGTATTAGCCATATTTTTAATTCTGAGAACTTGATGCTTTTATATATTTTTCTGGACAACCTAAAACTCTGCAGTTATCTTCTTCATCTATTGCCTCCAAATCACTCACCACTGCATCCCCATGTCTTTTCAGAATATTCCTTCACTTAGCATATTTTTCAAATATAAACCAACAAAGTACAGAGAAAGCCAGTTCCCCCAAATTAAGAGCTGAATTCAAAATTAAAAACCAGCAAGTTTTTCTGGCAAATAATTGTCTTTAGCTTGTTTTTTCCACATAGGACTAAGATAAGAACAGATTGTAATTTTACTCAGAAATCTTTATTTAGGCCTGCAGAAAATATGGAGTGTGCCTCAGGGGACCAACCCAAGAGGGAATTTGTTGATCACTCTGGTGCTCAGTGGTCTGAAATTCACACTTCCTAAAAATATGCTTCCCATATATATTCCTTCTTTTTGGGGGCCTTACCCAGCAATATCCAGGGCTTTCCTCTCTATGCTCAGGGATCACTCATGTCATTCAAGGGATGATATGGGACAACAGGAATCAAACCCCATAAAAATTTCTTTCTTTTTTTTTTTTCTGGGGACATTGGTGGTGGAAAATGTATACTGGTAAGGGTGTTAGAATGTTATATAACTAAAACCCAATCATGAACAACCTTGTTACTGTGTAGAGGCAGATTGGAGGTAGGAGGTAGAAGGAGGGTATTTGGGAACATTGGTGGTGGAAAATGTATGCTGGTGAAAAGATGCATGTTGGAACATTGCATGATGAAACCTAGTCATGGACAACTTTATAAGCTTATCTCACAACGATTTAAAAAAGAAAAAAATCTACCCACACCTAACAAATTAAAACTGAATTCTAAATAAGATTCCTAAGTTCTTTTAAAATTAATGTTTTATTATTTCCTTTCTTTTTTTTTTTTGTTTTTGGGTTACACCTGGTGATGCACAGGGGTTACTCCTGGCTCTACACTTAGGAATTACTCCTGGCGGTGCTCAGGGGACCATATGGGATGCTGGGATTTGAACCCGGGTCAGCCGCGTGCAAGGCAAAAGCCCTACCCGCTATGCTATCACTCCAGCCCCATAATTTTATTATTTCCTTTCTTAAGAGTAGTACAATAGTACAAACTTGTTTTATATTTGCAATACTGCTACATCATGCCCATCAACAGAGAGCCAGAATCCTTCCACCATTATCCCAGTGTACCCTCCCCCACCATCTCAGTACACATTTCTCTTGATCATATTTTTGTTGACCACATATCAGGGTTGTTTCATTTGGGGATTGTCTAATATCTTGCTTTGTTTCATTATATCATAAATCAGTGAGATCATCTTGAAGTGGGAAAATTAGAAGCAGAAGCAGGAAAATTAGAGGCAGGACTTCTGAGTGACCCGTTTTACTACTGGCCAAAGACGAGTAGTTCATAAATTACAATGCTAGGACATGAACAGAACAAGAGCAAATCTGATCAGGTTTCATGAGAAGGAAATGGATCAAAGGAACAATGAGTAAATGTATGGCAGTTAAAGCAAATTGTACTGATTGTACCAATTATTCTGTATTCTGGCAATCATGTTAGCAACTGTTATGTAAAAAAAATTTCCCTGGAAGCAAGGTAACCTGTAAATAGCCTATAAATGATCTTTGTAATTTGTATGTGAAGATTGGCCCTTTTTGGTGATAGCAAGATCAAATCCACCTGCATAAATAAAACCGTTGGCTCTTCCTCTTACTTCTTCAAGTGCCAGTACATTTCTCAGTCAGAATTCTGTACAATTTGGTGTTTATCATTTTCTTTCTGACTCACTTCACTTAGTATGACTTCCTCCAGTTTCATCCAAGTTTCAGCAAACGTCAAAATTACATCATTTCTCAGAGCTAGGTAGGATTTCTTTATATATATCTATATATATGCATATGTACTACAATTTATTTACCCACTCATCTATCGTTGCAACTTTTTGTTTTATTTTGCTATCGCAAATAATGTTAGGGTAAACATAGTCTTCATCTATCTATTTAATATTTTTGTTTCCTTGAGGTAGGTTCAGGACTGGAATCACTGATTATATGGTAGTTTTATTCTTAACTTTTGGAGAAGTATCCAAACTGTTTCTCAATGAAATGAATTCAAGCAGCAATCCCACTGAAACAATAAGTTCTGTTTTCTTTTTTTTTTTTTCTGTCACATCCCTGCCAGAATTAATTCTTTCTGGACTTTTTGATATAGACCATCTTTGCTGGTGTGAGATGCTGTTTGGGTTTGCATTTTTCTGATAATCTGTGAGGAAAAATAGTTTAAAAAAAAGATAGTGAACGCTTATTCAATATGCCTTTTTATCATCTCTATATCATCTTGTAGGAAGTATCTGTTCATTTCCTCTTCCCATATTTTCATGGGATTATTTATTTGCTGTTGTTGTTGTCTTTGAATTCTGAGCTATCTTAGATATTAGTCCTTTGGGTAATATGTGAATATTTTTTCCAGGTGGTGGTGTGTCTTCATATTTAAGTCTCACTTGTTTAGTAACACAGAATTTTTTTTAGCTTGTTGTAATCCCTTTTGCTTATTTTTCTTTGCCACTTGTTTCCTTTTCTAACGTGGTTGTATCATTGAGGATTCACTCCACTCAGGTAAAGATTTTGGAGAGCACTGTTGATGTTTTCTTTAAAATTTTTTGAGTTGTTTAATCCATCTTAAATTAACCTCTGTGTGTGGTCTGAGAAAGGGTTCTAAATCCTCCCTCTCTCCCTCCTTCCCTTCCTCCCTCCCTCCCTTCCTTCCTTCCTTCCTTCCCCTATTCAGTTTTCCTAGAAACCTTCGCTGAAAAGCCTCTCCTTGCTCCTCTTTACTTCATAACACAGTGGCCCAGGTGTTAAAAGTAAACAAATCCAAGTGACTTAAGCAAACACACTGATAAAACAACAAACTAGTCCCTATGATCCATGGAAATTGAGAGGGTTAGGGATTGTGATAAGGGAATGGGGTAGAGGAACTCTTTTGTTTGATGATAGTATTGCGACTTTAGTGGCATGTATGTAAATATATACATATATAAACATGTGAGGATGAACCTTGAAAATTCCAAAATATTTAAGTTGACAACAAAATACAAGCAAGAAATATAGGCGTAAATAAAATTAGAGATATGTTGATAAAGTCTAAGCTCTCCCACATCATTTAAGATGCTTCAAAGTGCTTCAGTTCTCTCCTAACTTATACCTCATCCCACCCCCACCATGTCCTTTCATGACGAGTCTTTAAAGAACCTCAGATCCTCACCCACCCAGCACAGATTTTTTTGTTACTTGAAAACACCACGCCTATATTTCTTGCTTGTATTTTTGCTGCCTAATTGGCCATGCAGCACTGTTTTAAGGCAAGTAGTCCTTTCATTTTACAGTCACATTGAAAAATCCTTTCAAGGTATGTATTATGAATTCATCTCCGGGTCCTTACTAAACTGAAGCACATAGTAGGTGCTCAACAAATATTTGCTAAGTATATACTTTCATTGAAAATAGTGACAAAACTTTTGAAAAGTCTGTTCGTCTCTGAGGACAGGCATATGAGACAAATGCAAAACTCTTAGGAACAGGCATGAATGACAAAAAAATCAGGAGTGGGTGCTTTTCTGTTATGGTCCGTGCCTAAGTGCTTAAGAATAACGGAAAATTAAAGGCTATTGCTGCTTGTTTTGTTGAATAATACATCTGCAAACTGGAAAACTGCATGTCTATTTTATTTACCAGCACAAATGCCCATTTGCTCACACACAGAGCTGTTTGCAAGCAAATTTTGTTCCCATGCAAAACAAATGTAAATTTGGCATTAAACAAGTGCCAATTATTTCCTGAATGTGGAAGGGAAAGGAAGGGTGATTTAACAGATAGAGGCTCTGGACGAGGAAGCAGAGAAGGCGGCCTAGCTCAGCTGCAGCCGGCTTTTTCATCCTAAGGAGTGAATGTTTAATCTGCTTAATTGGGTGGGCATTCACTGCCAATGAGCAGGGACCCAGCACTCCATGTCATTTCCTTTCTGTATGAGACGGCTGCTATGACCTTCGGCAGTCTCCTCTGCTTGCTGCTGGAAAATAGAAGCTAATTTGGGCTTGTTCTCATGTTTCTTTCATGCAGTGGAGAGAATTCGTTTGATAAGCCCTATGTCAGTTTTTATTGTGAGGCCTGATTACTGTGATTAATTTTAATACTACTAGTTACCATTTATTAAAGACCCACTAGGTGCCAGGCACTCTGCAGCGAAGCCCCCAGCTCGGTGTCTCTGTGCAAGTTTTAACCCTTGCCAACAACTCCGGAAGCGAGGCCATATTTTGCAGATCAGAAAACTTAAATCACACATTGATGAGAGGCAGAGGCAGAATGGCACATTGAGTCTCTTTGTTCTACTGCCTCCCCACCCCCATCTGCATACTTTCTACTATGCCATAGCCTCTCATTTTAATAAAAACTATCTTTTTATGATCATTAATCCTGTTTACGGCTTGACCATGTCAGCAACTATTCTGGAGAACTTTATTACTCTTTTATGTGCCTTAGGGGAAAGGAGCAATGGCTAATTTCAGACCCCCCCCCCTACCTTCACCCCTCACCCTTCCTCCCTCCACCTAACCCTACCTGTCTCTGTGGGAATTGGTGGTCTCTTGGGCTTTTCAGTGTAGCTCTGAGACCACCAGCTCTGTCCTGTGCATGGTCTGTCTCCTCTGAATGTTCGAGTTGCCCTGCACACCTGCCCCCTCCACCCTTACCCTACCTATGTATTCTTGGACCTGTCTGCAGTCCCAAACTCCAAGTGATCCGGGTGATCATAGACATGTGATGTCTTATTTCATATTGAGTTTCAAAGGATTTACTCTTAATCCTTCTTGATCATTAGGGTCTGGCTACAGTGGTCAACAACACTCAGTTCCTATCTTCCTGAGGCTTTCCGGAATGGCTGCCAACTCTTCTTAAACTTTCTCTTCGTATGAATGCTTTTCCAGTCCCAGAGAAATACAGCATGGACCAGCATGCCAGAAACACCTGACATTCATTAGGCAGTTGATGTTGAATTAATTTTTGGTCATTGCACATTCAGAATGCTTTTGTTTTTACCAATTTTTGGAGACCCTCCTGTACTCAGTTTGGTGATGGTTCAAGATATTGCCCTGTCCTAGTGTCTGAAGGTACAAACATAACCACCCCTTAGCATGTGGACTCTGAAATTCACAGAAAAATACTTTACACACAGAACAAAAGTACTTATTCACTGTTTATTATGTTGGAAATTTTCATAAATCTTTTATAGATATTATCTTAACTGATTTTTCTCAAATTGACTTAAATCATGTCAATAAAAAGGGAAAAAGCACAAAATGTTGTGTACACAAAGTTGAAGGAGATACTAGGCTTCACCTCTGACAAGTTTGTTGGATTTTATGATATAGGTTTCCTAGTAGATATTTTCAAATAAGGGGGGGATATGGAATCATTTTGTACCCATCCATATCTAACCTGTCCTAAATGTTTGAATTTGTCCTTTTTTGCAAACTTGGTGTATAGTTTTGTTTTTTGTTTGGGGGCCACACCTGGCCTTGCTCAGGGGTTTCTCCTGGCTCTGTACTCAGAAATTGCTTCTGGTGGTGCTCAGGGCATGCCTGGGAAGAACTAGGTAGGGCATTTGTTGTGTCACAGCAAATACCCTACCTGATGTAATATTGCTCTGGCCCTGGTATATAGTTTTATATGTAAAAAATGTTTTTACAGCTATTTAAATGGGATATGCAATACTTTTTAAAAAAATATCATTTTCTTTAGATTTTTTATCTATTCTGGATTTCCATTGTTTCTTTCTTTTAAATAGACATTCTCAATATCTGAAGTTTATGCAATGAGGTGAGACAAACACTTAAATTATGTGTATCTGGTGTTAATTTGCAGAAAAGTCTGAGAGAGGGAAAGGGAAATGTGGAAGAGCTGATGGCACAAGGTGGGAAAAAGCTAGAGAGAGAGAGAAAGAAATACAGCCTTTACTTCTTTTTTTAAATTTTTATTTTATTGACTCACTGTGACAAAAGTTACAAAGCGTTCAGGTTTAAGTCTCAGTCATGTAATGATCAAACCCCCATCCGTTCATCAGTGCACATGTTCCACCACCGAGAACCCAAATATACTCCCTCCCACAACCACTCCCCCACCTGAGTGGCTAATGATCTTCACTTTATTCTCTCTATACTTTGAATACATTCAATATTTCAACAGAGAACTCACTAATATTATTTGGAATTTTCCCCCAACAATCAAACCTGCTGAAAAGGCATCACTTGATAATTTGTTTTCCATTGCTGCGAATGAAGATTATATGAGCTCGCACGGCCACTCATGGATTTCTGATATTTTAGCTCAGTTCACTGTCTAGATGCATTTCTACAAGAAGCTGCGGGATGCCAAAATGGGTTAGTAGACCTCCCGGATCAGTCTTTAAGGAGCAGAGGGGCCGTGTCATCCAGATCTCATCTGGGTGGAGAGTGTGCAGTAACACCCCCATCCCATGATCTCTTGCACACCACATCACTGCAAGCTCATACCTCTGGGTTGTGAGTTCTAGAAGATGGCGGACGTCACGTGGGCATTGCTGCTGCTGCCATGGTTACTATCTCCCCCGTAGAAGGAAAGCATTGAGAGAGAAAACCCTTCTCCCTCCCTGGGTTCCCTGGGATTGTAGCTCAGTTCACAGTCTAGATGCATTTCTATAAGGAGCTACAGGGTGCCAAAATGGGTTAGTAGACCTCCCGGATCATAATCTTTAAGGAGAAGAGGGGCCCTGTCATGCGTGGCTGCTCTGGATCTCATCTGGGCGGAAAGCACCAGCCTTTGCTTCTAAGAAAGAGGACAAATTAGTGAAAAACTGGTCAGGCTGGAGCTAGGTATCAAGGAGGGAATTGAAAAAAATTGAGAATTAAGTAACTAAACTAGGAAAATAAAGAAAGGGTATCCTTATTGAGAGAGAGAGAGAGAGAGAGAGAGAGAGAGAGAGAGAGAGAGAGAGAGAGAGGTGCTAGAAAGACAAAATTTTTATTAGGATCACAATTGTATTTGTCTTGCAATTTCCTTCACAGTGGACATCCTTTTCCTGTTGTGTGGACTCTCAGGTACAAATGGTAACGTCATCATGCACCTGGATTTTTGTCTGCTATGATTACTGCTTTCCCTTTTGTTTTCGAAGGCTTCTATACATCCTCTTTTGGATGTTTTTTTAACTTTCAGTCAGTTGCAGATTATACTCCAGTCAAGTGTACTCTGTATGACTAAATCCCACACCATGAGGCTTTCAGGAAAAGAGGATAGAATGTCTAATCATGGGTAGATTCTTCCAAAAAGGATCCTAGTTGCCTCTTTGTCCTCCCTGAACCCTGTGGATAGCAAATGAAAACACACATGAAAAAACAAGACTTTTCTTCCCCAAGCAGGCCTCAAGCAATTTGTATGAAATAGTTGCTATTTTACAACAAATGCACTGAGAATCAGTCATAATATTAATGAAACCATTGTGTAAAATTTTTGCTTTTCAGTAGTCCATCATTTTCTCTTTCCTTTTAAACATCAAAAAGAAACTTCCTATTACTGATTTTAAAACATGCCACCCACCCCGGGTCTTCCTTGGAAATTCTAGAAACTTACCCAATTTATTCTAGCATCTATGATTGTTATCTACTCATTATTGCATTAATGGGCCCACGGGACTATTTAGTGAGAACTATGATGGGATGTATACTGTGTCAATTTCATTATAATTTACTAAGTACTTGGAGACATACAGATCTGCAGTCATTGTAGATTCCTGGGATCTGAAGTTCACCCTGCATAAATTCATAGGGAAAGAATAAATAAACTGAATAAAATATAGAGCAGGGACCTAAAAGTAGAAGTTGAGAGTGATGTGTGGGATATGAAGTGACAGGCTTCATGACAAGAGTTTGAAAGGGTTACGTTGTTGACTTAGGATAACTGTAAAACTGTAAGTGTTCAAACTTTCACTGGGAAGGATTTTGCTGAAAGGAAGTGAGGCAGTGCAAGGGAAATGTAAATGCTTTTAGGTTTCTTCCTACATTAGTAAGTTTTGGCTTGAAGAGGCTAAGTGCCTGCTTGTGTGTCTGGAAGCTCAGAGGACTGAGAATATGTGATGGCCCGCGCGTTGGCAGAACTCAGCCAGCAGTGTGTCCTTGGCATTGCCCCAGCTTTGTTCCCCTCACTATACATGAGAGCCTCTCTCAGGCTGTGCAGGCTGCCAGCTGAAAGCTGGCATTGCTGGAGTCACAGAGTCACATTGCCCTGAGGACTTGGGGCAAGTGTGCAGGGAGGGACTGCTCCTGGAGAGACTGAGGAGTGGGTCCGAAGGGTCTGAAGGAGACTATGTCTGAGCCCCAAGACTGGGATGTGAGCCCAAAGACTGCACGTGGCTGTAGAGGCTGTTGGGTAGGCCCAGGGGTCTCTGGATGGGTGGGACCTTGGAATCACTGATGAGCACCTGCCGGCACAGCTCATGAAACCATTCCAGAGATTTATTTTTCATCCCATTAGAATTCCTGGAACACGCACGGAGACTCCGATCTGGGAACAACTTGCCTAAAAGCTCTTATGCCCTCATTCCATCTCGCTCCCTTTCCCATGGTGAGTTGCCCTATAAGATGCTCAGGCTGCACCACACAGTGCACAGCTTCACCAGCCTCATAAGAGACCACCTTGCCCAGGAGCACCCCTGGTAAATCTGCCAGTTTTATTAGCACCCTTAATAACCGGTTTTCTTTTCCTCTCAGCCTCAGTTTCTTTTCTTCTCCCAGGCCTTTCAGAGGCCATGAGAGGCACGAAGTCAGTCCCAAGACTATATGTAGAGCAAAAAAAAGAATGCTGGGAGCTGGAGTGATAGCAAAGCGGGTTGGACATTTGTGTTTCACGCAGCGGAAAGATCCTCAACATCCCATACGGTCTCCCAAGCATGCCAGGAGTAATTCCTAAGTGCAAAGCCAGGAGTAACCCCTGTGCATCTTCGGGTGTGACCCGTAAAAAAGAAAAAAAAACAAACAAAAAAGAATGCCAGCTTCTGCCACATTTGGTTTCCTCTCGACTGCTCCATTTCGGGAGCCAGACTCCCAGGATAGACCCATTGCTCTTTCAGGGGTGAAGCCTGCAGAATCCATTGCCTAAAAGACAGGAAGGAAGACAAGGGGAGTTTAGGGAAATAATAAAGCTAAGATAGACTCTATGGAAAAGACACTGTGTTGCAAGTCCAAAAGCATGAAAATTGGCTCTGCTTTGTAGATGCAGTTACTGAGGCCTGTGACAGTGCCAGCCTAGAGAAGGTTAGACCCACACTCCGCCAAGAGAGCAGAAACTTCAGCGGAAACGAAAGGTCATGATTAGACTGGAAGAAGACCATCCAAATTTCAGCTTTTCCCCTTGACAACACCCTAGCAACTGACTGTTGTCTACACTGAATCCTTGAACCTGGGTCAGTTGGGGGAAAATGCTTCCAAGACAACTTTTCATGGCCAGAGAGATAACTCAACTGGCAGAGCTGGAGCACAGGCTCTGCATACAGGGGTTTAACCATCCCAGTGCCATGTGTTCCTTTGGCAACTGCCAGGATTGATCCCAAAGTACTGGTTGGTTGGGTGTAGCCCCTGAGCACTGCTGGATATGCCCCCTCAAACTCCCCTTCAAAAAAAATACTTTGCAAAAACAAATATGTGTGATAAATATTCTGTTTTGGAATTGCCAGCAGCCTAATGTGACATTGTAATTCCTTTGTTTTATTTTATGGGGTATTCTTTTTCTCTCCCTCTTCCTCTCATTTCTAAATAAAGCTATTTGTCTTTACTATTCATTGGCCCAGAGATTCTTTGCTGTAAGGATAGTAACACAGGAAACGGGCAGAGTTCAGAATAGACTTTCCTTTACCTGCAAAGGGCAATCCCCAACTCCTACCTGAGGCCAGGATTTCCTGTAAATTCAGGTGGTGAGACTTGTTCCCATACTGATTCCATCAAATGGGTCTCTTGATGGCTGCCCTGTGGTACTGGTTGATCCACACCAGATGAATGTGCTCTTAGCCCACTTTACTGCTAGACCTAAGCTCTTGGCACTTCCTAGGGCAATGGAGCTGGACAATATCACTATTTCTAAGGAGTCTACCACCTGTCTATCCCCCCCACCTCCCACCCATCATATATAGAGTCAGGTAAGATCTCATGGAGATAATGCATCAGAGAGATAGAATCTATCTCTGAATATAGTTAGGAAAGAACCTTTATGGGAAAGGGTTCCAATCACTAGGAATTCATCATTGTTGCTTCCCTAGGCAGCAGAAAAGCATTAATAGCACATGCTCTTGTTTTCATTAGCAAATGGATGAGCAGAACTGACAATGAACTATGGCATCTGGGTATGATCTTGTTCTTGATCATCTCAATACAGCTTTTCTGGAGAGCTCCATCACTTCAAGTCTTTTTAAATAGATGTGGAGATGACGGACACCTTCCTAAGATAGGAAAGCTGATCTTCCTTCTTAATAATAGCATGCTTTTGAGTTGTTGCCCATACTCAATGATATAGAAAGGACAGCGGAATAGATTGGGGCCCTTTAGAGAAGCTATATTTAAAAAATATTTTGATGTCTGAAAGATCTGTTTTTGTCTGTTTTATTCCCTGATGTATTCCCCAAACACTGAAATACTTCCTGGTAAAAGACACCAGAAAAATATGTTAAATTAGATCAAGGAATGAAACAAAAGAGGAGATATGCTTTGTTTAGAAGCAGACTAATATGTTTAGATTTAACTCCTTTTTGCTAATAGCCTCAGTTTCCTTCTCCTTCAAATAGATAAATTGAAAATAAGATGATTTGCTATACTGAAGCACTGAAGCTAAGGGCAGCTATCTAGTAATACTCTACCTGGCATTTACTTATTTTAAGTAATGCTACTTATGGTTCTTCGGCAATACCAAGTCCTAAGTCTACCATCCTGGGACCCAACATTTTTTGTTATCTATAGATCTCAGGGAAACTTGGTTCAGGGGCATTTTTTTAAAATTGCATTGCTTGCTCCATTCCTATTTCTCTCAGCCATTCACTGATTGTCAAATCTAAGGTTTCTTTTCAAGTTTCATCTTACTTGACTCTTCTGGACTATATAAAACTCTCAATCAGATTCTCCTTTGTATTATTTTTCTTTGGAATTTAGAAGAATATTCTTTCCTGGCTTTCAGTATTTAAGCAACAGCTTCCTGATTTTCTTTGCCAACTCATTGTTTTGTATTGCATTTATCAAAATAACACATCTAGCAGTAACTACTATTATTCCTATTTTGCATATGAGGAAATTGAGATTTAAAGAGGTATTTTGCCTAGGGTCACACAGTATCTTGATTTGAATCCAAATTATTTTGGCTCCATCGTTTATTCTATGGTGTTTCTTTAATTAGATCAAATCAGATAACAGGAAGTCTTGAAGAAGTATCATTCTAGGAGAAGCCTAGGAATGGTATCGCTGCAGCTCTTTGCATGCAAGCAAGACTTCATAAACAATAAGTAACTGTTTTGTCACATTCTAAAATTTGGTATTTAGCCTTACAGACTTGGCTTGTGCCTTGTTAATCTTAATTAACAGGTTCATTTGGGGAAGCAGTTCCCCTGCCAGTATGCCACCATGGCCTCTGCTTCTCTCTGCAGATGACGCTTGCTGTGCTGCCACCTTTTCTCTGTAGCTCCGTCTGGCCCAGGGAAAAGTGTTCAGGCTGCTGGCTCAGTGGCTACTCCACTTTTGCTGTTCACGGATCAGGCAACACTCTCCCACTTCTGCCAGGCACCAGCTGCTGCCTTGCTGTGAGTTAAAGAACTTAAATTGTTTTCGTCTCATCTTCAACTGGTTCCCATTATTGAACT
Source organism: Sorex araneus (assembly GCF_027595985.1). NCBI lineage: Eukaryota > Metazoa > Chordata > Mammalia > Eulipotyphla > Soricidae > Sorex > Sorex araneus. Next base: position 39,560,858 of record NC_073311.1, on the reverse strand, counting down.
TACATCTTTTTATATCCAACTCCATCCCCCCCCCACACACCCTAGCTGCACTTTCTTGACTGATAATACAAAATTGCAATGATTAGTCTCTCTGAGAAATCTGACTTTTCCAGAAAATTCTCTTTCTTGATTTTTTTCAGACTTATGTGAGATGCTATGGATACAAGAAGAACAAGACATATCCTGATCTAAAGGGTTTCTGAGGCTGTTGAGGCATGAGAAAACGACTCTGAGTCAGAACACGTGGCATCTTGTGTCTAACTGCCATGATGAGACTTCAGGGTAAAAAGTAGGCAGCAGAATTTAGCAGCCTGACTTGACTCCTATCAGTGGTTATAAAAGAGCACCCACTCACTGATTTCTCCTTTTGAGAACAGCAAGCAGCGGTCGCATATTTCCTTATTATTGATTAAAAAAGAAATAAGAACATCTGCACATTATTACAAAAGGCTCCAAATTGCAATTTTCTCCTCTCATCAAACAATTCAAAAGTTTCAAAATCAATGACATACTACCCTATTCTTTTTAACTTCCTTGTGCTCCAACCCAATGGGATACACCACGAGATAGTACCTTCATTGTGAATCAGAATCATTGCTCTAGTTATCAGATAAACATTAGCACTGTAACACTGTAGCACTGTCATCCTGTTCATCAATTTGCTAGAGCAGGCACCAGTAACATCTCCGTTGCGAGACGTGTTCTTACTGTTTTTGGCATATCAAATATGCCATGGGTAGCTTGCCAGGCTCTGCCATGTGGGTGGGATACTCTCAGTAGCTTGCCGGGCTCTCCAAGAGGGACAGAGGAATCAAACCCGGGTCCGCCGCGTGCAAGGCAAACGCCCTACCCGCTGTGCTATCTATTATTCTCAGTTGATGAAGAAAAAAAAAGTAATTTTCAAGAAGGAATAAAAAAATTACAATACTATGGAATATAGGTTGCATTCAGTGCTGAGAGGATGAAGGATCTAAGAACTGCTGACCTTGGCTGAAGAGTGAGGGAATTGTCAAGAAAAACTAAGCATCTCAGAGGTGACATCAATGACAAGGAAAGGTTTCTTAAATCAGAGCATTAGTTCAACAGTGGAGAAGGGCCAATAAGATAGAAGAACATTCAGATAGTGAGCTGATAGTGCTGATAGCTTTAGGATCAACAGAATCTCCATATAATAGAGTTTAGGTGGTTATAGATTTGGAAACACTTGAGGGAATGTGTAAGGATAGGGTTGAAATGAGAGAAATGTGATGAATCATTAGCAGACTTGAATATCATGATTTGGAATTTGCAATTTATTCTTAAGACAATAGGAAGACCTAAACAGTTTAGGCAAGGTGCAATATGGTAAAATGTCCTTCTTTCATGTTATTCTGATACAATGTGAAGGTTTGATAGGAAGAGTTAATGTGATGTCAGAGGATTTTGTTAGGAAAGTAAGGCAGCCAACCAATTACAGCTGTGATATATTGGACATATGCAGTAGCATTAAGAAGACCATGAGGTGAGAAGATTTGGATTTATAAGGAAGTAGGTTTGGAAACAGAGGGAATACAGGGGATCAAGTTCTTGCCTTGTGCATGTTCAATTTAGGCTTGATCCATGGCAATACACATAGTGTACCACGAGGGGTGACATCTAAGCAAAGAGACAAGAGTAAGAGCTGAACACTACTGGGTACAGCCAAAACACACACACACACACACACACACACACACACACACATATATATATGTATATATATATATATATATATATATATATATATAAAACAACAACAAAAGAAGTTGGATTTGAAGATAGACTTGGAGTGGTGAAGGACAATTGTGTCTCTATATCATGTTAGGGCATCAAATTTTATCTCACTTTTGTTCCTTTTATTCTTGTTTGTTTTATTTACTTTGAGGAGGGGAGCACACTTGGTGATGCTCAGAGATTACTCCTGCCTCTGTGCTAAAAGATCACTCTTGGATGGTATATATAATGCTAGGGATTGAATCTGGATTGGCTACATGCAAGGCAGTGACTTACCTGCTTGTCTCTCCCAATCTTTTTGAAACACAATTTTTGAGACTAAAAATACTAAAAAGTAAAACTTAAAAGTTTGGGGACTGAAGAGAGTTGGTTAATTTAAATTGGTATATATAGAAATTTTTATTTATTCTTTAGTAATAAGGATAGAAATTATGGGGCTGGAGCAATAGCACAGCAAGTAGGGCATTTGCCTTGTACGCGGCCGACCCGGGTTCAATCCCCAGCATCCCATATGGTCCCCCGAGCACCGCCAGGAGTAATTCCTGAGTGCATAAGCCAGGAGTGACCCCTGTGCATCACCAGGTATGACTCAAAAAGAAAAAAACATAGAAGTTATGCCATAACATAGAAATAGTGCTTTCTAGACAGAAGTTCCACAGAAAGAACAAATTTGGCTTGTCCAGTGTAGATAAATACTCTACTGTGTCAGGGCATGATTTATATCCAGTTGACTTATTTATACTCTATTTTTCTATATTTGCTCTCTGTGGGTTTCCAGGCTAATTGGATTATTTGCATACATACTGTTTCTTGCTAAAATTTTATACTCCCCACAGGTGAAGGTATTTATTTCATCTGTTTTTCCTACAAGTTTTAGCACAGGTGCATTAATAGGTGCTCAATAAATTCTTGCTATATTCAATTGAATTTGGAATATTAGTGTTGTTTCATAATATAAAGAGTAAACAAAACAAATAGCTACTAAATGACACAGACAGTTAAACAATGGTTCAAATACAGATTATAAATTGCTCCCCAAAGATCTGAAGAATACATTTTTATTTTAATGACTACCACCCTCTGATTTGCTAACGCATAATCTGAGTTTTGGAAGTCAGTTTCCATGACAGCTGTTCAATTTTTTTGAGAGAAAAGAACTCATTTGCTGTTGAAAGTCAAGTTTAAAGAAAAAAAGAAAATTTATTTCCTGTATTCAACATCAGTTTTCTGGGGCAAAAGACAGTCATCGAGTCTAAGAGGAAGATGATAGTGAGTGAAACTGAGTAACAAGTAAAAGAACATTGTGAGTTATGAATTTAATTTAGTTATATAGAAAAAGCAAATTAAAGAAGTTAACTCAGACAGAAAAATATAAGCAAGCAGGAGGCAGAGTGTGGTACAATCCAAAGCTGACATGTCTGAGTGCCCAGAGGACTATTTGGAAGTAAGGGACTGGACATCTAATTAGAAAACACTTTTTATCTACATCTTTTGGCAGACTCAAAAATGCGTGTTGTGTCCAGAACATCTCACAATATGATGCATCATTTCATGCCCTCATATATGCTGATGGGGAGTCATGCTTCTCTGTTTCACAAGGTTTATGGCTATGACTGCTGACAGAGTGACACCTCTGAGTATAGTGCCATTTCAAATTGCTCCAACATTACAGTTATGATACTAACATTTCCCCTTACTTCTCCTACATCTTTCCTTCCCTCTCACCCAGCATTACACTCTTCATGTCCCTATTTATTTATTTAATAAATATTTAAGCACCCACTGTTCTGGGGTGTTGAGAATACATTGATAAAATAGATAATATCCTTTTCATAAAAGAACAGACCAGATAATTCAATAGCATAAAATGTCTATAAATATATTAAAAACATTTATATAAACTTTACTTATAATCAGATATGAAAACAAAATACTAGAGATACTATTTTTCACATTCCAGAGTGGCAAAAATATTTCACTATTGGCAACACAGAGGGGAAACAGCATTCTCACACATGGTTGATGCGAGTGTAAATTGCTACAATCCCTACGGGGAAAAATTTGGCATTATCTATTAAAATTATAAATGTATGTTGCCCTTGAGTCACTTTGGGGAATTTAGTCTATAACTATATTTGCACACAGGAAAAATAATATGTGTGCAAAGTTATTAATTTCGTAGAAAAAATAGAGAACACCCAAATGTCCAATAAACTATGGTATAGTTATATAACAGAACACTATGTGGCTATAAATCACATAATCCCCAAACTCTAAATCTCCAAAATGGAAGTACGATAAGGACTTTATCCACTGCTGGGGAAGATCTGTGATGGGAAAAGAATCAGAAACGAAGCTTGGCCTCAAGGAACTGAGGCAGTGCAACATCGGAGCCTGTATATTCCTAGAGATCACCATTCCCACAGTGCTTCACTCCCTAGGTTAGGAGCCCTCACCAAGCACACAGCTACTATGTGACCATGCATTTCGTCACTTGTCCATAACTCACTGTGAGCATACAAAGACATCCTAACTCAAGATACCTAGCCACACAAGAATACACAATACAAAACACCTCTAGCTGCAAAAGTCACAATGGGAAAGTAATGTAGAACCTCAGCACACTTATTGAGTGAAAATGGAAGCTTTGAGAACTTAATCAGTAACCACAAATTACATAACTTCTTTGATAAGAACTTTAAGGAGGAAACATCGAGGATGTTCAGGAGCTCAAACAAATAATGGAATGGATCACAATAAAAGACAAGGGGGATATAAGAGTAGAAATGAGAAAATTCCAAACAAAAATGACAGACCTGTAAAACCCAGTTGGCGAAATGAAAATCTCACTGGAAGAGTAACAGCTGCTGAGGATAGAATCGGTGAGCTCCAAGGATGAGGTACAGAAAACCTTCAGACAATAACAGAAGATGAAAATAAAACCTCAAAATCAATGAACAGCTGACAGAACTTTGGAATGAGTTCAAGAGGAACAACATAAGAATTATCAGGGTTCTAAAGGGCCAGGCAGGGTACTTGCCACTTGAAGAGGTTGAGGTTAGTACAGTGAATGGGCACATCTGTCCATCTATTGTGGAGGAAAGTGTTTAACCAGGAGCATGAGATGGTCCTGAAAGGTGGTAAGGTGTTATGTATGAAACTATACCAGCAACAATAGTACCGTCAATCACAAAGCTATATATATATATATATATATATATTTAAAAAGTGTCCTTATAGAAATAGACTAATGGGTGGAGGCATTGCTAAAGGGAAGTGGGCCGCAGTAAGAGGTTCACTGTGGGAATATTGCAGCTTGAAACCCAATCATAAATAACTTTATAATTTCATAGTGATTTTTAAAAGAACAAGAAAACAAGTAACTCCCTCCCCCCCAAAAAAAATACAGAAAACAACAAAAAATGTATTCATGTTTGCTTAAATTTTCATAGGGAATGTAGAAAAAACCATAAAAATACAATAAATGTGGTACCTTTTAACTAAATAGTTGAAGTGACTATAAGACATTTCCATGCATGTTAAAATTATTTGATTTTCAAAGCATGTTAAAGAATTCATCAAAAATAGTGCATATATATTTGTCTTCTTGCTGTTTATATTCTAAGGGAGGAGACAAAATAGTCAACCCATACAAAATATGGGGCTTAAAAATAATTACTAAGAATGCAAAATAAATACCAGAAACAGTGAATAGAGACAGAAGTACTATTTTAAAAAATATTTTAAATGCTGTAGTTCTTAGTTTGATGTATTCCCCCCACCCCCTGCCTTAATTTTTTATTTTTTGCTTTTATTTGCTTGGATAATAACATTGAATCATTGAAGATGCCTCTAGGTCATGGAGTATTCTGCCTATATTCCTATATTCTCTTCATTATAATTTATTAATTCTGGTATCACATCGAGATATTTAATCCATTTTGATTTGGCCTTTCTTTCATGGTGTTAGAAGGGGGGTCTGATTTAATTATTTTCCCATGTGACTAAGTTTTCTCAGCACCCTTTGTGAAGAGCATTTCCTTGATACATTTCATAATTTCCACTCCTTTGTTGAAGATTAACTGTTCATAAACTTGTGGAATTATCTCTGGGCCTTTTATTCTTTCCCATTAGTCTAGGAGTCTGTTCTTATTCTAGTATCACACTGCTTTTTTTTTTTTTTAAAAAAAGTACAATTTGAAGTTGGGGAATGAGAAACCTCCCATCAATAAGTATTATTTTTTGATAAGTAAATGAGGTCTGCTCTGAAGAGACAACAGTGAAAAAGGAAACAATAATGTAAAAGAAAGCTATGCAGAAATCTTGAGTGACCTGGGTAAATGTTCTGCCCTAGGACCATTGGAGCAAAGGTACTGACCATTTTGGAGGAGTAGTGGGGGTAGGTTTGTGTGTGACCTTATGCGTTACCATTTTGGATGTTGTTCCTTATGTGGTTGGAAGACAACAGACTTTTTTTTGTTTATTGTTCTACCAGGTTTGCTTGTTTTTCCAATATTGTGGACTTTAGTTGCCTCCTACACAGGCAGGGCACCATATTTAATGGTTAAAAAAAATGCTCGCTTACTCTCTTCTTGCTCTCTTTTGCCAACTCCATCCTTCAGCAAATTTTTTATCCTTTCTACAATTTGGGGGAGTGTTTGGAGAATATCTTTCAGGTCTGGGTTGCCAAGGGACTTGTATTATTTTCACAAAAGCCTATGAAGAATTCGGTTATCTTAAGATTCATGTGAACTAAAGAGAGAACCCATCCCCTGCCAAGCCTCAGATGACATAACATCACAAGTAACATCTTAATTGTAGCCTGTAAGACTCTAAAGGGTGGGTAAGATGTGTATGAAAGTCTTATTTATTGGAACTAGATGAAAATAGGTATGCATTATTTTAAGTTAATGCATTTTTAAAAATCATATGTAGTTGTAGATATCTAATACAATATTCATATGTGCCCCTCAAACATTGCAACAGGCCTTGATTAAAACTTAAATCCCTTGCTAGTTAGAGTTTTTGCATATGTATATTTAGTATGTAGTATTTTCAAGTTCAGAAAGGAGATACAACATAAACTATGTCCTCTGAAGTTGGTGTCACTTAAGGAACTTTCTCTGTATCTGTCTCTATATCCAAAGACCCTTACATGCCGCCTTGAGTACAGTCTGTGCATAATAAATATTCTTTGTATTCAATTCCCTCCTATAGTACTTTTCAAAAACTTAAGGACAAGCAATTAGAATCTTGATTGGGTACAAGGGCAAGTTGTTTTGCAAGTATATGAAACTAGATCACAGGAAGCTTAGAAATGACAACTATATGGTGGTATGTGTGTAATGACAACATTTCAGTGGAGTTCTCTTGATTTTCTTAGTAATTGCACACTTGTGCAATTACTAAGAAAATTATTAAAAAATCTATTTTCTTTCTAAAGTTTACTCTTTATTCAGAATAAAATATCATTCTGAATAAAGAGTAAACTTAAAATGACTAACAGCTTTCAAGGCCTACTAGTCAAGTGAAAAGTAAAACATTCCTTTTATAAAATTGATGGGATGCTTTCATTTTGATAAGTTAATACTTTGAAAAATGGTCATAATCCTGCTCTATACTCTGTTTAATGAATTTTTTTGAGGATTTTTCTTGCTGAAAGTATTCTAGAACTTAATTTTCAAATTTCTTTTGAGGGCATTAATGAGATTAATGACATATTATGTTTTCTTTTCAATAAATGTGTCTTAAGTGAAATTATAACACAGATTTTACAGAAAACACATTTATATATTATATACTGGATTAATATCTAAGTTGCACTAATATATAGCAAATAAATATTTATTAAAATTAATTAAATTCTAGTGTTTGTTGCAAATACAGGCCAAAGATCAAGGCTTTTGGAATTAAATATGCCTCAGGTTTGTGTCATAGCTCCAATTATTGTAAGTTACATATCCTTAAAGAAGCCTCTTAATATTATATATCCCAAACTTTTAGGACTAACAAAAGAGATGAATAAGATAACTACAAGACCATAATAAAAATTATTAGTTTCTAGGCTGGAGTGATAGCACAAAGGGTAGGGCGTATGCCTTGCAAGAGGTCAATCCGGGTTCAATTCCCAGCATCCCATAAGGTCCCCTCAGCACCACCAGGAGTAATTCCTGAGTGCAGAGCCAGGAGTAACCCCTGCACATTGCCGGGTGTGACCCAAAAAGCAAAAAACAAACAAACCAAAAAACCCAAAATATCAGTTTCTAAGAAAAGCAATAAGAAACCAGAAAATTTATTTAAAATAAAAACTATCCTTAGATCAGAGAGAGAGTGCAAGCTTTGAATACGGAAGTCTGATCTCCAATATGACTTGATCTCTTGAGAATCATCAAGAAGCAATCCCTGTGCATGGAGCTAGCGGTGTCTCCTGAACACCACTAGGTGTGGTCTCTAAGAACAACAACACCAAAACTAACCTTAACAGTAACAAGTACAAATAGTACTTTAAGGCAAAGTTATATGTATATATGTATATATGTATGTATATATATCTTGGTTATAGATGTATTATAGATATATAGTTATATATTATATATGTATATATTGGCAAAGTCATATATAACACATACACACATATATATGTGTGTGTATATATATATAGTATACATGACCAATATATATATTGACCATACCTTTTTGCATTTTGCTTACTCCTGGCTCTGCACTGTGGGACTGAACCAGAATTGGCCGTATGTAAGGCAAGTGCCCTGCTCACTGTACTATCTCTCCAGTACAGATATTTTTAATTAAAACACTGATTTTTTATTTCTTTGGCTTAATAACAACTTTCAAATTAAAGATGTTTGGGGACCCTCTCCAAAATATGAGAACCTGAAAGAGCTTTTCTTTATTTGGTTTACCTCTATTGGTATTAACCTTACTTATGTATTTATTTTTATTCAATCACCATGAGATAGACCATTACAAAGCTCTTCATGTTTGGATTTCAGTCATACAATGTTCTAACACCCACCTCTCCACCAGAATACATTTCCCTCCACTAATGTCCCAAGTTTCCCTCCAACCACCATCCAACCTACCTCCATAAGCCCATAGCAGGCATTTTTCTTCTTTCTCCCTGCCCTTCAGGGTCTTGGCTGTCATGCCCATGAACTGCCTCCTGGTGCCATTTAAGTGCACTAATGGTCATGATCCAGAGACTCACGAATAAATCTCAGAACTGAGCACCTGGCTACAGAGATGTCTCCGGACCCCAATTATTTAAAATTTTAGAATTCCAGGAGCGTGCAGATGTGTAACATGTCATACTAATTTTTTTATTTTCACCTTTTTGTTGAATCACTATGAGATAGACCCTTACAGATATCTCATAATATTCCTAACAAGCAATACAAAATAAATTATCTAGCATCTGTCTTTGGGGCTGGCTTGAGTGGTGGTGGGAAAATTCGAAATAATGGTAGTAGGAAGGTATAATGGTGGTGGGACTGGTGTTGAAATATTGAATGTAGTAAATTATTGTTAATGACGTTGTGAAAATAAATTTAAAAATTAAAATAATCTTATAAAAATAAAATAATTAAAAATATTATCACCTTATAAAATAACAACAAATTATGATATATTGATATATGTTACCTTTTAAATAAAGCAGCTACTTTTTCCAAAACAGAAAATAAATTAATGCACAGTCATATTAATTTACATATTTTCAAATGTTCAATGCCTTTCTTACTAAAGGCCAGGTGTATTTTTATATTTGTTGTAAGATCATGTATCTCTGAAAATCCTCACTGTCACTTGTTAGAAACTGAGAATTCAAATGACAAAACTAGCTTAATTGTATTGAGAAAACAATTTTACCCTTGTGCAACCTCTGATAGAATCTCACTGACCTCCCTAGTGGCCCTAGAAATTTTCAGTGCTAATTTTTATAGAAATAATTTTAAGCAAGAAATATGGAGATGACATTTAATTCATGAAAATTAATATTCTGGATAAATAATGGGACATTAAGTGCTATTGACTGGTATCATTTTTATGAAGATTAAAACTATTCCCCAGATTAAGGCACATGCACAACTCCAATATGATTTCAATTGAATGCTTTATTAAACTCAATAAAGGGGCTGGATAAATAGTATAGTAAGTAAGGTGTTTGCCTTGATAGCTTCTGTCTTTGGTTCAATTCCTGGAATAGCATATATACTCCATGCCCCATTAGGTGTGATCCTTGAGCACAGAGCCAGGAGTAAACCCTGAACACAGCCAGTTATGACCTCAAAACTAAAACTAAAATAAAGTAAAATAATAACTCTATAACTTAGTATAAAATATATATGGCAAATAAAATACCTGAAAGCAACCAGCCACATATAAAGCTATATATTTAAGAATGAAAGACTTGTTATGTTGATATTGAGATGTATCATCAAGCCATGATGTAGTACCAATTCTTTGTGACTTAACCTCCAAATTTAGGCTAATCACTGTGACAGTATGACAGGGGTGGGGGAGTTATTATTTTATTTTGTTATGTTGAGTTATGTTTGTGAACTGTGACACTGATTCTAAATATATATGGAACAGAACTGAACCAATGAAAACCATAATATTCCTGATAGAGAAAAATGTTGTCAGCCTTGCATACAAAATTGTCAAAACTTATTATGAAGGTATTACTATAGCTTAAGATAGTGTGTCATTATTGAAGAATAGAAAACTGAACAATGGGGCAGAATATAGAACTTCTCAAGGGTACTCACAGATGGAAATCTAATGACAGTGATGGCATTACAGAACAGTGAGGAAAAATGGATCTTACAATAAATGGTGCTGGGAGAGTCATTCATATGAATAAAAATGACACTGAGTTTTTATGTCGTACTGTGAGTAAAAATCAATTCCAAGTAGATGATAGACAAACAATATAGATAAATGTGAAAGGCAAAACTATAAAACTTTTAGAAGACAATATAAGAAAATATATTTGCAATATTAAGGATGAAGAAGAAATCTTTAAAAACGAAAAGCACAAATAACATAACTGACATATTTTTGCTTTGCATGTAAAAACCTTTCTTTATCAAACATGATCATACAGAAAATAAAAAGGACCCAGGGATGTAACTCGGTGGTAAACAGTTTGCTTTCATGGATGAGACCAGGAGTACAAAAAGGCAAAACCCACAGCTTTGAGTGTTGTTCCTGGTACCATAACCAGCAAACACTGCAACCAGGTCTGAGAATAGCACAACCAAATGTCTGACAGTGGCACATAATAATAACAGTAATTTTAACAAAGGGAGGGGGAAAAATCAACCTATGTACAAGTCCAAAATATAAACAGATCATTCGACTTTAGGTTTGGATATAGATACATATATACCTATATATGATAATATAATCAAGACTGAGAAAAACATTGGGACACAAACACAAATGTTTACTGTTATAGCCTACAAATCCTACTCATGTGCTCATTCAGTTTACTTTTAGAGTGGTTAAGAAAATCAAATGAGGGCCAGCAGGAACAGACTGGGGGCTTAAGAATACCTACTTTGCAAGCACACAGCCACAAGTTCAAATGGTCTGTGTCCTGCATGGCCCTGTGTCCCATTTGCTCTAAGTGTGATCCTGAAAGCTCTTCTGTTACAGCCTCGAAGCTGTGCTGTCTCTGATCCCTGGTGCCACAAGCTATTTTTTAAAATACCTAATGAGACAATAAATATGAAGTAGACCTGCTCATGGGTAAGTGCTACAAATATTAGCATGTACAATTATCATTGCCTTATTATTGGATGGAATTACAAAGTGGCTTATTATTTTCTTCGCACTACTATTAAGGTAATTTTCACATATCTTGATCTACTAAAATGTAATCATTAAATTTAGGGGAATTGGCTTTACTAGATTTACAGTCCCCATGAGAACTTGCTGGAATTGAGGTTTTATAATATTTGCAGCATTCAGGCAATTTTCTTGATTCAGTCATTTGAAGTCATATAACTTTGCCTGGGAAGGGAACCGCCATGGCAACAGCAGTCACCACATTCAAGTTGTCACCTTGCACTGTTAGCTGACTTTGATTCTTAAATGTACCCAACATTTCTCCTAAAATTTTTGCTTCCTACTTAGGTCTTCCCTTATATGTTTACTTTTTAAGGGGAAGAGACAACTACTTGGGAAGCTAAGAATTCATATCTCTGGTCCTAAAACCTTTGAAATAAATATTTATCTCTGAATTTGCTAAATGTAAATTTGGTCATAACATAAACAAGAAAAGAGAAACTAAACAGACATTTCAGGCAAATGCCAAGCCCCTAAGGAACCTAATACAGGATCACTGAGTAGCGTCATGGCCCTAGGAAGAAGCATCACTTGCTAGTCATCATAAAATTAAATTACAGTATAAATTTGGTGTGCTAAATTGTGTGTTTGTCTACAGGGAATTATTTGGGAATTATTTGTAGAAAAGAGAGGAGGAAAACATTTGGAATGATTTATAGACTAAGCAATATCAAAAGAGAAAAATCTTTTTAAATATAGTTTAAAAAGTTTTATGTTGGTTTTTGTTAACAAGAATTTGGTAACCCTAATATCTCTATAATGAAAATAATATACAATATCCAAATATCAGATGATAATTATAAACAAAATGTATATTTGCTTGTGTTACTGTTTTATTCTCCTTAGAACCTTACTTCTATGGCTTCTAAGCCTTGACTACATCCATCTTAAATCTTGATAAGATTGTGCATCACTGTCACTGTCATTGCTCATCGATTTACTAGAGCGGGCACCAGTAACATCTCCATTGTGAGACTTATTGTTAGTGTTTTTGGCATATCAAATGCACCATGGGTAGCTTGCCAGGCTTTGCCGTGTGGGCAGGATAGTCTTGGTAGCTGGCGCAGAACAGAGGAATCAAACCCAGGTCAGCTATGTGCAAGGCAAACACCCTACTCACTGTGCTATCGCTCCATAGAATGGCAAAAAAACCTATGACCTTGATAGCCTATGACCAAAGATGGTTTTTTGTTACTATCTTGCTAAGAATATATTTCCTATGGAGCAATTCTATTTCTATTGAGGTGAATGCTGATTCTGATCAGCCCCAGGACCCCATTCTATACAGCAGAATTCTAACAATTGTCTTGATTTCAAGCTGTGCCTAAACCTAGCAAAGTCAACTCTACACTGACTTCCTGAAAATCACTCCTCCAGCTTATTCACAGCTCTCTGGTCCCGAATCCACCATTCTTTGTCAATGCATATTTGAAGCATATTCTTCTCTAGTACTGTCATAGCATGTCAATGCTATAATCTGTTTGTAATTAGAACCACTCTAAAAATCCATCTTTTCTTTATCCCCCTTCCTCCATGAACTTCATAGAAGAATAAACATGCCAGTATTTTTCTCACTCACAAACAAAAATCAATCTATACCAAATTCCCTGATGTAATGTGTATTAGCTTGTCACCAAGAGCAAAATTTATATTTACCTTAAAATGTGTCGCTCCCCACAATGCCTCTCAGATTGGCAGTAAATAAAAATACATGCCTGTTTAGGCATTAAAAATACAATCATTTTGAGAAATATAATCCACTTACCAAAGAAAATTCATAGAATGAATATACTATGTGCCAATTTTGATGTGCTGCAGAGAATAATGAGCTCCATTTTGGTGAGTTTGCTTTAAAGTTTATTGACATTATAGCCAATGTATTTACTGCTAGCTGGGAAACAAAGCCCTCCCTCTTCCAGGTTTTTGAATAATGTTAGAAAAGGAAAAGCTGGCAGGAAGATGTGGTGTGCGATTTAGTGTTGTTTTTAATTATGACAAACTTCCAGGGTAATTTTATTTCTTTTGTCTATTTGCTTTGGAGCAATTTAATTTGGAAAAGTTAAAAAGAATAAAAGGTTCATTTAATAATTAATCCTGACATATCAACTTCCAGATATGTCAATCATTTATTTAAAAAAATCCTTTTACATTTTTAATTCAGATTAGGTAGACACGTAAGGTGTTATCTCTTTGAAGATACTAAAAATAACAGGATATAACAGATATTACTATCCTATAGTTGTTCGTCCTACTTTACTCCTTACTAGAATTGTGCATATACTAAGTGCAGGATAAATGCTTATTTCAGAGAATAAAGTTTTAAACTGTGACCATGTTTCACTTCACCTAAGATTTTATTTATAAATTGAAATGCCCCAAAAAGCAGGGAGATGAGTACAGGATAACAAAATTCCAAATAAAAATTTAAAGCTCGAGTTGAATATGAGATTATGTATTATCTGCCCTAAATACTGTGAAATGCAATTAACTTGTCAGAAAAACTTACAAACAAAAAACAAAACTAATTAGAAAACTGAAAAATTTCCTAACCGTGGGCTTCAAGAAACTAATTATCAAAAGAAAAGATTATATTAATGTTAACAATATTCATTGAACCAAAGTATCATTTAAAGTGACATTCACTACAATTATCGCAATTAAACTAATGTCAGATTTCCTTGTGAAGTAGATAAAATAAAATTTTGCTCTTCGTTAGATATTTCTTAAGAAATTTTCATAAAAGTTTCCATAGAGAAGAATGGAGCACAGTTCAATCCTAAGGTACCTAATTGGTTTATATCTTGTTGAAATTTACACATGAAGTTAGAGTTTCTTGAATAAGTGGGTGTCTAAAGTTTTCTCTAAAGCCTTCATGTGTTTATCATGCAAAGAAAGCAATATTCACCCACCTTTTCTTGAAGGGGTCATTATGTTCCAAGAATTATGTGAAAACAGGGAATACAGTAACTACAATGAATGAGTCATTCTCATTATTGAGTTTAAATTTTAGTGGTAGCAAAGAGATCACAAACTACTAAAGACATACATAAAGCTGTTTCTGACTAATAACTTTATAAATCATAGTGCTTCCATAAAATAAAATTCAGAGGGAAAGAAAAATAATTCTATGCAAATAAATATGATGTATGAATACAAAAAAAGTTTTTCCTGATTGCCTTTTGTCTGAGAAAGAACATACAGAATGCTTTGATAAAGAATAGATATATATCAAAAGTAGCACACATTTATTTGGTTTTAACATACTTGCTTGTATTCTCTATCTATGGGCTGAAATAGCTCTAGAATAAAATACAATAACCTTCTCACACTTCCCCTTTATTGTGGTGGGAAGGTGCTCAGTGGTGCTTGAATATTATCTGTAATGAACTATTGTGAACTACTGTTATGAAAATAAAATATATATATTATAAAAAAGAATAGATACATATCTATAATTGTAAAAAACTAAGGCACACCGAGGGGCGCATGCACTCTCGGGCCCCCCCGGCAGCTCTGTCTCACCACCCGCATTTGGTGCTCTAGAACCGCAGTGTGTGGACTGGATCGGGACGGCCTGTGGTCAAGGACAGGCGAAGGAAGAACGAGGACCAAGCTGGTTGCTGATTAGTTACCATTTATTCAATCTTCCATCTTTCTCATCTCCAGTACTAACAGCTCCATCCTCTCTCTGGATCAACTGCCACCTGTCTCCTTCTCTAGTCTCTCCTCCTCTTCTCTCTCCCACCTTGCCCTCTAGGCTACACCCAGCCAGATAGCAAAAGCAACATAAGAAAGCCCTTCCTGAGGGCAGGGCATTCCAAAGCCCTTCCTGACTCTTAAGGTTTTTTTTCCTTTCCTTAGTCCAAATACTCATTAACATCTTAATACTAGTTATTTTTGTATGGACATAACAAGAGATACATTGAAGCTTGCAAGGCAGCTCTCCTGGCAACATCTTGCCACAGACTCAGACCACAGCACTTAGGCCAGATTAATCACTCCTCACCCTAGCAGGGTCCAAATCTAGTTATCACTCTTTGGATCATGACAGCATTTGTCCATGATCAAGCTCTTAACTTATAGTTAAGCATTAGGTACTTTGGCCAGGCCCATCTCGATGACAGGGTAGCACACAACTCACCGCTTGCCTTGGGTCCGTCTCATCCCTCGTCGGGACCGTGCTTTGGGGGTGCTAGGAAGTAAGGGCAGCTGAGGCTTAGGTCAAGAGAACAGATGCCCAGGAGGAAAATATCATGTAGAGTCAAGTGACTCCCAGGTTACAAAAACATAACATTTGCTAAGTCTTCCTGTGTCCATACAAAAAGGACATTGCTCTGAATAAACTATGCAAAGGACTCAGGAGAAGAGAAAAACAGTATTTGCAAGTCAACTAAGAAAGAAGCTACAAATAAACAAAGAGGAATAGGAGCACTGTAACGGGAGTAACCCAATAAACCTAAACTACCTGAGGCTATGTTATCCTACATATAATGATAAAGACTAGACAGTTGATTTAGTTGATCTAAACCCAGGCATTTAGTGGAAGATATGAAAATACCAGTTTGAGAGAATATGTGCACTCGAATGCTCATAACCGCATTGCTCACAACAGATGACTATGTAAAGAAACTGTTGCATATATACTAAATGCTATACTTTTCTTCCGTTCTTTAAAAAATGGTGAACTTGTCTATTTGGGGAAAAATAGATATAACTTAGAATGATTTTGCTAAGTAAACTAAGCAAAGAAGTGAAAGACAGTTAGGAGGCAATTTCACATGAATAACTGAAAAAAAAAACCTACCTCAAATCGACAAAACTAACACCTAGACATGGTGAACGTTATGGTGACCAGTTAAGGGAAAGAAAGGGGTGGGAGGAATAAGTAGACGGATCTTTCAGAAGATGAGATGCCACTTGAACTTTGGTGTTGGGTGTGATGGACCTAAGACTCATACAGAGATGTGACACCAGTCTTTTAAAATTCCAGAATATTGCAAACCAACAATAAAGCAACACATGTCTTTAAAGTCTTCAGACCAACTAAGATGAAGTGCTGATGAAAGGGGACTCTCAGTTAGTGCTGTCGAAGATGAGATTTGAAGGATAGGTTTGAAAGAAGGGAATACACAGAGATTGGTGAGGCAGGTAAGCGCTCGTGGTACTCTGGACATCAGCAGAAGTCCAGGTAAGCAGAATTAAGAGTGAGGTGAGGGCAGCACTAGAAAATCGGCTTGGGCAGGTCACGGAGTCTCATGGGGAGTTCCCACATCCCAGAGAAGTAATTCCTCTTTCATTTTCTTTACCTTGTGGGATATCCTCCCTGTTTCTCTCCACTTTCATATGTCCTAGATAGAACTACTTACTAGGAATCAAAACAAAAAAAACATCAACTCAGAGCACAGTGACACAGTGTTCTGGGAGCTGGGTAAAGCTTGGGTGCCATTATTTGGTTCTGGGAGCACTGAGAAGCCACAGAAACATTTTTTGCTAGAGGGGGTGGTTAAAATGTGACACTGTTGTGTTGGCTACCTTTGCAGAGTATTCTGAACATCAAAAGAGAGGCATCAAGTAGGAGATGTCATCAATTAGGTTGGGGTGTGAGTTTGGAGATTGGGCTTGACTTGTAATAGTGCTTTGGAGATAGAGGGGAAAATGGATCTGCACTACCTGAAAGCAGAATTAACAGGCTTTATACCAAAGGCTTCGATGTGAATAGAAAGGAAAGAGACCAAAGATAACACCAATCTGCAACTGGGTATCTTTACTTGCAAAGAAAAAGACAAACTTCCACTATACCCACAGTAGTATAGTGAGAACCCTCACAGTATGTTTGAGTCATAATGAATGCCTGAAAATTTAACTAATGAATTAATAATTTCAGGAGAAGTTTTACTGAATATTTTCAAAAGACGATGTTTTGAAGAATGAAGAATATTGTAACTAATATGGCATTGTTTCATATTTTTTATTATTTACTTTATTTCTTAGCAAATTACTTAATATGTCTGCATTAAAATTTCTTTTTTCTATGGTAGGGTAATAATAGTGTTAAATAATACTATTGAGCAATTCTTACAATAATACATATAAAAGCTTAACATGGAACATTAAGAGAAAAATTAGTTTTATTGAATATTTCAATATGGGCGAGATGGTAGAGGAAATTGCCTTGCAGATGGCTGCAATTGCCTTGCAGATGGCTGACCCTAGTTCAAATCACTGGTACTATATATTGTCCCCTGAGCCCCACGGGGAGTCACTCTTGAGCACAGAGACAGGAGAAAGTGCTGAGCACTGCTGAGTGTCACCATTAGCCTCTTTCCCCAATTCAATAGTATACCTGGTTTGCAAAAATGAGCCTTTTATTATGTCAAAGTATAAAGGAGGTTTTTTTTTCCCTCTGTATAAGTAATCAACAGGTTTTTATAACCACTATTTTCTTTTAGGAGATGATCTCTTATGCTTGATATTATGAAAGAAAGCATTATTTTCAGCCAAGATAATATTAACTACCTTTAGTTTCTATACTGTGAAATATTTTGATGATTGTTTGGTAAGGATAATATAATACTTATATTAATAGATATTTTATTTAAAAATCACTTTAAAATTTATTGCGTTTGGCCCAGCCCCCACAGATGCCACCATTTTGACTCCCTCATGGGGTCTTGCTCCCAGATTCACAACTAAACCTCCAAAGAGATGTAAGTCAAGCAGTTTACAAGTAATCGACTCACCAGTTTCCTGGCTGAAAGATCTGCCCCCCCCCCCGCCTTAGGAGGGGACAGATTCTAGTCCCTGTCTTGCCAAAGCCTCTGAAGTCACACCCACAACCCACAGCTGTGGCACACCAAGGGCCCAATTCCACTTCATCATGAATAATCTCTGTGGATATAGCAAGCAGTGAAAATTCCAGGTACACACTGGTTTTCAAGCTGAGAATTCTGAGGTCTTCTCTGAGTGGGGATGGACACCCACCCCTACCTGCCACCTTCCCTCCGGCTTCTGGAAGTCATGGTAGCTACACCCACTTCCCACAGCTGCCACCTTGTCAACTTATGGCCTTGGTCCAGAGATCCTAAAGTTCTGGACCCCACCACCGGGGACCTCCAAATCCACAGTCCTGACATCCCAGTAGGAGCACACCAAATTACATGGGGCAGTAACAGAGAAACTAACTAAACTCAACAAACAAAAACCTTAACAGAGAAAGCTCAACTAGCAACAGTTTGCTAAATCCTCAGACAAGGCCTTAAAAACTCCATGGTGAGATAAGACAATTTTCACAAATTATCTTTCACTATTTGAAGTATTTTTGATAAATCTATTAGCCATTTAATTGTAGCAAGCAGTATAAAATAAGTTGCTGTGTGCCTGCTAAGGGGACAAGTTGTGGCGGGGGGCTTGGGAAAATGGGGAAGGAATGTCACTTCTGGGATTGGTGTTGGAATACTAAAAGCCCATAACAACTGTATTATAAATTGCTTTGTAAACCTAGGTGTTTAAAAAAATTAAAATCAATCAGTAAAAGCTAAAACTCTGCTAAGAATAATTATGTAAATTATGTTTCTTAAGATCTAATAAAATAAATTTGTAGCACTGTCATCCTGTTGTTCACGGATTTGCCTGAGTGGGCACCAGTAACATCTCCACTTGTTGTTACTGCTTTTGGCATATCAAATATGCCACAGGTAGCTTGCCAGGCTCTGCTGTGAGAGAGGGATACTCTCGGTAGCTTCCCGGGCTCTCTGAGAGGGATGGAGGAATTGAATCCAGGTTAGTCACATGCAAGGCAAATGCCCTACCCACTGTTCTATCACTCTAATAAAATAAATTCTATAAGAATAAATACATCTGTTATATTTTATAGAAAAAATTATTTAAATCTCATTCTATAGAGTATTTAATGGCTTTATTAATATACCACCTAATTTTTGATATATTGACATATTTATTTTTGATATATTGACATATTTCTGATGCAAGGTAAAGACAGTAATTAAAATAGAACGCATTCTCTGAAATTCATAAATTATGATCACCTGAAAATGCTGCTTAATGGTGTATGTGTATGTACATGTGAGACCTGGATATAGAGTCGGCCATATATAATTTCAAAAGAGAAAGTATTACAGGGAACATAATTTTGTATTGGATCAAGTCTGTATGAGTTTAGCCCCATTAACTGTGTTGAATGTTATACTATGTTGAAACACATTACTAAAAACTATTATATGAAATAAACATCATTGAAGCGCAATTTCTATGTACTGTGGAGAGTTTTAAATATATCTCCTACTGTCCAAAAATCACAGCATGAATAATGACATTTTGTAGATTTCAACTGTAATAGCAGAAAATAGATGTGATCATCAGTCTATGTTACACTAAAATAATTTGATTAGATTTTACTTATGTGGCATATCTTTGAATGCAGAAAATGATATTTATGTATTGTGTAAAAATTGAAAAAAGTTGGAAAAAATTACCTGAGACCTTTGTACTCACCATTCTTTCCAGTGCTACTATTTAGAGACATTCTCCCCAGATAATACTTATATTGGTGCTCTTGTATTTTTGTAAATTAAATGCACAGGGGCAAGAAGTACAGGGCATCTATTTTTCATCCCACGTCCCTTACTTTAATGAGAAACTTTCCTCATGTGTTATAATCTTTAAAATAATAATAGTGTTAAATATTTTTATTTTATACACAATTTCCTCACTTCTGTTAAAATTTCATTCAACTTATTAATTTGATAAAGTTTACATAGTTATGAGAACATTGTTTCCATCCAACCATACAATTTTTTCCTTTTTATTTAAAATTTTATTTTAACTCTCAGTGTGATTCTCTTGTTCCGTGTTTCATGTAGGTCAACTGTACTGCTTACTCAGTTTATTGCTAAGGTCTTGTCTTTGCTCTATGATTTAAGAACTATTATTGTATCCTAATTTCTAATTGTTATTGGTAGTGAGAAAAGCTATTCATTAGTCTATTTTGTTGGCAGTAGCTTTATTAAATTTATTTACTAATTGATTCTCTTGAATTTTGTATCATAAGCAAATAATGAATTACTTTACTCTTTCTAGGCGTTTGTATTTCACAATGTTTATTGACTTACTGCATTAACCATATTTTTAGCATATTTTAAAATTATTGCTATGATATCATGTGTCTGTTATGAGATTAATGACAATTCTATAATATTTTGATGAATATACTGTCTGCTACTTTTGCATTGGCAAGTTTTTTTGAAGAAATTAATTTTTGTACTTACAATAATTTATCTAAATCAAGAAGTTACAGAGGGGGGTAGGTGAGAGCCCTCTCTGCCTCAAGGGACCCAAGGGACCCAGCCCCAGCAGCCAGCCTCCACTACCCAACTGCAGCCATGCTCCAGGCCACTTTCCACAGGCTCAGGCCAAGCTTCATGCATGAGCGAAGTCCCACGGAACCCAGGTAATGCGGAACTTTGTGATCTTGGACACTGGCTTAATGGGATCTGGGAGCAGAGATCCCCTACCTGTTTTCCCAGTTTCCGGTGACCCAGGG
Organism: Sorex araneus; assembly: GCF_027595985.1. Classification (NCBI taxonomy): domain Eukaryota; kingdom Metazoa; phylum Chordata; class Mammalia; order Eulipotyphla; family Soricidae; genus Sorex; species Sorex araneus. The sequence goes on along the minus strand of NC_073311.1, from coordinate 39,539,677 downwards.
GTCACACCCATAAGCCACCTTCTACCAGAGCCAGGAAATCTTTTCACTGGCCACCCTCCAGAACTCACGGCTGTTTCTTCTGGAAGGGAGAATAAAATGAGGCCCCATAACCATGCCACTGGACTCCGTGCCAAGCTGTTTTCACTCAAGGCACCAGAGAGGGAGGTGGGTGAGAGCCCTCCCCGCCCCAAGAGACCCAGTCCTGGCAGCCGACTTCTACTACCCATCCGCCACCACAGTCCAGGCCAATTTCCACACGATTGGGCCCAGGCTCACACATGAGTAAACATATTCCTGGAACACATCATCATAGAGGAAATGAATATATATACCTCTTGGAGAGCCCAGCAAGCTACCGAGAGTATCCCACCCACATGGCAGAGCCTGGCAAGCTTCCCGTGGCATATTCAATATGCCCAAAACAGTAACAATAACAGGTCTCATTCCCCTGACCCTGAAAGAAGCCTCCAATCATTGAGAAAGACGAGTAAGGAGAGGCTGCTAAAATCCCAGGGCTAGGGTGAATGGAGATGTTACTGGTGCCCACTCAAGTAAATCAGTGAACAACAGGATGACAGTGATATGGTGATACAATGAAATCAAGACGTTGGATATTTGCATTCTCTAGATATTCCTGCAAACCTAGTTCTTATAATAATAGAAATAAAACAGTAATACACCATTATTAATAGTACTGTAAATCACAGAATCTCCATAAAAATAATTTAAAAAATAAAAAAATAAATAGTAAAGTGACATTGAAATTTGCCACTTTCAGTAACTGAGATAAGTATTACATAACTATCTCAATTATTTCTTAAAATAACTCTATTAAGTACTGTTGTTATCTCCAAAAAAGTGATTATACTTACATTATTGACATAAATTTTTATTTTGAAGTATTTTGAATTTGAGGATTAACCTGTCTTATTTGTAGTTAATTATTATCTATTTTATTACTGGAAAAAATCTTGCTTTTTCAATCTTCTGTTATTTCTTGAACATGTATCTCTTCTTTTTCTAACCTCAATAAGTATGCGTTCTCTGTTGAACACATATTTCACACTTTCTCTTTCATATCTTTATCAGTAAATTTTGTTCAATAAAATTTATCTTGATTGACTAAAAAAAGTATATATATTTTTTCTTGTGCATTATCTAAAATTTTAACTATAATAATATGGACATTTGCTGAATAAGCATATTATAAGCACATTAATTCTAATCATAGTTTTATGGAGGTAATATAAATATTCTCCATTCTCAAGTAATCAAATATGGGACAAATTAATGCATAAAGAGGTTTTAAAAAATGCTTAACCCAAGAAGTAGAAACAGAACAATAAAAACCTGTGCAAAAACTCAGTGTTATGAATTGTATGTTTGCATTTCCTCAAGATTTATATGTTGAAACAATATTCCTCAGTGTTGTGGTATTTCTAGCTGGAGCCTTTGTGAAGTAATTAAATCATCAGGCTTGACCCTCATGATGAGAATCATTCCCATCTTTGTAAGATGCACTGTGTAAGTATATACTACATAACGAAAAAATACAACCGTAAGTCAGAAAGCAAACTTTCACCAAATAAGTTGATGACTTTCTTTTTGAGAATATTAACGCATATTATGTCACCCAGTCTGTTACAGAAGCCCAGACTAAGAGAGAAATGAAACATATACACAAATAGAGCATGCAGGAAGTGTTAGCATAATAGAGTGGGGAGCTTCTGCCTTTCTTAGGGATTTGTAACCTGCCTGCCTCCATCCCCTCCCTCCCTCACTCCCTCCCTCCCTCTCTTCCTTCTTTCCTCACTTCACTACTTACCTCTTTCTTTCTTTGTAAAGCTGAGGATCGAACCTAGAGGCCCATATAAGAGCAGTGTGTTCTGGATTTTAATTGGCTTTATAAATCAAAAATCTATTCCCCAACTCTAGGCTTGCCTTTTTACTGTTCTAGTGATAACTTTTGATGAATAGAAGCTTTACATTTTTATAGACTTAAATACTTTTTTTATTTTGTGTAAAAAGTTTTTGTCTATTTCCAGATCTTGAACGTGGTCTCTTGATTTCTTTCAAAAGTTTATTTCTTACCTTTCATTTAAGTGTATAATTCATAAAAGAATTTTAATTTAAATTATAAAATAAACAAATAAATATCTTTTTTCATATGGATATCCATATTGATAGAGTATCAGATAACTAAATGACTGTGCTTTCTTTAGTGCATTATGAGTTAACATTGCTATGAGTCAAATAATCAAATAACCATTGACCTGTTATTGATTCTTATTTTTATCCATATTCTTTCTTTAATACTGTATTGTGTTAATTACTGTGTGAAAAGATGTGGTTTTAGATAGTGCAATTTTTTCTGCTCTACTTTTCTTCTTTAAGATTGCTTTGGCAATTATTGATATTTAATTTTTTTATATAATTTTATAATAACTTTAGGATCAGATTTGAAAGATAGTAAAGTATATAAGGCTCTTGCCTTGCACAGGCCCAACCCAAGTTCAAACCCCAGCATCACTTATGGTCCACTGAGCAGTACCAGGAGAGATCCCTGAGCACAGAGGTAGGGGTAAGCCCTGAGCACAACTAGTTATAATCTCAAAATAAAACAAAAATTTTTAAGATCAATTTTCCAATTTTCACAAACATGTAAATACCTTCTTATGTTTTGATTGGAATTAAGCTGACTTCATATATCTAACCTGAGAAATTTGATATTTGTACAGTAGCAAGCATTCTAAATTATGTGGTATACCCTTACATTTCTTAAGTCTTCAAACATTTTCTCAATATATTTTGTTATTTTATGTTTATAGGTCTTGCATTTCTGCTGTTATAAATTGTCCATATACCCAGTGATCTTGTTTTCCTTTTAATTGTAATAGTTTATAGTTCAGAAAGCTTTTGATGAATAATTGTTTTCAATAGTTGTTTTCAAAATATTTCAACAATTGCTACTTAAAATTTATAATAGTTTTATTTTCCTTGTAACTGTAATGCAGGTGGTTTCTTTTGCCTGCCTTATTTTTTGCTATCTGTAGAATTCAATAAAATGATAAAAATAAATGCTATTTCTTACTTTGTTTCAAAAAGAAAACTTATAATAACAATTATAAATTTTATCTATTGGTATAAAAAGCTATCTATTGATAGTATTTTATTTTATTTAACTATTTTTTTAAATTTATTTTATTGAATCACCAAGTGGAAAGTTACAAAGTTCTCAGGCTTATATCTCAGTTACACAATGCTCAAACACCCATCCCTTCACCAGTGTCCATATTCCACCACCAATAAAAACAAAAACAAAAGCAAAAACAAAACAAACAAACGAAAAAAAAACAGTATACATCCCACCCCTCACCCCCCAACCCACCCCGTAGGTGAGTGATAATTTCACTTCCTTTTCTCTTTACCTTGATTACATTCCAGATTTCAACACATAACTCACTATTGTTGTTAGAGTTTCAAAACAGACTCACTATTTTTGTTGGAATTTATCCCCTAAGAATACAGCTCTATTAACAGGGAAATATTTGATAATAAGTTTTCCACTGATGAGAATGAAGAGATAAAATGTCGCGCGGCCACTACTGTTTACAATTTCTGTATTATAGTAATTAAGTCTGCGAAGATTTAAGTTTGAAAATGAATCATTTCCCTTCCTGGAACAGCATGTAGCCAAAGTTAGTTCACAGTCTCCATACATGGGTGCAAGCACTTGCTGGAACCCCAATTCCTAAAGCTGTCTCTGGTTCCCGCTCGTTCCACATCCACCGGCTCTGCAGAGGCATGGGCACCCGGGCCGAAAACCCGGCCGGTCGGAGCCGAGCACCGGCCCCGGCTGGGGCTGCCCCGGAATCCCGAGGCTGTTTCAAGTTCAAAGCACACATTTTTTTTTTTTTTTCGCGCCAAAAGTTCATACCTTCTCAATGGACCTACAAAATGTCGGACACCACGCCTTCTCCCGGAGGGGAGAGAGACCAAGAAGGAAGGTTATTTCCTCCATTAGCCGGCGTGGGGCAAAATCTTAGTTCACAGTCTCCATACATGGGTGCAAGCACTTGCTGGAACCCCAATTCCTAAAGCTGTTTCTGGTTCCCGCTCGTTCCACATCCACCGGCTCTGCAGAGGCATGGGCACCCGGGCCGAAAACCCGGCCGGCCGGACTTAACTATTTTATTTATTTTGATTTTGAAGTCATACCCACTGGTGCTTGGGGACTATTTCCTATGCCATGTTCAGGGTCACCTCCTGCAAAGTCAAGAAATCATGTAGTACCAGATGTCAAATCTGTGTCTCAGCCTGCAAAGCATGCATGCAGTCTATTGAGCTATTTCTCTGGCCCATTATACTGTGTTCAGATTGAAATAATCAGACTTGTATTTCTAATTTGTGTAAAAATTGACATATTAAATAATATTGAGTATGTTTTTGAATGATCATGAAAATGCTATAACTTTTTTCCTGTTAATACTTCCCCTAAACTAAATTAACTTTTTAATTTTAAACAAATCATGTGCACCTGAAACAAGTCTCACTTAATCATGATGAAGTATTCTTTTTAACTTATCGCTAGTTTCACTTTACAATTATTCTTAGCATATCCACTGATGTTTGTTAGATATATTAGGATGCTATTATCCTTTTCTGTATCAAGAATATGCTGGCCTCAGGAAATGTTTAGGCAAGTGTTTTCTCCTTTTTGTTTTCAATATTGGAAAATTAAAAAAATATGATTGGGACCATTTTCCTGTAAGTGTTTGGAAAAAATTCACCAGTAAGTCATCAGGGCCAATTCTTTTGTTTGTTTCATGGTTTTGTGGGAAAATCTTCAATAATAAATTCATTTTATCCAATGTATATAAGATGACTTTAGGATTCCAATTCTTTTGAGCTGGAGTGATAAACAGAGAATAAAACACTTGCCTTGAACGCAACTGACCAGGGCTTAATTCCTGGCACTCCATATGGTTCCCCAAGCCTTCCAGGAGTGATCCGTGGGTGAAAAGCCAGAAATAAACCCTGAGCACCAATGAGTGTGAGCCAAAAGAGGAAAAATCAAAAAAAAGAGAAAGAAACCCCAAACAAAAACCTCCCATTCTTTTGTTAATTTTGGTAAGGTATAGTTTCATTGTAGATAAGTGAGGAGTAGGGAGGGGACCATCTCCCTACATACCACCTGCATGGCAGAGCCTGGCAAGCTACCCATGGCATATTTGATATGCCAAAAACAGTAACAAAAATAAGCCTCATTTCTCTGCCCCTGGAAGAGCCCCCAATATGGAAGCATTGAGAAAACAAGCAAGGAGAAGCTGTTAAAATCTCAGGGCCGAACTAGGCTGCCAAAATGAAAAGGACTAAAATGACTGCTTGCACTTTTAACGCATGAACGCTGGCATCGGAAGCATCCATCGAGGACCTGATGGTGGAAGCACAGAAGATCAAGTACAATGTCATTGGATTGACCCAGACGAGAAGGCATCCATCACATCATGCTGTTTTTGACACTGGAGAAGAACTGTTCCTCGGAACATGTTCTGTTTTGCGAGAGTTCAAGATGCTGCTGTCTAACATTCATTGATTTAAAGAAGGCCTTTGATTCTGTTGAGACTGAAGCGGTCAGTCAGTTTGGCTAGCGAAGCCCTAGCCAAACAGGGCATTCAAACTCAGTACATTAGGATCCTCCATGAGCTCTATTACAGGTTCACCACCAGGATCTCACCATTCCACAAGGAAGTGATCACCGACATAAAGAGAGGGGTTCGGCAAGGCAATACCATTTCATTGAAACTCTTCAGTGCCACCCTCAAGAATGTCATGCAACAACTGAAATGGGAAGGAATGGGAGTGAAGATGGTTGGCAAGTACACCACCTCTGCTTCATTGAAGACATCATTCTAATAACACCAAACATTAGCCAAGCGGCATGAATGCTGGCCGACTTCGAACATGAGTGTGCAAAGGTCAGACTACAGCTGAGTCTCATGAAGACAATGTTCATGAGAAACGGACTAGTTTCTGACATTCCATTTGCTCTCATAGGAACAAACATCTCCGAATGCAACAGTTAAATGTGTACCTAGGTCGAGAACTCAACATGACAAATGACCTGGCACTTGAGCTGCACAGGAGGAAGAGAGCAGCATGGAATGCATTCAAGAGCATTGAAGAAGTTTTAAGAGGACAAAGAATCTCCAGCTCCAGGCACATCTTTTCGATTCCACCGTTCTTCCTGCACTAATATATGCCTCAGAGACCTGGGCCCTAGAAAAACTGGATAAGAACACTATTTAGGTCTCCCAAAGAGGAATCGAATGAGCTATGCTTGGAATATCACGTTTCACTCAAGTGAGAGAAGGAATCAGAAGTTCCGACCTCCATCAACGATCAAGGATCAGGAATACTGTCTCATCTGCCAAGGCATTGAAAATCAAACGGTCCGGACACATAATGTGATTCAGAGACGACCAATGGACTAGAGCTGTTACTGACTGGATTCCACAGGACGTCAAAAGAACACGTGGCTGCCCACCTATGAGATGGTCAGACTTCTTAGTCAAGACCCTGAGAAAACAGTTTGAAGCTTTTCATGTTCCTGGAGTGAACAGATGTCATTGGGCACACTAGCACGAGACGGGGACAAATGGAGATGTTACTGTTGCCTAATCGAGCAAATCAATGAGCAATGGGATGACAAGTGATACAAGTGATAGTTTCTAAGGAATTTATAAATTTTATCTAAATGATAAAATTTGCTATCTTCAGGATACTTACAATATTTTCTCTTTTGATAGGGCCACACCACACTCCTAGCAATACTCTGGAGTCTCCAGACTGTTCTGCCTACTATGTATGAATTTGAAACCCAACAAATAACTGTACCAGAAAAGTTATTCACTATAAAATTGGTTAGGTGTGTGTAAAATTTCCTTTTAACATTATGATTAAAAAGCATAGATGAAGGATGGAAAGAAGGATGGAAGAAAGAACAGATATTTTATAATATCAATATTTATAAAATAAAGTTACATAACAATTATATAATACACGAATTTTCAAATAGAAATTGTAGAGAAAAGCAACAAAGATATTTACACTTAACTTTTCAGCATGGCTATATTTGGAAGTGATAGTTACTTTTTATTTTAACGGTTCTAGAATGTCTAATTTAATATGACTACATGACACTTTTGATCTGAAAAAATGGTGATAATATTTAAAACAACAATACAATCTTTTCTAGTTTTTTAGTCAGGAAAGGATCTCTTTTTGTTTTCGGTTCATAAAATAAAGCACTCATGTTATATGTTTATTTGGAGAGTTGATAAGAGATCATTGATTGTGCCCTCATTAGATATTTGAAACTAGTAAATTACAATAATTCCTTTTGAATATTCAGCATTTAATGGCTTCAAAGAAAGGTGACAGTTTTTTTTAAAAAACTGCAAAACTCAAGCTAATTAACTTATTTTAAATATGAAAAATGTATTTTAATTCTCAATTATGGAGTTAAATAGGAAATATCTTAAGCACTAATCTAATTTTCCACATTAATTAATTTTTCTCTTCAAGCAGTAGTTACTCAACTTGCTATCAGTAAAGATTAATCAAGAAAACTCTTTCCAAAGACAAAATCCCACTCAATTTGTTGAGGGTGCGTTATAATATATAACTAGAAATGTGTACATTTTGTATTTTTCAGACCTATCAATAATGAATGAAATGAATTCATATTATCAATCATGTTAATCTCTTTCACTGTCTGCAAATATAACATTATACAGCCCATGAAAGCATGTGTATTGTTCTGCTGTTCCATCTTAGAGAAGTGATCTTTTTAAAATATTTTTCTGGTGGGTAAAGAAATTTGTTGACCTGCCAACGGGTTCTGTATTTCCTATTAAAAAATTCTGGTCATCCTTATACAGAAAAAAAAAAAGAGAACCCTGCTATTAGATTTCAAATTTAAATATTTATGAGAGGGTGAGTTCAAAACATGTTCTATTGCGGAAGGAAGCATGCACTCATGCTTGATTTGTCTCATGGGATCTAGGAAGCACTTTTCTTCTCCTTGTTTTCCTGTCTAATTTGTACCGATATAAATTCATTAATATTTAGCACTGTCGTAGCACTGTCATCCCGTTGTTCATTGAATTGCTCGAGCGGGCATCAGTAACATCTCCATTGTGAGACTTGTTGTTACTGTTTTTGGCATATCGAATACGCTACGGGGACCTTGCCAGGCTCTGCTGTGTGGGTGGGATATTCTCGGGAGCTTGTTGGGCTCTCTGAGAGGGATGGAGGAATCAAACCCAGGTCCACCGTGTGCAAAGCAAACGCCCTACCCACTGTGCTATTTCTCCAGTCCTTCTTGGAATAGAGACGGACTGGTCTTCAGTTGAGGGTATACAAGTAGCTGTGCTCCCCTCTGCTAGAACCTCTAAACAAGCTCTCAAGGACATTAATATTTAATTTCAAATATTAAAAGAAGGTGACCCAATAAAAGAGAGTGTCTCACGCTCATCCCTCAAGCAGACTTCTATCTATACCAAAAGTAGATTTAAATACAGAGTCCTGTCTGAGTTCCGGCAGAAAGCGTCATCTAATTCAGAAAGTTTCCTCAGGAGAGGAACCCCTGTTGTGGAATTGCAGGAAACTGCCCTGTGACAACAGAGACACTGGGTGGGAAACAGCTGCAAGGACCCCAAAGCACAAGGGAACAGAGCAGCTACAGGCCTATGAAGCACTAGGAAACAACCTGGAGCTGCTTGAGTGCTAAGGTTTCCCAGATTCCAAGCTGTTTTCAGATGTACTGAACTGGAATACTTAGCCCAGTGGAGACAATTCCTCCCTCCCTACTGTCACTCGGAAGCAGGCAGGCCACACTTTTGAAGCATTTCCAGCTATCAGAAGGCCCAAATGGACAACGAGGACGTTCAGTTCCAGAGGACAAGTGCAGAATGGAGGTACCAGCTGCCTATTAAGTCTGGGTCAGCTCCCAAGGGACCGATTCCCCACTATGACCTGTACAAATGCAGAACAGTGCTGTAGCGGGCACCAGTAACGTCTCCATTGTGAGACTTGCTGTTACTGTTTTTGGCATCTCGAATACACTACGGGTAGCTCGCCAGGCTCTGCTGTGCAGGTGAGATACTCTCGGTAGCTAGCGGGGCTTTCTGGGAGGGATGGAGGAATCAAACCCAGGTTGGCCATGTGCAAGGCAAACACCCTACCTGCTGTGCTATCTCTCAGTGATAGTGGCAGAAATATAAAGCCCTCAACTACCACCCAGGTCCTCCCTCCGTAAGTGCTCAAACACCAAGGACATTTGTAATTTGAAAGCTTAGCCTCCTGGAGTACACAGGATCACTGTCCCTAGTCATTGCTCTGGTCAACCAGACTTTGACTTCATTTCCAGGGATAAACACCATCAACTCTGGGAGAGTGCAGGCCTGCAAAACCTTAGTATTGGAGCAACTGCAGGGTACTTGTGAGCACAAATCTCAATTGGCTCCTAGACTCACACAAACTCAGATCCATGGATGCTGATGTTATTTTCTGAACATGAGTCCTTGATCATTGCTCAGGCCAGCTCATACACAAATATTCACTCCTAAATCTCATGTAGCATCAAGCATAAAGAAGTAGAAGTGTTTGCTCTCTTTCATGATGGTAAGTAACAGTCTAGGAAGATTGTAAAACATACTAGAGCCTTCTAACCACTGTCCAAGGTCATTTCTATTCCCCTCCCCGCTTCCCTCACCTCCCCTCTGGTTGGGCAAACTCAGCTCTGTTTTTTAGAATCCAAGCATGTGTTTTCATTCGACATTGTTTATATCTTAGTTTTGTTAAGATATATACATATATATGTATAAATATATAGTATAAATATACATATAATATATTACTGTCTCTGTCACTGTCATCCCATTGCTCATCAATTTGCTTGAGTGGGCACCAGTAACGTCTCCATTGTGAGACTTGTTACTATTTTTGGCATATCTAATATGCCACAGGTAGCTTGTCAGGCTCTGCCATGTGGATGCAGGCTAGATACTTTCGGTAGCTTACCGGGCTCTCAGAGAGGGGTAAAGGAATTGAACCCGGATTGGCCACATGCAAAGCAAATGCCCAAATGCCCTACCTGCTATGCTATTGCTCCAGATGATATATAATACATAAAAAGTATAAATATACACATATATGATATAGGTACATATATGTGTATCTATCCATATATATATATCCATATATATCATGTATAGTTATACTTTGGTGATAGTTATCATGAATTAGTTGTGATGTAAGCCCAAAACTTACACATAAGAACTATTATAAACCATGTTACCTCAATAATAGTAAAATTTAAACATCTGAATATTAAAAGAAGTAAACTTTCAAACACAAAGCCTTTTAAAGTTTCTTGATAGATCCATTTTTGCCAGAATTATAATTAATTCTGTCACTTGATAAAACCATCTACTTGGCTTGAACTCATCAATGATAACTCTGCATAGGTCTCTAAGGAACCAGGTGTAATGAACATGGTGTAGTAACTGGCGGTGAAACCATTCTGAAGCAAGACTTGTCTACCCCAAGAGCCCCAAAGCTCTATTCTGGAAAGGCATTTGCACACTATATTCATCATAGCATTATTCACAATAAGAAAAATCTGTAAACAATTCAGGAAAATATGAATGGATAAAAAAAACACGGTATATCTACATAATGGAATACTACTCAGCTATAAGAAAGATGAATTACTGGAATTTGATACTACATGGATGAGACTGGAAGGTATCATGGATCAGTGAATTCAGTCAGAAAGAGAGAAACATGTACAGAATGGGCTCTCTCATGTATGGGTTATAAAGAAACTGTATGAGAATAACAAGTGGACAAAGATAACAGATTCTGAGAACTGCTTTACATAACTGAGTTTACTTGGTAGTGATTTGGGGAAACTGTTGGGAATTGGGTGGAGGAGACCATAAGACAATGATAGAGGGAAGTAGACACATTGGTTAAGGGTGTGTTTTTGAAACAGTGTATGCATGCAGTCCTGTCATTAATAGTAGTTTAAATTTTCGTGTCTAATTTTTTTAAAATAGAAACCTTTATTTATTTTCTACTTCAGTTTCTATTATCAACCAAAGAAAGCTAAAGAAAATTTTATTTTATGTTGGGGGGATGGTATTTAAACTGTATTTTTAAGGGGGCTGGAACAATAGCACAGCGGGTAGGGCGTTTGCCTTGCACGTGGGCAACTCGGGTTCAATTCCCAGCATCCCATATGGTCCCCCAAGCACCGACAGGAGTGATTCCTGAGTGCATGAGCCAGGAGTAACCCCTGTGCAATACCAGGTGTGACCCAAAAAGCAAAAAAAGTAAAAATAAAAATAAACCAAATAAACTGTATTTTTAAGTATCTGCAAATTCAGAAGAGGATGTGAATGGTCAATTCAGGGAGAAAATTGTTTCCAAGTTTGTCACATAGATGGATTAAGGCTGATAAGTCTCATGGAAATATACACATTGCCTCTGACTGTGTCATATTGTGTTCTGTGTGTCTTCCTTGGCAAATAGAACTCCTCTGGGAAGAGAGAATGTGTCTAAGTCATTAAGGTGTGTACAACACTTCAGATAATGCCTGCTTATAGCCAAAGTTCAAGAAACGGAAATTCAGTACATAATAAAGGTTCCAGAAATGTTAATGAAAATAGAATATTATATTTATGTCAAGAAATATAAGATATTTTAAAAAAAGAAATATAAATATTTCAGACATAAAAATACTGAAATATAGCATTCACTTGTTTAGGTTCTGCTGGTGTAGAAAGTAGGGAACAAGTTCTAGAGATTACTCTGAGTACATTTCTCAGAAAACTGGGGATGAAACTGTGAATTCTCAGTTTCTTTGAGGTGCTTGTCTCCAAGAACATGCATGCTATGCCTTTCGTTCTTGGGCTTGCTTTTCTGAACACAAACCAAGGTTTCTGAAATGTCCTGTTACATTTATTTTCTACTTCAGTTTCTATAGCAAATCCTTCAGACCTCTTCTAAATTAGACATTCTACTATTTCCAAGAATGTAATGAGTTTTCTCCTTAAAAATTCCTCTTCATTTCTTCAAAGTCATTTAGGTAGATATATAAGTTGAGATGCCCATAACAATGTTCATTTTCTTTCTGGCACTTCGTGTTAACTTTGTGTAAATGCCCACTGAGTAGACATTAATATCTTACCTTTATCATTAAGAGCAATGTAAACTTGAAGTCATGAAATTTGCATATAAGTGGATCAACATGGAAAGTATCATGTTGAGTGAAATGGGTCAGAAAGAAAGAGACAGACATAGAAAGATTGCACTCATATGTGGAATATAAAGTAGCAGAGAGGTACGAGCTAGCAATGATGCAACTTCTGGCAGAAATTCCACTGGAATTAGTTACTAAAATACTGTAATCCAAAACCTTGCGGCCACTATTGTGGCCACATTACCTCATATCTCTTCATTCTCAGCAATGGGAAACAAATTATCAAATGCTTTCTTTCCAGCAGATCCTACTCTAGGGGATGGGGTGGAAAGCCAAACAATAATAGTGAGTTTTTTGTTTGAATGTAATCAAAGTAAAGAGAAAGTAAAGTGAAATTTATCAGCTACACAGGCAGGGTGGGGGGCTGGGGAAGTTGGGGTGGTGGGGGTAAGTTTACTGTGGTTCTTGGTGGTGGAATATGTGCACTGGTGAAGGGATTGCTGTTCGAGTATTATGTAACTGAGACTTAAGCCTGAAAGCTTTTAACTTTCCACATAGTGATTCAATTAAAAAAAAAAAGAGCAATGTAAATGAATTTTCCATGCTTGGGGTCATTAATGATAATGAGACTTCAGGTAGCATAATTTTCATCTTATTTATCATCTTTCAGTTGTAAGTTAGAACTCTAATATAGTATTGATGAATAAATAATCTAAAATCAATTGATTCTCATTTAAGATGTTACATACCGTGCCAGAGAAATATTTTGAAATATAGAAATAGAAAGCCAAATAAAATCTATTTTAAAATGAGTATTAATTTTATAGATTATAAATTAAACATTTCCTTAAAATATTCCAGGCCTACAAATTTATATGAAACAATCTTTTGAGAGTGCTATAGATTGCATCTTAATGATAAAAGCACAGAAGTCCTTGGAAACATATATTCACATATGTGAGAATCACATAAACCCCTTGAAACAACTCAACACTTTGGGGTTTCAGAACTACAGGAAATAAAATCATTAAAAGAAAATATCTTTTTCTAGCAGAAAATGCTAACTATTTCTACATTTACTGAAAACAGATTGTATTATAATATTCTTTTTACTGTTTAACAGTATCACTATTTTATTCCTCTTAGATTTAGTAGGAAATGGCTATATATGTTTATTTCTTATTCATATGAATCAGAAATTTAAATATAAATCTCAGGATGGTCTTTGTGTTTTTGAGATTAGTGTTCCTGACAGCCTTCAACACAAAGATAAATCCAATTTTAAATTTTCTGCAATTTTTTCTTATTCTCGCCTTACACCAAAATACATGTAAACACAATACAGTAAAATTTTGAACGGACTAAACTTTTCTTTCAAATAGCACGGTTTTCAGAAATCACCTGTGCTTTTATATATTGAAATATACTTCTTAAGAAGTTCTGTTTTTAATTTTGCCACATTTAGGCAGTTCTTCATATCTAGAGACTACTATGAAAATGAAAGTAAACCACACTTTACCTCCAAATAAAATTGTCTAGACACTTCATAATATGCATGTCTTTGTTTTGATCTTATTCATTTTTGAGTGCTTAGGGCTCAGTATTGTATCTAGTAAATTGTAGGTGCCCAGTGAAGTTTCCTAAACAAATAAAAGTATGGCTATAGACCTGAAAATCCAGTAGAATATCTGCATTACTCAAATTCCATATAGCTCAATTACAATACTGCAATTCTTTGATAAGAGGTTCTCTACAGACGTAGCATTGTAGCACTGTCATCCCATTGTTCATTGATTTGCTCGAGTGAGTACCAGTAACATCTTCATTGTGAGACTTGTTGTTACTGTTTTTGGCATATCGAATATCCCATGGGTAGCTTGCCAGGCTCTGCTGTGCGGGAGGGATACCCTTGGTAGCTTGCGGGGATCTTCGAGAGGGGTAGAGAAATTGAACCCGGGTCGGCTGCATGCAAGGCAAATACCCTACCTGCTGTCTTATCACGCCAGTTCGTATAAAGATGTATTATCAATAATAGTAATGAGCCTTATTATTTGGGAGTGACAACATATCAGCTATTCCTTCAATGATTCATATGTCACAGTACATAATGTTTCTGTTTGATAATGAAACATTGAATCTTCTAGACAGTACGTGAGACATGATGATTTAAGTGCTGCTGTTAAAAATAACCTCTGAGCAGTGTCAATGCCATACAATGAAGACTATGTGAAATGTTTTGTTTTCAGGTTGAAATTATAGGTAGCAAGATTAACCTATTTTTACTGTGTAAAGTATTTCTATGCCTATAATGTCACTCACTGATTTCAAACTGAATTTTTACTATAATAAAGTATGAAATGAATGATTTCCATATTTTCTTTTTCTTACATAATACTCAAACTCTTTAGCTAATATGATTAAAAAAACTTCTGCTTCTGATAAGCAAAAAATTGAAAAGGCACCAAAGACTATATTTGAATAATGTTTATTCATATTAGTAGCATGGCTATAGACACAAGTTTTTTTAATAAGGAAGGGGAAGAAAGGAAACTTGAATTTTCTGAACATACACAAACTGCTGTTTTTCTATTATTTTTTGTGTGTTTAGACTGCTATCGCTAAAATAATAAACCTGATATCTTATAAACAGCAAAATTTTATTTCTCATATTTATGGAGACAAGAACATTTGAGTTGGTGACACCTGTGCAAGGACTTTCTTCTTTCTTTTTGATAGACTTCATAGTCTTCCTTCTCATTATGGTATCCTAACACAGTGGAAGGGGCAAGAAATATTTCTGATACTCTTTTCTACTGTGCTAATCCTGTGTATGAGGCATTTACCTTCTTGATCTAAGCATCATCCAAAGTCTCCACCTCCTAATACTTTAAGGATTAAAATTTCAACCTTTGAATATTGGGTGTATACAAACAATCATAATATAGCACTCACAAAATGTATATGGTCCGGTGGAAGGTCAGGTTAGTGGAACTAGACTCTGGCACAACAGACCTGGCAGATATCATACATTTGGAGATTTAGTAGAAAGAACAAAATGCACAAGTAGGTACCTTAAATTCTTGGCTTATTGCAGCACTATGTTTGGCCACAACCGTAAGTCAACCCTTGTTGACTAAGTGAGGGTCAGTCAGTGGCAAATAACCATAGGCACTGTGGTATATGTAATGACAGAACATAGGGTATATTTTAAATGAATCCCATCCCAATGCTGTTTGGGCATGATATTTAATCTTCTCTATTGAGTCTTTTCTTCATATGCATGGGTATTAATATACCTAAATCACCAGAATAAATTCCAGTGTCTTATATTAAGCAGATATGTATTTCTTTTTCTGTTAGAAAAAGAAAATGCATATACAGTAATATAAATTGAGGCTTTTAGGAAATTTCTGCTGAAATTGGACCACATGTGATACTCATACCTACAGTCCTATGACGTTGCCATTATTATGGCCTAGAAAATAAAATAATAAATACTGAGTTCTTTATCTGAATTTAAGTACAACCATATTTACAAGCTTGAAACAGAAAGGAGATCATTTTTTTTTTTTGCTTTTTGGGTCACACCCGGCGATGCACAGGGGTTACTCCTGGCTCATGCACCCAGGAATCACTCCTGGCGGTGCTCAGGGGACCATATGGGATGCTGGGAATCAAACCTGGGTCGACCACATGCAAGGCAAATGCCCTACCCGCTCTGCTATCGCTCCAGCCCCTAAAAGGAGACCAATTTTAACTAAAGAAAGTTACGATCCTCCACAACATATCCTTCCACAAGATCAGTCATTAACAACAAGCTTTGCTATGTTTATTACATTAAATGGAGCAAAAAACTAAGAATTATGTTATATATAATTCTATTCCAGAACTGATTATGAAACCTCAGTTCCAACACTACTTGCAACCTTTAAGGAGTCCTCTAGTGCTCAATTGAATATAGAGAAGGAAGGCAGAATTAAGAGTTGGCAAAATTTTCCACAGTGGTGGAGGGAAGTGGACGTGGAGGGTGAGGTGTTGAGATGTTTTACGTGTGAATAACTGTTTTGAAAACCACAATGCCTAAAATAAAAAGATTTTTTAAAAATCACAGCTTCCCACTGCTAGAAGAACATAATGATATGAATGAGCACTGATGAGGTTCTGCAGCTAATACTTGTTACATCACAAATAGCACAAACTTAATTGCCTAAACATCAGCATAAAACCATCCTCATCATTTACACAGTTCATTAGGTGTGCTTTCTCATGGAGGCTGGCATATATGTGTTACCGAACAAATAAACCTGAACTCCACTGAACTGTAAATTAGAAATAATGATTAAAACCAAATGGAAGATAAGCTTTTATTGCATACTTACAAGTAGAAGTTCTATTCTAGATCTGTGTTTATGTTTTTGAGATTAATTGGCCACTGTAAATATCTTCAAATGCTAGAAAGTGTTAAAATGCCCAGAATCTTTAGGTAACAGAACAGTTTCTTAGCAATTAAATATTCCCTCATCATTCATACAATGTGGTAACATACCCTATATCTTTGAAATATACCATATCCCCGTTTCAATGCTAAGTTTTCACTCACACAAATTATTTCCTTACCTAACTAATCCTCTTATTCCAGAGAATTTCAAATCCAATATTGCTATTTTATAATCATATTCCCCCAAAGCTCCTGATAACTGTGACTGACTCACAAGATGGGGGGTTACAGTAAATAAGCAAAAAATCTTTGAATAAAAGACAAAATCTCAAATACCTATTTCCTTAGAAGGAAAGAGAAAGATACCTCATTAAAGTCCTAATGCAAAATAACAATGATATTCAATAGGTATTTTCTCCCTTGACCATCTGACTTTCTGTTTTTCTCTCCATTTTTTTACACACTTAACAGGCTTTGTATTTCATCATCTAAAGTTAAGATGCTTAGATGCATTTTGATATTAAGACAAAAATGTCTTAGTAAATAAAAGCCTAATTATATTGGGTATACGGATATGTGTTTGCTCCTATTTGCAAGTTGATTGCCAAAGACTATGCTGTATGGGATTTTTCATAGTGCTGGAAATAACTGTCTGTTTTCAGAGTGAACCCTAAATAGGTAAGTAAATATGTTTATGCATGAACAGCACATAGAACAGAGTGGGTTAGACACAATAGTCTAGATTGGACAAATCTTGGCTATGGAGAGTATCAAAGTCCTTGCCAATTAATTAAGAACATTTAGCAGGATTTTTACACCAAAACTTTCACAAAATTAGAATGACTTGCGAAAATAAATTAGAACTGATTACAAGTAAGTAACCAAATTTGGCACAGATTATTAGAAACATGCATACACACTTACAGAAGTGCCTGAATAAAGAATCCGTGATAGATAAGAACTTTCTTTTTACTTAATTAGTTAAGGGTTCTCATTATTTTCTAAGAAATCTAATACTTTATCTCAAAATGTAATGTGAAGAGAATTTTTCACGTTTCTATATATTTTTCTAGTATGTCTTCGCCTGTTTATAATGTATATTTATGCCATTCTGGGTCAGTTATTTTGTCTTTATAAAGAATCAAGTCAGAATCCTCTGACAGTATATTATATTGATGCTGACTCTCAAAGACTATTACCGTTAAACTTTGGGGACCAAGGGTGCTGAATATAATCAGATAAATGGCCCCTTTTTCAGAATGTTGCTTTTGATTTAATTCTGGGTGTATGTTACCTGAACATCAAGCACTGAATCAATTAAACTCTTTATGACTATTTATGTTTGGTATAACAGGGATTTTTTTTACCCTCTTCTGGTGTTTACATAATTTACTATCTACTTCCAGGAGGCACAGGAATTATCTCACACATTTTAGAGAAGGGTAAACAGGCACATAGAAGTAAAATGACTTGCTTAGAGGCACAGTTGTGGTTTCTCGGGAAAATGAAAAACTGATATCAGGAGTCCTTCCCCTCAGGGTTAATTCTCTATTGCACATCCTTCCTGAGCAAATACAACCAAATCAAATCATCTCTCAGCCTTGTCTTAACAGCATCTACTTATGTAAGCTCTGCAAATTCAAAATCCCAACAAGGAAAAGGACAGAGCATTTATAGTTGTGACCCACACGATTTAAAGTTAGCTGGGAGACTGGCAAAACACAGTGTCATGCTGAAGTTATTTCCAGAACAGCAGGCATCTCTTCAAGCAAACCAGCTAAAAGGATGTCAAACTTGCCAACCTATTTTCTCCACCACAGTTCTTTTTAGATTGAGTGAATGGCAGAAAATTTTTATCTTCCCATAGATTCAAATTAATTAACCAGGAGTGATGAGTCCAATTATAAAATAGAACTCAGTGGCACCATAAAGTCTGGACTTGGACTGTGTGGATTTGGAACCACTTACTGGAGTGAGATAGACAGTACAGTTGCTAGGGTGCTTGCCCTGCAGGCTGTTGACATGGGTTCAATCCCCAGCACTGCATATGGTTTCCTGAGAATTACCTAAAATGACTCCTGGACACAGAGCCAAGAGTAGCCTCTCAACACTGCCTAGCCCCACCGGACAAAAAGAAAAACAGAATAATTAAATTGCTTATTGACTAGGCAGCTTGAAGCAAATTACTTAAGCATCTTTGCATCAGTTTCCTCATCAGCTGAAATGTTGCTAATTTGATCTGCCTGGTAGGGCAGTAATTGGTATTAAGTAAGCTAATTCACTTTTTATTTATTTATTGCTTTTTGGCCATACCCAGCGATACTCAGCATTCACTCCTAGCTCTTCAGTCAGGAATCTCTTTTAGCAGGACTTGGGGAATCATATGGGATGCTGGGGATCAAATCTAGTTTCGCTGCATGCAAGGTTAGAGCCTTGCTTACTGTACCATCACTTTGGCTCTGATAGTTTACTTCAAATGTTAATAAATTATGTGATTCATAATAAACACTGATTAATAGTCAACATTGATATTTTATGGCCAAGATGTATACAATATCTGTCACTTTCTTCTTTTTTAATGATATGAGTTGCATTTTTGGACTCCTACATAATTTTTTATTCTAGTTGGAAGATAAGATACAAATATAAGGCAAGATTAATAAAAATGTACCTTTTTGCCTCTCCGGGATATATTCCCAGGAGTGGTATTGCTGGGTCAGATGGCATCTGTATTTCTATGTTCATTGCAGCACTGTTTACAATAGCCAGAATCTGGAAAAAACCTGAGTGTCCTAAAACAGATGACTGGTTAAAGAAACTCTGGTACATCTACACAATGGAATACTATGTAGCCGTCAGAAAACATGAAGTCATGAAATTTGCATATAAATGGATCAACATGGAAAGTATCATGTTGAGTGAAATGAGTCAGAAAGAGAGAGACAAAGAAAGATTGCACTCATATGTGGAATATAATGGAACTGAGAAGTACAAGTTGGCAACGATGCAACTTCTGGCAGATATCTCTCTGGACTTAGTTACTAAAATACTAAATTACAGAAACCCAAAACTGAGAGGCCGCTAAGTGTGGTCACTCGACCTCATACCTCTTCATCCTCAGCAATGGAAAACAAATTATCTAATGCTTCCTTTTCAGCAGGTCTGACTTTAGGGGAGAGACTCTCCAAACAATAATAGTGAGTTTTGTTGAAATATTGTATGCAATCAAAGTGAAAGTAAAGTGAAATTTATTAATTACACAGGCGGGGGGGGTCTTAGGGTGGGGGGGCTAGGGGCGTGGGGGGGTTAGGGGTGTGAGGGGGTGGGGTGAAGCTATACTGGGATTCTTGGTGGTGGAATATGAGCACTGGTGAAGGGATGGGTATTCGAGCATTGTATAACTGAGATTTAAACCTGAAAACTTTGTAACTTTCCACATGGTGACTCAATAAAATATTTTAAAAAAAGATTAATAAAAATGTATTGAAAATAAACATGCAAGAGTGTATTTATCATACAATAGTAGCTTAGATAAGGAAACTCCCATTAGTGATAAAATTGACTCCATTGACAAACTTTGTAGAGGAAGTTGTAATAGGAGAGCTATGAGATACTGAGAAATAGACAGACAGATGATGGGGGGTGGAGTGAGGTTTTCCAGAACCTGTGCTTACAACATTAGGGAAAATGTTAAGAATTGCTTTGGAAGATCAGAAGTTGGAAGATGGAAATGAGGTAGTGAAGATATTCCAGTTTTACTAAAGCAATATTTTAAGACTTTGCTATGAATTGTTAGATAGAGGGAGCTCTAAAGTTGTGCTCAGGAGATCTGGGACCCTTTCTGTGATTCTCAGCCAACCCTATGCATGCAAGGGCCTGATGATGCAATGCTGCTTATGCCCTATAGTGCCACCAATTTCTTGCATCACCTTGGTGGTGCTGGGGGGGCTCCAAGATTATACCAGGTGGTGCTTTGGGGCTTTCTGAGCTACATCCAGGAATACTTGTAAGAACATGTGATTTTAGGAAGTGAGCCTTGGTTAATGTTCTATCTCCCAGCCCTTTGACTATATATTACAATAAATATATATGTACATATACTTATTATAATTGTGATGGTCACCCAATATATTTTTGTTACAGAATATTGCTGCAAAATGTCTGACCAAAATTTTAAGGCAAATTAGTCTTAAAGAAATAAAAATGAATTTGAATAAAGAGGTAGATGAAAGTTTACAAATGTAAGGATCCCTATTTTATATTCTAGATGTCACTACAAGAAGTAGCAGCATTGTCTCTCTTTTCCCAGGGAGAGTATGAAAGACAGCCTTTGGGGGAGGAATGGCTGGTGAATAGGGAAGGGGTACAAAAGGTGAATTATTTGTTATGTTTAAAATTGGTAAAGAAGACTTCACTCAAAATTATCATACTAACAGAAAAAAACTGAACTCAACCTCAAATATAGTGAAAAATGAAGGAGATTTTAAAGATACACAGGAGTTTGTACACAAATACCAAAAGGAATTTTCAAGGCAAGGGGATTTCGTGTTACTCTAACCTAACAGAAATCTTGGTAAAGGCAGACCAGGAACTTAGACATCAAGAGTGGGAGATAAGGAATTTTATTTGTTATGAAGAGTTCCCATATTTCTTGCTAAAACTGATCAAGATTGAAGTTCAGTTGAGAAGAGGGTTTAGAAAGCACCTGATTAAAGATTGATGAAAGAAGAAATATTTTTCAGAGGTTATCTGAATAGACTATGTTCTAGAATCTGTGCAAAGCTGTTTTTTATAAACGAACAAAGCTTAATATCTTTATCTTTTGTGGTTCTCTCCTGAGTGTCTTCTTT
Source organism: Sorex araneus (assembly GCF_027595985.1). Lineage (NCBI taxonomy): Eukaryota > Metazoa > Chordata > Mammalia > Eulipotyphla > Soricidae > Sorex > Sorex araneus. The sequence continues at coordinate 39,518,118 of NC_073311.1, read as the reverse complement.
AAAGACATGATGCTTTGAGGAAGCTAAGACACAAAGCCAGCATAATAGACACCCTTGTGGGAAGTAGAGGTGCTTTCCCATTCCACATTTGCTCTCTTTGAGAAATAGTTCCATTCTAAATGTCCTTGGGCATTGAGAGATATTTCTCAGTTCAACATCTCTCTTCCTGTACCATAAACCAAAATATAATGAGAAGACCTTTAGATTGGTGAACTTCTGTGCCTATTTTTTCACCCAAGCCTATTTTTTTTCTGTAAAACTATTGGTTCCCTGATAATTTTAGAAAATGTGTTTTATATTGATATTTATCTAATTTGTGTCAACATTATTTGATTCATTTATTCACACATTGGATGCAAATATATTGACTGAGTGTCCACTATTTTCTCATCACCATGCTAAAAATATAGTAGATTGCTTTCCCAGTTAGTGTCAATTGGGCCAGGATATAATACTGGAAACACTCCCAAAGTGGAGGGGAATGAGCTGATCTATCTTATTAGGAACATGGAAAGACTAAGATCATACCATACGAGAAAAGATAGTTTTCAGAGAAAATGTCCTTCAGCATTGAAATTCTGCTTTTCTAGAGCCCATCAGTATAACCTGGACAAAACATAGCTGACTTTCTGCTAATGGATCCCATGAACCCCCCCTTATTATCTTTATTAATTTACCATTTTTTTCTTTTTCTCCTTTTAATGGAACCATAATGGAAAGAATTAAGCATATTTCTTTCTTGTTATGGGAATGGCACAGCTACTTTTTATTCCTTTTTTCTTCACTTTTTGGGTCACACTTGGCAATGCACAGGGTTTATTCCTGGCTATGCATTCAGGAATTACTCCTGGTGGTGCTTGGGGGACCATATGGGATGCTGGGAATCGAACTTGGGTCAGCCACATGCAAGGCAAACTCCTTACTTGCTGTGCTATTGCTCCAACCCTGACACAGCTACTTAAATATCAACCTTAATCATGACTTGAAGCTAATTAACAAAGTTGAAGTAGATTACTACTGAGTATTTTTCCCACTCTATTCCTTTCCTACTTCTGTGTTTTTGGACCCAAACAACCTTTCCAGAGGGAGAAAAGGCTTCTGGGGTTAGTATGACCTAGTGCCACTTTTCTAAATCACAGTACTCACAATCAAATGACCCAGGGTGCTAGAAACTAACACACTCTCTTAAAATACAGCTCTCCAGGAGTACTAGGACTCTTCACAGCCCAGAAAAAATGAGTCTAAACTAAGATAAACGAAAATTTCTGCCCTTAGTCACCAGTCACCCACACACCTAGCATTTGACTTGTAGTTACATGGAAGACACAGTGAGACAAGGCTTCCCTCACTTCTCTTTTGCTTGGGAGGTGTTACTCCTCAGGCCAAATTTAACATTTTCCGTATGCCAAGATCCTAAGAATTTTATCTGTATGTGCAAAAATTGCCTTTTGCTTTAGGGAATCCAGAAAACCTTCTCCCTCCTGCTGACTTTAAAAATATGGTACATTCTCAGTAACCCTGATTTTGAACTTTTCTGGAGGAGGAAAATAATTTTAGTGTTTTAAAATGAGACACCACAATGATAGCTCAATGTAAAAATCATGTCTGATGATTATCAAGTGTGTGATTTTGTTCCACTAAAAGCCCTCTGAATTGTCCATTTCTGAATAAAGATTGCAACTAGTCTCCCAAATACCTCTGCTCTGTTGGAGATCCAGTTCTTAAGCACACTTTCTGTACTTTTATATTCTGATCACATTTGCTTCTCAAATTCCTTTTCTTTCATGGAAGCCCAGGTGATAAAGCAGAGGTAGCAAATATAACCATGGGTTTCAGTTATAAAAATGCAAGCAGAGAGAGAGTTTTCCACCAGGACACTTTTCAGCATCTTTTCTCTGTGAAAGTTATTTCCTACAGGGATACTAATGAGAAGGTAGGACCAGCTATACAAGGGTAAAGATGGGAAAGAAGGAGGCAAATGGAAAAATGCTGCTAGCATTAAAATTTCTGAATAACAAGGCATTTTCCTGTTGGCAAGGAGGTCTTCAGTTTCTATGTTACCCCATCAGGTTTTTTGGCTTTATTTGTACAACTGGCTTTCTTGTGGCCAGAAGACCCCCAAGCAAGAAAGCAGAGATTTCTAACAGGTTGAGCTTTTAACGTGGGGAGAAGTTCCCACATCAGGAAGCAGAAGTACATAATATCATGATAAACAACTCAGCATACAACACTTGTATGTATATGATGGTTAGGGAAGATTACTTGTTGGATGGAGTCTATACTTCGCATACAGGAGCACCTGGTTTGATTCCAGGCTCTCCTGATTCCAAAGCATCACCAGGTGTGACCCCTAAACTTTGGTGAATGTGGTTTGAAGCAAAACAAAGCTTGAGAGTATCACAATCAAGGTACATCTGGAGCTAGGATACCTCTGTAGGGGGTGTGGCACTTAACACCAGTTACTAAAAGCATTTTAGTGTTGATTAGTTTATAATGAGAAAAATTGATTTATGAATATAGCCTAATCATTGTTAAAATACTTTGCTAAAATTGTGTTGCAGACTGCTGAGAATGAAATTATCTTGGATATTCAAGCTGGGTGCCAGTCCTAATGTAACCAAAGTCAAGAAATATACTGAAGGAGAAGGCAAAGACAGATGCAATATAAATTACAAATACGAAAGTGACTCAGTCTCTGAACATTTGGTCATTGTCTTTCAGAGCACTTTTTGAAGAACTATAACATTTTAATGAAGTAGTAAAAGGCCTAATATTGATTGTTAAAGTAGTTGGCAACAGAAAACATCAGATAATGTTTTTGTATACGTTGCCTAGTTCATTACTAAGCACCAACCAGAACAATAGCATTGCTCTCAGGGTCAAAGATTCCAAAAAGGAGACAAAAATTAAATGGCAAAATGAATTCCTAAGCTGAGAGAAAGCTTTGATAGTTATAGGAGGGACATAAAAGATGGGTGGAGGAAATAAATTTCATTTTTTTTCCTGCTTTTTTTTTTTGCTTTTTGGGTCACACCCAATGATGCACACACAGAGGTTACTCCTGGCTCATGCACTCAGGAATTACTTCTGGCAATGCTCTGGGGACCATTTGAGATGCTGGGAATTGAACCCAGGTCGACCGTATGCAAGGCAAACACCGTACCCACTGTGCTATCATTTTAGTTCCAGTAAAAGAATCTTTGGGTGATGTTATGATAGCACTGTAGCACTCATTGTTCATCGATTTGCTCAAGTGGGCACCAGTAACGTTTCCACTATGAAACTTGTTGTTACTGTTTTTGGCATATTGAATATGCCACGGATAGCTTTCCAGGCTCTGCGATGTGGCAGGATACTCTCAGAGGCTTGCCAGGCTTGCCAGGCTTTCCAAGAGGGACGGAGAACTCAAACCGGGTCAGACTCGTGCAAGGCAAATGCCCTACCTGCTGTGCTATCACCAATGTTATGATAATAATATGTAATAGAACTTTGGTCTTGGGGCTGCAGTGATAGCACAGCAGGTAGGGCGTTTGCCTTAACACACGGCTGATCCAGGTTCAATTCCCAGCATCCCATATGTCCCCTGAGCACCACCAGGAGTAATTCCTCAGTGCAGAGCCAGGAGAAACCCCTGTGCATCGCTGGGTGTGACCCAAAAAGCAAAAAAAAAAAAAACAAAAGAGAAAGAGCTTTGGTCTTGGGGGTAGTGACAGTTACATGCACACAGTGGTATGACTCCAACCCCTTGAAATTCCATAATACTATAAATCAAATATTGATTTAAAATTAGGATAAGAAGCAATGATTTGAGTGGGTCTCAAGGTCAACATTGAAGGCGTATTGAGGGAGAAATAATATAAGACCCCAAGAATGGTGCTAGACTCTTTCAAAATATCTCCCCACCTCCATGTCTAAATGAATCCCAAAGGCAAGGGTGCCTTTGAGAAAACAAAAGTTATAAAAACAAAACGTGTCTGACAACTCAGGCAATCCCCAGAGACTGCCTCTCTGGAAAAGAGTACAATGCCAAGTATTTGAGAAAGTCTTTGTGGACTTGAAAAGGGAAAGTGTGGAGCCAGTCTTCATCATTTGACTTTTAAATGATCTGGAGGAAGGTTACCTTCGAGATATTCAGCATAAGTAGATCTTTTTTAAAAAGTAAAATTAAAACAAGAATTTTCTTTGCCAATGTTTCAAGTCCAAAAAGATTATAAGCCAAAAAATGCTAAAATCATCCTGTAATTTTATAAATGATAAGAAATCTGGCTCTCTAGGATTTATTGGAAGTGAGAACAAACAAATGCAGTGCATAATAAATATGTTCCTGCTGGGTGGTTTATAAAAAGACATCTTGAGAACAAAATTTAATGACTCAAATTTTAAGACAACCACCACTGCAAAGGCTAATAAACTCTTTTGCAAAATGGTCATGTGACAATGACAAGAAAACATTTCAGTGCCATAATTTCAAATATTTGTATTTCTCATGTTTTCCTAGGGAATAGCATTTAGAAGAAAAGAGACTTGGGGTCGAAAGGAACCTTGGAGTCAAACAAAGCTTCTCCATTTTTCAAAGAACGTTATTGGCTTATTCAAATTTGCATAGTGAACTAATTTCAATATGACCTGTAGATCCAGGACCTTATGATTTCTAAAATATCTTTTTTTTTTTTTTTTTTTTTTTGCTTTTTGGGTCACACCTGGCGATGCACAGGGGTTACTCCTGGCTCTGCACTCAGGAATCACCCCTGGCCGTGCTCAGGGGACCATATGGGATGCTGGGATTCGAACCCGGGTCGGCCGCGTGCAAGGCAAACGCCCTACCCGCTGTGCTATCGCTCCAGCCCCTCTAAAATATCTTTATTCCAAGGTAAAATTTTAAGGTCTGAGTCATATCATAAAATCTTGTTTTTCTAAAACAGTACTTTCCATTTTCCATTGTAAGTAAACCCAATCAGTGTTGCTTAACAGATTTTTTAAAATAGTAACTAACTGCCCATACAATGAAAAGGTAATGAATGCCAGTACAGGATGTGCTTCCTATTCAGAGTGATTAAGTGTCCTTCCTTATATTTTTATGTAGGTAATCAAATGATACCTGAGGCCCATAGAAGGTGAGTCCTCAGCTTGGTGCTAGAAAATTATTAGCATAACTAATATTAGTTATTGATGATATAACAAATCCTGTGGTTGGAGCACTTTCTGAGTTTTCCGGCATAAACTATGCAGGAGGAAATAAGTATTAGTATTTTATTCATTGTGAAATGAAATTTTGACATTTGTCTTATGTCCAAGCAACACTGATCTTCTTGGGACCCCAGTGACCTTCATTTTTTACACAGCTTTGAGTATTCAAAGACTTAGCATAATTAAAAACAAAAAGTAGATTATGTGTCTGAGATCACGTTAGGTTTGAGGTGTTTCTCACTGGAGGTAGAGGGGGAAGGTGGAGGAAGAAGGTGATTGACACCTTCCTCCTCACTGTCCCACTCATATCATACACTGCAGTCAACCCCTTTGCCCTACATTTGATTCCTGTTTTCAATATGCGCTTCTGATCATAAAACTGCTGGGAAAAGCTCTCTTTTAAACCACCAAAGTTAAGCTGCTTCTTATGTGTTTGAATATACAGGAAGTTGGTGACAACCAATTTTCTTCTTCTACATCTAAGAAATCGAAAGGTCAGGTGTTAGGAGGGATTATGGAGAGTTTATGAGGCAAACAGCCAGTCCCACCGTAAACCTTATCAGAAACAAGACCAGCTTTCTTTCATAAGCCTCTGGTGGGTGTCTGTGTTCAGAGTCACTCTGGTCTAGAGTACACAGTGCGCTGTTTATCATCAAGCAGCATCTCTGAAACGCCAAACTTTATTTATTGATCTTACAGTTCTATGTTATCTCCAACAAACCATGGGAAAAAGTAATACATTTGGTATGGATTAATCCTTGTAATTCTACACAACATATACCTAGAGATAATTCAAGCTCTTTTTGTCTTTTTTTTTTTTAAGTCATCAACTAAGGTCATCTCCCAAATGCCCTTGTGGAATATTCATTAATCTAATCAGTAATTTGAAATGGACCTTCAAAGAATTATTCATTCCCCCATCATTCTCCAACATCAGTTTAAAATGCTTTGTGGGTCTAATGATTAGGCTGATGTTTAATTAATTGTGAAATTGTGAGTTAATGCTAAGTTAAAAGACAAATCATTCTTCAGGGCATGGGATAGAAAGAGAGAAAGCCAGATAGGGCCAGAAAGCTTGGCTGGTGTCTTTTGTGTGGATTTTGTACATATGCTTGTTTTTTCACAACAAAGTGATAGTGTTAGATTCCAAGGTTAGCCTTTGTAGAACAGCTTATGGGTCCATTCAGGTTCAATGTCATGTCAGTGAGAAGATTCTCCAGGCCATTGCATAAACGTGCAGATTTACAAATATGTCATGGAACTTGTGACTCCTAATGTGTTTTATGGGATACAAAGTAAAAAACAAACACAAACAAAGACCCTAAAGCACCAAGTATGTGTATCCATAGAGCATGGCTTTGTTTATCATATGTGATCACCAGAGTTCTATGCTTTTAGCTCAGGGCATAAAGATTTGATTCCAAACTTAAGCCTTCCCTGCTTATTCCTGTCAGACTTCTTGCAGAGTGAGAGGTAAAGGGAGGGACCCACACCTAGTATTTCTCAGGGATGATTCTAGTTTTTTGCTCAGGAGTGACCCCTGGCAGTCACTCCTGATGTTTTGGGAGCTATATTCAGTTTCAAGGAGAGAACCAGGGTGAGCTGCATGCAAGGCAAGTGCCTAACCTCTTGTATTTTCTCTACACTTGATCTTAGCCAAAAGGCTAAGAAGTGATCCTCTTGTATTTTCTCTAATGTGTCAATCATTCGTATTTTCATGCTTCCTACTCCCCACCCCTCTGTCCATTGTCAGATGCATCTGGATGTCAATGAACCATTTCCTCTTTCATTAATTCTATCATCCAGGATTAAGCTCTTGCACAAATTCACCCATAAATTTGAGGCTCATGGTGTTGAACTGAACAGACTAGGGTTTCTAGGGTTTGTCCTTCCCTTCTGGAGTCTTCCCTCTCTAGGTTCACACGTCTCGCCTCTTTAGTGCATTCATTTAGCTGCTCAGAAGTCACTTCCTGGAGGCTGGAGCAATAGCACAGCGGGTTGGGTGTTTGCCTTGCACGCGGCCGACCCGGGTTCAATTCCCAGCTTCCCATATGGTCCCCTGAGCACCGCCAGGAATAATTCCTGAGTGCAGAGCCAGGAGCAACCCCTGTGCATCGCCGGTGTGACCCAAAAAGCAAAAAAAAAAAAAAAAGAAGAAGAAGAAGAAGAAGTCACTTCCTCTTGAGACTTCCCTTGATCACTGTCTAATTCTAAAATCAGGGTGCTAGCACGATTGAATTTGGGTGAGGATCCTCCTGTGCTTTACAAACTGATTTTTTCTTTTCCTTTTTTTTTTGTTTTGTTTGTTTGGTTTTTGTTTTTTTTCCCCCTTCTTTTTTTCCCCTCTTTCCTTTTAAACACTGTGTTTCCAATACTGTTGCTGATAGGATACCATGCATATCACTTTACCTCCTTTCAGCACAGTGTTCTCTTGACTGACCACTTCCCTCTGCCATTGTCATAGCATTCTCTTCCCTAATGTATTCCCCCAACTCCCAATCCCCCAGTAACATCTTCCTTCTGAAGACTAGTTCTCATGCTTTGTGTTCTGTTGCCTTTGGCCAAGCAAGTGGAAACAAAGATAAACAAATGGGATTGCTTTAAATTAAGTAGCTTCTACCCCCATAGGAAATGAGGACCAGAATGCAAAGCCACTCCAGAGAAATTATTGCCCATAACTCATCTGATAAAAGGTCAATATTCAAGATACATAAAGCACTGATAGAGCTTTACAAGAAATACTCAGCCAGTCTTATTTAAAAAAAAAATGGGAGAAGAGATGAACAAAAATTTCCACAGTAAAGAGATACAAATGGCCAAAAGGCATATGAAAAAAATGCTCAGTATTAATATTTGAGTTTTAAGAGGCCACATTCAGTACTAAACAACTGTCTTATCTAAAATATAAGATAAGATATAATCATCTTCGTATTCCTTTTTCCTTCCCCATGTATCTTATTTTTCAAAGTACTCATCATTACTCAGTCCTGTACCTGAATTTGTTTGTTTTCCTCTAGTATTACATGTAATCTTCGTGTGAAAGGAAATTTATTTTTAAATTTATTTTACCGCTGTATCATCTATGCAGCCTCATAGTGGGTACTAAATAAAAATTTAAATCAGATACAACTGACTGAGGACAATGGTCTTTTTTTCTTCCATAGTTGCATGATGTCATCAGATGCAGTGACACAAAAGAAATTCTGATTGAAGATAAACTTAACAACAATTAAAAAAAATCAGACACTGGAAATTAAGAGACAGACTGTAGATCTGAGGTTCAGCTGGATCCAGATGCGCTTAAAGCTAAAATGTAGTCTATGCACACTTCTGTTTTAAGAGCCAATAGGTTACCTTGTTGATATTTAAGGGTATTTGTTTTTTCACTTTCGAACAAAAAAATAAAACGATAAATACATAGGCATGCACTGGTCATCCCTATGTTAATTTTGTTATTGCCCACTTGTTCAGAATACCACCTAATTCTGATGGTGGGGTTACATATGCTCACCCCAAAAATGCATCAACCTCTCTTCAGGCTATTCTTTTGTTTTTGCTTCTGTTTCTGTTCTGCCTTTCCTCCTGTGTCTTTCTGGTTTTGTTTTTGAGCCATGACTGGCAGTGCTCATACATGCACTTACTCAGCCAGCTGAGCTTTCTTTGCCCACCCCCAAACCCACACCCAGACCATTCTTTATCTCTGTGGGATTGTTTGGCTCCCAACACTTATCCCTCCCACTCTGGATTCTCTCATAGATTATCATATGTCTTTCTTCACTTATGCTGTTTCAGTTTGATGAAAACTGTCTCCAAATGTCTGGTATGTTCCTATATCTAGTGTATAGAAACCAGATCTATTTAAACTTGTCCACTCTGGTACTCATTGAGTCCTGAGTCTGATGTAAAAATCTTTAGATGCACACCAAATAACACATTGCTTATTCTAAAGTTCATATGCCAGCTACCTGAACCAGCATGTTAGTTATGCAACTTATATAGTATAATGTGGATATATAAGTAGTTCTAATACTTACTCATGCATCATACTACTTACTACTGCTACTTACTCATGAGCCTGCTACTTTGAATTGAAACATTAGTTCTGCTAAAAGTATGGCATATGTATGCACATATAAGTAGCTTTGCTATTTATTCATATAACCTTCTGCAAATTATTCAACGTCTGTGCCGCATTTTACTTATCTGCAAAATTAGACTAATAGCATTACCTGTTTCACAAGATTGTGTACTAAGAACTTATAAGATTGCCTGGAAAATAATAAGTAGGCAATATATCTGGCTAGTACTGTTTTCAATATGATGAAATAATGCTCCAATGAGATGCCAAAGGATAAAAAGATTTAATGCCCCTTTATGTGGTTCATAAAGCTTAGTTAAAGCAAGACTTAATCTTCCTCTCTTTCAGAAGATGAGCTTCTGTGGGATGACTATGTTTTGTTTTTAGGCAACTTCAGCCCAATGAGGGCTGTAGGAATAGGTACTAAACCTGGGTTTGACTGTGCTATTAATGTCAAATAATTGATAATGATTGTTAATCTCAGTAAGTATAATTTTTGTTATCAGCAAATCAGAGTAGTTAATGACTAGTCCCTTCCCTGCTTTTTTCTCAACAAGTTTCCTCTGGATTTTGATTCCAGGAGTCAAAATTAATCTTCCTAAACTGTCATATGCCCTAAATTTTAGTCTATTTTTCCTTCATGGTGAACCATATCTAGGAAGAACTCATCTATGTTTTGTTTTACTCTTTATAATATTAATCCCGCAATGAACCCTAAGCTTTATATTTTCTGAAGACATCAATATACATACCCAAGGGCCCTCAGGATACCAACATCCTCCTTAATATTAGGCTAAAATGTTATTCTTAAAATGCACTTTAAGTTCATTTAAATTACATTTCTATTCTATGGTCCTAAGATGTGTATATCTTGCATGCAATAGAAACTAATATATATTCACTAATAAATTTTCATTTTAAATATATCTATGATTGAGTGAATCACTGAATAAGTCAATGATGAACATAAAAAAATTACTATCATCCCTGATCTAAGACCTGGAGGGTGAATTTTTGATATGTATTAACTCTCTCTTGTTTCTTTTTCTGCAGACTTTTCATAATTTTTTATGCCCTACATTCTTCAGAAACTGACCCAAGGCTAAACATATTGAAAGAAGTGAATAGAGCAGGTCCAAGAGTACCTCTTCAAATAATTTAGGTCTCTACATGGACCCCCAATGAACTACTAATGTACTATTTCTGAATGTGTCTGTTTATAACCTCCATACAGGCAAAAATAGCACAGCCTTCTAGTACCAGGAGTGAAATGTTTCACTTCTGTCTTGTTTTTTAAATAAGTCTTCACATTGACCCTTCTACTTTCAAAAGTTATTCGAATTTAAATGACTTGGATAGAGAGGGTCATGAGCACTTATAGTTTAATGATGGGCAATTCAGATGTCACCAACTGTGATGTTTGGCAGAGGCATACTTATTGTTAACTTTGTGTGATGGCTGTTGTGAATAAACAAATCAAATTTAGATTCACAGGTCAATTACTTTGAAGAATGCCCTGCTAATTTCCCTCTTTGAGAACAGTACTGGTAAAAGTTTTCAAATGAATCACAGGCTTTCAATCAGCTCTGTTCCTTTGACAAACAAGTGGGTCTTGTGTTTTTGAACATGAAATAAAATTGGTAAAGGCTCTAAGCTATAGGAGTTTAGAAGGTACATATGCATATTTCATTCCACAGCAGCATGTCAACTAGTGATTCAACTAACATAGTGTGTCCCATTCGGAACAAAACAAAGCATTCTTAAAACACACCAAAAAGGGACTGAGTGACAGTACAACAGGTTGAGCATTTTTCTTGTATGTTGTGAATCTTGTATGTTCAAGCCACAACATCCCATTTGGTCACTTGAGTCCCACCAGGCATTATCCCTAAACACAGAGCCAGGAGAAGCCCTAAACACCACAGGTGTGGCCCCCAAATAAAACAAAACAAGATACCAAACACAGTATGGGTCCATTCAAAATCAAGGACACCTTCTTCCTAAGAAAATGAATTCCAGGGAAAGTTCCTTGTGATTTCTTACTTAGGTTATTCAACTTGGGCTAAGAAATGAGCTGGAAAAGTTGGTTGAGGTTAGGGATCAATGCCATTTGGATTGTATGGATCAGTAAAGCACATTCTCTATCCAAAAACCAGAAAATCAAATTGTCATCACCAACATTTTTTATTTGCCAACTATCATAAAACTAAAACACATGAAACAAAAATTACTATGACCAATAATTTATTAAGATAAATCAAATCTTAACAAATACAAAAAAAGGAAAACTACTCTTTTTAAATTATTATTGAATCTCCGTGAGAACAGTTACAAAGCTTTCCAGTTTAAGTCTTGGTCATACAATGATCAAACACCCATCCCTTCACCAGTGCACATTTTCCACCACCTAGAACCCCATTATACCTTCCAACCCACCCCTTCCCCTGCCTGTGTGGCAGATGATTTCCACTTTGATCACATTCAATATTTCGACAAAACACCCACCATTATTATTTGGAAATTTCCCCAATATTCAGACCTGCTGAAAAGGCATAATTAGAAAATTTGTTTTCTATTGCTGATTATGAAGAGCATATGATATTGTATGGCTGCTTTGCAGCCATGCAATTTTGGATTTCTGATATTTTAGTAATAAGTCTGGAGGGATTTCTGCCAAAAGTCTCTGGGTTCTGAGATTGCTTGTATGCCTCTGGGATCATGACATTTAAGGAGCCAGAGGAGCCGTTTGTTGGCAGCAACTCAGGGGGCCTCGTCGGGGCAGGGAGAAGAGCCTATCCCCCATCCCATGAGGCCCCTCATGTCTTGTCACTGCAGTCTCATACCTGGCTATCCAATAGCTCTGAAAAGTTGGTGGCCACCATGCTACTGGGGGGAAAGGCGAAGGGACAAACACCTTTCCCCACCTGGGGTGGCAAGATACTGTAGTTTAATGCTCAGTCCAGATGCAATTCTGCCAAAAGATGCTGGGTTCCGAGATTGGTTTGTGTGCCTCTGAGATCATGGCCATTCAGGAGGAAAAAGTTATTTTAAATGGCATTAATTTAACTTTTAAAAGATCCATGTTGTTCTTATTTTTCTAATTTAACTAAAAATCTGTGCAAACATCACCTCTACATAAATCTTTAATGTAGCCTCTTGAAAATCAAGGTTTTTGATGGCATAGGTAAAATGATTAAACATAAATAGGAAGAGCTGTAGAAATTATTGTGAATGTGTGCTGAAGCTCTAGGCATGCATCCTGAGACTGTCTCTATTTAATTTGTCAGATGTCCTGGGTAATTCCTGCTTCCTATGTGTACATTAGATAATTACTACTCTCTAAAAAAATGCCCCTTACTAAGTGGTAGGTACAGAGATTTTCAGTCATTTCTTCCCTGTGTTTCTGGTTCCTCATCTGTAGAAGAGAACTGAGTCAATAAACATACTACTCTCAATAGTCTATTTCATGTAGAATGATTCTGAAACTTTGCTACATACTACCCCAGAATAATAAGGTTGTTAAGAAAAATAATCACAGATTCATAGTGGACCTGAAATTATAGGCTATGTCCTTAGTAGAAAAAGGAGAGAGAAATTTTAGATAAAAAATATTGCAGAGAGAACAGTGAAAAACTGGAGGCACAGATGCATAAGGTGTTTCTTTCAGCAATGCTGACAATTTATTTTTTGGCAAATACCAAAAACTAAACAAGGTACTTAGGCCTCTAAGTATACTCAGATACTTTGAGTCTTCAGAGGAATTCAATGCTGCTGACACTTTGATTTGAGACTTCTACTGTCTTGAACTATGAGAAAATAAATTTCCATGGTTGTGAGTTACCCACTTTGTGGTGATTTATTACAGCAGCCCTGTGGAAGTCATATACCAGGTTTGATGAGTATCATTTTGCCTGCCAGAGAGAATGTGCCCTAGGATGGAAAAGAAAGAGTGGGCTTTACCATCAAATTGAGTCCTTGAATTTAGTTAGGCGTCAAGTTAGCAGCCTCTGTAGACCTCCCAGTGTGTGTGTGTGTGTGTGTGTGTGTGTGTGTGTGTGTGTGTGTGCCAAGAAATGCTCTCTTTTACTTTGATCCCTTTTGAGTTCATTTTGACTTATAGATAACAAAATAGATGTGGCAAAATCACCACCCATCAGTGAGAAAAATATTACTCATAATTCAAGGTCCAGCCATGGTATCATTTTGTCCACAAAGCTTTTCCTGGACTCTCTAGCCTGAAAGGCTCTTGTACTATCCTACGGTCCCTATGGCTCTGTTCTACTCCCCAAACTTCATGAGACTATTAAACTCATCTTAAACTCATCTTAAATCTCCTGCTAGAACTTTATCCTTTTGAAAGCAAAGACCCTGCCTATCTTCTTATTTTTTTGTTTGCCTAAGCTCTATTCCAGCAAGTGTTTTGTGTGTATTCAAAGAACAGATAAACAGGGGAAAATGAAGGAATAAACAGTGGGTTTTCTGTGTTGATGGGAGAGAATGGGAAGAGTAGTTTTATGTCAGGGGCTCTTCTGTTATTTCTAGTCATACCAGACACATATCCACAAACCACTCTCACATCACCCAACTAGGAAAGCTAGTCAAAGACCAGGACTACTGTGAGCAAGCATTGGATTGAGTTATTTGCCAATAGAAGGGCTGATAAACTTTTGTAAAGGGAAGTTGTCACTCCAAATCTGAATTATATATTCTATGGCTCTCTTTCACTCAAAACCTTTCAGCAATTTCCCAGGGTTCTTAAGAAATAGTCCAAATTTTCATTCCTGGTCCTTTGAAACTGGACTCGTCTACATGTGTCTAATCTCATCTTGCAAAACTAGATTACCTTGATTTTATGTTCTGGCTTGTGGTTCCCTGATTTATCAGAAACTACATCTGGGCAAGAGCTATAGTGCAGCGACCTGGGTTTGATTTTCTGCATTCCATTTGATCCCTAAGCACTTCCAGGAGCAATTCCTGAGTGCAGAGCTAAGAGTAACCCCTGAGATTAGCTGGGTGTGACCCCAAAAGCAAACAAAACAAAACAAAACCAAAAAAAAACAAGAATAAAACATCCAATAACATAAGAAAATGGGGTGATGAAATGAACAGAAACTTTCTCAAAGAAGAAGTTCTAATGGACAAAAGACACATGAAAAAAATGCTCTTATCACTAATCATCAGAGAGATGCAGATCAAAACATCATCTCACACCACAGAGACTGGCACACATCCAAAAAAAAAAAAAAAAAAACTAGTGTTGGCATGGATTCGGAGAGAAAGGGACTCTCCACTGCTATTGGGAATGGTGACTGGTCCAGCCTTTTGGGAAAACAAATATGGACATTTCTCAAAAAACTAGAAATCAAGCTCCCATTTGTTCCAGCAATACCACTTCTGAGAATAGATCCTGGAGATGCAAAAAAGTACAGTAGAAATGAGCTATGAACTTGTATGTTTATTGCAGCAGTATTTACAATAGCCAGAATCTGGAAAAAAGTGCCCGAGAACAGATGAAACTTTGATATATCTACACAATGAAACTTTGGTATATCTACACAATGGAATACTATGCAGCTGTTAGAAAAAATGAAATCATGAAATTTGCATATAAGTGGATCAACATGGAGAGTATCATGTTAAGTGAAAAGAACCAGAAAGAGAGGGACAGACATAAAAGGACTGCACTCATTTGTGGAATATAAAGTAACATAATAGGAGACTAATACCTAAGGACAGTTAAAATAAGGGTTGGAGGACTGCACCATGGTTTAATAACCGATCTCATGCATTGGGGGGAAAGATAGCTGGGGTAGAGAGAGGAGCACTAAATAAATGATGGATTGGAGGAATCACTCGGGATAGTAGATGCATGTTAAAGTATACTATGGACCAAACACGATAGCTGCTTATCACCTTTATTGCAAACCATAACACCCAAAAGGATAGAGAGAGTAAGAGGGATTGTGCCTGCCACAAAGGCAGGAGGTGGGAAGTGATGGGGGTGGGGAGAGGAGTACTGGGAACATTGGAGGTGGAGAATGTGCACTGGTGGAGGGATGGGTACTTGAACATTGACTGAAATGCAATTGTGAAAGTCTGTAAGTCTATAAATGTATCTCACAATAATTCATTATAATTAAAAAAATTAAAATAAAAAAAACCAAATAACTATATCTGCTCTCCTCTTTGTCTCATTCTGATCTCTTTTTCTCATCTAGGTCTGTATTCTCCTGGAAGAATCATTCTTCTCCCAGCTGTTTTTGCCAAGTTAACTCCTAAGCCCATGATAGATTTTTGCTGGGCATTACTTCCTCCAGGGACTGATCCTAATCTACTGATTCATTCGTAATGTGTTCCAATAGCTCTCAACATCACCCCAAAATAGCACTTCATATTTGTATTTTTAACAATTGTATATAATTTTAACTGCATTTCTTGATAATCTCCCTTGTCAACCTTGTCTCCCTGCTTAAACCACACCTTTTTAAATCATATCATATCTAGAACACGGCACATAGCAAGGTAGCTTTATATATGTATGTGAAGTAGTCAATTGGTTTTATAAATAAATGAGGGTGAATTTAATGGTAATCCTCAAAGTTTAACTTGGTGTTGGTCATGCCCTCCTTTGTGCTATTAAGAACTGAACAGGCCTTTCTACTTGGCCAGATGAGAGAGGAGTTAGAGGAAGATGGGTCATTTCCAATACGGAGCTCTTATTCCTTTAACTTCCCATGAAAAGAAGATATGTGGGTTGCGAAGATATGTTTAATATTTTATAATTGACAAAAAATAAACAAATGACCATGACAAGATTACACAGAGAGAAATAGTCATGAAAAAACAGGGAAAGGTATATGAGAGAACAAAGACTGTGGATGGTAGTAGATAGTATGATGTTCTATCTCTGCTTCTACTAATGGAAGTGCTGGAGGGTTGCATTTCTATTTGAGGATAACCATAATCATGCAAATCAGGGATATTCATCCCTTTGGTATAAACATTTAATTACTGCTACTAGGCTTTCCAGACTTGTCTTCATTTTTCATAGCAGATATAGAAGCCCAAGTGCTGTTAAAAAATTACATGTATCTCACAGACCTGGTAAAGACAAGAAATAAACGTGATAGGATGATTATCAAAATAATTTTGAATAGGCATATTATAATAGACTCAGCAAAATAGTTTTGCTGGAGCACATTGTAATTTTTTTCAAAATATAAAATACCTAAAATGAATATAGAATATATAAACATAGAGATCATCATGGAGAAGATAAGTGGCTAGTGTTTGATGTATAAATATACAAATAATTTAATATATTAATGCAACACAACCGTGAAGTCATTCTACAAACAGGAAAACAGATTAGGAGAATAAAAAATTATTTGTAAAATATATGTATTTGGACCTTTCATGGTGGAAGTTTCTTGCATCTGTGGTAGGGGTAAGTAACTTTGGCAATAGATCTGTTAAAAAAATGTTTTTTTTTTTGGTATAAGCCATCATACCAATTCATAAGACATTTCCTACCCATTTTCCGTAAAATATATAGAGAAATATGGAGAGCCTGGCAAACTCCCTGTGGCATATTCAATGTGCCCAAAACAGTAAAAATAACACGCCTCATTCCCCTGGCCCCGAAAGAAGCCTCCAATTGTTGGGAAAGATGAGAAGGAGAAGCTGCTCAAATCTCAGGCTGGACAAATGGAGATATTACTGGTGCCTGCTCGAGTAAATCGATGAATAAATGGATGACAGTGATACAGTGGTATGATCCATTACTTACAAATCTAAGCTCTCTGATAATCTCAGTCATGAATGACGTTTTTTCCAGAATATCAAGGATTGAGATTCATTGATATGAATTTTAACTTCTCAGAAGGACTTAATAAGTCTAGGAAGTAGTTTGCAAATACTCAAAAAAAAAAACCACCCTCCAATAAGTAGTATTGTGTTAGGTGGGAGCCAACTTTCAAATTCTTTTAGTAGAGTTTTGTAACTGTGTGATGTGGGCATATGGGCTGGGAGAGAATGGTGTGGTATGTGCCCTTATGTGTTTGACTTCAAGTTTGCAGAAGCCTGCAGTTTGATGTCAATACTAGAGGTAGAGGTTTTTCTTCTCTAGTACATTGATTTTAAATTAAATTAACTCTGATCTTTAGGTCATCTTCTAGATTATAAAATCTAAATGCCTCATTAATGATGAAAACAGTGGGAGTAAATGTATTGGAGCAGGTTGAGCAATTTAAATGCTTTGAAATGCAACTAGTGAAAAGAAAGGGTATTACAAGTGATCCAATTAAGGGTTGATTCCAGACATGCTGATGGAGAAAAACTACTTGAGTGGAGTGAGCCTAAGAAAATTGTTGGGATGTTCAGAGTCTAGTTTCTTTCTTTCTTTTTGGTACTCCTGTGAATTTTATTTTCCACTTAAATGTTGATGGCTTGGTCATCTTTTGCATAAAATTCTCTAATTCAGAAAAGAGTATTAGTTATCTACTGTTGTCTGACAAATTATACCAAAGTTTAGTAGTATGGATCAATATTTTTCAGAGTTTCTGCAGATCAATAGCTAGTCCAGTTTAGCTGGATCTTCTAATACAGGGTCTCAGCTTGGTCGCAGAAAAAAAAAGCTGTCCCTGGGGCTTCAGGCATTCCAAGACACACACACACACACACACACACACACACACACACACAGAGGGAGGGGGAAGGGAGAGAGAGGGAGAAAGAGAGGGAGAGAGAGATGTTTGGGGAAGGATATACTTTTAAACTCAATCTGTGTAGCACTGGAGTGATAGAACAGAGGGTAAGATGCTGGCCTTGCACTTGCACATGGCTGACTCTGGTTCAATCCCTGACACCCATATGGTTCCCAACTCTTGGTAGAGTGATTCTTAATCACAGATCCAGGATTAAAACATGAGCATTGCCATTCCAGTACTTTTTAAAATGATAAATGAGTTTGGTAGATCCAGCCTATACTCAAAGGGAAGATATTTCATTGTGCTTGAAAACTAGTAGGTGTGGCTCATTGGGAGGCATATTTGAAGTTGTCCTAAGGCAAAATGCAAATACATGGTAACAGAAATTGTTTCTTGGAAATTCTCTACCCTGTTAAAAAGGGAGAATGGATAGATATGTGATATATGGAGTTTTCTGTAAGTGAAAAAATTATATGATGTTTTAATCTTAAAATTAAAGGAATTTTCAACTTTACATAATACAAACCCATATTATAATGAGTGAATCCAATTCAGGATTTATAGCCAAGTGCCATTTGAAGTACTTAAAACTCACAAAACACCAAAGAAGTGTACTACTATATCTCAACTTAAAATACTAAGAGGCTAAGATATAGGATGTAAATAGTAGATAACTTGCTCAAGGTCACTCAGCCATTAAGGAAAGAGTTAGGAATTAATCAAAGCTATCAAACTCTAGAGTCTTGGCTTTTATCTAACTTTTGCTTCCTTTCAAAGATATTTTGAATGAGCTGAAATGTGTCTCATCAAAATTGTCAAATCAAAGTCCTAAACTCAAATACTTTAAGAATTTGACTACATTTTGAGAAAGCATCTATAAAGAGATAATCATGATATTGAGGTAACTAGGGTAAGTCCTAACTCAGTGAGTAAAGTCCTTCCTAAAATGGGAGGCTATAATCCATATACACAGGAAAGAAATTTGAAGATGGCCAGCTCCAAGTCAAAGAAAGACTTATGAAGAAACCAGTTTTGCTCATACCATTATCTTAGAATTTGGGGAGTTTCTGGAACTTAGAAAATAAATGCCTGTTATTTAAACTACTCAGTCTTTGCAATTTGTTATGGTAATCCTAGTAAACTAATATACCTGTCACCAAATAGATATAGATAGATGTTTAAAAACAATGTTCTGTTTATTAGCAGTGATTTCTAGCATACTCAGGCACATATCAGTTTTAGCAGTTCATATGTGATGGGAAGCACTTGGGACCAGGCAGTGGATGTTAGTATCTTTAGCATATAAAATTAAGCAAGCTCTATAGCATTTCTGTAAAGTGAGGTTAATGTGACCTATCTCACAGGGCTATTGAGGGGATTAAGGAGATAATGTGAGAGTGTCTGGCACAGTAGTTGACATATATTAAACCCTTTAGTAAATGTCATTTATGGCTTAAATGGCAAGTCACATGTTGAAGCAATTATTGAAGACACATAACAAAATCATGGCCCCTTGTTTCTCTCTCTTCTTTTTTTCTCTTCCTCCACAAGTCCCTGCTCTTTTTCAGAAATGTTAAGTTTCCATTTTTCTTCACTGCAAGTATTGTCATGCTGTATTTTTTTCTCCACTGGGCAAAAGCAATGAAGAAAATATTTCTTAATATTTTACTACAATAAAAATATTTATATCAACTATAAATACAGAATCTGGAGAGATAGTACAGAGGGTAAGATGCTTAGCTTGCATGCAGCTGACCTGGGTTTGATTCCAGAAACCCCATAAGGTTCCCCTCAAGCTCACCAGTCGTGATCTTTGAGCAAAGAGTCAGCAGTAAGTCTCGACCAGACCACCACCATGTGTGGCTCAGAATCAAAAACAAAAACCAAAAAACTCCAGAAAACTTCAAATGCAAAAAATCAAGAATCCTTCAAAATGTTGCTAGTTCCAGTCCTCTATGGATTTAGATGAAGAGAAATCAGAAAAAAATTGACTCGTTACAGCAAAGAACTCTATCAGAACAGACTTTTGTGCAATTCAACCAGTAATTACTGTGTCTAAATGCCAGGCAAGGAGTACTTGTCTAAAACTTTCATCCAGTTACTAACATACTGAAATCAATCTAAACCCACAGTAGAATTGTATTATTTACAATTATGATATGATAATTCTTTTGCATTTTAAGATAAATCACTTTTTGATTATGGTTTTTAATTGCACATACTTTTTAAAACATAGAAATTGACAAAGGGTATGGTGTTTCTGTTGTGCTAAAAAATCTGAGTGAAAAAAGAAATGCAGATTAGAAAAATGAGGGAGGGTACTTTAAGTATTTTGTGTTACTAAAATTTCTGTCACCTGGCAGGGATTTTCATCTCTGTTGGTCTCTGTATTGTGACTTAGAGTGAGGTAAAATTCACTTCAATGAAGCTAAGACTGTTTAAAATGAACTTAACTATGTCTCTCTATCCCCAGCCTGGTCAATGTTGAAGACTTAAACCTCTAATTGACTACATACGAAGAGACAAGTTTTAAAAAAGACATGAAGTTTCCAGAGATCATTAGGGTGATTCTATAGAATCTGTAGTCTTACAAAGAAGAATAAAGAGAAATCTCTTTCAGTTTTCTCACAAGGGGGAAAGCCACACGAGGACACTACAATAAAGGTGTCTACAAACAAAAAAGCGAAATCTCGAAAACGAGATGGGTTAGGACCTGAGTCTTGGCTTCAGAGTCAGAACTGTGAAATAAGCAAAAAAAGAAAAAGAAAAAAGAAAAACCAAAAACCCTGTATTGTAGATCTTCTAGTTGTTATATTTGTTACAGTAGCTCAGGCTAAGAAAATATCTTAATGCTGAAAATGGATAATGCAGTGAGCGCTGAGCTGCTGAGCAAGCAGCGGGCACGACATCCAGAGCAGGTGAAGTTCAAGTTACTGACTTCTCTAATTCCTTCCTTTTCTGAGAGTCTAAGATTTTATGAGACTTCAAGGTTCTATTGACCAGAAATACTGGTCTTTCTACTTATCTCACCATGTTCTCATTTTATAGAGAATGGAAGCTAGACAAATTGCTTTTAGTTTTTGTGGCCACCCTAATTTATTGTCAGTGGCTGCCTAGAAGGCAGTTTTGATAAGGATTTCTGAAGCTATATTCACACAAGTGACCATGAGTAAAATAACTAATACTTACTTGGTGCTTATGCACCTGCCCCTATTCTAAGTCCACAGAAATTTATTAATTTACTTCATATGTATAAGTCCTAAGAGTTGGATCCAAGTAGCATCTATATTATTTTGTTGGTTGGGTTATTGTTTTTTGGGGGGCCCACACCCAGTGACACTCAGGGACTGCTTCCTATTATGTGCCCCGAGATCACTTCTGGAAGGGTTCGAGAGACTATATATGGTGCCAGGGTTTAAATGCTAGTGAGCGAGGGAAGTGTCTCATGCTGTATCATTGCTTCAGCGCAACATCAATTCTTTTTTTATATGAACATGAAGGCACAGACAACTAACTACCCAACGACTACAATAAATAATTGCAGCTTCAGATTATAAACTCAGTAGTTGAGTTTTAGAGCTTTTGTCTGTAAATGTCACACTATAATCCCTTTTAACAATCTATTTGGAATATTTATAATGAGTGGGAAGGGTAAAGAAGTATGTGCTCAGAATCAGCTTTTGTGACACTCAAGTTAAACAAATGGGCATAACATATTTTTTTATTTGAACAGCTGCTGCCATGTAAATGACCCAGGTTCACAGCTTCACAACTAATCTCTCAAGAAATGCAAGGAAAACTGCTGAAACTAGTCTTCAGGCTGAAAATCATGGGATACCATTGGGAGTGCGGGGGAGTATGTTTTCGCCCTGCCAAAACCCCAGAAGTCACACACACCCATAGTTGTTGCCATCCAAATGACCCAGCTTCACTGCTTCACGACTGATTTCTACAGAAGATGCCAATCCCACAAAACTCTCAGCTATGCAGATCCTGGAGCTACTGTAGTGTGCAGCCATATATGCAGTCACACAACACCTCCAAACTCCATGATACTTACAGCACAGTAGGAACACAGCAAATTAGATGGGATAGTAGACTAGAAGTCAATTAAGCTCAATAAGCCAAAGCAATAACATAGAAACCCGACTAGCAACAAACACCTCAGAAAAGACTTTAATAATACCATTTTGGAATAAAACAATCTCCACAATTTTTTTTACTGAATGATTATTTTGAAAATTTTGTAACAAGCAATATAAAATAAATTATTTTGTGCCTGTTAAGAGGGTAGGCTTGAACGCGGGGTGGGTTGGGGGCACTGGGGACAATGGTAAAGAAAGGTAACACTGATGATGGAATTCATTTTAAAACACCAAATTCCTAAAACAACTGTATTTGAACAACTTTATAAATGTCAGTGTTTAAATAAAGTTAAAAACATAAATGAAAGGTATTTATGTACCTGGGCTGGAGCGATAGCACAGCGGTAGGACGTTCGCCTTTCACACATTCACCTATCACGTGGCCTATCCACGTTCAATTCCTCTGCCCCTCTTGGAGAGCCCGGCAAGCTACCGAGAGTATTGCGCCAGCATGGCAGAGCCTGGCAAGCTACCCGTGACATATTGGATATGCCAAAAACAGTAACAATAAGTCTCACAATGAGAGACATTACTGGTGCCCACTCAAACAAATCGATGAGCAATGGGATGACAGTAACAGTGATTTATGTACCAGGTTAAATTTTTTAAAGTAAAAAATTACAGTTCTATTTCAGATTATTAAAAATCTAAAACAACTTAAGACAGTTTGCCATATTCTTGCATTGTTTTGAAGTATGCCATATTTAAATTTTCTGTATAGCAGATTTTTTGTCATCATATCAACTGACTCAAGAAGCTTCATAACACTACAATGTTAAAATATAAAAAAATAAAGTTCTTAAATATTTCATAGGATTTTTTAATAGTTAATGTTACCATATAACTGAGTTTCTTAAAATACATTTAAAACTGGAGTTGGAGGATATGGCTCATGTATATGAGACTGAGTTCAATCCCTAGCAGAGTAAAACACCACAAACACAATTAAAATATTATTTTACCAAACTCACAATTTAAATTTTCATTTAAAAAAATTACCTGAGGTTTCTAAAATTCAATTGCTATGTTATGTAACTCAATTTCCAGGTTCATTTTAGGGACAGAAAAGTAAAAATCTGATTCATGATTCATCTGAAACTAGGCATCAGCATATATAGGATGAAATTCTGGAGATAAAACACAGTTTTTTAAAGTGAACTCAATTTCAAGTGCATTAAAAATATTTTTTGTTTGACTAATGTAGCCATTCAAACACATACCAAAACATTCTATAGGCTACACAATAGCTGAGTAACAGAAGTGCACTGTATTCCCAACACTAAAGACGATAGGAAAACAGTATTTGGAATGCCATTATCTTTCCAAACTTCTATTTGTGACCACATTATAATGAGTAATACAAATAAGTAACTAAGTAACGTCAATTACTAAACCATATACATAGGCTCTGCAGCCATAAATTATTTTAAGAACTTCAATTCACCTATTATTCAACCTGTACCAAATATTTACATAAGAATCCCCAAGCTTATGCATGCACAAGCCTTTTTCTAAACACCTTCCTCCTCCAGCTCTTCCATCCTTGCTCTTTGTCCCTCTGACAGTATCTGCTGCTGAGTTTTCTCAGAGAACCTCTTGCTTCTGTGCTGACAGCTATGAAACTATTTCCTGTCCCAACTTGTCACCCAACTGTGTCTGTTGAAGGTGATGTCATTGTCTTATTCTCTTCTGGTCTAGATGTGGTTGTTTTGTTCAGGTAACCATGTCTGTTGAGTGCTCTATCAATAGCCCCCAAATTTGACACCCAACAGTAAACTTTTCCTTCCTGACAAATACCGTCTTCTCTTCCATTAACCACAAAGAATTGTTCCCAATATTGCTTCTCATTCTGTCTTTGACAGATTTATGAGAGACAGCCAAAGAGAGACACTGGTTATAAAATGTATGACAATCATTCATTGTGAATATGCCTGATTTTGTACACTAGTTGCAGAAAAACCTGTGTCTCTTCTCCATTTAAGTGTCTCATTTAATATTTTTTATTAAAAACTCTTTTCTATTAAATCAGCCTCAAGAGTTTTGCTTATTTCGTACTTTCAGAATTTCTCTGTGTTCCTTTTATTGCAGGGAAGGCCAAAGAAAGATGATAAAAATCTATAGTCCTTGATTCTGCATTTAAAAATGCAAGATGTTAAAATCAAATAAACTAGGTCAAGGCTTTTCTGTATTTAGCAGACACCAGAGCTTTTCCATATCAGTAAATATTAAAGTTGATAGGCAATCAGAAGTGCTATATCTTCCTTTAGTATAAGAAACTGTTATTAAACAGCTAGCATTCTATTTTTATCTTGCAAAACAAATGTAATAAATCCAGCTATATGACTTTATTACTTATAACTATAGATTGTTACTTTGTACACTTAAGTATAGGTACATTATTTTGCATTTACTTAAACAATGGGTAATACTTAAACATATTCAACTAACTTTTTATGAGTGAAGTTTATTTAAATGTAGCCTGTGTAAAGCTTATAAATCCTTTAGAGGTTTGAGGCAATATTCAAAGTTGTTGGGCATGATAGGACAAAATGGAGGAATGTTCAAGGAAATATAATACTTGAAATCAAGACTAGAGGTACCCTGGGAAAACTTTGTCTCTGATTTATTTTGAGATTTGATATGGTCATGAATTATAGGATATAATATTCTATTATTCCATTATTCTAGGATATAATAGCACTCAGTTGGACAAACATAATAAAATATGTAAATAATATTAATGATAGTGCTACTGTTTTTCCTAATAATAGAAATTATAATATCTAGCACTCATGTTCAATTTTTTTTAATGAAAGGTAAAAAATTTAAACAGGCTAACATTATTAATCATCATCATCATTATCATCATCATCATCATCCTGTTGATCGTTGAATTTCTCAAGTGGTCTCAGTAACATCTTCATTTGTCTAAGCCCTGAGATTTTAGAAGCCTCTCTCTATTTGTCCTTCCAACAATGCTATACTGGAGGCTCTTTCAGGGTCAGAAGCATGAGATCCAGCTTGTTACTGGTTTGGGCATATTAATATACCATGGGGACCTTGTGAGGCTCTCCCATTTGGGCAGGAAACTCCAAGTAGTTTGCCAGGTTCTCCCAGAGGGAGAAATAGGCTATAAGATATCACGCAGCCGCTTTGCAGCTGCATGCTTCCAGGAGCTGGCTTTTAAGTCTCTGGATGCTAGCCATTGACAGAATTACATGGCAACTGGGAGAAGTCCCTGGGTGTGACTGTCTAGCTACTGGGAAATAGGAAATCTGGGCGGAGGAGGCCCAGTCCTGATCTGAGCAGCCTTGAAGGTCTCAACCCTGGGTCCCACACACCTGGGTTCCTCTGCTGGCTCCTTCATGTGTGAGGCTCGTCCAAACGTGTGGAGAGCGGCCTTGAGCATGGCTGTGGCTAGGCTCTGGAAGTCTTCGGATGCCAGGAGCTCTGCTCGGGGTGGGGACGGAAGCTGGAGCCCATCCCCTTTGAGGAGCCCCCGGGGAAGAGAGCCAGGCGCACAGGCAAGAGACTCTATATTATTAACATTGTTAATATAGTGAATTATTTTATAAAAATTTACTTCACTAATATCAATGACCAGTTTTAATAACTACATATACCATAAAGAAAAGATGACTCTACAAGTTGTTGGAAAGAATCATTGGGCTGAAGGATTTTGTCATGGCAACATAAACCCTCAAATCTTTCATCTCTTTCCAATGATGGCACCTGTCATTGAAGCATTCACAAAAGAGAGGTGCTTACTCCTTTTTGAGGTGGAATTGTTGCTTGATGAGGATGCTATGAACTCCACATCTAATCCTAGCCTTTAAAGTTCATGCTGCTACTCAGGGTAAAGAATTTCTTATCTCTGTTATGAGTTGCCAACAGTCAAATTTAATTCTTTGAAACAGGGAACATTGGGTTTTGAATATGTGGAGCACTGGCTGAACCTTTCCTTGGATGGCAATCATGGTCTACAAATTCCAGATTCTACAGATTCTAGACTTGCATCCCTAAAACTATGTCCACTTTTATTTGTATCTAGGACTTACAACGAACCCATGCTTCTGAATGTCTCCAGTCTAAAAGATAATGACCTGTTCTAGTCTCTCATTTGGACTTTAAGTGTGGCTCTAACTTGTTATGGTACTAGTTTTAGACTTCTTGAAAATTTTACATCTATCTGCATTCTCCTTGGATACAATAACTTCCTCACAACCTAGCCAAATACTAGTTATTTGACTTCAATGGTCTCCTAGTTCGAATCAGTAGTTCCATATCTGTCATTTGCCCTCAGATACTATAGAATATCCCTACCCACAGTTCTGATTGAGCTTTTGTAGGCAGCAAGTATTACATATGGAGGCATTTATTTTTCTTGTGCTCAGACAAGAATAGAATATGAGATATAATGTAATACAATATGATGAGATATAATATGAGAAACAAATGCATAAGCTTTGCTAAGGAAGTGAGGAAGGAGGAAGTAGATGATGACAATGACAGTGAAGAGGTGATTGCTGGAACTTAAGTCCTATGACAAAAGCATGTATCACTGTCATCCCATTGTTAATCAATTTGCTCTAGCGGGCACCAGCGATGTCTCTGTTGTGAGACTTGTTGTTACTGTTTTTGGCATATCGAATACACCACAGGTAGCTTGCCAGGCTCTACTGTGCAGGAGAGATACTCTTGGTAGCTTGCTGAGCTCTTCAAGAGGTATGGAGGAATTGAACCCAGGTGGGCCTCATGCAAGGCAAACACTCTACCCACTGTGCTATCACTCCAGCCTGACAAAAGCATGTAAAGTGGTCAAATGTTTTAACCATTTTAGCCTCTTAGTAGAGAAGCAGCAAGCTAATTGAGTAATCCTAAAGGAAATTTTCTGAACTCAGAACTTTCTTATCTTTATATAATTGGCTTAACAGAATTTAAAGCTAAAACAAAAAAACCTCCTATACTATAATGAGTCTGATTTAATAGACAAATAAAAAGTAGTACCAAAAAAGAACAAAAGCACAGGTCTAGTGAATTAAACTGAACTGAACTCTGTGTGTGTGTGTGTGTGTGTGTGTGTGAGAGAGAGAGAGAGAGAGAGAGAGAGAGAGAGCAGAGAGAAGGAAAGTGAATAGAAAGAGAAAGAGAGAGGAGGGAGAAGGAATAAGAGGAAGAAGAGGAGGAGAAAAAGACTTCTATCAGAGATGGATTTAAATTTCTAAAGTTTACACCTTAGGGAGCCCACTTTAAGAAAAAACATAAAATTGTCAATGACAACCTACTTATTAAAATAAATATTTTAAAAAGAACTAAAATCAGAAACTAGATAAACTTTAAAACTGCCAATTAAACATTATAAAAAATTCTATGTTTCTAATCATTAACTATGAGATATACTGGAATCACATTGATTTTATGTGACAAATTTGAAATGTAATTTTATTCTAGAAAAAAAGCAGAAAACAATCAGATGTTTAGAATTCATAATTGCAATTTATTTCATATCACTATTAACTTGGAAAATTTGTCAACACCAATTAGTGGTTATATCTCCCAAATTTAGAAAGCCATAAGATTTTCTCTAAATTTCCTCTATGGTTTGACTTTCATAAGCGCAGGAATTTCGGTATTTCAATTTCTTATTATTCTCATCAAAAAGTAAATGTATGTCACATTTTTAATTGTCTAGACCATTTTGTAAGTACATACTTAACAGCTCAGTTCTGATTGGATATCAATGACAAAAAATTTGCTTGTTTCACTGTTTTGTTTTTTAAACCATACCCTGTGGTGATCAGGGATTACCGATGGCCCTGTGCTCAGGGATCAGACCTGGAAGGCCTTTGGAGACTATGTGGGTTCGAGATTGAACCTGGGAAAGCCACATTCAAGACAAGCACCATACCTACTATACTTTCTCTCCAGCTCTGAGAAAAATAAAATTAGTTTCAACTTTACATGTCTGCTAATTGAAAGACTCTCTAGATCTGCTTCCAGATCCACATATTTTAAACCATTTTTTTCCTTCAGACTCCTTCTGTAGGTCCTCACTGCCTGGCAGAAGGCACAGTAATACAGTAGTAGGACATCTAACTATATACACTGGAGTCATAAAACTCAATGAGTTACCAAAAATGAACGGTAAATGTGCCTTTGAACCATCACCTCAAGAACGGTTTCTTAACTAGACCCTGAGGAAGCACTGCACTTTAGCACTGTCCTCCCATTGTTCATAGATTTGCTAGAGTGGGCACCAGTAATGTCTCCATCGTGAGACTTGTTACTGTTTTTGGCATATCAAATATGCCACGGGGAGCTTGCCAGGCTCTGCTATGCAGGTGGGATACTCTCAGTAGCTTGCCGGGCTCTCTGAGAGAGACAGAGGAATCAAAGCCGGCTCGGCCGCATGCAATGCAAGTGCCCTACCTGCTGTGCCATCGCTCCAGTCCTGAGGAAATAATATATATATATATATATATATATATATATATATATATGTATACACACACACATATATACACACATATATCACTAAATATATACCCCACAAAATAAAGTTTCAGCTTGAGCAACTTAATAACTCCTCAATTTGATCCTTAAGTACCTTCATTCACATGGGCACTACCTGGCTTTAAGGGTAGGGTCACAGAGTAAATACCAAAGTAAAGAACAAAGTGTGACCTTAAAAATTGTGTGTAAACAGGAATCCCATGAGCCAGGAGCTCTGCTTTTTACTCAAGATCTCCATTTTTGCCTCCTAGGTCAAGATTGCCCCCCATCCACATCCCCAGCCCCACCCAAGAGTGCAGGCTCTACTCTACTCCACGTCTATGCATTTCTTCACCTTTCTATAATTCGCCTAATAAATACATCCTAACTGTAAGCACCTATTCAAACAGCAACACACTAGAAACAACTCCAAACTGCAAAGTTCACAATGGTAAAACAGGGCAGAAAACCACTAGGCCTAGTGAGTGAAGATGCTAGCTCAGAAGATTAAACCAGTAATAATGAGCTATATAACCTATTTGATAGAAATCTAGAGATAAATTGCTCAGGACGTATAAGGATATACGTCCTGAGCTCAAAAAACAATGGACTGCACTATCAATAAAACAAGAGGATATGAGAGCAGAAATGAAGAAACATAAACAGAAATGACAGATCTGTAACACTTGTTAGGTGAAATGAGAAACTTACTGGAAGGCCTCAGCAGCAGATTAATCACTGCTGAGGACAGATTCCATGAACTCCAATACGAGGCACAGAAAATTTCCAGACAATAGCAAAAGATGGAGGGGGAGGTACAGGGCAAGCCTCAAAATAAACCTACAGATGACAAGAGAACTGTGGGATAAATTGAGGAGGAATAACATAAGAATTACCAGGGTCCCAGAGGTCCAGGAAGGCAATTCAGATAAAGAAACAACACAGACATTCCTGAAAATTTCCAAAATCTGGACCCAGATCCAGGAGTCCCAAAACTACCAGCTAAAAGAGATTCAAATAAAAATACTCCAAGTTACATCCTCATCATTATAAAGAAAGCCATAGATAGGTATAGAATACTGAAAGCAGCAAGATCTAAGAAGGAAATTATGTACAAAGGAGTAGCCTAAAGATTTATAGCAGTCTTATTTTTGACACAACCCTCCGGTCTAAAGACAGTGGTAGGATATAGTGAAAAACCTTAATGAAATGAGCACCTCACCAAAAATACTTTATTATCAGTCAGTTTTTAATATACAATATCACAGATAAACAACAATTCAAGAACTGGATATACTCAAAACCATCATTACATGCCATCTGGCCCTCTAAGTACCACCAAAATTGATTCCTGAATGTAGAGCCAAGATTAACCCTTGGGCATCACCAGATGTTGCCCCAAAACAAAAACAAAAAAAAATTTTAACAAATGGAATTGATAAAAATAGATTTAAGCAACTGATGTCTATTTATATGATAAAATTGAAATAATATTTAAATGTGTAATTATAAGATTCATAACTTTTTGTAGCAAAATAAATAATTTTTTTACTATTAAAACTATGGATAGAAATAGCATGAAATTTCTTTAAAAAAAGTGATACTCATATTTAATAAAATATTTGTTACATGTATAACTAAGAATTTATTGGAGAAATATAGAATTGAAAATACCAAAAAGGTTATCTACTATATTTTCTTTGGTATAAAAATATATTAATCTTAGATACAAAATATATTTTATAGTCATAAAGATTTCTGAAAAGATTCAGAGTCCAGGTTACAGAGAATTCCATTATTTGCAATGTTCTCATCAATGATGAATTTACCCACTGAACTCTGTCACAAGGTAATCTTACTTCTTGTATTGTTTCTTCTATAAAAATAATAATCAGCTTATTTGTAATCTATTGTACACTACCCATTCACATAATTTTGCTAAACTCACTTTCCAAGTTCTATATTTTCTTTCCTGACTGGAAAAATTTTACTTACTTTGATATTTTCTCATATAACTCTTAATCCACTTTTTATGACTCTGCTTTTAATTTGATCCCTCTTTATTCGTATAGCTCAGTTTGGCTCATCTTATATAAATGAGCTACTGTATCAGTCAAGAATATATTTTTCTGCAAGTGGAGAGAGCTTTATTTCTTTAATGTGGTAAAATTGTAGGCAAAGGCAAAAAGGGTAAATTGATAGCTCAATGATATCACTGTGGATCCTTACCACATCTAATCTCCCCCTTAAGGTGAAGTTTTTTCCACCATATTTGTAACCCCATCGCCACAAGAGGACTGCCCATCATTGGACTTGTGTCCATATTATACACAGAAAGATGCAGGAAAGAATCACAATCCTCTGATCTAGAATTGGATTACCTTTCCCTACCATTGAATGCTGATCGGTCTTGTAACTTGCCATCATAAGCAGAATGTAAGGAATTAAAGACAACCCAGTTACAAGAATTCCTGCAGTTCTTTTACTCTTTTTTTTAATGAAACCTGATGTGGTATGACTAAAACAACTCATCAGAAGATGAGACCACTGGAACAGACTACCTCAGTTGAGGCTGCACCAAATTAGAAAGCCCCATTGAACATGCATCTAACTCGCTTAACTTTGAGTGAGATATTTGAGACTGAGAGTCATTTTTTTGTTTGTTTGTTTTTTTGGGTCATACCTGGTGATGCACAGAGGTTACTCCTGGCTCTGCATTCAGGAATTACTCCTGGTGGTGCTTGGGGACCATATGGGATGCTGGGAATCAAACTCGGATTGGCCACGTGCAAGGCAAACGCCCTACTCGCTGTGCTATCACTCCAGCCTCTGAAAGTCATTTTGAGGATACAGCCAACCCTGGTTGATTCCTGGGACACTGCATGACCCTCAAAATCCACAATAAGTGATCTTTGAGCATAAAAGCAGGTGTATGCTATAACCACCACTGGTTTGGGCCATAACTGCCCCCCTCAAGAAAAGTCCCCTATAATATCTGTAATTAAAAATACTTTACCCTCTTTGGGTTAATAATATTTTAGTTGATTCTGAGTTACAAAGTTTTAGTTAATTTGTGTTTGTTTTTGTTTTTTGGACTGCACCCAACAGTGTTCTGGGCTTACTCCTGGCTCTGTGCTCATGAATTACTCCTGGCAGAGCTCAGGAGACCATATGTGGTAATGGGGATTGAACCAAGGTTGGACATGTGCAAAGTAAGTGCTCTACCTACTGTACAATCTCTCTGGCCTGTTAGCTGATATTTGATCACTTCTCTTGCAAATTGCATATTATGGTTTCTCATCCTACATTGTACTTCCATCAAAGTATCATCCTGTACCCTAAGATTAATTACCTTAACTTGCAAATTTCTTAGTCTTTGCCAAATACCTGGGTTATTTGGGGCCAGAACTAGGGAACAGAGGAAATAACTACTTTCTGCTTTCCAACATTCAGAATTTAGCAGAAAAGTGTGACACATCTAACTCAAATTTTAATCACAAAACTTTAAATTCACTTGCATGTCATCCTTATCACTTGAGATTCAAAGCTACCTGAAGGGTATAAACAAAATGTAATGAATGCCAGTGAGAAAGTATTAGAAATGTTGAGAGGATTCCTGGTAGGGTGCTGCAAGAAGCAGCTGCCCTGTAATGTCTGTTCTTATTTAACATCTTCATTCATAAGCCAGAATAGGGAACAGACAGCACACTGATGAAATTCACAGATGGTACTCATTTGGGAGATATTATGAATACCAGGGATATCAGGGAAATGATACAAAAGGACCCAGAAAAGGAATAACAATGAGACTTGACTTTGAAAATTCAAAGCAATGTGTCTGAATAGGAAAAAAAAGGAAACATTCAACATTTAAATAAAGGGGAGAAAACTAGAAGTCAATGTTAAAAGTGGCATCAAGTTAGATAATGGAATTAAATTTAAACGTGGGCTCTTCAAACTACAGTAATCAAATTATTATTGTATTTCCTAACCTTCTCTTATCTTTGAAATATGAAATAAAGTATTGTTATTCTATGCACACATTGCCTTTAATTATAATATTATTTTTTATAAATTATTTTTTTTTATTTTTCTAGCCTTCTTCATCAGACCGAAAACTTCTTGAATACAGGGTCCCATTCATTGTTGTTAACTTTGGGCCTGGCTTACTTACTAGTCCAAAGTTGATGCTAAACAAATCTTTCTTGAAAGTGAAAATTAACTACTTCTAACAGCATCTATTTTTACGGATGTGATGTTGAAAAGTTAGGAGGTGACATTTCTATTTCAGTCCTCTGTAAGTAAAATAATTAGAAGGTTAGCTAAAAGTTGAGCAATAACAATAACATCTTTTTGTAATTACAAAAGAAGGAAGGAAGCAAGGAAGGAAGGAAGGAAGGAAGGAAGGAAGGAAGGAAGGAAGGAAGGAAGGAAGGAAGGAAGGAAGGAAGGAAGGAAGGACAAGAACTTTAATTTGAAGAAAGATAGGGAGTAATTCCTCACTATCAGATAAAATATTTGAATATGATAGACCACTGAATTGTTGAAGATATTTTTGTCAATTTGAGCATCTTGGTAGACATGAACTGTAAGTTAACTAAGAATGTAGAATGTGAAAGTGTTCAACAGTTCTTTAAGTGTGATATGAAGACTTTTACAGACAACCTGAAGTGGTCACAGGTCAAAATTATTTTTGATAATGTGGTAAAGAGGCAAAATATATTGTTAGCCTCTTTTCCTTTTATTATCTTCTGAAACTGAACGTTTTCTGGAGGCTTAATAACTTTATGACATCATTGCCCTAGTGTGGGTAATGGGATCTTTGCTTGTCATTCTTGGTTTTAATTTTTTCACAGCATGAATTTTTAACGCAATGACTACTAATGGATATGGCATAACAGAGACAAAATATTTTTGGAATCCTTAACAATTTTTAAGAATACACAGCAGTCATGAAAATCCTAACATTTGAAAAGCAGAGTTTATATTTTGGAATCAAACATATAGGTTAACATCTCCATTTCATTGCTTTCTTTATAATTTACCTTTAAGCCTGTTCTTCCTGAGTATAAGAGTGACATTTTTATCTTGCAACTGTTGTGAGGACTAAATTAGAAGATATGTACAAAGAACAGAGTCTGTATTGATGACATAATCAAAATTTCTAAGAAGATTGTCATCATTTTCAAGAAATGATATCATGTTGTTATGTCTATGAACATTTTTATTACTCTTAGGGATCCAGATTTCTTTACAATGTACTATGAATTGCTAAGAAGTTAAGGAGGAAGGAATATCAGAAGGAAAATCTTTCGTTTATTTGCCTGAAATTAGTGAGAAATGAATGATTCTGTGTCTTCTAAATTCTTGAGAATGTGGGTTCATTCATTTCAAACTCATCACTGTAAACTTCTGTGTATAAACCTGAACATGAAACATCATGTTTTCCTTTTGCCCTTGGGTAATTAGAGCAGGAAGGTCACCAGTTTCAAGTAGGAAGAGCCAAGAACCTTATGGTTCTGAGTAGTGACCCTGCCAGAGACTTATTTCTATCATGGACAGTAGACCCAAGTGAAGGGAATCAAAAACCACCCTTTGTACTTTCTTCATTTAAGCCTATGCCAGGGATGACTGCATTCATAATAGTAATGCTAACAAACAAATAAATAAATTTTAATATGCTTTCATTTCTCTAATACTTCTATAATATCAGAGTTGAAAAGATCTGGGTATTTATCTGAAATAAACCATAAGGTTTGCTCTAGACTAAATGATGACCATCTGATGAGAGCAATATTTCCAGAATTAGATTGCCCTGCACCCCTCGGGCACTGAAGACAGGGCTTATGACCCATCCTAAACCTGGTAACCCCCAGACATATCACTCCCATTGGCCTTTGTTACCTCTCTGACCTGAGACCATTTAAAACCCCACTCAGCCTCTTCCAGGGCATGGCTCTATCCCAGCCTCATCAGGGACCTGTATGGTCCATCCTGGAGCATACTCCAATAAACTCCTATCTCTTCACTTTATTCATCTCTGTCCCTCTGTCTGTTCCCAGTGAGGTCTCCAACGCATCGTAAACTTTACATAAAACAATGCCAGGATAAAAATGAACCTAGACTATTTATTTCCCCATCATTATACAATGGGAATCACTATACAAATAATTGAAGGATTACTGTCTGAAAATTCATGAGTACTGAGTGGATATAACTATGTTTTTTCTTATTTGGCCACATCCAGTGATGCTCAAGGGTCACTCCTGGCTCTGCACTAAGGAATTACTCCTGGCAGTATTCAGCATATGAGATGCCAGGGAACAAAACCTGGGAAAGATGCATGAAAGGCAAGTGCTGTATTATTCCACTGATATGACAATAGTCACTGTATTATTGATCCAGTCCTAAAGTGGATATAACTTTTTATATCCCCATTTGCAAGGAACTTGGACTTAGTTTTAAACTAATTTTTTCAGACTTACCTGCTGACTTAGAGCCCAGCTGAGATTCAAGTTTAGATCATTGAACTTTATTTCTTCTATAGAACTGATGCCAGGGATATTTATTTCTCAGAAAAACTGCTGAGGAATAGTGATTGAAAGAATGCTGGTAGTATCCCATCATTTCTTAACCTTCCTTCCTCTACTAAATATTTCCATTACCCATATACACAGAATCTGTAGTAACTCAAGAGTTTTCTGTGTGTTCCCATCTATTGCAGAGAATGAACAAACTCATGTCAGGTACTGATACTACTAAAGAATTAGTCTTCCTTGGGATAAATAATAAATTTGAGGCAAATAGCATCAATTACAGGAAGAGCTATAGTGCTGGTTAACTAATAATAGTTGACATTGAGATAACTTTTACAATATTTCTTGTAATCTGTTTTTGGTGTTTGTTTTTTTAAAAAAAATGTTTTTCTCCCTCCATTTCCAAAAGTAACAGTGCTGATTTGTTTGTGCCCATTTCCATGAACCCTCAGCTCTATCCTAGATTTTCTTGTCATTGATTCTTCAGTTTTGTTTCTTCCACTTCATTAACCAACCAGACAGTCCATTTGTACTGCCCAGAGTTGATGTACATGCCTACCCCTAGGCACCTCTCTACCATACTGAGCAGATGGCCAATTATAGTACACTACCTGCATCTCTGCCTACCAGGAGGGCTTCAAGCTCACCCCCCGCTGTGGTCGTCATGCAGCAACAATCATTTATAGCAAGGACCAATGTATCCTGCTGACACCGCTATGAACTGTGTCTTAACTGCACAGCAGCAGGAGAGACTGAAGCCTTCCTGGAACCCAATACCTGCCAGGAGAGTTGGTTATGCTGCTTCAGCGGGGAGTGGTTGCTACAGCCATAGAGACTGTAGTGGCTGCTTAGGGTGATGTTAAATGAATCTGAGAGGCTCTTCTAAAAAGTGTGTTGGATGTTTCAGAGAGCTATTTGACTGTGACAGTAGTCTTAAGAATATACTGAAGATCTAGAATTTTGTAGACCACGTTTAAAGATGCATTGCTATGCACATGCTATTTTTTATGAATACTAAAAGTCTGAGCAACACATGGAAATCAGTAAATATCTCCCTAGTATTATTCAATAATTTAGTTTCAGGTTTCTTTTGATTTTTAGCTACACCCAGTGGTACCCACAGACTTCTCCCCACTAAAGTTTGGGAATCATTCTCTCTGAAAGTGTTCATGGGACCATACAGTGCCAGGGATGGAACGTAGACCTCTGAGTGAAAAACATGTGTTCAGTCCATTGAGTTATCTCTAAAGGTTCAAAGATCTCTATTCTTATGTTTATCCAATTATTATTTGGTAAGCATGAGAGATTTTTTTAAAGATTCAGGGTTTTTGCTTAATATATTTACATAATTCTTACAAATTTTGTGAACTTGAGTAAGTTGTTTGAAGTTCAATTTCCTTATCTCTAATATGTGAATAATAGTTGCCTTGTAGTATTTTTTGCTATGATCTTTCTTAATAGAAGGAAACTCTAATCATCTTGATAACTAGCAAAGCAATCTTCTACTCTATTAATCAAGATAAATTAGGTTATGGTACAATAACAAATCAATCTCAGAATCCCAAGACAATACAACATGCATTTGGCTTTCACTAAGACAAGTTCATGATGGGTGAGTGAGGGTCATGTCCAGATTAACAATCAATCCCTTGTTATAACTCAACCATAAGAGACATGTGGTTCATTTAGCCACTCAAGTTGAGAAAAAGTATTTTTCATTTTTCCTAGAGTAATTGAAAGTTTTACATTAGCAATTGAGACCTTCAGCCCAGAAACATCACATCATCAGTTCATAGTCCAATGGTGAGAGCTATTCTCATGCATTCGCCTAATTAATTGCATTGTATCCTGATACTAAGGAAGTTCAGTAATTTTTAAAAATGTTTTGTTAAATGAACAAAAGAAAAAATAAGCAAATATATCAGAATCATTCTTTATATGTAGCATTATTTCTAAGTGAGAAGAACTATGCTCTTGACGCGCTTTTCTTTAGTAACCAAGATAAAAGCTGACTAGATAAAAAAAAAAGTCTGCTGTGGGTTCTCCTCTAAACATACCTTTTATAATTATGGCTTTAGAAACATTTTCAGTCATTCTTTTTCCTTCTTTGCAGCATCAGTTGAGAAGACATTAAAAAAAAAACCCTCTACATTTGGTTTGCCTCATTTAAAAACCATTCAAAGGAATTTGACAACAGCATTAGGTGTCCCCATCACAGCTTCACAGATCAGTTAATGTAAGCCCGCTTTCAAGTACAAATCTAAAAGTACAGGTGCATCTTCCCTCTGAACCCTTTGAAGTTTACCCATCCTCATTTAATGTGATAATGTAATCTATATGTTCAGAATCCATTTGCAGGGCCGTAAAGGGACAATGGCACACAAAGGAAAGATGAACTGCTCTCCGGGGTGAAATCTATCTCCTCCGCACATTTATCTTGGGCAGACACTGTTGTTTAAACTAAAAATAATCACAGCCAGTTCCATGACATTAACCTGCTTAGTTACTCCTGCATAAAAACCAGGAAAGGAAATGAGGGCAAAGGTGAACTGTGAGCCTGAGGATTATTTTATTTCTCTACTCACACTGCTTCCATCCTGCCTGGAGGAAAAGGTGTTGGACACTTCTGTTGATTTCTCAAGTTATAATTAATATACTTGGGCTGTTGTGGCATATAAAAGATTAGGATGCTGAACACTACTTACGGGAACAATGCAGCCAGATTACCAGTTAGCACTCAGAAGTCTTTGCCATCCCTCTGAGCTCCATGATATTATTTAGAAGACACTCCTTACCCATTTTTATTTTTCTTGTATTTCAACATACTCTAAACGTGTAAAAGGCAAACATATTAATAGGCTTAATGTAGCTTCTTTCATCAAAAAATATGTGAATAATAACACCTATCCTGGAAAAACACAAAAGAGAAAAAACATTCTGAAAAATAAAGGGGAAGGGACTCCACATTGAGACTGGAGAAGGTACAAGGGTAAGTTGGAAAATAGAATACATAATGAGCTAAAGGAAAAAGGTTAAAGCCCTTTATCCTTATTTGTATGCCGTGACCCTTAAGGATTCACATAGACACTGGTCATATTCAGGCCACATAGGAGGAAAGTGGCCTAAGGAGATTCCTTCTTTTTTGTCCTCTCAGAAACAAGTAATTATTTCTTATCTATGGGGAAAGTCATTCCAGGGGGGTGCCTAGTAAAGCAACAGCAGCAAAAATATGAACCTTGAGCCAAAAAGCACTCACATTTCCAATCTCTCTCATTGCTCTTTTTGTGCTCATGAAGTAACCCTGCCTGGTGGTTTTAAAACCTTTTGCTTTTTCCCTTCCCAAGCTTCCTACTTCAAATGACAAGTAGTTGTCTATAACAAAATGACAGTTATCAAAAACTAAACAAAATGGAAGTTATTTGCTCAACAACCGATGTGTTCCAGTTAACTGCAGAAGACAAAATGAAGCTACAGAATCTCAAATAGTTATGTTTTGTAGGGCGACTGGCTCTGAAATTTTCTTAACCGCTCCCAGTGGTAGCTATATTACCAATGTGACTTTAATATTGGGTCAGAGACATCTTTCTTAGCTTCTCAAATAAACATAGATGCTCTTTTAGGGCAAAAGGGACGTGTACCTCTTACATTCTGTGTTGTTCACTGGCTGAGCAATCAAATTACCATCAGATAGATTAGTAGGAGAAAAGAACAAATTTAATTGCATGAACATGGCTGGTCTATAGAGATGTCAGTTTTAAGATCAACGGGGACAAAATGAGGGCATTTATCTTGAGTTAAGGAATAAGAAATGGTCTGGGAGTTTCAAAAGAGGGTGGGGGAGTGGTCTCACATGAACAGAAGCGGAAGACTCACAGCAGACCAGATGTTCTATGATTTCATGTTTGCCCTGGCATAGAGGTGAATTCTCAGGTAGGAAGATTATTTCTGATAAAAAAATATTCTAATTCTGAGCAGTAGTTTTAGATTAGTTAGGTGTGTGTTCAAAGTTTCTGTAAAAGCTGCAAGATTGACCTTATTTGAAATCATCCATAGACCAAAACAACACTTTTGGGAAGATGCTTGGATGTTTTGGAAAGCCTAGGCTTCATGGATTTGAGTTCTCCTGGAGCTTTGGACTTTCATTATTGCTCAAGTTTCACATATACTCATAGAATTTCTTAGTAATGCGTGTGCCCCGGCTCAGTTGGGTTCCTTCTTGGTTTATCATGTGTCCCCATCTTTTAGCATAGACCATGATAAATGCAGACATATAATATAATTATGCTTATTCAATGGGTTAGTGAATACAGAGCGATAACTAAACTAGTCCAAACTAACGTCAGGGACCCTGATTGTTTCTGTCCCTCCCTCCTCCTACCTTTTTACTTCTGCTCATGATACTCTTATTCAATGTGTTCTTTAATCAAGAATTCTGTCTTTGGGGGAGCGAAAAGGACAGGAAAGAAAAAAAAATGTTAAAATTGAACATCCAACTGATGCTGTGTTTATCATGTTATTCCAACAAAACTGACCTAGGATAATGGTAAGAGTCTTAGGCATTCAGGTGAGGTGTGGGTAACCTTGTACAACAAAACCATAAAAGTTCACACTATTTCAACCATCTTAACTAAACTACAATAGATGAAAATAAGATTAAATATTATTTCTCATGTGCACTGGAAGCTTTGGCATCTAATTAAAGGATTTTTTAATCATCTTGAGCTTCAGATATTTATAGGCATATGCTGAAAGAAATGTTTCAGTTAGGTTTAC
Source organism: Sorex araneus (assembly GCF_027595985.1). Taxonomy (NCBI): domain Eukaryota; kingdom Metazoa; phylum Chordata; class Mammalia; order Eulipotyphla; family Soricidae; genus Sorex; species Sorex araneus. The sequence continues at coordinate 39,478,199 of NC_073311.1, read as the reverse complement.
CTATGTGAGTTAGTCCTAATGAAACAGAACACTCAAAAAAGGGCAGGAGGACTCTTTTTAATGACTTTTTTATGTACTTAAACCTTCTTTTTAAGAACAGTTTAGATTTGCAGAGATCTTGCAAATACAATACAGATTTCGCACCTACTCACAACCTAGTTCTCTCCATTATTAATATCTTATGTAACTATTGCAACATTGACATTCTCTGATAAAACTCTGCATTTTATCCACATTTCCTGGATTCTTACTTAATGTTCTTTATTTGTTCTGGACTCTTATATAGAATGTCATATATTCAGTCACATCTTAGAAATTCTTTATTGTCTAGGGTAGTGGGGACGGGGGTAGAGACAAAATCATATCACCAGTGTTATGTAAATGTATTACAAAAGTTTGAGGTCTCTTCTGTGCATTAATTGTTGGATTATGTGCATCTGTACCAGAAACTACTTTCGACAAGTCCTTTTGGAGACCACATAAAGAGGAATTCTGAAAATACAGGTAGAACGAATTCTTCTCTGTGACTATTTTGCAATCGTTCATTCATAGTTTTGACTATTCTGTCTCTTAAGTAGATGCATATTTATTCACTGTCACTGTCATACGGTTGCTCATAGATTTGCTCGAGTGGGCAGCAGTAACATCTCCATTATGAGACTTATTGTTACTATTTTTGGTATATTGAATACACCACAGGTAGCTTGCCAGGCTCTGCCGTGCGGGGGTGGAGGAATGGAACCTGAGTTAGCTGCATGCAAGTCAAACGCTCTACCCGCTGTACTATTAAATCTATAACCTTATCCTACCTTTTCATGTTGCTCATATTACTCAAAATTTAGCCCCTGGGAATTCTTTCAGTTAGTGTCTGTGTCTCTTTGACATGTCCCTTTTCATTGTAGGATTAAAAAAAAAAATTTGGCTACACCCAATGATGCACAGGAGTTACTCCTGGTTCTGCACTCAGGAATTACTCCTGGCGGTACTCAGAGGACCATATGAGATGCTGAGAATCGAACCTGAGTCGGCCACGTGCAAGACAAACACCCTACCCACTATGCAATTGCTCTAGCCCCTCACTGTGGGATTTTACTATTTATCAGCACCAATTTTCTGGCAATAGAAATTGTTCTAGGTTACTCTTGGAGAGCTCCCATTCTAACCCTTGAATCAGCCATTTCAGCTGTTTCTTCCAGGAATGTTATTACTTGTACTGGAGAATAATGCTAGAAACCAGTATCTGCCCTGTAGGCAGCATATTGCTATTGAAATACAATGACTTCTAAACTCTGCATTGATATAACAAGAAAATATATGTGTGCAGATTGACAGCTAAAGAGAACCTAGAGAAATATTTCAATATGCAACCATTGTATCTGTCTATATTAAAGCTAAGTGTTCTCACATGATATTTCATACTCTAATTCATTGTAACATGGACTGCCCTATCCTCCTCCCAGTGCAAATCTGTGAACTCTGACTTCAGTAGTGATAAACTTGACTTCTACCACCCATTTCTTAATAGTTCAATTCTATTCCTCCCTTATGGCAGTATCACAATTGTTAACTGATGCCCTTGTGGAATATGCCTTTATCAGCTAGAATGCAGTGCTTATCTACATTATTTTCTTTTGCCTTTAGTTTAATCTCCTACTCATTTCCAAAGTTACTTTGGTCTGCATCTTTTCCCTTCCACCCCCTCCAATAAGGTTGTTTCAGATACTTGCAATGCAGTCAGATTCTTTTTTGTGAAATTGTTTTGTGAAATCCTGTGATTACCAGACCTCTGAAATAATATTAAGATAATTTGCATAAATTTAAGTTCATTGCTGTGTTGCAAAATTCAGTGGGTTTGATAAATAAATAATGTCATATACCACAATTACAATATTATGCAGAATAGTTTCATGTCCTAAAAATTCCTCTGTGCTTTTTCATTCAATCCTTTCTTTCCTCCCTTTCTACTTGAAAAATTACTAGATTTTTATCCTTTACAGAAGGCCATATTATTGAAATTATGTAGTCTGTTACATTCCAAAACAGTTTCTGCCACTTAGCAATAAGCATTTAAAAATTACCCATTTCAAGGGCTGGGGTTGATAACTCATTTTTATTGCTGATTAATATTCCATCATAGAGCTATACCACAGTTTTTTATCCATACATTTATTGAAAGATGTTCTAGCTGCTTCTAGTTCATAGTGATTGTGCATAAAATTGTCATAAATATCCAACTGCATGTTTTTGCATGGACATCATTTTAAAATCACTGTCATTGTATCACTGTCATCCCATTGATCATCGATTTTCTTGAGCAGGTGCCAGTAACATCTCCATTCATCCTAGCCCTGAGATTTTAGCAGTATCTCTTTATTCATCTTTCCCAACTGTGCCACAATTGAAGCTTTTTCAGGGTCAGGGGAATGAGACCCAACATTGTTACTGTTTTTGGCATATCACAATATGCCACTGGGAGCTTGGTAGGCTTTGCCGTTTGAATCAGTTGGATAAATACCTAGGAGTGCAGTTACTGATTATCTACAGTAACTTTCAATAACTACCTAAGCAAAGAATCACAAAAACAGTAAATATAAGAGTTTATGAAAGCAATGGGTGAGACCTATTTGTGATCATGAGAAGGTCGTATTTTATGTCATATGAACTAGAAAGGTTTAACAAATAAAGGGTCATGTATTTACATATGTTACTGAAGTGAGAATGTGGGTTTGAAATTGTCAAAAGAATGTGCAAAGGGTCTGAGGCTCCAATAGTAATATGCTTATGATTTGTAAAGTGTTCTCCCTTCTGAAATCCAGCATGCCATTTTGTCAGTAAAGAACCACAACACCCAAAAGTAGAGAGAGAGAAAAAGGGAATGCCCTGCCACAGAGGCGGTATGGGGTGGAGGGGGCAGGGTGGAGATGGTGGGAGGGATGCTGGGACCATCTGTGGTGGAAAATGGGCACTGATGGAGGAATGGGTACTCGACCATTGTATGACTGAAACACAAGCACAAAAGTTTGTAAGTCTATAACTGTACCTCATGGTGATCCACTAATAAAAACTTAAAAAAAAAAAAAGAAGAGTACTGCACCTGGTCCAGACAAGGTCAGACCCAAATACCTGAAGAATCTACCTCCAGTACTCATCAATACACTGGCTTGGCTTTTCACATGCTACCTGTCTAAATGCAAGGTTCTGTCCCAGTGGAAAACCAGCAGGGCAGAAGGACTGTTTCATTGTACAAGAAAGGAGACATCCACGACATTGGCAACTCTCTCCTAATCTTCTGTTGTCTGTTGTCTACAAGTTGTTCACTTGAATCATCCTGAAAAGGATTGGCAGAACACTGGATGAAGGACAACCATGCAAGCAAGCCAGGATCTGAAAAAGATTCAGCACGATCGACCATATCCACATGGTGACCAAGCTCATTGAGTTTTTGCAAGAATTCAAGATGCCGCTCCGTCTAACGTTCATGGATTTAAAGAAGACTTTTGATTCTGTTGAGACTAAAGCTGTCATTGAAGCCCTAGCCAAACAGGGCATTCAAACATCAGGATCCTCTGTGAACTGTTATTATGGATTCACCACCAGAATCTCACTATTCTACAAGAAAGTGATCATCGACATAAAGAGAGCAGATTGACAGGGCAATACTATTTCACTGAAACTCTTCATTGCCACCCTCGAGAACATCATGCGATGACTTGAATGGGAAGGAATGGGAGTGAAGATAGACATTCGGCAGCTACACAACCTCCAGTTCACTGATGATGTCATTCTAATAACACCAAATATTAGCCAAGCGGCACAAATGCACAAATGCTGGCCAACTTCTACTGTGAGTGTGGAAAGGTCAGACTATAGCTGAATCTCACGAAAAAAATGTTCATGAGAAACAGACTAGTTCCTGACATTCCATTTGCTCTCAATGGAATGAACATCTCTGAATGCAGCAGTTATGTGTACCTAGGTCAATAACTCAACATTACAAATGACCTGCCACCTGAACTGTGCAGGAGGAAGAGAGCGGCCTGAACTACCTTCAAGAGTGTCAAAGAAGTTGTTAAGAGAACAAAGAACCTTCAGCTCCAGGAACATCTTTTTGACTCCACTGTTCTCCTGCACTAACATATGTCTCAGAGACCTGGGCCCTACAAAAACAGGACAAGAACGCTGTTCGGGTCTCCTAGAGTGGAATCAAAAGAGCTATGCCTGAAATATCACACTTCACTCAAGTGAGAGAAGAAATAGAGAGTTCCAACCTCTGTCAATGACCGAGAATCAGGGACACTGTCTCATTTGCCAAGGCGTTGAAAATCAGATGAGCTGGACACGTAATGTGATTTGGAGACAACTGCTGGACTAGAGTCATTAAAAACTGGATTCCACAGGATGTCAAAAGAACGCCTGGCCGCCCACCTATATGAGATGGTCAGACTTCTTTGTCAAGACCCTGAATGAACGGTTTGAGGCTCATCATGTTCCTGGAGCAAGCAGACGCCATTGGACTACACTAGCATGTGACAGGGATGAATAGAGATGTTACTGGCTCCCGCTCGAGCAAATCAATGAACAATGGGAGACAAGTGATAAAAGTGATACAAGTGATTTATAAAGAGCACAGAAAAGAGTGCAGATTAAATCAATATATAAAGAAAAAAATGTGAGACCATAAAATAAAGTAAAAAATTTTAAAAGGGGTGACAGGTTATACAGGATCTTCAGACTATGGCAAGAATGCTATTCATTGCATTTTCTTCTGAATAAGACAGAAAAACAAAAGAAAAATAGGGGAGAAGAATGATAGATTTTACAATCCTTTTTGTGCTCAGAGTGAAAGAAAATAATTCATTTTCAAGTTTCAGGTTCTGGATTATTCCTTCAGTATCACCTCAAGTGTGTGGTCAGGCAAATTTTTCTTGAATGAGGAGGACAAGGGCATGTGATTTCTATACATGTAATAACTATCACCACCCACCATGACCACATACCAGTTGTATAATGCTTCCATGTTTCAGTGTTCCATCATTCTGTGATTTAGGCAAAGAAAGGAAAAACTTACTTTAAATTCATACATATAAGCATTGTAATTAATATGTTAGTGAGGGTCCAGAGAGGTAATATGGGGTCAAAGTCCTTGCCTTGCATACAACAGACCCCGGCTCAAACCACCATACCTCATTTGGTCTCCATACCACCAGGAGTGATTCCAGAATACAGAGCCAGAAGCAAGCCTAGTGCCCATAACCCCTCCCCCCAATCATAAAATAGGCTCTTACAATTCTTACAATCTCAGGATTGTAAGAATAAAAAATGTATTTCTGTACTATGCAGGATTAACATTTAATGAACACTTACTGTATGCCAAAAATGTATAGGGTTTAACCTATTTCATCCTTCTCAATCCTATGAGACATGCCATGCTATACATAAGGAAAGTGAGGTACAGAGCTATCATGTATCCTTCTCAAAAGCACCCTGCTCAAATGGGCAGAGCTATAATTCATCCCTTTGGCTCCAAAACTCTAATTCTTAACAATCTATCAGTTAAGGATTACAGTGCTTGTAGATAAAAATTATGGTTACTCTTCTGAAGACTGAGATAACTCCAGCAAGATGATATTTTGTTTGAGGCATTTTCCAATAGAGACTGTCTCCACTTGTTGATGGTCTTTAAGGTGACAGAACTCTATCCCAAATTCTATGAGAATTCATGCATCCCTGGTCTGCTTAGCTATCCTAATTAGAGTTACTGATTCAGAAATGTGCATGTCACCAACGTGCCAAGGAAACAGTTTTGCAATTTTTCAGTGGTGACAAAGAATCCTTATTTCCACTATGAAGCTATCAATGTGGAAATGCTGGTTGTGGTCATATTGCTACCAGTTGAAAAGAAAGAGAATCTACTGAGTGGAGCCTATAATTAAGAATAAATAAAACACAACCAGGAACCACTGAATTTTAGCTCCCTGAGTCCACCTGCGTCTATATTCGGTTGCGTCTGAACTGTATTGTTGAGTCAATAAACTCCTCTTTACAATTTCTCTCTCATTTGTTTCTTTTTAAAGATTTTTGATGTATCTAATATATGACCCAATAAATATGGTAATGTATCCATAGATAAGACCTCAATATTCAAGTCTTGGACCAGAGAGACGGTATCGTCCTGGTTATATGGTTATAGCCATATAACCCCAAGCCTGCCAGGAATTATCTAGGAGCTCAGAGCCAGAAGAAAGCCCTGAGCATCACTCGGTGTGAACAAAAACATACAAAAAAAAATGTTCAGCTTCCTAACTTTGCTGTCCTATGTGGAAGAGGGAACATTTTGGAGAGTGAGAATTAGCCTGGAATTAGCAGATTGGATTTAAATTCTAGCTTAGCAGCTAGCAGTTACCTAGTCTCTGAACAGGTCAGTCCCTCCTTGAGCATCATCTGTCCCATGGCAAAATGGAAGCCTTCGAGCATTGTGAGAAGCAAATGGGATGGCATATATGAAAACATCTCTCAGACTACCAGGCATGTTGTAGGAGATGAATAAACTCTAGCTGTTTGACACCAGAACTGTACTAAGAAAGGCATGTTGAAAAGTGACAATTTTTAGAATTGTAAGAATGATAGCACAAATAGTATGCTAGACATCATACCATTAATATGATGTGTCTATTTTGGTAGGAGATAAAAGGACTTGCTTCTAAGTGACAGAACCAGTATTTGAACTAAGGGTTCATGATGATTAAAGTCTATAATTTTTCCTCTGCATTGAGATTTCCTCTCAAGTAAATGTACTCACATGCATCAGAAACCAAGATGAGAGACTAAAGATGGCACTAAGGCATATATCCAAGAAGGTAAAAATTATCTCTATTCAATTGAAAATCAGGAAAAGGAGGGAAGATACCATTTTATCTCCCTTTGGGGAAAATGCCGGCAATCCTTTAGACCCAAACATTGATCCAGTAAAAAGTGAAGAAAATTATTCTCTATGCACAGCTTCCATTTTTGTCCTAAAAAAGGGGGAGAAATCCTCACTCTTCATGGCACTTCCCCCACCTTATTCCCAATCAATCTTAATTTTTAAAAGGATTCTCTGAATAATTAAAGTGGCCAATTGTGAAAAGAGGCATTAAGGTACTAGGGGACAATTGGTTTTATATTTGCCATGGTTCTCAGGCCTAGATGGTTTGAATGCTTGAATGGGAGAAATGGTTATATATTGCTAAAGAGTTCATTCATTGCTGTTTGTTCATCAATAATAGATACTTTCACTTAGGAAGGTTAAGTGACCCATACATTATTTGCTCAGTGTGGTTTCATAGTCTAAAACTATGAAGACAATTGCATGCTTTTCTCGCCTTAGATATCCCCTTACTCCCTGAGCCTTGTTTTAGCTGCTAAACTATACAACTGGAACTGCAATTTAATGCAATTTCTCTCGTCCATTTTGCTGATTGCAACTATTTAGTACATTCTCAAAGAAAGATGATTACAACTAGCTGGTTCTTAATGCTTAATTTATTTACATGGATTCCTGCTACAGAGTTATTTTATTCATCTCCCAAATGATGGCATAAAATCATTGAAAAATGATGGGCAATAAACATGGCTCTTCTGCTGTCATTCTCTGTGGAGAATAACACCCATTGTCACTGTTAACATTGGTTGACCTGTGTTCCACTGCTCTTAAAGCTCGGTCGTAATGAAGGTGGTGCAGACATAAAATTCCTTTATTGCTATTTTGTTCTGACAACAATTGCACAATAACAGACTTTTTTAGTTAAAATAAACCCCATAGCAAATTGGCATTTTTTTGTGTTGCTAACTGAAGCAAAGCCACATATATTTTCCCATTTTCTTTCTCTTTCTTTTTTATTCTTTTTTGAAAGAATGTCATATTAGTGGGAAGAAAGGGTGGGTTTTTGGAACCATGACTGCATTCTAATTGTCTCTTCTGTTGTTGCCCAGGCAAGGCTATTCACATTAAGCTGAACAAATGCCACATTTGCATTTCTGATAAGTGCTAGAATTTTTTGCACTTCTTTAGCAATTCTTTCAGTGAGTACACCTGAAAAGTCACCAAAATTAGTCTTCCAGGATTGCTCAGCAGCTCTTCAAAATTGGGGAAAAAGGCTTGGAAAAAAAAATGGATTTTTTACCCCTAAATTGGAAAAAGGTCTTGAGTCAGCAGAATGGACTTTGCCTTCTTTATTTGGGGATTAGAGTAAGAACAAGGCAATAAAGTTAAACAGCGCAGACTGGGTTTCTTTTTTTTTTTTTTCTCTAACTAAATAGTAAAGGCAAGTTTGTGGTAGCCGTCAGTATCAGCCCACACACCAGACAGCAGAACGCAACAAGAAAAGCCGTTTACTATTTCTTATCTAAACAAACCCCAAAAACCTTAAAAAAAAATCCTTCTTTTAGTGTGGTTTTTCTTTCTTTTTTTTCTTCACTCCTTTGGTTTAGTCATAGCCAGCAGTGTTCAGGGCTCATTCCCAGCTCTGTTCTCAGGGATTCTGGGATTATCACTTTTGGAGGGGCTCAGGGGACCATTTTGGTGCCGGGAATCAAACCTGAGTTGGTCAAATGCTAGGCAAATGCCCTACTACTGTACTATTGCTCCAGCCACCCCCCCAAGTTTCTTTTTTTTTTCCTAAAAAATGCAACATCTTTTTTTCTCACTTTTTTTGCTACAACAAAATCCTCACCTTTTCTGTTTCATTCAAAATGCCATTATTATACTATTACAAATAGGACTATACATTCCTATTCAAGGAGATACTGAAGGATTGCTGTTGAGGTACCATTTGTACTGCAATTATTTTAACTTCAAAATCATGCTGTTTCCCATAATATGCAAGGGAAAAAATCAAAAGGTAATTGAGCATTCTATCCACAACCTCACTTCTTTTTGTCATAGAATCATCACTATTAAATTTTGAAATTTATTTCCGATAAAAACTAAAGTAAGAATGCCTTGAAAATAAAGCAGCCATAGAGAGACACAATGAAACATGAGTTTCATGAAAGTTACATTGTTTATATCTTTCCCTTTTTTGCCCTTTAGGGGTTCAACCTCAAGGTTGAACATGTCAGCATCAGTTTAAACAAAACACTGGACACATCTAAGTTTCCACTTACTGTCTGCAAAAATATATGACCTTCCCTTATTATAATTATGAATTCTCAATTTCCAAAGAAAAATACCCCCAAATCTTTCCACTATTGCATCTAAAGTTCTGAACCAAAAAGAAGAAATGGTTGTCTTTGAAACATATGAAATGATAATATGATATTTAGCCTAGGACAGATTGCATCAGCTGTAAAAGAAGAAAAAGTGGGGGTAAGGTAGAGAAATGCTTGATTATTAATTGTTCCCCTCTAGAATTGAGAATAAATTTGATGGAAATAATGAGGGACGTTGCTTATTAGATCCATGCATTGCATCCCTTCTTTCTCAGGGGACTGGCATTTCCTCCCCATCCATCCTTATCTCATCTTTAATTCTCTTTTATTGGGGTAAGAAATGCTCCCAGATGATCATTCTCATCTGGCGGTGGTCAAATTCTGCACAACCCAGTTACATGTAAGTGTTTCTGTGCACAAATGCGCTCAGGAGTCAACAGAAATCAGAATTACCCGGTGATTGAGGTTGAATGTTGGTCCACAAAGAGAGAGATCTATGTCCTAATTCTGAGTCCTGTGACTGACTTGCTTGGAAAAAATAAAAGGTTGATGTAGATCTAATTAACGTGCGACATTGAGATAAAAATCACACTTGATTATGCACAGGGTATCTACATCCAATATCAAGGATCTTTGTAAGACATAAGAAGGTGATGTAAGAACAAAGGCAGTGACTCAGGCAATGTAGGCGCAAGCAGAGATGCCAAGGAATGTCAACAGTTACAAGAAGCTGAAAGAAGTTAGGAAAGATTCTCCCCTGGAGTCTTCAACAATTTAATTTCAAGCTTCTGGCCTCCAGGACTTTGAGTGAATAAATTTCTGTTGCTCTTAGCCACCCAATTTGTGGTAATTTGTTGTGGCAGCCCCAGGGAGCTAATACACCTGAGGAGATTACAAAAAAAAAAAAATCTCATCCCAAAATATACCCCCAGAACAATTAAATAAGAATCTCTGCAGGTAGGATCTAAGCATCAGTAAGTTTTAAAGCTCTCCCAGGTGATTACAAAGAACATGAAGGCTGAGAACCTCCCACTTTGTACTCAGGCTATTGCTCTTGCTTACTAGCTAAAATCACTTCCATGCAGACCTGGAGGCCAAAATGATTTGGGAAAACTTCATCTGATAGGTCTGTCGATTTGATTTTTTTAGATAGGAGAGCTGTAGGTTTCAAGTTTACCTCAAATGGTCCACTTCATCCAATCTGACTGTAAGATAATAGTATTTTAAAGATCTATTGTTTCCCAAGAATCTCTAGGTCAGGCACTATGTCTAAAAGAAACTATGCAAACTTTGTCCCTGCCCTCTGGGGCTTACAATCTGTGGAGGACTATAAATACAGATATAAGCAATTGTAATATAAAGTGGCAGGTCAATGAGATCAGGAATGCTGTAGGAATTGGAAGCTCATGGAGAGGGAACAAGGGACGTAGAGGTGGGTTAAGGGAGGATTTCTGGAGACAGTGGCACCTACACTTAGTCAAAATAAAATTAGCACCTGACTCAAAATGGAATACTCACGTGGAACGTGTTCTAGGTAGAAGCAAATAAAAGGCAGGGGTACAGATATGGAGCAGGGACCAGGTAGAGATCAGGGGTAAAATTTATATTCTAACAACTGTCTACAGCTCCCCTTATGTTAATTTTATTGGCATGCAGCAATGCTCATTCATGTCTGATTCAGCTGTGGTTGCTTTGGCACCACAATGCCAAGTTATGACAAAGAACATTTGACCCACAAATCCTGAAAAAGAGTATTTCCATCAAGTCCTTTATAGGAAAACTGTAAAAAACATCTGTGAGAGGGGGGCAACAGGGGAGAGCCCTGGTGGCTCTCCCCATCGGCCACCGCCCCCCCAAAACCCCAGGTACAGGGAGATGGGTCCCGGGCCGCTGGCTCAGATGGAGTGGGCCGGGGGCTTAGGTCAAGAGAACAGATGCCCAGGAGGAAAATAACAGGTAGAGTCAAATGACTCCCAGGTTACCAAAGCATAGCATTTGCTACAGTCTTCCTGTGCCCATATAAAAGGATTTGGCTCTGAATAAACTATATAAAGGACTCAAGGGAAGGAGAAAAACAATATTTACAAGTCAACAGAACACAAAGAAAAAAGTTACAAATAAACAGAGGAATGGGAGCACTATGATGGGAGTAACCAATAAACCTGAACTACCTGAGGCTATGTTATCTTACAGAAAACCATGTTGCTTCTTTCCCTAAGCATCAGATGATCAGACAAAGATCGTAGAATGCTCAGAAAGATGCTGGAGGGTGGGTTTGTAATTGTGAGTGGATGAGTGGTACAGAGATAAGTTCAATTGGCAAGTAAGGGCCCAGACTCTGAAGAGAGTAGCCAGAGTACTAGGTGTGGTGTTTTTACACCCAAAGCAGTAATGGATCCCTGATGGGCTCAAAGGACAGAATGGCATGCTGGAAAGAAAAATCTGACTGTGCTAACATAATCAAGGTTAGTCTTTGAGCTCTTCCTCTGGGGCTAAAGGCTGTTGACTGTTCCCTTTGTAGCAGGCTGATTCCTGCAGATAACTTAACACTGCCAGCAATGTGCCTCCTAGGAAGGCCATCTGGTGAGGCAAGACAAACCCAAGGATTCCTGGAAAAATAAGTTTTCTTTGGTTTAACTTCCAGGCCTAGCATGTGGGTAGGCAGTCACTAAAGTAGTTATTAAAGCCTGGAGAGGTACAGAGAGGCAAGGAGAAGATAATAGTCATGATTTGGATTTGCTTTTATTGCAAAGCTCATTTTCTTTCAAGGCAAAGCAGGACAGACATATGAATGCAAGAGATAATGTGGGAGATAGAGAAAGAAGCACTTAGATAAATGATGGAGGAACTGAGTAAGCCCTTGTTGAGAGTCTGCCAAATGGATTTTTCTTTAAGTATTTGTCAAATAGTTACAGTCCAGTGACCCACTCAGACCTAGTCTAACTGTTAGGGATGCTATTAAGAAAAAAGAGTGTTGCTAACCTTTTTTCCTCCCTCCCTCCCTCCTTCCCTCCCTCCCTCCCTCCCTCCTTCCTTCCTTCCTTCCTTCCTTCCTTCCTTCCTTCCTTCCTTCCTTCCTTCCTTCCTTCCTTCCTTCCTTCCTTCCTTCCTTCCTCCCTCCCTCCCTCCCTCCCTCCCTCCTTCCTTCCTTCCCTCCTTCCTTCCTTCCTTCCTTCCTTCCTTCCTTCCTTCCTTCCTTCCTTCCTTCCTTCCTTCCTTCCTTCCTTACTTCCTTTTCCTTCCCTCTCTCTTCCTCTCTTCTTGTTTTTTTAATTGTCATATTTATCTTCTACATTCCCTTTCCTTCCTTTATTTTTTGTTCCAAAAGTAAAAAAACTTTGCATTTATTTTAATTGGGTTTCAATTGGAAACATATTAGTAAATGAAGTTATTATAAATAAAACACGGCAGACCTTTCTCGAGTTGAAGTAGCAGTTTCATCATCTTTTTTTTTTTAAATCAGAGGTAGTCTTCTGTAAGCCTTTTTGATGAGTTTCGTAAAAACAAAATCCATGTGGACTGAAATTTCTCAAACTTAGTTTCAGGTTAAAATTAAAGGTAAACATTTACTGAGAGTTAATGTCTTGCACGGGAATTAAAAAAAAAAAGATCTTTTCAAAGACTTCCATATCCCAAGAAAAATTGACTTGCTTTCTGAATTTCAAACTTTCATGTGCTAATCCTCTCCAAACCCTGGTGATAGGGCAAAGTTAAAAAGAACTAATCTAGGAATCGAATATAAGCAATAAAATTGGTTAACCTTTTCTATGATGAAAAATCAACCTCGCAAATACTGGGGCAGGTATCATGTGTTGGTTGAGGTGTCCATGTGGGACAGACCCATCACTCCAGTGCAGAGGAATAAGAGAGGTTTTAGAGCTTGATGTGCACTCTCCACTGAGCTTAAGTGCAGGCTAGCAATTGCATTTTAAAACAATGCTATAGTGGGCCTGGGGGAATAGCTCATTGACAAAAAGTGCCTGCTTTGCAAACATGAGGATGAAAGCTTGATCCCCAGAGCTAACCGTGTGTGCTGAGTTTAGTGTCTGCAGCTTTGCAGGTTGAGATTTCCAGTGTCAGAGTGTGTGATCTCTGACCCTCTGCAATCAGTTCTGTGCAAGCACAGTCACAAAAGTGTGTGACCCCTGTAATCACTGCAACTAAAATGATGTGCAAGCACCATAGCCAGGAGTGTGACAACTCCTGGTCTGGTGATCACTGCATCATGCTGTTTGCAAGTAACATGATTCAACTGGGAACATTGGTGGAGGGTACTGGACACCTGGGAGTGGGCTGCTATTGAAGCATTGTGCTCCTGAAAAGCATAAATATCTTTGTCACTTTGTAATTCATGGTGATTCCATAAAAAGTAAATATTTAAAAAATAATAAATAAAGGGGCACATCTCCTGGCAATAAGGTGTGCAAGCATCACATGTTTAAATGTTTGACCATTGGTGAAGACAACAATCTCAGGTGTGTGTATGACCCTTGCAGTCACAATAATGTAGAGGAAAGAGGGATTAGAGCCTTTTTCTCTGATCAATTCTCTTCAATCAGAGTTAAGAAAAAGAGGGGAAGGGAGATAGTACATGAGGTGAGGGGCATATATATCACATACAGATTACTGGTTTGGTCTTCTGCACTTCTTAGATCCATGAGCACTACTGGGTGTACCTCTGGTGGTTCCCAGCACCACAGAATCCATGAAGTGCCAATACCAATCAGTGTTGGCATCAAATTGTGTGGGGTCTGTTGGAAAGTATTTCAAAAGTAGTCCCAAATCTCCTGAGTACTACTTGCTCCCCTATATACACATACATTGGGAAGAAGAATAACCAAGAATGCTCCCCAGGGCAACTGAGGGATCCTACCAGCAAGAAATATATTTTTGCTGCACTTACTGCTGTTCTTGCAGAGAAGACTGAGATGATATGCTGAATCCCACATTATTTTGGTTCAGTGGAGTGGTCTGATTTTTTAATGAAACTCAGCAGTAACACTTGACTTCCAGAATTAGCTGGTCACTTTAACTTACTCACTTAGTATTTTTGTTTTCTCAACTTGTCCAGAGATTGAATAGAAAAGAAACCCCAATATTTAGCAGGACTTGTAAATTACTAGTTACTATGGACAAAGATATACCAGGAATTTAATGGTTTTGAGACTTAGTCTTAGCAGGATATCAAGTAGCTTGCCAATTGTCCTCAAGTGAAAACCACGGATTTAGCGTATAGTGGTCAGAAATGTTGTCATAACAGCTTACCATTTTTTACTTATAACACTAAGAATTGCTAATAAGTAATAATTACTTAGTAAATAGGCAAAAGTGCTTATACCTCCATATTGGCTTTATGGTCAAGAAAATTACGAGTAAATAAAAAAAATAGTAAATAAATATTACTAGAAGTAGCAGTAATGTTTGTCTCTCCATGTTGGTGTCATGGTCAAGAATATTTCCTGAGAGTGTCCTACATCCTCGTAATGCTCAGAAATAAGGACGGTGACTGCCCCAGTCACTATAACTCTGTTCAATACTTTGAACTCCATGAAATCTCTGAACAGGAATCAGGGTTCTAGGGCACCATGTACAGTATCATTAGTTCTTTTAAAGCAGTTGATTATATAACTAAGAGAACTTCATCCCAAAGTTTCTACTCATATATTACAAAATCAAAAGTCTGTTTAACCTCTTGTCCAGAAAGTGTTTCTAGAGGTTAGAAATGACTACACACCCCTGAGGTTAGCTTCCGCCCTCCCTGTGCCATGGCAATACAAACAGGAGTAGAGTTTGATATAACTAATCTTTCCAAATTTACTATTAGATCAAATCTTTCATCTCCACTAGGGACAAAATCAGTAAGAAGGAGACTTTAAAAAACACCCACCTTCTCCCTAGTACCAGAAAGAAAGAGGTGGGCTCAGAACATATTCCAAATGGTTTCTTGATGAAATTTAATTTTCTTCTTCAAAAGTAACTGATGAAAGGGGGTTGGGAGTTGCCACAGGTAAAACTTTTCCTAAAATGTCATCCTGCCTTTTAGCAGCATCTGGATAAAGCATCTGCACAAACAGAGTGTAAATAATTGATATATCTTTTGGGCAGCTGCCCAATTTATAACTTCCCCCTTAAGAAGTAAAAGTAGAGCAAAACCTGAAAAGCCACCCATGGAGATCAACTCAATGTGTGAAACTCACTTTTCCTAAGAAAAAAATCTAAACCCAATTCTCCTCCCAGCTTGGGCTGCGATGGTTTGCAGCCTGGCATCTGGGCTGGGAAATACATTTCCAAAGCGTGAAAAGAAGAGTCTTGTTTGTACCTATTATTTAGTACTTACCTGAACTATGAAAAGTTTGAGAGAGAGAGAAAAGCTGAAAAAAGGTTTAACGGATTTGTGTGTCTGTATCTGGCTGGTCTCTGGAGTAGCTGCTGATCATGCAGTTCCTGAGGATGTATTTCTAGTGGGAATGCAAATACAGGGCTGGCTGGAAACCATGGGAAGGTGGCAGCTTGGAAGGAGAAAGGGTTTAGGGCAGTGGTAAATGGAAGCAATACTAGAAGTGGTCATCTTGGATCAATTTTGGACACAATTACTGGCTTTGAACCCTCGGGCAAGGTATTGGATATCTTTAGGTCTCACTAGTATCAGGTTTTACCAAAGCTACAATTGAATGTGAGGTATGTTGAAATAGGAGGCTAATATCCCTGAGTTAGAATTTGGTTTGCTGTTGGCTGCATTAATCAGTACTAACTGTATGCTATTACTCTGAACTGCGTGGTTCCCTTAGTATTACCATGAAGATTAAGTCAACAAAAAGTGCTTATTTTATACCTATCCTTCAACCTTGCTTCTCTCCTTAAATCCCTTCTCCTTAGATACACTGTTCAATTTTCTTCGTCTGGTTGCTTGTTTTTTATGCTGTTTTTCCCTGTTTACCAATTTTGTATCATTACACAGCATGCATAGGTAAAATCATTCAATATTTGTCTTTTTTTCCTTCTGACTTAATTAATTTCACATAACATTCTCGAATTGTTTTCATTTTATTTCTAATAGCAAATTTTTTTAAAAAAATAGCTGAATAGCAAGTTACTCCATCATACAAATGTGCTGCTTTATCATCTTTATCCAGTTGTCTATATGTGGACACTTTGTTTCATATTACACTGCTTCTCTGGCATAAATAATTCAGTAATAAACATTGGAGTGGATACAAAATGTTTCTTCATGTCCTATCCTGTAACAAGTAAGCAGGAAATAACTTTTCACATTTTTTATCTTCTTCCCTGCCGCAGATTTCAATATTTTCTTTATACTTTCTAATAACCAATTTTTTTCTTTAAAATAAAAATATCACTGTTAATCAGATATATTAATATAATCGATGATGTGATTGAATAACTAAGGTTGATCAGGAATACTGGGGAGGAGAGGCAAGAAGTACTTTTCAAAATTCATAAAGTCTAAACTCAAAGACTGACCTATCCAGAAGCACATTAAACCACAGATGTCTATTTGTGCATGCATAAAGCTAATAATCACTAGAATTGCACTAAGAAAAATGACCCAGACCTGATGGCATGGATTTTATAATATAGATGAGAGAAGAAAAAAATCACTAGTAGCTCAGCTCTACTACATAGACTATGATTCACATCCTGACATATGTAGCAAACCAAATGTTACAGGGACCTGAGATACTGAGTAAGCCCATCTGGATTGCCCATATGGAAAAATTCACGACAGAATAAGGTCTGATTTTATTTTCCAGGCTGAAAAGGACCTTTATTGTTTGTATAGTAAAAGAAAAAAGACAGACCTAGTAAATGGCTGTCGCAGCAGGCTTCGTTGTGTCTCATCAACGCTCCCGGGTTGTTTAGAAATATTTACCAACACAACTAATGTTCTTATAAGAATAGGTGAAATTCAGACACACAGAGAGAATACTGAGTAAGGATACAGAGAGAAGGAAAGAAAAAAAACTGTTTCAGAAGAAATCAACCCTACCAATGTTTGATCATAGATATTTGCATTTATAACTGACAAATTTTTTTGTTGTTGCTTTAGACACTCTGTTGTTATTATTTTGTAATGTTAGTCCTATAAGATGAACATAGCCATCAATAGAAAAGATAGACATGCAGTATAACATTATATCTAGGGAAAATGCAAATTTTCCTTTGAGTAGTATAGTAGAGGTAGATATGAACAAAAGAGAAGCACAGGTGCAGAAGGACAATCTTGAACATAACAAGATTTTATACAGTTGGTAAAGGAGAATAAGTAGAAAAATATTGTAATTTAATTTTCAATAATTTAGACTTGGAAACAAGCTGAGTGTCCATTAATTTAGATGTTTGGGTTGAAAAAAGATAAAGACTGGGTGCTGAAAGGAGGTAAAGGGATATGTATGATACCATATCTGTAACAGTATTGAAAAAACAAAGTGCCTAATAGGGAAAAGGAAAAACAGTGTGTATGTCATAGAGTCAGACTAGGGGGTGGGAGGGAAACTGAGGAGTCCAGTTAAGAGAAGTGAACACTGGTGAAGGGGCTGGTGTTTTAACATTCTACACTGAAACTTAGTCATGAATAACTTTGTGATTTTGTAATTCATAGTGATTCAATTAAAAAAAATTCAAGATGGTGTGCATACACATAAGGGAACTTATAATTACTCATAATTACTCTTTCCTTTTCTCCTCTGCTATAAAAAAGTGATAAAATTCTGCGATTTACCATAGCAAGGGTGAACCTAATGGTACATCTACACAACGGAATACTATGCAGCTATTAGAGAAGATGAAATCATGAAATTTGCATATAAGTGGATCAACATGGAAAGTATCATGCTAAGTGAAATTAGCCACAGAGAGAGGGACAGACATAGAATGACTACACTCATTTGTGGAATATAAAGTAAGAGGATGGGAGACTATACCTAGTGATAATGGAGATAAGGGACAGGAAGATTGCTTCATGGCTTCAAAGCTGGCCTCACATGCTGGGGGAAAAGGGAGCTGGAATAGAGAAGGGACCACTAAGTGATTGATTCTTGGATGGCTGGCTCAGGATGGGAGATGTGTGCTGAAAGTAGACTATAGATCAAGCATGATGGCCACTTACTACCTGTTTTGCAAACCATAACACCCAAAAGGAAAGAGAGAGTAAGTGGGAATGTTCCTGCCACAGAGATGGGGGTGGAGGGCATGGGGTGTGGAGTGGCGGGAGGGATACTGGGAACATTGGTGGTGGAGAATGGGCACTGATGGATGGATGGGTACTCGATCACTGTATGACTAAAGTGTAATCATGAAAGTTTGTAAGTCTGTAACTGTATTTCATGGTAATTCATTAAATATATTATATAATAAAGTTTCAAATAAAAATAATAAAGAAAGAGAAACACTGTACAATTTCAGTGACACATGATGTAGGGGAGAAGGGTGGATTACCAGAGAGATAGTACAGCAAGTAAAGGTTTTTTTCTTTCCATGCAGCAGTCTAATTTCATATGATTCACATATGATCCCTTGACAACCACAAGAAGTGATCCCTGGTACCACAAATATTGCCCTTAATACCACAAGGTGTGATCCCTGAGCACAGTGCCATGAGTAAGCCTTGAAAACTGTTGGGTGCTGCCACCCTCCTGAAATAAAAAAGCAAATAAATCAATTAAATAAAAAATTTAAAATTATCAGAAGAAAATGGGGAAGGAGGATATATAACTGGGTGAAAGGGGTCATTTGTATGGATCAAATCTGACTTCAGTGATGAAATTAATAGAGTATATACAAAAAAATGTAAACAATGCTCACATGAAGCATGTCTAATACCATTGGGTGATTTTACTTTTATTTTAAAAAATTAAATATTAAAAAAAATTAGAAAGGGAAGAATCACAGATTTATCCTTTGTAAGATGATACCAGTGGTTTGGTGCAATTACAGAGACTAGGGTTCATGTAGCTGTTGGGGGGCCATTTAGGCAATATTGATAACATTTAAGTGAGTTGTGATGGATAGGGGCTGGAGCGATAGCACAGTGGATAGGGTGTTTGCCTTGCACGTAGCTGACCCGGGTTCGATTCCTCCGCCCCTCTCGGAGAGGCTGACGAGCTACCGAGGGTATCTCGCCCCCACAGCAGAGCCTGGCAAGCTACCTGTGGAGTATTTGATATGCCAAAAACAGTAATAACAAATCTCACATGGAGATGTTACTGGTGCCCACTTGAGCAAATCAATGAGCAATGGGATGACAATGACAGTGACAGGACAGTGATGGATGGTGCAGTGGGATTTCGAAAATGGTGGTATATGTAAGAAATAAAATTATCTGGTTGTAGTGGGGTTAGTCTCACAATGAGAGACATTACTGGTGCCCACTTGAACAAATCAATGAGCAATGGGATGACAGTGACAGTGACAGTGTAGTGGTGAGTAAACTGCCATTGGCACATGCAAGGCAAACATGCCTTAACCCCTCTGCTATCTCTGGGGAACCCACTTCAGAAGATTTTTATTTTGGGAGGATTGGGAAGGGCACATCTGAGAGGGAACAGGGTTTAGCCCGGACTCTGTATTTAGGGATCACTTCAGACAGTGCTTGGGTAAACATTTGGAGTACTTGGGATCAAAATGAATTCAGTCACATGCAAGGCAAAACCCTTAACTAGGTACTATTACTCCATCCCTAAAAAATATTTTTAAATTGTTCTTGTAATTTTTTAACAAGTTATCCAGAAATATATAATTTAGTTTGCAAATATTTCAAAGTTTTTAAGATATTTTGGTCTCTAATTTAATTCTGTGTAGTCATATTTTAATGTTTTATTATTTCAATATTTGAAAATGTATTATATTTTGTATGGTCACTAAATATAATCTTAGAAAATATCTGTGAACATAGAAAACATAATATATATTTTATTCTTATTGATGGAGTAATCTTAAGTCATAAATTTCAACTTAACTGGTTTATTCAAGTCTTCTGTATCCTTCCTGAGCTTTTATTTATTCTAAAAGTTTCTGAGAAAGAGATTATAAAACATGTAGCTATAATTATAAATTTGTTTAATTTTGCTGCTTTCTCTCAGTTTTTGTTTCCTGTAGTTTAAGATTCTATTATTAAGAAGTGTTCTATGTAACCATTGATATTGTTCAGTTTGTATCCAGTATCTTAATATTTGATTTCCATTTGTCTATTTTAATTTTACTCAATTCTTTCTTCTCCTGTATACTTTCAAATTTATTTAGAATTTTTTGATTGGATATATTTTCATAAATTTTTTATCGTCTATATCTGGATTTGTTCTGCTCATTGCTTGTTTCTCTATGGTTTATGGTATTTATTCTTAATTTATAGCCTATATAAAATATAGTGTAAGCAGGTGCCAGTAACATCTCCATTAGTCCCTGTCACATGAATGCTAGTGTAGCCCAATGGTATCTGCTCACTCCAGGAACATGAAGATCCTCAAATCGTTCATTCAAGGTTTTGAGGAAGAAGTCTGACCATCTCATAGGTGGGCGACATACAGTCTTTTGTCATCCTGTGGAATCCAGTCCGTAACAGCTCTAGTCCAGAGGTAATCTCTAAAGTGCATTATGTGTCCAGCACATCTGATTTTCAATGCCTTGGCAAACAAGACAGAGTCCCTGCTTCTTGATCATTGACAGAGGTCGGAACTCTGGATTCCTTCTCTCACTTGAGTGAAATGTGATATTCCAAGCATAGCTCTTTTGATTTCTCTTTGGGAGACCCAAATAGCATTCTTATCCTGTTTTTGTAGGGCCCAGGTCTCTGAGGTGTATGTTAGTGCAGGAAGAATGGTGGAGTTGAGAAGATGTGCCTGGAGCTGAAGGTTCTTCATCCCCTTAACAACTTCTTCGATGCTCTTGAAGGCATTCCACACTGCTCTCTTCCTCCTGCGCAGTTCTGGCACCAAGTCGTTCCTCATATTGAGTTCTCGACCTAGGTACATATAGCTAGGAGATGTTTGTTCTGTTGAGAGAAAATGAAATGTCAGGGACTAGTTTGTTTTTCATGAACATTGCCTTGGTGAGATTCAGCTGCAGTCCGACCTTTCCACACTTGCGGTAGCAGTCGACCAGCATTTGTGCCGCTTGGCTAATGCTTCGGGTTATTAGAACAATGTCATCAGCGAAGCGAAGGTGGTATAGTTCCCTATCTTTGCTCCCATTCCTTCCCATTTCAGTCATTGTATGACGTTCTTGAGGGTGGCGCTGAAGAGTTTTGGTGCAATGGTATCACCCTTTCAGACGCCTCTCTTTACATAAATGATCACTTCCTTGTAGAATGGTGAGATCCTGGTGGTGAATATATAACACAGCTCGAAGAGGATCTTGATGTACTGAGTTCGAATGCCCTGTTTGGCTAGGGCTTTGATGACTGCTTAAGTCTCAACAGAATCAAAGGCCTTCTTTAAATCTATGAATGTGAGACAGAGAGGCATCTTGAACTCTCGAGAAAACTCAGTGAGCTTGATCACCATGTGGATATGGTCAATCTTGCGAAATCCTTTTTGGAACCCGGCTTGCTCGCATGGTTTTCCTTCATCTAGTGTTCTGTCTATTCTATTCAGGATGACTCGAGTGAACAACTTGTAGATGACGAACAACAGGCAGATTGGGCGATAGTTACTGATGTCATGAATGTCTCCCTTCTTGTACAACAGAATGGTCCTGCTGGTTTTCCATTACAATGGAACCATGCATTCAGACAGGTAGTGTGTGAAGAGCCAAGCCAGTGTATTGATGAGTACTGGTGGCCGATTTTTCAGGTGTTCAGGAGCTGTACGAGTCTTTACCAATGAAATGATGTGTCGGATTTCTGAAGGGAGAACGTTGGGAATGACATATCCATCCAGCAGAATTTGGTATGTGGGCAGGTGGATGTGACTATCAAAGAGATCTGAGAAGAAGTTGTGAATAATCCTCTCCACTGCCCTTCTGGAAGATGTGATAGATCCATCAGGACTTCAGAGGGCAGTCATCTTGGTCTTGTAATTGGTGAAGGATAGGCTAGCGCTGTGAATACTTTTCCCAGCTTCTGCCACATTGGCCAACACTGCTGCTCTTCTCTCTTTGAGGTCTTCCTTTATTGCTACTCTGCACAGCTTTGCAAGCTCGGACATTAGCTTGTGGTTGCCTGAGGCTCCTGCCAAAACACTTTGGCAAATGAGCTTGAGAGTTTCTGAAGACAGCTGTCTGTTTATGGCTCTCCCACTCTCAGCATTCCTCGAGTAGGCATGGAGATGCTGAACCAGTCAATCATATTCCTTGTCAATGTTGTCAATGATGGCATCTGCCCACATTGCTGCAATAGTGCCAAAGAGCTTCTAGTTGGTGGTCATTCTGAGAGTTCTCTTCTTAAACTTAAACTTTCCTTTCCTTTCTCCTGGCTCTGTGAAGTAGAATTTTGCAGGAAGGAGACAGTAGTCTGTTCTCATTTAGAATTTTGGGACAACAGAGACATTGGTCAGGCAAAACCTTAGATTGATATATGGTGTCATCAATTTCATTGAGAAACTGTCCACCGGGAGACTCTCATGTCCAACGTTTAGATTTGGCCTTCAGGAACTGTGAGTTACCATGGATGGTCTTGTTCGACATGAACTTAGACTGTCTCTCACCCTCTTCGTTCCATTCTCAGCCATGGATCCCAATGTGGAGTTCTTCTGACAACCATCTCAGTTCTATCTTGGCATTAAAATCACTGACAATGACCTTGTAGGTGTGTTTTTTTTATAGAACTTCTCCAGCTCCATGTAGAACTTCTCAATTTCTTCTTCATCGTAGTTGGATGTTGGTGTGTAGATGATGAAGATAGAAACTGCTGGCAGTGAGCCTCATCTATTCAAGCGTAATTGTCCAATTTGGGTTGTTAGGTCTTTGAATGAATCGATGCTCATGGCCAAGTTTGTGTTGACAAGGACACTGACACGACCAATGCCTCTATTGTCACAAATGGCGTGATGTGATCAATGCCTTCTCGTTTCGGTCAGACCAATGATGTCATACTTGATCTTCTGTGCTTGCACCATCAGGTCCTCAATGGATGTTTCTGATGCCAGCATATGTGCGTTGAAAGTAGAGACAGTCATTTCAGTCCTTCTTTGTTTTGACAGTCTAGTTCGTCCCTGAGATTTTATCAGCCCCTCTTGGCTCATCCTTCTTAATGCTGCAGTATTGCGGGCTCTTTCAGTGTCAGGGGAATGAGGTCCAATGTTGTTACTATTTTTGGCATATCAACTATGCCATGGGTAGCTTGCCAGGCTCTGCTATGCAGGCAGGATACTCTCGGTAGCTTGCTGGGCTCTTCGAGAGAGATGAAGGCATTTGGGACGGTCTCTAATCACCCTTACAGGAGTTCCCATGGTTCACATCATATTTGAACCTTATCAAATATGGTGCAGTAATAACAGAAAATGGGTATCAAGTGTCTTATGATGTGTCGCGGCTGCGCAGTCAGGAAAGCAGCCTGGAGCGTGGTGGTGGCTTGATAGTGGCGGTAGAGGAGGTACTCAGGCCAAGCCTCAAGCATGAGTGAAAATCCACAGAACCAGGTAAAGCAGAACTTTGTGACCTTGGATTCCAGGCTCAACGAGACCCGAAACAGAGATCCTCTGCCTGCTTTCCCCAACCTCCAGAATCCCAGGGATCACACCCAGACTACCCCTCCCTATTGGCGCCAAAGATATACAATGTATATAAATTCAAATATAAGTATATACTTATATTCGTATACATTATTAACCTTCAGATACATTATATATTATACAATATATATATATGTGCCTTGAACACAGCCGACCCAGGTTCTATTCCTCCACCCCTCTAGGAGAGCCCGGCAAGCTACCGAGAGTATCCTGCCTGCATGGCAGAGCCTGGCAAGCTCCCTGTGTCGTATTCAATTTGCCAAAAACAGTAACAACAAGTCTTACAATGGAGCCATTACTGATGCCTGCTTGAGCAAATCATTGAACAATGGGATGACAATATGTATGCATATACATTACATATTATATAATATACATACACTATATATCCTAAAATGTGTTATTTTTAAACTTTAAACAAATAAGATTCAAAGAATTTTTAAATGATGCAATATTTCTATCTCCAAGCATATTTACTACTTCTTGTATTTTTCATTTCTTTTTGTGAGTTTACTTTTCATCTGGAATTATGTACTATTTGTCTGAGATATTTCCTTTCCATTAACATTTATTATAGCTGAGCCTTGCTAGTAATAATCTCTGTCAGCTTCGTGTGTCTATGAAAGTCTTTATTTCCCATTTATTTCTGTAAAATATTTTCATTAGACATAGTTTCCTAGAGTGATTGTATTAGTTTATTTTTTTCAACATTTAAACTGCATTATTCTATATCATCTGCTCTACATGACTTCCTTGAAGAAACCAGGTAGTTATATTTTTAAGATTCTCTTAATATCTGTTTTAGTAATTATATTATAAATTGTTCTGGTGAAAATTTATTTCTTCTCCTTTCCTGAATATTGTTTCTTGAGTTTGTCTTAGGCTTCAGCTATTTACACATGAGAATATATTCTTTTTTAAAAGTATATTTTTTTCTCACAAACCCTACTTATTGAATTCCAATTATATGTATTAATGGTATCTTTAAGTTATTTTTTGCATGTGGAGTGGGTACACCCAGCAGTGTCACCATTTACTCTAATTCTGTTTTCAGGAGTTATTTCTGTCTGGGGACCATGTATAGTTCTAGGTATTGAACCTAACTTGGCCACAGTAATGTGACTTAACATTTATTTTATTAAGTAGTTCAAAATATTTGATTACATTTACTATTAATATACCAATCCCACAACCATTATACCTTCCCACACCATATTTCAGATGTTTCTATCCTGAATCCCAACCCCTGTCCCAAAGCAGAACCGAAATAATTTATTTTGCATTGTTTGTTGTGAATAAACTGCTGAAAATTATTCAAAAAAGTTTCCCTAGAGGAAACTGTGTGAAGATTGTTGTGGTACTCTTGAAATAGTAGTGTGAGGTATGAGATGTTTCATGGAGGCTAAAACAGTCGAGAACATCAGGAATAGGTTCATTCATGGGTGAGGCTTGGCCCGAGCATGTGGAGAGTGGCTGTGGGCATGGCAGTGGTTGGGTTCTAGAGGTTTTTGGCTGCTGGAGCTGGCTCCTTGGGGCAGGGAGGGGAACTCACCTGCCCCCTTCAGGGTTGCCCCTAATGAAAGAGCCTGGCATAGAGGCATAGGGTCTGGTGGCATGGCTATGGCAGCATGACTTAATGTTTAGTCTGTCACTCTGACTCATGATTAAAAATATATTTTTTGACAGTTGTGTCTTTTTTTTAGTTTATTGATATCTCTCTATACAATCATTAATCATGCAAAATGCAGTAAATTTTTTCTAATTTGTCTTTATTTCAAAAGTCATTTGATTTCTAAGTATTTCCTATTTCTATCATATGTCATAATTTTTTTAAAAATGGAATATTTAACATTCCTTGTCTTCCATGTCAACATTGTCTATTATGTCTAGTGTCTCTGTACATTGATATTTTTCCTATGTATAGAACTTATTTTTCTGTTTCTCTGTAGTCTACCAATTTTTTATAGAATGAGGGGAATCATGAGTTTTTCAGTGTTAAATGTTGCTCTGGCTCCTATTTAAAGTGTTGGTAGGAAGTTGAGTTACTTACAGATCACTTTAATCCCATTGAGACAATTCTAATTTTTTTTTAATGATTACATGTAGGAATAGTTTAGTCCCACTCACTAGTTTTGAGTAGCATAAATTCCTACATACTCAATAGTCTCGCTCTACTCTGGCTCCAGGAACCAAGCACTTGCTAACTTAACTACTTAACTTGAACTCTGGGAGCCTCAGTTTATAGCTTTCTAGATCCATTCTTTCCTTGAAAGCTGTTCTTTGCTTGATTTCACTGAGGTTCACATATGTTACAGATTGGTATTGAGCCAAAGATTCAACATTACCCCTTTGAAGTTCTTTAAGGGGCTTCTTTTATTGTTTGTTTCTTTCTGGGCCACACCCAGCGATGTTCAGGACTTGCTCCAAACTCAGAATTTATGCCTAGTGTTACTCAGGGGACCATATATGATGCAGAGGATCAAACCCTGGTCTACTGCATGCAAGACAAATGCCTCCCACTTCACTGTCTCTCAGGTCTCCTTAGGAGATCATGTACAAAGGTTGCCTGTTTCTTCGGACATGCTCTCTAATTTTTGAATCGATGACTCTCTAAAGAGAGTCTCTAATTTTAGAGATCCTAGTTTTAAAAGTCCCAACTTTCTCAGTCTGTGATTTCTATTGTACCAATTCTGAGAGAGACTTTAGGGCTCCATAATGGGCTCTTCTTCCCTGCATATTAATTAAGAAATAACTTGAAGGTGAACAGACAGTATTAGGGTTCTTCTATGTTGTTCTGTATTATCAAAGATCATTGCCTGTGGTCCAACTTATTCGGCATGTGCCATTATTCACCTATTTTTGCCTAGATTTCTAGTAATTATGGTAAAAGAGCAAGCACTGATCTTATCATCTTTCAAGATCAGAGAAAAAAAGAACACGACTTGGCAAAGACGCTATGAGAACACCCTCTCCCCATGACTCACAGACTCCTTAGCTGCAGAACTGTCCTAATCTAAATTGGAATTTATGTCCCTCACTTTGAAAAGTTCAGTTTAGATACATTTGCCCCTATTTTCACAGGTGCTCTGTATCATTCATAACTTGCAGAAGGTTTTCCATTTTTCCTTATGCCACTTGGAGTCTTCAGTTGGAGAGGGCTGTGTCTGGCCTCTTATTAATTTCCTCTGACTTCCTGTCATTCAACTAAGCCCGGAAGGTTTTCTCTCTGGGACTTTTCCATCTCTTTCTGACACTATTATGAAATAGACCTTTAGTCTCTGAGGTTGTTTCTGTGGAGTTTTAAGCATATTTTTGAGATTCTTATCATTAAAAAAAATCTCTTCCTAGATTATCAACTTCTGCCTAACCATGAGGCAATTTCTTACTAGTATTTTTGGTCATGTTACTTGACAGTGAACTCATCATGACTTTTCTGCAAATATTTATCTCCTTTAAATGCGCCCTCTCACTTGGATGGCTAGGCTAGTTATACACAAATAGCATTTGGAGTTCTACTAAGAAATCACTTACTACTCAAATCAGATAGCTTTTCTTCATCTCTGGTTTCATTTAATTCAATATCTGATTTGGGGGATTCACTAAAATCCTTTATCATATTCAATAATCCTCGTTCTCTTTATTCTTTTAAGATTTGTGTGTACCCTGACTCAACTTCCCATAGCTGGATATTCACTTTCTGTTTTTCTCCACTCTGCAAAGTATTTTACTTCAGTCTGAAAATAAGAATCTACCTTTCAGCCAAATATATTATGTGTAAGTTGCAATTGGTCCCAGAGCTTTTCACCTCACTTCTTATTAGAATAATAATTATATGTATGGTGGTAGATATATTGCATCACCCATGATGACTTTCCTAAGGATGTGGTAGGCATAATGGGAAAAATATTGTTACCAATTAGCAGTGGCTCTCTTGTATACAGGAGAAGAGAGTAGTGACAAAGTTAGCGGGAGTCAACAGGTTGCTAACCATAAGGGCAGACCTTGTAATAATTCATCTTAAAACATAAAATACTATGGTAAAATTAATTTTAATGATAAATTATGTAGGAGAAACTATATTAAACTATTTTATTTGAAGGAAGGGAAGTGTCACACCTAACAATGCTTGGAGATTAATCCTGACTCGTCTTAGGGGTCACTCCTGGCAGTGCTCAGGGAACTATATACTGTTCCAGAAATTCAAACCGTAGTTGGTCTCATGCAAAGCTAGTGCTGTACCTCCTCTATTATATCTTGACCCATAGATTCTTCATATAATTCTTGGTACATACTTATCATAGGCACTCTGTATATGTATTAATATTTTGTATTATAAAGAAAATAACACAATTTTTAAAAATTATGTAGATTGTCACAGACCATGTAGATAATAGGTGGGGAAACTTGATGATGAACCCAGTTCTATCTTATTTGAGGCTTGACCACTGATGAGAGAAGTGAGATAAGAAAGCTTCCACTTTTTACTGCAGCATTACTTACAATAGCCATGATCTGGAAACAACCTAAGTGTCCAACAGCAAGTGAGAGGATAAAGAAACTGTGGTGTATATACACATATGAAATATTACTCCACTATAGGAAAATAAGGAATCTTGTGTCTTGAGGCATCTTGAATAGAACCAGAGGTTATCACACTAAGTGAAGTAAGTCAGAAGGAAAAAGACAAATGCCAGTTGATCCTGCTTTTATGGGGAATATAAAGAAACAATACAAGGGAGTAGGCAACCTCTAATGGAAACAAACCCTAAAACTTTGACAACTGAATGGTGAACTGAGTCTGCAAAGGTGAGTGGGGAAGAAGGCATATCGAAACAGCGGTAAAGAAATACAGTGCGTAGGACATTTGCCTTGCCCGCAGCCAACCCATGTTCGATTCCTCCGTCCTTCTAGAAGATCTCCGCAAGCTATGGAGAGTATCCCGCCTGCACAGCAGAGCCTGTAAAGCTACCCGTGGCATATTCAATATGCCAAAAACATTAACAACAAGTCTCACAATGGAGATGTTACTGGTGCCCACTTAGCAAATTGATGAGCAACGGTATGACAGTGCTACAGTGCTACAGTGGTGGGAATAATGTAAAAAGTATAAATATAAAATATAATGTAGCAAGTATAAATATGAAGCAATAATATCAGTATTAAGGTAAACCATGTACTTCAATAAAATTATTGAAAATAAAGTTCTACTTGTAAGCTTATGTCATCATCATTATCATCATCATCCCATTGATCACTGATTTTCTCAAGCAGTCTCAGAAACATCTCCATTCGTCCTAGCCCTGAGATTTTAGAAGCCTCTCTTTACTCTTTCTTCCCAATGGTGCTGCATCGGAGGCTCTTTCAGGGCCAGAGGAATGAGATCCATCATTCTTACTGGTTTTGGCATGTGAATACACCACAGGGAGCTTGCCAGACTCTCCACATGGGCAGAAAACTCTCGGATTCAAAACAAATACATAAATAGACCAACAAATGAACAGGATCCAGAAGAGAGCCCCATGAATACATGAAGGGATAAATATTCTATCTTTGGAACTCCCACACTGCCTCACACAGTACGGAATGAGTGGATAATAAAGGAAGAATGATTTCTCTGGTGCTTGCCAGGAGACAAATGTGTTTTCTTTCTTGATACAGGGGAAGACTATATTTTACAATTTTCCTCCCAATCAGATCAGACCATCTAATTGTGGTCTGAACAATGGAATGTGGGTGATAGTGATCCCTGCACCTTAAGATCCCATCCCTTTCCCTAATGCCTCCACCTTTCTTTCTTCTTGTCAGACAAGATAGAAAATTGTGAGACAGTTACATTGGTTGATCCAATAGAGAGGAGGATGTCAGATTTCAGAATACTTTGGTAATTCAAAGCCCAGAACTGATCACAATGGTTTGTAAGACCATGAAAAATAAATATCTTTGTACAAATCCACTCATATTTGAAAGTTGCTTACATTAGGAGTCAGCCTTCCCTGGGCAGTTTATAATTCATATCTCATAATTTCCAGTGGCATGTGTGTATGTGTATGTATGTATGTGTGTGAGTGTGTGTGCATACATGTGTGCACATGTTCACACACTTTCCCACTACCCAATACAATGATTAAAAATCCATTTTCTTACCAGTTTCTCAAGTTTTATTCATTTACTGTTCCATCATTTCTGTTTTACCATAGACACATGTCTCCGCTTCCTCAATGTTAGTGCCTTAATGAGATCACACTCTTCCTCTACTTGCATTTATCTTGACACCTAGGGGAGATCAACAGGAACATTATTTTCTGATGCATTCCTGCCTTTTTACATTGTTCCTATATTTGGCCCAATGTATCCTTTCCCCTAATTATGTCAATCCGAAAGGGTTTTTTCCTAGAAAATAGGCTTTCTTTTTATACAAATGTCTATTTTTATAACTTATAATATTTCTGTTCTTAGTCTAGGCTGAGAAAAAGAAATTCCTTATATTCCCCAAAAGTCGAAATGCAGGTTTGCATTTTTGCTTGACTTCTTCTTCTTAAAATACTTTTCTTTTGGGGGTGTTTGATGTGAATATTATGCTCCAGATTTTCTGGCATATTTTGAAAAGATGCTTAAAGAAGCATTGCTTGAAGAAGTTTTGTGTTATAGCTTATCAAACACAAAAACAGTTGTGCTTGTTAACATTCTGTCTTATTATGGTATCTATCTGATGTTATCACATATGTTTACTATGTGGTAATAATGTTTATGAAATCTGTTCAGTTAATTGTGATTGGGGCTCACAATGATAACAGCAGGAAAAAAGCTATAGGATTGTAAGACCAGCTTGTTATTAATCAACTGCCCCTTTCTCAACAAGTGCCTATTAATGTGTTGGAAGCATACTGTTGTACCATCTTACTGTTAGGTTGTGCTCATATGGGTCTCAGTTTGCAGCCATCTCGGTATCCCTGGGAATCATTTCCAGACTCCTACTGAGTTATATCTGTTCAAAAACCCAATGTGATGGAACGGTGCCCATGAAACAGTAATAGAAAAGACAGCAATTGGCACAGTAGAAAAAATTAAGTCAATAATAATATCAATAATAATGTATGTGCATGCGCACAAATATATATCTGTACTTCATTGCAATTCAGTTTTTATTATGAGACTTGATCCTATAATGCCATGGAAATGCCATTCTGAGTGCTGCCTAAAGAAAATTAAAGAGAAAAGAAAGTACAGAAGAGGAAAGAAAATTATTAGAGTGAAAGTGTTTTTTTTTCCTTCTATAATGGTGAAGCAAAATGAATGAGAAATGGAGTGTTTCAGGCAAAGAATTTTCTACTCAGGTTAAAGCTTTCCCTAGGTGTATTTTTTCAAGGAATTCACGTCCTTAGGATATTAATAGGTGCTAACATAAAACAAGATGTTTTATGCTCAAATGCAAGTTTAAAGACATGGGTTAACTAAGCTCAATTGGTTTCTGCAGGACATTTATGGTCATTTAATATAGTAAAGGCATGAAATCTTGAACAGGGCTAAGAACAAAGGCAACACAAGGCTGATTTTCTGAGACCAACTACTGGTCAGGTTCTTTTTACTGAAGATCTTGGAATATGAGTATTTAGTATGCAAATGTGAGTATAGAATGAACACATACACAAAAATTCTGGGAATAGGTTTACCAAAGAAAAAGTTTCATCATCAAAGCCAGTAGTAATAAGGTGCAATGCAAGGCAGTTCTTTGCAGAATATTATGTACTTGAATTTGAGAAGTGTAGAACAGACAATTGAGGGACTTTTAGAAGACATTTGATTTCCAGCTTATAATGTATAGGCATAGCTCCTAGGTTTTCCATTGAATCTAATTTGAAGATAAATAACTGCTTATTAACTATATTGAATTTATGCGATACAAATTATAAATCTGAGAGGATATGGACTTGATTTTTCTTTTTTGTTAGGGGTTCTGCAAGTAAAACTTGGTAAACCTAGGGTCCACTGAATAGAACACTTAGCCAGACAGTTAATGATAGGGTCGTAAGGTCATTTGGCATTGCTCAGACCCAGCGGTTCTGGAGATCACAAGAACATACCCAGCAGTGCTGGGAAGGCCATAACATATTGGGGATCAAAACTGAAACTTATGCATATAAGATATGTGTCCTTGACCCCTGAACCATCTCTCTAGTCCCAAGACTTGATTTATTTTCAATTTACTTGTCACATTCATCATAATAGCAGAGAACACATGGGATCCTGCCTTGTCATTTTCTTTCTTAAGTCAAGGAAGAGAGTTTACTCTCAACTGCCTCTTTCCAGCTATCCTCATTTACATTGTACCCACTGCTTCTCTGGAACCAATTTCCTTCTCTTTAAATTTATTACTTTTCATACCCATCCTTTGCACTTTCTAATATACTTCACTACCTGTAAAAAATACAAATGCAGGCGTGGAAAGGGGTGATGTGTGTGTGTGTTGTTCGAGGGCTCTCGGGGCAACTCTCTCTCTCTCTCTCTCTCACTCTCTCCTCTCTCTCTCTCTCTCTCTCTCTCTCTCTCTCTCTCTCTCTCTCTCTCTCTCTCTCTCTGTCTCTCTCTCTCCCTCTCCACTTGCGTTCGTTGTGTATTGTCCGAATCAGGATGGCTCCTCCTTTGTGCTCTGCTTCTGTGTGTGCCGCTGTGCTCTCTTCTGTCTGTCTCTGTATCTCTGTCTCTGTCTCTGCAGTCTCTCCTCTGGTCTCTTCCAACCTCTCTTCTTCCTTTCTCTCTCTCCTTCTGCTTCAGTCTCTGGAGCCGCACTTGCTCTCACTTCTGACTCTGACTCTGATTTTCACTCGCTTTGTGCTCTTTCTTTCCTCTGCTTCTGGCTCTGATGTTTCTGGCTTCTGGCTTCTTTCACACTGCGCTCTGCTTCTGTGTCTTCTCCCTTGCTTCTGCGTCTTCTCCTTTGCTTCTGTGTCTTCTCTCTTGCTTCTGTGTCTTTTTCTCTTCTTGTATGTCTTCTCCCCTTTCTCCTACAGTCTCAGTTTATATAGCAATAACATAGGGTGGTGACACAAAGGTGGGTTGAATACTAATAAATCAACAAAGAGGGGTAAAACCACTCCTCCAGGAGATTAACAAAATCTCATCTAAGGACATTACTCCAGATTACTAGGAGATCTGCTCAAGGGTGGGATCCAAATAAAGGTGTGTCAATTTCTTCCTTCCTCAGCTAGTAATCTACTTAAATAGTTGTAGTAAATCTACTTCAATTATTTCTAGCAATGTCATTCTGTATGAGCATAGTAAGAGATATATCAAACTTTAAGTTTGGTTCTTTCTGAGGACATCTCACTATATATTCCAGACCACAGTCCTCAGGCCAGGTTAGTCTTCCTAATCCCAGGAGGGTCCTAGTCTCGTCGTTACTTCTGGATCATGACGACACTTGTCTATGACCATGCTCTCAACTTATAGTTGAGTACTGTGGCACTTTGAGTTGTGAGCTACCCTGGCATTTCGATGCCAGGGTAGCTCACAGCTTGCCCTGAGTCCATTCTGTCCCTCATTGGGACCCTGCTTTTTGGGTGCTAGGAACTAAGGGAAACTGAGTTAAGAAAGCAGATGCCCAGGAGAAAATATTGGAGTCAATCAGCTCTCAAGTTACAAAGCATAATATTAACTGTCTTCCTGTGTCCATACAGAAAGGACATTCCTTTAAGGTAAACAAAGTTCCCTGTGGCAAGGCTGAAAGGACAAACCCAATGTTATCCTACAACTACCCCTTTGTTTTATAAAGTAAATCTTCTCTACTTAACTACTTCTCAACTCTCAAAAAGACAATATGCTGATAGTATCATTATTTACAATAGCCCAAATATAGAATCAACCTGAATGACCATATATAAATAACTGGATAAAGAAACTCTGCTCTGTGTTTACTACATGGAATGTTACTCCCACTAAGATAAAATTGTTTAATTTAAGATGAAATTAAAAATAGTTGATGTCAATATTATATGTGAAATAAGTATGGATGATTAAGACAATCATCCATACTTATTTCATACATACTTATAGTTTATGTCTTAATCAAACCTGGATGGTTTCATTAAGACATAAACTATAGCACTGTATCATTGTGGTCCCGTTCTTCATTGATTTGCTTCAGCGGGCACCAGTAACGTCTCCATTGTGAGACTTGTTGTTACTATTTTTTGGCATATTGAATATGCCACAGGTAGCTTGCCAGGATACTCTCAGTGGCTTGCCAGGCTCTCCGAGAGGGATGGAGGAATCAAACCCGATCGGCCACAAGCAAGGCAAATGCCTTACCTGCTGTGCTATGGCTCAATGAAAGAAAAAAGAAAATTACTCAGACTCAGTAAAAACTTGTGGTGGACACTATAAAAATAATGCAGTGTATAGAAGGAATGAGTAGAGGAGTCTTTTTTGTGGTGGAAAGGCACTGGAACTTTGGTGGTGGTTGAAATGAATCCTGTATCATATTTTATCATAAAATACTCAGCATTTTCAATATGATTTTATTACAAATATCTGTCCAGAAAAAATTGTTTATAAATTGTTTATCTGGTAAATATTAAATCCCCATCATATATTAAAAAAAAAAACCAAAATTTAACAAGACCAACAACACAATCTTAAAAACAGTCAAAAGAGACCATTCTCAATGAAGGCACATTGCCCTCATGGTCTTTAATAAAAATGTGAAAATATGCTTAATGTCATTAGTCATTAGGGATATGAAAATCAATAATACAATGAACTGCTACTCATACCTGGTAGGGTAGCTCTAATGTAAAAACAAGAAAATTGACAAGAAATGTAGAAAAATTGGAACCCTTGTACACTGTGAGAATATATGAGGAACTGCCATTGTGGAATTTGTTTAGTGGTTCCTTAAAAACACTAAACAGAAATATCATATGGTCCAGCAGTTTTAATCCTAGACGTAACTCTAAAAGATTTTAAAACAGCAATTTGATAGTGACAATTTAGCAAGTAGCATGCTTGCTTTGCACATAGCAGATTCAGGTTCAATCCCAGGTACCCTTTATAATCTTCAAGCTCAGTTGGGGTGATACTGAAGGCAGAGCTATGATAAGCCTTAAGCAGCACCAGATGTGACCCCCCCAAACAATAAAACAGTAACTTGAACATACTCGTGTGCCTATGTTCATTGCAACCTTATCATACCCTTATTGGGACCCATTACACTAATTTATAATAACCTCCATGTAATGCTAATTGTTTTGTAACAGAGTAATGGATAAAAATTATGGAATGGAATATTCATCAGCCAAAAAACAAGGATATTCTGATAGGTGTTATATGAATACAACTTAAAAACTCTATGATAAGTGAACTATGTCAGCTTTATACAACAGATAAGTACCATATAATTTCACCTATGAAATGACTAGCTAGGAAAATATACTGAAACATAAAATAGACTAATAGTTACAGTTACCAAGGACTTTGGGGAAAAGAGAGGATGGGAGTTATTACTTAGAAGTTGAGTGATCCCTCTGCTTTAACTTTCAATTATTAGAATTTTACTTGTTAAAATAAATTGGAGATTATTATGATGTAGTAACATTGTGTGACTATAGCCTAATAAAAAACAACTTTGTAATTCTTATAGTGATTCAATAAAAAAGAGGAAAAATAAAATAAAATAAGACTAAATTTTAAAAAATTCGAGAATAAAGGCATTGACTATACAACATCGTGAATGCAATTAATAACACTCACTGATTTATTTAAAATACTCGACTATATATCTATATTTATAATTTATGTATTTATAATTAAGAAAAAATAGAAATAGTTCTCTTTAGGTGGTCTGTAGATTGGTGGACTCATGGAACTTTGTTCTGCAGGATCTTTACCATTCAGAAGCACTTTATTGACTACATTATTCAAAACTGTCACCTGCCATATTTTTGCATTTCCTATGCCTCCTCTTGCTTTATTTTCCTTTATTTGTCTTCATACAGCTGACAGATTACATATTTGAATTATCTTTTTATAGAGTGTTTCCTTCAGCTAGGATGTGAGCTCTTTTATGGAGGTACTTTACCTTCTGCATTAACCTCGGTTCCTATAACTGTTGCTAGCATAGTGGAGGTTCTCCATGAATAATTACAAAATAACAAATCAGCAAATATTGTTCTAAAGAAGCTCACATTATCTTCTGAGAAACTCAAGTATAAACTAGAATGAGTTGAAATTCAGATGAGTTACAGAAAAATATTTCAGAAAAATGGGGACCATACCTAATAAGATTAAGAATATTCCTTCCACTCCAAAACATGATGTCTTGTGCATTAATATGAAGAAATTCGAGGACTAGTAGGGCATAGGACTCATCTGTTTATCATTTCTACTAATATGTGCCAGAAGAACTCTGACAATCCCTGAAGGAGGTTATGAGAAGGGGATAAAGTTTAGTATATACATAGTTAAATACTACTCATGTCAAAAAAAAAAGATGAAACTCTGCCATCTTTAACAACATAAATGGTGCTAGAACTTATTATGTCTAGTGAAAAAATTCGAATACAAAGAGACAAATGCCATATGATTTCACTCCTAAGAAGCAAATATAGAAAGAATAAACACAAATTCTTATACTACAGGAACAAAATATGCTTGCCAAAAGGGAAGGGGGAAGGAAGTTGGGTAAATCAGATACAGAGATCAATTAGAAAGTGATATATGGAAACTATGCATTTAGTGAGGATCAAACTATAACCTCCATAGCTTATTTATAAGGTGATACACCTGAAAGTTAATGATGCAATAAACCAGTGTCACTTTCATTTTTAAAAAAAAAGCAGTAAAATTAATTTCTCCTGTGAGGAAAGATCTCCAAACCCCAGAAAAAGAACATTCTTATCCCAGAAAACAGGACAGGAGAAGCATAAACATACTGGCCTGGCTTATCTTAGCTAGAACCCTTGCCCTACCACATTTACCAATACAACTTTACGCACATTACTCGCATTATACTTGCCGTTAAATACTCAGGTTTCAGGCCAGTAAGTGCAATGTTACGGCATTTGCCTTGCATATGAGTTACCGGGGTTCATTCCCCGGCAATCTGTATGGTTCTCCGAGCCTGCCAAGATTGATGCCTGAGTGAGGAGCTAGGAGTAAACCCTGCGCATTGCCAAGAGTGACCCCCTAAGCACAGAACCAGTAGTGGCTTTGGCGGACTATAAGATGTGGCTTAGAAACCAAACTCTACCCCGACACGTACATACACACCAAACACACACAAGAAAGAATTTCAAAGGGGTATCTAATTTTAACTATGTTGATGATCTGTCTTGAAAATCTCAAAAACAATGAGCTATATACATATTTATATGCGTTTACATATTTATATATACATGTATATCTTCCCTTGCATTTACATCTACACAGTTTTTCTAGAGAAATAAATCTGTTATTTAATTAAGGCTCAGGTTTGGCCCTGGAGAGAGTGCAATGGCTAGGGCATATGCCTAACATATCCCTGATCTGCTTTCAATCCCCAAAACCATATGACCTCCCTAGCATTGCCAGGTGTGACTTGGGAGAGCCTGGAGCACCTGGGTAATCCTCAGTACTTTGGGGCCTGAGCAGCTTTGGGTCCACAGGGCCTTGCACTGAGATTATCTGTCCAGTTAAAAGAAAAACCAAGAGGAGGACCCCTTATGGTCCCCAAAGTAGCACTGCACTGTCATCCCGATGTCATTAATTTTACTCAAGCGGTAATATCTCCATTGTGAGACTTGTTGTTACTGTTTTTGGTATATCAAATACACCACAGGTAGCTTGCCAGGCTCTGCCATGCGGGTGAGATTCTCTTAATAGCTTGCAGGGCTCTCTGAGAGGGACAGAGGAATCAAACTCGAGTTGGCTGCATGCAAGGCAAATGCCCCGCCCACTGTGCTATCGCTTCAGTCCATGGTCCCTAAAATAATAAATGAAATAATATAAAAATAGAACGCTCAGGTTTCACCTCTTCTTATGAGTCCCCATTTCCTTACAAAGGCTCCTAGTCATGGAACTTAGAGTATGCCTGTCTCTTATTAACCTGACTTTTGTTACAGAGCCCCAGCTGAGAAACTGTAGAGGTAAAAAGATTGCTTTCCTCTCCTACACCATTGAAATACATATGCAGAAGTGTGTGTGTGTATGTGTGTGTGTGTGTGTGTGTGTGTGTGTGTGTAAAACAACCACAGCTTTATTTTAAAAACATTTGCCATTTCCTCTGCTAACCTAAGCAGAAACTACTAGTCTCCATGGATCTTTTTGTTCCAGATAAGCAGATCTACATATTTCTAGGGATTAAGAAAAATCAAAACCAAACAGAAATAACCATTAAAATAAAAACAAAATCTCCCAAATAACAACTTCTTAAATTCACACAGGGCAGTGCTGAGAAAATGAGCCGAGGCAATGAAGAAAGCCTGGACACTGACGTGAATGAAGGTTCTACTCTCAGGAACAAATCAGGAAGTAGGTCATTGGGCCAGCTGTGCCTCCATCTTGGATTTGGCTATCTTTGCCTGAACTGCTTTGAACCTGGTAGAGGCCTCTTGCCTGAAGCTTCTGCCTTCTGCTTGGCCTCTTTTTTTTCCTGCCTCTACTATGCCTCTTCTTTTGGTCAGTGCACACCAGGATTGCTTACTTGTCTTACCTCCTCCTTTCCCACCCTACCACATTCCTGCAGAATCCAGGCAATGTATTGATACCTCTTTATCCCTTTCAGTCCCTATCTCAAAGCAAATTGTGATAATGTATTTGTTGAACATTTCCGATTGAAGTAGAAGTCCTGAAAAATGGGATTAGTCATATGGCCAGCCCAAAGTCACAGGCACTTGAGAGATCTAAAAATGTTTAAACCCTTTGTCCTGTTGCAATCATTGTAATACTTCAGACCTGAGTCATATGTTGCCTCTGCTTTGTAGTTTTTCCCGAGTATCCCTCACTGTCCTCTCCAAGCACTTTGTGCACCCACCTCTAGAGTAAAGGACTGAATTTTTGTTCCCTTCCTAGCCTATGGATACCTCTGGACAAATACAACCCTTATATTTATCTAGATGGTTTAGCATAAATGAAATAGTTGTTAGCATTTATTGAACTTCTCTGATTGCCTCTCTCTACTTACTTTCCTCACCTCCTACTCTCTCTCTCTTACCCTCCCTCCTCTCTTCTTTCCATCCAATTTTATTTCTCTTTTTATCTCCTTCTAGGATCTAAATCTATAGTTTGTAATGGACTATTTGAAAAGTTGGTTCATTCATGAGCACATAGATAGTCATTGGTCATCTTCCCAGGAATACTATTTCTGTTTGTTTCACATATTATTCTTCTCTCTACTTTCATCTCTTTGTATAAATCAATGATTCTTTGAGTGTGGATTTCTTCCCATGCAAATTTGTGTCTGTGTCTGTATGTGCCCTGTATCTACCTTAGAGAGATAAACCTGTAAACATTCCCTTCTTTCAACCACTTAAGGGAAGTTAAAAATCACAGATCTCAATACTTTATGGCATTATGCTATAAAAAAGGAATAAAGGAACTTATAAAGGAATTTATAAAATAAATGCAAAGACCAGAAAAAAGAAAATATTTAAATACTTCCCCAGTTTTCAAAGAACGCATCTACCTAGTCCAGGCATTAAGGTATTTCTTTGATAATAAAATGTAGAATAGTGACCTAAGCTATCCCTCATTGTATCAGGATATCAAATCCACACACTTGGAAACTGCACAGATATGTGATAAGTAATGTCCTACATTTCAGGAAATGTGCAATATTCAGAACAAGATGACAGATTCAAGGTTTTATCAAGAATAAAATTTTCTTTGTTTGTTGCTGACCTGTAGAAATTCAAGTTTCTTAGCTATACAGACTTGTAATGCCTTTGCCACTTGAAAAGCAAGTTCCTCATCACTATTTCAGGTAAATGAGGGCATTTGTGGGTACCCACTGAAACCTATGTGTCAAATACCAGAAATCATGTTCAACAATTATAAATAATGGCTTCAGATGCCCAGAAGTTAATAGTCTCTACAGATACTGACATCTTACATTCTGTTAACTGCCTCATACCCTGCCCCTATCCAAATCTCACCCCTGGCAGGCTTGCCATTAGCTATTCAGAGCTTTAATTAAAGGAAGCCCAAGACGTAAGATCATAGCCTCTCTTTGGGGATAGCTCTATTTCAGTGGTTAGGAGAGGGAAAAAAAAGAAACTATTCATGCCAAACGAAGATTCCCTTCTCATTAAAAGCATGCAGTTAAGGAAGATCATGCATTCACTTACAAGCAACAGCAGAGAAATCCTTTCTCTCCCAGCATAAGTGGATAATGGCCCTCCAATCACTTATTATTGATAAAGTGGAAAGCCTAAGACTAAACATGCAGGGAGCATGGATTAGGGTCCCATCATTATGAACCAATTAAAAGGTCTTTGGTAAGTTTAAACAATATATCATCATTTTCATAGCAAATTCATGCTATGACAATTTTAGCTTCAATGAAGGACAATGTGGAAAAGTGTTACTGATTCCATTCTATATAGTAGGAAACTAGGATAATACAAAGTTAGGTACTTTGTCTAGAACTAAGCAGCACTTTTAAAATATGTTTTTGTGGCCACATCTGACAGTGGCCTGGGAATACTATTGGTTCTCTGCTCAGGGATCACTCTTGGTTTGGCTCAGTGGTCCATGTGAGATGCGGGGGATTAAACCTGGGTTGGATGCATGCAAGGCAAGTATCTTGAGCATTGTACTATTGCTCCAGTCTCAAGAACTCTACAGCTTTTTGTTGGAAGCATAATTCATGTTCTACCATTTACTGCTTCTTCCTAAATAATATTATAACTCTGGATTTTTCTTCTTGTGTTTTTTTCCCCAAGAAAATTTTCACAGTAACAACACCTTTATGTGATTGTATATGTATATACTTATAATTGGACAAGTACTGGTACTGGGTTACCAGTCCAAAAAAGACTTCTTCACTAAGAAGTCAAAATAAGTAAAGATGTTTTTACTTTTTGATTCTTATATGGATCAGGGTCCAGAAAGAAATAGAATCAGCAGGACGTGTGTGTATGTTTGTGTGTGTGCTCTTTAATAAGCAAATTGGAAACACAATTATAACAACTTCTAACTTGTCTAAATCAAATGTGGGAGAAAACCAATATCCCAGTTTAAAAATAATACGGAAAGAGAGAGGCAGGTTATCTAATTCTGTGTTTGCTCTTTTGGGGTTTTCAATAGACTGTATAATATCTGTCCAATTAGGATGGGCAATAGAAAGGGCAATCCACTTAACTCAATCAATACAAATATGAATGTCATCCCAGAAACACCCCCACACACATACCCAGTACTGTGATTTACCAACTATCTCGACAATCCAAGGCACTGTCAAATGAATACATAAAATTATACATCAAAATCCCTAACATACTGTTTTTAAAAAGGAGGCTAAGGATATAAGGAAGTTTTCCATTGTGATTTAGCTAATGAAAAGTACATATGATACTGAAGAATTGCTTTCTTAGCTCCTTCTTCCTTTACCCATATTCACTCCCATCTATTTTCATCTTTCTTGAAAATAGCAAGAAACAAGAAGAATAATTGGGAAAGTTAGTTGTGCTTATTTGTAATAACCCAAGTATAATCCCAATGTCATAAGGAATGGATTATGTTATATACCTACCTGCTTTTTCTGCCACGCTCCAGACCACTTTTTGGACACATCATAAGCACTTAATACCCATTTCCCATCATTACCGCACCATATTTGATGGGGTTCAAATATGGTGTGAACCATCAGAACACCTATAATGGTGATTAGAGGCCACCCTAAAAGCCTCCATCCACTTCGGAGAGCCCAGCAAGCTACCAAGAGTATCCCGCCGCACAGCAGAGCCTGGCAAGCTACCCATGGTGTATTCAATATGCCAAAAACTGTAACAACAATGGGCCTTATTCCCCTGACCCTTGAAGAGCCCCGGATATGGCAGTATTAAGAAGGATGAACAAGGAGAGGCTGATAAAATCTCAGGGCCTAACTAGGCTGCCAAAATGAAGAAGGACTATAATGACTGTTTGTACTTTTAATGCACGTATGCTGGCTTCAAAAGCATCCATCTAGGACCTGGTGATGCAAGTGCAGAAGATCAAGTATGACGTCATTGGATTGACCGAGACGAGAAGGCATTGAATACATCATACTGTTTTCGATGCTGGAGAAGAACTGTTCCTTGGGACATGCGACAATAGAGGCATTGGTGGTGTCAGTGTACTTGTCAACACGAACTTGGCCATGAGCATTGATGCATTCAAATGCCGAATAACCCAAATCAGACACATATATTTGAATAGATGTGGCTTGTTGCCAGCAGTTTCTATTTTCGTCATCTACGCACCAATATCCAACTACGATGAAGAAAAAATTGAGAAGTTCTACATGGAGCTGGAGAACTTCTATAAAGAAGACCACACCTACTACAAGGTCATTGTCAGTGATTTTAATGTCAAGATTGGACCTAGAAGATCAGCCGAGGAACTCCATGTTAGGACCGATGGCCTAGAATGGAACAAACAGGGTGAGAGACTGAGTTCATCATGTTGACCAAGACCATCCATGGTAACTCGCAGTTCCAGAACGCTGAATCTAAACATTGGACATGGAAGTCTCCCGGTGCACAGCTCTACAATGAAATTGACCACATCATATTCAATACACGGTATTGCCTGACCGATGTCATTGTTGTCCCAAAATTCCAAATGGCATCAGACCACTGTCTCCTTCATGTGAAATTCTACTTCATGGAGTGGGGAGAAAGGACTGCAAAGTTTAAGAAGAGAACTCTTGGAATGACCACCAACTGGGAACTCTTTGGCACTAATGCAGCGAGAAAAAGTCACAAAAGGTCGCCTGTCTTCAGAAACTTTTGAGCTCATTCACCAACATGGTCTGGCATGAGCCTCAGGCAATCACAAGCTAATGTTCAAGCTCATAACGCTGTGCAGAGAAGTGATAAAGGAAGACCTCAAAGAGAGAAAAGCAGCAGTGTTGGCCAATATGGCAGAAGCTGGGAAAAGTATTCGCAACGCCTTCCTGCCCTTTACCAACTATAAGACCAAGATGACTGTCCTCTGATGTCCTGATGGATCTATCACATCTTCCAGAAGGGCAATGTAAATGGTTATCCACAACTTCTACTCAGATGTCTTTGATAGCCACATCCACCTACCCACATACCAAATTCCACAGGATGGATATATTGTTCTCAGCATTATACTTTCTGAAATCTGACTCGACATTTCATCGGTAAATAAGTGTACAGCACCTGGTCCAGACAAGGTTAGACCCAAAAATTTGAAGAATCTGCCACCAGTACTCATCAATACACTGGCTTGGCTCTTCACACGATACCTGTCTGAATGCAAGGTTCTATCCCAATGGAAAACCAGCAGGACCATCCTGTTGTACAAGGGAGACATCCATGACATCAGCAACTATCACCCGATCTGCCTGTGGTCTGTCATCTACAAGTTATTCACTTGATTCATCCTGAAGAGAACACTAGGCAAAGGACAACCATGTGAGCAAGCCAGGTTCTGAAAAGGATTCAGTACAATTGACCATATCCACACAGTGACCAAGCTCATTAACGTTTTGCAAGAGATAAAATGCCACTCTGTCTATCATTCATTGATTTAAAAAAGGCCTTTGATTCTGTTGAGAATGGAGCAGTCATCAAAGCCCTACCCAAACAGAGCATTAAACTCAGTACATCAGGATCCTCTGTGAGCTGTGTTATGGATTCACCAACAGGATCTCAGCATTCTACAAAGAAGTGATCATCGACAAAAAGAGAGGGATTCGGCAGGGTAGC
Source organism: Sorex araneus (assembly GCF_027595985.1). Lineage (NCBI taxonomy): Eukaryota > Metazoa > Chordata > Mammalia > Eulipotyphla > Soricidae > Sorex > Sorex araneus. The sequence continues at coordinate 39,434,416 of NC_073311.1, read as the reverse complement.
ACCATTTCACCTAAACTCTTCAGTGCCAACCTCGAGAACATCATGAGACAACTGGAATGGGAAGGAATGTGAGTGAAGATAGATGGTCAGCAACTACACCACCTCTGCTTCACTGATGACATAGTTCTAAGAACACCAAATATCAGCCAAGCAGCACGAATGACCATGAGTGTGGAAAGTTCAGACTGCAGTTGGATCTCACGATGACAATGTTTATGAGAAACAGACTCGTTCCTGATGTTCCATTTGCCGTCAACAGAATGAACATCTCTGAATGCAGCAGTTATGTGTACCTAAGTTGAGAACTCAGCATGACAAATGGCCTGGCACCTGAACTACACAGGAGGAAGAGAGCAGTTTGAAATGCCTTCAAGAGCTTCAAAGAAGTGGTGAAGAGGACGAGGAACCTCCAGCTCTTGGCACATCTTTCCAACTCCACCATTCTTTCTGTACTAATATAAGCCTCAGAGACCTGGACTCTACGAAAACAGCATGAGAACACTATTCAGGTCTCCCAAAGAGGAATCGAAGATCTATGCTTGGAGTATCATGTTTTACTCAAGTGAGAGAGGGAATCTGAAGTTCTGACCTCTATCAACAATCAAGAATCAGGGATGCTGTCTCGTTTGCCAAGGTGTTGAAAATCAGATGGGCCAGGCACATAATGCAATTTAGAGATGATCTGCTAGACTAGAACTGCTACCGACTGGATTCCACGGGACTTCAAAAGACTGCATGGCCGCCCACCTACGAGTTGGTCAAACTTCTTTGTCTGTAAGATAACATAGCCTCTGATAGTTTAGGTTTATTGGGTTATTCCCATCACAGTGCTTCCATTCCTTTGTGTTTATTTGTAGCTTCCTTCTTAGTGTTCTGTTGACTTGTAAATATTGTTTTTCTCTTCTCCTTGAGTCCTTTGCATAGTTTATTCAGAACAATGTCCTTTTTGTATGGACACAGGAACACTTAGCAAATGCTATGCTTTTGTAACCTGAGAGTCATTTGACTCTAATATTTTCCTCCTGGGAATCTGTTCTCTCAACCTAAGCCTCAGCTGTCCTTACTTCCTAGCACCCCCAAAAGCAGGGTCCCGACAAGGGACGGAACGAACCCAGGGCAAGCGGTGAGTTGTGTGCTACCCTGGCATAGAGATGGGCCTAGCCAAAGTGCCTGATGCTTAACTATGTTAAGAGCTTGTTCATGGACAAATGCTGTCATGATCCAAATAGTGATAACTAGATTTGGACTCTGCTAGGGTTAGGAATGATTAATCTGGCCTGAATGCTGTAGTCTGAGTCTGTGGCAAGATGTTGCCAGGAGAGCTGCCTTGCAAGCCTCAATGTATCTCTTGCTATATCCATACAAAAATAACTAGTATTAAGATGTTAATGAATAAAAAAAAATAAAATAAAAAATAAAAAATAAAATAAAAAAATAAAATCTCAAAAAAAAAAAAGAGATGTTAATGAGTGTTTGGACTAAGGGAAAGAGAAAAACACCTTAAGAGTCAGGAAGGGCTTTGGAATGCCCGTAGGTTGTGTTCCCTTTGAACCTGGTGGCCCTCAGGAAGGGCTTTCTTATGTTGATTTTGCTACTTGGTTGTGTGTAGCCTAGAGGGCAAGGTGGAAGAGACAAGTAGGGGGAGAGACTAGAGAATCGAGAGATGCTGCAGTAGATCCAGAGAGAGAACAGAGTTAGGAGTGTGGGAGATGAGAAAGATGGAAGATTGAATAAACGGTAACTAATCAGCAACCAGCTTGGTCCTTGTTCTTCCTTCGCCTGTCCTTGGCCAATGGCCATCTCGATCCAGCCCATACACAGCGGTTCCAGAGCACCTCGGTGAGCCTGAGAATGCACACGCCTGTCGGCGTGCTTTAGTTTTTTGCATTTGTCAAAACCCTGAATGAATGGTTTGAGGTTCTTCGAGTTCCTGAAGCGAGCAGACGCCATTGGGCTACCCTAGCATGAGACAGGGACGAATGGAGATATTACTGGTGCCCTCTTGAGCAAATCGATGACCAATGGGATGACAAGTGATACAAGGGATACCTGCTGTATAGTTTTCTTCTTTAAATTAATGGAGGGTGGGGCATTAAGAAATCATCAATATGTAACTTGTTCAATGGTTATCAGAGAAACGGAACAGGTCAAAATTAAGTACGAGAGTCTCCATCTTACATTTATACATAACCCAAGTCCATCACCTCATGATCTCATCCTTTGTTTACTGCATGTATATTCCAACCCTGCAGATTCTCTCCAATACTTCCTCTAGATGGAGTTAATTAGGCCATGTGTTACTCTGCCCCTCATTATTGTTAAGTTCATCTGAATCTTTTTTTACTACATCATTAACCTGAGGAGGGTGCTCATTGCTGGGCCAGCTGGGAGTGATGCCAACATGCTCAATATTAGCCAAGATTTTCAACTAAGTTGGAATATTCTTGAATAATATTTAAAGTCATAAAAGTTTAAACACTTGGCAAGTGGTAGTTTTTGTCATTCGGGGGTTCTACCAATATCTTCCATTAATTTAGTGCTCATTTTCTATTTTTATAAACCAAACCAAATATATTTTCATTCTGCACATGCATTAACTTTCCCACAATGTTATTCAGCTTCAAAATTTAACCCTTCAGTAGTATTTTGTCTGTCAAACTGGAAAAGCAACACCTGCCTTGCTGACTCAGCGGTCAGCCCTCTGCCTGCAACACTACTTTGAATTCTCTATTTTAATATTTCTTAAGTTAATTTTATCCAAACTACATATACATTTTAAAAGATGACACCTATAATGTGGAAAATCACCTCACACGTGATCATCATCTCCCTAGGTAACCACTTGCAAAGTTCCTCTAGTGCATTTTTTTCAAAGCTTCATTTTCCCCAAAAAAGGAAAAATTCACGCAATTATAAGAGTTGGGTCAGGAATATTTCTGTGGGTTCCATGGCTCAGCAGGCTTGTATATAGTTGTAATTCATAATTCATGTCTAATTTTTCACTCCATATTTACTACCCAGCTTTGTCTGTGTCCCAACTATAGAATCTTAAGAACTTAACCTTTCAAGAATCAACTTTGTGTCATATTCTGTATGGCAAGACCATGCACGCTGATTACAGACTCTAATGGTCCAACTAGGTGTCAATAAACTGACCTGTGAGTCAAATCTAAACTATTGTTTGTGTTTTTATTGTTTAGGGGTCTACACCAGGTGGTGCTCAGGGATCTCTTCTGATAGTGCTTAAAGGGCCTATAAGATGCTAGGGATCCAACCCAGGCAGACCATGAACAAGACAGCACTTTATTTGCTGCTATATCTTTCTTGTTTTGTTGCTTGTGATTTTTAAATAAAGTTTTATTGGCCACAACCAAGCCCATTCATTTAAGTGGCATCTATGACTATTTTCATACTACAATTGCAGTTAAAATGTTGTGACAGAGACTATAAAATACACAAAGTCTAAATGATTTATTCTTCAACTTTTTTGTTTTATTTTGGGACCACACCTAGCAGTACTCAGGGATCCCTCCTGGTAGAGCAAAGGGGACCATATGTAGTACCTGGGATCAAATTCAGGTGGGTAGTGTGTAGGGCAGGCACGGTGTCAGCTGTACGGTTGCTCTGGATCTTCTAACTTTTACAGAAATAATTATTCATTTCCTAAAGTATATTTATTCAGACTTTAAATGAATCCACTTCATTTTCTTTCTCTCCTTCTTTCCTTCTTTCCTTCCTCCCTTCCTTCCTCATACTTAGCAGTGCTCAAGGCTTATCCTTGGCTCTAAACTAAGGGATCACTCCCAGCAATGCTCCTACCATATTGGGTGCCAGGTCAACCACGTGCAAAGCAAGCACCCTGTCCTCTGTCCTGTCTGGTTCATGAATCCACTTGTTTTTAACTTGACCCATGTTACTATCTTAAAAATTGTCTAGCATTTACTATTTCTGAAACTTTAAAGAAATTGGTAATGTAGCATGAACCAGCATACATCTCAACATTTTATTACAATGCAAAGTTGAGTTTCAGTTACCATTAGCTGGTTTCAATTTTAGCTTTTCAAAATTGTTGATGTTTAAAAAAGTTGTTGACAATTCTGTTGTTCATTTAACTCACAGTCTCATTATCCTTAAATTTTTGTTTATTTACACATTATCATTTTTTGTAGAGGGATTGGGACTGGGACATTTATTAGTTGGTATTTTTCAGAAAATAAGTGGCTCAAGTATTTCAAGCAGAAAATAATTTCATTTATGAAATAATGACACTGTGACTACAATGACTAGGGCAAGAATTTCAAAGATCTAGTAAAATCTTTGCTTATTCTCCAGTTCATCATTGGCTCTCAGAGAGTCAGGAACCTAAAAAGTCTACCTACAGCAAACACTAATATATACAACACTGAGTCAAGCATAGCAACATAAACCATCAGATGCCAAACCTTAGCCCACCAGTGCTACCTTCTGTCATTCTTGTGAATGGACCAACAATATTACCTTTGCCAATAATTACCTTCTACTGAAGATGTAAATACTTTTATTAGAGATCCTGGGAAAAGTGCTGACAAAAACACATGCAAGGAAAACAAGGCAATATTTCTAATAGTATAGCACAAAAAGAGGCAGAGATAAACATGTGACCTCCTCCCCATACCCCTCTCCCCACAACCAAGGATTTCTGTGAGAACCACTTTCTCCACTGGATGGATATTATACTCTGGGTCCACAGATATGGGTAGGAAACATTGTAGTGTGACCTTTAGGAAAATTATTTGACCTTGAATTTTCCTGGTCAAATGAAAAGAAAAAAATTAAAACCTATTTTATAAATTCTGTGAAGATAAGATAGCATGCATTCAATGTTTAATAAACTGTAAAATGCCACGTAAAATAAAAGTAAAACCATGTCGACAAATTAATTTTGGCTTGTGTTTATGACTCCAAAGAACAGCAATGTACATCTCCAGGGAATATGTCTACCTGTCAATCTTACCTTGGACTTCTTTTCATCTGTCCATATATATTTATATAAAGCTATTTCAAGCCCTAAATGCAGCAAAGTGTCACCACTACACTGCATTTATTTCATTCTTCATCAGCCTATGGCAGATGTTCTGACAGATAATGAGAACCCTGAACAGCTCTAAGACTTGAGAAAAAATGTCTCAGGCTCTGCTTTCTATTATAAAGCTTGTTTTTATGCAGAAAACTCAAGGTTACAAGACGTCATTTGTATTTTTATAATTCTAACAGTTTCTTTCCAACTGAAGCAAGATCAATCCCAAATCTTAAAATATGGTGGAGCTAAAAATAAAACATGTTAATATCCATAGTGACAATAATAAAAGTCAGTGCTTTCAGTAATTTGAAAATGGTCCAATTCTTTTTTTAACTGAAATTTGGTCTTCTGCCTTGATTTCTTGATTACTAGGAAAATAAAGTATATTAAAATATGTAGGAGAATAGTGATACAATGGATATTACATTTCTGTTTTGGGTTCTTTGAAAAAATCCATGTTGGAATCATAGAATCTGCATTTTCTAAGAAGAATGAAGACAGAGGCCTTGCAAATCAATGAAATTAATTTTATTCAGCAGTGTGCACTATGGTCAACATTGCACTATAAAGACAGAGCATCTACTAAGAACTTTCATGCATTAAGAATTTAAAGGAAAGGGGCTAGAGCAATAGCACAGCAGGTAGGGCATTTGCCTTACACGCGGCTGACTCGGGTTCGATTCCCAGCGTCCCATATGGTCCCCTGAGCACCGCCAGGAGTAATTCCTGAGTGCAAAGCCAGGAGTAACCCTTGTGCATCGCCAGGTGTGACCCAAAAAGCAAAAAAAAAAAAAAAAAAAGAATTTAAAGGGAAAAATATCTCCCAAGCCCTACACAGATCTTTTGAGGGGAGGAAAAGAGTAATTATGGGCTCACAAATGCACAGGTGCTTATATAGAATCTCTGATCTAGCTGATGTCCCACCCCAGAACTTCTTAACATATGGTTTGGAGACAGCTGGATAGGCAGTCCATGAGCTCAAAACTACTTTCATTATAGAATTAGCTGTTATGGGTCCTTTCCCACCTCATGTTGAAATTTGCCGGCATTGTGCAAAAACCCTTGCAGGTCAAACAACTGACATCTTAAGTATGAATCAAGGCGGCAACACCACAGTAATGATATGTTACCAAAGTAATGATAAGTTATGATATTCTTCACAGTTGCTCACTGACATTTGTTTAAAAATGCTAGTTTCATTTAACAATTCTCTTTGGATAAGTAGTAAAAATTACTGTTCTTACTAAGCATTGACTCTTCAGCATGTGTCTTTAACATACCAGAGGAAAAGCACTTGTAAGACTATCTAAATTGCCAGCTGAATTAGTTACTTTTATTCTGGAAAACCATTTTTTTATGGGAGGATATTAACCATTTTGTCTGGGAAGACTCACCAACAAACTACAGATATTCTGAGCATTTCATAGATATTTTCTTAAAATCATAAAACCAACGGTGACTCATGCAGGTTTGTCAGGGTCAGGGGCACTTGTATATATAAAGCTTGAGCCTCTTAATCCAGGGCAAAGTGATGTCATTGTTCATCTAAGTCAACTGTCATTTGTCATCCATGCTCTATTATAAAACTTAATAGTACAGTAGGTACTATTACTTCTTGCCTTGCCCCACTCAACTTGGGTTCTATCCCTGACACCACATACAATCTTCTGATTACTGCCAGAAATGATCCTTGAGCACAGAGCCAAGAGTAAACCTTGAACACAGTCGGATGTGACTCCCCAAGCCAGTGAATAAATAAAAAATTTAAACTTGTAAGTAAAATTTAGAATTCCTGAGAGTTTTAGTCATGAATTACTCATAAGCAAGTTTGTGAAACTCAACTGCTTCCCAAACATACTTTCTAAAAAGATAAAGTAATAATAAATGTGATATTTCAAATTATGTAATGATATATTAATGTTTGAAAAGCACGTACATATAAGTGAGCAAATATTTTTTTATGTCAATAAGCTATGTCACAAAACCATGCATAGGTAAAAGATCCATTTAAAGTCCAAGGTGAGCCAATGAATTTTAATATAACAAAATAGTCAGGACTCAGTAATATAATTTTAGTTTTACATTGCAAATAAACATTAAGAAACTGCTTCCTCTTATGGTTTCCTGTAATAATTAAAGCAAATAAGTCCATAATTATCTGTGAGGCAAGATTTACAAGTGTGAAAAATTCTATTTCTCAAAATTTTCTATTAACATGAACTAATTTTTAATTCATACTTGTAGTGGGAGGGGGTGTTGCAAACTATGCTCAGGAGGACCAGGAACCCCTCTCATCAATTCTCAGCCAAGCAGATTGGAGTTTTGGTTATGAGGGCCTGAGGATGCAGTGATATTTAGGTCTGTGGTAGTCAGAATTACTTGACAACCACTACTCTGACCATCCCCCTCCCCTACCCAACAATACTCAGTGACCTCTATGCTGCATATACTGATATTCAGGAGACCTTATATTGTACAAGGGATTGATCTAGGGACTTCTGACATGTCTGGCAAATTCCTTAACTCCTATACTACCTCTTTGACCAGTTTATTATAGAATAAATAAATACTAAACTTCTGTTTTCACTTCAAGTACGATTCATTTTCATGAAAACAACACATAATAGATGGCCATTTGAGAAGCTTTCTTTGTGATTTTTAAAGCATCCTGAGAAATAAAAGTTTCTAGACTATTTAGTGTGTGATTTCTAAACTAAACTGAGGGCATTGTTCCTTTAGGAGTAGCAATTGAGAGCTCAGCCTGTCCTATTGCCTGCCGAGCTGTAGCTCTTCCTTCTTCAAGAGATCCACTTTCCAACACTCCTGGCTTGCATCGAAATTGCCTCCCTTAGTCAGAGTCTGTGCATTTGTCACAAGTGAGCAAAGTCATCTCACTGCTTGCAAACACCAGCTTATGCCAGTAAGCTAGAAAAATCTTTTTATGTCATGTACATCCATATGCCTGAGTGAACCTTGAATTTACTGTCTATACTTGGAATAATAGAAGAGGTGTTTGAATTGACGCTGTGCTTTGAAAAATTTAGTTATATGTGAAGTAGGAATATGTGAGGCTTTTAAATTAACAAAGGTAAAAACATCTTTCATACTTGAGGATATGACTCAGTGATAGAGCACTTTCCTTGCATGTACATTGAGGCTCTAGGATCAATCTCCTGCACAACCACACACGTGCATGTGCACACGCGTGCGCGTGCACACACGCACACACACACACACACACACACACAGAATCCAAGAGCCTGGCTTTTGAAACCAGTTGTGCTCATAAGCTCTTCAACCATTCTTTACTTTACCCTGGTCAGAATCCTTTCTCATTCTCAAGTGGCTGCTTCAAATCAGTACTCTTCTAAGGAATATTCAAAGGTACATTCAATATCACCATTTCATGAAGACACTAACTTCAGCATAATTTTTATATTGGTAAAAAGTTTCCCTGGAAACAAATGCTTTAGGGAAATAGTGCAGGAATCAAATGGACATGATTTCTTCAAATATTCTAAGCAGAACTTGATCTGAGTTCACATACTTTAAGATTCTGAGAAAGGCAGGTGTTTTCCAGATGTTTGACCCCACAACCCTTCTTTGCATGCTGCATCTCGGGAACTGTGTTTTATAGAACACACTAAGTAAAACAATTATTTTTTCAAGCCTTAATTTTATAATTATTTGTTCACTAAAACCAGTAATGACTTTTAAATTATTTTCTGTTAAGTATTTGTTATCTTAATACTTAAAATAGCATAGAGATGAAGTACATGGGTGATGGACTCAAATATTCTAGAATGGAATCCTGGTTTTGACATTCACTTACTATGTGATCTTGGACAAATTACTTAATCTTGCTTTGTGTTAATATTTTCATCTTAAAATGGGAAACTAATTGTTCATATATAGAGTACTTAAGACATAGTAACAAAAGCATATATATGTGTGAATATGTGTAATGTATATGTGTTACCTATAATAAGCTGTTTGATATCATCTTTTGGAAAAAAGTTAGTCTTATTCATTTTAATTTTTCTTAGATACCACAAAGTTCCTGGTATGAAGTGAGAATAAAGTGAATGCCTGATAAATAGAAATATCTACATTTTTTATACAATTGATAGGCTACATTGGACTTCTTCAGATTCATAGAAAAATCTTACTAAAGAACCTTTGAAGAATTGATATCTTCTCATCACACCACTAAGAATTAAAATAAAAGCAATAAAATTAAATAAAAAGCCAATCTGACACTTTTCTCAATAATATTGATGTTTATAAGTGATTGAGTTAGAACTAGGACTGAGTTTGGACAATTATCTAACATCCATATAGCAGTTTTTGAGAAAGTATTGAGGCATCCTAATTTGTGTCATAAGAATGTTCGGTGGGAATGCGTTTTCAGTTGCAAGTAAATGACATTTACTTTCTTAAATATTCATTATTTACTTGAGATTGAAGAACCATCAATGTAGAATCAAAATTACACTATACAATAACAAACAATTTCAAGATGGTATTTAGCTCTGAACAAAGAATAACATTGAAAATTTATTCAGCATGCCAGGAATAAATGATGGATGGAATAAAAGATGAATTATAGAATTATTCTCTGAGTGTAAATGGAACATACTGAATCAAATTGCTCTTTTGAATTTTAGAAGAAATTTGGAAACAAATTAGCAAAGTGGAATATCAGTAAATGCTCTTCTATGAGAAGTTGAAGCCCAGGTCATGGGGAGACAAGTATATGTGAGAAATCTCTGCCTATTACTTGACTGGAGTGATAGTACAGTGGTAGGATGCTTGCCCTGCACATGGCCAACCTGAGTTTAGTCCCTGGCATCTCATATGGTCTCTGTAAACTGACAGGAGTGAGTCCTGAGTGCAGAGCCAGAAGTAACCATTGTTGAGCATCACCAGGTATGGCACAAAGCCAAAATAAATCTAGAGAAGAAATCTCTATTAAAATAGAAAAAGTGTTCTAGCCCCAGAAAACATCAGTTTGCTTATGACTAGCCAACGTCCCACCTTTCAATCTAGATCTCTCCGTCGTTATGGATGATTGTATTTCACATTGATTCCAATAGCTCATAAAGACAGAAAACATGCAACTCTTTCTCTTTAAACCTAGAGGCCTATAATGTTTCTCTTCCTTAAACCTCTATTTATATTCATGTAATTTTCATTTTAACCCTTTATTTCAAAATCTCCACTTATATCTTCCCTTGAGCTGTCTAAGGAATCCTAGCAAAGATCAAACGCTAACTAACTGCCTTGCACATGCTATTCAATTCTAATATCCAATATCCAGATCCTGATTCAGACTCTTCAAACTTTGTGAATTCAAACTTGCTGGCTGGAACGTGTCAAACCATGGCCTTGGATCTATTTTATTTCTAACTTATTGTTCTAGCTGGCTATTTTGATCTATGTAAGGATGGCTAATCTATGTAGTCTATTTCTGACCTGGGGTGGAGGGTGTGTGTGTGTGTGTGTGTGTGTGTGTGTGTGTGTGTGTGTGTGTGTGTGTGTGTTTGAATTTAATTTTACTGGAATACAAGTGTATTTATTATTTTTTGTTTTCTTTGTTATTTTCATAGCAAAATGTGGAGTTCATCATTTGCTACAAAGTGCATAAGATCATGTGTTGACTTCTGCTCTAAAGTAACAGAAAACACAAATTTTGTTTATATGTCTTTTTATCTGTCCTGACCTTCCAACCAGATAGACATAAGGTCATCAACAGCTCTCCTGGCCACCCTCTTCAGAAATGATTAACTATACTCTGATTATTATTAATTACCAATAATTAGTTATACCTATGTTAATTTTTCAAATAAATTAATTTAATATTTTATTTATACAGTATTAAATATGACTGTACATGTATTGGGGCATCCTCTCCCATATTTTACATTCTTGGAACATAATAAATAAATACTCACCCACCCAGCTTTGTTAAAAGGGTATAAAAGGTGAAAGGTTTTTTCCTTTCTTGGAATGGACTTCTTTAGGAGACCTCTGCCATAGTCTGGGAGGAGCTTTCCTGCCTTCCTTTCTTTCTCTTCCCTTTAATAAAGTCTTTTCTGAATTCTTTCACTGTCACTGTCATCCCTTTGCTCATCGATTGAGTGGGCACCAGTAACGTCTATCATTGTGAGATTTATTGTTACTGTTTTGGGCATATCCAATACACCATGGGTAGCTTGCCAGGCTCTGCCATGTGGGCGAGATATACTCTCGGTAGCTTGCTGGGCTCTCTGAGAGGGGCAGAGGAATCGAACACGGGTCAGCTGCATGAAAGGCGAATGCCCTACCGCTGTGCTATAGCTCCAGCCCTTTCTGAATTCAAACAACAATAACTACAACTACAACAACTTAAATTCAGTTCCAAAAGAAATAAAAGAAGACATACAAAAATAGAAACACGTCCCCCTATTCATGACTGGATTAATATAATCAAAATGATTGTTTTATCCAAAGCAATATACAGACTCAATGTTATTCCTATAAAATACCCCTGCTGCTGCTAAAATTTATATGTAATAGTGGAACCACCAGAATAACAAAAGCAATAAAAGGGTAAAAGACAAAAGTCATAATTTCCCAACACTAAATTATACTATAAAGTTATAGTAACTAAGATTATGGTAATTGAATAAGAATATACTAGATTCTCAGACTAACAGATCAATGAGCCCAGATATGAATTCTCATTGATCCTATGTAGGCAGCTAATCTTTGACAAAGGAGCAAGTATGAAATGCAGCAAGATAAGCCTCTTCAACAAATGGTGATGGGAAACCCGATCAGCCACATATTTTTAAAAAATGAATTCAGACCTCTATCTCGAAGTCAATTCAAAATTAATTAGGTACCTTGATACCGTGCCTGAAAATTTGTTATGTTGAGGAAAACATAGGCAGAACCCTTAGGACATTGAATCCAGAGGCATCTTCAACAATTCAATGACATTGATCAAGCAAATGGAAAGAAAAATAAACAAATGGGACTATATAAAGTTAAGAAGCTTCTGCATGCAAAACACAAAACTATGCTCAGAATAAAATAGATATCCAAAAGACTGGGACAGAATACTTGCCCACAACTCAAGTGACCAAGGGTTAAAACCTAAGATTATAAGATTGTAAAGCTTAACAACAAAAACAAAGTTTTAATGGTGAGATAGATTTTTAACTTGTTCTCAAAGAAGACAAACAAATGACCAAAAATATAAGAAAAATAATCTGCATAATTTATCACCAAGAAAATGAAAATCAAAGCAAAACAAGATATCACCTCATGCCAGTGATTCTGGCACACACCAAAAAGCACAGAACCAGTATTAGCATGGATGTGGGCCAAAAGGAACTCTTATCAACTGCTTGTGGGAATGTCAACTGGTTTAACCTTTTTGAAAAACAACATGGACATTTCTCAGAAAATTAAGAATTGAGCTTCCATATGACCCAACAATCACACTTCTGGTCATCAACTCAGAAAAGACATTTGTACTCCTATGTTAATTGCAGCACCATTCACAACTGCCCAAATTTGAATAACCTAAGTGTCCAAAAGCAGAAGACTGGATGAAGAAACTATCATAGTAGATAAAGAACCAAACGTGATAGCTTCTCGGTGTCTGTATTGCAAACCATAATGCCCCAGAGTAGAGAGAGAATATGGGGAAAATTATCTGCCATAGAGGCAGGGGGAGGGGTGGGATTGGAGAAGGGATAAATTTTTCATTGGTGGTGGAAAATGTGCACTGGTGGAGGATGGGTGTTCAATCATTTGTATGACTGAAACTCAAACAAGAAAGCTTTGTAAATGTAACTCATGGTGATTCAATAAAAAATATATAAAAAAAACTATCATACATAGCACACAATGGAATACTACTCAGCTATTTTTAAAAATGATATATTGTGGGATGTAAAAAAATAGTATTAGGTTAACTCTAAAGAATAGTAGAAACAAGGGCCAGGATTAACGGTTCATCATTGGAATCCTGCCTCAAGGGCTTGGGGAGAGGGCAGTTGGGATAGAAAAGGCACCATCATGACAATGATGGTTGGAAGGGATCACTCTGGATGGGAGATGTGTGCTGAAAGTGAAGTGGATAAAGGACCAAACATGAAGGCCTCTCAGTATCTATATTGCAAACCATAATGCCCCCAAGTAGAAAGGCAGAGAGATGAAGAAGAAAAGTGCCTGCTATAGAGACAGGCTACAGGTTGGGGGTGGGAGTGCTGGCAGAAGGGGATGGCATGGGGGATACAAGGCATATTGGTGGAGAAACTGGGAAATGTGCACTGATGGAGGGATGAGTGTTGGAACATGGGATGACTAAAACCTGATGATGAAAGCTTTGTGATTGTATATGATTCAATTAAAAAATAATTTAAAAAAGGAAAAAATGATAGAATGCAATTTGATTCTACATGAATGAAACTGGAGGGTATTGTGCTGAGCAAAGTCAGCCAGAGAGGGACAAATACAGCACAACCTCTCTCATATGTGGAACATAAAGAAGCATAGTAAAGGATTAAAAAATGGCCAAAGGCAACAAAGAATATTTGAAACTTGGCTACCGAACTGAGTGCACCATGACAAAAAGTTGGCATGTTAAGGAGTCAGTATTAAGGGTGGTGTGTGTGTGTGTGTGTGTGTGTGTGTGTGTGTGTGTGTGTGTGTGTGTATGGGGTGGCGGGGTGTAATGGTGGAGAGAAGCAGACACTGTGCTGGATGATGCAGGGTTGGGACCACTGTGTGCATGAAACCCTACCATTACAGCATTTTCAACCACAGTGATTATAAAATAAAATAAAAATAAATAAATAATAAGCTACTACTTGTTTCTTCATGTATAATCATCTATCACTAACTCTCCTACTTGCATCCTCAGTCTGACTATCAAAACTGATAACATCTGAAGTTTAGTCTTTCCAAAACTTTGCTTTTTTTGTCAGAAATATACAGTTACTTCTATATACCCTTCACTTAACAACTCTTTTGTCCTAGCACAAATAAACAACCAATTTAATTCGCCAAGTGATTCGGTTTACTTCCTTCGAGTTGCTCTGAATTTATTCCTCTCAGATGACATAGAGTTGATATGAAATTCTTATGGGTAGGAACCCTTTATTTTTCTTGCTTTGAATCCTCATAGTGAAGCACAATTCTCAGGAACAGAATATATAATCCTAATTAATTTAATGTACTCCTCTGTGCCCTTGAACATGTTTGAGCATATCAGCACATCTGTCCTCAGCTTCCTGATTCATCCATGCCTTCACTGTTATTTTTCAAAATTCAAAACTGGCAATGATAAAAGCACATCTATTTGCACTTAGAAGGTGAATAATTTTAGGCATTTTTGAATCATTTTGAACATCTTGATATTTTCTGTATGAACAGGTGATATATGTTCCCTCAGAGGTTTCTAAGCATTTTCTTTCCCTTCTGTCACATTTCTTTCTGTGATACAATGATTTAAATACAATTCATGTTTTTCTAGCCCAATATCAACCTGAAAATCACATGTTTGACAGACATGTTGGATTTTTAAGGGGTTGCTTTTTGGTTTTTTGGATTATACCTGCCTGGCAGTGCTCCCGCTTACTCTTGGCCCTGTGCTTGGGGATCACTCTCAGCAGGGCTCAGGAGACTAGTTACAGAGAAGGAATTAAACCCAGGTAGGTTTCAAGCAAGGCAAGTGTCTTACCTGTTGTACTATCTCTCCAACCCTTAAATGCTTTTAAAATGTCTTTTCTACCAACAAGAAAAGGTAGCACGAACCCTCTGCTCCTAAAGATTATGATCCGAGAGGTCTTCTAACCCATTTTGGAACCCAGAGCGGCTTCTTACAGAAATGCACCTAGACTGTGAGCTGTGCTACAACCCCGTGCCACCCGGGGAGGGATTTTCCTTCTCTGCCCTGTTTTTCTGCTCGGAAAATGGCGGCGGCGACAATATCCACGTGGTTAGAGCCACCTCCTAAGACCCCCAACCCAGAGGTAGAAATTTTCAGTGACATGGCTTGTAGGCGGTCCTGGGACGGAGGCCGTTACCGGCACACCCTCTGCACAGATAAGATCCAGAGCTGCGGCGCGAGAAACAGACCCTCTGCTCCTAAAGACTATGACCCTAGAGGTCTTCTAACCCATTTTGGCACCCAGAGTGGCTTCTTACAGAAATGCATCTAGACTGTGAGCTGTGCTAAAATATCAGAAATCCAAAACCGCACGGCTGCGACAGAGTTCATAGAGTCTTCATTCTCAGCAATCAAAAGAAATTATTAAATGATGCCTTTTTAGCAGGCCTGATTGTTGGGAGAAAATTTCAAACAATAATAGTGAGTTCTCTATTGAAATATCAAATGTATTCAAAGTATAGAGAGAATAAAGTGAAGATCATTAACTACTTAGGTGGAGGGTGGGTGGGAGGGGGTTATATTGGGGTTCTTGGTGATGGAACATGTGCACTGGTGAAGGGATGGGGGTTTGATCATTATATGACTGAGACTTAAACCTGAAAGCTTTGTATTTTTTTTCACGGTGATTCAATAAAATAAAATAAAATTTTTTAAAAAATGGTAGGGAGAATTTATTCCATGCCATTCCCCCCTTTGTTTTCTCTTGATGTTTGGATCACACCTGGTGGTTCTCTGGGCTTACTCCTGGCTCTGCACTCAGGGATGACCGTTGGTAGAACTCAGGGATACGTGTCATGCTGGGAATCCAACCCAGGGTCCAATACACCCAGATCTGTCTCACAGCACTCACATGACAGCTTTCCTACCTGTACACCATGCAGTTCACTGCATTTCTGTGTAGCCCTAGTGTGCCCCATTCCCCCAGAAGCTCTGTTTTACTAGCTTCATGTTTATAAACCATGCTGGAAACCATTGAGTCTCACGTGTACCCCATTTATCCTCATAAGTCCCTACCACTGAAATGTGGGGTCAGCTCCAACCAGCCTGTCTAGCTGAAATACCCCCATAAGTGATTGGAGATGGTTGGAAAACAACCAAAGGATAAATAGCAAACGGATATGTTGACCATGTCATCTGATCACCAGAGATCTGATATCTAACATTGCATCATGATGATCCTTGAAAGATTCAGAACAATGAAAAAATAAACAAGGGATTTAGCTTTTAAAGAACAACTGCACAGAAGTTGAGGGAAATCTTCAAGCCCATCAAGAACCTTGACACCATCTAAAGAGGATCTCAGAACCACAATCTTTACAATGACAGAAGGAATGAAGGAAGCAATAAAATAATAGGTTAACCAACTCATAGAAAAACTGACTCAAAATATTAATTCACCAAAATAGTTTTGAAGGAAGTAAAGAATACAATATTAAGTCAGAGCAATTTTATTTTTTAAACCCCATATTTGATCTTGAAGACAGAATACAAGACATCACAAAAAAGGAGACAAAAGGGGATATTTACAAAGATAGAATAAAATGTAAGCTATTTGATGGACAATGGCAGGAGGAATATTCTCCAAATAATAAGAATCCCAGAAAGAGAGAAAAATAAAAAAGTGGAAGGAACATTAGTGGAAGAGATAATACCCAAAAACTTCCCCAGTCTTTGGAGGGAGCTATGCACAGATTCCAGTGGCCCAAACAGTACAAACAAAACGCATTCAAATAGAATAGTACAAAGAGACAATATAATAAAAATGGTAAGAACAAAAAAAGAGACATTTACTTAGAGGCAAAAAAAGAAAAATGCCTAAAATACAAAGAAAGATACATAAAGCTCACAAAATATCTCGCATAAGAAACTGGACAAGCAAGAAAGGAATAAAATTATACATTCAAGTTTCTTCATGAGAAAAAATCTTCAGTTTAGGGTTCTCTACACTGTAAGGCTGTCATTTATATTTGAGGGAGGGATGAAAGCATTCTCAGAGAGGGGCTGGAGAAATAGTACAGCAGGCAAGGTACTTTTTCTGCATGTGGTTGTCATAGGTTTGATCCCCAGGACCCCATGTTGCTCTCCAAGCACCACCAGGACTGATTCCTGAATACAGAGCAAGAAGCGAACCCTGAGCAGTACAGGGTGTAGCCCCCAAACAAAAAAATAAAGTCTCAGAGAAACAAGAGCTTGCAATACTAGTTATATCTTAATCTATCCCTGCAACAAATATTGAATGACTTTCTACACACACACACACTCATACACACACACATATACGCACACGTGTCTAATGACAACAATCAAACTTTCCATAGAAAGATGGTTTAAAAGTTTATATACTAATAACTATGAATGTCAGTGACTAAACTCTCTGATTAGGTATAGAGTGGTGGTGAATAGATTGGTAAACAAATTGCAAGTGTTGCTTACAGGAAACATACTTGAAGTCATGGTATAAACATGGCCTTAGAGTGAAAGGGTAGAAAACAATCATATTAGCCAACAACAGAAAAAAATAAGGGCTAACTATACCTATTTCAGACCAAATAGCACTCAAGCTGGAAGAAGTAATAAGAAATAAATTTGGACCTTACTTACTGGCTAAGAGAACAATAAATTATGAATCACTAGACATATCAACCAGACAGAGTATCAGTAAACATGTAACAGCCTTAAATGAAGAACTGGAAGAACTAGGATTAGTTGACATATATTGGGTCCTCCACTGTCAAAATGCTGAATGTGCATTCTATTCTTCAGTTCACACAAAACAATCTTCAAAATAGACCACATGCTAGGGCATAACTTAAAGCATCATAAATTTAAATGTATATAAAACATGTCAAGCATTTTTTCAGACCAGAATACAAAGAAGGTGGAAAGTAGCCATTAAAAGAAGACGCACACAAAAACTTAATAGTTGCTCTTCTATTCTCCTACTTTTTATCCTATTAAGCTACAGAAATTTATAAGTAAATTCCTACTTTTTATCCTATTAAGCTACAGAAATTTACAAGTAAATTACAATTTCCCATTGCCTGTAAGAGGTCTCTCTTCTTCCTTAGAGTAGGAAAACTATGAACCATCAATGTGGTTGGGCATCTATGAATATTTAGTTCTGTTTCTTTGAGCTCCAGGAACCAGAGTCAAGGATATTTTACTCTTCAGTCTCACACTTTGCTAAAAGTGGGAGATACTGGACATTCCCATTCAGTTGTTTATTTCAAGCTATGCTCACCCCTTGACATTGCATTTAACTAGGTTTCCTCAAAGTTATTGAGTAATCATCACATAACTGCAAGGCTCACGTTATACCATGTCAGCTATGTCATAATGTCTCAAATTTTAACGTTTTCCTTTCCAATTCCCATTAAAAATTAAATCTCATGAAAGATAAAATCACTCCTGGTATTCACAATATTATCAGAGTCCTATAGAAAATAATTCCCTAAAACTTAGATTTCTTAGTCATTGATTTAGAAATACCCAGAGAGTATTTCATTCATTTCATTTGCTCTATCTCCATATTAGAGTTACAAATGAATGTGCCTATTTCCCTGATTAAGCATCCGTAGAGATCAGAGATTTTAATTATTTAGGCATTTCTCACATATGACAGGGTACCTTTTTCACTTGGTGGTCATAATATATTTACCAATCAAGTATGCAATGCAATGTGTTCAACTTTTGACTTATTATATTTGACACTTAAACACCAAGTATCTATCCAAATATTCTTAGCCTTGGGGCTGCAATGCAATTCCTGAAAATGTTAGGAGTAATCTACTTTTCCATAAGTGTAAGCCTTTCTTCATCACTGTGATGCAAATAATCATAAACCCTATACACTATCAAAAATCTTCCATGCATTTAATGATCAAATCCAGTTCTATAATGATCAGGACTAGATGCTAACCAAGTAAAATACAAGGGAGTATCTGGAAAAAGATTAGAGAGTTACCTGTTCATAGATAAGATTGTCACTGCTCTTCGCGTACCCTGTGGTAAAAGGAAAAGTGAGACTTGTACCACTCAAGAATAGAATTTCAGGGGCTGGAGTGATAGCACAGAGGGTAGGGCGTTTGCCTTGCACGCGGCCGACCCGGGTTCAAATCCCAGCATCCCATATGGTCCCCTGAGCACCGCCAGGGGTAATTCCTGAGTGCATGAGCCAGGAGTGACCCCTGTGCATTGCTGGGTGTGACCCAAAAAGCAAAAAAAAAAAAAAAAAAAAAAAGAATAGAATTTCATTTGATAAATTTTTCACTTTTCCACCATATGTATTATCAATAGCTGTGTAAAATATTACCTACAAATTTGTTGTCTTAGGACAATATGCACTACTGTGGTAGTTGAATCCAGGTGCAGCTTAGCTGGGTTCTCTGGCTCAGGATCTTTCTGGCAGTAATCAAAAAATCAGCCTGAGTTGCAGTCATCTCAAATCTCTCCTGGGTAAAGAGCAGTTTCCAAGCTCACTCACATGGTTATTGGCAAAATTCAAATTCTCACTGGTTGTTGGACTGAGGGTCTCAATTCCTCTGAGGCTGTTGGCTGTAGGCCCAACCTAGTTCCTTGCCACTTAAACCTCTCCAAAGAGTATCTCCCAACATGGCAGCTGGCTTTAGCAGTACATAACAGTCAGGCAGTATCAGAGAGATAGTTCAAGTGGGACAGAAGTCAGCACTTCTTTGTAAACAAATCTTGGAAATAATAGCTGATCATTTCTGCCATATTCTATTCATTAAATCTGAGTCACTGTACCCAAGGGCTTGAGATTACACAAGGACATGAAAACCAGGAGGCAGAGATAATAAAGAACCATTTCAGAAGTCGCCTTCCATATCCATATTCAAGTACAAATTTATACCTAGAACATTTAGCATGTTTCTAGTCTTTAATTCCTTTATTGTTATTATTGTGATATTCAGCACCAAGATCAAATAGCTACAACAGTTACCATACATGGTGGAGATTCTACTACCACAAACTATAATCAGGTTGACATTTTTCTCCATAAACTGAGTCATCATGCCAAGGAGCTCTTATGTGTTATTTCCCTTTAGATTTTTCAGAACTTTAAATGTTTGGGTAAGTTATGGCTCCCACTAAAAACACATTCATTGTTCCCTTTGGAGCACATAGTTACAAACACTGCTAAAACACAAATTATAATATCAATATCATTTTCACTCGGTTTTTCTTCATGAGCAAAAGAAGATAGTGTCTTCTATTATGCATAGCCTTTGCATTTTTGACTACATATATTGGGTTGCTTCTTACTCATGGCAAGGACGCTAAAACTATGACTCCACTAAAACAAAGATTTTAATTTAAAAGTGTTTTTTGTTTTGCAGAGAAAGCAATGTTTGTGATAGAAGCATTTGTGTGTCCTTACTCTCTTCAACATAATGAAATAAAGATTAATTTTCCTGTGACTTAAGCCAAAAAATAATACCAATGTTCCTTTCCTGCATTGCTTCCCAGAGAACCACGCAATAAATGCCCCCAGTCCTCACATTGGCTATGCTGTCTCATAGCCAATTATAACAGCCTGTCTGAGCTCACATTGTTGCCAGCATCCAATTCCTAGACCACCTGCAAAAATCTTCTTATGGTACGTCCTGCTGGAGCAAAAATAAAAGTGGAGAAATAGAGGGAAGTTAGTTCTGAGGTATTAAGAAAAAGAATTTCTGTAATGTTTTGAGTCATCCAATTGAAGATTATTTTCAAAGAATAAAGAATCATTGTAATAAACCAGTTCATTTCTTTGCAGATCAGTTCCTCCATTGTTCCAACCCAATTAGAGTAATTCCTGGTTAAGGAGATATTGATTTTGCATAATGTTTTTCTCTTGTATTACACACATGACAACATTCTCCTTACTTAGCCTGGACAACAATCTTGCTGCCTAACAAGCAGAAAGACTTGCCCAGCCCAGAAGTCTCTCCCTGTCTTCAACGGCTCACAAAGAGCTCAAGCTGTTACTGATGGCATTATAGAATATATAAATAAACCAAGGAAATAACAAAAGGATAGGAATGAAAGGGCTGCATTTGTCCGACCTTGTTACAAGAGTTCTGTTGTGAGACTCTGTTGCCCAATTAAAATAAGTTTTGTTGGTTTCCTTTTTTTCTGGACCCTCCTCTGCTCTCTGAATAACTCTGGCCCATTCCTGGGACAGGTAAAATTGAAAAAGTTCTTTTTATTTCCATAGGCTTAAGCGGAAGCCCTTAAAACAAGCTATTCCAGAGTTGAGCGGGAGCAGGGCTAATGCCGCGGTTGGCAGCTCAAGCGTGGCCTCCTACTTGGCGAGCCAACCGCTGCTCTTATCCACTTCAGCTGCCTTTTAAAAACCTTCTTCTCACAAAAGACAGAGCTGATCTTAAGGGCCTGGGAAAATAGAAAATTCTCACACTGTGATGGGAAGCACCGCTAAGGCCCCGAACTCTATAGTGAAGCATCAAATGCCAGATAGAGTGAGGGAATAGGGTGACGTGGGGGAAACAATGACAACAAAATGAAGTAAGCTGGAAGTAGAGATGTTGGAGCAGTAACCAAGTCCAATTCACTCTCCCGAGAGTACTCAACCAAAGTCCTAATCACTTAGTAACCAGGGCATAGTTCCCATTCTCTCCTGTACAACTTCAAATAGAGTCAGAGTGAGGGCTCATACTTTTAGGATTGAGATTTATGACAATTTTTGAGGGTTCAAGAAGTAGCCAGCCTGCTTATGGAAAAAATTAATGTTAAGTTTGCATTTCTTGGGCTGGAGATATGGTACAGAAGGTAAAGCACTTGCTCTGCACACAACTTCTTTGCCAGTCCTCATTCAATCCCTTGTACCACATACGGTCCTCTGAGTATCACCAAGGAGCACCCTTGAGCACAGATCAGGAGTGTCCTTTGAACATCACTGGACATGGTCCAGTACTTCCAATCTCCAACCCCCCCCAAAAAAAAATCAAACAAACAAAACACATGCACTTCTTCTGTGGATTGTTCCAAGGGGTTATTTTCTGTTTTGAGTGGGTTTGCATCCTAGCAAAGGTACAGTTGTAAGAAAGAATACCACTTGGCATTTAAAGCAGTTATTTCTTTTCGGGTTTGGGCCACACCTATTGTGCTCTAGGGATCTTCCTTGCTCCGTATCCAGGAGTCATTCTTAGAAGTGCCCAGGGATCCTTTGTGGTACCAGGAATTGAAACCAGGATTAACTAAATGCAAGGCAAGTACCTTGTCACCTGGTAGCACACTTCTGGTCTGAAATAGTTCTATCATTTTCTTTATTCATGTTTACATCCCTCCAGAAGAACTAACAATGTGTTTATATCCGCCTATGTATTTGTGTAGTTCATATTGCCAAAGTACCTTGAAATGAAAAGGATAAAAACAATGTTTTTTATCCACACCAGGTGATCGGGATGAATTGTTCCTATTCTGGTTGATGGTGTAAAAGCGAGAAACATCTTAGGCAATGCCTTCTTTTGACAGAGAATCTTTAAATAGATATTAAATTATATTTAAAAAGCAGGTTTCAAAGGCATATTGATATACATGATAATGCTGCATACAGCATAGAGACTTTCTGAGCTTCAAATGTTCTGGGAGTGCATCTTCCAACAGAAATTGCGATTTCATTAGCATTTATGACTAGCCTTCCAGGGATGTTTGCCAAAGGGATGAAAGCAGAAAACAACACAAAACAACAACGACAAAAAAACACCAAGGAAGCCTGTCTACAGGCCTGTATAAAGGTGCTAATTAGTGATCATTTTCCTCTATGGGCAATAGCCCAGGATGCAGGACTTGTGACCACAGGCTTATATCCATTATGCCTAGAAAAACAACCACAGCATTAAATGAAATGAAAAATTTTCTTTGTGAAGCTTTATGTTAACTAATAGCTTCCAAGCATTTGAGAAGTTATTATGACTAGAATTATGAAAAGTTATTTTCTCTCTGCCTGTGTAAGGTAAGTCAGAAGTGAGTTTATTTCAATAAAAATAGAGGCATTACAAAGGGAATTTGGGGCAATATTTTCATGATTAAAATTTAAAATGATTTTTTTACATTTTTAAAAATTTGAATGTATTTATTTTTTAATTGAATCTTGGTGAGATACAGTTACAACGAATCAAATTGTACATGATTTGGTTTCTGTCATCATCATCATCATCCTGTTGATCGTTGAATTTCTCAAGCAGTCTCAGTAATGTTTCCATTTGTCCTAGCCCTGAGATTTTAGAAGCCTCTTTTTACTCATCCTTCCCAGTGATGCCACATTGTAGGCTCTTTCATGGTCAGGGGAGTGAGACCCAGTATTGTTACTGGTTTTGGCATATTAGTCCAGAGGGAGAAGTAGGCTATAAGATGTCCAGGAGCTTGGTTTTATAGTCTCTGGATGTTGGCCGTTGGTGGGATTACACAGCGCTGGGGGCAGTCCCTGGGTGTGACCACCTAGCTACTGGAAAATGGGGGATCTGGGCAGAAGAGGCCCAGTCCCGATCTGAGCAGGCTTGGAGGTCTCACCCCAGTTCCCACACATCTGGGTTCCTCTTTAGGTACCTTCATGTGTGAGGCTCATCCAAAAGTGTGGAGAGGAGCCTTGAGCATGGCTGTGGCTAAGTTCCAGAGGTCTTTGGACTCGGGAGTGCTGCTGGGGGTGGGGAGGGAAGCTGGAGCCCACCCCTCCAAGGGGCTCTGGAGAAGACAGCCAGGTGCACGGGCAAGAGACTCTCTGGTTTCTGTCATATAAAATAAAATTTTATCTCACTTTAAATAAGTACTAATATGTCTTCTCAAAACTCTTAGTTTTCTGGAGTAAAATATTCAGTGAAGCAAGATATGCTGCAACTAATTTATTGACTAGCCATCACTTGTCATGTTTTATACTTTCTTAGTTCATCTCAATCTCATTAGAACAATGTAGGGAAGGTATATTACCCCAACTTTTCAGATGGTCAACATAAGAGTCAGTGAAGTTGATATCATGTTCCAGCCATTTTATTCCTTGGTATAAATCCCAAGAATACAAAATCACTAATCTTAAAAATACATGTGCAAATCTATATTTATTGCAGTGCAATTTACAGCAACTAAGATCTGGAAATAATTTAAGAGCTGAATAGTAGATAATTAGAGCAAGAATTTGTGGAATATATCCATATTGGAATACTATTCAGCTATAAGAAAAAATTAAATCTTGCATTTAGCTTCAAAATGAATTTATAGAATGTTACGTGACAAAAGTCAGCAGAAGAAAGACAAATACTGAGTGAGCTTATTAATTGGAGTTATGGGCTGGAGGGATAGCACAGTGGTTGGGCTTTCACCTTTCACTCAGCCAACCCGTGTTCGATTCCTCCGCCCCTCTCACAGAGCTCAGCAAGTTACTGAAAGTATCAAGCCCACATGGCAGAGCCTGACAAGCTACCCGTACGTATTGGATATTCCAAAAACAGTAACAATAAGTCTCTCAATGAGAGATGTTACTGGTGCCCACTCTAACAAATCGATGAGCAATCGGATGACAGTGACAGTGACAGTGATATAAAAGAACACCTGCTTGTCAGCCTGGCACCCACAATGTGCCTCTAGGCACCATCTTAGCATTCCAACAGCCCTGGTCCAGAGACACAGAAACAAGTTCTGGAAGACACCGCAGAGCCGGAGATCTCTCTGGGCCCCATACCAAGCCCAGTTTCACTGGAGCACCCCAGATGGAGTAGGTTCATTCTCCCCACCTACTCCAGATGGAATCCAAGTGGCCAAGAGCTTCCACAAGCAAGGCCCAGGTATGCAGGTTCCAGGACTGAATCTCCATGCTGCATGGTGGCAGAGGCACCGGGCTGTCCTTCACTGGCTCTTTGCCTTCTCGTAGGCCTGGCTGTCACCCCCACAATGTGCCTCCAGGCACCATCTTAGCGCACCACCATCCCTGATCTATAGATGCCCAATTGTATCCCCAAATAGATTAGTGCCCGACAGAAATATCTCTGGAACCCAACCATTTACAATCTAGGATTCCAGAAGGGTGCGGCTATGACACCCAAGATATTAAAAATGAGCAATATACAATAAATTAACTAGCATCTATCAAGCAGGCCAGCTTGAATGGTAGTGGGAAAATTTGAGCAGTAACCAAAAATAGAGAGTATTGGGGAAATTGCCTGCCATGGAGGCAGGTTGAGGATTGGGATGGGGGAGGGGGCATATCCTGGGGACATGGTGGTAGAAAGGGTGCACTGGTGGAGGGATGGGTGTTCAATCATTGTACTGCTGAATCTCGAACATGAAAGCTTTGTAACTGTCTCACCACGGGGATTCAATTTTTTTAAAAAAGTAAAACATAAATAAAGTAACAAAGCAATGAAATAAACATTATCCAATGAAAATATGCCCTTAGAAATAAAGTTAGAGGGTAGGGTTGGGCATAGATTAGAAGGGTACTTTGGAGAGCACTGAAGTATTATAGGTACTTGAATGAAGGCACAATGTGGCAACATTGGTAGTACTAACATACAAATAGATATACTTTTATAAGAATAAATAAGTCCCATATGACACAGCAATATCACATTTGGCATAACCTCCAAATCACAAAAATTTATTGAGCCCCTATGTGCCCAATAGTTGTTGGTTTTTGTACAGAAAAGCTTCTAATCTGGCTAGTTCTTTTCCTTTGAATGCCCTTTAAACTCACTTTCATGTGGATTCCACATACAAATAACTCCAGAGGTGAATCCTAAGATTGGTTCAAATATGAGGTCCTTAAAAGGAGGGACACAATTTAAATGAGGGAGAAATATAGTGAGATATGGGAAGGAGGTCCCAAACAAAATGTAGAGAAAGTTTGTTTATTTTGGACATACACAGTGACAGTTTAAATATGTTTTAGTCCTGTATATTTATTTGGTTTATGGCCAACCTTTAGAACTATAAGCAAAGAAAGATGTTGCAACTAGCCATCTTCCTATCTCTTGCTTTTATCTGTAACCACCTACTTTTCCAGTATTTTGAATATCTGTCTCATTTATATGTCATATTTCATCACTGTTTGCACCTCTATCTCAGAGTAGAAGTCATGTGTGAAGGCATAAATGTGTTCCTTACTCATCATTTTCCCCTTGCCCTACTTTTTCCTTCAACTAAACATCTGGCTTTAGAGGGATGTACTTTGATTGGGTTCATTGCTGCTGTAATCACTTTGGATTATGTGATTCCTACTCCATTTCATCTTTTACATTCTGTAACATTGAAGTCCAGAGAATCTGGTTAGAAAATTGTAGAACAGAGAAAAGAAATAACATATATAAAACTAGAATTATTTTTGTGGGTGAGAATAAGAACATTCTTTTGTGTTTTGGTTTTTGTTATTTGGGTCACTCTTGGCAATGCTCAGGGAGTATTCCTGGCTCTGCACTCAAGAATCACTACTCCTGGCAGTGCCCAGGGTACCGTATTGGATGCTGAAAATTGAACCCGGATCTGCTATGTGCAGGGCAAATACCCCACTCAATGAACTATCACACCAGCCCCAGTAAAAACACTCTTAAGTAATAATTTTATAATAAACTGCAAATTAAATCCATATAAACTACAACTGTTAAATTAAAAAATGCAACATTTAAGGTTCTGCTTCTTGATATTGTTAACCCCAATGAGGCCAATATACAATGCAATTTATTAACTATGTCAGAAACTACCTGTGGAGACCATAAAACTCTATGATTTTTGCCTCCAGGCTATATGGGAATATAATGGAAGTATGGGTTGCTCAAACCTGGGAACATTGTCATTAAGATGGCCAGATTTAGGATGTTGGAGGCATTGGCATTGACATTCACAGAGTTCTGCCTCAAGTGATCTAAAAATTTTTTAAAAATGTTCAATGCAGAGACTGAAGAGATAGTACAGTGGGTAGAGTTATTGCCTTGTGTGGCTGACCTGCATTCCCCAGAATTCTATATGGTCCCCTGAGCTCTGTTAGGAATGATTCCTGAGCCAGGGATCCTGAGCCAGGAGTAAGACCTGAACACCATCAGGTATGGCACCCCATATCAAAACAAACAAAAAAAGTGTCACTATCAGAACAAACAAAATGTGTCACTCACTAGAACCAATATGAAGGCTTTATAATAAGTTAGTTGGTCATAACATCAAAGAAAAATGTGTAGTGCTCCAAAACAATAACCTGTTTTAGCAAGCAAATATTCATCAAATTAAAAAAATTCCAGTCAATAATTCAATAATATGCAGGCACAATTATTTAGGCAAAGTTTTCTCTCAACTCTAAAACTATACGAAGAAAATAGTTCTCCAAACAATTAATCCAACACCCTGAATTAACCACACTAATTTGCTTATACTTGGTTATAACCTAACCAGAAAAAGAGCCTCACATTGTGACTCATACATGATTCTATGAACCCTCCAAACTATGGCTATCTTATAAGGATCCAATACTTCACTCATCATATGGCTGGGTAATACCACTCACAGCATATCTCATCAAGATGAAAACATCATTCTATGGTACAACTCTGAAAAAAAATGTTAAAATGACATGAGTTATCTATGATCAAAAATCTGGTGAGATTATTATTAACATTAGACACTTTTCCTGGGACCTGAGTGATAGTTAGCCTTGCTTGCGGTGGGTAGGGCATTTGCCTTGCATGCAGTCAAACTGGGTTCAACCCCTGGCATCCCATGTAGTCCCCCAAGAAGCTCCAAGAGTAATTCTTGAGTGTAGAGCCAGTAGTCAGCCCTCTTTAACAAACACTAAACAAGTACTGATATGTACTTGGGAAGACAAAGTCAGGATATATAGGCTCCCTTTGTCTAAAGGAAGATCCATGTAAGTTGAGACTGTATGTAGTTCATGAAGAGTAATCAAGAGGGATTCATGCCGTAGATAATAGCATGTTGCTCTTTTGTGAGGATTTCATGCTTAGGTAATTGTTTCTTGTAAATAATACAAAAGGTGTTTGAACATGAGTTAGGGGACTCAAAGTAGGTGAACTACTTATGATCCAGGTAACTGAGTTCCATAATTCAAATAAAATCCTTGTCAATATTTCTTTTTTGTACTTCAATTAACATGAAGTGAATACTTTTCTATCTTCTGCTCAGATAAATGTCCATGTTCAACATTTCTGAAAGCTTCCAAAATAGTGATAGGCAGACTTTTGACAAAAATTAGTTGTTTTTGAATTTTTCTCCTTCTTTTCCATTAGCCATGGCCTCTTGCCATATTGAGCCTCATAAATGCACAGAAACCAATCAATCACCCTTATAAAAATGTCAAAATTCATCCTTCCCTACTGTGAAATAAATACACTGACCTTAACACAAATGTAGAAATAAATTTTAAAAAATCTATCTCCACCATGGACCCCTGGTTGCCTCACTTAAATTTCCCCACATTTCAGTTTGACAAGACTGACATTATTGAGAATATTCTGCCTCTTTAAAAAAAAACTGGAAGCTGATAAATATGCCCCTAAATTTACTAATAAGAGCACATTTGCATAAAGCCTCTGCCTGTCAAGACATGCAGAGAAGAAGAGCCATTATCTGTCAAGAAGGAAGAAATGAAAGAGGGAGACAAATCTAGTCTTTGAAGGGGGGAGGAACATTCATTTTTTATTGTCTTAAAAAAAAATAGAACTGAGTTTTCTCAATCTAGAGACTGCCTAATACTTAACTGTTTCATTCAGTGGTACCTCTTCTTCCATCCTCCAAAACTGCCCTTCGAAGGATCCCATGATGCCTTTGCATCCATCACATCATCTGCCCCCATCTCCTGTGTATTCGGTGAAGGTGGGGGAGATGGGGGACTCTGAGACCCATTCCAGAACAAATAATTCAAGTAATTGATAATAGCTTAAAAAATGACTTCTGTCATGGAGATGTGTGTTTTAGAGGAGATTTTTTTTTAAAAGCAAAACATAAGCTCTTCAGGTGTCAGGGAGAAAGGAATTACCACTGTGAGCACGTGCACTGTGAGGCAATTTCTGTACCTCCTGCAATCCAAATATTGTAAGGTAGGTGTTGTCAAGTGCAGTTTACAGATGGGAAAACAAGTTCAGAGAAGTTCAAACACTTGTGCAAAGCCACATAAATCAAAAAAGAATGGATCTGAACTAAAACCCAGGTTTAATTAAACCAAAGTTTAGGTGAAATTCTTTCTGGTGCCCCCGGAACTCTGACTGACCTTAGCTTAGCATCACAGTGACTCTGCCTTATAGAGTGGAGATTGAGTCAAATACCATTTCAGGTGGACTTGGAGGAAAGACAGAGGGTAGCAGAGTGAGAGTGGAATTTATCCAGAGAGATAAATTTTAAATCCAATCACAGAAACCACCACAGCACTTACAAAAATAAGAAAACTAAAAAAAAAGTAAATAAAAACCCTTCAGTTAAACTGATTTTCTGAACTGCATACTGGCACCTAATCAGTTTGATCCGTCTTTTTCTCCTTCCCTTTAATTTTATTTTAGCTTCGAGCTTTGTGCAGTTGGCTATATAGGGAGGAGGATGGGCCGAAAGAATTCTCTGTGCTCTGTAGTTTCATTTCTGCCGTTCTCTGTTTTCTTACATTGTCGTCTTAATTTGATCAGCAGTTATGAAAAGGGAACATTAATCCTGGGGAAAGGGACATTGTTCGTGGCCAGACAGTTTCGGTATTGCTTCTAAAGTGAAGTGTTTTGTGTTCGGATATGAGTTTTGCCCCTTGGGACACTGAAATTCTGGATGTGAGTGAGAATAGAAAGAGGGACAAAGTTGCTAAAAATTGGACAGATGGCACCCAGAGCTACAAAGGCTTGTCACAGTTCACAGCAGAATCTATACTCTGCTGAGCTTCTGGGTAAGAAGGACCCAGGAGATTCTATGGCAAATGTATGTGGTCATGGGGAAACTGCAAGGGGCAAGGAGGGGGACAATAAGAGAAGGGGAGGGAAAGAAAGCATGTGCTGCTGCTCATCCATTGTGACATATCAGTATCTTATATTTTAGGATAACATAGCCTCAGGTAGTTTAGGTTTTATATGCCTAATTATAATTATGATGATGGCTATGATTAATATAGCATTGCATTGCTTAGTTTGTTATGCAAGTTCCTCAAATTAGTTGTAGCTTTAATACATAATAAATATAGAGGCAAATATGATAATAACATATGAAGAAAATGAGATATAAGGCTTAAGTAACTTGTGCGGTATTTGTCACACTTTTAATCACTACCCTGTCTCATCTCCTGTATTATATACATACCACACATTACATACCAAACTCTAGGCTAAGCCCCAAGTATATATAGATGTGCATTTTGAAAGGCCATAGGGTTCTCATGTCATACAGGAAATTGAAGAATGAACCAAATTCATAACTTTAGTACTTAGTACAGTTCCTGGTCCATGAGAGACATAGAACCTATACATGTGGAAGGATGGATCAATGGATATATATATTGTAAAATAATAGGTATAGATGGCAGGTGCATGTGTAGAGGTAATCCAGGGGTAATGAGGGAGTATAGAGAAGTAATAAACTTCATCTTAAAAAGGTGGCACTAGAACTAACTTTTGAAATGAGTAGAGAGTTTCTAAATAATTACTATTGTCATAAATGATTGAATCTATATTATGACCTTACCATAATCTCACTCCAGCAAATCATCTCTGAACTCTCTTCCTCCATCTGAGAGTCAGAGACTCTCAAGTCCCAACTGGCGAAATCTCAGCTGGCTAAGTCACTCCAGTCACTCTCCTGGCCAGGGCATTTCCAAGCCTTTTTCTAATTTTATATTTCTTCATTCTTTCAAATATCAGTTGGTTAGTCCCCAGGAATAACATGTATTGCTAAAAGTACAGTTATTGCAATTCATTTTTGTTTAAATTTTTTATTTTATAAAGTAGTTCACAATATTTGATTATATTTAATATTCAAACACCAACCCCATCACCATTACAATCTTCCCACCACAATATTTCAGACATTTCTATCCTGAACCCCAACCCCTGCCTGAAAGCCAAACCAAAATGATAGATTTTGTATTGCTTGTTATGAAAAAACACTGAAAATGCTACAAAAAAAAGTTTCCTTAGAGGAAAGAGTGCAAAGATTATTGTATTTCATCCAGGGCCATTAAGCCCTTCTATAAGAGATCACTAACATGTTAAAGGCTGAGTCTTGTGTGCTTTTATATGTATGTGTATATATATATATGTATATATATATGTATGTATATATGTGTGTGTGTGTGTGTGTGTGAGAGAGAGAGAGCATTTCCCTCTAAGATTGGTTGCCTCCTACTTTGAACTCCATAATTGTGGTGTGGTACTCTTGGAATATAAGTGGTGTGAAGTATGAGTTGTCCAGGAATAGGTTCACTAGTGGGTGAGGCTCGGCAGGATCATGGGGAGAGCGGTCATGAGCTTGGTGGGGTTTGAGTTCTGGAGGTTTTTGGCTGCTGGGGCTGTGTCCCTTCGAGCAGGGAGGGATCTCACCTGCCCCACTCTGGGGTGTCTCGAATAAAACAGCCTGATGTGGGGTCAGGCGGCATGGTTATGGTCATGTCATGCTTAGTGTCATGTCCTGCTCCCTTCTAGGAGAGAAGGACATGCAACTCTGGTTGGTGGTCAATGATGAGATTATCTGGCACCAGCCAGAGGTGACTTATGGGTGTGACTGCTGAGTTGCCAGAAACAGGGGAATTGCTGCAATTCTTAGCTTAAGATCCGTTAATCTCTTATGGGCCAGGGCAGGGAAATAGCTTATTGGTCAGGGGCAAATGCCTTGCATGTTTAGGGATCACAGTTCAAACCTGGCAGTACCTTACTCCCAAGTACCACAATGGCTGTAGCCATTAAGGCCTTGAATAATGCAGGGCTTGGCTGTGGTGGACCACAGAACCATCAAGTCTAGCTGTACCGCAATCCCTAGATGGAGCAATGGTATTGAAC
This sequence comes from Sorex araneus, assembly GCF_027595985.1. Classification (NCBI taxonomy): domain Eukaryota; kingdom Metazoa; phylum Chordata; class Mammalia; order Eulipotyphla; family Soricidae; genus Sorex; species Sorex araneus. Next base: position 39,402,438 of record NC_073311.1, on the reverse strand, counting down.
TGTCCAGTTCAGTTGGCCAAATGTCACTGGGAGTAGTTCCAGACACAAAGAACACTGTACAAGAGGCTACCCTCACATAAAAAAGAATAATTGATTTCTTAAGAGCAGAATATTCTTTCCCATAACCATAATTATCATTATAATATCATAGTGATTTAATAACAAACACATTTTTCTTATATCACATAGTACTTCATAAATTAGAGTGGCTTTCAATATACATTATATTTAGACAGATTCAAACAGGACTGTGAGAATCAAGACAAATAATCCTCTTATTTGACATAGCTTAGGTTAATGCTCAAGAAGAATCAGATAACTATCTGCATATCACTTCTACCAACAGCAATGTATTTTTAAATCATATCTACTATACAGAAATGCTGTTCTCCAAGAATTGGGGGGAAAGGAACCAAGTGGAAACTCTGAATTCAAAAATGAAGGGATGGAGTTCTTCCACTCTTTGCGATGGACATGGTATGGCCTACACACTCAACAATTGAGAAGTAACATATCTGCAAATCTTGAGGAAGAAGAAAGGTGTAACCAAGGTTGCTAGAAGACCTGGTACAATGAGAACCCTTATCTTAATCAGATAGGGACTGGTAATCAAAGGAAAAACAGAATACAGAAGCTGAGGTAGAGCATGATCATATCTGTGCTATTTAAGGTTTAAGGATCTCTAAATGTAATATAAAGTCATAAAGGAGAGAACCCAGGGGACATAGAAGACTGGTTAGGATCCAATTGTTGTACTTGAGATGAAAGATAATAGGGAACATGAATCAAAGCAGTATCAAGGGAGACTGAAAGAATAGGAGAGACCTCAGGAATAGATTCAGAGGCAAGAATTAATGAGAACACTCATCCACAAAGAAATGAAGATGAAACTTCCAACAACTGTCAACAACACACTTGGCTTTCTTCACAAATATCTCAACATTTTGCAAGCAGATCTATAAATGACATTGAGTGAAACAAGGAGTCTCTGGTACTCAAACCAATCATCTTTGCTATCTTGTCCTGATGATGCTAACATCTCTAGTCTCACAGGACAGCCAAGGGCGTTTTTATTGCCATGTCTGGTCAGAACTTCTGATTTATGTCCTGTCAGGAAGATCTATTTCCCCAGTATTCCCCATGTTTCCTCTGGTGATTTTATTCCCCTTGGAGCCTGAGATTGCAGCTAGACCTGAATTCTCCTGAGGCATATCATCTAAATGTTCCCTTGGAAACGCTGGTGGAGGGAAGTTGAAACTGGTGGTGGAATTTGTGTTGAAATATTGTATGCCTAAAACTCAACTACCAATAACTTTGAAAACCACAGTTTTTCATTTAAAAAAAATTTAAATGTTCCCTCAGAAATTGCTCTCACATATATTCTCAAACAAAGCCCAATAAAATATCAGAGGACCTATAGTATACCTTAAGACTGTTAATTGCACAGTGCTATCGCATTCCAGCATAATAAAACAAAGGCAAACTTCAGTTCCCGCATATAATGCAGTTATTTGGAATGACAGCTAAACCTTAATCTAAAGACAGTATCAGATGTTAAATGAAGAAAGTTATTCTGTAATATTGAGATATTCATAAACATGAGCACTGTTAGATACACCAGAACTCTATTGAGAGGGGCCATTGTTTTTAGAAAAATTCTCAGAAAATGTTTTGCTTTACTAGGATATTTTTAAAAAAACACTGTGCTATTTCTTTTACAACAAAATTAGATATTTATAAAAACCACTCCAAAATTAGTAGGTTTTAAAATTTCTTTGAAACAAAGTAGCATTGTTAGAGAATAATCATGTGGGGCTGTAACAAAGAATATCAAAAATTGCTTAAATAAGTTTTTTTTTCTGGAATATGATTCTAAACTGATTGGCGATCCTGGTGATTCACAAAAAGTTTTTTTTTTTCCTGGTTTCGCTCATGTATGATTCTTCTCAAATTCACCAACATGCTTAAATAACTTTTTTTTATGCTTCAATTCATTGCAATGGACAAATGGCACGGGGCACATACATGAAAACTAGAAGTCATTTGCTTCATATCTACCTTATTTCTCTGGTCATGTCTTGTTAGGGAGTTATAAAAAATATCTGCTAATTGGGTAATCATGTGCACCTTTCTAAAACTAAGGGATACTGGGGGACAAGAAGCAGTGCTCTGGACAGAACTGGAGGAGATTTTAGGCATCGTCAGCCTATCTCATGTATCTGGACCGACTGGCATCTGCAACTCACTTCTTAAAGAATGCATTAGTTATGTCTCTCAGCCATCTTAACTCTTGTTCAACCTCTGATATCGATCTCAGATGCTGCTTTCTGCAAGAGAATTTCTGTCTATTCCCTGTTAGTTCTTTCAGTGAGAAGATTTTTTTAAAAAAGATATCACCTACATCTGTAGTATAATGTACTATAATTTCTGCTGCTGCTTCTGGACCTCTGGTGCTTTAGTCCAAGGTGCACTTAAGAATGGAGACCTATCACAAATCAATTTAATTAGATTCTATGGTTCGTGAGGTGATGTTTACAGGTACCAAGGTTTAAGAAATTTCTGCAGTTGATCTGATGCACATCTAGAATTAAAAACAAGAGAACTACTTTATGGGCATTAATATCATCTTTGAGCCATTCTTACTTGAAGTAGCAGCTGGAATTCTATTTGCATTCAATAACTATTTAGTGAATAAAAAAAGGAATGAATAAATAATGCTTTCCTGCACATCAGTTAAACCCTGAACAAGAATTAACAATTCATATAATTTTCTTAAACACAGAATATTAGCACCAGAAGGGACCTTTCAGATGATAGAGGTTTATCACATCTGACAGAGAAACTCCACCTCCAAAAGCCATCCTGGTAAATTCAGAGCAGGATTCTAGGTCTCTGGATGCTCAGTTTGTCACTCCAAAATAAGATACCTCACCTTCACTACCCACTACTTTAAACACAGCCAAATTCCTTTTGGCTTTATCTCTCCATGCTGGGCTTAGCTATATCTCCCAGGTGCACATTGAATCAAAATATAAATGTTTACTATTCTCCAGGTTTATGATCATTTCAGGGCAGTTATTCATTGCTTGGAACCTGCTCATTATACTGTTTTACTACATAATGAAGACAAATGTCCATAGTTTAGCTACAGATTTCGTTAATGACAAGATGTATAATAATACAAGTTAATAGGGCCAGGCCATTGCAATCTAATTAAATAGTTTTGTCAGATTCCTTCTCTCATTAATCTTCTTTTATTCACTATGCTCTATGGCTATTTTGTCTTCCACTTTGTGTATATGTACACATGTAATTTTAAGAGCAAAAATAGTTGTCTGGATCTTATGGGAATTAGGCTTTCTCCTTTCTCTATCTGTTTATGTGCACACATGCCATTGAATATAGGAGGAAAGACATCACACATAACCCAGACAAGGCTTCTAATTGGTATGCCAACCCACGCAAAGCTATCTGATTGCATTCAGAAACTGCCAGGAACAGAAAGCATTTTCAAGGGAAATAATATCTCACTGTGAATCTGGGAATATCTGAACAGTAAACACCAGCCTTAATTTTAATGTCTCACATTATGCAAAATTTTCAAAAGATGAGGTCTCTGATATTCCAGCCCACCCCATGGGACAAAGTGATGCTATCATAAGACTCTTATGGGAGTCAATGTCAAATTTCTAACTGCTCATGGATGCCCTCCCCTCAGAGTTTTAGCTCGTCGGCATTTTCGGATCATCATTTTGTCTTATAAGCAAAAGTATTCTCCTATATAAGAACTGTTGAAGACTGCAATTCCACAGGCTTTCTGACTGCCAGCAACAACCCTTTTTAGGGCAAGCATTGATGGGGCATATGTAGGTTCTAATGGCCCTTAAAAGCTGCAAGGTGCAAATGTGAAACGATGAAATCCAGACCGAATGGTCATTTGCAGAATGATCTTTGCGAAGCTGCCAAGAGATTTGGCGGTTGATGAGGCATCTCCATCAAAATGTGCTCCCAGAAATGTGTTCTCCGTGATACCTGTTTCACTTAATGGTGATCATCCTCACCCTCCACCCCCCTTTCCACAACTAAAGATGATTACTCTGACAGCAAGCTGTGTCTCACCCATCATTTTCTGTCAATTTTCTTGCCTCTGGAAAGGACTCTGTTTGGGTTCTTAGATTAATTCTCTAGGCAAAACACTCATCTCCTATTCTTGCTATTTCTGTTGAAAATAGATATCCTGGGAGAGTTAACTGAGCAAACAAAACTTAAACTATGATTTAAACAGCAATTACAATTGCTAGTGGTGGGGGTATAAAGTATTCAAGGATAACTTTCGCACTGAAACTCACACTTGAGAAGGAATATCACTAGGATTCAGCAATACTCATCTACTGCCTAAATGAAGGATCGCTCAACCTCCCATCCAATTTAGCTGGATTGATCTCCATCATAATCTGCATTGCTGGTTGTCCATGCCTGAGAGAACTTTATGCCCCAAAGTAAGAAGAATGCAATAATAAAACAGTCACAGAGTCATTAACTAGGGATTTTTATTAACCAATTAGTACTCATCCTTCATTAATGACACCGAAGGAACCTTTTCTTGACATATTTTCTTAGACTAAATTCCTAAGATTAGGGGGTTTCACTAATCCTTCTCAAAAGCCATTTGTTACACTGAGAACATTAACCATTTATAAAGATGATGGATCCTCAGAGTTCAAGATTTCATTCCTCTACAACTGAGCTCAGTAGCATCTTGACCTATGCTAAACATTGAGTGCTACAGGCACATGAACCATTTGCAGAAACAATGGAGAGGGCCAAAGGCAAAGGACATAGACTTTAGCTTCCTTTGGAAAAGAAGACAGATTTGAATAGCAAATTTTTCATCTCTCAATGAGTGGGACTTTTAGACCTGGGCCCACCTTTTATTTTTCCTTTCATCCCCAAGATAATAAATCAATTTTGAAAAATAAAATTCTGAGAAGAAAGTTTTCGATGGTGGTAGTCTTTGTTCAGGGAACTTAAACTTAGACACATTGATATATATTTAGGGCACACAATACCACTGTGTCACTGTATCACTGTCATCCCATCATTCATTCATTTGCTTGAGAAGGCACCAGTAACTTCTCTATTTGTCCCAACCCTGAGATTTTAGTAGCCTCTCTTTACTCATTCTTCCCCATGCTGCCACATTGGAGGCTTTTTCTGGGTCAGGAGAATGAGACTATCATTGTTACTGTTTTTTTGGAATATTGAGTACAACATGGGGAACTTGCCAGGCTCTCTCTGCCATGCACATAATATATATATGTATATATATATATTTGCACAAAATATATATATACACACATATGTATATATATACACACAAGATACATTTAAGACAAATTCTGGAGGATGGGTACATGATCAAAAATACAAAATAGAAATATATTGACAAGATAAGGGCTTAGTATGGATGCTAGACAGCTATGGTAGAGCTTTATATGCCAAAGTGAGAAAATGGGGGAACTAAGGACTTCTTTTCAACCTTTTTTCTAATAAGCATGATATTACTGAGATCTGGATATAAAAGTGTCATAGACATTGAACAGAAGAGGCCAGGCAGTCTGGTGAGCAACGCGGCCAGAGAAATGCTCCGGACCGGAATCCGGGCCAACAACACCAGGGATCCAGACGGAGGAGGTACAGCTGGGACGCCTTCTCCAAATGGAACCCTGGCGACACTGAGCAGCAACTAACACGGCTCTGGTTGCGGGACTGGAACACATCCGAACCGCGCAGCTGCTAGCGGCTGCGCGACCTTTTCTAAAAGCTGAAAACATACAATCTTTTAATGGAAAACCAATTATCAAATGCTTCCTTAGTAAGGCTGTCTTTCTTGGGGGGAAACTCCAACAACAATAGTGAGTTTTGTTTTGCACTATGGAACATAATCAAGGTAAAGAAAAAATGAAGTGAAATTCATCAGTTATACAGTGGGGGGTGGGGGGCGGGGGGTATACTGGGGATTCTGGTGGTGGAATATGGGCACTGGTGAAGGGATGGTGTTTGAATATTGTATAACTGAGACATAAACCTGAAAACTATGTATCTTTCCACATGGTGATATAATAAAAATTTAAAGAAAAAAAAGTGTCATAAAAATAAGGAATTTATCCTGCAGTCCCTCATGCTATTTTCAATGGTGGGATACTTTCAAAGGCTAAAAAAGCAGGCAGGATAAGATTTCCTCTTAGTAGTGTGTTTGATTTCTGTGTCTTTCTGAAATGACACAACTCTATTTTTTTTTAAATGGGTTATGAGTCTTAGTCTCTCTCTGTCCCTGTCTCTGTCTCTCTCTCTCTCTCTCTCTGTGTCTCCTCAGCCCCGTTCCCTCAAATAATTCCCTTAAAATTAATTTTTCTGAAAGGTTATGTTCCTTATTCTTGAACTCTTTTAGGTATTGATTCAACCACATAAAAATGTTCCCTAAAAGCCGTTCATAAAGAAACTTACATAATACACATTAACTTTTCTGACCATAGTACTCCTTCTTCTTTTTTTTTTTTTTTTTTGCTGAACACCTGCAAGTACTCTGCTGATTTGTGTCTGGCTGTAAAGAATCTTTAGGAAATGATAAACTCACTCAAAGATGCTTTCTTCTGTCCTTAATCACTGCCTGCTTATTAACTCAATGCTTCTCCCTATACTTCCTCATTTTGAAGTTGGTGGGCCCCACAGGTGGTTTATATGAGGTGGGGAGGAGGGAGACGGTCACTTTCACCTTATCCACCTCTATCACTTGGGGGACCAGCTACGAAAGCCAGGACTGATAAAGTCTGCAGTGAGTCTCTGTGTATCATGGGCCAGAGCCCTAACAGCTCCACCAGTTTATCATCAAGCCACACCTGACATCCTCTTGGTCTTCTTGGTGTGGGAATTGATCCCCATTACCCAATTTCTCAGGGAGTCATAAATTCAGGCTGGAGTGAGGAATTACTCTTTCCAGGAAAGAAAAGTCAGTCCTAGGGCATACCCATGGTTTCCAGGCACTTTGTTCTGTCTCGCAGAAAAGAATTTCGGGAGTCGATAGGGGTGAAGTAAATTTATTTGGAGGGTTTTAGGAAGGGGGAGGAGGAAGAGAAACAGGGAGAGAGAAATACTCTTAAGTGAGAACACGAGCTTCTTCAAAGGCAGGGAGAGCCTCAGTACACATCTCAAGAGGGAAGAGGCAGGCTACTCATGTGCTTGGGTACCACATGTGCTCAGCCACGTGGGGCACAAGCAGCACATGGGATCAGGCAGCATGTGTGCCCTTCCTTTTTTCAAGGTGGTTTTTATAGGATTTCTCCAACTTTCCCCTACCATGGGGGTTTCTAGCTAGGAATGACTCGGTTGCTAGGATGATTGCCAAAGGGGGTGATTTAGGTGTGGTTTATGGTCTTCTATGAAATTCCTTTTCTGGCCCTTCTTCCTCCTTGAGCTTCTCTTCAGTAGGAGGCTCCAGCCTTCTCTGGGTCTGTTGCCTGCATCAGTCAAAAGTCTTCTCAGGCCTTAATTTCTATGCTCACAAGTGGATCCTAAGGTCTGACTACATCCAAGGAATTCCATTGCCATGGGGGCCTTCCCTGTCTACTTCTCTACATCAGTTTCTCTTGGTCTTTTGGGTTTGTTTCTAACTTCACTCCATTGACTACACATTTTACTCTGTGAGGTTAACATTATTTTGCGTGTATATGTGTGTGTGTGTGTGTGTGTGTGTGTGTGTATAAATAGGCTACATCCAGAAGTGCTCACAGACTACTCCTGACTGAGCTCAAAAGTAATGCTGGCAGTGTTCAGAGGACCATACGCAATGACAGTGAATGAACCAGGGATGGCTGCATGCAAAACAAATGCCTTACTGCCCACCCCTCCCATCATCTCTCCAGCCCTTAAAGTTCTTCATTACACAAGCTTTATTCAAATTTGACAATTTTGTTGACTTTGGATCCCATATTTTCTTTTTCAGTCTGTAAAGGGGGCCCTTCTCTGAGTCAGAGAGAATTGCCTCCCAAGCAAGTTCCAGAGACTCAATAAGACAATTTAGTTCCTATTGGTATTATTTATAGTTTACTGCCTCTTGCCTCTGTGGACAATTTTTTACTATTTCTCTAGGACTTTCATGTCTCAATAAATATTGGTCTCTCAGGAAAATCAAACAAGTTATACCTAGTATTTGTTTTCCATCACAATTCTTTTGTTTTTTTCACCCCATATCTTATTTTAATTTTTTTCTTTCCAAGGAATTGCCCAGAGACTGTTTTGTCTTCTTTTATTTTGTGTGTCTAGCTTTTTAAAAGTCACAGTACAGTAACACATATGTATAAATAATCATAATGATATTTTCCATATCATTATGTGCTATTTGACTTAGCTAGTTTTATATTTTTATATAAAGTCTTAACCACATTTCTTTTTAATAAAATTTGAAATGGCTTACCATTATGCATTGTATTCATGTAAATATTTTGTGTCTTATAAGTTATAAGACCTTTATTGTTCTGCTTGAGTACTCTCAATTTAAAAAAAAAATCTTGAAATATTTTGTTTTATTTCTGAAGTACACATTACCAAAAGTAAATGCCTGATAACAACCAGTTTATTAAGATGAATAATACAATACTCTAAGCCACTTATGACCAGCTCTTTCTAATACCCGCCCCCTCTCTCCTTGCACACATACCACAGGAACTAGGTTCCTTGGATTGCATAGCATAAGTAAAAGTCTAATAATGAAATTAAGGCTCCAAACATTGAAAAAAATTCAAATGGTATGTAAAGTATTTTCCAGAATATCTTTACTCATCTTTCTCTTTTTAAAGTTTTTTTAATTAAATATTCATAAGATAGACCATTACAAAGGTGTTCATGAATGGGTTCCAGTCATATAATGATCCAATATCCATCCCTCCACCAGAGTATATTTCCCACCATCAAGGTCACCTGTTTCCTTCCAAAACCCCTGCCCCTTCCAGCCTGCCTCTATGGTAGGCACTTTTCTTACTTATCTCTCTCCTTTTTGCGCTATGGTCTGCAATACTAAGAGGCCATCATGTTTGTTTGGGATATCTCTCTCCTCTCTCTCTCTCTCTCTCTCTCTCTCTCTCTCTCTCTCTCTCTCTCTCTCTCCTCTCTCTCTCCCTCTCTCTCTCAATCCCTCTCTCCTTTTCCTCCCTTTCTCTCCCCTTCTTTCTCTCTCTCACTCTATCTCTCTCTCCATCTCCTGACTTCCTAATTTGACTTCTTAATTTAGCTGATTTTTCATGCAGAATATTTTCTTGTAGCAGCATGACAGTCACCAAGCAGCTGTACTGTTGCAGTGTTTCTATTGGAATATAACTTCTTTTTCATATTGACTCAATAAAAGTGTTAGGATTGACTAGAACAATATAAGTAGTACGGGTTTTTTTAAAAAATAAAATCTAGAGGATAGAGTATCATGGGTGTTCGTACATGGACCCTGAGTTTACTCTTAGAGCTGGAGAGAACAGAGAGTGTTAACCCACTTAGTATCAGGTGGGGGCAATAAGAGTAGGAGAGGAACTGTTTTGAAAGAAGGTAAAATAGATTCTGAACCAACCCCCCCAAAAAGTCTGAGTCTTTTATAATAAATAAGGCAGAGACCTATGATCATTGAGAACAAGTACCAAAATGGACTCAACATCTAAACTGCTAAACAAGGTTTCTTAGACTTCAAGTGACAAAGTACATGATTAGTGATTTATATCTACCTAGGAGTCATTTACCTCAATTATGTAGGAATAGATAATTACATGAGGCCAGACAGTCATTCATTTCTACACGTGTTTAACCTATAAACACATGTTTAATCATTCTGCATTTGGATGTATATCTCCATATGACAAGTATTGAGACAGTTGCTGGGGAAGCAGATGAGTTCTGGTACTATTCCTAAATAATTCAGTCTAGAAGGGACAGGAGAGAAGTCTTATTCTAGAGCTATAAAATAAGGATTCAAGTACAATGTTACATTTCTTCAAAGGTTGCTATTTCTTCTGGTAGCATTGCCTTCAGTTTGAAAAGCACATTATAAAGAGAAAGCAAGCTTACATAATTCAAATATTAGGAAAATGTCATAATCAATCAATCAGTCAATGATGTACCTGCTTCATATATTAGGAGCCAACTGTTTCTCTGCAATCCAAATGAATTTCTTCTTTTTTCTTTTTTTTTTTCTTTTCGTTTTTCTTTTTTTTTGGGGGGGGGGTGCAGAGTTCTCTCTTTTATCTTTATTCCGGGAGTCAGAGGAAGATTCTGGGAAGAATTTGTGCTTCAGACAAGGGGGTTAGTCACACAGGAAAAAAAATAAGACCCACAACACATGACCTCAGTTGCAAAGTGTTTCTTAGCCTCTAGTTTGTCATCCTAACAACTTTTATTTCTTCTCTAGGAATTCTAAATCTAGCCCCACCTAATTCTGCAAACAAAATAAAAACAAAGTAAAAATAGAGCCGAATAATTTCTACTTTATAATAGAGTGAAAAATAGAAGTTTTCTCATATCTAAATATTTCATTCCTTTTTTGCCTGATTTGAAGCCAAGAAGAAATCATATATCTCTTACCCTCTGTTGATCCGTTCTATAAATATGGATATTGAATGCATAAGAGAACTATTATAAAAATTAAATGAAGGAGTATATGTCAATCTTTGAGAAAAGTTTACAACTTAAAATGACTGTATTATTGATAATAGTTGATATTTTATTGTATGTGTTATTATATTTTGTTACTATTATTATAGCACAGCGGGTAGGGCATTTGCCTTGCACTCGGCCGACAATCTCCAAGAGCCTGGCAAGCTTGAGCAAATCAATGAACAACAATGAACAACATGAGACGACAGTGTTGCTACAGTGCTATGACTATTATTATTGTCACTGTCACTATCACTGTCATCCTGTTGTTCATTGATTTGTTTGAGCGGGCACCAGTAATGTCTCTCATTGTGAGACATTGTTACTGTTTTTGGCATATCCAATACACCACGGGTAGTTTGCCAGGCTCTGCCGTGCGAGCGAGATACTCTCGGTATCTTGCCGGGCTCTCTGTGAGGGGTAGAGGAATCGAACACGGGTCAGCCGCGTGAAAGGCGAAAGCCCCACCACTGTGCTATCGCTCCAGAATTATTACTATTATAAAGTGATCAGAGGAGGGCAGTGGGTAGTTAAACTTTACCTAAGCTTAAAATTTATACTTCTGTTTCCCGAATGTTAAACTATGACTCTTAACATGATATCACTGGAATTCACCATTATATAGTTTATATTTCCAATTATACTTGGTTTATCTAGTCCCAAAGCCATCTGCGTTCTCTACGCATAGAGCTGCTGGGAGGGAAATATAGTATTGACAAGAATAATCATATTTTGAATCTGTAGAATATTTTATACTTTCAGAGTCCTTGTGCACGTGGTACTTCACATGGGATTAAATATTTGCCATGGATACTCCATTTGTGGATGATCAAAGTTGGAATTTTATGCTAGTTATTAGATTTAATTTTAGCCTGCTTTTTAGAAGACCCACAGATTGATTTTTAGTGTCAAATGCATCCATTTTATTTATTTAGTGTAAAATGCAGCCATCATATTTCAGGAAACTAAGTCACACTTGAGAATTCAGTTCACATGTTTTAGAACAATTGGCTTTTCGAGGAATTCCCTTTAATAGAGGTAGTGGAGAAAGGTAGCAGAAAGAAGAAGTTGAATGTGATGTAAAATTTATATTGTGTCAGTGTCCTGATAGGTGCATTCAGGTGGTGGGATCACTGCCTCAGAACCCCAAGAATTCTGATTACACTGGGAAAACACACTAGCACGGGTCCACATCTGAAGGATGAGTCACTAGCACATCAGTTACAGGCTTTCTCCAAAATATGGGTAATTGACACAGCACCCACTGTCTGTTCTATCTTTGCCATCAGTGTACATAAGACTCTCAAATGGTGTCTACCACTTTAAAAACATTTGAAAATAAGGCCAAAGTGATAGTACAGCAGGCAAAAAGCTTTCCTTGCAGGTTGCTGACCTAGATCTGATCCCTGGCATCCCGTAGGGTCCCCTAAGCACTGCCAGGAGCAATTCCTGTATGCAGAGTCACTGCCAGGTGACACTGAGCACTGCCTAAGCACTGCCAGGTGTGCTCCCCTCCCAATGAAAAGAAAAGCAGGATCTTTTAAGTCAACAACTTTGAATTTAAATGCTTACTTTGTCAGCTACCTCCTAGAAACTTTGAGAAAATTGTTCAGCCTTTTTTGCTCTTATGCTATTTTGACTGTATAATTTCCATCCCAAAGTAAGCAAAAGGATTTTCTGTTTCCATCTAACAGTAGTAATTGTAGTAGTAGTAGTAGTAGTAGTAGTAGTAGTAGTAGTAGTAGTAGTAGTAGTAGTAGTAGTAATAGTAATCATTTTAAAAGTTCTAAAGGCCTATGTTTTGTGCTAGAATTTCCAATACTATGCTGAACAGTAGTGAATATAGTGAGCATCCTTGCCTGTTACTTGATCTTAGAAGGAGGCATCTAGTTTTTCTTCAAAGGAAATCAAACTGGGGCTGGAGCGATAGCACAGCGGGTAGGGCATTTGCCTTGCACGCAGTCAACCCAGGTTCGATTCCCAGCATCCCATATGGTCCCCTGAGCACCACCAGGAGTAATTCCTGAGTGCATGAGCCAGGAATAACCCTTGTGCATTGCCAGGTGTGACCCAAAAAGAAAAAAAAGGGAAATCAAACTGGAAAAGAAGACATTAAATTTACACTATTTGCAGAGCAAATGATTGTATATGTGGAAGACTTTATAGACACCACCTGAAAAGTATTATAAATGATTAACCAGGAGCTGAAGAGAGAGTACAGAGGAAGGCCCTTTCTTTGCATGCGACCAACCCAGGTTTGGACCCAATTCCCCATATGATTCCCCCCCAAGTCCTGCCAGAAGTGATCTCTGAATGCAGAGTCAGGAGTAAGTCCTGACTACTGCCTGGGTATAGCCCAAACCCCACTCAAATAAAAAAAAAAATGATTAGTCAGTATAATGAAGTATCAAACTACAAAATTAACATACAAGAAATCATTTGCATCCTATATGACACTGAAGCTAAAGGCATCTTAAAAAATGAAACACCACTGACCAAACAAATTGAAACAAAGATAAACAAATGGGACTACATTAAACTATGAAGCTTCTGCACTCAAAAGAAACAGCGACTAAGATATAAAAAGAGATTGGGAAATATTATTTACTCAATACCTATCTTATAAGGGGTGAGTAACAAATATACACAAGGCATTGGTCAAACTCTACAAAAAAAAAAATTCAACCCCATCAAAAAATTCAGGAGAAGAAAGGAACAGAAACTTCCTCAAAGAGGAAATACAAAAAGCCAAAAGGCACATGGAAAAATGCTCTACATCACTAATCATCAGGTATGTGCAACTCAAAACAACAATGAGGTATCATTTCACACCACTGAGATTGTCACACACCTAAATGAACAAGAATAACTAGTGCTAACACATATGTTGGGAGAAAGGGCCTCTCACTCATTCCTGATGGGAATGTCGACTGGTCCAACCTTTTTGGAAAATAATAAGGACATTCCCCAAGAAACTAGAAATTGAGCTTCCATACAACTCAACAATACCACTTCTGGGAATATGCTCTGGGGATCCAAAAACACACTGCATAAAAGACATCTGCATTTCTATGTTCATTACAGCACTATTCACAATAGCCAGAATCTGGAAACAACCTGAGTGCTCAAGAAGAGGTAACTGGGTAAAGAAGCAATAGTATTTCTATACAGTAGAATACTATGCAGCCACCATCAAAGATGATGTCATAAAATTTGCTTATAAATTGACAGACATGGAGAGTATCATGCTGAGTGAAATGAGTCGGAAGGAGAGATACAGACATAGAATGACTGCACCCATTGTAGGGTACAAAAAAGCATAGTATTAGACTCCAGGACAGTACAAATGAGACTCACGCTGACTGATCCATGATTGAAAGTTTGCCATGAGTTGGAGGAGGGTAAGGCAGTTAAGATAGAGGAGGGGTCACTATGACAATGATAGTTGGGAATGATCACTCTGGACAAGAACTGAGTGCTGAAAGTAGGTAAAGTCATATACAAGATAACCTTTCATTACCTATTTTGCAAACCATAATGCCCAAGCAGGGAAGAGAAAGAGAGAGAGAGGAAGAGATCGAGACAGATAGACAGACAGACAGACAGACAGAAAGACAGAAGGGAGGAGGGAAAGTGCCTGCCATAGAGGCAGTCTGGGGTGGAAGTGATGGGAGGGAAACTAGAGAGATTAGTGGTGGAAAATCTACACTGGTGAAGGGAGAAATATTGGAACATTATATGACTGTAACCTAATCACAAACAATTTTGCAACTGTGTAGTTCATTATGATTCAATAAAAAGAAAAAAAATCAGTTGTGTTTCTATATGTGACTGGAGCGATAGCACAGTGGGTAGGGCATTTGCCTTGCATGTGGCCAACCTGGATTTGATTTCTCTGTCCCTCTCGGAGAGCCTGGCAAGCTAGCAAGAGTATCCCACCCACACAGCAGAGCCTGGCAAGCTACCCGTGGCATATTTGATATGCCAAAAACAGTAACAACAAGTCTCACAAGACATTACTGGTGCCCCCTTGAGCAAATCGATGAGCAATGGGATGACAGTGACAGTGACAGTGTTTCTATAAGCAAAGTAGAATAGAAATAAATAATAACAACATAATATAAGATACTGTCCAAAAAATAAAAAATGGTGCTGGGAAAATTGGATAACCACTGGCAAAAATAAATAAAAGAAGTTGGGCCCTACCTCAAACCATACAAAAAATTAATTCAAAATGGAGTGCGGAACTTGGATTAGAACTGAATCCATAAATCAAAAATGTAGAGAAAATTTTCTAGGGAATTGACCAGCTTATCAATTGTACCACTTTGATATAAAGGAATCCAGCACCTTTTCTCAGTGAGGTTACTGTCATCAGTAATTTCACAACAAATACAAAACTCCATAATGATAAGCCTGGTGTCAAAAACTCAACTATGGTATCATGCAGAGCTTTGAAATATAAACAAAAAATAGGTTTTGGAAAAATCTTGTTATTGGAAGTTGCCACCATCATCCCTAGGAAATCTTCCTAGAACTAGGTTTCCTTGGAAACTCTTTCATCATGGATAAATTGGAGAAAATCCCAGGGTCACTGGAATTACAAATGACCAAATTCCAGATTCAACAGGAAATTTCACTGGGAAATAAATAATGTAGAGACAAGAAACAGCGGCTAGAGTCTTCAGAAGACTCTACCTTGTCAAAGACATTCCTGTAAAGGCAGGAAAAATGTCTGTAAATGTTTCTGTGAGGCTGGGGTGTAACTTAGTAGAGAGTAAATAAAAAGAATGAAAGTGTTTAGTATTTCTGTGCACAGCTGGAAAACCCATGAGGACCGGTGACATAAATTTGTATAAAACCTAGAATCTGCTGAAGGACTGCAGGATTATAACCTGACTACAGGTTACTGGTGGGATTAGTGGCTTGAGGAAGAAAGGGTTCCTCTAACAAATGAAACCAAGTTTTCTTATATCCTATTTGATGCAAAACAGCATTATCATTCCACAAGGAGATTTCAGAGAAAACTTACTTCTGCGTTGGATTATCATGTTTTATGGGGAGCCAAATTTATTGACCATCTGGATTGTAAGAATGACCTTTGTTAATTCCAGAATAATAAACCACCCACAAACATTACTGTGTTTAGAAACGTTTCTAAACTGATACAGAGATTTTTCCCTTCTCACAGCTTTGTCTTCTGTGGTTACTGAGAGTAGAGGGAATAGACTTCCAAATCAGTTTTTCCGTGTGTGTGTGTGTGTGTGTGTGTGTATGTGTGTGTCAGAAAGAGAGAGAGAGAGAGAGAGAGAGAGAGAGAGAGAGAGAGCTAGATACCACCCCAACACTGCTGACCAGCTGCTTCATCATTGAGGCTCAATAGTACAGTTCTTGGGCTTAGAGGTGCTTGCAGACCACCACAGATATCCTGGTGGTGCTTGCAGAACCATGCAATGCTAGGGATCAACCTCAGAGCCTTGCAAATGTGAGGTATGTGCACTCTCCTTGAGATATAGACCCATTGCCTTAAGTCAGTCTCTTCTTGGGTCTTGGCAAATTTTATTTACTGAGTATTTATTTTATACTAAGCAATGAATAATATTTATGATCAATAAATTCACATATGTACACACACCAATATACACAGTATTAATTTATATTAAACTTTGTTTGCTATCCAATATTATGCATTGAGTTTCATATCCATTGTGAAAATTCAGTGGAAGAACACTTTTAAAGTACTTTGTATAATGCTTGAAGTAGTAACAATCATACTAGTAATAATAATATCCTTAAAATAATATTTCCAACATACTGAATTTTCTTGCCTAAATCTCATAGCATCTTCAAATCAGGTGCCATCTCTATTCTTATTTTTTTGCCCTCACTTTAAAGATGAATACACTGAGAAATTTTTTGAAGCAAAGACATTTGCTCATACTGTACTACAAATAAGTAAGCCACATGTCAAACTCAGGAATCTTGCTTATAAAGAGTAGGCACTGAGCCAGTTTCATAGCTCTCCTTAATATACTATATAATTCTTCAATTTAGTATTTCCTGCGCACTTATGTGGAAGTAACATCAAGAATTCAACCATGAACCTCCACTGTCTTTTATTCAAATAGTTTATTTTATTTCAGAATGAAGCAGAGAAATTAACAAGATGCAAAAGAAGTATGACTTACCTGTAGCCTCTGATGATTTCAGAAAAGAGAATGAGAAAATGATATCACAAAAGAGGACAGCAAGTAAAACCAAGCATGGGCTCCAAGCATGAGAAACACAATGGAAAACCAGTTAACAATATCATTCTACCAGGAACCAGAGAAATAGTATAGTGGGTAAGGTGCTGCAAGTGGCTTACCCTGGTTTGATTCCCAGGTACGTTATAAAATCAGCAGAGTTCCAGGCGTGAATCCTGGACACAATCAGGTGTGACCCCAAATGGAAAGAAAGAAGGAAAGAGCATAAGAGGAAGGAAAGAAGGAAGAAAGGAAGGAAGGGAGGGAGGGATGAAGGAAGGAAGGAAGGAAGGAAGGAAGGAAGGAAGGAAGGAAGGAAGGAAGGAAGGAAGGAAGGAAGGAAGGAAGGAAGGAAGGAAGGAAGGAAGGAAGGAAGGAAGGAAGGAAGGAAGGAAGGAAGGAAGGAAAAAGGAAAGTATGCCTTTCATACAGTAGACCAGATTTCAGTCCCTAGCACTACATATGGTCCCATGAGTCCCTCAAGGAGTGAGTCCTGAGTACAGAACCAGTATTAAGCCCTGAGCTATGTGACCCAAAACGTGAAAGGAAAGGAAAAAGAAAGACAGAAGCTCCTTTCTTTTTCTATTTCATTCTCTCTCCCACTTATGTCATGTGCTTATATTCTTGTAATAGATTCCGTAGACTAAAAATCAAGTCTATTTCCCCCTCTGACCTAGAACACCATCAGGCCTTCATTGTCTCTATAGATATTTGCAATATTGAATTGAACTATAAACACATTTGGCATTTGTTTGCTGCAACTCCTCTGGGGTGGAGAAATTCAAGAAGCTAGAGAGGAACTTGGCACAAGATCACTATTTCCCAGATGAGGTACTCCATTTGGGTATTAACAAAATCTGCATACAATCCAGAGCCTTCCATGAGGAGTAGTTATTTCTTTTTTTTTTTTTTTTTTTTTGCTTTTTGGGTCACACCCAGCGATGCTCAGGGGTTACTCCTGGCTTTGCACTCAGGAATTACTCCTGGCGGTGCTTGGGGGACCATATGGGATGCCGGGGATCGAACCCGGGTCGGCCGCGTGCAAGGCAAACGCCCTACCCGCTGTGCTATCGCTCCGGCCCCAGGAGTAGTTATTTCTTCAAGTGAAATAAAGCTCAGCTGCATATCTCAAGGCAAATAAGCTGTGTTCTGAGAAGCCACACCCAAGAGTCGGACTGGGAGGAGGACCATTCACGATAGACACTGGTTTCCAAGATCCCATAACTTGAAACTAGAATCCAGGTGCATCTGTCTGCAACAACAAATGATAATTCGAAACATGAAGGCTTGGCGGGGGGGGGGGGGGTTTCTTTTCCTATTTTAAGAAGAAAATCACTTACCACTACAGGGAAATTTTACCACTTTTCTTAGAGAATGAGCAGTGTCTTTTCCCACAAACAACAAAGTAGGTTGTAGGTTTTTAAAACAAATGAACAACAACCAAAAAAAAAAAATCCCTCTTTCCTAAAAGAAAGAGAATGGTGTATTGGTATACATACTGATCAAGGGGCAAATCCAAACTTCCCCTAACTTCAGATCTCCCTTGAGTACATGGCCCAAAGCACCCACAGGTGGTAAAAAGCCACCACCATATTGAAAATTGGTCAATTAGTTCCAAGCGTTTACGAGTAACATTGTCAATCTTACAGAAAATCTAGAATGCTTCTAATTATTTATGAGGGGGAGGTGGGTGAAGTTGTTCATTATTAACTAGCATGAATCAGCAGAAGGCTTATTAAGTGTCTATAGTAGTGAACAACTACCTGGCAATAAAAACTCAAAATATTTCAGAACTTTCTTGATTCAGCAAAAAATGTTAAAGATGTAGTCTCTGATTAGAACCCAGGCTCATCACCAGTTATTCCAAGGAAAAAAATGGTAAATATTATGACCATCACAAAATTACAAATTAAAGGATATGGAGAGATAGAGCAGTGGGTAAGGCGCTTGTCTTGCATGTTTTCAACCAGTGTTAGATTCCTGGTACCACATATGGTCACCCAAGCCCCTCCAGGCATGATCCTTTAGCAAAAAACCAAGAGTAAGCCCCAAGCACAGCCAGGGGTAGACCCCAAATCAAAATAAATAACATAGAAAAAGTCAAGCAAATCAGAAAGTAAACTTTCTGACACGGCCAGAACAGAGGAAAATGATACATCAAAGGGATCCAAATGTAGTGTTGGCCCTGATGGATCGAAGAACCCAAAAAAAGCAGAGGTTGGAAAGCCCATGACCTGTGAAATAAAGATAGGAAGTGAGTGAACTGGAGTTAAGGGGTTTGCCTGGAGAAAGTAGAGAAAGAATTAGAGAAATTGAAGAGATTGGATTTAAATAAGCCATGAACTCAAACTGGAGAAAAATATTTAACACAAAGGAAGAGTCATGGACTGCTTTCAGCTCCAGCATTCCAGGAGAGCTTTGCCTCCGACTGACCAATACTGGACCTAATCCAGAATGGGAGGCTGAGTTCCTCCCTTCCAGCTAGGTTCTAGCAGCTTCCACACCTGATTTGCATCTCATAAACAAGCCCAGCCCTCAGCTTCTGAGGTATATGGCCATGTAAGATCTACTCGACAACTTGAAAGTTGCCCACAGTTATTCATCCTTTCATTTGGTAAAGACAGTCAGAGAAGAATGAGAGTAGCCTCAGACTAATCCCTCAGTATCTTCCACAAAGTCTAACTACAAACACTTTTGCCCAGCACAGAAAAAAAAAACATTAGAAAAACCAATGGGGAAAACACATGGAAGTCCACCAAATTCTATGGGCAAAAATAATATAACCAAAGGCACAAACAACACCAATCAATTCAGTAAATTCTCAGACAATAATTTTAGTGACACCATGATAATGATATTTAAGCAACTCAGAGAAATAATGGCACAGGTAGCAAAGCACAAGAAAGTATGAGTTGAAATGAGAAAATTACTGCAATCAGAAATGACAGAAATGAAGAAACAGAATGTCTCTATTATGAGACTTGTTACTGTTTTTGGCATATCGAATACACCACGGGTAGTTTGCCAGGCTCTGCCGTGCGGGCAGGATACTCTCAGTAGCTTGCCGTCTTTCTGAGGGGGACACAGGAATTGGTCAGCCGAGTGCAAGGCAAATGCCCTACCCACTGTGCTATCACTCCAGTTCAAATATGTATATAAGCCTAAAAAATAGACTGAAACTAAGTTGTGAATGCCCTTAAATATGAGTTAGTAAGCACCATCATTATTAGGAAAAAAATAATGAACTGTACACAATAATTTTAACAGAATAAATACCATTATGGATCTAAATGTTTAGCAGTCAATCCTTCCTTAATTCTCTAATAAAGTATATTGCAAGGATTGATTCCTTTGGGGCAGAGATGAAAGATAGCAGTTAAAGGGAAAAAATAGCAAGGACCACCATAACCAACCAGATGAAAATTTTATCAATTAAATTTTATAACATAAAATTGCCCTAAAATTAAAGTTTTAAATAATAAGCATTTTCCATTTGGTTTTTATTGGGATTAAATAGATTTAAAAGATTATAAAAGTTTATGTTTTCAAAGTACACTACTAAATGCTTTCATACTATCTCTCCACCACAGTCCATTGAATATTTTTCATCCATCTCCTGGATCTGTTAACCTCAATTCTGTGGTCAGAGACCAAGGATTAATTTTTTGGGGCACTGTCCTTTTTCTTGCTGTCCTTTTTCTTGCATTGAAAAGCACCAACTATTTACTGAACTATTACAATAGTGACTCAAGCTGGGCTTCACTGTTCAGGAGTCAACGCCCAGGTCAGCTGAAGTCTAATTTGTTGTATGCAAATAAATAAATTTATGTATAAATTATAACAGGCACACTTTGTGGCACTCCTCATACAGCAGACTAGTCTGGGCTTGCTCACCAGGGGGGTGCAGGGTTCCAGAAGAATGGAGAAGCATGCAAAGACTCAAGGTTCAGGATCGTAGTTGACTCATCATGATTTCTGCCACAGGTCATAGATCAAAACGAGTCACAGGGTCAGGTCATACTGAAGAGATGGGGGAAAATACACAGTTCTTGACAAAAATTGCTGCAAAGCCACATTGCACAGTGTCCTCAATAAACACGGAGGACTAATTTGTGACTACTCTGATAATCTACAACAAGATTCTTGGTGTTTTACCAATATAACCACATTCTGTACAACTATGTTGCTTTCTGGTCACATATTTAAGTTAATTGCATTGAATAAAAACATAGCTTGTTATAATAGTAGAATACGTTACTGAATATGGAAAAGCTCCCACAACATAAAGGTATTCAAAAATCCTAATGCGAATCTGTTGCAGTCAATTCTAAAGAGGAGTAAAGGATTTATGGCCTGCTGACCAAATGTAACCAAATGTTACTGTGACTTTTTAGTTGGGACAAAAAAGCAAAATTTAATGGACTATGAGGGAAGAATTGATCCATGAAGCAATTTGATAGCAATTGCCAACAGCTTACTGAGAATTAAAGTAATAACAGAAAACTGTCTGAAACGCTTCAAGAGAATAACCTCCAACATTGAAAGTGAGATTATTTAGCAAGGAATAAAGAGAAAGAACTGCACACTAGTGCTGAGACAGAACATTTAAAAGAAGATTTCAGTGACTCTTAATCCCCATTCTTTATTCTTTTTCTTTTCTTTTAACACAGGAGTAAAATCAGACACACCATCACCAAACTCAACATGCAATTAAAATGGCCGCCAAGACCAGCCATAATTTTGCTAAATCAGTTTTTCTCAATGACGTGTCAATACCTGAGGTTTAGAAGTGAAGTCTGTTTTTAGCACATCTATGTATTTTAACTCGAAATCACGTGCATGTTGAATATCAGCCTAAATGATATTCATGAATACTAAGTGTCGACCATTGATTTCTGTTTTGGGGACAGAGTGGGACACAGCATTTATTTAACCAGTTTCTAGTGTATTGGTAGTTACAGTCCCACTGTGCCTTAATAATAGGACCCTTTGATGACCATCTTGACTTGAGCACTAAGGATTAACTGGGCACTGTGCCCTAGTGATTCTCAGTTACAAGTCTCAATTCAGAATGCAACTAAGGTACAGTAGACAGACTAAGAAGGCTTCATTTGTCACCCATAGCTCGCCACTGCTAGAGACAATCTGCTGCTTGAAAGTAGCACACTGTTTTTTGATTTTTTTTTTAATTTTAGACATAAGCTACACATGGCTCTTCTCCCTTTCATAGAAGGCAAGTTCCATTATTTTCTTGCCAAGAAGCATTTCGAGTCCAGAGAATACTCAAGAACGCGTTTTACTGGGTGATCCATGCCAAGAAGTTAGTTTTGTTATACCTTGGTTTTTACTGTAAAGTAAGCAGTATGGAAACAAGAGAAATTTTTGAGATTGACTATAAGAGCATAAACAGCTACAGAATAAAATTTAATAAATCTAGGAATGATCTTATTCTTTTCATAATCCTATGGTATGAAAACTGGCTAAATATAAAATTGAAATTGACTTTAAAAGATAGACAAAGAGGGGCTGGAGCGATAGTACAGTGGGTAGGGTGTTTACCTTGCAAGTGGCCGACCTGGGTTCAATTCCCAGCATCCCATATGGTCCCCTGAGCACAGCCAGGAGTGATTTCTGAGTGCAAAGCCAGGAGTAACCCCTGAGCTTCATTGGGTGTGACCCAAAAAGAAAAAAAGAAAAATAGACAAAGAGCAGTGGCTGCATTGTAGCAACAGCACGACACAGGGCAAACTTTCCTTCCAAGGAGGTGACTGAACAGCATTCAAACTCACTGAACTCTGCTAATACGCTACCGACAAGTTAGAGAGATGGAGGGCATGGCTTCCTCAG
Source organism: Sorex araneus (assembly GCF_027595985.1). Taxonomy (NCBI): domain Eukaryota; kingdom Metazoa; phylum Chordata; class Mammalia; order Eulipotyphla; family Soricidae; genus Sorex; species Sorex araneus. Next base: position 39,379,657 of record NC_073311.1, on the reverse strand, counting down.
CAGGCAGCTGCTAACCTGAGCACCAGTTAAAGTATTCCCCCTGTGTGCCCATAAGATCCATTTCCAAAGTGGCTCCACATAATTACACAGTAATGCTAGAAAGGAAACTAATATTCTCAAAGGGTAAAAGAGATCACGGCTCCCACCCAGTCTGTTACCACTACAGGAAAACAGCACAGACCCCCACCATGAGGCATGGATGAAGATAAGAGCCCTGAAACCCCAACAAGGAATACTCACATACAAAATCTCTCTGATAAAGAATTCAGAGACAATATGGTGAGAATGTTCAATGAGCTCAAAGAAACAGTGGAAGAAACATCCAATGGTATGAGCACCCAATAAAATTCAGGAGCATATGAGAGAAACAGTGAAATGGACAGCCAATAAGATACATGAGGAAATGAGAGCAGAAATAAGAAAACAACAAACAGAAGTTTCATTAATAAAAAATTCTGTAGATGAAATAAAAAACTCATTGGGTGCCCTCAATAGTAGAATGACAACAGCCTGAGACACAATCAACAAACTTGTAGAGGAGTTTCAAAAATAATTCATGCAACAATACAACCGAAGATGGAAAAAGACCTCAAGATAGCTCAAGGGCAGGCAAGAGAACTATGGTATGAATTCAAGAGAAACATAAGAATTAGCATAGACCCAGAGGTACAGGGAGGCCACCCCAATTAGTTAGTCACAGTTAAAGACATCATCATTGAAAAGTTCTCAGAGCTGGAGAATACAGACATCCAGATCCAAGAAGCCTTAAGTGTACCAACAAGAGACCCCAATGAAAAGATTCCAAGACACATCCTAATTGGAACAACGAATGAAATCATAGATAGAGATCCAATACTGAAAGCAGCAAGATCAAAGGACATTACATACAAAGGAGCATCCCTTAGATTTACAGCAGACCTATCATATGAAATCCTCCAGATCCAAGGGACAATGGTGGGATATAGTTAAAAAACTTAATGAACTGAAAGCCTCATAAATAATACTTTACTTGGCTAGACTCTCATTCAGATTTGAAGGAATGATATACAACTTCATGGAGAAGCAACAACTCATAAACTTCATAGACTCAAACCAACCTTAAAAGAGAGGCTACTGAAAGGCAAGACAAACCGTACAAGCATAATCAATTTCTAGAGAAAGATGGCACAAAACCCCATGACAGTAATCTTTCTCAATGTCAATAGACAAAATTCACTAATTAAGTGACATAGAATGGGAAAATGTATTAAAAAACTGAATCCAATATTCGGCTGCCTGCACAAAACACATTTGAATAGTCAGAGCAAACACATACTCAAAGTCAAAGGCATGAAAACAATTCTTGAAGCAAAAAACTTCTTCAAAAAGGACAGGCTGCCCATGTCTAGTCTCCAATAGCATATATTTCATGTTTTAAAAGGTTATGAGATAGCAAAAGCCATTTATTAATAATCAAGGGTTAAGTACATCAGGAAAAAATTACTTCATAAAAATACTTAAAATAACTGCTAATAGACTTGAAGGTGGACACTGGCAGCAACACAAGAGTATTTGGAGACTGCAACACTGCCTTTTCACCTCTTGATAGATGAATTAGACTAAAACTCAGCAAAGAAATGCTGGCTTTGAAGCAAGAAATGGATGAGAGAGAGCTATTGAATATATACATGGTTTTTCATCCCCCAAAAGTCTGATATATATGATATATATTTTCTCCAGTGCACATGGGACATTCTCCAAGAAGAAATCAAAGGATTCCTGGAAACTGACAAGAATGAGAACATGAGCTACCAGAAATTGTGGAGCAAATATAGTTCTTCAAGTGCTCAACAAGAAGAAAGAAAGAGGCCACATAAATAACTTGACTTAACAGCTTACAGTCTTGAAAATGACCAATAAAGTGGACCAAAACAAGCAGGAAGAAGGAAATAATAAAACTTAGAGCAGAAATAAGGATCTGATATTCAAAAAAACAATCCTATAGATCAATGAAACCAAAGAGCTAATTCTTTGAAAAAAAATTGATATACCACTAGCAAGATTCACGAAGAAAGAGAATCCTAATAAACCAAATCAGAAATGGAAGTGAAAAATCATAACAGAAACCACAGAAATTCAAAAGATCATCAGAGATTACTTTGAAAATCTGTAGGCCATGAAACAAGCGAAACTAGAAGAAATGGATAAATTACTGGATTCCTATAACTTTCCAAGGCTGAGTCAAGAAGATATGGAATACCTGAACAGATCTATCATTATCAAGGAAATTGAAACTGTAATCAAAATTTTGCCAGAAACCTAGGCTCTGATTGATTCACTAGTGAATTCTCCCAAAGCTTTGAAGAGGACCCTCCTGCCAATTCTTTTCAGACTTTTTCAGAAAATTAAAGAAGCAAAAACACTCCTAAACTGTTTCTATGAGGCAACTATCACTATGATACAAAAAGCAGACAGAAACACCACAAAGAAAAAAAGAGAATTACAGTCTGATTACAGTCTGATATCCCTGATGAACATAGAGGCAAAGATCCTCAATGAAATACTAGCAAACAGAATCCAATGACTCATTAAAAATATCATACACCATGACCAAGTAGGATTCATCTCTGGAATGCAAGGGTAGTTTAGCATTCGTAAGTCAGTCAACATACTACACCATATCAATAAAATTAAAACCATATGAACAAATCAATAGATGCATAGAAGGCGTTTGACAAGATCCAGTCCCATTCATGGTAAAAACTCTCTGTACAATGGGAATTAAAGGAGTTTTTCTCAATACAGTCAGTCATCTACCAGAAGCCCACAGCAAGCATTATCTTCAATGGGGAAAAACTATTGAACCCCTCTAATATCAGGCATAAGACAGGTTTGCCCACTCTTGCCACTTCTTGTCAATATAATATTGCAAGTACTTGCCATAGTAATTAGGCAAGAAGAGATATCAAAGGCATCCAGATAGGAAAGGAAGAAGTCAAGCTCTCACTATTTGCAGATGACATGATACTATACTAAGAGAATCCTAAAGACTCCACCATAAAGCCTCCTAAAAATGACAGATTTGTATATTAGAGTGGCAGGCTTAAAAATAAATACACAGAAGTCCATGGATTTGCTATATACAAATAATGAAAGAGAAAAAAGTGATATAAAAAAATCCCGTTCACAGTTGTGGTGGGAAATGTATACTGCTGAAGGGATGGGTATTGGAACATAATATGATTGAAACCCAACTAGGAACAACTTTGTAACTGTATTCAATTAAAAACTGTATTTTTATTTAATTAAAAACTGTATTCAATTAAAAATTGTGATTCAATTTTTGAATCACTGTGATTCAATTAAAAATGAATTTTAAAATAAATATAGACAAATATCTGTATGTATGTAAAAAGGATAGACTATTTAACAATTACTTATTTTGCTTGTCTAACTTATCATCCTTTGCCTTTCCTAAATATAAGCCCAGCATATTTTGAGAACCATCTGCCAACAATACTTTATCATATATAGGCACTTCAATTTCAGTGAGGCTGACTCAATTTCTTCAACTCCAAGGTTGAGCATAATATCAGTGTTATCAAACTGTGTATTTTCATGATTGGTTCAACAAAAATGCTCTTGACTCAAAGACACAGGAACATCTGTTTTATAATTTTGTGGTAGTTTTGAAGTAGGATGTATCATTTTCATTAAAGTTGCTAAGGAAGTAGGCTATCTTAGACTCTGCTGCTTGAGACATTGCAATCCACAAAAAGGAAGCTAGAGAGAAAAGATGAAAAAATCAATCTCAGATGACATATTTTGAACCTGCGAACTCAACTATGTCTAATACTAGATCTTTCTTTTTTAAAATTTTTTTGTAGTCTTATGGAAACATATCCCCTACTCATGGATAGGGAGAATCAACATTGTCAAAACGGCAATACTCCCCAAAGCACTATACAGATTCAACGCGATCCCTTTAAAAATATCCATGAAATTCTTCAAAGAAATGGATCAAGCAATCCTGAAATTCATATGGAACAACAAACGCCCACGGATAGCTAAAACAATTCTTGGGGAAAAGTTGATGGGAGGCATCACCCTCCCCAACGTTAAACTTTACTACAAAGCGGTAACAATTAAAACAGCATGGTATTGGAACAAAGGCAGACCTGCAGACCAGTGGAACAGGGTGGAATATCCCTACACACAATCTCAAATGTATGGTCATCTAATCTTTGATAAGGGAGCAATAAATGTGAAGTGGAACAAGGAAAGTCTCTTTAACAAATGGTGCTGGCATAACTGGACAACCACATGCAAATGAATGGGCTTAGATCTCAACTTGACACCATGCACAAAAATCAGATCAAAATGGATTAAAGATCTCAACATCAGACCACAATCCATAAGGTACATCGAAGACAAGGTCAGCAAAATCCTCCATGATATTGAAACTACAGGTATCTTCAAAGATGACATGCAACTGACCAACCGAGTGGAAACAGAGATAAACAAATGGGACTATATTAAACTAAGAAGCTTCTGCACCACAAAAGATACAGTGGCCAAAATACAAAGGCAATCTACAGAATGGGAAAGGATATTCACCCAATACCCATCCAATAAGGGGTTGATATTAAGGGTATATAAAGCACTGACTGAACTCAACAAGAAGAAAACATCCAACCCTATCAGAAAATGGGGCAAAGAAATGAACAGAAACTTTTCTAAGGAAGAGATAAGAATGGCCAAAAGGCACATGAAAAAATGCTCTTTATCACTAATCATCAAGGAGATGCAGATCAAAACAACTATGAGATACCACCTCACACCACAGAGACTAGCATACATCCAAAAGAACAAAAGCCACCGCTGTTGGAGAGGATGTGGGGAGAAAGGGACCCTTCTACACTGCATGTGGGAATGCCGACTGGTTAGCCCTTTCGGAAAACAATATGGACCCTTCTCAAAAAACTAGAAATTGAGCTTCCATTTGATCCAGCAATACCACTTCTGGGAATATATGCCGGAGAAACAAAAAGATATAATCGAAATGACATCTGCACTTATATGTTCATCACGGCACTGTTTACAATAGCCAGAATCTGGAAAAATCCAGAGTGCCCGAGAAGAGATGACTGGTTAAAGAACTTTGGTACATCTATACAATGGAATACTATGCAGCTGTTAGAAAAGATGAAGTCATGAAATTTGCATATAAATGGATCAACATGGAAAGTATTGTGCTGAGTGAAATGTGTCAGAAAGAGTGGGACAGACATAGAAAGATTGCACTCATCTGTGGAATATAAAATAACAGAGTAGGAGACTAACACCCAAGAATAGTAGTATATAATACCAGGAGGTTGACTCCATGGCTTAAAAGCGGGCCTCACATGCTGGGGAAAGGCAGCCCGGATAGAGAAGGGAACCCCAAGTAAAATGTGGTTGGGGACCCAGCCAGAAGAGAGAAGCATGCTGAAAGTAGACTAGAGACTGAACACAATGGCCACTCAATACCTCTATTTCAAACCACAACACCCAAAAGGAGAGAGAACAAAATGGAATACCCTGCCACAGAGGTGGGATAGGGTGGGGGGCATGGGATTGGAGGGTGGGAGGGATACTGAGTTCATTGGTGGTGGGGAATGGACATAGTGGAGGGATGGGTTCTCATACAATGTATGAGGGAAACACAAGCACAAAGATGGGTAAATTTGCAACTGTACCCTCACAGTGACTCACTTATTAAAAAATAAATGAAGAAAATAAAAGGAAAGAAAGAAAGAAAGAAAGAAAGAAAGAAAGAAAGAAAGAAAGAAAGAAAGAAAGAAAGAAAGAAAGAAAGAAAGAAAGAAAGAAAGAAAGAAAGAAAGAAAGAGAAAGAAAGAAAGGAAGGAAGGAAGGAAGGAAGGAAGGAAGGAAGGAAGGAAGGAAGGAAGGAAGGAAGGAAGGAAGGAAGGAAGGAAGGAAGGAAGGAAGGGAAAGAAAGAAAGAAAGAAAGAAAGAAAGAAAGAAAGAAAGAAAGAAAGAAAGAAAGAAAGAAAGAAAGAAAGAAAGAAAGAAAGAAAGAAAGAAAGAAAGAAAGAAAGAAAGAAGGAAAAGAAAGAAAGAAAGAAAAGAAAGGAAAAGAAAGAAGAGTCCTCAGAGATGTGATCCCAGGGGCCAGAGCATGATTCCAGAAGCCAGCTAAACTACTTTTGGTACTGGCAACTTCTCTAGACTGTGAACTAAGCCATGGCCCCATGCCTGCCCAAGAGGGGAAAGGTTTTTCTCTCTTACCTTTTCCTTGCCGGGGGGTGGGGGGAGGGGGCAGGGGGTGCGTGGTGACTGCCATCTTATGAAGACCACAAATGAGAGGTACAAGCTTGCAATGATCCAATTTCTGGCTTAAATTTCCCTGAACTTAGTTACTAAAATCCAAAACCTCATATCTCTTCATTCTCAGCAATGGAAAACAAATTATCAAATGCTCCCTTTTCAGCAGGTTTGATTCTAAGGGGGAAACTCCAAACAATAATAGTGAGTTTTTTGTTGAAATATTGAGTGTAACCAAAGTAAAGAGAAAGTAAAGTGAAGTTTATCAGTTACATAGGCAGCGGTGGGGGATGGGGTGATGGGAGGTATACTAGGGTTTTTTGGTGGTGGAATATGTGCACTGGTGAAAGGATGGTTATTTGAGTATTGTATAACTGAGACTTAAGCCTGAAAGCTTTGTAATTTTCCACATGGTGATTCAATTAAATTTTTTTTTAATTTTGTAGTCTTTTTTTTTAATTCTTTTATTAATTCACCTTGTGGAAAGTTATAAAGCGTTCAGGTTAAAGTCTCAGTTATACAATGCTCAAACACCCATCCCTTCACCAGTGCACATATTCCACCACCAAGAATCACGATATACCTCCTCCCTTCCCCCCACCTCCCCAGCCCCCCACCCCGCATGTGTAACTGGTAAATTTCACTTTACTTTCACTTTACTTTGATTACATTCAATATTTAAACAAAAAAATTCACTATTATTGATTTGGAGTTTTACCCCCCTAAAGTCGATCTGCTGTAAAGAAAGCATTTGGTAATTTGTTTTCCACTGCTGAGAATGAAGAGATATGAAGTCAGGAGGCCGCACTAGCAGCAGCATAGTTTTGGATTTCTGTATTCTTTTTTTGTAGTCTTTTTAAAAAATATTTTTTATTAGTGAATTACCGTGAGGTACAGTTAAACTTATTAACTTTCATGTTTTCATTTCAGTCATACAGTGATTGTTTCTATCCCTCCAACAGTGCCCATTCTCCTCCACCAATGTTCCCAGTATCCCTCCTACCACCACCACCCCAAACCCCACCACCCCACCCTGCCTCTGTGGCAGGGAATTCCCTTTTGTTCTCTCTCCTGTTGGGTGTTGTAGTTTGCAATAGAGGTATTGAGTGGCCATCATGTTTCGTCTATAGTCTACTTTTGGCATGCATCTTTCAACCCGAGTGGGTCCTTCCAACATCCTCTAGTAGGTGTTCCCTTCGCTATCTCAGCTGCCTTTTCCCCCAGGATGTAAGGCCAGTTTCCAAGTTGTGGGGCAGACCTCCTGGTCCTTATCTCTACTATTCTTTACTAGTATTAGTCTCTCATTCTGTTACTTTATATTCCACAGATGAGTGCAATCTTTTTATGTCTGTCTCACTCTTTCTGACTCATTTCACTCAACATGATACTTTCCATGTTGATCCACTTATATTCAAATTTCATGACTTCATCTTTTCTAACAGCTGCATAGTATTACAATGTGTAGATGTACCAAAGTTTCTTTAACCAGTCATCTCTTCTCAGGAACTTGGGTTTTCTCCAGATTCTGGGTATTGTAAACAGTGCTGCAATGAACACGCAAATGCAGATGTCATTTCTACTATACTTTTTTGCCTCTCCAGGATATATTCCCAGGAGTGATATTGCTGGGTCAAATGGGAGCTGAATTTCTAATTTTTTGAGAATCGAATCGTCCATATTGTTTTCCAAAAGGGCTGAACCAGTTGGCATTCCCACCAGCAGCGGAGAGTCCCTTTCTCCCCACATCTGCCCCAGCACTGGTTGCTTTTGTTCTTTTGGATGTGGGCCAGTCTCTGTGGTGTTAGATATCTCATTGTCATTTTGAGAAAGTTTCTGTTCATTTCATCAACTCATTTTTTGATGGGGTTGGATGTTTTCTTCTTGTGGAGTTTAACCAGTACCTTGTATATCCATGACATCAACCCCTTATCAGATGGGCATTGGGTGAATATCCTTTCCCATTCTGTAGACTATCTTTGTATTTTTGTCACTGTTTCTTTTGAGGTGCAGGAGCTTCTTAGTTTAATATAGTCCCATTTGTTTATCTGTTTTCACTTGCTTGGCCAGTGGCGTGTCATCTTTGAAGATACCATTAGCTTCAACGTCATGGAGGGTTTTGCAGACATTGTCTTCAATGTACCTTAGGGGTTCTGGTCTGATGTTGAGGTATTTAATCCATTTTGATCTGACTTTTGTACATGGTGATAGGTAGAGATCTGAGCCTTTTTTGCATGAGGCTGTTCAGTTTTTTTTTTTAATTTTTATTAGTAAATCACCTTTAGGTGCAGTTACAAACTTATGAATTTTCATGTTTGTATTTGGTTTACATCCCTCCACCAGTGCCCATTCTCCTCCACCAATGTTCCCAGTATCCCTTCCACCACCCCCACCCCAATTCCCACCATTCCACCCTGCCTCTGTGGCAGGGAATTCCCTTTTGTTCTCTCTCCTGTTGGGTGTTGTAGTTTGCAATAGAGGTATTGAGTGGCCATCATGTTCTGTCTATAGTCCACTTTTGGTACGCGGCTTTCAACCCAAGTGGGTCCTCCCAACATTCTCTACTAGGTGTTCCCTTCTCTGTCTCTGTTGCCTTTTCCCCCCAGCATGTGAGGCCAGTTTCCAAGCTGTGGGGCAGACCTCCTGGTTCTAATCTCTACTACCCTTGGGTGTTAGTGTCTCATTCTGTTACTTTATATTCCACATATGAGTGCGATCTTTCTATGTCTGTCTCTTTCTTTCTGACTCATTTCACTCAACATGACACTATCCATGTTGATCCACTTATAGGCAAATTTCATGACTTCATCTTTTCTAACAGTGTAGCTGTCCAGTTTTGCCAGCACAATTTGTTAAAAATGCTTCCCTTGCTCCACTTCACAGTTCTTGCTCTTTTATCAAAGATTAGATTATCAGGGGCTGGAGTGATAGCACAGCGGGTAGGGCGTTTGCCTTGCATGCGGCCGACCCGGGTTCAAATCCCAGCATCCCATATGGTCCCCTGAGCACCGCCAGGAGTAATTCCTGAGTGCAGAGCCAGGAGTAACCCCTGTGCATCGCCAGGTGTGACCCAAAAACCAAAAAAAAAAAAAAAAAAGATTAGATTATCATATTTTTCTTGGGGGAGGGGGTGTCAGAATATTCAACCCTGTTCCATTGGTCTGCGGCTCTGCCTTTGTTCCAGTACCATGCTGTTTTAAGTATTACCGATTTGTAGTAGAGTTTGAAGTTGGGGAGGTTGATTCCTCCCATTTTATTTTTCCCAAGAATTGCTTTAGCTATTTGTGGGGGCTTATTGTTCCATATGAATTTCAGGAGTGTTTGCTCCATTTCTTTGAAGATGTAAATTGTGTTTTGAATCCACTTGAAAATGAAAATTGTGTTTTTAGTCTTTCTAAAGGTTTACTATTTTGTTATTTTCTTCATGGCCAGACGAATATAGAAGCCACTGCATATAACATACTTTTAAAAGATAAATACCAGACATAAATTTGGTACATTATTCCTGCACTTTCCTCTATAGATGAATACTGACTTTTCACTATTCAGATAAATTTACATCTGATAGAAATAAACTTATTTTATCATAAAATGATAGAAAAATGTCAAACTCCATATCCTCTTTCAAAAACCACTATGGAAAAAAAGAAAACTTAAGATATCCTTTCCATTTTTCTATTAAGGATTTAATTCTTCCCTCTAGTAACTTTTTTTCACTTTGCTCTACTGTCTTTTAAATTTTTTTTTCAAGTGGGATAACAATAATTGGATCAGTTAACTTCCTTATTTAAATCCCTGTACTGTATCACCACTGTTTTAATGTAAAATTATATTTTCTTTCTGCGGAATATGAGGAACTTCATTTTCTAGCATTTAAATGATCTTTCTTATTTCTAAAGATCTATTTTTTATTTGCACTTTGAAAACTTCGTTCCACTAACAGTAAGTGAGATCCTTATCTCAGGTTTGTCTCTAAGATAGGCAGGGACTCAAGGAAAATTTGCAAGAGTTTCTGTCTGGGTTAACAATATGAGCCAGTACTATTCTGGAGGTCATGTAATCCTAGAAAGAACTATCCATTTGTCATCATGTCCTTGTTAGAACTTCCTCTTAGGAATCAGATCCAGCCTGAAAAAGTAAATAGTAGATCAGCTTACTTATTTGTTCCTTTCTTTGTTGGGGGTAGGGTGGTGGTAGGGGACACATTTGGCTGTGCTCAGGGTTACTCCAGACTTTATAACATGGATCACTCATGGCAGGATCTGGGGATCATCTGGGGTACCTGGTTTTCCACATGCAACACACAAATCTTATCGGCTGAACTATCTCTCTGGCCCCAGAACATTTTAGATTGAAGTTTTCTTTATGATTAGAGCTTTTACCTTCAAATTCAATTGTCCTACATTGAGATCACTTGCTTCACAGTCTATGTTCAACAGATCAATAACTTTTTATACATTACAGGAGTTTGTTTCTCCTTTGCTAATGTTTGTGCAATCAATATCATATGTATTACTTCCATAAATGTGACAAATCCTTTCATACCCTGCTATAATTTTGTGTTAATCATTTTATAGTTTTTTCATTTTATAGTTTTAAAGAGATTTAAATGATAATAAAAATGTTAACTTTTGTTATTTCTATTTGTCCTATGTTCAACTTGAATAATTTCTATAGCTAGGTTTTCCAGTTTGCTAATCTTTTATTCTCTAATATCTAACAGGTGCTAATCATATGTAACTATTAATATATCACAAAATAACATTTTCATTTGTAACATATAGATTTTGGGATTTAAAAATATTTTTCATATGTATAACATACTAACTACTCTATCTTAAAAAAAACTACCCATCTGTGGGATATAAAGCAACATAGTATGAGACTAATACCCAAGGACAGTAGAAGCAAAGACCAGGAGGATTTATCCAAGGTTGGAAGCCTGCCTTAGGTGCTGGAGAAATAATTTGGATAGAGATGGGACCACTATCACAAAAATAGTTGGAAATTACCACTCTGGATAAGAACCGCATGCTCAAAGTAGGTAATGGACCAAATATGATAACCTTTGAGTATCTGTATTGCAAACCATAATGCCCAAAAGAGGAGGGAGAGGGAGAGTCTGTGTGTGTGTGTGTGTGTGTGTGAGAGAGAGAGAGAGAGAGAGAGAGAGAGAGAGAGAGAGAGAAGAAAAGTGCCTGCCACAGAAAGATTGGTGGCAGGGGACTGGGGGAGTTGGTGGGATGGAAACTAGGGGCACTGATGTTGGGAAATGTACACTAATGGTGGGACAGATGTTGGAACATTGTATGACTGAAATCTAATCATGAACAGTTTTTTAACTGTATTTCATGGTAATCCAATATAAATTAATAAATAAAGACTACCACAAAATTCACTTTTATTATTATTATCCTTGTTTATTATTTCTAGCATATTTTAGGGGAAATAAAAGAGTATACTCAACAATGCTCTGGACTTACTCTTGTCTCTGAACTCAGGAATCTCTCCTGGTGGGGGTCATATGAGGTGCTAGGGATCAAACTGGTTTAATGCTGGAAGGCAAATGCCTTACCCACTGTGATATATCCTTGGCACCAGTCCTACCATATTATTTGTATTATTTGTGGGTTGGTTATAGCCAGTTGATTTTTTGCTTAAAGCAAAGAAAGACTTGTAATCAGAGTATATATTGGCTCTGTATTAAAACATAAAAAAAAATTTACACACTCATCATAATGGAAATGCTTGCAACATTTGAATAAAGTAGTAAAGATTCAATTATAATTTAAGAAAAAATGTCAATATTATTATCAACCTTGATAATATAAAAGTAAAGTTAAATATATTTGTGATTATCCAATAATAAATTCTTGTTACATTTCCTTGTGTTTGTCAAATATCCCAAAGCTGTTTGTTAATTTAGCATTTGCAACATAATTTTTCAACCCCAGAGAATTCTTCATGAATAGCCCACATGACATTTCTGAAACTATTAATACAATTTCTTTATATAACACTTTTCTCTTTCAGAAGACTTCTATTTTATATGCAGATGTACCTTTCATACAACAAAATTATTTTTTTTCAGTCTATCCTAAATGACCCCTTTCTCCATATACTGGACTATTACAGGTGTAGTTCTCTCAAGATGGCCTTTTCTTTAAAATGACACCTTTAAAACATAAAATGATACAATTTATTGAAACAAGGAGTTAGTCTTTCTTCACAACGACAATGTTATCAATGAGAGAATTAGCTGACTCTTATTTCTTTGCCTTCAATGAAATATGAATAGTTTGGGGCAGAATTCTAGGGATTCTATTCCTTTCAGCTGCTTTGGGTTGGGGGAGATAGCATGGAGACTATTGCTGTGTGAAATTCTTTCAATTTTATGGTTATTGATTTGAACTATATTAGCCAAAGAAGACAAGTTAAGCAGATATGTGTATCCTTCTGTCCTTTTCTCATTTGGATCCCTAAGTCCAACCTCTAACAAACTGCTAGAGCTGCCATTTGGGGGACTTTGTGAGGTAGCCAATTTAGCTCAGGGTCTGTGCAGCCAACAGGAGGGAAATAAATGACAGGAATGCCATAGCCTGTCAGCAGCTGCAATTAAGTATTGTTAACTGTCAACACTGCAAAAAGGGCAGTTCAAAAATGTAATATGTTAGAGGTGCAGGGGACCATCCAATGTCATTTTAAATGTGGGAACAGAAACATAGTACAATAGTTTAGGCACTTCCTTGCACACAACATACCTAGGTTCTGACTACATTGGACACAGTAGACCCATATGGTCCCCTGAGCCTACAAGAAATGATCCCTGAGCACAGAATTAGGAGTAAGCCCTAAACACTGCCACATGAGGCAAATAAAAAAACAAAACAAAACATAATTCCAGTTCACTGGAATTGCAAATAAACTCTGAAGTGCCTATTCCACCCTTTACTGAGGAATGGATTGTTGTTAGAACACTGTACATCTGAAACTCAATTATGAATAACTTAGTAAATCACAGTAATTCAATAAAGAAAGAAAGAAAGTTGGGTTTTTGGCATTAATTGGTTTGTTCAGATGGGTACTTGATCTGGACTTTATGCTTTTTTAATATTTATTTTGTTGTTGTCCACCTTGCCCTAGTGCCTGGCTGTCTTCACTGGGGTCCCTTGGAGGGGGTGGGTTGAGTTTTCCTCCCCACCCTGAGCAGAGCCCCGGTAGCTGAAGACCTCTGAAACCCAGCCACAGCCATGCTCAAGGCCCCTCTCTACATGTTCGGATGAGCTGCACACATGAAGAAACCAGCAGAAGAACCCAGGTGTACGGGACCCGGGCCTGAGATCTCCAAGCCTGCTTTGATAGGGACTGGGCCTCTCCTGCCCAGATCCCCCATTTTCTAGTAGCTAGGTGATCACATTCAGAAACTGCCCCTGGTGCCATCAATGGTCAACATCCACAGACTATAAAACCAAGCTCCCGGAAATGACATCTTATAGCCTAGTTCTTCCTCTTGGAGAACCTGGCAAGCTACCGAGAGTTTCCTGCCCCCATGGGAGAGCCTGGCAAGCTTCTCGTGGTGTATTCATATGCCAAAACCAGTAACAATGATGGGTCTCATTCCCTGGACCCTATTGAAAGAGCCTCTAATGCGGCACCATTGGGAAAGGACGAGTAAAGAGAGGCTGCTAAAATCTCAGGGCTAGGATGAATGGAGATGGTACTGAGACCGCTGGAGAAAATTGACAATCAATGGGATGATGAGGATGATGATGATGATGTTGTTGTCCACCTGCTCATGACATTTCACTGGTGCCAATCCAGCTTAGTTACATCACTTCCAGGCTTGGAAAACTTTTGTAGCCCTCATTGTTTCTAACATCAGAGCTGTGAGGGGTGAGCAGCTGGTAGAAGCCCAGTGCTCTTTCAGAACTTGTTGCCCACAGTGAAAAGTAATTGGCCATTTCTAGCAGCAGCTGTAGAGGTCAATGGCAGAGAGGCAGAAAATTTGGATTCAGCTCCCACATGTTTTTTACTGTACATACTGTCTCAATATTGCATAACCCCTACCAATAATCTGCATCTTATTTTTCTCATTTGTAAAATGACAGGTTATAGTAGCTTGATATTAATGGTCTCTTCCAATTTGAAGATTCCAGGAGCACATAAATGACTACATTCCATGACACTGACGTTTTTCTTCAAAGCTTCCAAGTCGAGACTTAACATGTACACATGTCCTCTGAGTGTCTTGTGGTAAAAGCTTTTCTTTCCACAACTGAAAGGGTAAATCACAACCTCATACTTTTCATTTTGAACAGAAACCCAGGAAAATAATGGAAACCCAATATGAACATCTTTTGAATCATTTTATTTCCACTTGTTCAATCAAGCTTGGAAAGACTACTTTCCAATTTAGTTCTCCTCAGTCCTTTCCTCTCTTCTACTATTTTCTTACTTCTCACAAGTTGGACCTTCACTGTTTCCATTTCTTATTGCTCTTTTCAGTTCTCCTTCCACATCTTCCCCTTTCTTACATCCTTTCTCTCATTTTTCTTCCAGTTTTCCTTTTTTGGTTACAGAAACCATCTACTTCCCCTTCAAGTCAGGAATGATTTTACCTTGTGGGCAAGAGATCAACCAATCAGCACAGGAATTTTTTTCTTCTAAATTTAACCCAATCTATATTATTGTGGAGCACAATAGGGATTCCGCAAGGAATAGAGAAAGGCAATTTTTCCAAGGCAGAGAAATGAGATTGCTGACTGAAAATGACCCTGGCCTCTGAGCTCGGACTGAACGGAATCCTTAACAAAACTGTTTTAATCATCCAGAGGGAATGCCCAGTGAGACTCTGTGGCAAAATATCTGACTGAAATATTCTGCAAACTTGCAGGAAATTCCATTACTCTGGTTCCTCATGAATCAGTGTATTACAAAGGGGAAAAAGAACCAATCCTGCTCCATGTTGGGAAAAGTTACCTACCGAAGGTTAAGACAGGTTGGAAACTCTGCACTTCACATAGATCATCCATCACTGGTCAGCTGCAGCTTCAGGTTCTTCAAACCTCTTCTCCAACACCCGTTGACCCCTTAGAAAGAGACTTTTCTTTTCAGAGAACAGTGAAATAAAAGGAAATGGGGTGGAGGAACAGAGGAAAAAATCAGAGCTGGGGTGGGGGGAGAGGAAGAGAGGGAAATAAAAATAGGTGGCAAAAAATTGAAGGCTTTTCAATAAAAAAAAAACTATTCTACTGATTTTGCAAAAGGATTTTTTTTCATTATTTGCATGATGAAAACACAGGATTCGTTGCATGCCAGTCAGTGCAATTCCCAAGGCTCTGCTTTCACTGAATGCAATTTCTCTCCCTCATGCCCTGCGTTTGCAGGGGCACTGGTTATGGTTTAGGGTATTTCATCCATTTGTGACCTTTCTTTCTAGACACCATGCTTACAGGCAAGTGTTCATGCCAGTTAACCTTCTGTGTTTTCCCTGGGTGACCTTATGAATTTCCAACAGGAAAAATACAAAATCGCCAATTTGTTTTTTCATTACCCAGAGGATAAACACAAAGTGGGGAAGCCTTTTTATCTTTCTGTGCCGGCAAACCTCCTCATTACTCAGCATCGAACAAACATTTGCTAAGAGTTAATAAATCCACTGTGTGACTTTCTTTGTGCAGGGAATGGACTACCATCCAAGGCAATCTCTCATTAAGGAAAAAGAAATAGAGCACACTCATATTTTATTCATGACCTCCAAATCCCAGGGAAAAAAAATCCAAAAATTTATGGACACAGAGAAACCCAAAACAAAAAGGCTCACACTTTCTTATTTCAAATGACACCTCTGACACTTGGTCCCTTGGAGAAGATGCTGAGCCACATACATAACATTCCCGACACCACTGCCATATCAACCTGCCAGTCTGATTGCTAAAATTGAGCTCAGCAACCTTTCACCACATCTTACAGTTAAAAGAGACTAAGGTTTATTAAAGCATAGCCCTGAATAAGTCCGAAGGGTAATATATTTTATAGTCGTCAATCATGAATATCCTCTTAAGACTATTTAGACTTCCTTTTCCAGCTTTCCTCTGCAGAGTTGTCTAGGCAGAATCTACACTAAAGGCATCAGCGTAGCCATTGCAGCAAATTTTAATTTACCAACGACTTCTATTCCTGGTAGCCTGGAAAGTCTCTGGTGATTTATTGGACATGAGCAGAACTCTCATCTATTATAGTTTGTCTTAACTTAATCAAAGGTATCTTCTCCCTTCAGAGCGTCTCACCTACAAACTCTGCGGTCACCGTGATAAATGTGCCTGCTTGACTTCTTTTTCTGATTACTGTGAATGAAGCATCACTAGCAACCTGATTCATTCTGTTAATGCTGTGGCTTCAGCGCTGAGATGGTTAGAGTTATGTCATGTAGGACTAGCTTTGTGAGGCGCTGGAAGATGATTGCTCTGGGGTTGTGATTGAGCAATATAATTGATGATAGAGACCCAAACAGAATTCACTGAGCTTTCTTGGTTGTTGAAAAGATCAAAAAAAGCAGAGCAGCTTTCTTGTTTGTTCAGAGACTTACCACACCTTGACCAGTGACAGACAACATGCATTTACCCTCAGCCCAATTCAATGTGCAGACACACAAACACACATCACACACTGAGAGAGCCAAATTATCTGCAGAAGGCATCCATGATTCAGAAGTCTTTTCTTACATTTTGTTTGTTTTGGAGGGGTCACACCCAGCATGTGCAAAACAACCACCTCACCACTATACTCTCTCACAGCCCTGATTTAGAAGTCTTGAATTTAGAAATTGCTAGAAGAAGAACAAGAATATGTCTGAACAAATAAAAACCTGAGGAAATGAGACATTTTATGCTTTTTTTTCTTTGCTTTTTTGGGGGGAGGGATTACACCCAGTGATGCTCAGGGGTTACTCCTGGCTCTGCACTCAAGAACTAACCCTGGCGATGCTTGGGGGAGCATATGGCATGCTGGGAATCAAACCCAGGTTGGCCACATGCAAGGCAAATGCCCTACCTGCTGTACTATAGCTCCAACCCCCAACATTTTATGCTGTTTTGCAAGTAATAAATTATATCTAAAAGAAAGCAGAGTCATTAGTAACTTGGCATTTTTATGGATGACTTTTTTAAAAGTTATTTTTCCCTAAGTGCTCAAGACAATTCTCTAAACTTTGCCTGTAGTATTTTATAAATAGACAATAAAGTAGAGATGATGATAATAAGCTTAATATGTTATTCTTTGACCAATTTATCTAAATTTTCTTTATAAATTCTGAGGTCTTCCAAGGAAGTGGCTTTTATATTATTCTTTGTAACCTTAGCAATTACACCAATGTTCTAGCTGTGCAAGATATTGACAATGCAAATATTAAACTAAATAACCATTAGTCTTCTAATTTAGTATGTACAAACATATTTCTAAGGATATATAGGAACCAATAAAGTCTTTATTTGGCCAAGTGCTTCCCCTTCAAATCATAATTTTGTTAAAGAGATTCCTTTTCCTGAATCATATAGGTCAGCAACTGCCCCTGGTTCTGGTCAATTAGAAATTGAGAGAGTTCAAAAGAATAATATTTGTCCTTCTGATTTTTTTTTAGAAAACACATTCTAGCCTGTAAAGTACATCAGAGCGGACTATCTCTGTAGTGCAGTATTAAGAAAAAATCCTGTTAAGAGAGTAGTGGTCATTGAATAGCAAGTTGAGAACTTAGATCAGAGATAAACAAATATAACCCACACAACAGAGCTCAGAGCTTACTTTTATACAAGGAGATAAGAATAGTTTTGTCATTTTTACATGAGTTAAAATAATTCTATGCAAGAGAAACTGAGTGTGATTCACTCAGATTAAAATCTTTATGCAATATATTAAATATTTATTTTAAGAAAAGGTGCCTGACTGCTGATTTCGATCAGATTAAATAGTCAATCTTCCAATTTTTCTGAAGTAATAGTATGATCAAAGCTTATTTTATATTTGTGTCTGGGATGGGTTGGATCACACCCTGCAGTGCTCAGAGCTTACTCCAAGTATGTTGTTCAGGGATGGCCCTTTGCAGTGCTAGGAATATCCTATGTGATGCTGGGATTGATCTGGGATCAGCTGCATGCAAGGCAGGAGCCTTCACCCCTATACTATTTATTTGGCTCCTAATTCTGATTTTAAAGTATATTAGCACTGTAGCACTGTCTTCCTATTGTTCATCGATTTGCTTGAGTGGGTACTAGTAACGTCTCCATTGTGAGACTTGTTGTTACTGTTTTTGGCATATTGAATAAGCCATGGATATCTTGCTAGGATGCTCTCGTTAGCATGCCAGGCGCTCCGAGAGGGACAAAGGAATCAAACCTGGGTCCGCCACATGCAATGCAAACACCCTACCAGCTGTGCTATCGCTCCAGCCCTTAAGTATATTAACCCAACAAAATACTAAAAAGACCTAGCATAGCATCAATTAGGAAAAAAGCAAGAACATTGATGAATTATCTTCTTGCAGTATATGAATTCCTTAAGAATAAGGGCTAAATATATATTTCATATATATGTATAAGTATGAATATATATGTTGTTTGGGGAGTGATAGGGGGAAGAGCAAGCACGCATGGTAGTGTTAAGGGCTTACTCCTGCTCTGTACTCAGAGATCAGTCCTGGCAGTGCTCAGGAGATCATTTAACATATGTAGGATCAAACTGGGTGGCTATATGCAAGAAATAATTGTACTCTCTATACAATCTCTGGCCTAAGTGTTAGATATTTTCT
Organism: Sorex araneus; assembly: GCF_027595985.1. Lineage (NCBI taxonomy): Eukaryota > Metazoa > Chordata > Mammalia > Eulipotyphla > Soricidae > Sorex > Sorex araneus. The sequence continues at coordinate 39,360,552 of NC_073311.1, read as the reverse complement.
CAAATTTTCTGATCAACCATAATTTAGTATTTTTATTTTATCTAATTTGTATTGTTACAAAAAATTAACAAAATAGTTTTAGATAGTCAATTTGAAGATGTTATGAGGTCATTTAAAATTTCTTTTTTTTCTTTTTGGGTCACACCCGGTGATGCACAGGGGTTACTCTTGGCTCTGCACTCAGAAATTACCCCTGGCGGTGTGCAGGGGACCATATGGGATACTGGGAATCGAACCCAGGTCGGCCACGTGCAAGGCAAACGCCCTACCCGCTGTGCTATCACTCCAGCTCCCATTTAAAATTTCTTAATCTATATGCTATTTTCTGTTAGTCTTTGATGCTCTGTAATTTCACTCGGGTCCCTGTGGGAGGGCATTTCTTTAATTTTCTGCACTATTGATCAAACAGAATTTCTTCAATCTATAAGTTTATGTGCTCTTTCATAAAAAATATTCAGCTGCATTTCTTTAAAGTTACCTCTGCATATCCCTTCCTTCTTAAAATTGTTATAAGAGGTCTATTTGGAAATTCTCATACTGCCATTCACATTTACAAGTGAACTTTTAAATTTTCTAATTTTCATTTTCTTGCTTCTGTTTTATTTTGTTTTTTTTTTTGTTTTTGGATTATGCCAGGTTTATGCCAGGATTATGCCAGAGTTTACACTTGTGTCTGCTCTCAGGGATCATTCTTAGCAGTGCTCAGGGGACCATATGGTGGCAGAAATCCAAAAACAGTCACATATAGGCAAGTACCTTACCACTTATGTTATCTCCTTGGATCATTTATTTCCCTGTTTTACTTTCTGCTTATTCATCTGAAGTGGTCTTCCAGATCACCAATTCTCTTTTTGGCTATATTTAACCCATAAGTTAATCTGTCTAGTTTTTCATTATATAAAATTTATTGGATTCTTTCAAATCTTCTTGTTATATTTCATAAGGTCTTACATTTATATTATTGATTCTGTTTTTTATTTTGTTTCTTAAAATATTTTAATTGTGGAGCTGGGGCCATAGGACAGCAGGAAGGGCATTTGCCTTGCACGCAGCCAACCTGGGTTCAATCCCCAGCATCCCATATGGTTCCCTGAGCATCGCCAGGAATAATTCCTGAGTGCAGAGCCAGGAGGAACCCCTGAGCATCGACAGGTGTGACCCCAAAAGCCAAAAAAAAAATTTAATTGTGTTAATTTTATTATCTCAGAATATACTATTCTGTTTGTAGTCTCTTGGAATTCTCTACAGGAAAGATTATAAGATTGATAGGAGCTGGAGTGATAGCACAGCGGGTGGGGCATTTGCCTTGCATGCCGCCGACCCGGGTTGGATTCCCAGCATCCCCTATGGTCCCCTGAGTGCCACCAGGAGTGGTTTCTGAGTGCAGAGCCAGGAGCCACCCCTGTGCATAGCTGGGTGTGACCCAAAAATTTTAAAAAAATTATAAGATTGATAAAAGTTATGAGAACGAGAAGAAAGTGGTGTACATCCTACTGCAAACATGGAAATCATTTATCAAATCAAAGTGATAAATGATGGAACTGTATTTTAGAACATTTAGCGGTTGGGCATTCACCTTTCATGAGGCCGACCCGAGTTCAATTCCTCCGCCCGTCTCAGAGAGCCGGGCAAGCTACGGAGAGTATTGAGCCCAAGCGGCAGCTTGGCAAGCTACCCGTGCGTATTGGATATGCCAAAAACAGTAAAAATAAGTCTATCCATGAGAGACGTTACTGGTGCCCGCTCAAACAAATCAATGAGCAACGGGATGACAGTGACAGTGAATTTAGGAATTATAATCTCTTTGAGTTAAGAACATTGGAGTTTGCAATCAAGATACTAGGCAGTAATGGGTGACTAATCCTGGAGATTACCTAATAAAAAGAGAACTTTAGAAATAGATGAGTTTTGAAATTTAAAAAGATGTTATCACTTTTTACTAACAGGTGTTTTAATGACAGGAATGAAACAGTATTTTTGAGATAAGTTATTTTTTTCAAGAGCATGCATCAAAGGGAAAACACAATAAATAAGGAGATGATCTGTTGGGGTCTAAGCAGCCAGCCTGAGACCCTGGCCAAATCCCCTGCCCTTAGAAGCAGGAGCAGGCCCTCTTCAAACAGGGCCCTAAAGCCCTGTGCCAGCACAAAGGCGCCCTGGTTGAGGAGATATTGGGATGAAACTTGAAAGTCACCACTTGTCTGAGCTAGCATACCCGACCTTGAGAGAAGGGAAACATAAATCATTAGTTAACATCTGTAAAGGGCCCAGCAAAATGTTTGCTCAAGAGTTGATAACCAGGTGTCCATAGTGTCCACTCCTTCCTGAAAATTTTCCTTTAAATATCAATATGTAAGCACTGTTAAAATGAGAGTTGCTTGACCTCCAACTCTCCCCCCTCTGCATGGTTCTTTCTCCGTGGCAGCGGTGGGGTGGTTGCGGTGCGCTGAGGGGCAGGGCAGAGGCTTCTCCCCTTCCCACTCCCTCTCCTATAGGGAGTAAGTCCAGTGGCTGGGAGATCATACTCCAGTTTGCTGGGGTCTATTGGCCAGGACCCTGACAATGATCAGTAAAATTGAAGGAAGCACTGTAGCACTGTAGCACTGTCGTCTCATTCTTCATCAATTTGCTCAAGCGGGTACCAGTAATGTCTCCATGGTGAGACTTGTTGTTACTGTTTTTGGCATATCAAAAATGCCATGGGTAGCTTGCCAGGCTCTACCGTGTGAGTGGGATACTCTCGGTAGCTTGCTGTGCTCTCTGAGAGGGATAGAGAAACCGAACCTGAGTCAGCCGCATGCAAGGCAAACGCCCTACCCTCTGTGCTACTGCTCCAGTCCAAAATTGAAGGAAGAGGAAAAATAATTGGAATACAGATATACTGCAATATTCAAGTAGAATAACAAAGTTGTAGAATGACAGTCTACAATTTTAAGACTTCCTAAAATACCATAATAATTAAGACAATATGGCTTTAGTGAGATATAGAAACTAACCAACAGAGCAGTATGGTGCATCCAGAAATATAAGTCTTCTCATCCCAAAATTCAGTCAATTTAAGAAAGGACAAACGCAATACAATGAAACATAGCTAGTGTTTCCAATGCAAGGCTAAACTAGACAATCATGTGAAAACCCATATCTCTAAGCCCAGAACATATATCCTTACCAAAATAAAACATGAATCTAGATTTAAAAGTGAGATGCAAAGCTAAAAAAGTTCTAAAATATAATATAATAGTAAACCTTGATGACCCTGGGTATGGTGATATATTTTTAGATACACTCAAGATATCATCCATGAAGAAACTGTCACTGTCACTGTCATCCCATTGCTCACCGATTGATTCGAGAGGGCACTAGTAACATCTCTCATTGTGAGACTTATTGTTACTGTTTTTGGCATATCCAATATGCCAGGGATAGCTTGCCAGGCTCTGCCGTGCAGGCGAGACACTCTCAGTAGCTTGCCAGGCTCTCCAAGAGGGGCGGAGAAATCGAACACGGGTTGGCCGCGTGAAAGGCGAACACCCTACCGCTGTGCTATCGCTCCAGCCCAACCATGAAGAAACAACTGACAAACTGGTCTTCATCAAACTTTTAAAATCTTGCTTTCTGAAACACAGTAATAGGATGACAAGCTGCAGACTTATAAAAAGTATTCACAAAGACATCTGATAAAGGATGATATCTAAATGACAAAGAATTTCCAAAACTCAACAAGAAAAAAAAAACAACCACAGAACTTAAAAGCTATCTCACCAAAGAAGATGATATATACAAATGTCAAGTAAGTATATGAAAAATGTTCTACATTACATGCCATAGGGAAAAGCAAATTAAAACAATAGTGAAATATTACTATATGTCTATTAGAAAAGCCAAAGTATGGGATACTGATGTCACCAAATGCTGATAAGGATAGTAGCAATAAAAATTCTTTTGTTGATGGGAAGGAAGGGTTGGGCCACATCCAGCAATATTCAGGGGCTACTCCTAATTCTGTGCTCATGGAGCTCTTCTGGCACTGCTTTGGAAACATATTCAATGCTGGGGATCAAATAGGGTCAGTTGGGCTGACCAGGCCTTAATCCTCAGTACCCCATAAGGTCCTCTGAACCTTCCAGGAATAATCCTTGAGCACAGAACCAGAAATAAGCCTTGAACACTGCTGGGTGTGGTCTCAAAATTAAAGTTATATATGTTTTTAAATATATATTATATATATTCTTATTTCTGTGCCACTAATTATCAGGAAAATGCAAATTCAAACAACAATAAGATCACCTCACACCATTGAGACTGGCACATATCAAAAGAGGAACTAAGCTCAATCCACTTTTTGGAATATACCCCAATAGCCCCAAAACACAGTAGAGCAAAGACATTTGCATTGCTACATTCATTGCAGCACTGTCCACAGTAGCCAAAAATCTAGAAACAATCAGGGCCCTAAGAACAGATGACTGAAAAGGGTCAGCCGTGTGCAAGCAATTCTCCAGCCCACCAGTGGAAACTCATACATTATTGATGGGAATGAAGAACTTTTGAAAGACAATCTGATGACTTTTTATAAAACTAAATGCATTCTTGCTATGTGATACAGAAATTGTGTGTCTAAATTAATTGAAATCTTGAGTTTTTCTTTCCAAATGATTTGTAAAGCCCAAATGATTTGTAAATTTACACACACACACACACACACACACACACACACACGGACTCACAAACCATATATCTCTAATAGGTTTGGACTATAGGATACTGAGTATGTCATACTTTTTCATATTACCTTCTGATTTCTTTACCTAAAGAGCTTTATGAATCAACTGTGGCAAAGATATAGGGGAAAAACTTTGTAAATACAAAGTATTAGTATTTAAATGATTTTTTTCTAGCTACAGTATTTTACAAAAAAATTTCAAATTACAGATTATAAAGTGAGAGTTCCAGCTTAGTCAATATACATTTATTTCCCTAAAGCTAAATTTCTGAATCTATAAAACAGTGTTATTATAATCTGTAGAATATGGTGCCGTCTCCATATGTATAAGCTTCTTGAATGTTGATATTTGGATCATGTTTATGAACTACATGATAGGGAAAATTTTAACTCAATGTTAACATTGTTATCATTACTGTTAACAGTAAATACGGATATATCCTTTGACAATAATTCTTTCCTAGAGATAGGTAGTAATTGTGACTAGGAAAAGACAAGATTCATGCTGAATTTTAAGAATGAGAATATTTGAAAAGTTCAGTTAAAAAAACTGAAGGAAAATTTGATCAAAACCTGAAAACTTTGACCAAAGCATTGGTAATAGTGTTTCTTCACTCACCATATATGTATATGTATATGTATATATATATATATATATAGCGATTTTTTTTTAAAAAAGTGCATTAGTGTTTAGTCAGCTTTTTTAGTTGGAAGTGAAAAAGTATAGGAATGTCATTTTTTATTTTATGTCTTATAATTTTGCTCTGAGCACACATTACTTCCCTTAAACATTACTTTTCAGAGCTTAAATTCTGAGTAGTCAAATTCTACTTACTTTACATCCAATAGTATGTGTACTGAATTTTCATAGCACCTGTTATGAAATATAATACTATCAATATAGAATATTGAAACTAGTTATAATGGACACCAGTAGAGGAGGTAAATACTTTCATAAGGTTGCTATGTTAAAAATAAAGAAACCATTCATTTCCAGTGGTCCATATTAACTGGCCAGTGTATAATCTTAGGTGGTATTGCCTAGGAATCTGCATTTTCTTAAAATTAATGGCCTGCCGCTATTACAGCCATTTTTCTAAGTCTCCTGAGTGTCTGTAATTAAGAAGTTTAACTACTTAAAATGATATAAAGTATCATTAGTCCCAGGCTAATCATTTTAGGTTACTGATTTATTTGCCAGTAAAATTATTCAGGTAATTTTTTTCAACCTGACTAATGTAAGGTTTCACACTTGAGCAATCCCAATGCATAAAGCTTGGGTTATTTTGGTTGTGGGTTTCTTATGCTCTTTTGAACAAAACATTTTTGTCTTTGAGCTCCATAAAATTATAATATAAAGCATTCTTCTTTTCTTCTCTAAGGCACTTTTCTCATCGAGTGGATTGAACTAGTTCAGTGGCTGCCATTAAATTTGCATAGATTCTCTTTCATATAATCAGTGGAAACATTCCTCCAAAGAATTTTATAATTGAAAATACCTGACAGTTCAAGCTTAAGGAGGAAGTTGTAAGAGCTCCTACTGATCTTTAGCTCACATCTGCTTAGCACCAACCTCCTCCATACCCCCTGAACAACCTGGCCTAAATAACATTTAGATCATTTCTAGTACTGTTATTTTACTGTACATGTGTTTTCCATTTCAAGTATCTGACTCATCATCTATCTTTCCTACCTTTTCTCTACGTCTTTTCCCAAAACAAAAGTTCGAAGAATTGATTTACTTCTAATTAACATGGAAAAAAAAGAACAAAGATGCAGATTTCTTTCAAATAAAGTATAAGGCCTAGTTTAGTATATGATCTAGTTACAGGTCATATGGCACCTCCTGAGCCCTCAGGATATTCCGAAGGTGTCACTGGTGAAAATTATGAAAATCATGTCAATGTAAGGCCATGACAAAAGACAAGGAGGCCACAGGTAGGATGGGAGTTGAAAGTAGGGCAGGATCACTTTAAAAACAAAAGAATCCCAATTCTCCCCCACTATGATTGGAAAACAGCCATGGTTGGATAAAGGTCAAAAAAACACTGGACTGGGGCTGGAGTGATAGCATAGCGGGTAGGACATTTGCCTTGCACGCAGCCAACCCGGGTTCTAATCCCAGCATCCCATATGGTCCCCTGAGCATCACCAGGAGTAATTCCTGAGTGAAGAGCCAGAAGTAACTCCTGTGCATCGCCTGGTGTGACCCAAAAAGCAAAACAAAACAAAACAAAACAAAACAAAACGAAACAAAAAAAAACACGGGACTAATCCCTAGCATTTTAAACTATGGGCCATAAGCTTGTGTGGGGTCATATAACTGAATACTAAAATAAGTTAACAATAAATTTCTTTATAATTTATTTTCATGAAAAGTTTAATTTGTATACATATTTTATATGCCTACATGCACAAATTCATATAAAAATTTCTTGGGCAAAAATGGGTCATAGGTATAAAAAATGTTAATGAGTCCTGTTCAATTGTTTTAAAATAAAATGAAGGTATGTATTTAGGGTCCACAGTCTTTTTTATCCCTTCATTTTCCAATGAAGTACTGTGTTCATTTATTATCTTTTCTTTTCAGTGAAATGTTTTGCTTAATTTAAATGTTCTAATAAGGTAGATAGCTTAGAATTATGTGGGAAATCAGATAAATAGGTGGTCCTTTTGCAAAAATTTTATTCTAACTTCTAGGACAATAAATAATGTTATATTTTGATTCATTTTAGGTCAGAACTGATAGAGAACAGTTAAAAGTGAATTTTCAAATTGGTTTGAATTCAGGAAAATGAACTTTATACCATCAGATTCATGCCTCCTGGACATTAGTACATTAAACTGTTTTATATAGATTTTTTCATATTTTTATTATTTGGGGATCACACCCAGCAAGGCTAAAGGGTTACTCGTGGCTCTGTGCTCAGAGTTATCCCTCTGATGCTCAGGGACCCTATAGGATGCTGGAGATCAAACCAGGGTCAGATTATGCAAATTAATCACTGTGTCCGCTGTACTATCACTCTGTCCCATCAGATTTTCCCCATTTTACCCTACCAGATTTGGGGGCTTGGTTCATACTCAGCTGTTATAGGGGTTATTTCTGGTTTTGTTCTTAAAAGATCATATGTGATGCTAGAATACAAATTGAAGTTGGCAGCACTTTAACCCCTATCCTATCTCTCTGACCTTACCTACTGATTTTATTCATTGTGGAATGTTTGTCTGGGGTAATTTTCCTTCAGTCTAAGATAATTTCTATGTATGCACATATGATTGTATGTGCATATGTACTTATTCATGATCTTTGTGCCTCAACCAGCAGTGCTCAGGGCTTACTTCTGGCACTGTGCTCAGATATCACGCCTGTGGTAGCACTTAAAACCAAGTGTGTATCAGGGACTGAACTGGGGTGAATCACATACCTTATCTATACACTGTAAGGGAGAGAGCAAGTTCTCTGGCAACATACCCTTGGCAAACTCCCCGTAGCATATTCATATCCAAAATACAGTAACAGATATATATATATATATATATATATATATATATATATATATATATATATATATATATATATATATATATACCTCTCGGAGAACCCAGCAAGCTACCGAGAGTATCCCACCCACACGAAAGAGCCTGGCAGGCTACCCATGGCATATTCGACATGCCAAAAACAATAACAGTAGGTCTCATTCCCCTGATCCTGAAAAAGCCTCCAATCATTGGGAAAGATGAGTAAGGAGAGGCTGCTAAAATCTCAGGGCTGAGTGTAATAGAGACTTACTGGTGTCCGTTAGAGTAAATTGACAAACAATGGGATGACAGTGATACAGTGATACCCCAATATTATTTCTTCCACCTTTCTTTTGTACTTTAATAATTGCACATTCGTTTTTTTGTTTTTCTCATATGTGAAACATTGTCATTTGGCCTTCGTTGAAAATGGTATTCCAGCCTCTGCTCCTAATGACTATGATCCCAGAGGTCTTCTAACCCATTTTGGCACCCAGAGCAGCTTCTTACAGAAATGCATCTAGACTGTGAACTGAGTTAAAATATCAGAAATCCTTTGTTCATAGAGTCTTCATTCTCAGCAATGAAAAGAAATTATTAAATGATGCCTTTTCAGCAGGCCTGATTGTTGGGGGGAAATTCCAAACAATAATAGTGAGTTCTCTATTGAAATATCAAATGTATTCAAAGTATAGAAAGAATAAAGTGAATATCATTAACTACTTAGGTGGGAACTGGTTGGGAAGGGGTTATTTTGGGGTTCTTGGTGGTGGAACATGTGCACTGGTGAAGGGATGGGGGTTCAATTATTATATGACTGAGACTTAAACCTGAAAGCTTTGTATTTTTTTCACAGTGATTCAATAAAATAAAAACTTAATTAAAAAAAAAGAAAATGGTATTCCATTTAGGTATGTAATTCTAGGTTGGCAGTTCTTTTTCTTTTAGTCCTTTAGATCTGTTCCATTGGCTTTTCACTTAGGTAGGGGAAAAAAATAAAATAAAATACTGAGCTTTCCACAATGTACTTTCTCTCTACATAGTCAAAATATGTAGGGCACCCAAATTTTTCTAGATGAACCAAATTTTTCTAGATTTTTAAGAAAAATGTTTGATAAAATTTTCATCATATCAGAAGCAGTCTCTTCCTATTTTTTTCCTTGGGCTTTCATACTCCCAAAACAATATTTAAATATTATTTTTCAGGTCAATAATCATCTTTCTATTATCAAATGCAATGGTCTACTCTCAGTTCTCATCTTATATAAATTCAACAACATTTAAACTTCAAACATATATATTTATCTAATATATATATAATTCAATATATATATAGTTGAACATATATACATTTGAACTCCAAATATATATATTCAGCTTCTAATTTGACTTTTCAAATTAGAAATTTAATAAGTGTCTCAAACTTAATGTCTCATATAAAACTTGATATTCCAATTTTAAGAATATCTTATCATAAAATATTGTTATAATCTTCTCCCTATTCTTCTCCCACATCTATAAATGACAACTTTATACAGAATTCAAATTACACTGGGAAAATACTTTTCAATCATCTCTGCCTCCTTAACAATGGGATTCCATCTTAGAGAAAATACCATCTAAACTCAGTCCAATTTATGACTCTAAGCCATACATGATATCCTGGCATACTTCTTTCTCACTCTCTTCTAGCTATGCTTGTCTCTTAGCCATCACTCAACAATCAAAGGAACGTTTATCAGGGCCTCACGTCTGATCTTTCTTAATGTGGATGTTCTTTGCTCAGAATTTTACAAGATCTTTGCTGAAATATCACTTGTCAACTGCTTTGCCTCATTGTTCAGTAAAAATGGTTGTTACTTAGAATGATATGCATATAATATAATATATGTGTTTGTATGAACAAAAAGGGGGAGAAAGGAAATAGATACAAATATAATGTCTTAAAATATTAATGCAATTTGTAGGTGGGATTTTTGCTTGTTTTCTTCATAGTTTGTCATAATTTTTTTTTTTTTGAAGAGAAGTGTAGATTTTAATGCAAATTATCCAGAAATTATTTTTATTTTTATTATAGCATGACATTTTAATAGTTTTCTTTTTTTTTTTTGTCATAATTTTTTATAATAAAAATTTGCTGCTAAATGTTTAGAATGATCATATTAAAAACTTCTTTATAAATCTCATCCATAAGAAAAATTTTCTTCATTGGATCTGTTGTCTGAAACCTGGGGCACATAGACCCATCTACAGTGTACTTAAAACATACCAGATGCTCAGGAAAATTGAATCAAAATTCCTGAGGATATCATCTGGCATTAATACTGTTCAAGAGTCATATTAAGAACCAATGACCTATAACAAGTGACTATACTGTGGATGTTTCATAGATGATTTTCTAATTATTTTTTCAGAAAAGTGTTTGCTATTTAGTTCTTTTATTTGATCTAATGTATTTGTCTTTGTATCATCTGTGATACAAAACTTTAGACATTATTAATATTCACTACATGTCATTAAATACATATGAAAAATTGGAAAGAATTTCCATAAATGGAAACATTATAGATAAATTTACTGAGTTCTATGTGTCAATTACTGAGATGGGTATTTTACGCCCCATTTATTTCTTACCATAATTCTGTGGTGTGAATGCTATTATCTGCCTCTCCCCATTCACAAGATTAACTGATGAGAAAGAAAATGGATGCTCAGAAAATGAAATAAAGCAATTGAGACATCCCAATACTCATTGACCAAGTCCAAATTCAAACACAGATTGGATTAACTATAAAGTACAACAATTAATCACTATTATCCCCGTAAAACAACATCATATTTTATTTCTCTACATATTGGCTATTACTATAATGCAACCTTTTACAAAATGGTAAGAACTTGATTAAAATATGAGGATAACAATGTACTCATGTGACTAGAACTGAGAGACGGCAGTGAGTGAAGAAGAAAGCAGTTGAGCTTGGAAAAGGTATTAGCCCTCTAGATGTATCCATTAGGCAATATTGTTGTATCACCACTTATATACTTTTAATCTACAGACCAAAGCAATTCATATTAACTCTCCACTTCTCAGTTATTTGAACTTTCCTTCACACATACAGATCTCTGTGGTCCTGTTATAGCACAGAGTTTTATTCTGAGAGCCAAATGAAGCTTGAGATTCTGTATTCCCAATAAGCTCCTGTAGTGTAGCATTGCCATTCCATTGATTATCGATTTGCTCAAGCGGGCACCAGTAACATCTCCATTGTGAGACTTGTTGTTACTGTTTTTGGCATATCAAATATGCCACAGGTAGCTTGCCAGACTCTGCCATGAGGGCGGGATACTCTCGGTAGCTTGCCAGGCTCTCTGAGAGGCATGGTGGAATGGAACCCGGGTTCGCCGTGTGTAAGGCAAATGCCCTACTCGCTGTACTATCGCTCCAGGATGCAAATGCACTGGTCCTCTGTCCACATGAGTGTGAAGTCTAGTCTTGGTTGCCTATCAGCAAAGAATTGATAATTTGAGATTTCCTCCCAGTAGACTAAAAGACTTCTAAAATAGCCAACTAAGTCAGATGTTGGGCTGAATTAAATTGATCAAAACATCAAACATCTACAAGGCGCAAATATGTGTTATTCTTTAGGTATACTGGGTTCTCAGCATACAACGAAGTAGTGTCTCGTTCAAAGTAGGTATAATGAATGCAGAGTACAAGGTTGAAGGCATGTCTGATCAATGATTTGTAAGATATGGTTCCTTCTTGAAAGGCACTCACAGTCTGGTGGATAAAAAATTAAGTAATGGCACAATTAGGATAGACTCTGATGAGTGTGGTAAGAATTAAGTCTAGGAAGAACATAGTGTGAGACCATAAAAGGCAACCTAACTGAATATTCCCTATGTAGAAAAGACCACTGCCTCAAATCTCTTTTTTGAGAGAAAAAGTTTTTAAGTGAGTAATGAATCCTTTCTGCTTAAAATTTCCAAGATTCAAAAGTGTGTCCAGCCATTTTTTTAATTAGTACTGCTTATAGAATGAATGTTTTATTTTATGGAATGTGTTTCCATAATTATTCACATAGGAATCCAATAAAGCGTGAGCATGAAAGCACTGAACATTAAGTCCATCCCCCCCACCCGAGCCTGAATTCAATGGCTGCAAACTTCTGCCCAATATTTCTTCTTAATAGCTTTCTAAGCTTTCCCATATTGTCCCTGTCTCTGGTACTACCAGAGTGGTTTGGGTACTGATAAATTCTTTAGCTCAGAGTACTGCTTTATCCTGCTAATGGGCTGCTTTTCTCCCATCTTATCTTTGAACATTTACCCTAATGACCACAGAGATATTCTAGCAAAGCAAATATCATCATAGTTTTCCCTGAGTCAGACTCTTAAGTGGTGCTCTTTGTCTACCTTTTTAAGCTGTGGTTGTAAGCCCATATAAGTTCCATAAATAAATGTGGGGATAGGTAACTTGGGGGAATAGTTAAAGGCTGCTAACATGCAGTGACCAAAAATTAACCACATAACAAATATGAGGTACTTCTAATAGCACTTGCCTGTGTGGATTTCATAATTGAAAAGAGAGATTGCAGAGTAGAAAAGGTGTGTGAAGTTCTGTTCTGTTGCTTACATGGATAACATAGATTTCCTCGTTTGATATATCCATAGAGTTTCTACTTGAATTGTTCTTTTATAGGTATTATTTTCTAGCCTATGCTTGGACTTTGCGACTTGATGACCAATCTTGGTGGATGATGTTTAACAAAATCTGCTGCTTCATTCTGAATTTTTTCCCCAAACCCTATTCATTTGATTTGCTCCTGCTTCTCCTCCACATTGCAATGAAGATGTTACTTCACCAACAAGCTTTCCACTGCTTGTTAGGCGTGAGTAGATGATGGTTAACTCCTTCAATAGAAAAATCATTGTATTTTCCCTCACTTGAGTCCAAGTAACTTGTACTAAAAAGAAGTCTGTGTCTTTTCACTGTCTAGCTTCTAATGCCTCAAACAGCTGCTAAAGAGAGTAACTTTTTAAAGCATTGAAAAGGTTCATCTATTAGGTTCACTCAAAAGGAACTCAGTGGTTGTTGGGATAGCCTTTCTACCCAATCAGCCCCACAACAAATATCATCTCTTCTTGATGGAGCCTAATAATCTTGTTAGAAGAGCCACCCTGAGAGACTTTAAACGTCAGAATTTGGATGAATGTTATAAACTGAGGTCTGTGAATATCCCAGTGGATGAGGGACAACTAACTATGCAATATTTATATAGTCAGTACTAACTGAGTAGACCAGAGAAAATGAACTTGGAATCAAAAAGTCCTGTTCTGGCCAGTCTAGAGTGTGTAAACAATATCCAAACCATCATTTCACCAGCCACCTGGAAACACGTACACTCCCAAAGGGTGTATTGACAGCCAAAATGGAAAATATTTTCCATCAGTGAATGTGTCTTTTATTCCACTGTTTCAATGACAAGAATATAATAGTACATTATCCTCTGTACAAATGACAATATGAAAGTCTGAATGCAATATGAAGTTCATATCTTATTATGCATTACATTTTAATTAGAGAGAATGTTATATAAGCTAATAATGTGAAATTTTCATGTAAAAACTACTATTATCCACAAAAATCTGCCATTGAAATAAAATTATAGAAAAGGAAATATCATACCTTTGTTTCTTGGGAATTTGCATTAAGCTCAAAGAGAAAATAATGAGGAATGAAAGGAGTCTTTGTTGCTCAGCAATTTCTACAATCTGCCAAAATGTCAAATAATCCATTTAATCAATCAGAAAAATTAAAGAATGTGGCAAACCTCTCAAGTAGTTTGATATTACAGTTATGCAAAGTACTACAACTATAGCTCCAGTCTGTGTCACAATAGCAATTAATGACTTTAGTATTTTAAAACTTTGTGGCTATAAAACACAATTTGGGTCTCAAATTAATTATTATGTTCCTATTTGAATTTTGCATACTTAACTTGTCAACATTTATACAAATTCTTTTATCTTCTACATTAATGAACCTCACTTTTATGGGGGAAATACAGCTATTAAAAAGGAACCTATGTTATGATTTAGTCAAAAATTCAATTCAATTATGATTTCAAATCATTCTTAGATTGTGGTAAGATCAACCTTGAAGTTTTAGAAAATAAACATGAAATATTTTTGATGATTCAGGATGGAGAAATCAGTTATTCAATTATTCAACAAATAATTGAATGTAGTAGACCCTCCAAATAGTGGAGGTGAAAACAGGGGCAAATCAGAGACTCATTTCTTTCATGGAGCCTATATTATGTTTGGTAGTAAAAACATTCCTCAATCACACAATGAATAATCAACTACAAATAGTTGAATATTCGAATGAAATAGCCTACTAGAAAGAAATTCACTTTGATATGAGCATGTAACAGATGAATCTGATCTATCCTGGGAAACTGAAGTGCTTATATATGAAAGGATGAGCATCAGAAGACTGAACAGGTATAAACCAGAGTAATGTTGGCTTCATAGAAACTGTTCAGGAAGGATTCCTGTTTGTTTAATAATATTTTTTGAAGAACTTAAAGCACCACGGCAGCAACATTTTTGAAACTTGGTGAAACTTACTTGTGAGCCCATGTGAACCAGGGATTTTATTATTGAGGAATATTTTAATTACAGTTTCCATTTACTTACTTGTTACTTGGTTTGTTCCTTCTGAGTCAATCTTGGGAAGTCACATGATGCTAGGAACTTAACTTGTTTGAAGTTATCCAGCTCAGTGGCATTGAGTTCATAGTAACCTCATGATTATTATTTGTTTTGTATTTGTGATGTGCCTGTTATAACTTATCACATCTCATCTCTGATCTATTTGAATTTTATTTCTTTTTGTTCTGAGCTTTATATAAGTGTTTCTCAATTTTGCTTATTCTTCTGAAAAATAAACAAGCAAACAAATGATTTCATTCACCCTTTGTGCTGGGGTGTGTGTGTGTGTGTTTGTGTGTGTGTGTGTGTGTGTGTGTATTTGGAGGTGGGCGTTGAACTTAACATAACTGTGCTCAGGGCTTACTCCTGGCTCTGTGCTCAAGGATCACTCCAGGAAGGCTCAGGAAACCATGTGGAGTACTGAAGATTGAACCCAGTTTGGTTGCATGCAAGACAAGTGCCTTATCTGCTGTACTATCACTCCAGTCACAGATCCTTTGCATTATTTACTTGATTTTTATTATTGTGGATTTTTGCTATTACCTTTCTTTGTTCAGTTTACTTTGGGATTCTGTTCTTTGGGAACTACAGTGTG